>NW_024070202.1:50947674-52419922 GCF_014754425.2 Oryx dammah
CTTATGGCAGAAAGTGAAGAGGAACTAAAAAGCCTCTTGATGAAAGTGAAAGAGGAGAGTGAAAACGTTGGCTTAAAGCTCAACATTCAGAAAACGAAGATCATGGCATCTGGTTCCATCACTTCATGGGAAATAGATGTGGAAACAGTGTCAGACTATTTTGGGGGGCTCCAAAATCACTGCAGATGGTGACTGCAGCCATGAAATTAAAAGAAGCTTACTCCTTGGAAGAAAAGTTATGACCAACCTAGATAGCATATTCAAAAGCAGAGACATTACTTTGCCAACAAAGGTCTGTCTAGTCAAGGCTATGGTTTTTCCTGTGGTCATGTATGGATGTGAGAGTTGGGCTGTGAAGAAGGCAGAGCACCGAAGAAAAAAAGCATCAATGCTTTTGAACTGTGGTGTTAGAGAAGACTCTTGAGAGTCCCTTGGCCTGCAAGGAGATCTAACCAGTCCATTCTGAAGGAGATCAGCTCTGGGATTTCCTTGGAGGGAATGATGCTGAAGCTGAAACTCCAGTACTTTGGCCACCTCATGCGAGGAGTTGACTCATTGGAAAAGACTTTGATCCTGGGAGGGATTGGGGGCAGGAGGAGAAGAGGATGACAGAGGATGAGATGGCTGGATGGCATCACTGACTCGATGGACGTGAGTCTGAGTGAACTCCGGGAGCTGGTGATGGACAGGTAGGCCTGGCATGCTGCGATTCATGGGGTCGCTAAGAGTTGGACACAACTGAGCGACTGAACTGAACTGAGCAATGTCTAAAAAAATATACATACTAAATTAAAAACTTTTGCTAAAAAGTGCTTGCCATCATCTGAACCTTCAGCAAGTTATAATCTTTTTGCGATAGTAACATCAAAGATCACTGATCACAGATCACCATGATATATATAATGAGAGTGAAAACATCTGAAATACCAAAAATGTGACACAGGTGCAAAGTGAGCAAATGGGCTGTTGGAAAAATGGCTCTGATAGACTTGATCCATGCAAGATTAAGAGCCTTCAGTTTGTAGTTAACAATATCTGTGGCATGCAAAAGAACAAAGCACAATAAAAGGAGGTATGCCTCCATAACACTGTTAATGTGTATGTATACGAGAAACTTTACGGTATCAATAACCTAAGCTGGATTAAAGGGAGCAAGGGCAACAGAGAAACAGTGAGTTACAGGGGAGCTATGTATGCCTTTTGGGGTCGTGCTGAGGATAGGCATTTAGGAATTGATCTATGGAAAGAAGGGATGAATGTAAGTGCTTATGACTGCTCCCTCCCCAGAATGGACACTTTCAAAGCGGGGGCCCTTTTTTCTGAGCGAGAATGAGCAGAGAGCCCAAACTGTGAAAGGTTTGATTTATTCTGAGCCCCTGAAGTTGCCTGTGAATCCAAAAGTGTGTTGGAAAGGGTGTCAGGGACCAGATCATAAAGGATCTCTTGCCTCATTCAAAGTGCTCCAGCTTTGTGAAGCAGGCACTGGAAGAACCATGGAAGGGTGTCATCTCCATTGTTCTTAAAAACTACACCCTGGACATATTGTTTATATTTGCACTCTCCAGATTTTGTTCAATCCCTATAGCTTGAAGGCCTCCCACTGACTGTCAGTGAAAATTATGCTGGAGTTAACCCTTTGGGTGACCCTTTCCATAGTGTGTGTCTCTGACAGTCCAAGCTCTAGAGTCCTTTAGGGTCTCACACAGGAGAGTGTACATTGACTCTTGTAAGAATTCCTTTTAAGCGTCTCTTGATGTTTCCTTTTACCTTGTTTTGAACTAGGAAGTGTGCCATGGTCAGCGGGTCAGAGCTTCACCCAGTCCCCATGGGACTTCATGAGAACGAATAAAGCAGAGCAGGTCACTGTGCTTCTGTCAGGTAAGGATATTCCAAACTAAGGCAACACGAGAGAGTTTGCCTTGTGAGTGTTTCATGACTCATGATTCTGTCCTGTGTCTCCAAGCCGTGCGTGCGTGACTCCCACGCTGAGTAGTTAGATTTTCTTTGAAATATTTGATTAAGGAGAAGAAAAATCAAAAGCCATGTTTCTGACACCTGTGATGATGTCTGTTCTGATCGCTGATTGCTGCAACTCTGACTGCATTTCTCATTAGGAAAACGCTGATGTGCTGATAAGAGAGTGACAGACACCGTGTTAGGAGAAATGTCTCATTGCTGTCAAGTACAGTGTATGACGAATGTGATTATTATGGTACAAGCTCATCTTCACTGAGCATCTGCTGTGTGCTTGGTCCTGTTGTTTACATACATGACAAGTATCAGTTCATGTAATCCCTACAGCAGCGTAATTAAGATAGGTGTATCTGTTTATCCTCATTTCATGTATAAGGAAATTGAAGCTCAGAGAGATTGATGTTCTAGTCTGAGTGTGTGCAGCTAGTAAGTAGTACAGGAGTTCTCAGTTTCCCAGCCCTTAATGCTAAAAGGCTACTGATTTTATCGTGTATTTCCCAGGTTTGGGAATGGAGCTTTTAAAAATACAGTTTCAACTAATAAAGTTTTATTTTATTATTTAACCTAAGTTTTTTTTTTTTTTTTAAAGCCTGAGACCATTCCAGAAAATTCCTTCAGGCTCGAATGCCATCTTGAGAGAGTGGCAGCACACAGAAAGGGGTAGAAGCGGGGGTCATAATTTGGGAATGCACCTGTACATTGATGCTGGCAAAGCTAGAACTTCTGAGGATTGGTATTATACATGGCTTATAAGCAGTAGAATATTGAATTCAGCAATCAGAGAAGATACAAGCTACAGTGTTGGAACCTGGTTCTGAAGGCCGTGGTCGTGATTGACAGGGGATGGGTGGGCTCCCCCTGGGGGAGATCAGGCCAGCTGAGGAACTCTTGGGAGCTATGGCAGGGGCTGTTTCTCAGCCAGTCCAAGGTGTCACAACATTTTCACGACGGTAAAGGCACACTGGTTCCTCTTAGCCACATGTCAGCTCTGCCTACAGACGTCAGTAACCATCTTGCATCTTACATTCAGCTCTGTTAGGTTTTGATCATTCTTACAGTTGACATGAAGAGCGCTTCTGTGTGTTTCCTTCTCTCAGGGCCTCAGGAGGGCTGCCTCAGTAGTGTGACCTACGCGTCTATGATCCCTCTTCAGATGCTGCAGAACTACCTCAGACTGGTAGGTGGACCTGCCAGGTGGAGTCTTACGCTCCTGGCCCCAGTGAGGATTAGCTGGTTGCTCAGCCGTGTGAGCCCCTCCTTCCCCTGTGCTCTGACCTCATGACATTTCCAGGTCCCACTCCCTGGAAAACTGCTGGTATCTTGCCTGGAAATTGCTGGGACCCAGAGACTGCTTGTGACCTGCCAACTGTTATAATTTGGGCAGGGGGAGGGTGTCTTTTCCTAACAAGGACTTGGCATCAAGTAATTGGTCATTAATATGGAAGAGAATGACTAGCTATCAAGATGCCTGGCTGTAAACCTACTCAATTTAAAATTGAATAAATATGCTAGCGTTAGTTATTGTATTGGTTTGCCACTTCAACAGAAGCAGTTATAACTTGGACAGAAGTTTATTTTCTCAAACACAGAAGTCCCAGCATATGTGAGGGGCCCAGGGAGGTGGAAGGTGCAGGGTCTCAGGGTCTCAGTTCCATCTCTCTTCTAAGCTCCTCGCCCTTAGGGGTCGTGTGTGGATTTGGTCAGACAGTCAGTGCTCCCAGGGTCCAGCCTGAGGGAGGAGGGCCAGGAGGGCAAGTCCCTGCCTTTCAGAGAAGCTGCACACACCCTTCCTGCCCAAGGAATTAGACATGTGTTCACACCTAACTGGAAGTGTGGACTTGCTGAGCAACCAGGCATTCAGCTAAAACTGAGTAATTTTGTTATTAAAAGGAAGAAGGAAAATATGATTATCAGGAAAGAGTAGCAAATTCTAGATACAAAATGGATAGATTTAATGCTCTGCATTTGTCCATTACTTACTATGTGCCCGGCAATGTGAGATAGCCAGCACTGTTATAGACGAGGAACCTGAAGAAGCAGAGAGAGGTAAGAACATGCTCAAGGCCATGAGCCGCTTACCACAAGCCAGTGAACAATAAAGCCAAGGTTATACAAGTCCCTGACACACACATATGTCTGTGCATGTGAAATGCATCTCAAACTAATATTGAAGGTGTAAAACAGCCATGAAATTAAAAGACACTTACTCCTTGGAAGAAGAGTTATGACCAATTAGATAGCATGTTGAAAAGCAGAGACATTACTTTGCCAACAAAGGTCTGTCTAGTCAAGGCTATGGTTTTTCCAGTGATCATGTATGGATGTGAGAGTTGGACTGTGAAGAAGGCTGAGTGCCGAAGAATTGATGCTTTTGAACTGTGGTGTTGGAGAAGACTCTTGAGAGTCCCATGGATTGCAAGGTGATCCATTGCAGACCAGTCCATTCTGAAGGAGATCAGCCCTGGGATTTCTTTGGAAGGACTGATGCTAAAGCTGAAATTCCAGTACTTTGGCCACCTCATGCGAAGAGCTGACTCATTGGAAAAGACTCATGCTGGGAGGGATTGGGGGCAGGAGGAGAAGGGGACAGCAGAGGATGAGGTGGTTGGATGGCATCATGGAGTCGATGGACATGAGTCTGAGTGAACTCCGGGAGTTGGTGATGGACAGGGAGGCCTGGCGTGCTGTGATTCATGGGGTCGAAAAGAGTCGGACACGACTGAGCAACTGAACTGAACTGAACTGAAAACATTGAACCGTCATCTTGCCTTAATTTGGAAAGCTTAAAAAAAAATAAATGAATGGCTTTGACTCTGACCCTTTACACAAGTTGTTTCCATTAACTGAATTGATATCTTTGATCCTGATGGAAAGAAGTTTTCAAAATCTTTCTATTGATCTAGCTAGGTTTACCACTGGGATTGACCTTTCTAAAAACAGCATATAAAGATTCAAAGACTGCACAATTTAGGAGACAGGGTGTCTTCTAAATCTGATACTTTCTCCGCCCCCCCCCCCCCCCCCCCTTCTCTCTCTCTCTCTTTTTTTTTTTTTTTTTTTTGCTGTTTGCTCCTCTCTTTGTAAAGGATCAAAGAAAGCCTGAGGGTTACATAGAAACAGGAAAGAAAGCTGTCCTATTCCTTTGCTTCAGTGAAGGTTAAATTTATGTGACCAACTGGATTTCAGGAATGTGAGTCTAGGCTCTCAGTGAAATAAGTGGGCTCATGCGAAGAGTTGACTCATTGGAAAAGACTCTGATGCTGGGAGAGATTGGGGGCAGGCGGAGAAGGGGATGACCGAGGATGAGATGGCTGGATGGCATCATGGACTCTATGGACGTGAGTCTGAGTGAACTCCGGGAGCTGGTGATGGACAGGGAGGCCTGGCGTGCTGCGATTCATGGGGTCGCAAAGAGTCGGACATGAGCAACTGAACTGAATCACCTGTTGAGATGATAAAATGACTAGAAAGGCGATGCAACCAGATTACAACTGTACATTAGTCTTGACTAACTAGCTCAGTCAAATGGAATTTCTGTTAGCCATACTGCATGCATGCTAAGTCACTTCAGTTGTGTCCGACTCTCTGCAGCTCTTTGGACTGTAACCCACCAGGCTCCTCTGTCCATGGAATTTTCCAGGCAAGAATATTGGAGTGGTTTGCCAGGCCCTCCTCTAGGGGATCTTCCAGACCAAGGGATCGAAGCAATCACTTTAAAGTTTAAAATGACCCTGGTGGCTCAGTTGGTGGAGAATCTGCCTGCCAGTGCAGGAGATGTGGGTTCGATCCCTGGGTCAGGAAGATCCCCTGGGTCAGGAAGATCCCCTGGAGAAGGAAATGGCAACTGACTTCAGTATTCCTGCCTGGAAAATCCCATGGACAGAGGAGCCTGGCGGGCTACAGACCATGAGGTCACAAAAGAGTCAGACATGACTTAGCAACTAAATAACAACAGGCAAGCATAACAAACACATAGCCATTGTGACTGTTTGTCCTTCTATGCATGCATGCTAAGTCACTTCAGTGATGTCTGACTCTATGTGACCCTATGGACTGCAGCCTGCCAGGCTCCCCGTCCATGTGATTCTCCAGGCAAAAATACTGGAGTGGGTTGCTCTGTCCTCCATTCTCCTATAAAAGATTATAAACCCTTTATGGAGATTGACCATCTGTGATGCATTCTTATATCCTGTTTAGTTATTTAATTTGATTGTTTGACAGTTATTTGTTGAGAAGCTCCTAAATGCAGGCAGTGTTTTAGAGACTTAGGATATAGCTCTGTATAAGCTGCATTCCATGACCTCATGGAGCTTACACTGTAAGCTGTGTAAGTATGTGAACAGTATCTGCCCCACTGTCAGGTGGGGCAGATAAAAAGCAGATGGATAAATACATCTGTAATGTGATATCCAGTACTAAATATAAGTGTAAAGAGAAATAGAGCAGATAAGGAAGGAAAGAGGTAATGAAAGGGGTGGCAGAAAGAGCTTTCGAATGGAGTTATTAGAAGAAATCTTTCCATTATGATGCATAGACAGAAAACTAGATGAAATGAAGCTAGAAGCCTTGAGGAGGGTATCTAAAGCAGAAAGAACAGCTGGTACAGACGTGTCTCAGCTGGCAGTGAGGTTTGAGAGATGAGCAGAAGCCAGATCATGCAGGACCAAGGCAGGGACTTTGAATTTTATTCCAGTTATGATAGGACTGGCTGCGCAGGCACAGGAGGGCCTAGAGGAGCCATCCCACGTTGAAGGTCAGGAACAGCTGCGGTAAGGAGATAACCCTCGTGCAAGGTAAGGAGCAGTGGCTGTGCCTTGCTGGAGCAGCCGTGAAGAGATACCCCACGCCCAAGGTAAGAGAAACCCAAGTAAGATGGTAGGTGTTGCAAGAGGGCATCAGAGAGCAGACACACTGAAACCATATTCACAGAAAACTAGTCAATCTAATCACTAGGAGCACTGCCTTATCTAACTCAATGAAACCAAGCCATGCTGCAGGGCAACCCAAGACGGGCGGGTCATGGTGGACAGGTCTGACAGAATGTGGTCCACTGGAGAAGGGAATGGCAAGCCACTTCAGTATTCTTGCCTTGAGAACCCCATGAACAGTATGAAAAGGCAAAATGATAGGATACTGAAAGAGAAACTCCCCAGGTCAGTAGGTGCCCAATATGCTCTGGATATCAGTGGAGAAATAACTCCAGAAAGAATGAAGGGATGGAGCCAAAGCAAAAACAATACCCAGCTGTGGATGTGACTGGTGATAGAAGCAAGATCCGATGCTGTAAGAGCAGTATTGCATAGGAACCTGGAATGTCAGGTCCATGAATCAAGGCAAATTGGAAGTGGTCAAACAAGAGATGGCAAGGGTGAACGTCGACATTCTAGGAATCAGCTAACTAAAATGGACTGGAATGGGTGACTTTAACTCAGATGACCATTATATTTACTACTGCAGGCAGGAATCCCTCAGAAGAAATGGAGTAGCCATCATGGTCAACAAAAGAGACCGAAATGCAGTACTTGGATGCAGTCTCAAAAATGACAGAATGATCTCTCTTCGTCTCCAAGGCAAACCATTCAATGTCACAGTTATCCAAGTCTATGCCCCAACCAGTAACGCTGAAGAAACTGAAGTTGAACGGTTTTATGAAGACCTACAAGACCTTTTAGAAGTAACACCCAAAAAAGATGTCCTTTTCATTATAGGGGAATGCAAAAGTAGGAAGGCAAGAAACACCTGGAGTAACAGGCAAATTTGGCCTTGGAATGTGGAATGAAGCAGGGCAAAGACTAATAGAGTTTTGCCAAGAAAATGCACTGGTCATAGCAAACACCCTCTTCCAACAACACAAGAGAAGACTCTACACATGGACATCACCAGATAGCCAACACCGAAATCAGATTGATTATATTCTATGCAGCCAAAGATGGAGAAGCTCTATACAGTCAACAAAAACAAGACCAGGAGCTGACTGTGGCTCAGATCATGAACTCCTTATTACCAAATTCAGACTCAAATTGAAGAAAGCAGGGAAAACTGCTAGACCATTCAGGTATGACCTAAATCAAATCCCTTATGATTATACAGTGGAAGTGAGAAATAGATTTAAGGGCCTATCTGATAGATAGAGTGCCTGATGAACTATGGAATGAGGTTCGTGACATTGTACAGGAGACAGGGATCAAGACCATCCCCATGGAAAAGAAATGCAAAAAAGCAAAATGGCTGTCTGGGGAGGCCTTACAAATAGCTGTGAAAAGAAGAGAGGCAAAAAGCAAAGGAGAAAAGGAAAGATATAAGCATCTGAATGCAGAGTTCCAGAGAATAGCAAGGAGAGATAAGAAAGCCTTCCTCAGTGACCAATGCAAAGAAATAGAGGAAAACAACAGAATGGGAAAGATCAGAGATCTCTTCAAGAAAATTAGAGATACCAAGGGAAGATTTCATGCAAAGATGGGCTCGATAAACGACAGAAATTGTATGGACCTAACAGAGGCAGAAGATATTAAGAAGAGGTGGCAAGAATACACAGAAGAACTGTACAAAAAAGATCTTCACGACCCAGATAATCATGATGATGTGATCACTCATCTAGAGCCAGACATCTTGGAAAGTGAAGTCAAGTGGGCCTTAGAAAGCATCACTATGAACAAAGCTAGTGGAGGTGATGGCATTCCAGTTGAGCTGTTTCAAATCCTGAAAGATGATACTATGAAAGTGCTGCACCCAATATGCCAGCAAATTTGGAAAACTCAGCAGTGGCCACAGGACTGGAAAAGGTCAGTTTTCATTCCAATTCCAAAGAAAGACAATGCCAAAGAATGCTCAAACTACTGCACAATTGCACTCATCTCACATGCTAGTAAAGTAATGCTCAAAATTCTCTAAGCCAGGCTTCAGCAATACGTGAACCGTGAACTCCCTGATGTTCAAGCTGGTTTTAGAAAGGGCAGAGGAACCAGAGATCAAATTGCCAACATCCGTTGGATCATGGAAAAAGCAAGAGAGTTCCAGAAAAACATCTATTTCTGCCTTATTGACTATGCCAAAGCCTTTGACTGTGTGGACCACAATAAACTGTGGAAAATTCTGAAAGAGATGAGAATACCAGACCCCCTAACCTGCCTCTTGAGAAATCTGTATGCAGGTCAGGAAGCAACAGTTAGAACTGGACATGGAACAACAGACTGGTTCCAAATAGGAAAAGGAGTCTGTCAAGGCTGTATATTGCCACCCTGCTTATTTAACTTCTATGCAGAGTACATCATGAGAAATGCTGGACTGGAAGAAACACAAGCTGGAATCAAGATTGCCGGGAGAAATATCAATCACCTCAGATATGCAGATGACACCACCCTTATGGCAGAAAGTGAAGAGGAGCTAAAAAGCCTCTTGGTGGAAGTGAAAGAGGAGAGTGAAAATGGTGGCTTAAAGCTCAACATTCAGAAAACGAAGATCATGGCATCTGGTTCCATCACTTCATGGGAAATAGATGGGGAAACAGTGGAAACAGTGAGAGACTTCATTTTGGGGGGCTCCAAAATCACTGCAGATGGTGACTGCAGCCATGAAATTAAGAGATGCTTACTCCTTTGAAGAAAAGTTATGACCAACCTAGATAGCATATTCAAAAGCAGAGCCATTACTTTGCCGACTAAGGTCAGTCTAGTCAAGGCTATGTTTTTTCCAGTGGTCATGTATGGATGTGAGAGTTGGACTGTGAAGAAGGCTGAGTGCCGAAGAATTGATGCTTTTGAACTGTGGTGTTGGAGAAGACTCTTGAGAGTCCCTTGGACTGCAAGGAGATCCAACCAGTCCATTCTGAAGGAGATCAACCCTGGGATTTCTTTGGAAGGAATGATGCTAAAGCTGAAGCTCCAGTACTTTGGCCACCTCATGTGAAGAGTCGGCTCATTGGAAAATACTCTGATGCTGGGAGAGATTGGGGGCAGGAGGAGAAGGGGACCACCGAGAATGAGATGGCTGGATGGCATCATGGACTCAATGGACGTGAGTCTGAGTGAACTCCGGGAGATGGTGATGAACAGGGAGGCCTGGCGTTCTGCGATTCATGGGGTTGCAAAGAGTCGGACACGACTGAGTGACTGAACTGAACTGACCTATGATAGAAAGCCACTGGTAGGATTTGAGCTAGAGTGACATACACCACAATAACTGAAGTGTTGACAATGTATACACGACATGGAAACCTAGTAATGCCTGAGTTTTGAGTGTTTCTTTTAGGCATACCTTGTTTTATTACACTTTGTAGATACTGCTTTATTTTAATTTTTTTTGTTTACAATGAATTGAAGGTTTGTTGGCAGTCCTGTATAGAGCAAGTCTGTTGGTGCCGTTTTCCACCAGCATTTGCTCATTTCCTGTTTCTTATTGTGATTCTCCCAATATTTCAAATTTTTTCATTATTATGTTTGTCATGGTGATCTGTGATCAATGATCTTTGATATTACTACCACTACTACTGGCTGAAGGCCCAGATGATGGTTAGCACTTTTTAGCAATAAAGTATTTTTTAATTGGGCTTCCCAGGTGGCACAGTGGATTAGGGTATGCACATTGCTTTTTAAACATTTAATAGACTACAGTTTGGTGTAAATATAAATTTTATATTCACTGGCAACTGAAAAAGACATGTGACTTGCTTTATTGAGATAGTTTATTTCTAGTGGTCTGGAACCAGACCAGTATGCCTATATATGCCAAGCTTTGTTATAAGTATATAGATTGTTTCCTTTAATCATTCTATGAGATAGCTACTTACACCAGTCGTGTCCGACTCTTTGCGACCCCATGGACTGTAGCCCACCGGGCTCCTCCCTCCATGGGATTCTCCAGGCAAGAGTACTGGAGTGGGGTGCCGTTTCCTTCTCCATTAAAGGTGAACAGACCAAGACTATTTGCTCAAGATCCTCAGGGAGAAAGTGGTAGCACCTAAGGAATTGAACCTGGGCTGTCTTCCGTTCTTAGGCGTGTTATCCGAGTTTATACTAGTTATTAATCTATTGGTTTAGACATAGTTGTCGTAGACAGTTTTTACTGCATGTGTATGTGGTTAGGGCTTCCCAGGTGGCGCTGGTGGTAAAGAACACGGTTGCCATTTCAAGTAGAGGCAAGAAACACGTCTTCCATCCCTGGATCAGAAAGATCCCCTGGAGAGGGAATGGCAATCCACTCCCGTAATCTTGCCTAGAGAATCCCATGGACAGAGGGGCCTGAAGGGCTACAGGCCACAGAGTCTCAAAGAGTCAGACCTGATTGAAGCAACTGCATGCTCAGTCACTCAGTTGTGTTCTGCTCTTTGAGACCCGTGGACTGAAGCCCGCCAGGCTTTTCTGTCCATGGGGTTTTTTTCTAGGCAAGAATAGTGGAGTGGATTACCATTTCCTCCTCTAGGGGATGTTCCTTACCCAGGGATCAAACCCACATGTCCTACATTAGCAGGTGGATTCTTTACAGCTGATCCACATGGGAAGCATAATATGTGTAAATGGGGTAAATAGAATTCATGTATTAAAGCCCGGATGCAGAAAACCAAATGGAGTGAAACCTTTAAATCAGACTTTTTTTTATTTAAATGATGTTAATTTTAAATACTGTTCTTTCACTGAATAGTTAAATAATACAAGTACATTTTAAGTCTCCATCCTTGAGTTAATAAGGAGGCCTTTAACTTAATTGAGTTTGAATCACTAATAACTTATTATAATAGTTGAATTTTTTATTATCTCAAACTTTTCTCTAAGTCAGTTTGCAACTTTTATTAGCTTATTAATAACTCCATAATTTAACAATTCAGTGACTGTGAATAACTATTAGAAAAATACTTGAGTAGATCACCTTTATCTGATACCTGTTTTTAAATGTAGAACTCTGAATCCTCATGAACACGATTCTTGAGAATTACATTGACTGTCCACTTCAGTATGGGCCATGCTCATCATCAAGAATCATCACTAGGAGGTTCTACTTACTCTTCATCTATTCCCAAAATAAATTTGCTATATTCCCATAGAGATGATGCTGTAAATGATGGTTATGTATCTTAACATTGCCCATAAAAGCTTATCAGCCCCTTTAGTAGATGACCAGGTTCAGACTGATCTTTTTCAGGGCATGGGGGACAATACTGGGTAAGGTCCTAGTGGAAAATCTGGGGCAGGAAGAGTTCAAGAGTGCTAGAGGCCAGGTTGGAGAAGGCAATGGCACCCCACTCCAGTACTCTTGCCTGGAAAATCCCATGGACAGAGGAGCCTGGTAGGCCGCAGTCCATGGGGTTGCTAAGTCAGACATGACTGAGCAACTTCCCTTTCACTTTTCACTTTCATGCATTGGAGAAGGCAATGGCAACCCACTCCAGTGTTCTTGCTTGGAGAATCCCAGGGAGGGGGGAGCCTGGTGGGCTGCCGTCTATGGGGTCACACAGAGTGGTACACGACTGAAGCGACTTAGCAGCAGCAGCAGCAGAGGCCAGGTGACAAGGGGGAAATTATATCTAAGAGTTATATCTTATAGTCTTTTTAAATAGTTATATACCCAAGGTACTACTTTTGTGCTAGTGTGTAATGGCCTGTCTTTTTTCAAAGTTAGTAACCAGGTCTGATCTTGGCTTTTATGGTTTCCATAAGCTCATTTGTTCATACTGTTCATGGGGTTCTCAAGGCATGAATACTGAAGTGGTTTCCCATGTCCTTCTCCAGTGGACCACGCTTTGTCAGAACTCTCCACCATGACCCGTCCGTCTTGGGTGGCCCTACATGGCATGGCTCATAGTTTCATTGAGTTAGACAAGGCTGTGGTCCCTGTGATCAGTTTGGTTAGTTTTCTGTGATTGTGGTTTTCATTCTGTCTACACTCTGGTAGATAGGGATAAGAGGCTTATGGACGGTTCCTGCTAGGAGAGACTGACTGAGGGGCAAACTGAGTCCTGTTCAGTAAATGTTTAATCAGATATTCTGTTGATGGGCGGGGCTGTGTGCCCTCCCTGTTGCTTGACCTAAGGCCACTCTATGGTGGAGGTAATGAAGACAATGGCGACCTCCTTCAAAAGGTCCCTGGCATGCACTGCTGCACTCAGTGTCCCAACCCTGCAGCAGGCCACCGCCAACCCCCGCCTCCGCTGGAGATGCCTGGACACTCACAGGCAAGTCTGGGTCCGTATCTTGTGGGGCCACTGCTCCTTTCTCCTGTGTCCTGGTGTGCACAAGGTTCTGTTTGTGCCCTCCAAGAGTGTTTCCCCAGTCCTGTGTGAGTTCTGGTGGCTCTGTGGTGGGGTTAATGGTGACCTTCTCCAGGAGGGCTTATGCTATAACCCAGGTATGCTGCACCCAGAGCCCCTGCGGCAGGCCACTGCTGACCTGTACCTCCACAGAAGACACTCGGACACAGTTCTGGCTTGGTCTCTGTGGGTTGGGTGTGTGTTTTGTGCCCTTCCCAGCCCTGAGCAGCTCAGGCAACCAGGTGCTTGGCAAATCACCTCCCCAGTCCCGGCCGCTTGGTTTCCCAGGTGCACCGTGAGAACACCGTCTCAGGTGTGCTGTATGTCTCCTCTGGAGAGCTGATCTCAGGTTGCGACCCTCCTGGTGTATGTCAAGCATCCAGGATCTCAGGAAGACACGTTAGCAGCTGGGAACCTGCAGACAGTTTGGTGGAAGATGTCGTCTCTGGGGCTGAGATTGTAGTAGCCCGTTACCTTCCGGCTCTGGCTGTCACAAGCCTGCCTCTCTACCTCCCGGCGGGGAGGGCCTGGTATGCAGCCAGCTAGCATGTATGCATATGAGAGTTGGGCTATAAAGAAAGCTGAGTGCAGAGGAATTGATGCTTTTGTACTGTGGTGCTGGAGAAGAGTCTTGACAGTCCCTTAGACAGCAAGGAGATCCAACCAGTCCATCCTAAAGGAAATCAGTCCTGAATATTCATTGTAAGGACTGATGCTGAAGCTGAAGCTCCAATACTTTGGCCACCTGATGCGAGGAACTGACTCATTGGAAAAGACCCTGATGCTAGGAAAGATTGAAGGTGAGAAGTAAAGGGGACGACAAAGGATGAGATGGTTGGATGGCATCACCAACGTGATGGACATGCGTTTGAGTAGGCTCTGGGATTGGTGATGAACAGGGAAGCCTGGCGCGCTGCAGTCCATGGGGTCACAAATAATTGGACACAACCGAGTAACTGAACTGAACTGAAGCTCATTTTTGAAAGCATATAGTGTGGGTGTCTCTCTGTATGTGAACTGTAATTTCTCTTGAATTCCATTATTATTTATACCTATTCTATAAAGAGAGACCTCAGCAAATGCCTAAAAACACTAGCGTGAAAGACCCCCAGCTTTGGTTATGCCTGATGCTGAATGTTCCAGTATTGTCTGGGGGAATTTTACATGAGTAAGTTGACAGTAACTGTATTCTGTGTGGCTCTGAAGTCATATATAAATTAGTTGTTTAAAATTAAGTTTTCGGAGGGGTTGTAATGAAAGTCTTAGCTATAAAGCATGACCCTTTAACCTATAGCCATCCCAGTTTCATTAACTCCGTAAAGACCTTTTATTTTTCGTTCTTTTTTGAGTTCGGCATCTCAGCACAGGTTGGCCTAAAAACTGTCTCGGGTAGTAGAAGCTTTTCCTCAGACAAGTGAAACTCTGACCAAACGTTGAAGTTGATTGCTTTAAAATAATGCCACAAGTCTGAAAACACATTGCAGGTGCCACATTGGCTATAACAGGACTGCAGCTCCTCTGGTAAACTCCATTCTGCAGAAAAACACTGTGGAGGGAGAAAAAGACACAGGATAGATGGGCCTTTGTGGAGGTCATTGTCTCCATTTATCCAGAATTCATTTGCCACACAAAGCACTAATTGACATGTGATGAGAGCTTCCTGAATAGGCTCTGAAGACACAAAAATAAAAGGGATTGGTACCCATTGTGATAACAAGCCCTGTGTCCCTTTACTAATAAGCAGAAATGTCACACTGTAAGCATGCACTTAGAAGATAAATCTGGGGACTACAATTCACCTTTTAGAAGTTGGGTTTCAAAAAGCAGATCTCCTTTCAACACAGTTAAAATATTTACTACCCCCACCTCCCCCAATCTATTTACCTACCTGTCTACCTATCCATCTATCTTTAGAGCTGCCCTCTGCTGGAAGCAGCCTTGCTATTTGGAGAAATAATATGGTAACTCTAAAACAGATAAATATGTTTTCCTGGCATAGCTTTGCATGTTTTCACCAGTTTAAATATAGCAAGAGGCTTCCATAATCTATTTTTTTGTTCAGCTCTTATATGGTAACCAACACAACTGTATCATTTGATAAGCTAGAACAAAATATCATTCACAAAAAAATTGATAATACCTGAAATAAGTAGAAACCTACTAATAGGATGCTTGCATTAGAATGTCTCAATGATCTAGAAGTCTTTTACCTTGATTTACTTATTGAATTTACTTATTTATATTCTAGAAAGGATGTAAGACTATGTGAACAGACATGCTTACTCCTAGTGAATGGCCTTTCAGTAAAATTTTTCTGTCTTTCCTGAGAACCAACAATCTGAGACCAAATGAGGTGCTGGAATTGAAGACAGCTTATCTGTGAAGTTGGGTATCTTGCTGTTACATGACTTCAAAGTCAATCTTAAGAAAATATAGGCAGTTTGACAGGATGGCTAAACTTGTTTTCAAAAGTGAGACAAGATTAAATAGCAGTGTTAGTTGAAAATCTTAGTGCTAGTTGAAAATCTCAGTGGACTTCCCTGGTAGTTTAGCTGGTAAAGAATTCGCCTGCAATGCAGGAGCCTTGGTTTGATTCCTGGGTCAAGAACATCCACTGGAGAAGAGATAGGCTACCCACTCCAGTATTCTTGGGCTTCCCTGGTGGCTCAGCTGGTAAAGAATCTGCCTGCAATGCGGGAGACCTGGGTTCGATCCTGGGTTGGGAAAATGCCCTGGAGGAGGCCATGACAACCCACTCCGGTATCCTTGCCAGGAGAATGACTGTGGACAGAGGAGCCTGGCAGACTACAATCCACGGGGTCACAAAGAGTCAGATACAACTGAGTGACTAAGTGCAGTGCACAGCACAGACTATTCAATAAACCTTGAAAATCTGTACCTGTTTCACTAGTGTGAAACTATCCATTCTTGGTGAGAGAATTTCTACCCAGCAATTCATGGCAATTTGGGATTAATTTGGAGAGCTCAGGATTTCTGCTTTAAAACTGCACCTGGCAAGCAGCACCTAACACACAATTTCCCACTAAAGTAGTTTTAAAAAGGGATAAAGCTTCATAGTAACAGAGAAAAATAGAACTGAGGTCTTCCTTGGGCAAGAATCTAGAAAAATTTTTCACTAACTTGAGGAACAAGAGATTGTCAGGTTTATTTATTTGAGGCCTACCTGAGATGAGATAGGAAAATATTGTTATCTTTCTCTTATCCATCTTTACTAATGATTAAAAAAAAAGCAAGATTTACTAGCAGTTAGGAAATTGAGCATACATCCTTTACTGCTTCTGCTTTGGGCAGCACCATGATACCTTGCTCCACCGCCTGTCAGCACAGGTCCTTCTGCAGCTCTGCAGAGGTTGAATCCTAGAAATCCCTGAGCAGAGATCACGGGCTTTGACGAGACTGTGCTGCATTGGGAAGTATATTGTATCTGCCCTCTCAGTGGGCTGGGGACAGGAGCATCCTGCTTCCCGAGCAGTTCAGCTCATGCACTTGTCCCCCAAGGGAAACAGCAGGACCTTAGTCCACTGCAGCCAGAGCTGGATCCTGGAGTTTAACTAGAAATTATAGACACCAGCCTGCCATCCATCTAGTGACCTAATTCAGCTGGAAAATCAGTGGACAGTGAGTGAAATCAGTAATGGTCCACACATCCTGCTTTACTGCAGAATTCTTCCTGTCGCTTCACAGTAGATAAATACCCATGATAAGTTAACATTATACTGTGGAAGAATACTGTGGAAAAGAACAAAACCTTCCTGAAAACTCAGAAGAACACAGCTTAAAAATAACTTAAAAAAAAAAAGGAACAAAGAACTTTGGGAGATTATGTTCATTCTCTAGAGGATGCAAGGAGATAGATTGTGAAAGCAGGGCAAGAAAGCCATGGTAGAGGGCAGGATAAGATGAAAAGGAAAAGGGCTGGAAAGCAGATGGATGAGGCAAGGAGCTCATCAAAGAACAACCCAAAATGCAATGGCCTCATTGAAATTGTACTTGAGATCATAAAGAGCAGAACAGAGGTGGTAAGTGAAAGTTCCATTCAGGGTTGTGAGGGTAGAAGAGAAGGACAGAGTTAGGGTAATGATGAAGGGACAGGTGTCCCCACAGAGCACAGCAAGGGAACTTAAGCCTTACAGGTGTGCCTTAGAACTAGAAGAGGAGAAATTAACAAAAGCATAATGGAAGAAAAAATTTCCAAGCTGAAAAAAGTTTGCACATGTCCAAAGGATTTACCCTATTTCATTTAAAATTGGGAGAAAGAGACTGTAACTAGATAAATCTGGGCAATGGCAACATTTTTTAATGACAAGAACAATCGATGTATCCCCAAGCTTCCCTATCACAGAGGTACAAATGAGAACAGACTATGCTCTAATAATTCTTCTTTAATAAAAGCTTACCCCTGAAGTCTTGCGGTGCCATAGCCTCACTACCTAGAAGCAGAACCTCAACTGAACTGTCTAGGATATTATCTCTCCTGTGTCTCTGAGGGAGGCCCTGTCCCAGTCGGTCCCGGCTGGCACCTTTACCACTGCTTGGTTTTCAGATTCCCAGTTCCACGGAAAACAGCCCAGGCCAGTCGCTGCTGAGCTCAGCCTCTCATTTTAGGATCCTGATGTTTGTCAGGCAGCTGCAGCCACCGTCGTTTTTCTTCCAGACATGCTAGTCTCTGTTGCTGCCCTACCCCCACTGTGAATCCAACTCTTCCCTTTTTTATTGAAGGCTTAGCAGTGGTGGAATAATATTTAAGATAAGATGAAATCACTGGTGGCTACCAGGTAGATTGTCTTCCAGAGCCTAAAACTCAGTCCCCAGTGCAACATCAAGGGGCCTCTTAGGATCACTTCCTTCCTTAGCCCATTGTCTGACACCTAGTGGTCAAGCCTGGTTTCCCTTCCCTTCCTAGGAGTTCGTCTAAACATGCCAGGGTCTCCTGGGAAGCCAAAGCTCAGGTCTTAAAGGCCCCAGGTAAGGAAGGAGTTCCTTTTCCTGTAAGGAGCCAGGGGCATAGTCACTGTCTTCACAAAAGGCCACTCTGGTCACCCTCTAGGATGTGACCTTCCCTGTTATATAAAAGGGACAAACTGATCAGAGCACAGCAGAGCAACAACAGCACAAAGATACACATCCATGTCCTTACATTGTCCCATTGCAGATTAAAAAGACAAGACTCTGTCGTGTCTTAACACTTTTCTAAGGCTGGGTGGCTCAGTCCTAAATCTGACTTCGTCAAGGGTACTGGTTAGGTTGGTGCTTCACCTGTGTGGGTCCTTTTCTGCCAAACCTTTCTAGGAAGAAACCTCCCCAGCATGGGAGCACAGCAGTGGATTATGGGTGTGTGGGAGGCTGATCTCCACCCCAATTTCACTCCAAACATCATTGCCCTTGTCCTGCATAAAACATCATTCATTGACTTTCCATCTTAGCACCCATTACATCTCCACCTGTTCTTAGATGAGATATTTTTATACATGAGGATAAAGAGTTTTTAAAATCATATAGGCTTCCAGGAAGGAAGGAAAAGTGATCACCCAGACTCTACCTAGATTTCTGGAATTCAGTGCTTCGAAGAGTGGGATCATATAGAGAGTTGATCCAAGTATTTTATCCTCATGAAGATGTCCTTTATGTAAAAAGTCAAAGGTATTCTCTGATATACAATAGGTGTAAAAAGATGGCACTCCTGTATGCTTAAAAACCAAATACATGTTATCAACTGTGCGGAGAAGAAAACTGGAAGCATGAACCATATTATAGTGGTTGCTTTGGTGATTTCTATTCTGCTTCTTTAGTTTTCTTTGTGTTGTCCAAAATTTCCTGAAAAACATTCACTGCTATTTTAACCTCTGAAAAGTAAGATAAGCATTGGGAAAATTTGAACTAAAGAGCATCTGTAAAGGATAATAATAAAAAAAATTTACAGAATATCTATAAGGGATAAAATACACTAGGAACTGTGTTCCCAGGTAGTATACTGAACCTCAGTGTAGAAAATGGAGGAAAGAAAGGAGTATACTTTTTCAAAAGAAGCCCTCTTGCTATAAACATGTAAATACTATAAAATTCGGAGAAGGCAATGGCACCCCACTCCAGTACTCTTGCCTGAAAAATCCCATGGACAGAGGAGCCTGGTGGGCTGCAGTCCATGGGGTCGTGAAGAGTTGGACATGACTGAGTGACTTCACTTTCACTTTTCACTTTCATGCATTGGAGAAGGAAATGGCAACCCACTCCAGTGTTCTTGCCTGGAGAATCCCACGGACAGGGGAGCCTGGTGGGCTGCTGTCTGTGGGTTTGCACAGAGTCAGACATGACTGAAGTGACTTAGCAGTAGCAGCAACTGTGTAAAATATAAAATATATGTTTGTCAGTGTTCACATTAAAATGAAAGACTGTATGTCCAGTGAATGAAGCCAATCCCTGGAAAAATACTTTTAATCTTTTGAAAGGCAGAAAACCAGAAAGGACATTCTACAGTGTGTAAGTAAACCAATAATTTAATATTTATCTTCTCTCTGATATTTTTACCAAGATCTTCTCTTGGTTTATTAATAGGTCGAGCAATATCATAATGTCATTTTCCATGGCCCAGAAGGGAGCTTGCAAGACTACATTGCCCATCAACTTGCACTCTGCCTGAAGGTATGGGTTAACCACATACCCTCTCCTTTTCTTTGAAAATGTGAAAGAGTTCAGAACTAACCACACTGTTCTTATCACAGCACAGACAAATGGCTGCAGGATTCCCCTGTGAAATAGTGAGAGCCGAAGTGGATGCTGATTTCTCCAAGGAACAGCTAGTAGATCTGTTCATCAGTAGCGGTAAGACCATCTCAGCAAACTGAATTGTGATAACCAAAAGGCATGTTTTGTCAGTTAATCCACTGCAAGGAAAAAATGTTGTGCTCGGGGATAAATTTAAGTAGTCTGTTCAATTATGCCGCAGCTATGGGATGAAAACTGGGGACCCTGGTGACACTTGTAAAAGACATTTATGTACGTGTCATTGCATCTTTTCTACATCCTGCATCCTGTTTATAAATAATCTGTTTGAAATGTAATATATAATTGACACTAGAGGATACCAAAGGAGGGGGTTGGTGGGTGGGGCAGTGCACCTTAGTGAAACTATGGTATCATTGGTGCAGTTTTGAATTAATTGCACAGTGGTAGTAAGTGATTGATTTTTTAGTAAATTTTATTATTCATTAATTCTGTACAACAAAGCACCCCTTATTGTTGCACCTGGGGTGCACTGCTCTCTCCACTTCATTCTCCATTCATTCAGTATGCCATTGACCAGCACTTTGCCAAACACAAACCATGCATTAATTAACTCATTTGGACTTCCCCAGTGGCTCAGCAGGTAAAGAATCCTCGTGTAATGTGACATGGGTTCGATTCCTGGGTCTGGAAGGTCCCCTGGAGTAGGAAATGACAACCTGCTCCAGTATTCTTGCCTGGAAAATTCCATGGACAGAAGAGCCTGGCGGGCTACAGTCCAAAGGGTTGCAAAGAGGCAGACGTGACTAAGTGACTGAGCACACTCAGTCTCCACAACAACCCTATGCAAGTTGGGTTTTTTTCCCCACTCTGAGAGAGTCTAGTTTAATTTGTCTGAAGTGTGGAATGGGCACCAGCATTTAAAAAAATTTTTTTTACTGGAGTTATAGTTGATTTACAATGTTGTGTTAGTTTCAGGTGTATAGCAAAGTGAATCTGTTATATGTATACATGGATCCATCCTCTTCTTTTTTTAGTTCTTTTTCCCATGTAGGCCATTATAGAGTATTTACTTATTTTTGGCTGTGCTGGGTCTTCATTGCTGCGTGCAGGCTGGACATCGTTGCAGTGTGAGGGCTTCTCGTTGTGGGGGCTTCTCTTGTAGCTCACAGTCTCGAGGGTGCCCAGGCTTCAGTAGTGGTGGTGTGCAGGCTTAGTTGCCTCATGGCATGTGGGATCTTTCCTGGCCAGAGGTCAAACCCATGTCTCCTGCATGGGCAGCTGGACTCTCAAGCACTGGACCACCAGGGAAGCCCCTTGAGTTGGTATTATTATCTCCATTTCAAAGGGGAGGAAACAGGCATAAAGAGCTTCAATAACTTGCCACAACCACACAGTGGCAGAACCATGATTTAAACATATTAATTAATACAGCATTTTCATGAATTCCCCTTCTTAGGCTCCAGAGCTTAACACCCCCATCTTCAGCACAGGCAGAGTTAAGTATAACCCTGTAGAGTATAAATGACTAGTGAAACAAAACTGGAATGGAGCAGCCTCTGGTTTCTATGGGCTCACAACCTCAGAGAACCTGGGGGAGAGGTGGTTGTGAGCTGAGTTAGGATGCAATAAAGTGCAAATTCAGGTCACTTCTTTAGGGTGATTCTCATCTTTGGACCTGTGATCAAGGGAGATATCTTATAGCTGGTGACCAGGCTGAGGAAGATGGAAATTACCAGGAGTTCCTAAGCCAAGAAATACGATTAAGAGGCAATTTAGAGACAGACGGAGGAGTCCACAGACATAGAAGCACATTTTGAGGATAGGAAAACACCAGAATCTGAATGTTGCCGTAGTACTCAGGCGACTCTTTGCCAGAGGTAGTGAGAGTAAGTGACAGAAAACTGTTTTCTCTGACAATACTAATAAAAGCTAACGATTATTAAGCTTTGTCTGCGGTAAGCCCTATTTGGGGCTTCCATGGTAGCTCAGACAGTAAAGAATCTGCCTGCAATGCAGGAGACCCAGATTCAATCCCTGGGTCAGGAAGATCCCCTGGAGAGGGGAATGGCAACCCACTCCAGCATTCTTGCCTGGAGCATTCCATGGATAGAGGAGCCTGGCAGGCTACAGTCCATGGGGTCACACAGAGTCAAACACAACTGAGTGACTAACACACTTAAGCCCTATTCTAACATCCCTGGTTTATAAACACTTGAGACAAGAGGTTAAGTGCTGGCTCATGGATGCCACAGCGAGGACACAGCAGTGCAGACTTAAACCGAGCAGTCAGGATCCTGAACCTGACCTGAATCACTGCCTGCTGCTGCTGCTCCTCAAAACCTCATCTGTGCCCCCCATTTCCCTCCCTTAGTTTTATAGCAAAAACCCCCTACATTTTTCAATATTCAGTCTTTCTTCATATCAGAGTAAGAAGTTAAAACATTGTATGTCTTGTTCTATCAGGGTAAACAGCAGTTAGACTGAACTCTGCTCTAAGCTTAGCTAAAAAAAAAAAACAACGCTGAAAACAGTGAGTTAGGTTAAGAAGGATGCTAAGGTGACCACCTCAGCGTTTCTAAATCTTTCAGGCGCACCTTCCTAAAAATAACTCTTCTTCCTGATTTCCAAATTTGGTGAGTCTCTTGGCCCCCAGACTTATAACTCAGGTTGCATTGGCAGACCTGAAAACCTAAATGCCACAAGTGCCGTTAAGCTACATAAGGGGGTGGAGCAGGCTGGTGGAGGCAGGAGGGAGGGAAGCCTGTCTCTATCTCCATGAGAACAGTAGCTCTCAGCTCTAAGCGGCTGAGTGGAGACGCAGTTTCATGGGTTTTGTGACTTGCAGGAAGAAGCAAGAAACCCAAGGTTTTCTGTGAAAATTTGGGAGTTTGTTCTTCAGTGTTTTCAACTATCTTAATTTTTAAAGCTATGTTAAGACCATCTAGAACCCCCCAGGTCCTCTGATTCTCGGAGCACTCACTCCTGGCGCACAGCCAGTCCACGGCCATGTCCTGCCTAGTGGGCCCCAGTGTGCCTTTTTCATCCATCCCCGTTAGTGCCATCCTACTTCATGCCTCCTTTTACTCGGTCTTGTCTGCTTGCCTGTAAGGGGCTGCTCTGCCTTCCTTTTCTCCTCCCTGAACAGCCGTCACAGATCTCACCAGACCCCTGATTAGACGCTCTCTGTGATTCTTGTCCGTTTTTCCATCACCCACCGAACGAAGTCAGTGCCGCTTGGTCTTTAGGACACTGTTCCACTTAATGTGTGTGTTTGACCTTTTTTAGTTTTTTGAGATATAACAGTAACTGCAAGGTATACAGTGTGTTGATATGATACCCAAATATTACAAAATGATTACCACTATATCATTAGCTAGAATTTCCATCACCTTAATTACCATTTCTTTCTTGCAGTGAGAACATTTACTGTTTACTCTCTCATCAATTTTCAAGTATATAATAAATACAGTATTAACCCCCCCAAACTTATTCATCTTACAACTGAAAGTTTGTATCCTTTGACCGGTATCTCACTTCCCTCACCCTCCAGACTTTGACAACCTCCATTCTACTCGGTTTCATCAGTTTGGCATTTTTAGATTCCACATACAAGTGCTACCATGCAGTATTTGTTTTACTCTGTCTGATTTACCTCCCCTAACATAATGCCCTCAAGGTCCATCCATGTTTCGTAGACAGCAGGATCTCTTTCTTTCTCACGGCCGAATCCTATCCTAGTGTTTATGTACGCCACATTTTTGTTATTCATTCAGCTCTTGATGGATGGTTAGATTGTTTCCATATTTTGTCTCTTGTGAATAATGCTGTGATGGACACAGGTGTGCAGATATCGCTTCAAGATTCTGATTTCATTCCCTTGGGAGATATGCCCAGAAGTGATATTGCTAGATCATATGCTACTGCTGTTTTTTTAGTTTTTTGAGGACCCTCCATACTGTTTTCCATAGTGGCTGCACCAATTTATATTCCCACCAACAGTGCCCAAGGGTTCCCTTTTCTATACATCATTACCATTTGTTAACTCTGTTTAGTGATAGCCTTTCTAACAGTTGTTAAGTGATATCTCATTGTGCTTTTGATTGATGTGGATTGGTGCGTTTCCCAGATGGTTAGTGTGATGCTGAGCCTGTTTTCATGTACCTGTTGGCCATTTGTACATCTTCTGTGGAATATCTGACTCTTTTGAAAAATAGATATCTAAGCTCCAGCAGAATATAGTATTTCTTCCTCACATGTCCTTTGCTTTTCTACTCTCCACATCTTTGTTTATTCTGCAGCTTTCATCTAGAATTACTCTGAAATTTCATCTAGAATAAACACACAAACTTTCGTTTCCCCTGCCCCCTACACACACACATACCATGACTACCGCATGGCAGGTTCCCGGTAAAGTACTGTGTTGTACATGACTAGTTAAAATAAGACATGGCAGTCCCTGTTTTAAATACTCTGAGGACACCCCAAATAAAGGCTTGTCTGATCTCTCCAGATATGACAGCTACCTCTGATGAAGAGCAGGAAGCTTTGTTTACTTCTGTCCCACCCAACTGTAGTCAAGGCAGTGAGGCTTATTTGGGCTTTTACGTTCGTCCCACACACACGGTATGAGCTCCTTGAAGGCTAGTAATGTAGCTTTTTCTTCTATTTTACTTTGTACACTGATTGCCAGTAATTACTTGTTGAGTGACTGGCTGAATCTCCTGGTATGAGAAATAGGCAAAGAAAAATGGAATGTTAATCATACGTAGTTGTCAGCAAGTAGAAGAACTTGCTTATAGTGGAGATAGAAAGAAAAAAGAGAGTGTAGGAGTTGTTGAGGCAGTCCTTGATGACAGGGCGTAGAAACAGAATGAACTGGATTTCAAAAAGGTGTTCAAATGAGAGACTGAGTCCAAAAAATCTACTTTCTTATAGGAAATAGTATAGCATCTCCAAGTATTAAAGGATTTTTATTCTGTATTTGGCTCAATAGTTTACAAGTATCAAATATCCTCTTTCTTTTTTTTTTTTTTTAATAGCACAAATAAGACACAAACACAAGGCTTCTACCTGCTAAGACCTTGAATGCAGTTACCCAGGTTAGCAAGCAGAGCATATTGTAGGCTCCTCATTCGCCTTTGTCCCCACATCTAGTCAGTCCTCATTCCTTTTGAATCTACTTCCCATATCTCATCTCCACCTCCTGCTCTCCAGTCCCCCTGCCACCTGTCATCTCTTGTTCAAGGGACTGTGGCACTAACCCTTCTTGTTCTTCTGCTCTCACTCCTTTCAGAAGCCCTCTGCAGGCTTCCAGAGGGCTCACCCTAAAACATAAAGCTGCTCATGACAGTTTCCTACTATTATACTCTAGCGTCACCAGAATAGACACTGGCAGTCTCTGCATGTCAAGTCAGGAACGTTGTAGTCTG
This sequence comes from Oryx dammah, assembly GCF_014754425.2. NCBI lineage: Eukaryota > Metazoa > Chordata > Mammalia > Artiodactyla > Bovidae > Oryx > Oryx dammah. The sequence continues at coordinate 50,973,061 of NW_024070202.1, forward strand.
GCTTCAGGTCTTTGCCTCGCTGCTGTCCATCCTCAGCTTCAGAAACTCCATCCATCATCACCGTCATTTTTACGGCGGTAGGACCCACCCACTGCTCTTGACAGGTGGCCAGTGAGGAGATCATGGAGAAGGCACATTTTGAGTAGATGGGGACACCAGGAGCTCCTGAGGCAGCACCAGGGAATCACAAGTGAGCCAGAGGGAAGGATCTATGGATAGTGTGGTGTCACTGAGTGTAGTGCAGAAATACCCCAGCAGGGAATTTTCTTTTGTGGTGAAAGAAAAGGTGGTGGAAAAGGACAGAGTAGAGAAGGCAGAGATCTGGGTTAGAGAAAAGGAGCTTCAAGGCTATTCTACTTAAGCTTTTAGAATACTAATAGGACAGAAAATATCTATCCCCTAGTCTTTCTCTCTTTTAACCAAGAAAGTAAATTGATTGAATAACATGACTGCCATATGAGGAGGGTACTGATTCATAAGGTGTTCTAAACTTATTCCTAGTTTTTAATCTTATTTTCTCCAAAAAAAAAAAAAAGGTTTAAACTCCATAGATTTAGCTGGGGGTAAGAGTGTTGAGCTTTCCTCTTCCAATGGGCACAGCACATACATTTCCATGTATGTTCCTCTCTATGACTCTGTAGAAGAAAGCCAGTGAAAAGAGACAGAGGATGAATAAAAGAAGTGTATGAGCAACAAAATACAAGGAAGAGTAGCAGATTTTTAAAAATTAGTAGTTTTAAGAATCTAAAACTTATGTGGATTCTGAAATGGTGCCAGTGAAGAAAGGAATGTAGAACAGATCAGTTCAGGAAGAATGACATAGCACTTATACCTGCAATGGATATTTTGTTCATTTTAAAATAACATCTTCCTTCTCGTATTGGCTTTTGTGAGCAACTGTCATGTCACATGACTCAGTTATTTGGTAAGGAGGGTGTGAACGTGTATTAGAATTGGGTTAAATTTCTCCTCAGTATAAGGTATTGAGTTAGGTTAACAAGACAGATACTTTTTTATATTACATGTGACAGGAGTAGTAAGAAAAAAAAAATTAAACACTCAATTGGTATTTTAAAACAATGCTTAGAATTCCTGAGAAAACTTTCTACTTCCAAAGAAATAAAGAGGGAATTACTGTAATAATATCATAATTGAAGTCTACATAAATGAGATTTCCTTCTTGGACCCTGCATTGCTAGAGGCTCTTTGCAGACCTTTCCCTTGCTTCTCATCTGGACTCAGAGCATCATCCCCACAGAGCCTTGTTTTAAATGGACGGTGTAAAAGATGGGCCATGTCCATCCCCAAAGAGGAGAGTGTGGACTTGGCCTCACCTTAGACATGAAGTAATTTGGGTTTAACTATAACTGTGATATGTTATTTTTAAACCAATGAGTCTTTCTGTAGAACTTAGCTATCCAGAACTCTGCATACAAGGGTGTGCAAAACTGAACTATAGCCCTGAGCCTAGCCAAGGAGATATCTGATTAAGATTACTGATCTCTGAGGAGGAGCAGAGATGATACACCTACAAAGTTAGAAGAAGGACAAAAAGAGATTAGTTTCAGAAATGGGGTTTTGAATTAGTAGAGGACAAAGGGAATTTAAATGGTCAGCTTTCCCACAATAGGCCAGAAGAAGTCTCCAGATATAACATGTCATGAGTAGCCATCTTGTGTCTCCATAAACCCTGATCAAAGGCTGAATAATCCTTCAAACCCAAAGGTGTGATGAGTTTTTGCTTCTGTAGTTGGTTAATATTATAGAAATGAATCCATGTTAAATAACTTGAACTAGACAGGCTAGTCTAATTTCACAACTAAAGTGAAATTTACATTTGGACGAACTTGTTAGGATGTTGAACTTAAGTGGTCAGATAGAGAAGTAGGGAAAATTGAACATATGCAGCCGGGAGTGTTGAAGACAAAGCTTTTCACCAAAACACAACCCAGTCTATTTGGCCTGGGATCGATACCTTAGGGGAGACTGATATCAACAAAATTGAGGTGGAAACCCAACCCAACTGTTTCGAACAGCACCCCATGTACCTTTTGTCTAGGACACAAGCTGTGCGTTAAATATGGGATAAATTGAGTCACTCACTATAAACACAATCCTTGCTTATGGTCCTGGGAGAATGAGTTGGCGTCTTTTTCCAGGAGATCTCCTACAGTCCTGTAAACTCATTTATCTCTAGCTTGAATCCTTCCTTGCTGCCTCCCTCCTTCTGGTCCAGCCCCTGCTGGACATCTCAGGAGAGATGCCTCACTCATCAGACACTCAGGCTTGAGACATAGCCCATCACCACTGTCTCAAGTGTGCTCCCGCTTTTGTGCTCTCTGCCTTCCTTCACTGCATGGCTGCTCCTCCGGTGAGAACTTCTGAGTTGCCTCTGATACTCCCTCTCTGCCCCTCTCTCAAGACAGTCAACCACTGAGCTTTGTTATTGTTCAGTCACTGTCGTATCCAACTCTTTGCAACCACATAACTGCAGGATGCCAGGCTTCCCTGTCGTTCACTGTCTTCCAGAGTTTACTCAAACTCATGTCCACTGAGTTGGTGCTGCCATCCAGCCATCTCATCCTGTCACCCCCTTCTCCTGCCCTCAGTCTTTCCCAGCATCAGGGTCTTTTTCCACTGAGCTTTGCTGACTCATCTTAGAATACCCTTTTGTTCTGAGCCTTGGCCCTGGAGCAGGCTCCCATTACCCCCTGTCCTCACCTCAGCAGTAAGAGCCTGTAGATGTGTTCCCTTGTTTCTTTACTCTCCCATCAGTTTTACTCACCAGAGCAAGATCTCAGAGGAGGAGCCAAATCGTGTTTCTCCCTGCCCTTAAAGACTTCCACTGATTCCCAGAGCCGGTAGTTTCTCCCTTTCAGCATGACGTCCCGGGCCTCCCACTTTTCATTTGTGGCTGGGTTCTGAGACTTCATTTCATGCAGGCTGCACATAAAACGCCAGTGCCCCAGGCCCAGCACTGACCGACCGCATCACGGCCTCTGAGGATGGATCCCGGGTGACTACAGAGTGTGGCGCAGAATGAGGACACTGCCTGCCACTCTGCTGCCCACAGATGGGGCTCCTGGATTCCACCCCACTGATGTGGCTTTGCCCCCGAGCTCCCAGCCCATCCTGACTGGAGGCCTGGGTCAGCTTTGGGCTCGCCTTCATGCCACTCTTGAAACTACTCTAACCTTAGTTTGAGGTTCCAGTCCCTTCAAGGACTGAGCCCTGCCTGGAGTCCATTCTTCCACCTGTGCCATTTCTTAAAACTAGAAAGCCTTCTTCCGATCGGTCAAGATGCCATTCTTCATAATGGGTCCAGTTTAAAATGCCACATTCCCCCAGTTAGAATCGGTCACCTCCAGCACTGTGCCATAGTGCTCAGCACAGTATACAGGGCAAGGGGGCAGTGGAAGACATTGTTGAGATGCAATCACATGTTCCTGTAGGCACGTTCTAGCTAGACGCACAGCTTCAAAGCCACTAGAACTAGCCAAGCACTTCCCTGGTGGCTCAATGGTAAAGAATCTGCCTGCCAGTGCAGGAAATGTGGGTCTGATCCCTGTGTCGGGAAGATCCCCTGGAGGAGGGCATGGCAGCCCCACTCCAGTGTTCTTGCCTGGAGAAACCCGTGGACAGAGGAGCCTGATAGGCTACAGTCCACAGGGTCACAAAAGAGTTGGGCATGACTGAGCAACTAAATAACAACAAATTACATGTTCCTGCAGACACATTCTAGCTGGACGTAGCAGCTTCAAGGCCACTAGAACTAGCTGTACACTTAATCCAGATCAAGGAAAAACTGGAGACCTTCAGTCCTTAGTTACAGAAAAGCAGATACATAAGCCATTCAACCTGTCTTTTTTTTTAATCACTGGGCATAAAGGATTTGTTAACTTATCATTATTATTTTTTAAAAAAACTACAGGTTTATCATGTCTCCTTAGTGGCTCAGTCGTGTCCGACTCTGCGACCCCATGGACTGTAGCCTGCCAGGCTTCTCTGTTCATGGAATGCCCCTATGCAAGAATGCTGGAGTGGGTTACCATGCTTCCTCCAGGGATCTTCCCGACCCAGGAATCGAACTGAGGTCTCCTGCATTGCAGGCGGATTCTTTACCAGCTGAGCTGGTAAAGCCATCATACTTCCATAATAACTGTAGTTCTGAAATAACATTAGACCCTGAGAAGCACAGGATGTGTTAGCACTCTTTATTGAACAGCCGTGTTGAAGGGGATGTGGCCCATGCCAAATGCTAGCGTACCCACCCCCACAGATGCCTCGATGGAGAGGCAGGCGGTTCTGGTCTTTTAGTTTTTAAAGCTTTGTAGCATCCAGAAAAGTTATTTCAGTCTCAGAAGAGATTAATTTACAGTGTTCAAGGAGTTCTCTTGAAAGTGACAATGCATTTGTGTCTATAGTAACACGGAGGCGGAATGGGTATAATGTACTATAAGTGTTTGTGAAAAGTGGAATTACTTGACAAAATCACTGCTGAGTATTCTAAATTGATCTTTTCTCAGGGTTAATTTAGCTAAGACTAGGGCATCTTAGAATCTTCTAAAATATTAAAAGGTGCTATAAATTTTTTATTCATTGCTATCTAGCAAGTATTATAGATGTATTTCAATTACCGTATTAACAACATTTGAGTGCTTAGCAGGTGCCCAGGCAATCTTTCAGTTACATTTTATCTACTGATTTGCCCAATACATATAATAATAATCCTGCATTTATGCAGTTCAGGCCCCCTGTCTTTAATGTGAAGACCCCTAAAATAAGAATCACAAGACCCAGATTGTGGTCCTTCCTTATCACTGTTTCTGAAGCCTTGGTCAAATCTCCTTAACATCTCTGAGCTCTATGAAATGAAAGGAGGGATCTGCTTGTCTCTGAGGTCCTGTCTCCATAATTTTATGAAAATTTTACATATATGTAATTTAAAGGATTAAATTTATTAAAATAAATTTAAATTAATTTAAAGGATTCAATCCTCATTGAAGGGTTTTGACCCTTTGTATTCTGAAATATCCATCTATAAAATGCATACTACCTATTTTTATAGATCAGTGAATAATTTAAAATGATAACTTAACCACTGACCAGGTCACAAAATAGAACATCTCTAGCTTCCAGAATGGGCCCACGTGCCCCACCCTTGTTCACAAACCCTTCCTTCTAGAGGTAGCCACTAGTCGCACTTTTGTAATCATCTCTTTGCTTTTTAAAAACAGTTTTACTATCTATGAACTCCTAAAGTGTATGTTCATGTTTTAAAGTGTATGTTTCATGAACTCTAAATGATGGTGTCATATTGTTTGTATCCTTGTGTGATTTGTTTCTTAGTATACCATTTGTGACAGTCTTCCATGTGGCTGCTTGTAGCCATAGTTTGTTCATTTTCAAATCCATTGTAGGAACATACTTTCTATTCTGTTGTTGGTGGACATTTGGGTTGATTCTGTTTGGGATCTGTTATGGAACTAGTTAGTGTTGGATCGTTCTGTGTGGGGATGTCCTCAGCTGCATTCAGTAATTTCAAACTGTTTCCCGAAGTCTTTATACTTTCCCAGCCATGTCAGAGCGCCCTGTCACATCTTTGCTAACACGTAAACTTTTGCAAGTTTGTACATTTCTGTCATTTTATGTTTTAATCATGGATCATTTAATCATTGATACATTTTAATCATTGAATTTCTGTTTTGACCCCAGCATGTCTGATCCCAGTGAAACAATCTCCTGCTAACAAGAAAATCATCGTCATCTTAGAGAACTTGGAAAAATCTTCATTGTCTGAGTTATTGGGGGACTTTTTGGGACCTCTGGAAAATCACAGCACTGAAAGCCCCTGTACCTTCCAAAAAGGTAAAGATAGATAGTGGAGAGACCACCCCAAGAAGCCAGCTGCTTTAACAGCTTTCTAATTCCTCTGTCCCCTGGAGCACATGTTATGCTTCATAGCTGTCTTTCCTTCACTTGTTTGGACTTGTTCCCTGCTATAGTGTCCTGACGTTGGACTGTTGCTTTGGTTTGTTTTAGGAAACGGAATGTCTGAATGCTACTACTTTCATGAGAACTGCTTTCTGATGGGAACAATTGCCAAGGCCTGTCTCCAGGGCTCTGACTTGCTGGTGCAGCAGCATTTCCGCTGGGTGCAGCTGCGCTGGGACAGCGAGCCCATGCAGGGGCTGCTGCAGAGGTTCCTCAGGAGGAAGGTTGTAAATAAGGTAACAGACCACACACAGCCCATTGTTGGGAGAGGGTCCTTGACATTCCCTGGCATTGCTGTCAGGCAACCTGGGCTTGAACTCTGCCACTTACTGTGTGGCTTCTGGCAAGTAAAAATTGGGAATAGGCAAGGGTCAAGTGGGGCTTCCCTGGTGGCTAAGACAGTAAAGACTCTGCCTGCTTTGCAGGAGATGTGGGTTTGCAGGAGACTCGGGTTCAATCCCTGGGTCAGGAAGATCCCCTGGAGAAGGGGTTGGCAACCCACTCCAGTATTCTTGCCTGGAAAAATCCTTTGGACAGAAGAATCTGGCAGGCTGCAGTCCATGGGGTCATAAAGAGTTGGACACAACTGAGCGACTAACACTTTAAGGGTTAAATAGGATAATGCATGTAAAACTCATAGCAGTACCTATACTATGTTAAGTATTTTTAAAAAAACAAACTGTTTGTAATAGCCAGAACATGGAAGCAACCTAGATGTCCATCAGCAGATGAATGGATAAGAAAGCTGTGTACATATACACAATGGAGTATTACTCAGCCATTAAAAAGAATACATTTGAATCAGTTCTAATGAGGTGGATGAAACTGGAGCCGATTATACAGAATGAAGTAAGCCAGAAAGAAAAACACCAATACAGTATACTAACGCATACATATGGAATTTAGAAAGATGGTAATGATAACCCTGTATGTGAGACAGCAAAAGAGACACAGATGTATAGAACAGTCTTTTGGACTCAGTGGGAGAGGGAGAGGGTGGGATGATTTGGGAGAATGGCATTGAAACGTATAATATCATGTAAGAAATGAATCACCAGTCTAGGTTCGATGCAGGATACAGGATGCTTGGGGCTGGTGCACTGGGATGACCCAGAGGGATGGTATAGGGAGGGAGGAGAGAGGGGGTTTCAGGATTGGGAACACGTGTACACCCGTGATGGATTCATGTTGATGTATGGCAAAACCAATATAATATTGTAAAGTGAAAAAAAAAATAGTAAAATTAAAAGAAACAAGCAAACAAATAGACGTCCCTGATGGTTCAGGGTTCAGACTCTGAGCTTCTAGTGCAAGGGATGCAGGTTTGATCCTTGTTGGGAAACTAATATCTCACATGCCATGTGGTGGGGGCCCCCCTCCCAAAAAAGCAGATAGGTTTTACTGTTTTAATTAACCATTCTCAAGGGGTCTCCCTGAGTTTAAATGCTGAGACTAGATTAGAAAATTAATCATTCTTCTTAAGGAAAAGCTACTGTTTCTTTGGAGCCTTCATTATCCATCTACTTAAGCTAGTTTTAATATTTGTTACATTGCGTTATAGTAACTATTAAGTCATATGAAAAAAATCAGAAATCTCTGTTGACACATTTTTAAGAAGAATAATCACTTTTAGTGATTTTTCATAGTAAATATTCTGCATTCTATCAAAATAACAAAATTAATTTAGTGCTTACCAAATTGAGCACATTATTCCCTAATGTCATATTCTTAAATTAAGCCAGTAGCTTAAGTGTCTGGGTGGATTTGAAATAAAAGAGCTCTATTTAGCAAGATTTCATTGTTTAATCCTGCACAGTGGGCCACACTTGGAGGACAGGATCTTTATTGTATCAGCAGAGGAGTTTAAGCAGTAGGTAATAGGACACCCCACTGTTAGCTGCTTCACACACAAGAGGCTTTTCCCTTACATAACCGGATGCCTTGCAGTCGGTGTTGCCGATGTCCATTCACACCTTCGTGATGTCAGGTCCCAGGTCTGGGTGAATCTCTTGGCCTCTCTTCAGGACTGCCTGGCTTCTGCAGGGCTTCAGGCACCACACCCTCACACAGACTTGTTCACAGGTAGGGAGCAGGATGCCACGCTGTGCGGAGAGGGAACTTAGGCTTCTTTTGCCTCCTTCTTGTCAGGGGGCAGAGCATCTTTTTCTGAAACTCCCAGAATCAGAAGACTTCCCCTTAATGGTTCATTAACCAGAACTGGTTTCATGCCCACCCTTCTGCCATAGACCTTGGCTAGAGCTATCTTCCCAACACCAGAGTGTTCCACCAAGTTCCTGAGCAAAATCTCTGGGTCTGTTGTGTTAGACCATGTGAATGTGCATGCATTCATAGAGGAGGGCTGGGGGAGGGTGGTGGAGGGAGAAGGGTGCGGCGGGAATGCCTCTGGTAATTCAGTGAACAGTCCCTGAGTGAGTGAGTGAGTGAGTGAAGTCGCCCAGTCGTGTCCGACTCTTTGCGACCCTGTGGACTGTAGCCCACCAGGCTTCTCCATCCATGGGATTCTTCAGGCAAGAATACTGGAGTGGGTTGCCGTTTCCTTCTCCAGAGGATCTTCCCGACCCAGGGATTGAACCTGGGTCTCCTGCATTGGAGGCAGACGCTTTAACCTCTGAGCCGCCAGGGAAGCCCTTGAACAGTCCCTACTAGTGGTGATTTCAGTTAGTACTGGAAGTTCCTAATTGAATCAGAAATCGTCTGCCCCAAGCTCTGCTAAAGTCAGTTGCCTGATCATAAATATATGCTTTTGACCAAAGCACATCTATTATATGACCTCAGCCAGTAGGAAGAAAGGTGAGATAAAGACGGTCATGGATTTTGTAGCTTTTCAAATCATTGATGCTTTCATTAACTTCATCACTATTAACAATTAAATCTTGCTGCTAAAAAACTCACCTAGACAGCTGCAAAAGATACCAGGATTTTTCTTAAAGACTTTATTATTTTTAGAGCAGCTTTTGGTTTACAATAAAATCGAAAGGGAGATACAGAGATTGCCCAAGTACCCATTGCTCCTCAAATATGCATAGCTTCCCCCCTTCTCACCAGAACGCTGCATTGTTTCATCAAGGAGGAACCTCCACTGGCACAGCAAGGTGCCTGGTCTGTCTAAGAGAGAAGCATGGCATGCTTCACGAATTTCTGTGTCTTTCTTGCGCAAGGGCCATGCTAATCTTCCTTGAAATCTTTCCTAACCCTCTCCCTCTTCCGGCTCTCTGGTAAACATAGTTTGAAAAGGATTGATTTTACTTATTTTGAAAGGAAAGTTCTAATCTTCAAACTCTACACTTTCCTCCATTGTGTCTGTGGATGGGCAAGTGGGCTGTGCTGTAAGGAACAGAAAGTGGGGAGGAAGGGTGATGTGTTTTATTTACCAGGAATCACTTCAAGTAGGTTAGTAAAATGGATTCCTGGGGTAGGTGTACAGTAGGAATCAAGACAACTGCAAAACAACAGAAATTGTGTAACTGCAGGATGGAACCAAATCTTTGGGGGCGCTTAGAAGCACACTGGCATGTGATCAAAATTTCTTCTTCCAGTTTCTCACAGGAATAAAAGTAAACAGATCTTTTTTGGAGAAGACAAAGCTTCTAGTATTTAATAAAAAATAATCGTACCTTCTTTAGCGGGAAATTGAAAGCAAAAGAAAGTGTTAGTCACTCATTTGTGTCTGACTCTTTGCAACCCCATGGACTGTAGCCCACCAGGCTCCTCTGTCCGTGGAATTCTCCAGGCAAGAATACTGGAGTGGGTTGCCATGCCCTTCTCCAGGGGATCTTACCCACCCAGGGATCAAACCTGGGCCTCCTGCATTGCAGGCAGATTCTTTACTGTCTGAGCCACCAGAGAAAGCCAAGGAAATTAATATTCACCTATTAATTGTAGCCTACGATCTCATTTTCACTGGAAGACTATAAGAGAAGGTGGGAGAAATATGATCCTCTTTTGAAAAAAATGGGATATTCTAACAGATCCCAAAGCTTCGTGTGACACAGTGATGTCACTTTAGTGAAGCTGCTGGAATCACTGAACCACTCTTGCATTTTTTTCTATGCCAAATTCTATCCCTTGATGTAGGATATACAAACATTCACATATTATCCTCAGTCTTAATATCACAGTTCCTTGGTATAGTGGAGATTTACATGAATGTGTCTCTTATAAAAATAGTTAATTGCTATATCTTACTTTTAAATATTCGAGAGATTTCTCTTCATACTATATTAATCTTTGTCCTTTTGTGAATCCTCTGTAGTACCAAAAAGGGACTCTTGTATAAGATATAATTCTAAAAAGAGTTGCTCCCATTCAACCATATGTGTTACACAGTATTACTTAAAATTTTCACATTTTAAAATTTGAAAACATATCTTCATGCTAGCAGAGTTGTGTACATTTTAAGTTAGCATTTTAGCTGAGACTTTCCTTCTAGGGAAATTAAAAACAAGACAAAGTGAACATGCCATAGGTTCCAATATGCCATCTTATCACTTATCCATATTAAAATATTTAATGTCATTTTTATTTCATTTATTCAAAATCCTTTTTTGAAGACCTACTATTTGCAAGTCCTTGTGAGATAGTCTGTACACATGTGAAAAGTGATTTGTGCCAGCACTGATGTTTAAGAATTCATCCAAGCAAGATACCGCATCCAGGGTGTCTTGCTGCTCTGTCACATCTGCATCCTTCCATTTGATGTAACAAACTGCAGATCCATATCTCACACTAACACACATCACAGGCTACATTATTACCTAATCCCTCTTTCACCCACCCCAAGTGAAGGTAAGACTAGATTTGGCTACAGTTTTATAGTTTTAAATTTTTATAGCTTTAATTTTGAATGGTTAGAAACGAAAGGACAGTGAGCACTGTTCTAACCCAAGCCCCTGTCTTCCTCCTCTCTGTCTCCAGTTCAGAGGTCAGGTGCCCTCTCCCTGCGACCCCGTGTGCAAGACGGTCGACTGGGCCCTGGCCGTGTGGCGCCAGCTCAACTCGTGCCTGGCCCGCCTGGGCACACCGGAAGCACTTCTCGGGCCAAAGTATTTCCTGTCTTGTCCTGTAATCCCAGGGCACGCCCAAGCAACAGTGAAGTAAGTGTCTTTGGTTCTTCTTTGCCTTTAAAGTATTTAAAGTAGAGCCCTGGCCAGTCGGGAATGTTTGAGAGTGAGAAAGCTCTGCCACTCCTGTCATCAGCATGGGGAGTGGAGCCCTGCCCTCTTGTCAGAGGACGACCATGACTTGTGTGTTGGGCAGTTCCTAAGGAAACAATTTTTGCTAAGACTGGATGGATCATAGGTTTCCTTTGTTTTCAAAACTCTCATTAGATCCATATGTGGCTTGCTGTGTAGTGTCTCCTGAGGAAGGCCCACATAAGAAATTCAGTCAAGTACCCTGTAACCAAAAATAACACATTCTACGGATGAATTGAAAAGCTTGCTCTTTTATTAATGATACTTACACACTTACATGAGTAGTAGCTCAGATGGTAAAGAATCTGCTTGCAATGCACAAGGCCCAGGTTTAATCCCTGGGTGAGGAAGATCCCCTGAAGAAGGGAATGACTACCCACTCAAGTATTCCTGCCTGGAGAATCCCATGGACAGAGTAGGCTTATAAACTTACTATATTTTCCTTTGTAGCAGCTTATAAAAATAGACATACATATAGTAAGGTTAATGACATATACTATTAAAAGGAAATTGAAAGGAGGAAGGACTATTAGAAGGAAATTGAAAGGAGGAAGGAATTTGTCATCATCTGACTTCCTTAGTATGGGTTCTGTGATTTGCTGTTAGATTTGATTCTGTACTTTCTGGCATCCTGGGCAGAAATCTATTTTGGAAAGAAAGGGATTCAAGTAAAATGTCTTCTCTATTGTAACACAAACTATCAATTTAATAACAGTTAATTGAGGGAGGAATACTGTATTTAAAAATACATAGTAATTTCTTGTTAAAAAGCAGTATATTTATTCATATAATTACCTGATTCTTTCAGTATCATGATTACATCTGAGCCTTTTCCCCGCCTTACATCCAGAATCTCAAGATTCTTAGGAGCCATATTTGGCTTTCCTGTCTGCAGCACAGTCATTGTCAAAAACTAGAGGCTCTGAGACTGGTACCCTGTCTGCAAGCTGACAGGTTAGCCTGCTGGGTGCAGGATGCTGGGTCAGAGGCCCGCTCCTCATCACTCCGAGCACGGCCACAGCCCTGCACTGTCTGCAGTGGTTTCCCCCGCTCCTCAGGTCCCACGGGGTGATGCGTAGCAGCCCAGGTAGATGCTGGCTTTAGCGGCAAAGCTGTGGAACTACAAGCTTGGGAATCACCCCATCTTCTAATAGGGGATGCTGGTAAATCTGCCCACCCTTTGCCCTGGAAGGAACCATAACTTTCATCATCCTGGTCAGGAAACAATCTGCCCTCTGCTCCAGAAGGAGACACTATCTCTACTTCCCAAGTCTGTGTACACTGCTAACATCCTTGAAAAGACAGTCCAGGACAACAGCTGACACAAGGATACAGAAATGCCAGGGACACGTATCTCCCAACAGCCGTATTAAGGGACCGCCTTTTAAAGTTTTCTCTTTTTTTAGCCAAAGCATATATCTTTACCTCCTCAGCACCTTTAGGAGTAACTGTTAGCTCTTTTTTTTTTTTCCAGAATTACATGTCACTCTACATTAACAGAGAAACTTGATTCTAGGTAATAGTTTTAACAGTTCCTATTCTAGGTGATGTAATTTTGTCTATAGCTTTTAATGCTATTAACTGTTTTTTAATACTATTAACTGTTTTTTAATGCTACAACCAAGTGTAATCTTTTTTGAAGCAATTTTGATTGGCACTGAGTGCTCTAAATTTCAATTAAAGCTCTGCAGCAGCTACAGCTCTTAGTGCAGAGTCCACCTGAGGCAGTGGCTGGTTGACCCCATCCCCTCTCTTCAGGGCTCACCTGCCCTGTGCAGACACCAAGCCCCTGCAGAGCACGAAGATTTAATTTGCCAGTGATCATAAAATGTATCCCAATTGCAGAAATACTAAAACATATGTATCTTAGTAAGGAAAGTGGCAATTAAGTTTAAGCTATTTATACACAGACTTTCAGGAAATCTTTTTCCCCCAGATTTTTTAGTCTGTAAAGTTTTCCATGTATTTTTCCCTTTCCATGTATTTATTTGTGCATTTGTTTATTCAGCACTCTATTGCTCCAGGATGTTATAAAGAAAAACAGAAACAGGTAAACAGTTTCATTAGAAATACAAATTGTTATTTGTAAAGCACATTCAAACTGTTTTGGTGTTGGATAATTTCACTTATTCCAAAACAACCTGGGAAAGGTAGCCTATCCATAGAAACACTTGGGCTTTGTTCAGGGTCTTCAGCTCTGTCTCGGGTAGAGTTGTGTGTGATGCCTGGGAGCCTGGGTCCTAACTGTGAACCCTCTCTTGGAAGGTGGATGTCTAAGCTATGGAATGCTGTCATTGCACCCAGAGTCCAAGAAGCAATATTGTCAAGAGCCTCTGTGAAAAGACAACCCGGCCTTGGGCAAACAACTAAAAACCCTAGCCAAGGGCAGCAGGCTGTGGTTAGAGCTGCTCTCAGCATTTTGCTTAATAAAGCTGTTCTGCATGGCTGTCCCCTCCAGAGAGCAGGTATGTGGGTTTATGCTGGGAGGAGAGGAAATCCGCTATTATGTAATGCTTGCTTGAACTGGCTTTTAGGGAACTCTATTTTCTCTCTGTAACGAGGGAGATTATCTCCATGTAATGGATGTTGCACAGCACTGCTTTAAAACTCACTTGCTCTCTCTTAATTACTGGCTTCTGTTTAAATACCAGACTTCAAAGTAATGTTTGCTGGTTGACAAACCCCTGCTTGGGTATGCTAGGCCCCTGATTTTTGAAGAGGCTATTTCTTTAAGCGTTAGAAATGTTGGATTTTGCTTGACTCTGTGCAACTGCGCTCTTGCTTCTGTCCTTCTGGCAAAATGTGGTTAATGTTGTTTCAGAGCTGGACCAGCATACAGCTGATTTCAAAGGAGGAAGCTTCCCTCTGTCCATAGTTTCAAGTTACAGCAGTTGCAGCAAGAAGAGAGAGAGTGGCGCCTGGAGAAAGGTGAGCACCAGTCCTCGCAAGAAGTCCGGCCGGTTCTCGTCACCCACCTGGAACAAGCCAGACTTGAGTGAAGAAGGTAAGGGGGCAAGCATGAGACGTGTGTACCCATGAGGTGGTTTCTGAATGCCAGTGTGCTTTGTTTATCACTATGCATTCAACAAAACAAAATTTTGAGGATTTCAATGTGTATTTTTTGTGGAATAAAGCATGTGGTAGGTACATTCTACAAATAGTTGAGAGTCCCCTACCTGAAAAAAACAACCATTCATACTAGAATTCTGAAATTAAATTTATCTTTACCATGTTAATGATGATCTGCTTTTTAGCAATTTGATTTTTTTGGGATCCACACAATTATATTTATGTAATAAAAGCTGATACATAAAAAGAAAGAAATATACAAATGTGCATTCAGAAGTGAATCTTAAACTTTTAGAAGTATGTGTTATTTGATTATAGACATATTTAATACCAGTTTAATGTGTTTATAAGTGAGTCAGCTTTACATATTTCTTCCTACATGAGATGTATACCATGTACCAAGTTTTCTTCTAAACGCTAGAAATAGAGCAGTGAAAACAGGAGGTAAAAATCACTCCCCCACAGAGTTTCATTCTAATAAATTATTAGACCTGTTCCTTTTGGCTTTGATATTAGGATAATTAGTTGTTTAAATATCCTCCCTCAGTTCAATTGCTCAGTCATGTCTGACTCTTTGCGACCCCATGGACTGCAGACGCCAGGCTTCCCTGTCCATCACCAACTCCTGGAGCGTACTCAAACTCATGTCCATTGAGTTGGTGATGCCATCCAACCATCTCCTCCTCTGTTGTCCCCTTCACCTCTCGCTTTCAATCATTCCCAGCATCAGGGTCTTCAGTTCTTTGCATCAGGTGGCTAAAGTATTGAAGTTGCAGCTTAGCATCAGTCCTTCCAATGAATATTCAGGACTGATTTCCTTTAGGATGGACTTGTTGGATCTCCTTGCAGTCCAAGGGACTCTCAAGAGTCTTCTCCAACACTACAGTTCAAAAGCATCAGTTCATCAGTGCTCAGCTTTCTTTACTTTCACATCCATACATGACCACTGGAAAAACCAAAGGTTTGACTAGATGGACTTTTTTTGGCAAAGTAATGTCTCTGCTTTTTAATATGCTGTCTAGGTTGGTCATAAGTTTTCTTCCAAGGAGCAAGTGTCTTTTAATTTCATGGATGCAGTCACCATCTGCAGTGATTTTGAGGCCCAAGAAAATAAAGTCTGTTACTATTTCCATTGTTTCCCCATCTGTTTGCCATGAAGTGATGGGATCGGATGCCTTGATCTTAGTTTTCTGAATGTTGAGCTTTAAGCCAACTTTTTCACTCTCCTCTTTCACTTTCATAAAGAGGCTTTTTAGTTCCTCTTCACTTTCTGTCATAGGGTGGTGTCATCTGCATATCTGAGGATATTTCTCCTGGCAATCTTGATTCCAGCTTGTGCTTCATCCATTGTGGCATTTCTTATGATGTACTCTGCATATAAGTTAAATAAGCAGGGTGACAATCAATATACAGCCTTGTCGTACTCCTTTCCTGATTTGGAACCAGTCTGTTATCCATGTCCAGTTCTAAATGTTGCTTCTTAACCTTCATACAGGTTTCTCAGGAGGCAGGTCAGTGGTCTGGTATTCCCATCTCTTTTAGAATTTTCCACAGTTTGTTGTGATCCACAGTCAAAGGCTTTGGCATAGTCAATAAAGTAGAAATAGATGTTTTTCTGCAACTCTCTTGCTTTTTTTTCTTTTAATTTTTATTTTCACTTTATTTTACTTTACAATACTCTATTGGTTTTGCCATACATTGATATGAATCCACCACAGGTGTACATGAGTTCCCAAACATGATCCAGTGGATGTTGGCAATTTGATCTCTGGTTCCTCTGCCTTTTCTAAAACCAGCTTGAACATCTGGAAGTTCATGGTTCACATATTGTTGAAGGCTGGCTTGGAGAATTTTGAGCATTACTTTACTAGTGTGAGAGTTGAGTGCAATTGTGTGGTAGTTTGAGCATTCTTTGGCATTTCCTTTCTTTGGGATTGAAATGAAAACTGACCTTTTCAGTCCTGTGGCCACTGCTGAGTTTTCCAAATTTGCTGGCATGTTGAGTGCAGCACTTTCACAGCATCATCTTTAGTGTTTGAAATAGCTCAACTGGAATTCCATCACCTCCACTAGCTTTGTTCGTATCCTCCCCTAAAAGATATCATATTTGAGTAAGAATGAAAAGATGTTCCCACCTCATATGCATTATGGAGTTCTGATACATGTAACTAACTTTACGTCTTCAGGAGCCCCTTGTACCCAACACTGTTCTAAATGGCAACTCACTCTAGTATTCTTGCCTGGAGAATCCCATGGACAGAGTAGCCTGGCGAGGTGCAGTCTATGGGGTCACAAAGAGTCAGACATGACTGAAGAAACTCAGCAGGCACACACACATGGCAGCTTCACAGCAGTGGGGCTCCTAAGTAATATGATGTCTAACATCCTAGATTTCTTAAAATAGAAACAGTTGCTTTTGTTACCATATTTTTCATATGGAAGATTATATTGATTTTTAATAAAAACTAATGCAATTTTAACTATATCAGTACATGCCAGAGTTGTGTGATTACCCCAAGTATGTGATCATAAGTTGTGATTTAAAGTCACATAAGTAATAAGTTTTAAAGTAATTGAATGGATAGTCACTGAAAAAAATACATAAACTCTCATTGTAAAGGTAAGTGTTATTTATAATAGGATACATTCTGATCTCCAAGGCTTGCCCTTACTTCCTAAAGTTAGAGTGTTTGCTTCAGGGAATAAAATCATTAGACTCTAGCCCGTTTATCCTTTGAAAGTATCCAAAAGAGCTCGACAATGAGGACTGTCATCTCCATTTACAGAGGGCAAAATTGAGACTCAGCTCCCCTTGATCACCTGCTCTGAACCACTTCTCCTACAAACAGGGGGCTCTGCAATTCATGTTTTTTGTTTCTAATGGCGTCCAGTGCTATTTTCTTCAGTCTTTGCCACTCATCATAATCCTGGTACTCAAATAAGGACACCTATGCAGGCTCTCCACTGTGTCACTTCCTAGTTCATTAGAATTCCTGTAGGATTCAGGACCAGCTGCTTTCCTAAGTGAGTAAACAATAAGCATTGTCAACATATATTGCAGTACTGTAGACTTGTCAGACAAAATCCATAAAATGAATCTGAACTTCAATATGAACTTTATTATGGAGATAAATCTAACTTGGAAATATATATTTGGCAAAAAGTTGAATTATAAATTATTTTAAGTTCAAATTTGTAATATTTATTAGTTGCAGAACTAGTGGATATATCAAATGTTCTTTCAAACACGAAAACTTAATTGAAAGGTGAATAAAATTGTATGCAACCATAGTTTGACATCAACACAGAGATTTATAAAATGCATTGGCCAGGGTTTAGGTGAATGAACCACTGGTTGGTTAACAACCAAAGGTGGACATGGTTCTAGTTTTATTTTTTTTATAATAGTCACCTTGTCCAATAATTACACTTCATACAAAATTATTACAACAATATTTGGGTTGATATTTTTGGACATCATTGTTTTAAAAAATACCAAAATAGAATTCTCTTGCATTCCATGCAGACCACTAAGGAAGCTCATAAAATTTGATAAAGAGACAGCCCTTTTCTGTCCTGACCTAAACCAAGCTGAGATGATGGTCATTGCTTCTGGAGGGCAGAGTTCAAGCTTAGGCACTTCCATGCTAATTAGGGGAAAGCTACTAATTAATGCTTTCTGACAGTAAGGACAAACGTGTGGATGAGGAAATGTAGAGACCTTCTGATGATTTGCTTTTAATCGGGGTATACCAAATTCGACAGACTTCTCAAAATCATTCTTTAGAGATAATCTATGCTAGCACCATTCATCCAATTTTAGCATCTACTCAGAAACAACTGTATTAATGCATTTATAAAATGTAGAATATTATAGAAATAGACATTTTGAATCTAAAATGGTTTAGTGTTTCTCAAACTTTTGACCATAAGCCACAGTGAGAAATGTATTTTAAAGCCTGACCAGTACACACAGACCTAGGCATTTGCATGTCTCTGTAAATGGATACCAACTTGTATATTTACGACATACTGGCTGTGCAATCCAGTGTTTCCTATTCTGTTTTTTTTAAACGGGTTGAAATTTGCAGTTAGAAAAACATTGGTACGATAGGCAGCATTTGTTTTAATGCTGTGACTTTTTGTTTACTTTTCCTATTTAGTTTTCTGTAAAATGCAAAGCAATCAAAAGTTAAGTTTCTATACCACTAAAGCCACCTGCACTGTAATACATCATGGGGCCCACACATCAAAAACTGTGTTGGGTCTACACAGTCAGGATCCTGGAAGGCAAACAAAGGGATTACCATCTTCAAAAGGCAGGTACTAACTTCTTTTAGGCACTTGGAGAACAAAGGCCTAAGGATGTGGGGACTTGCCTGGTTGGAATAGGATCCATTGATGAAAGCAGAGCTGAGGAGTCCCGAATTGAGCCTCAGGTGGTGTGAGTTGTACTGATTTTAGTCATAAATATACATGAGGTCGTTGCTTATTCCCTAGGCTTCCACAGGGCCTCAAGAGATGGATTTAATCCAAAAACAATATGAAAATACATCAGAGTCTAGAGACTATTTCTTTTAAATACAGAGTTCAAGATGCACAGAGACATTCTATGGAAATGACTACATTTTTCTTCTTTAAACAGGTATCAAAAGTAACACTATATTACAGCTGAATTGTAACAGGAATGCTTCGCTGTCAAACCAAAAGTAAGTTTCCCTTGCAGATTTAACTCATAACAAACAGTACACATTCTCATCATGTGTGTGCTAAGTCACCTCAGTAGTGTCCAACTCTTGGCGACCCCATGGACTGTAGCCCGCCAGGCTCCTCTCTCCATCGGATTCTCCAGACAAGAATACTGGAGTGGGTTGCCCTGCCCTCAGGGGATCTTCCAGACCCAGCAATCCAACCCTCATCTCTTATGTCTCCTGCATTGGCAGGTGGGTTCTATACCACTAGCGCCCCCTGGGAAGCATTAGTCTGTGCAACTGTTATGCTGTGAATAGATTTTTTTAAAAAGCAGTAGAGGTAATTCAAATGCTAGTATTAAGCTGAAATCGAATGAATGAAATCTAAAAAAATACAAAGCCTATTTTGCTTTTAGATTGGTGAAAGATTAGAAATATCATTGACTTCATCTTGTATCAAGTTTGATAGTTATTATTAATACAGTTCACAAAGATATGGTAAAATCCTGTATCTGTGAACTTTTAAACAGGCTTTAGAGGACTGAGGATTTCAATGATAGAGTTACAGAAACATAACATGACTTACTTTTTTTTCCTCATGCTGCTGCTAGGGAATTGTCGATTATGCTTCCAAATTTGTAAACTGAAGTAAAGATTTATCATAGAATAAAAATGCTTAGCTAGTTTGTAAATAGGTCCCTAGTATAGCCAATAAGTTGTGTACCCTGTAACTTGGCAGGTGACATTTAGGACCCTGGTTCACAGAATTACAAGAGGGGTAGGGGGTCAATGAATCTGTCACACGCTTGTTTGTGCCAGGCCCACTGTTAGATCTGTTGTATTCAATAGCCTATACAGTATTTGTAATAACCCTATGATGTAGCATAAGGCATTTGATAGAAGGGAACCCAGGAACTGAGGTGTTGAGTACCAAAAGGAAACCTGACCCATAGTCACGTTGCTAACAAAAAGTGATAAATTCACATTTACTTCATTGTCACGCTGCCCCTACCCCAGCGTGTTTATAGTGTCATCCTTGGGGACAGAGAAGGAAAGGGAAGAGTAAGAAGACTGGAATGTTGTAAGTCAAAGTGGATTTCTTTGTGTAATAAAATTTTATCCTGTTGAGAATTCTGACTGGGAGTTACCAAAATCAGACAGGAATGGGTTGTTGTATAAAGTGACATTTATGGATGCCTTTAAAGGATGTTAAAAACTTTTTTTGCTCCACAAATCCCCCAGAAAGGTGTGGGGTCTAGGTTTCCATATTGGAAGTTAGATGGTTACTCTGGGTTTGAAAAACTCTTTTCTGAACTCTGTGGTAGGTCTTTAGAGAATGATCTGTCATTGACATTGAATCTGGATCAAAGACTCTCTCTGGGTTCGGATGATGAAGCAGATCTTGTCAAGGAACTTCAGAGCATGTGCTCTAGCAAATCTGAATCTGATATAAGCAAGGTAAGCAGGACACAGCGGGGAGGGCAGTGAGTGGCTCCCCCAGCAGCAGACAGAGCCACATCACAGCTCTTTCCCTGAGAGAAATCCCTTATCAAATAGTATGATTAATGCTCCAAATCAAAACTTCCATTACCTTGCTTAGAAAAGTCCTTCCTTCCAAGAAAAAAAAAAAAAAAACACTTACACAAGGGAGCTCTATTTAGCACAGCTTCTCTGAAAAACCCAAAGTGAAAGTTGCATGTGTTGTGTTACCACAAATTAAACCAATACCACCTTTTCCTTTCCATATTCCTTCCTTTGGCTGTCACCAACAGTAAGAGCAAGACAGCAGACTTGCATTCTGCAGAGGGGAACAACTTTACTTATAAGAAAAATAAGTGGCCTGTGTAATTTGTTTAAACTGTGAAATTTGAGATCCAAAGATGGAAATCAGTGACCCAAAATCTTGAAGCATTAACAGCATCAAGTTCAACCTGTTTTTGCACTCTGATATCTGCAGCAGTTTTTTACCAGGCTTCCTTGATAAGTGCCTTTTGCTTGAAAGGGAGCAAAAGAGGGTAGTTATAACTTGTGCAAGTTCTACCCCAAAACTCACCTGTTGTATTTGGACAGTCTGCTGCTGCTGCTGCTAAGTCGCTTCAGTCGTGTCCGACTCTGTGCAACCCCATAGACGGCAGCCCACCAGGCTCCCCCGTCCCTGGGATTCTCCAGGCAAGAGCACTGGAGTGGGTTGCCATTTCCTTCTCCAATGCATTAAAGTGAAAGTGAAGTCGCTCAGTCCTGCCCGACTCTTAGCGACCCCATGGACTGCAGCCCACCAGGCTCCTCCATCCATGGGATTTTCCAGGCAAGAGTACTGGAGTGGGTTGCCATTGCCTTCTCCAGGACAGTCTACTAGGGATAAAGAACTCACTAGCTTATTTAATCTTACTGGAAGTGAGTTGAAATAGTTAACTCTGGAAAAATAAGGTTACAATGAAAAATCTTGCAAACGTTAAATCCTTTCATTTTGTGCCAAGTATTTTTTTTTTAAATAGGGCTTATCTGGTTGTCTTTTGACTCTAAAAGACTCTTTTTTTCCTTAGAAACTATGTCTCATGCATTTGCTGTTAGTTTCACAGGTAAGCTTAAAGTCCTTATGTGCACATTTCAGGACCTAAGCTTCTGACAGTAAGACAAGGACCACACTTCTCACTGTGGGTTTTCCACAGTGACTTTACATCTTACCTTGAGTATGTCACAGTTTACCTGTGAAAACATGACTTGATAAACTGTATTTTCCAGATTGCTGATTCCAGGGATGATTTGAGGAGGTTTGATAGTTCAGGAAACCACCCTGCGTTTTCAGCAACTGTTAATAATCCAAGAACGCCAGTGTCACAAAAGGTAAGTGTCCCTTTTCCCTCCAAAATGGGACAAAGAAGGATTGTTGTGAAATTGACTTTACAAATCTTTCAATGTGCAGTACAAACTTACTTTTACACTATAGCAGGGATATAATCAGGATAAAGGTGTAAGTGTTCACTAGATAATCAATGTTAGAAAAAAGTACTGTTTGGCTAATAGCTTGAAGGAATCACATAGAAAAGCATTACTTTTCCCCCTTTCTATTTGATGCCAAAAAATTGGATTCCAAAATTTTTACTCTGTCTTCTGTTTGTTTTCACTGGTTTATGCCAAACCTGGAACTAATGTAACGTCTCTCTTCTCTGCTGTATTTTAAAATGGAACATTGAATTTCTTTTGAGCACCATTTTCAAAAACTGGAGTTAATGCTTGGTGATAACAGAAAAATCTACACATACATAAAAATTTCCCTCTGATTTACTTGAACTTCCCATAGCATGCATGTTTCAGAGACAGAATGTCCTTTGCAAGGAAATCAGAATGTCCAATAGAAGAGCCAGGATGCCCACAGAATTCCTTACCCTCTTGAAATAACTTTTATGATTGGTTAATAAATGCCAAAAGATGAGATGGCCCGGTATGGTACTACTGAGTGAACGGAAACAATACAAATACTTCTTACCCAGTAGTGCTTTCGTGAGGCGGTCCATTTTGTAAGACGTGTTTAATAATGTGTGGTTTGCTCACCAAGCTATGTCCATTGTGGTTCACGTCCCCTCACATGGCAGCTGATACAGACCTGTGGGGAGAGGGAGTGCAAGGAGCAGGATTAAACAGGGAGCATGGTGAGACCATCCCATTATTAATCCTCCTCTGACAGCCCTGGGCTCCCGTACCCTGCTTTCTCACTGCTTCAGTAGCTTTCAGTCCTGATTGGTTTCCTGTGAAGCTGTGCGAGCTGTGTGTGTTGGGGGAAACATTAACAAGGCTGGGGTCTTATATAAAAATATACAGCATGACAGTCTACAAAGAGGAGCATGACCTGTCTGACTTACTCTATATAGTATTTGTTCCTCTCCACGATCCCCCCCCCAACCCCCAATTAGGAATGGCTTAGAAGCACAGCAGAATAGTTGGGAGCAGATAAGAATGACTGAGGAGGTGACACCTGGGGTCCCTGCTGATAATTCTGGTTCTGGATGGAATACATTTTTGTTCAGGGGCTGTCCCTGAGCTATGGTTCAGAACACATTCCTTGGGCCTGCCTTCTATTTCTTTGCCCACTGAGCATTCTAAGGACTATTCCCTGATGATTGTTTTCTTAGAATCTGCCACCAGAGGGCGAAGTAGTACTCATTTGGCATTTGCCAGATTCCTGAACCCTTCACAGGCTCAGGCCTTTTCTATCCTGATAAAGACAGTGAGCATTTCTTGGTTAGATGCCCAGTTTCTTCTGTTATCAGGAAGTAATTCACTTTAGGAGGAAAAGCTGTCTGTGTTAGCTGAAATCACTTTCTCCTATGTGGTCATAGAGGGGCCTGTTAAGCAGCATGTCAGCCAGCCTTCTTAAACAGAAAAGCCCATGTTTACATAAATACATATTTAAATCATCCATAGAATATATAATAATAAATGTTTTCTTCTTATGGAGATGAAAATTCAGTCCCCTAAAGCATAAATTCCCTTTTTGGTTGCATCAGGAAAACTATCTGAGGATTTGTTTTTTAATCCCTTGTACCTGGACCACATGCCCTAGAGGTTCTGATATAATTGGTCTAAGGTACAACCTGGACGTTGGAGTTTTTAAAAGCTTGGTGACTCTCATGTGCAATCAGGGCTTAGACCTGTTCTCTAGCACATACCTTTGATCCATCATTCATATTTTCTACCCCATTTCTTTCCAAATTATGTCCTTGAACTTCACGTAATTTATGTTTACATATAATTTACTATTTCAGACCATCCGCTACACCTCCCCACGTTCACCCTTCCTCCTTTCCCACTTCACCACTCACTTGAGTTCTACTGATTGGTAAGCATGAAGGGGGACCTACCCAAATGAGCTCATGATGAGGGAAAACACTGTGAGTAAAAGGTCTTATTGCAGCATCATGAGTCGCACTTACCTATCCAACTCTGTTTCCTCATGGGCAAAAAGAGGCCTGGACCAGGTGATCAGAAGAGTTCAGAAGTACTAGAAGAATGCTAGCATGCAGTTTCCTAGAATTAAAGATCTTGAGCTCCCTAGTTGCAGACTCATCACCAGGAGACAATTCACTACAGCAGAAGCTCCATTATTAGCACAAGGATAGGTGCCCTTTTACATTCTCTGCTGTCAGCCAAGCACCAAGAACAGTACTTGTCTGATAAACATTCAGAATATGTGAGTAACAGTCCAGTTAGATCTAAAGGCAGAAAAATTCAGTGACACATTCAAGGTAAAGGTGTTGCACTGTAGAACTGCTTACAGATGGTTGGAATAGTCCAGTTTGATTTCCTCAGGCCTAAGACTTCACACAACTTCTGTTGATGAGGAGACTCCAGACTCGGGCACTAGTTTCACTGACTCCTGTATCTGGCATACCACAAAGGACCTGGTGGAGATCAGACAGTGAGTCTATAGGACATTAAGTATTCAACTTCTCTCCTCCCCTGCCTTTTTTTCCCCCCTGAGAACCTATGTTAAGGGAGAAACTCATACATACTTGTACAGGAACAGAGAGGAGGAAGTTAGTACTGATCACAGAAGTTGGGAACAATATCCAATTAAGCTGTTCTGTTTTCCTTTCTTACAGGAGGTCAGTCCTCTCAGCAGCCATCAAATGACCGAACGCAGCAACAGTAAATCAAAGACTGAGTTGGGTGTTTCAAGAGTTAAATCTTTTCTTCCTGTTCCTAGAAGTAAAGTCACCCAGTGTTCCCAGAACACCAAAAGAAGCAGCAGCAGCAGTAATACAAGGCAAATAGAAATAAACAACAACTCACGAGATTTGGAACCTACGCAAAAATGAACAAGTAGAAAAATCTAACAAATAGGCCTGCCTACAGTATTCTCATTCTTCTGTATATTTCACACAGAAACCAAGGACAACTAGATGTAAATACCTTTAAATGAATCAAATGTTTTCACTGCAATATAAAGGATGAGTGCGGGACCACTATTCAATTTTTTGTAAAGAATGTATTTATAACCAACTTTTTTTTTTTTCAATTCTGTCAAATTGAACTGCAATACCAAGAAGTTATACCCACTTTTCAAGTAGTTTTATAATAGAAAAGTGATAAGAGTTTTACTCAAGATGTTCAGGGGTATTAAAACAACTGTCTGTGTACTGTATATCTATACATATGTACATATGTACATTTAAGAAAGCTATGCATCATTGCATACTACATTAAAAATGTGTACAGCATTGGCTTAGATAACGTATCATTTTAAAGAGATCATAATTTTATGTTCACTTGATGACAAATGACTAGAATGGGGCAATAACATATCATTTCTAAACAGTTACTTTTCTTAAAAGCCATATTAAGTATTTTGCCTGTTAAACTATAGTTTTCAGTTTCAAAACTTTTAATGGTTGCGTCGTGTATATTTATGCTTATGAGTTTGCATTATGACTCCTGTAAATATGAACTTATATAATGCAATAAAAGTGTTATCTTTCTTACAAAAGTTTTGTACCTAAGTAGATATAAAAAAGAATAACAGTAAATGCTTCAATAAATAAGTTAACTCTCTCTTTTAGTGGCACAATTGATATTTTCTAGACTTTCTTCTCAAATTACTAATTAAATGACATAACTAAAAGTTATATGCCTGACACCAAATAAAATATTGAATTAGTGAAATAACTTTGCTGTAGTTTTTATCTATTGCTGTTAGTAGTTTATCCATGCAAAAGATACTTGTGTTCAATTTAGAGCCATTTCAACTGGTCCTCCATGTTTGTATTTCAGTAGCTTTTCAGAGAAAGATTTTGTTACATAGTATTAGTTGGTTTAAACTAAAATAAACATTTCAGTGGAGCTCTTGGAATGAGGTGCTCATTGAAAACAAATTTTTCATACTTACCAAAAAAAAGTATAATTATATACCAACAATCATTTGCTTATTTTAGAGTATTTAAAGTATATACATGTGCATGAAAACTATATTACATTTTGCAAATATCTTTAAAAAAATGTATAGTGAAGTAGAGGAAGAATCAAGGAAGAGATCCATTCCAGTACCTGTCAGCCCAGGCTTCATCTCTGCCATCCTTGGGTGTACAGCATGGACCTTGTAACAGGAAGCAGAACTAGAGCAAGGGACTGAGGGTAAGTAGGAGAGAGAAAGGCTGGAAGAAATAGGCTTGAACACAATAACGCCTTTGAGCTAGACTTAAATTCTTGGTGCCCTGTGGGTATTTGATACTCTCAAGTGTTTCACAGAAAGACATTAATCTTGGGGACAAAACTCAATGCTCTGCATATCCTAGACCAGCATGCCCAGATTGAGGTGCCTCTGCTGCTTGTTGTCCTGCCAATATACCCTTCATATTGAATTTTATTTTTTAGTGATAAGGCATTGTTTTATATTAGCAAGTTTGCTGAAGATATAGATCTCATTATTATAGTCAAGGACCAGAAAAGAGAAAAAACAAATTTGGAATACATTATTAAGATGACATCTAGTAACCTAGCCATATAGTTTTCATTGGTTAGTAATTCAACACGTATACTTACATAATTGGATAGTAGACTGCAAGATGTCTAAAGAGGGCATTTAGATTAGGAGTTTCCAAAATACATATGAAAACCTAGTAATGGGTCATTTTATCAATTTAGAGAATCACAACTACCATTTTTTGAAAATAGGATAGAATAGAAAATATCAGAGCACATCACGGTATCACAGTCAATAAAAGAATTTTGTGTGAAGCTTTTGTTTAATTATGTGGATACATGGATGTAAGCATTGGACTGTGATGGCAAATATAACTTCCTGTGGGTCATGGGCACAAGTCTTTGAAGCTCAATACCATTAGTGGTGAGCGTCAGGGTGCTTCAGGAGTAAGAAGGTCTCTGGTGTTATACAGCCTTGCGACTGAATTAAGCACTAACATTTATTAGCTGTGTGACCTAAGACAAGTCACTTAATCTCTTTGACCCAGATTCCACAATACTTCTGTAGGATCACGACAACCCTACAAGTTGTCCTTGAGCATTAAAATCACGTAACAATAGAATGTGCCTAGTTACCTCCCTCATACATAAAAAGTAATAAATTACGTCCCAGAAGTCTTTGTGGCATTCCAACATCCCATCAAGTTGTAATAAACTCACAAATACTAACAGCTGAATTATGAGCATCAGATTCTACTAGAGTTGTATAAAACACCTAATTAAAAGAAATATCTAATTGGAAATTGGTAACTATAACATATTAGCAAATTTTATTTTCCTTTTATGTTAACTTGATGATGAGCTTCTCCTAAATAGACCTAACACATTTTGCAGTTGAAAAAAAAATACAAACTGAAAACAAGTAAACGTCATAAAATCTGATTATTCATGAAAAAAAGCCAATTTTGATAGACAAGGCTGAACTCATAATTTTTTCTTCCTGTGCAGTTAATACTTAATGCAAATTAAGTTCAGTTGACTGGACATAGCCAACACTTGATTTAGGCATTTATTCCTAACAACCATGATCTATTACACAAAACTTTCTCTATGAAGTTATGTGATACTTTCTGAATTTTACTTGATCCCTTTTGTAATATTTTTCTCAAGAGAACATTCCACAGATGTGAAAGGAATAAATGAGTGAATAGATAATCCTGTTAGTTTGGTTTTTACTACAAATAAATAGTTGTTATAGACCAAGATGGCATTGTTAATTTGAGAAAGAGGACTATGGAAATACATGGAAAAAGGATATCAGATGCATACCTTATTTATTCTGTCCTTAATATAACAGATATTAGAAGATAACATTGAATTATCAAGTCAAGAGCTGCAGTTCTAGACAGAAGGCTAAGACACCATGTAACATCTTTGGTTTCAATTACTTCATTGGAAAAAAAAAATGAGGATTATTCTTGTCCCAGAAAGAAAAGCACAATAGGAAAATCAGAAATCCTGACAGTTGTTCCTACACATTCTGATACTTTAATAAGGAAGAGTATCAGCTAAATATATCCCCCTGAAAATAATTACTTGAGTTATATTTTAAGGAAATCAAGAATGTATCAGAGAAATTAAGAAATCAATTATTTTACAATTGCCCTAAAAACAACAAAATACCTAGGAATAAATTTAACCAAGGAGGTAAAAGACCTGAAAGTAAGACACTAGTGAGAGAAACTGAAGAGGGTACAAATAAGAGAGATTCTGTGTGCTCACAGATTGAAAATTCAATACTGTTAAAATGTCCCTACTAACCAAAGCAGGCTAGGGATAAAGAACCCACCCCCCAATGCAGGAAGACTTAAAAGATGTGGGTTCGATCCTTGGGTCAGAGAGATCCCCTGGAGGAGGAATGACAACCCATTCCAGTATTCTTGCCTGGAGAATCCCCAAGGACAGAGGAGCCTGGCGGGCTACAGTCCTTAGGGTCACAAAGAGACGAACACTACTAAAGCAACTTAGCATGCATGTACCCAAAGCAACCTACAGAGTCAATGAAATTGCTATTAAAATGCCAATTTTTTTCCCACAGAAATAGAACACAGAAGTCTAAAAGTTGTATGGCACCCCAAAGTCTCTGAATAGCCAAAGCACTCTTGAGAAAGAACAAAGCTGAAGGTGTCATGCTTCCTGACTTCAAACTATATTAGCTATAACAAACTGAAATAGTATGGTACTAGCATAGTAATGGAGAAGGCAGTGGCACCCCACTCCAGTACTCTTGTCTGGAAAATCCCATGGACAGAGGGCCTGGTGGGCTGCAGTCCATGGGGTCACTAAGAGTTGGACACGACTGAGCAACTTCACTTTCACTTTTCACTTTCATGCACTGGAGAAGGAAATGGCAACCCACTCCAGTGTTCTTGCCTGGAGAATCCCAGGGACGGGGAGCCTGGTGGGCTGCCGTCTGTGGGGTCGCACAGAGTCAGACATGACTGAAGCGACTTAGCAGCAGCAGCATAGTAACAGACACAGATCAATGGTACAGAATAGAATGCCTAGAAATAAGCCCATGCCTATATGGACAATTAATTTCTGATAAAGATGCCAACAATATACAGTGAGAAAAGGACAGTCTCTTCAATAAATGGTGTTGGGAATACTGGACAGCTACATGCAAAAGAATGAAACTAAACCCACTATCTTGTACCATATACAAAAATTAGATTAAAGAGTTGAGTGTAAGGCCTACAAAAATAAAACTCAGAAGAAAACAGAGGGGAAGGCTCTGTGAAATTGGTCTTGGTGATGATTTTTTGATCTGACACTAAAAGTAAATGCAACAAAAGCAAAAATCAATGAGGGGGACTACATAAAAACCAAAAGCTTCTGCACATGGGAAAAGAAACCAACACAAGGAAAATCCAACCTAGAAAACAGAATAATTGTAAACCACATATATATGATAAGGGATTATATCTAAGACATATTTTTAAAACTCATAAAACAGCACCAAGAAAAAAAAAAAAAGTCGAGAAATAGGCAGAGGATCCAAATAAACATTTTTCCAAAGAAGACATACAGATGACCAACAGGTCTATGAGAAGGTGTTCAACATCACTAATTATAAGGAAAATGCAAATCAAAACCACAGTGAGATGTCACCTTATACCTGTTAGAAATTTTTTTTTTGAAAGTCGCTCAGTCATGTCCAACTCTTTGTAACCCCATGGACTGTATAGTCCATGGAATTTTCCAGGCCAGAACAGTGGAGTGGGTAGCTGTTCCCTTCTCCAGGGGATCTTCCCAACCCAGGGATCAAACCCAGGTGTCTTGTATTGCAGGCGGATTCTTTACGAGCTGAGCCACCAGGGAAGCCCACCCGTTAGAATAGATAATATTAAAAAGACAAGAGACAGTGTTGGCAAGGATCTGGAGAAAAAGAACCCTCATGCACTGTTGGAAGGAATGTAGTAAATAGGCATCTACTATGGAAAACAGTATGGAGGTTTCTCAAAAAATAAAAACATCCTTGCAGACTCCAGGGGAGATCACAAGCCACCTCTGCTCCCATCATGATCTCTGAGGGCGTGCGTGAGCCACCACCACTACTGGGCACCAGAACCAGGCATCAGCCACTGCATCAGCTTACCAACTTGAACAGACCAATCACTAGAAATGAACTAGAATATGTAACAAAAGGACAGGACCAGATGACTTCACAGGCAAATTCTACCAGATATACAAAGAACTTACACCAATCCTTTTCAAATTGTTCCAAAAGATTAAAGACGAAGGAACACTACCAAAGACATTCTGTGAAGCCACTGTCACCCTGATACCAAATTCATGCAGTGACACTCCCAAAAAAGAAAATTACAGGCCAGTATCTTAGATGAATATAGCAAAATTTCTCAAGAAAATATTAGCAAACTCAAATTCAACAACACATAAAAAAGATCATACAACATGACCAAGTGGGATTTATCCTAAGTTCACAAGGATGGCTATACATATGCAAATGAATCAATGTGATCCACCAGATCAACAAAAGAAAAGACAAAAACCAAGTGTCAACCAAACACTTGACAAAATTCAACATCCATTCATGATGAAAACTCTTACTGAATGGGTATAGAAGGAACATATGTCAACATAAAAGCTATCAATGACAAACCACAGTTAATATAATACTCAGTGGTGAAAAGTTGAAAGGCTTCCTGCTAAAATACAGAACACGCGAAGGACACCACTCTCACCTCTTCTATTCAACATCCCGAGTTGGCTAAAAAGTTAGTTTGGGTTTTTGCATAACCTCTTCCAATAGTATTGAAAGTCCTAGCCACAGCAATCAGACAACAAAACAAAAATAAAAGATATTTAAGTTAGAAGGGAAGAAATAAAATTGTCATTATATGCAGATGATGAGATACTATATATGGAAAAAGCCCTAAAGACTCCACACAAAAACTATTAGAATTGATCAACAATTTCAGCAAGGTAGAAGGATATAAGATTAACACATAAAAACTGGTATCATTTCTTTACACTAACAATGAAATATCATTACAGGAATGTAAAAGAACAATACTTTTTAAAATCACACTCACCAAAATAAAATATTTAGGAATGAACCTAACCAAGAAGGTGAGAGGTGAAATTATAAGAACTATAAAACATTAATAAACTGAAGATAATTCAAAGAAATGGAAAGATAACCCCATGCTTGTGGATTGGTAGAATTAATATTGTTGAAATAGTCATACTACCCAAAGCAATCCACATATTTAATGAGATCCCAAATCACTGCAGTGATTTGGCCTGCAGAATCCCATGGACTGTGTAGTCCATGCAGTCACAAATAGTCGGACATGATTGAGTGACTTTCACTTTCTTTCTGTCAAATTACCCATAACAGTTTTCAGTGAACTAGAACAAATAATCCTAAAATTTATATGAAACCATAAAAGACCCCCAAAATTGCCAAAGAAATCCTGAAGAAAAAGAACAAAGCAGGAGGCATAAGCCTCCCAGACTTCAGACAATACTACAAAGCACAATAATCAAAATAGCATGGTATTGGCACAAAAATAGTCGTATGGACCAACTGAACAGAAGAGAAAGCACAGAAATAAATCCACTCCCCTATGGACAATTAATCCTTGACAATAGAGGCAAGACTATACAATGGGAAAAACAAAGTCTTTTCAGCAAGTGGTTTTGGGAAAGTTGAACAACTGCATGTAAATGAATAAAATTAGAACACACCTTCACACCATACACACAAATAAATTCAAAATTACTTAAAGACTTAAACCTAAGATATGACACCATAAAATTCCTAGAAGGGACCACAGGCAAAACATTCTCTGACATATATCATATCAATATTTTCTCAAGTCAGTCTCTGAAGGCAATAGAAATAAAAGCAAAAATACACTTTCAAACTTTTGCACAGCAAAGGGAATCATAAACAAAATGAAAAGTCAACCTATAGAATGGGATAAAATATTGTGACAAATTGTGAAAATATGGTGCAAATGATGTGACTGACAAGGGATTAATTTCCAAAATATACAAACAGCTCTTATAGCTCAACAAAGAAACAACCCAATCAAAAAATGGCCAGAAGACCTAAATACATATTTATCCAAAAAAGACATAAAAATGGCCAATATGCCCATGAAAAGATGCTCAACACTGCTAATTATTAGAGAAGTGAAAATCAAAACTACAATGAGGTACCATATCACACTGGTTGGTATGGCCATCATTAAAATGTCTTGGTGCCCTGGAGAAGGGAATGGCAAGCCACTTCAGTGTTCTTGCTGTGAGAATCCCATGAACAGTATGAAAAGGCAAACAAAATATGACACCAAGAGATGAGCCCTCCATGTCAATAGATGTCCAAAATGCTACTGGGGAAAGGCAGAGAAATAGCTCCAGAAAGAAAGAAGAGGCTTGGCCAAAGTGAAAATGCAGTTCAGTTGTGGATGAGTCTGGTGGTGAAAGTAAAGTCTGATGCTGTAAAGAACAATACTGAATAGGAACCTTGATTCATGTTAGGTCCATGAATCAAGGTAAATGGGATGTGGTCAAGCAGGAGATGACAAAAGTGAACATCAGCATTTTAGGAATCAGTGAACTAAAATGGACAGGAATGGGCGAATTTAATTCAGATGATTATTGTATCTACTACTGTGGGCAAGAATCCCTTAGAAGAAATGGAGTAGCCCTCAGTCAACAGAAGAGTTCAAGATGCAGTACTTGGGTGAAATCTCAAAAATGACAGAATGATCTCAGTTTGTTTCCAAGGGAAACCATGCAACATTACAGTAATCCAAGTCTATGCCCCAATGACAAATGCCAATGAAAGTGAAGTTGAATGGTTCTATGAAGACTTACAAGACCTTCTAAAATTAACACCAAAAAGTATGCCCTCTTCATTGTAGGGGATTGTAATGCAAAAGTAGGAAGTCAAGAGATACCCACAATAACAGGAAAATTTGGCCTGGGAGTACAAAATGAAGCATGGCAAAGGCTAATAGAGTTTGGCCAGGAGAATGCACCCTTTTCCAATAACACAAGAGATGACTCTACACATGGACATCAACAGATGGTTAACACCAAAATCAGATTAATTATATTATTTGCAGCTGAAGATAGAGAAGCTCTATACAGTCAGCAAAACAAGAACTGGAGCTGACTGTGGCTCAGATCATGAACTCCTTATTGCAAAATTCAGCCTTAAATTAAAGAAAGTAGGGGAGACAACTAGACCATTAAGGTATGACCTAAATCAAAACTCTTATTATTTTACAGTGGAGGTGGCAAATAGATTCAAAAGATTAGATCTGGTAGACAGAATGCCTGAAGAACTATGGATGGAAGTTCAAAACAGTGAACGGGAGGTGATGACCAAAACCATCCCCAAGAAAAACAAATGCAAGGAGGTAAAGTGGTTGTCTGAGGAGGCCTTACAAATAGCTGAGAATAGAAGAGAAGCAAAAGGCAAAGGATAGAGGGAAAGATACACCAACAGAATGCAGAGTTCAAGAAAATAGCAAGGAGAGATAAGAAAGCCTTCCTAAGTGAACAGTGAAAAGAAATATAGGAAAACAATAGAATGGGAAAGACTAGAGATCTGTTCAAGAAAATTGGAGATACAAAGGGGATACATCTTTCATGCAAAGATGGGAACAATAAAGGACAGAAAGGGTAAGGACCTAACAGAAACAGAAGATATTAAGAAGAGGTGCCAAGAATACACAGAAAAACTATACAAAAGGTCTTAATGACCTGGATAACCACAAAGGTGTGGTCACTCACCTAGAACCAAACGTCCTAGAGTGTGAAGTCAAGTGGGCCTTAGGAAACATTACTACGAACAAAGCTAGTGGAAATGATACAATTCCAGCTTAGCTATTTCAAATCCTAAAAGATGATGCTGTGAAAGTGCTACATTAAATATGTCAGCAAATTTGGAAAATTCAGCAGTGACCACAGGACTGCAAGAGGTCAGTTTTTCATTCCAGTCCCAAAGAAGGGCAATGCCAAAAAATGTTCTAACTACTGTACACCTGTGCTCATTTCAAATACTAGCAAGGTAATGCTCAAAATCCTACAAGCTAGGCTTCAACAGTACATGAACTGAGAACTTCCAGATGCACAAGCTGGTTCTAGAAAAGGTAGAGCAACCAGAAATCAAATTGCCAACAACTGCTGGGTCATAGAAAAAGCAAAGCAATTACACACACAAAAATCTACTTCTGCTTCATTTACTACATGAAAGCCTTTGAGTGTGTGGACCACAACAAACTGTGGATAATTCTTAAAGAGATGGGACTACCAGACCACCTTACCTGCCTCCTGAGACATCTGTGTGCTGGTCAAGACACAACAGTTAGGATTGGACATGGAACAACAGACGGGTTCAAAATTGGGAAAGGAGTAAGACAAGGTTGTATATTGTCACCCTGTTTATTTAACTTACATGCAGAGTACATCATGCAAAATGCCAGGCTGGATGATTCACAAGATTGAATCAAATTGCCTAGAGACATATCGACAGCCTCGGGTATGCAGCTGATACCACTCTAATGGCAGAAAGGGAAGAGGAACTAAGGAGGCTCTTGATAAGGGTGAAACAGGAGAGGGAAATAGCTGATTTAAAATTAAACATTCATAAAACTAAGGCCAAAGAATTGATGCTTTTGAATTGTGGTGCTGAAGAAGACCCCTGGACAGTAAGGAGATCAAATCAGTCAATCCTAAAGAAAACCAATCCCAAATATGCATTGGAATGACCAATGCTGAAGCTGAAGCTCTAATACTTTGGCCACCTGATGCAAAGATCCAACTCACTGGAAAAGTGAGTTGATTCACCCTGAGGCTGGGAAAGATTGAAGGCAATAGGAGAAGGGGGTGACAGAGGACAAGGTGGTTGGATGGCTTCACCAACTCAATGGACATGAGTTAGAGCAAACTCTGGGAGATAGTGAAGTTCAGGGAAGCCTGGCGTGGCGCAGTCCATGGGGTCGCAAAGAGTCAGACATGACTTAGTGACTGAACAACAACCAAAAGGTCTACAAATAAAAAATGCTGGATAGGGTTATGGAGATATGGGAACCTTCCTACTCTGAATATGGGAATGTAAGTTGGTACAGCCACTACAGAAAATAGTATGGAAGTTCTTCAGACAACTAAAAATAGAATTACTAGGTGACCAGCAATCGTATTCCTGTTCATATATCCAGACAAAACTATAATTTAAAAAGATACATGCACCTCCATGTTCATGACATTCACAACAGCCAAGATATAGAAACAACCTAAATATCCATCAATAGATGAATGCATAAAGAAGATGTGGTCCATATTTACAACGAAGTACTACTCAGCCATAACAAAGAATGAAATAGTGCCATTTGCAGCAACATGGATGGACCGAGAAGTATCATACTAATTGAAGTCAAAAGTGGTCACATAGAGAAAGACAAATACCATATATCATTTATATGTGAAATTTAAAATATGACACAAATGAATCTATCTATGATTTAGAAACAGACTCACAGACACAGAGAACAGACAGTGTCAGACTTTATTTTCTTGGGCTCCAAAATCACTGCAGATGGTGACTGCAGCCACGAAATTAAAAGACGCTTACTCCTTGGAAGAAAAGTTATGACCAACCTAGATAGCATGTTGAAAAGCAGAGACATTACTTTGCCAACAAATGTCCATCTAGTCAAGGCTATGGTTTTTCCTGTGGTCATGTATGGATGTGAGAGTTGGACTGTGAAGAAAGCTAAGCACCAAAGAATTGATGCTTTTGAACTGTGGTGTTGGAGAAGACTCTTGAGAGTCCCTTGGACTGCAAGGAGATCCAACCAGTCCATTCTAAAGGAGATCAGCCCTAGGTGTTCTTTGGAGGGAATGATGCTGAGGCCGAAATTCCAGTACTTTGGCCACCTCATGCGAAGAGTTGACTCATTGGAAAAGACTCTGATGCTGGGAGGGATTGGGAGCAGGGGGAAAAGGGGATAACAGGATGAGATGGCTGGATGGCATCACCGACTCTATGGACATGAGTTTGAGTGAACTCCGGGAGTTGGTGATGGACAGGGAGGCCCAGCATGCTGCAATTCATGGGGTCGCAAAGAGTCGGACACAACTGAGCGACTGAACTGAGCTGAGGAAGGGGGAAATTGGGGGATGGATAGAGTGGGAGGTTTGGGTTAGCAGATGTAAATTATTATATACAGAATGGACAAACAAAAAGGTCCTAATGTACAGAAAACTATACTCAAATATTCTATGATAAACCATAATGTGAAAGAATAATAAAAAAGAAAATATGTATGTATATGTGTATAACTGAATCACTTAGCTTACAGCAGAAATTAACACAACATTCTAAATCAAGTATGTGTGTGTGTGTGTTAGTCACTCAGTCGTGTCCAACTCTTTGTGACTCCAGACTGTAGCCCACCAGGCTCCTCTGTCCATGGAATTCTCCAGGCAAGAACACTGGAGTGGGTTGCCATTTCCTTCTCCAATGCATGAAAAGTGAAAAGTGAAAGGGAAGTCGCTCAGTCATGTCTGACTCTTCACAACCCCATGGACTACAGCCCACCAGGCTCCTCCATCCATGGGATTTTCCTAAAATCAGGAGAAGGTAAAGATACTCTTACCACTTTTATTGAAAATAGGTACATACAAAACAAATCCCTACATATTGAGATGGAAGAAGTTAAACTGTCATTATTTGCAGATGACATGATCATATACAAAGAAAATCCTAAGGAATCTAAGAAAGAGTCTCTGGAACTAATAAGTGAATTTAGTAAGCTCCAACACATAAGGTCAGTGTACAAAAAAGTCAACTGTATTTTTATATTTTACAAATAAGCAAATGGAAAATAATATTATTTACTATAGCATCAAATGTATAAAATATATATTTATATGTTAATGTTAATTATATATAAATATATATTATTATATATTATATAATAAAATGTAGGAATAAATGTAACAAATAAGTATAAATCATATATGCTGAACGATACAAAATATTGCTAAATAAATGTAGAGACACAGCATTTTAGTGGCTAGGAACACAACATTGAGTCAATTTGTCTCAAATCTATAGATAGAATGCAATCAAACAAAAATCCCAGGAAAAATAAAGAGAGAGAGAGAAGGTGACAAGCTGTTTGAAATATATATCTGCCCTTTTAATCTGGAAAGTTCTGGTGTATACACTTGGCCCTCTGACCCGGAAACAACACACAAATAACTGCCACTGGTTTAGGGAATTTTCTTCTCTAAAGTCCTTTGATTTCTGGGCCTCTGTGCCAAGAGGCTATTTACAATCAATGTTCTATTTTCTGCCAGACAAATTCTTCAAGGAGTGTTTAAGTCAAAATATATTTTAGCTAAAATATATTTTAAAAGCAAAAGCAACTTGAGTTGGTCTTGTCAAATCAGTTTGTTGTTTAGCTCTTTCAGACAATTTATTCACTTTACCCTGGAACGTTCAAGACTGGCCACATAATGAAATAGGAACTAGCATAAGGTGTAGCATAAGCTGTATGGTATCATTTGAGAGGTGAGGCAAGCTTTTCTTGCTCCCCTCTTTCTCATTTCTAAACCGTCTTAAGATGTGATATATATTGTGGCATTTTGTGCTTTAGTAAAGAGAGTACATGAACTGAAATAAAAAATTTCCTGTTCTACCCCCTTGAGTGACCTGTATCATCAGCCTTGTGACACCTAACTTTCCTTAGCCTAGGCTTTTGATTTGGAATGAAAGTAACTTCTAGCTCCAGAAATCTTTGCTTCTATAATTTTTTAATATAAATTTATTTATTTTAATTGGAGGCTAATTACTTTACAATATTGTATTGGTTTTGCCATACATCAACATGAATCTGCCACGGGTGCACACATGTTCCCCATCCTGAACCCCCCTCCCACCTCCCTGCTTCTATAATTTATCATCAAGTACCTCAAGTAACCTCAGATTAGCTGTTTTGCTTTTATTCTTCTTAACAGTGAGGGCTGGCACCAGAATCCCCACATTTAGTTAGAAGGAAGCTGTCAGATAGGATAAAGGACAAGGGTCCCTCAACATCAAGTGGTGCCCCAGGTGCCCAGTGCTGGGAGGGGAACAGTGAAAGACACCATGCTGGTACAGGAAGTGAGGAAGGAGCAAAAAGTCCAAGAAGAAAATACACACAAACTAGAAAAGTAGATAGTGAAAAAGAAACACAGGCTGAAGACTGAAGTTTTGGTGAAGAGATACTTCATCCAGCTAATCCTAGATGAGTCCAGGAACTCTGAATGAAAATGAAATGTTGTGACAAATATTTAATATCAACCAAAGAGAAGATACTCTATTTCCTGTAGGCAAAGATCATTCATACCTTACTCATTTCATTTTACCTCCAATACCTAGTACTACTGTATAGTAGAAAAACAATAGGCATATAACTATTTCACAAGAACTGATAAAAATATGATGATATGATGGTGGACTAGACTAACCAGGAAGCCAAGTTCAGTTTAAAATCCTCTTAAGAAAGTATGGAATGGCTTCTTATCCTCACCACCACCACCACCACCACCGTAGACAACAATGTCTTTCATTTGGGGTTTTAGAGGTCCTGGAGTTCATGGTATGGATTAGACTGATAATAGTAGGGCAAAGACCAAAGAAAAAGAACTGGCAAGTGGAAAGTGTGAACCATCAGCCTGTAAACACCCTGCTCATCCATGTTCCTAAGCATCCAAATGAGGGCCCTTGCAATGGCTCTTCCCTCTAAACACTGGCTTCTCTTTCCAAGCATGTTTCCTAGTGGGCCCCCAGTTTTTTGGACTCTCGAGTTCTGCCACCCTTTCTTTGGTCTTTTCTTCCCTACTTCCATCATTTCCTGCCCACCCAAGTTCTTTTCCCTTGCAGAAGAGAAGTCTTTAGTATTTCGCAAAATTTTCATGGCCAATTAGTTTAAACTTCAAAAGCTAAAATGTATCCATCTAAAATGCAAAGGAAAAAAGAAAAGATTATTTACCTACTAAATTAGATGTTTATTGATCTAAATATATTTATGACAGGTACTGTGTTAAATCTCATATACTATCCCACATAACAGATTGAGAAACAGTATCATATTTTATTGTAT
The DNA here is from genome assembly GCF_014754425.2 of Oryx dammah. Lineage (NCBI taxonomy): Eukaryota > Metazoa > Chordata > Mammalia > Artiodactyla > Bovidae > Oryx > Oryx dammah. Next base: position 51,012,139 of record NW_024070202.1, read on the forward strand.
CATATAGTTTATAATATCAAGAATTTTGGCTCTGTATATAGACTTGGGTTTGAATAACAACTCCTTCATTTACTAAGAATGATGTTGGGGAAATCACTTACATTTCTGACTCCACGTTCCTTATCTGAATAATGGAGACAATACTTAATTCATAGCATTTTATAAAGATCAAATGAACTGATGAAAAGGAAATACCACTGAGAATCTATTATATGGTCAAAACATTAGAAAGTGTGATCTTAAAATTCTAGACAAATTCAGTTGAGCAAACAAAAGTCTGTGGGTAAACAGATGAAATTTTATCTGCACAGATAAATTTTTTAATAATTAAACCTTACAGTTCAACGGAGAGAACAAAGGATTGATCAGAACTTGAGAGAGATTTCATAGAGGATCTTGATTAATCCTTGGAACAATTAAATCAAAGGTCTAGGGAAAGACAATAACAAATTAAAAGACTATCCTGAATGACACTGAAAGTTTCTTTCAATCATGACCTACCTGACTCTGTGACTTAGGCTGTGATTGAAGTTTTTTGATGTTTCTAAAGATGGATATTGTGGACAGAAAAAAGTTACTCGAGTGATTTAATAGTTTTTAATCTTATTTTCTATTTTTACATGTAGTATGTTTTAATAATCATTTTTATAAAGACTGTTAACTACTTTGGAGCCTGTTATAAATCAGTCATGCACAACTCTTAGTTTTTTGGTAAATACCGATAGCCACCTACAATTAAAGGTGGGTAAGGGATAATCAGGGCTTCCCTGGTGGCTCAGACAGTAAAGAATCCTCTTGCAATGGAGGGGACTTGGGTTCGATCCCTGGGTTGGGAAGATCCCCTGAAGAAGAAAATGGCACCCCACTCCAGTACTCTTGCCTGGTAGGCTACAGTCCGTGGGGTTGTGAAGAGTTGGGCACGACTGAGCGACTTTGCTTTCTTTCACGTTCACTTTCAAGGGATAATTACTTTCCTCACCCTCACTATCAGGTGATTATGAAAGAGTCTTAGATCAAATTTTGCCTCATATTTAACATGTTTTTAAAAAAAAACCTTCATTAGAAAGTAAACACGAGTTCACATAACTCCTTTTTAGAAGTCTGGTGACGTCTCAGCTTTCTACCACTTGTAAGATCTAACACGGCAGGGTACAAGGTCATGGAACTCACCTCCTCCCACAAATACATCAACAATATCTTTACAAACGGAACAGTTCTCACAGAACACCTACTGAAACTGCAGAAGACCTCAAACATCTGAAAGGAAAAGAAAGACCTCCACACAATCAGGTAGGGAGGAAAGGGAAAAAGAAACGAGCAGAAGGATAGGACCTGCATCCCTGGGAGACAATTGGAAAAAAGGAAAGGTTCCTGTACCCTCTGAGAAGCCCTCTCATTGGCAGGGAGAATGGTCAATATAGACAGGAAGTTTCAGCGGAGAGAGCAACAACTGGTTTGTGGTGGGCAGAACAGAGAGAGATGTACAAATGGTCCCCGCCACCACCCTGCAAGCCCCAGCTTGAGATGGGTGTGTCCATTGGTACAGGCCAGGGCTGGGTGCTGGAACTCAGGATTTAGAGGACAGACCCAGGGAGAGAACCGCTATTGGCTGTGCAGAAACAGCCAAAAGGGGCTGGAGTGTGTAGGCCACAACTAGCAGTGTTCACGGAAGAAACCCAGAACCACCACAGAAGCAAAGCACCATTGTTAAGTGGTGTGTGAAGGGAGGGGAGGGGCTGCCATTACAGCCTCTTTTTCCGAGCACCAGTCCCTGCCACAAGGTGGACTCCCAGAGAATTTGCCTCAGCCACTACCGTGGGGGGCACTCCTGCCTCTGTGGGCTCTCACACCCCAGCTGCCACCTCAGCCAGCTCTGGGAGCAGATGCCAATGGGTTGCCCACTCACAGAGGTGGGGCTGAAACCACAGGTGAGCCCCAGGAGCCACATGACTTAGAAAGCAGGGCTAAAATCTCTCCCAGAAGGTTGCAAATTTACACTTCCAACACCAGCTTTGTAGATTCAGCATCTGTAAGACATCCAAGTGGACAATGGGGGCTGCCACATATGTGCATGGGGGCTGGGCTGGGCCAGAGGCTGGACTGCCTCAAGAGCTCCCACAGTGCGTCCAGGTGCACGACCACTCCAGTCCCAGGACATGACTTCAGTGGATCCGTGCTAGTAGACTTGTGCAAACAACAATGAGGGACACCAAGGCCAACCACTGGCATTCTAAGGTTGAGGTGGGGCCAACAGTGGTGTGCTCTGTGTATCGGCGCAATGAGTGGCAAGTGACACAGCAGAGCGTACTCACTGGTGAACAGCTCCAGCAGAGAAATGCTCGGGCTCCTCTCCCAGTGGGAGCGCTCTACTCTCATCTGCCTGGCACTGCAGCTTAGAGACAGATCTGGGGGCTTCCACTCCAACAGCCAGGGAGCAGATCCAGGCCCTGACACGGCACTGGCAACCACAGAGCAAAAAGAAGGACCCACTCGATAACCAGGGCAGGCTCTGATCACCACAACACCAGTCACACCTCCCACCAAGGGGATAACGTCCAGCATACACCGAGAAAAGAATTGGCAGGCAAGTACACTAAAAGCAGTCCTCACACCAAAAAATATTAGACCCACACAGGCTAGGGCTACACAGGAAACTCCCACATAAAAATAGCCCTCTAGGACCACAGTAGGAAATTGTTCCTCCTAAACTCATACAGCAAGAGAAATATAAGTAAAATAAAGAAGCAGAGAAACTATGCCTAATTAAAAGGTCATGAGAATTCCCCTGAAAGAACAAACAAAACAGACTTCTTCCATTTAAAATTCAATGAACTCAAAAAGGAGATAATGAAAATACTATAGGGACTAAGAAAGTCTGTCAACAGAAATGCAGATTACTATGAAAAGAAACTAGGAAAAAAAAAAAAAACAGGAAAAGTTTCGGCTGAGATGAAAGCTGAGCTAAAGGCATTGAATAGCAGAATGAATAATGCGAAAGAACGAATAAGGTTCCTGAAAGAGAGAATAATGGAAGTCACTCAATCAGAATAGCAGACAGCCAAATGAAAAAAATGAAAGCAATATAAAAGACCTGAGGGATGATAAAAAGCACGTCAACCTATACATAACAGTGATTCCAGAAGAAAGAGAAAAGGAGACTGAAAACATATTTGAAGAAATTATGGCTGACAACTTCCTAAACCTTAAGAAGGAAATATATATCCAGGTACAGGAAGCACAGAGGGTCCCAAACAGACCTACACCAACACTTATTATAATAAAAATATCAAAAGTTAAAGATAAGAGGATTCTAACCTAGAGGGTTGGGATGGGGTGGGAGGTAGAAGGAGATTCAAGAGAGATGGGACATATGCATACCTGTGGCTGATTCATGTTGATGTGTGCCAGAGACCAACATAGTATTGTACAGCCATTGTACTCCAATAAAAAAAAAAAAAAGAAAGAAAAATAAATGAGTTTTAAAAAAGAGAGGATTCTAAAGGCAGCAAGAGAAAAAGAGTTTAATTACAAGGGAACCCTATAAGGCCATAAGCTGATTTATCTACAGAAATGGTTGCAGACCAGAAGGGAGTAGTAAGATATATTCAATGTCCTGAAAGGGGAAAATCTGCACACTAGGATATTCTAACCAGCAAGATTATTACTTACAGTAGAGAAAGAATTTCTCAGAAATGCAGAAACTAAAAGAATAAAGTAATACCAAACCTATCCTAAAGGAAATACTGAAAGGTCTTCCCTAAACAGAAAAGAAGTAAGAGTCTATATAGAAAAGAGAAAAATACAATTGGAAAATAAATCACTTAAATAAGCCAGTAGACAGAAGTGAAAGCAATGATAACTACAATGGGCAACAAAAGGATGAACATGAAGATGTAAAAGAGGATATCAAAATAAGAAAATGAAGGGGAGAGGAGAATAAGAAAATGTAGATTTTTTTTTCTAGAACGTGTTTGAGTCTATATTACTACTAGCCTAAGGCAAGTAGGTATAGGAAGGTGTAAACATACCTGAAAAAGAGGGTATCCACAAATCAAAAACATACAACATATTCATATAGATCAAAAAGAACATAAACACAATACAAAAGAAAACCAAACTGCAATAGAAAAAAGAAAAGGACAAAAGAAGAAATATAAAATCAACAGAGAAACAAGGTTTAAAATGACAATAAATACATCTCTATCAATAATTACCTTAAATGTCAATGAATCAAACGCTTCAATCAAAAAACACTGAAGGGCAAAGTGAATTTAAAAAAGACAAAAAAGCAAGAGCCTCCAACACACTGCCTACAAGAGACCCGCTTTAGGGCAAAGGACACATGTTGATGGAAAGTGAAAGGGTGGGAAAAGATATTTCATGCAAACAAATAAGAAAGTGGGGGCTGCAATACTCCTATCAAACAAAATAAACTTTAAAACAAAGGCTATAAAGAAAGATAAGGGCACTACATAATGAAAAAAGGATCAGTGCAAGGAGAGGATACTACAGTTGTCAACCTAATTACACCCCATACAGGAACACCCAGATATATAAAACAAATACGAAATGACATAAAGGGAGATATTAGCTGAAATAAATTAATAGTTCAGTTCAGTTCAGTCGCTCAGTCGTGTCCGACTCTTTGCAACCCCATGAAGTAAGAGACTTTAAAACCCCACTTACATCAATGGACAGATCTTTGAGACAGAAAATCAACAAAGCAATAGAGATCCTAAATTATATAATAGAACAGTTATACTTAATTGATATTTTCAAGACATTACATCCAAGAGAAGTAGAATATACATTCTTTTCAAGTGCACATACCAGGGCACAAAACAAGCCTCAAAAATTATAAGAATATGGAAATTATTTCAAATATCTTTTCCAACCACAATAGCATAAAACTAGAAATCAACCACAGAAAAAGAAATGAGAAAAAAAATTATGTGGAGACTAAACAACATGTTACTAAAACATCAATGAGTCAATGACAAAATCAGAGAAGAAATACATACCTTGAGGTAAATGACAATGAAAATACAATCATAAAAGACCTATGGGATGCAGCAAAAACAGCTCTTAGAGGGAAGTCCGTAGTGTTACAGTCCCTTCTTTAAAAAAAAAAAAATGAAAAATCTCAAATAAACAACCTAACCCACCACCTAAAAGAATTAGAAAAGGAAGAACAAAGAAAATCTTAAGTCAGCAGAAGGAAGGAGATAATAAAGATCAGAGAGGAAACTAATAAAATAGAGATTAAAAACAATAGGAAAAAATAAAACCAAGAGCTGGTTCTTTGAAAGGGTAAACAAAACTGACAAACCTCTGGCCAAGCTCACCAAGAAATAAAAAGTTCCAATTAAACAAAGCATTAAATGAAAGAGGAGAAATCACAAGATACAATGGAAATACAAAAATCTTAATAGAATACTATGAACAATTATTTGCCAACAGATTTTCAACCTAGAAGAAATGGACTATTTTCTAGAAACATACAGCCCACCAAAACTGAATCAAGAATAACTAAATAACTTGAAAAGAACAATCACTGGAAGAAACAGAATCTGTAATTTTAAAAAAAGAAACAAAACTGCCTACAAATAAAAGTCCAGGGCCTGATAGCTTCACAGGTGAATTCTATCATTCATACAACAAAGAACTTATAACTATCCTTCTCAAATTCTTTCAAAAGGCTGAAGAGGAAGGAATACTCTCAAAGACATCCTATGAAGCCACCATCACCCCAATACCAAAACCAGACAAGGATATTATTTAAAAAAATTAAAAAGTGAAGTTGCTCAGTCATGTCCGACTCTTTGAGACGCCATGGACTGTAGCCTGGCAGGCTCCTCTGTCCATGGGATTTTTCAGACAAGAATACTGGAGTAGGTGCCATTGCCTTCCATTGAACCCAGGTCTCCTGCATTGCTGGTATACACTTTACCGTCTGAGCCACCAGGGAAGTCAAAAAAATAAAGTTAGAGACCAACATCTTTGATGAATACAGATTTAAAAATTCTCAACAAAATATTAGCATACTCAAATCCAACAACACATAAAAAAGACATGAGACTCATCCCAAGTTCACATGGATGGTTCAACATATGCAGATTAGTCAATGTGATACACCACATCAACAAAAGAAAAGGCAAACCCTTTTACACAATCATCTCAACAGATACAGAAAACATTCAATAAAATTCAACATCCATTCACAATAAAACTCTTATCAAAGTAGATATAGAGGGAACATATCTCAACATAATAAAAGCTATCTATGACAAAAATAAAGTGAAAGTCACTCAGTCATGTCCAACTCTTTGTGACCCCATGGACTATACAGTCCATGGAATTCTCCAGGCCAGAACACTGGAGTGGATAGCCATTCCCTTCTCCAGGGGATTCCCAACCCAGGGATTGAACCCAGGTCTCCCACATTGCAGGTGGACCCTTTACCAGCTGAGCCACCAGGGAAACCAAATCTATGACAAACACACGCCCATAAAGTACTCAACATGAAAAGCTGAAAATCTTCCCCCAAAAATCTGGAACAAGGGAAGGATGCCTGTTCTCACTACTTCTCATCAACATAGTATTGAAAGTCTTAGACATAGCAATCAGATGAGAAAAAGAAATAAAAGATGTTCAAACGGGTATGGAAAAGGTGAAATTGTCATTATATGTAGACAATATGATATTATATATATAAAACCCTAAAGACTTCACACAAAATCTACTGAAACTGACAAATGAATTCAGCAAGATAGCAGGATCCAAGATTAACACACAGAAATTGGTTGCATCTCTTTATTAACAATGAAATAACAAAAGGGGAATGTAAACAAGCAATCCTTTAAAACAGCACACCCTATCTTATACAAAATTTTTAAGCAATTATCTGCCAATTAAAATTTTTTTTAAATTTTAAACACCTTCCAAATTAAATACTTAGAAATAAATTTGAAGAAATAAACACCTTCATCAAGAATGTGAAAGATATATCTGCTAAGAACTTAAAACATTAATAAAGGAAATTGAAGATGATTCATAGAAATGGAAAGATAACCCATACTCTTGTATTGGAAGAATTAATATTGTTGAAATAACCATACTACCCAAAGCAATCTACAGATTTAATGTGATCCCTATCAAATTATCAATGATACTTTTCACTAGAACAAATAATCCTAAAATTTATATAGTACAGTAAAAGACTCATAACTGCCAAAGCAATCCTGAGGAGAAAGAAGAAAGCAGAAGGCATAACCCGCCTAGACTGCAGGCAACACTACAAAGCAACAGTAATCAAAACCATGGGGGCGCTGGCACAGAAACAGGCATAGGCACCCACGGAAAAGAATAGAGGGCCCAGAAATAAAGCCACACGCCTACGGGCAAGTAATCTTTAATAGAGGAGGGAAGAATACACAAAGGAGAAGAGACAGTTTTTAAAGCAAGTGGTGCTAGGAAAGCCAAGAGATACCTGGAGTAATAGGCAACTTTGGCCTTGGAGTACAAAATGAAGCAGGGCAAAGGCTAACAGAGTTTTGTCAAGAGAACATACTGGTCATAGCAAACTCCCTTTTCTAAGAACACAAGAGACAACTCTACACATGGACATCACCAAATGGTCAATACAGAAATCAGATTGATTATATTCTTTGCAGTCGAAGTTGGAGAAGTTCTATACAGTCAGCAAAAACAAGACCTGGAGCTGACTGTGGCTTAGATCATGAGCTCCTTATGGACTTCAGACTTCAAGGGTAGAAAGTAAGGGAAACCACTGGCCATTCAGGTATGCAAATCTCTTATGATTATACAGGGGAGGTGATAAACACATTCAAGGGGTTAGATCTGGTAGATGGAGTGCCTAAAGAACTATGGACAGAAGTTCATAACATTGTACAGGAGGTGGTGATGAAAACCATCCCAAAGAAAAAGAAATGCAAGAAGGCAAGGTGATTGTCTGGGAAGAGAGAGAAAGGGAAAGACACAATATACCCAACTGAATGCAGAGTTCCAGAGAATAGCAAGGAGAGATAAGAAGGACTTCTTAAATGAACAGTGCAAAGAGGCAGAGGAAAACAACAGAATGGGAAAGACTAGCGATATCTTCAAGAAAACTGGAGATACCAAGGGAAAATTTCATGCAAAGATGGCACAATAAAGGACATAAACAGTATGGACCTAACAGAAGCAGAAGATATTAAGAAGAGGTGGCAAGAATACACAGGAGAACTATACAAAAAAAAAAAAAAAAGGTTTTAATGACCCAGATAACCACAGTACTGTGGTCACTCACATACAGCCTAACATCCCGAAGTTTGAAAACAAGTGGGTCTTAGGAAGAATTATGACCAACAAGGCTAACAGAGGTGATGGAATTCCAGCTGAGCTATTTCAAATCCTAAAAGATGATGCTGTTGAAGTGCTGTACTCAATATGTCAGCAAATTTGGAAAACTCAGCAGTGGTCACAAGATTGGAAAAGGTAAGTTAATATTCCAATCCCAAAGAAGGGAAGTGCCAAAGAATGTTCAAGCTATACAACTGGGATCATTTCACATACTAGTAAGATTATGCTCCAAATCTTTCAAGCTAGCTTCAGTAATACATGTACCAAGAACTTCCAAAGGCACAAACTGGGTTTAGAAAAGGCAGAGGAACCAGAGATTGAATTGGCAACATTTGTTGAACCATAGAGAAACCAAAGGAATTCCAGAAAAACATCTACTTCTGCATCATTGATGACACTGAAAATTTCACTGTGTGGATCACAACAAATTGTGAAAAATTATTAAAGAGATGGGAATACCAAACCGCCTTACATGTCTCCTGATAAACCTGTATGTGGGTCAAGAAGCAACAGTTAGAGCCTTACATGTAACAATGGACCAGTTTAAAATTGGGAAGGGAGTATGACAAAGCTGTATATTGTTACCCTGCTTATTTAACTTATATGCAGAATACATCATGAGAAATGCCAGGCTTGATGAATCACCTGTGGAATCAAGATAGCTGGGAGAAATATCAAGAACCTCAGATATATGCAGATGATACCACTCTAATGACAGAAAGTGAAGAGCCTCTTGATGAGGGTGAACGAGGACACTAAAAGCTGGCTTAAAGCTCAACACGGAAAAGACTAAGATCGTGGCATCCAATCCCATCCCTTCATGGCAAACAGATGGGGGAAAAGTGGAAGCAGTGACAGATTTTTATTTTCTTGGGCTCCAAAATCACTGTGGATGATGACTGCAGCCATGAAATTAAAAGACACTTGCTCCTTGGAAGGAAAGCTATGACAAACTGTAACAGAGCAGGCTGAGCACAGCCCTTAGCAGGCAGCCATTGCTGTGCCTGATTACTCCTCACCCTGTTACAGGCAATAGATCTTGCTCAGCCTTTGGATGCTGCCTCAGTGGGCCTGCCTAGAAGCAACCAATTGTCAATGAGAAACCATTAATTGTCCAGCTCAGTTACTGGTCAGTGACGTAGTGGGCCCTCCCCACAAGTAACTGTCAATGAGGGGCATTTAGAGAAGCGATTCAGCAAAGGGTTAGTGGCACAGTGGTAATCAGGTAGAGACGGAAGTAAGAGGCAGATCCAGGCCTCCTCCTGAAGGCCCTTCAGCTCACCCAGGCTTGGGTCAGTGCTAGAGGCCCCAGGGAACACCCTGCAGGGCTCCGGGGCCCTCTCCGAGGCCCTCCACTAGCCTTGAGGAGCGGGGAACTTCTCCCCCATCCCTGTCTCTGCAACTGCATCCAGTGGCCACGTGCCTTGATCGCAGTCTGTGAGACCTGGTCTCCCCATTTGGGCATCCTGAGGAGACTGAGGCCCAGTTGGGTTGCATGCCTGGCTCCCTCAGGGGTGTCAGCTGGGCAGAGTGTGGAAACTTGGTCCTGAAGGAGCTGCCAACTGAGATTTGCCTCCTCTTAGCCAGGCCTGAGATCTTGGAGGGCGAAAGTTGTGCATTGGAACCATGCCCTTTCTTGTCAAGAGAGAGAATAACATTCATTTTGTATAGATTTACAGGAACATTGTTATCTGACCATTTCCAGACCTCAAGATCAAAGGATCTGACACCATGAAGGTAGTAATAACTAACATGCCCCTCCCTCACCTTTTGCTTTTAAAATGGCTTGCTAAAAGCTTTCAGTAACTTTGGGGTTCTTAGAGCATGAGCCACCTTTCTCTTTGTATGAATCTGTAATAAACTTTCTGTTCCAAACTCTAATGTTTTACTATCTGTCAACTACAAACTGGCACTTACCAAGAGCATTGACAATGACTGAACAACAAAGGCATTTGCCACCTGCCTCTAAGGAGATTAAAACCAGTGCTGTTGACTTCAACAACCCCCGAGGGAGTTCAGGGTGGAGTGAGGCACTCTGTGCTCCAGGGAAACTGGTGGGACAGGTCTTTAGATGGTTGGATGTTTTTATGATCTCAATCCTTGCATCTCCTCATATCTAGAGAGGCACTAAATTCCTTCATGGTGACATCAGACCCTCATGACTAACCAAGAAACTTTTATAAAACAAGTGCTTCCTGGTATTGAACTCCCCCTTCACCAAAACCTTATATATTGACCTTCCCCCACTGCCACTTTGGAGCCGTCTCTCAGAGTTATCTGAGATGCTGCCTCCCGGGCAACAGTCCTCATTTTGCCCCAGATAAAACTTAACTCGCAACTCTCAAGTTATACATCTTATTTAGTCGACATATCGATGGGCCTCGCTGTGTGTCAGGCATGTGGACTTGCAATTCAGTAACAAAACCTAGACAGCATATTAAAAAGCAAATACATCACTTTGCTGACAACAGTTCGCCTAGTCAAAGCTATGGTTTTTCCAGTAGTCATGTATGGATGTTAGAGCTGGACCATAAAGAAGGCTGAGTGCTAAAGAATTGATGCTTTCAAATTGCAGTGCTGGAGAAGATTCTTGAGAGTCCCTTGGACTGCAAAGAGATCAAACCAGTCAATCCTAAAGGAAAACAACCCTGAATATTCACTGGAAGGACTGAGGCTGAGGCTCCAATACTTTGGCCACCTGATACGAAGAGCCAACTCACTGGAAAAGACTGATTCTAGGAAAGACTGAAAGCAAAAGGAGGGGGGTGGCAGAGGGTGAGATAGATAGATAGCATCACCAACTCAATGAACATGAATTTGAGCAAACTCCAGGAGATAGTGAAGGATAGGGAAGGCTGGCATGCTGCAGTCCATGGGATCACAAAGAGTCAGACACAGCACTGAACAACAAAACAAATATTTTCCTAGCTCAGTCTCCCAAGGTAATAGAGATAAAAGCAAAAGCAAACAAATGGGACCTAATCTAACTTTTATGCTTTGCACAGCAAAGGAAACCATGAACAAAACGAAAAGACCATCTACCTACTGGGAAGAAATATTTGCAAATGATGTGACCAACAAGAGTCTAATATACAAACAACTCATAAAACTCAATAACTAAAAACCTCAAATAACCCAATTGAAAAATGAGCAGAAGATCTAAATAGACATTTCTCCAAAGACATATAGATGGCCAACAGGCACATGAAAAGATGCTCATCATTACTAATTATTAAAGAAATGCAAATCAAAACAAAAATGATGTACCATCTCACACTGGTTAGAATGGTCATCATTAAAATGTCTGGTGGTGGTGGTGGTTTTGTTGCTAAGTCATGTCCAACTCTTATGACCCCATGGACAGAAGAGCCTGGCAGGTTACAGTCCATGGGATTCTCCAGGCAAGAATACTGGAATGGGTTGCCATTTCCTTCTCTGGGGGATCTTCCAAACCCAGGAATGGAACCTGGGTCTCCTGCATCATAGGCAGATTCTTTACCAACTCAGCTACAAAGGAAGCCCTTAAAATGTATACAATGATAAATATTGGAGAGGGTATGAAGAGAAGGAAACCTTCCTATGATGTTGGTGGGAATGTAAATTGGTATGTCATTATGGAAAACAATATGGAGGTTCCTCAAAAAACTAAAAATAGTATCACCATATGATCCAGCAATCCCACATCTTGGGCATATACCTAGATAAACTCTAATTCAAAAAGACAGATGCACCTGTATATTCATAGCAGCACTATTTACAGTAGCCAAGACATGGAAACAACCTAAATGTCTATCAACAGGTGAATGGATAATTAATATGTGGGGGGGGTGTGTGTGTTGTTGTTATGTGGTATGTGTGTGAACTACAAATTGGCCCTTGCCAAGGGTATTGGTCATTCGCCTCTACAGAGACTGAATCTGGTGATGCTGCAGCCATTGACCTTTGACATGAGCTGAAGGGAGTTAGGGGTAGAGAATGAGACACATTGTGTTCCAGGAAAACTGGTGGAACAGGTCTGTAGATAGATGTTTTCAGGAACTGATTTTATGATCCCAATCCTTTCATCTCCTTGTATCTAGAAAAGCACTAAATCCCTTCATGGTGACATCAGCGCCTTGTGACTAACAGAAAACCTTTTGTACGATAAGTGATTGTGTGAACTCTCCCTTTACCAGAATCATTTATACTGACCTTTTCCCATGACCTCTTTGGAGCAGTTTCTGAGGTATCTGAGGTGCTGTCTCCCAACTGAAGTCCTCATTTTGCCCCCAAAAGACTTAACTTGCAACTCTCAGGTTGTACATCTTTTTTAGCAGATATGTGTATGTGTGTGTTTATACACACATATATAATAGAATGTATCTATATAATTGAATAAATAGTATATATAACTATTTGGGCTTCCCTGGTGGCTCTGATGGTAAAAAATCTGTCTGCAGTGTGGGAGACCTGGGTTCAAACCTTCATACCTTTGAAGGGAATGCCTACCAACTCCAGTATTCTTGCCTGGAAAATTGCATGGACACAGTAGTCAGTGGGTTATAGTTCACTGGGTTGCAGAGAGTCGGACAGGAGCAAGCGACTAACACTTTCACATAACTCTTTTATGTTATTCCAGTATGTAATGGAATAGCACTCACCATTGAAAAGAATGAAATAATGCCATCTGCAGCTACATGGATGGACCCACAGATTATCATACTAAGCAAAGTAAGTCATAAAGAGAAAGACAAATACCATATGATATCATTGGGATCAAACCCACCCCTCTCGCAGATGTTCAAGCTGGATTTAGAAAAGGCAGAGAAACCAGAGATCAAACTGCCAATATCCCTTGAATCATCAAAAAAGCAAGAGAGTTCCAGAAAAACATCCACTTCTGCTTTACTGACTATGCCAAAGCCTTTGAGTGTGTGGACCACAACACACTGTGGAAAATTTTTCAAGGGATGGGAATATCAGACCACCTGACCTGCCTCCTGAGAAATCTGTGTGCAGGTCAAGAAGCAATGTTAGAACTGGATATGGAACAACAGACTGGTTCCAAATCAGAAAAGGAGTACGTCAAGGCTGTATATTGTCACCCTAATTATTTAACTTATATGCAGAGTACATCATGAGAAATGCTGGGCTGGATGAAGCACAAGGTGGAATCAAGATTGCCAGGAGAAATACCAATAACCTCAGATAGGCAGATGACACCACCATCATGGCAGAAAGCAAAGAAGAACTGAAGAGCCTCTTGATGAAAGTGAAAGAGGAGAGTGAAAAAGTTGGCTTAAAGCTCAACATTCAGAAAACTAAGATCATGGCATCTGGTCTCATCACTTCATGGCAAATAGATGGGGAAACAATGGAAACAGTGACATTTTATTGTTCGGGGCTCCAAAATCACTGCAGATGATGATTGCAGCCATGAAATTAAAAGACGCTTACTCCTTGGAAGAAAAGTTATGACCAACCTAGACAGCATATTAAAAAGCAGAGACATTACTTTGCCACAAAGGTCTGTCTAGTCAAAGCCATGGTTTTTCCAGTAGTCATGTATGGATTGACTATTAAGAAAGCTGAGCACTGAAGAATTGATGGTTTTGAACTGTGGTGTTGGAGAAGACTCTTGAGAGTCCCTTGGACTGCAAGGAGATCCAACCAGTCCATTCTGAAGGAGATCAGTCCTGAATATTCATTGGAAGGACTGATGCTGAAGCTGAAGTTCCAATACTTTGGCCACCTGATGTGAAGAACTGAGTCATCTGAAAAACCCTGATGCTGGGAGGGATTGGGGGCAGGAGGAGAAGGTGATGACAGGATGAGATGATTGGATGGCATCACCAACTCAACGGACATGAGTTTGAGTAAACTCCAGGAGTTGGTGATCGACAGGGAAGCCTGGCATCTGCAGTCCATGGGGTCAGGAGAGTCAGACATGACTGAGTGACTGAACTGAACTGAACTGAAAACTTTAGGTGACACAATCATTCTATGAAAAACTAAAGAACTGCCTTTGCCTCGCAAATGTGTAAACCAGGATAGAATACAGGTCGCAAGGACCTAGACTAAGCCCAGTTAAGCTGACAGGATCTGCAAGATCGAGGTGAAAAAAATTGCCAGTATTAAACTGAAACTGCTAAGAATGTTTCCTCAGCCAAATCTAACAGATAGTAAGCCTTAATCATCTGAGCAAGCAACTTTAAGATATTCCAACTGCTAACTAATAAATTTACAACCATATTGTAATACCTGTTTAAAAAAAAAAGATAACTTATTATGTAAAGCTCATATCTAAGCTTTAAGTAAAACCATTAGATCTCATTTGTTTATGTCTGTGTACACATTATACAAAAAGATGTGACAGTGAAAGATGAACTCGCCAGTTTAGTAGGTGCCCAATATGCTACTGGAGAAGACCAGAGAAAGAGCTCCAGAAAGAATGAAGAGGCTTGGCCAGAGAGAAAACAACACCCAGTTATGGATGTGTCTGGTGGTGAAAGTAAAGTCTGGTGCTATAAAGAACAATAGTGTATAGGAACCTGGAATATTAGGTTCATGAATCAAAGTAAATTGGAAGTGGTCAAAGAGGAGATGGCAAGAATGAACATCAAAATTTTGGAAATCAGTGAAATAAAATAGACTGGAATGGGAAATTTTAAATCAGATGACCATTATATCTACTACTGTGGGCAAAAATCCCTTCGAAGAAATGGAGTAGCCTTCACAGTCAACAAAACAGTCTTAAATGCAGTACCTGGGTGCAATCTCAAAAATAACAGAATGATCTCTGTTCGTTTCCAAGGCAAACCATTCAGTATCACAGTAATCCAAGTCCATGCTTCAACCACTAATGCCGAAGAAGCTGAAATTAAACAGTTCTATAAAGACGTACAAACACTTCTAGAACTAACACCAAAAAAAAAAAAAAAAAAAGATGTCCTTTTCATCATAGAGGACTGGAATGCAGAAGTTGGAAGTCAAGAGATACCTGAAATAACAGGTAGGTTTGGCCTTGGACTACAAAATGAAGCAGGTCAAGACTAACAGAATTTTGCAAGAGAACGCACTGATCATAGCAAACATCCTCTTTCAACAACAAGAGAGATGACTACACATAGACATCATCAGATGGTCAATACCAAAATCAGATTGATTATATTCTCTGCAGCCAAAGATGGAGAAGCTCTATACAGTCAGCCAAAAAAGAAGACCTGGAGCTGATTGTGGCTCAGAACATGAACTCCTTATTGCAAAATTCAGACTTAAATGGAAGAACATAGGAAAAACTACTAGGCCATTTAGGTATGACCTAAATCAAATACTTTATGATTATACAGTGGAAGGGACAAACAGATTCAAGGGACGAGATCTGATAGACAGAGTGCCTGAAGAACAATGGACAGAGGTTTGTAACTCTGTACAGGAGGCGGTGATGAAAACCAAGGCCAAGAAAAAGAAATGCAAAAAGGCAAAACAGTTGTCTGAGGAGGACTAACAAATAGCTGAGAAAAGAAGAGAAGTAAAAGGCAAAGGAGATAAGGAAAGATATATCCATTTGAATGCAGAGTTCCAAACAATAGTAAGGAGAGTTAAGAAAGCCTTCCTAAGTGAATAATGCAAAGAAATAGAGGAAAACAATAGAATGGGAAAGACTAGAGGCCTCTTCAAGAAAATTAGAGATATCAAGGGAACATTTTATGCAAAGATGGGCACAATTAAGGACAGAAACGGTATGGACCTAAAAGAAGCAGAAAATATTAAGACGAGGTGGCAAGAATCCAGACAAAAAGCTCTTAATGACCCAGATAAACATGATTGTGTGATCACCCACCAAGAGCCAGTCAACTTGGAGTGTGAAATCAAGTGGGCCTTAGAAAGCATCACTATGAACAAAGCTAGTGAAAGTGATAGGATTCCACTTGAGCTATTTCAAATCCTAAAAGATGATGCTATTAAAATGCTGCACTCACTATGCCAGAAAATTTGGAAAACTCATCAGTGGCCACAGGACTGGAAGAGGTCAGTTTTCATTCCAAAAGGCAATGCCAAAGAACATTCAAACTACCTCACAATTCTACTCATCTCACACATTAACAAAGTAAAGTTCAAAATTCTTCAAGCTAGGTTTCAACAGTATGTGAACCATGAATTTCCAGATGTTCAAGCTGGATTTAGAAAAGGCAGAGAAACTAGAGATCAAATTGCCAACATTCACTGGATCACAGAGAAAGCAAGAGAATTCCAGAAAAATATCTACTTCTACTTCATTGACTATGCTAAAGCCTTTGACTGTGTGGATCACAACAAACTGCAGAAAATTCTTCAAGAGATGGGAATACCAGACCACCTCACCTGCCTCCTGTAAAACCTGTACAAAGATCAAGAAGCAACAGTTAGATCCAGAGATGAAACAACAGACTGGTTCAAAATTGGGAAAGGAGTACGTTGAGGCTATATGTTGTTACCCTGCTTATTTAACTTACATGCAGAGTACATCATGTGAAACACCAGGCTGGATGAAGCACAAGCTGGAATCAAGATTGTCAGGAGAAACATCAGTAACCTCAGATGTGCAGATGAGACCACCCTTATGGCAGAAAGGGAAGAGGAACTAAAGAGCCTCTTGATGAAAGTGAAAGAAGAGAATGGAAAAGCCGGCTTAAAACTCAACATTCAAAAAACTAAGATCATGGTATCCGGTCCCATCACTTCATGGCAAATAGATGGCCAAAAAAATGGAAACAGTGTCAAACTTTATTTTCTTGGGCTCCAAAATCACTGTGGATGGTGCCTGAAGCTGTGGTATTAAAAGATGCTTGCTCCTTGAAAGAAGAGCTATGACAAATCTAGACAGTGTATTAAAAATCAGACATCACTTTGTCAACAAAGGCCTGTATAGGCAAAGCTATGGTTTTCCCAGTAGTCATGTATGGATCTGAGTGTTGGAGCATAAAGAAGCCTGAGCGCTGAAGAATTGATGCTTTTGAACTGTGATGCTGGAGAAGACCCCCGAGATTCCTTGGACTGCAAGGAAATCAAAGCAGTCAATCCTAAAGGAAATCAATCCTGAATATTCATTGGAGGGACTGATGCTGAGGCTGTAGTTCCAATACTTTGGTCACCTGATGCAAAGAGCTGACTCACTGGAAAAGACCCTGATGCTGGGAAAGATTGAAGGCAGGGAGGAGAAGGGTACAAGAGAGGATGAGATGGTTGGATGGTATCACTATCTCAAAGGATGTGAGTTTGACCAACTCTGGGAGATGGTGAAGGACAGGGAAGCCTGGCATGCTGCAGTCCTTGGGGTTGCAAGGAGTCGGACATGACCGAGTGACTGAACAAGAACACATTATACATATTAGGTATCTCTACTTCTAAAAGGTATTAGAATGGGATTTATAAAGAGCTCTTTATAAATTAAGCATAATACTTTATTGTACCTAGGTTAATAAATAAGACCGTACTAATCTCTTGTACAAAAATAACTTGACATGAAAAAACTTTCAAGTAAATGTAAATGAGGTAAGAACTTTTGGATTAAACCTTTCAGTTCAGTTCAGTCGCTCAGTCATGTCCGACTCTTTGTGACCCCATGAATCGCAGCACGCCAGGCCTCCCTGTCCATCACCAACTCCCGGAGGTCACTCAGACTCGCGTCCATTGAGTCAGTGATGCCATACAGCCATCTCCTCCTAGGTCGTCCCCTTCTCCTCCTGCCCCCAATCCCTTCCAGCATCAGAGTCTTTTCCAATGAGTCAACTCTTCGCATGAGGTGGCCAAAGTACTGGGGTTTCAGCTTTAGCATCATTCCTTCCAAAGAAATCCCAGGGCTGATCTCCTTCAGAATGGACTGGTTGGATCTCCTTGCAGTCCAAGGGACTCTCAAGAGTCTTCTCCAACACCAGAGTTCAAAAGCATCAATTCTTCGGCACTCAGCCTTCTTCACAGTCCAACTCTTACATCCATACATGACTACTGGAAAAACCATAGCCTTAATCATATTTTAGAAAAGTGTACTTAAAATGATCTTTCCAGATGTTTGGTAACTTAAGATCCTAACACTGTGCCAGTTTAAGCTACGTGATGAAAGTTTATTTAAAAGATACTGAGATATCAATTACTAAATTAAAAAAATTAAAAGTATCTGACAATATTAATGAAAATGTTTGGTATCACCTAAGATGTTCTCTGTAAGAATACAAATGTTTTTAGAAATTATCACTGATATTTAATCTCACCAATTTATAAAATGCCAATGCAAAGATAGTTCATAATTGCTTACTTCTTAGTTTTACTAAAATTAAGATTTTAAGAGTTGAGGAATCTAATTTGAACATACAAATTTAAACTATTAAAAATAATACAGTAACTTTTCAGGATATAGTAGGAAATAAAATACACATAAAGAAAATGTGAGAAATATAATTACATTTTAGCAAAAAAAATGAGCTGGTTAATTTTATGTAAGTGAAAAATGAAAGATGGGCTAGATACAAAAAGTGATGACAGATTATGAAGAGGAATCCTGAGAAAAAAGTTTTATACATAGTCAGGATTAACTAAATTTAGGTTGAAGTTAACTAAGTAAATGGACTTTGTTAAGTGAGCTAATGCAAGACTGAGATTTTTTTTTTCTTTCTGTTGTAAGTGCTTCTTTTGATAACAGATTGTGTGAGTTTCTGAGTCCTTAAATCATCTATATTTATTTTCTTTGTGACCTTAGTTAAATGAATAGGTATTGTTTCAGTGATCTATGATCCTGTGTTTTAAAATCTTTTTGATATTTCTAACAAACTTCCCAAACGTCAAAATCTAACTAAGCTTTTTAGCCTCTAGCTGACTCTGGGATGGATGTTTCAAAGAAACATCCTCAGAGGAACCTCAGAGATGAATGTTAGGCTAAGTTTATTTGGTATTTTTAATTCAAAAACATTGTCAAGTGATTAAAGGTGAATTTTAGGTTGTAATGCATAGGTAAATATCATTAATACAGATATTTCAAAATTTACATGGAATCCCTAACATCTGACATATTCTGATATAAAGTTGTTATAATTCTAGTGATTATACTGCATGTTATAAGTTGCAGAAATATCCAAGTTTCCCAGTTATAGTGTAGTCAAATCTTTAACCATGTAGAAGGGCTACAGCATGATTGGTAGGGAAGCTGCTTTTAGAAAGACTGATTCCTATCTGGGGAATCCCCTCTGAACTACATAGAGACAGAGGGACCCATTTTACTGGAGAAATTGTTAAGAAAATTTATAAAATTTTATAAAATTTGGTCAATTATGCAACATTTCCATTGTGCCTATCACCCCCAGTCTTGTGGGTTAATGGAAAGGAAAAATGGAACAACAACTCAGTTGGTTAAAATTATGGATGCTCATTTTTTACTTTGGCCTAAGGCCCTTCTGTTGGTCTCCTCAACCTCAGATCCACTCCTTTTGACAAATATCATTTGTCTCCCTTTGAGATTACTACAGGGAGACCAATGAGACTGGATATGATCCTATATTACTTAAGGGAGATATATTATTGCAAGGATTTAATCAAATTATTGACAAGTCATTCTAAAGTTGTTTCTGAAGCTTACCATAGTAATCTATCCTTAAATGAAGATCAAATGTCCCATATCGTACAATCAAGAGATTTATATATTAGAAAAGAGATCTTTTAAAGGATTCCCTCCAATCTATATGGAAGGGCCCTTATCAGATTCTTTTGACTAGCTCATGTGCAGCAAAACTGAAAGGAATTGACTCTTGAATTCATATTTCCCAACTAAAAAGAGCCCCTGTACCAGGCTGGTCTATGAAGAGACCTGCTGACCTCAAACTCACCTTAAAGCAATACTCTGATAATAAGAAAACACCAATGCCAGGCCAAGACGACGACAATATTGGAAACAGATGGTTGTCCCAAGATGCTGGACCGGACCTGTATGATTGTTCATGTTTTCTTCTTGGTTTCTTTGACTCTTACATGTAAATCAAATGTGTTTCCATCGTGGGCATGATCTTATGCAGATTTTAGAAATCAATCAAATTGTTGGGTTTGTGGTCAAGCACCTGCTTCCAGAACTTTCAGTTTACCTTGATTGGTCAGTACTTCCGGTTTACCTTGATGGGTCAGTACTTCCAGTTTACCTTGATGAGTCAGTACTTCTGGTTTACCTTGGTGGGTTTCTCCCCTCCTAGGCTCTGATTAGATGGCTCTTAGGAAGTTTATTTTAGAAGAAAGGAATTATAGTTCTGTCTGTCTACCAATGGTATCACTAGAGGGGATCTACTCACTTGGCCAATCTAATATACTTATTCTGACCCTGGCCATAAATATGAATTTTCCCTTAAGGTTATTAAAGCTCAATCAGAGCAACAAACAAAATTCCAATTAAAAAAATGCAAACTCTAGACTATCAGGAGGGATGCTTCCTCAGTTATGGGATAGATTTACCTGGTTAACACCAGGCTGTGTCATCTAAGCCTAAAGGCCCCCCTATTCTGGAAACAAATCATACAAATATAACCAGAAAATTAGGATGGGTTCCTTAAGAAAACTACCAATATACCATTTCTCTTAAAGACAGTGACTGGTATGGTACAGATTGGGTCAAATATCCAGAAATATACTGGCTGGCACCTAATGGGACTCAATAACTTCATGGGTTCAGTCTTTGGCCCTGGCTTCCACCAGGATAGCTAGGAAGGTGTACTTTTGGATTTTCTTGGGCTCAAAGCCACTTACATACAAATTTAGATATGACTCCAGCAAATTTACCACCAATATGAGCCCAATGGGCCAAGAGATGTGTATTTCAGCAGTGTGATCATTTAGCAGCTACTTTTGTGCCTTCAGTAGGATTGGAAAATGTTATTTCTCGCATTGAAGCCCTAACAATATTCACTCAGAACACATTAAATGATAGCAATCAGGCTATTAGCCTACTAAATTCTGAGGTCTCTTATAATGAGAAAAGCTATCTTACAAAATTGTATGGCCCTTGATATCCTTACACCATCTTAAGAGGGCACCTGTGCTATAATTCAAGCAGAATGCTGTGTTTATGTACCAGATGAATCCTCTAATGTAACATATTCAATGACACATGAAAAATCAGATTGCTGCCCTAGGTGATCCACTTCCTAGTCTTGGTGATGTTTTAGAAAAGACGGTCTGGTTCTGAAAGCTCATGGCTTAAATCCCTATTTGCAACTTAGTCAGTTATTAGCTATATTACTTGTACTCTGTTTATTTTATGATTGCTGTTTTTTGTATCACATAATGTATAACCAGGCCTCTAGCCAAAATTAATGGTAGCTAAATATCTTAGATCACATTTATCACACAATTGTAATAGTGTGATTCTAGGTATGGGAAGAGGCAATAAAGGAAATATCTCCTGGATTCTGTTTGGTTAAAAGGTAGAAGATCCAGAGAATCTTTCATTATTTATCAATGGGCCTAATCCGGAAATTAACACTTGGAGTGACACAGCAACAAGGACCTTTCCCTGATCTGGGATGAGCCTCCCAGTGCCAAAACAAAATGTCATGAAATGTCTCCCAAATATGGTTGACTTTATGAACATGGAGAGGGACTGTGAAATGAAAATATCTCCTGCCATATAAATAAATAAGAAATGTCACAGCCATCATTGATTTCTGGCCTCCAAATGTGAATAAGGGCTCCCAAGACTGTGATCCAGCAGATGCCACCACCCCTCACAGTGACTGCTGAGGAGCTTGGGGGGATGCAAGAAGCAGCCATCTGTCACTCCTTAAGGTGAACAAGGAAACAGGATTTGGTCTCAGATAGCTGAGGTGTATATGAAAGGAATGAATTTAGTGAGCCCAGAGCCTTGCATCTTCCCATACACAGAATGCCACATTCTTTAACTTGATACCTGATCTTTGATGTTCAAACTGCCTGCTCCCTTTGTTGCAAACTTGTATATAGCCTGACCCCCGACCCTGCCTCTTTGAAGCAGTTTTCTCAGAGCTTCTGAGATGCTGTCTCCCGGGCTCAGAATCCTAAACATTTCCACTAAATAAACTAACTCTCTGTTCTCAGGTTGTGACAAATTTTTAGTCGACAAAGGCACTTAAAAAAATGAAAACCATGGAGGCCTTTTAAAATGGTGACACAGGAGTTTCCTAAACTATCACCCCTCTTCCCACGGATGCAGTGAATGAACAGCTACACATGGAACAATTTTTTCCCAAAGAAATTCAGAAATTAGCCGAGCAATTCCTACACTTCAGGCAAATGAGAAAAGCCACATGAAAACTGGTAGAAAAGGGAGTGCCATTAACCTTTCCCCAGCAGACTGCCACACAATTGGGAGGGAACCCTCAACTCCAAGCTTCTCCCTGAGAAGCAAAGAGTTTAGACCCCAATCTAGTACTTCAGTGTTTAAGTCTCCCACATGAGAGTGGGCCCCCAAAATACCTACCTCTGAAACCTAACAGCTCAGGTCCACAAGACCCATAAGACTCTAACAGCACAAGCATTCACCGCAGCTGTCATTCACCAGGGTTAAGCTGAGAGAGCAGCAAAAAAAAATGCCCATTTCCTAGTCTTTCCTTGAGTAAAATATATTTGCAGACTTTAAAAGCTACTGCCTGAGGGTCAAAATTCTAATTTAACATACACCTAGGGCTGAATGTGGGCTTCCCTGGTGACTCAGACAGTAACGAATCTGCTTGTAATGCAGGAGACCTGGGTTCCAACCCTGGGTCAGGAAGATCCTCTGGAGCAGGGAATGGCTACCCACTTCAGCATTCTTGCCTGGAGAATTCCATGGACAGAAGAGCTTGTCAGGATACAGTCCATGGGATCACAAAGAGTCGGACACAACTGATCAGCTAACACTTTTCCATTTAATGGGGAATTACTACATCAAATAATTTATGTACACATAAATTATATATCATGTTGACTGAGCGACTTTCACTACTCACTAGGGGTAAGTGCAATCCTTCCCAGAGATGAGAGAGGCCCAGCAGACACCTTACCTACCACCTCCTTCCTGCCTGCTCCATGTAGCTAGTATTACCCTCGAGGGAACCAGTACACACAGCTGTTCCCCAACTTTTGCAGCTGCCACCTAAAAGATGGGTGCCCAAATTGCCTTAGTTCTGATAGCAAGTATTATAGAAAAGGGAATACTTATTCACTATTGATGAAAATGTAAATTGGTACAGCCACTATGGAAAACAGTATGAAGGTTCCTCAAAAAATTAAAAATAGAATTATCATATGATCTAGCAATTCCACTTTGGGAATCTTACAAAACAAAATAAAATTTATGGGTACAGCAAACAGACTGGTGGTTGTCAGAGGCAGGGGGTAGGGTAGGGGATAGGTGGGTGAAATGAGGGAAGGTGGCCAAAAGGTACAAATTTCCAGTTACAAAATAAGTCAGTCCTGGGGGTGTCATGTACAGGATGGTTACTATAATGATACTTTACTATATATTTGAAATTTACTAATAGAATAGTTCTTTAAAATTCTCTCAGAATGAAAATAAATCATCTCAAAAAGTTTTCTGCACCCCCATGTTTATTGAAGTATTAATTATAATAACCAAGATAGGGAGACAACTTAAGTGACCATTAATGAATAAATGGATAAAGAAAATGTGGCATATATACACACTGGCATACTATTCAGCCATTTGTGATAACATGGATGGACCTTGAGAGGATGTGTAAATTAAATAAGTCAAATAGAGAAAGACAAATACGGTATGATATCATGTATGTATGGGATCTAAAAAACAAAAACAAAAACAACCTCTCATCAATATAGCAAAGAGACTAGTGGTTGCCCTAAGCAGAGTCAGGCAGTAAAATGGGTTAGGGATGTCAAAAGATGTAAAATTCCAGCTATAAAATTAAACAAGATCAGGGAATATAATGTACAGCATGGGGACTATAATTAATAATACTCTATTATATATTTGAAAGTTACTAATAAAGAAATTCTTAAAAGTGCTCATCAAAAGAAAAAAAGTAATTATGTATAGTGATGGGTGTTACCTAAATTTATTGTGGTGATCATTTCACAATATATCAATACATATACATATATTGATTCTTTATGTGTTAAACCTAAAAACTAAATAATGTTATATATCAATTATATTTCAATTTTGAAAAAAAGAAAACAGAGAAAATCAATAGCAATTTTATATAGTGGCAAATGAAAATTTTAAAAGATACCTTATTTATAACATCATCTAAATTAACAAAAGTTAGAAATACCTCCAATAAAATTTGTGTGTAAGGCATGTACACTGAAAACTGTAAAGCAATGTGAAAATAAATGAGGTCTCAGAAAAATGGAGAGTTATACCATGCCAGTGGATGAAGAGAGCTAGTATTTTTTAGATATCCATTCTCCCCAAAATTACTCACAGATTCAAAGCAATCTCCATCAAAATCCCAATTGCTATTGTTGTTATTGTTGTTTTTAAGATTTTAGAAGCCAAATCTAAAACTTATATGGAAATAGGACCCAAAAAAGCCAACCTGATTTTGAAAAGTAAGTCAATGGGGAAAAGATCCTCTTTACAATAAATGGTACTGACACAATTTCATATCAATATGTAAAATGCAAAAAGGTAAAAAAAAAAAAACTCAATTCTTACTTTATATCATATATAAAAATCAACTCAAATGGGGTATAGACCTAAATCTAAGAAGCAAAAGCAAAGAACTTCTAAAAGAAACTCTAGGCAAAAACCTTTTTAACTTTAGATTAGGTACAGATTTCTCAGGACATGTAAAGCACTAACCATTGAATCTGACTGCTGGCTGCTTTCAAGTGCCACCACTTCCCTTTCCCCCTACCCACATCTGGGCAAGCTGATAAGAAAGCTTGGATTCTCCTACCTTTAGCACTGATGAGAAGTTCAAATCATGTAATCCTCACCCATACAAACAAATCATTAACCACAGCCCCACCACTTAGCCACCATATAACCACAAGCCCTCCCTGAAAGCAGGACTTGCTTTGGGACTTGCATGGGAGCCCACCCTACTTTGCCTCAAAGACCTCATCATATAAGTAATAAACCTTTCATACTTTCTTGGATGTGTGTGTGTGTTCATCAGTTTTGATATCTGAACCAAATTTTGGGTGGAGGGTTCCACAGGTGACCACAACACTATCTTATCTCTCTCCCTTTGAGGTGCTAATATTAATATATAACTCACTTTAATCCTATAAATACTTACACAGTACTTTTACTTTTAAACCTAATGTTTACCCAAAGTACCTGAAGCACGTTACTGTACCAACTAATTCTTCATACAATGTTCACGCTGTGACTCATGTCAGTCACAGAAATCTTGTAGTATGTCTGTATGCCCATACACATTCCAGTATAAGCCTACATCCGGTTAGATTCACGTCTACCAACTGCCCCACTGACTGGAGCAATTGCAGTGGCAAGATGGATCATTATTTTGCCCCTTCTCACACCTTCCTTGATATATCAATACTTTATAACCACTTTAGATTTTTCAAAAACGTGGCCAAATTCATGGAAGCATATTGTACTTTGGGGGTAGACCTGAGACTGAATGCTTGATTTTTAACTTCAAATCAAACTGTATTTCCCCTTGGGAATGGGCAACCTGGATATTGTAGAATCTGACAATATAGTGTCTTTAAAGAGACCCCAATAGACTTATGGACTTCCCTAGTGGCTCAGCTGGTAAAGAACCTGCCTGCAATGTGGGGAACCAGGGTTTGATCCCTGGATTGAGAACATCCCCTAGAGAAGGGAACAGCTACCCACTCCAGTATTCTGGTCTGGTGAATTCCATGGATGGTATAATCCATGGGGTCACAAATAGTAGGACTGGACTGAGCGACTTTCACTTTCAACAGACTTATGCTTCTACGTACACCATTTATATTGAATTCCATATGAATAGTGCATTCTTTGGATTGTGAAAAATGTCTGCCTACCCAGCACCTGCCATTTATGTCCAAGCTAAGAGCCTGTCCTAAATTAAAGATGTGCTTCTTTGAAGCCCCACACAAGTGATTCATTTATATCAAAGTAAAAGCCAAGAGGTTTGTTGCTAGTATTACAGACAGATGAAGCATGTTTTGTTGGAATTTTTTAAAGACTCATAATTTTCTTGACTTTTAATTGATATCTGAATCTCAATGATCTAATATTTCCATTTTTATTGAAAACTTATTTTAAAAAGGACTTTAACACCCAAAGCTAGAACCTCTAGTTGAGAAAATGAATTCATACGCAACACTACACCCAAACGTGAAGCCTGTTTCCCAACCCCACCAAGGTCTTTCCCAGCTCCTCTCATCACATCCTGAGCTGGCCCAGTTGTCGACGCTGACTGTTCATCATGGCTCACATCAAATATCGTAAGACCCTTCTTTTAGGTTCACTCTTTTCTCCAGTTCACTTCTGTAGTTGCTAGCGTATGATGATAACTCCTTTTTAAAAAAGCATATCAGAAAGCTCATTTATGCTAGCAATTTAATCTCATTTTTCTAATTGATTTCTGCTACTTCCAAGAATTTATTGATTCTTTAACACCACAAGGGTTGACATAAACATAGAGAAAGCACTGGAAGTAACTTGATATCCAGTATGACTTCTTCTAAATAATAAGGGATTAAACTTCTTTAAACTGACTGGAGAATTCAAAACTGAGTTAGAAACCTTGTGTTCCTCTAGTTAACATTCAGTATCAAAGACAGCACACAACCTCATGACTCCAGACAGAACTATGCTTGCTGTAGGATGCACTTCTATTCCATGAAAGTCACTGTCCTGATTTTATCAAAGAAAATCAGGGTTAGTCATTTAATACCAAAAGATCTAGCCAGCTCATCACTGAATTTGAATTTTAAACAGAGATCATTAAAGACTACGTATAGAAGTCTATAATTTTACAAAATTGGGAACCAATGCCTACAGAATAAGTGATGTGCTTCAGATAATAAAACTACTTAGTGGCAAATAAGGCTAAAACTCAGATTTTATGAATCATTGCAGCGGTCTTTAATCATTATCCTTTCATTTTATCTTCCCCCAAAGCATCCCCTTGATCACTTCTGCTCACATGCACAATTTCCCCTGGGAAATGATTGCTGCCCTTTTCTGTCACGTGGACCAGGTAGCGCTGACGCTCCCTCCAGCATGAAGAGTTGGCATGTGACACAGTTCAGGCCAATTAAAGCCAAAGAACACTCAATTCTAGAACAATGTTTCTGGTTCACACAGAGTTATTATCCCCATTACTAAGGTTGTTGAGAGGATATATTGTTAAGTCTGGAGCTACTGGCAGCCACTTTGCCACCTTAAAGAGCAGGTCTGCCTTAGAATGAAGTCAGCAAAGAAAAGCAGAGAGCACAAGACTGAGCCTTGATAATAGGGTCTGAGCAGATAATACGCAGCAGCAAAGCCTTTGACTGTGTGGATCACAATAAACTGTGGACAATTCTGAAAGAGACGGGAATACCAACCACCTGACCTGCCTCCTGAGAAACCTATATGCAGGTCAGGAAGCAACAGTTAGAACTGGACACGGAACAACAGACTGGTTGCAAATAGAAAAAGGAATACGTCAAGGCTGTATATTGTCACCCTGCTTATTTAACTTATATGCAGTGTACATCATGAGAAATGCTGGGGCTGGAAGAAGCACAAGCTGGAATCAAGATTGCCAGGAGAAAGATCAATAACCTCAGATATGCAGATGACACCACCCTTATGGCAGAAAGTGAAGAGGAACTAAAAAGCCTCTTGATGAAAGTGAAAGAGGAGGGTGAAAAAGTTGGCTTAAAGCTCAACATTCAGAAAATGAAGATCATGGCATCTGGTCCCATCACTTCATGGGAAATAGATGGGGAAACAGTGGAAACAGTGTCAGACTTTGTTTTTGGGGGCTCCAAAATCACGGCAGATGGTGATTGCAGCCATGATACTAAAAGAGGCTTGCTGACTCCTTGGAAGGAAAGTTATGACCAATCTAGATAGCATATTCAAAAGCAGAGATATTACTTTGCCAACAAAGGTCTGTCTAGTCAAGGCTATGGTTTTTCCAGTGGTCATGTATGGATGTGAGAGTTGGACTGTGAAGAAAGCTGAGTGTTGAAGAATTGATGCTTTTGAACTGTGGTGTTGGAGAAGACTCTTGAGAGTCCCTTGGACTGCAAGGAGATCCAACCAGTCCATCCTAAAGGAGATCAATCCTGGGTGCTCATTGGAAGGACTGATGCTAAACCTGAAACTCTAATACTTTGGCCACCTCATGCGAAGAGTTGACTCATTGGAAAAGACCCTGATGCCAGGAAAGATTGAAGGCGGGAGGACAAGGGGATGACAGAGGATAAGATGGTTGGATGGCATCACCGACTTGATGGACATGAGTTTGAGTGAACTCCAGGAGTTGGTGATGGACAGGGCGGCCTGGCGTGCTGTGATCCATGGGGTCACAAAGAGTTGGACACGACTGAGTGACTGAACTGAACTGAAGAACCATAAGCTCACACTAGCCAATGAATTCTCATTTTCCTCGAGCCAGTGTGAGTGACACTTCTGTCTCTTGAGACTGAAAGTTCTAAGTAATATAACTTGCAACTATACCATGCCAGACACAATTAAGGATCAAGTTTTGTAAAAAGGAAAGAAAGTCTATCTAAAACTAATTAGACATTTTCTACTCATTGCACAGATCTCCCTTTCCTTTCCAGTGTAATGCTTGATATAATATAAAGAGTTGAAAATTATATTTGGGGGACTTCCCAGGTCCCCAGTGGTTAAGAATCTACCTGCCGATGCGGAGAATACAGGTTTGATCCATGGCCCAGGAGAAACTCACATGCCTCACAGCATCTAAGCCCATGAACTGCAGCGATTGAAGCCCCTGGGCCCTAGAACCTGTGCTCTACAACAGGAGAAGCCGCCACAATGAGAGGCCCTGCTTGCAGGAACTAGAGAAAGCCTGCACGCAGCACTGAAGACCCAGTGCAGCCAGAAAGAACAAAATTGTATTCTGTTTTGCCATCATTTTGAAATAAATTAGTCTGTTTACTTATGGGTGCTGGGCCAACTGGAGTGCAAAAAACAGTAAGCAGTATCTGTTTCTCCACACCATGGAACTGAAACAAGGTATTTCAAGCCAGAGAATATAATAAGAAACCATTTTTAATGGTTTTTTAAAAAATATTTTTAAAATCTTTACAAAACACTATGTACTTAAAAAAAAGTATGTAGAGATAGAGAGTAGATTAGTAGTTGCTTAGGGCTAGGGGAGATAGAAAATTGAGGGAAGTTATAGCTGAAGGTTGTAGGGTTTCTTTTTGAGGTGATAAAGATATCTCAAATTGATTTTGGTTATGGTTGCAATGCAATTATCAATGCATTAAAAACCACTGAATTGTAATGGCTTTAAATGGAGGAATTGTATGTTATCCTACCTATAGGTGCATTGAAAGAAAGTAAAAGTGTTAGTTGCTCAGTCTAATGGACTGTAGTCTTCCAGGCTTCTCTGTCCATGGAGTTTTACAGAGAAGAATCCTGGAGTGGGTAGCCTTCTCAACCCAGGGATCAAACCCTGGTCTCCAGCATTGCAGGGAGATTCTTTACCGTTTGTGCCACCAGGGAAGCCTATAGGTGCATTATACTTCAGAAAAGTTGTTACCCAAAAAATGAAATAAAAGTTGCAGGCTAAGGATTGTACTCTTCATGGACCACATAGCATTTTTTTCCTTTTAATGTGGCAATGATACTATAAAATTTTATATAGAAAAAAATAGAGAATTCAGTCTTGACTCTACCAGTTTTTCAAACTTTATTTTGATTAAGCCTTTCCCAATGGCTAGTGGGTAAAGAATCCATCTGTAATGCAGGAGACACAGGTTCTACTCCTGGATTGGGAAGATCTCCTGGAGAAGGGCATGGCAACTCACTCCAGTATTCTTGCCTGAAGAATCCCACGGACAAAGAAGCCCGGCTGGCTACAGCCCAGAGGATTGCAAAGAGTCAGACACAACTGAACAGCTACACACTCACAATACCAACAAGCTGGATTTAGAAAAGGCAGAGGAACCAGAAACCAAATTGCTAACATCCATTGTATCAAGAAAAAGCAAGAGAATTCTAGAAAAATATCTACTTCTACTTCACTGACTACACTAAAGCCTTTGACTGTGAGGATAACAAACTGTGGAAAATTTTTCAAGAGCTGGGAATACCAGACCACCTCATCTGCCTCCTGTGAAACCTATATGCAGGTCAAGAAGCAACAGTTAGAACTGGACATGGAACAATGGGCTGGGCCTAAATTGGGAAAGGAGTACATCAGGACTGTATATTGTCACCCTGCTTATTGAACTTATATATGAGAAATGCCAGGCTAGATGAAGCTCAAGCTGGAATCAAGACTGACAGGAGAAATATCAATAACCTCAGATATTCAGATAACAACACGCAGGTCGGGAAGCAACAGTTAGAACTGGACATGGAACAACAGACTGGTTCCAAATCAGAAAAGGAGTACGTCAAGGCTGTATATTGCCACCCTGCTTATTTAACTTATATGCAGAGTACATCATGAGAAACGCTGGGGCTGGAAGAAGCACAAGCTGGAATCAAGATTGCCGGGAGAAAGATCAATAACCTCGGATATGCAGATGACACCACCCTTATGGCAGAAAGTGAAGAGAAACTAAAAAGCCTCTTGATAAAAGTGAAAGAGGAGAGTGAAAAAGTTGGCTTAAAGCTCAACATTCAGAAAACGAAGATCATAGCATCTGGTCCCATCACTTCATGGGAAATAGATGGGGAAACAGTGGAAACAGTGTCAGACTTTATTTTGGGGGGCTCCAAAATCACTGCAGATGGTGACTGCAGCCATGAAATTAAAAGACGCTTATTCCTTGGAAGGAAAGCTATGACCAACCTAGATAGCATATTCAAAAGCAGAGACATTACTTTGCCAACAAAGGTCTGTCTAGTCAAGGCTATGGTTTTTCCAGTGGTCATGTATGGATGTGAAAGTTGGACTGTGAAGAAAGCTGAGCGCCAAAGAATTGATGCTTTTGAACTGTGGTGTTGGAGAAGACTCTTGAGAATCCTTGGACTGCAAGGAGATCCAACCAGTCCATTCTAAAGGAGATCAGTCCTGGGTGTTCATTGGAAGGACTGATGCTAAAGCTGAAACTCCAGTACTTTGGCCACCTCATGCGAAGAGTTGACTCATCGGAAAAGACTCTGATGCTGGGAGGGATTAGGGGCAGGAGGAGAAGGGGATGACAGAGGATGAGATGGCTGGATGGCATCACTGACTCAATGGACATGAGTTTGAGTAGAGTCCAGGAGATGGTGATGGACAGGGAGACCTGGCATGCTGTGATTCATGGGGTCACAAAGAGTTGGACATGACTGAGCGACTGAACTGAACTGAAAGAGCCTCTTGATGAAGGTGAAAGAGGAGAGAGGAAAAAGTTGTCTTAAACTCAACATTCAAATAATGAAGACCATGGCATCCAGTCCCATCACTTCATGGCAAATAGATGAGGAAGCAATGGAAACAGTGACAAGACTTTATTTTCTTGGGCTCCAAAATCACTGAGAATGGTGACTGAAGCCATGAAATGAAAAGATGCTTGTTCCTTGGAAGGAAAGCTATGATCAACCTAGACAGGTATTAAAAACCAGAGATACCACTTTGCCAACAACAGCCCATATATTCAAAGTTACGGTTTTATCAAGTAGTCATGTACAGATGTGAAAGTTGGGACCATAAAGAAAGTTGAGTGCTGAAGAATTTATGGTTTTGAACTGTGGTGTTGGAGAAGACTCTTGAGAGTCCTTGGACTTCAAGGAGATCAGTCCAAGACCAGTCAATACTAAAGGAAGTCAACCCTGAATATTTATTGGAAAGAATGATGCTGAAGCTATAGCTCCAATACTTTGGACACCTGATGCAAAGAGCCAACTCTTTGGAAAAAATCCTGAAGCTGGGAAAGATTGAGAACAAACAGAGAAGAGGGTGAGAGAAGATAAGATGGTTGATTGCTATGAGTTTGAGCAAACTCCGGCAGATAGTGGAGGACAGGGAAGCCTGGCATGCTATAGTCCATGAGGCTGAAGAGTTGGACACAACTAAGCAACTGAACAACAATATAGACTAAATCATTTTAGGTTCATTGGTAATGCCACATCTTCAAATTTCTTGCTAAGGTGGTGCTTCTGGCTGTAGATAGGATGGAAAAGATGGTCATATAGGTTAAGCCATAGTGGACAGGCTCAGAGAGCAAAGCAGTGACTCATTCAGATTCTTCTCCTTGGGGCAAAAGACACTGGTTAAGGTCTACTAGGGTCAGATTTTAGGGGTACAGAGGTAGAACTGGTCTGGGGTCATCAAGGCTTCTGGATAAGTATCCCATATCTCTCATCACATGCTGTGGCTACTGTATATTCTGCAACCACTGAGGCAAATGACTGAAGGTTTGGAATGAGTCAAAATAAGATAACATCCTCAAACTTAAACTTCATGGTAAATTTCTTTAGCATATTTTTAACCCTAGGCCTGAGAACTAGCCATTTAAATAAACTACAAAAATTTCTAAGAGTGACTCAGATGAAGGGAAAAGGAATAGACCCCCCACCACCACCAAATTTTATGTTATGATGAAATACAGGGATGAACTTGGACATGATCCACCGATGGGCTTCAGCGGTCTATAATTGGTCGTTTTGAGACACTGACCAAGTAATCCTTTTATTACACATTACAGGTAGGAATAATGATGTCTAAAGGTAGGATGTCAGCCCAATGTCACAAGTAACCTAGCAGTCACAAGCAAACAAGAGGTGGTCAAATATTATGTGAACTTCCTATAACCATGGCTTAATCAATTATCCATGTCTTAGATGTTTCTTTGTCAAGGCTGCATGGAAAGTGTTTGGCCATGCCTATCTATCTGGCACTTAATCTAATGAAAAGGATGGTTGTAAACACTGTTTGGAAAATATTTTGAGAAGGATTGTCAAATTCTGGCTCTAGAGAATTACTGAATCAAAGATGCAATCATTTGTTGAAATGGAGCTCTGAATGGCCTCTGTGTGTAGACCCAGACAGAGACTCTACAGATTGAAAGTTAAAAAGGTAAGAATCTTAAATCAAGGGAGGATGGCTCACCTCCCCAAACCTCAAAGAATAAAGTGCAAAGAAAAAACTTAGAGTTAGACCTATGGAAAATGAAAAATGAATTTTCATATGGGTTGGAAAAGAATCTCACATGGAAGGATCTACCACATTTAAGATAGAAGAGTAAACTTCCTTTCCAAGCCCTTTCCTTAGCTCCTCTCGGGTCCTATCTAACTGCATCTTCCTTTCCTTTATGACATTAAGTTTCCGGCCTTTTCTCCAACACTAACAATCTCCACTTTTTGTTCTGCAGTGGCAACAACCCAGCTTGCTACCTGGGAGGAAAATAGATCTTAATAATCCTTAAAGTAAATACTGCTAATACAAAAGGATTATTAAGATAAATCCACTCTGTGTTCTGTTGACCTTCACAAAGTTTCCTAAAAGAAAATATTTTTTCTCTGAATAAAAGGAACCCTGATAGACCAATGGTAGCTATGTAATGAGTGGAAATTAGAACTGTTGGAACTGAAATCTTGGTTCTCAGGGTTGTACCTCTAAATGGAGAGCAAAATATTAACCTTCAGAAATGATGAGAAATCACCAATTATGAAACATCTAAGCACTGGTAATCCGAGTGCTTGGCCATCAGAAAAGTCTCTTGGAGGGGTTTATGTTGGTAAGGGCTCTATAACTCTAATTTCACTCACAACTATTTACTAATATTTCTATATGACATTGTGAAGCCTAGAGTGAATTTTAACCAAGTGTGAAGAGTCTTAAACATGTTTCCTGGACTGCAGTCTACTGTGTAGCATTAACAATGAATATAATAAGACTAGGTACAGCTAGTTGGAGTAGCTTAAGCTTAATACAGATGGACTGTATTAAGCTTCATGCTTAATACAAATGGACTATATTAAGTTTATATGAAGAATTTAGCAATAGCATTAAACAATCTCCATTCTGATCAGTAAGTATATTTCCCAGGAAAAACGCTGATTCTTTTTTACCTTATAAGATAGAGGCCCTGGCTATACACTGTTATATTTGAATCCTGCAGTAGTTTTCATCCCAGGTTACTGAAACAATGTAAGAGGTTTTTTGCTACTGCTAAGTCACTTCAGTCGTGTCCGACTCTGAGCGACCCCATAGACGGCAGCCCACCAGGCTCCCCCGTCCCTGGGATTCTCCAGGCAAGAACACTGGAGTGGGCTGCCATTTCCTTCTCCAATGCATGAACGTGAAAAGTGAAAGGGAAGTTGCTCAGTCGTATCTGACCCTTAGCACGGACTGCGGCCTACCAGGCTCCTCTGAGGGGTAAAAACTTCAAATGGTTCCACATATCATAATACAGCTATAGTCCATACAGCCATAATCCAGTAATAACTAACTGGAGTCTCAAACACTGGGAAACAAACACAAGGACCCAAAGTGAAGAAATGCTATAGTCTGAATGTGTGTCTCCTCAGATTCTTATGTTGAAACCTAATCCCCAGTGTGATGGTTTTAGGAGAGAGCAATTTGGGAGGTGATTAGGTCTTGAAGTTAGGTTTCTCTTGAATGGGATTAGTGCCCAAATAAGAGACATCAAAGTGCTCCTTTGTCCCTTTTACCCTTGTGAGGACACAAGGGTAAAAAACAGCTGTCTATGAACTAGTCCCTCATGAGACATGATTCTGCCAGTGACTTCATCTGGGACTTCCTAGGCTCCAAAACTGACAGAAATAAATTTCTGTTGTTACAAATCACCCACTCTATGGTATTTTTGTTTTGGCTGCCCAAAGGGACAAAGATAAGAACCTACACTCAATGTAGTGGATTTACTGGTTAAGGTGAATTAGATAATACAGCAGGGTTACCTACTTCCCTTCCTCTCCAAACACAGGCCTTGACTGTGATTTACAGACTCACTGGCAGTAAGACAACCAAGGGGATAACTAAGGCCCTGCACCAAGCCTACAAGGTACCAAGGGTAGTTTCCTGACCATAAAGTTATCACCGCCTAAGGGAGAGAAACGTTGATGGAAGATGGCATTGTGCAAATATGCAAAATATGAAAATGTGCAGGATGTACAAAACGCAGTAGCATCTGTTAAGCTCAGGAAATAAAGGATGGGCATCTAGTCCCATTATATCATGGCAAATAGAAGGGGAAAAAGTGGGAGCAGTGACAGGTTTTATTTTCTTGGGCTCCAAAATCACTGTAGATGGTAACCACAGCCATTAAATTAAAAGATGCTTGCTCCTTGGAGGAAAAGCTATGACAAACCTAGGCAGCATATTAAACAGAAAAGACATCACTTTGCTGACAAAGCCCCATATAGTCAGAGCTATGGTTTATCCAGTAGTTATATATGGAGATGAGAGTTGGACCATAAAGAAGGCTGAGAGTCAAAGAACTGATGCTTTTGAATTGTGGTACTGGAGAATCCCTGGAATGCAAGGAGATCAAACCAGTCAATCCTAAAGGAAATCAACGCTGAATATTCATTGAAGGACTAATACTAAAGCTGAAACTCCAACAGTTTGGCCACCTGATGCAAAGAGCTAACTCATTGGAAAAGACCCTGATGCTGGGAAAGACTGAATGTAAAAAGAAAGAGGGCTGCAGAGGATGACATGGTTAGTTGGCATCACTGACTCAGTAGACACAAATCTGAGCAAACTCCAGGAGACAGTGAAGGACAGGAACCCTGGCATGCTGCAGTCCACGAGGTCACAAAGAGTTGGATACAACTTAGTGACTGCACAACAACAGCAAATGGAAGAGATCCCCAAAAGCTTGTGGAGTGTATGAACAACAATTTACCCAGCTGCGCTTGGAATTGGCCATATGAGGCAGTAGATTTAAAGAGTGAGCAGCTGATTATCAATCTAGGAATGAGGTGGTCACCATTTGGCCCAGCTCAAGGCCCTGAATTAGAAGACTGCAAATGGGAAGAAGGGTCAGCACCCATTACTATTTTAGACACTAAAGATAACAACCCAGCACAACTCTCTGCATTCCGTGAGTCCCAACCCAAAGCCATCTCCACAAATACTTTCTTGATCTACCCACTTGCCCTATTATCTCCCACCCACGTGGCTCTGTACCTCTTCTATAATCCCATAGACTTGACTTATGCCTCTCCTAGGCCACCTTAATAGTCGCCCTTGTTCAATGTTACACCTTCCTTGAGGGCAGAAAACCATCTGTATGTCTTCCTCTGTGCTTTATACATAGTAAATGCTTAATAAATATGTATATATACATATATACATATAAAGTATGTGTGTATATATATAAGTATAAATGTGTGTGTGTATATATATGTGTGTGTGTGTTTGTGTGTGTATGCACAAGTGCTCAGTCATGTGCAACTCTTTTTGACCCCTTGGACTGTAGCCAGCCAGGCTCCTCTGTCCATGGAATTTTCCAGGCAAGAATATGGGAGTGGGTTGCCATTTTCTCCTCCAAGGGATCTTCCTGACTCAGGGATCAAACCCACATCTCCTACAACTACATTGGCAAGCAGATTCTTTACCACTGAGTCACCTGGGAAGATATATATATATATTTAATTAAATGAAGGATGAAAAGTCAAAGTGAAGTTGCTCAGTTGTGTCCGACTCTTTGCAACCCCATGGACTGTAGCTTACCAGGCTCCTCAGTCCATGGGATTTTCCAGGCAAGAATACTGGCATGGGTTGCCATTTCCTTCTCCAGGGGATCTTCCCGACCCAGGGATCGAACCCAGGTTTCCCGCATTGTAGGCAGACGCTTTACCATCTGAGCTACAGAGCTCTCTTTTTCTCCTTTGATAACTTACTAATACCTTAAGGAGCCTAAACATGAAGCAGCCTTGGAACCAGAGGTGGTATTAACAGAAAAGGGATCATCTTTCTTTGTTTTTACTATATCCCTCCAGAGGAAAGCACATTTATGTCTTGTTAGTTCCACTACCCAGCACAGCCCATTAAGTTTCCATGTTCAATGACACCTTACTTGGCACAAAATCATTTATCTTCTCTGAGTTTCTGCTATTCTAAACCTTCAGCACACAAGTCCCTTCCCCAATTCTGCTCTCTCCTCTTTTCTCATTTTAGCCAGTTTAAGCCATAAAGCTCCACACTTCAAAGAAAAAAATGAGGCTGCCAGATGAAAATTCCCTTATCTTCCTGTTCTCTTTTCTCAACATCCCAGTACAGCCACAGCTGTACCAACACTTCACCATGAAAATGCACTGCCCAGCATCCCCACTGCAGCAAGCAGAATCCCTGAGGACTCCAGCTGCTGCCCCTGGTGGTCCATGCTTGCACTGCTTTGAGGTCACAATGCCCACATGCTGCCCCTCAGGCAGGGAGTAAACGTGGAAGAGATACTAACCAGCCTGTCCTATGAGACACAGAACTCCTTAAACTAGCAACTCTGGCACTCCATAGGCTTGCCCAAAACTTCCTTGGAATTGTGTTAGTTCCTACCTGATCCTCCTTCCTTTCACAGGTATCAGATCACCACCAAGGTCTGAAAGCTCTTCCCACCTCCACTCGCTCCTCTTTATCCTTCATAAATGTTTTCCCCAGTGAATCTTACATACCCAATCACACCTTGCTGTCTGATTCTTGGAGAACCCGAACTAACATACTTCTTATCACGAAATAAGGTTTTCCCTCTCACCCATATGACTGCCCAGAACCTAGCTCCTTTCCATGACATGCTTGGTCTCCTTGATATTCCCTCATTGCTGTTCTTGCCCTTAATCCCACATGTAAGCCAAAAAAAAAAAAACCTCATAAAAAAAAAAAAAACCACCTCTAGCAACTGACATCTCTTCCCATGTCTTTTCATCCAGCTTTTTCCTCCTCTAATTTAATCAACCAAAATGTGCTCTGTGTTCATTCTATTAATGAAATTGCTATTTCCCAAATTGCCTATGATCTTCTAACTCCCAGAACCAATGGGCAGTCTTTAAGCCTTAAATTACTACGTTTCCATGTTGTACTTGTCACTATAGGTAATTCCTCTCCTTCCTCCTCCCCCCCCCACTGCCACCACAAAACACTCTCTCCTTCCAGGGTTCCCCCCAAAACACCAAGTTCTTTCAGCCTTCCTTCTACTGTAGTGGTTGCTTCTCAGCTTCCCTTGCTGGAATCTCTGTTGATTCAACTCAAAAGTTCAAGTACAACCTCCCTTTGCACTTGCTCTTCCACTCACTAAAATTTTCCTGAAGAATCTTATCCAACTCCCATGGTGTTAACAACCAATATGCTGTTGTTTACCAAAAATTTTAAGCGGAGAAGGCGATGGCACCCCACTCCAGTACTCTTGCCTGGAAAATCCCATGGATGGAGGAGCCTGGTGGGCTGCAGTCCATGGGGTCGCTAAGAGTTGGACACGACTGAGCAACTTCACTTTCACTTTTCACTTCCATGCATTGGAGAAGGAAATGGCAACCCACTCCAGTGTTCTTGCCTGGAGAATCCCAGGGACGGGGGAGCCTGGTGGGCTGCCGTCTATGGGGTTGCACAGAGTCGGACACGACTGAAGTGACTTAGCAGCAGCAGCAACCTCAAAGATCTTGCTCTTCCACAGTGTTCCAAGATTGGCTATAAAAGGATTATGACCTTTTGGTTGATGATCCAATCTCTGGCTTTGGTTTAATTGCAGTTGACCACCACCATGTCCTCTTCATCTCTCACCTTCTCATACATGCACAAAAAATGTAAAAGCAACATGGGAACTACTTCCTTACTTCAGTTCAGTTCAGTCATTCAGTTATGTCTGACTCTTTGCAACCCCATGGACTGCAGCATGCCAGGCTTCCCTGTCCATCACCAACTCCAGGAGTTTACTCAAACTCACGTCCGTTGAGTTGGTGATGCCATCCAACCATCTCATCCTCTGTCATCCCCTTCTCCTCCTGCCTTCAATCTTTTCAAATGAGTCAGTCAAATGAGTCAAATGAAGCAGGGTCTTTTCAAATGAGTCAGTTCTTCACATCAGGTGGCCAAAGTATCAGAGTTTCAGCTTCAGCATCAGTCCTTCCAATGAATATTCAGGGCTGATTTCCTTTAGGATGGACTGGTTTGATCTCCTTGCAGTCCAAGGGACTCTCGAGAGTCTTCTCCAACACCACAGTTCAAAAGCATCAGTTCTTCAGTGCTCAGCTTTCTTTATAGTCCAACTCTCACATCCATACATGACTACTGGATATTTACCTAGGTCAGCTCTGTTGACAAATCTGCATCTTCACATTAAGATATTTTGGCTTCATAGTGGCTTGAGGCTAAGGCTACAACAGGATTATAGATTAGGCATCATCCTCTCCAAATTCATCCCTATGTAAACACTGTAACTTTATTTTTGTCCTTTGTTTATACAAACCTAGTCATTTTAGGATTTTTTAGGGGTGGAATTTTTTCAATGTTGTTGAGAAATAATTATGTAAAATGAACTGCATTCATTTAAAGTAAAATTCCACGAGTTTTAACAGTTGTATATACTCATGAAACCAGCACTATAATTAAGATACAAACATTTCCATCACCATATAATGGATTTTTAAAAAATCATTTTAGACTATTACATAGCATTATGCTTTCTATTTACATATTATTTCTATAGGCCAGTCTACTGCTTTAAAAAATATACTGTGAACATTTTTCTAAGTCAGCAAATACAGATCCAACACAATCTTTTTAATAGCTTCACAGAAGTCCATCTTATATATATGCACCATATGTACCATAATTTATTCACCCATTTCCCTACTGATGGGCTTTATTCAGATTGTTACAGGGTTTCCCCTCCTCCCCTCCTGTATTTTATCCTGTATTTTATCTCTTACTCTATGTGCCAAAATCATTACTAATACGTGATTTCTTTTTCCTGAAAAGAAATTTGGGGTTTGAGTCATGGGTATACTTTCCCCCACATTTACTTTCTTGGGTTGCATACAAGAAAAGAATTATCATTCAATTGTTCATTTAATCATTTAGTCCACAATATTACCGGCAATCAGAAGAGATCTGTAATTCATGAGCAAAGAAGAAAGCTCTTGATTCACTAAGAAAACAAATAATTTTGTGAAGCTGGCCATTTATCTGTCAAAGTGAACCACAGTGAGAAACCACTATGTACCTTCAATTATTTTCAAGTATACTTTAAAAAAGTTTTATTTTTCTGTACTGGGTATAAGGTTGATCCATATTTTACTATATTTCAATTAGCTTTTGACAAAACTAAGTATATGAAAATATAATCAAGAGAATTAGAAGAATATTACAATGCATAGTCAACCCAGATTTTTTTTAATGAGAAAAAGTCAGGAATTGAGAAAATTTTTAAGAAAAAAGTCTCCTTCATTGAAGGAGTAAAATGACACAGTAAAATCTTTATACTCTGTATTTGAGTATTACCAATTATGTTTCTGCAGGAGAGATTCCTGGAAATGGTTTGGTTGTGTGAAAGGCACAGATATTTTAGAATTATGAGTTGTAACGCTTTAAAGGGGGACACCCTCTAAATGAATGTATCTCAGAAACTGGTCACTCCTTCTTACATTGAGGAATGCTGCTGTGCCTTGCAAAGCAGTGACTCCAGGGGCTCAGGGACAGGAGCCTGGTCCTGGAGGCAGTCGCAGAGCCTCGAGCCCCCTCTAGTGCTCTGAGGAAGCTCAGGGAACTAAGACAGGACCCGCAGGGCCCTCCTGCTGCTGCCCTGCCTCCCCCACCTTGAGCCCTAGGGTGTATCTGCTGGCTTTCTAAGCTGGATCTTCCAGCTTCCAGCTGTCCTGTCTATCATTCAACACACCAGATTTAGGGCCTTCCAATGTCTGTTCCCTCAAGATTTTTAGAAGGCTGGCCATTTCGGCTTATTCACATAAGAGCTTAAGACATAAACTCCTCGGGGAGGCCTTCCCTGGCTACTAGCTGCCCAACAGAATTACCTTCCTTCACACCCCTCCTCTCCTTCAGGTCAAGATTATCTCACAGAATTTTCACTACCTGAATCCCACTGGCTCTGTAGTCAAAATCCACCTGCCTTTTCCACCCATTACTGACACAATAGCCAAGGAGTTTCCCTATCAAATCCAAATCACTCTCCTGCTCAAAACCCTCAGATTGCTTTCTGGAGCTTTTAGTTGTGTTCTGTGTGTGCTTAGTCATGTCCCACTGTTTGAGACCCCATGAACTGTAGCCCACCAGGTTCTTCTGTCCATGGAATTTCCTGGCAAGAATACAGGAGTGGGCTCACATTTCCTCCTCCAGGGCACCTTCCTGACCCAGGGTTGGAACCCACATCACCTGTGTCTCCTGCACTGCCGGTAGAATCTGTTATGTGCTGAGCAATAGTATTATTTTCTTTTTTTTTTTAATTTTGGCTGTACAGCACAGCCTGCTGGATTTTAGTTCCCCAGCCAGGGATCAAACCCATGGCTCAGTCTTAAACACTGGACCACCAGGGAAGTCCCTAGAGTTATAGTATCTTATGGTCATATACTGGGCTCTGTCTCAGCTCCAGGCTGCGGCTCCATTCTTTCTGTTCTTTCCTGAATGACTTCCAGAGGCCACAGTGCCTCCTGCTGTTCCTAAATGTACCAGAAACTTCCTTTACCTCCAGTTCCTCCCACTAGAACACTGAACTCAGACATTCATGAGACTCATACCCTGGCTTCCTTCAGGTTCAGATCAAAAGGACACTCTGCACCACTTTGCTCTGCCTTTTATTTCTTCATGGAATTTTTTATCACTAGCTAAAATTATTTTACTTACTTATTATGTATTATCTCTCTACCAGTAGAAGGTAAGTTCTAGGAGGGCATGGACTTTTATTCTCGTTTCCCTTTTGTCATCCTCAGAGGCCAGCATGTAGTCACTTCTCAATATATATTGCCTGTGAGCACAGTGAAATTATAGTTGTATCTCTCTCCCTCAACTATAATGTAAGCTTCTTGGAAACAGGAATACCATGTCTCTGGTTTATCATTGTCTCCCTAGCGTCCATTTCTGTCCGTGGCATCTGACAGATTCTAAGCATTTATTAAAAGAATATAACTGTGACACTTACAGAGCTTGGGATGTAACAGTGATCATTTCTGTCTAGGTATTTATATGAACAACATTTAGTTTAAAGGGATTTAGAATATTTAGAAGAGTATCTTCAAGATTACCTGTACAAAGTTGTGTCCACCCAAAGTTTACTTCCATGTGAGTAAACAAACATGTGAGTATGACCTTATTTGGAAAGAGTATCTTGGCAGGAGAGATCACCTCAAGTTGAGGATGAAGGTGGTGGTACTTAATCCAGTGCCTGGTGCCCTTATAAGAGGGAAATACCCATACACAAAGATACAGAAGGAGAACGTCATGTGATAACAGTGGCAGAGACTAGAGTGATGCATTTACAAGCCAAGGAACACCAAGGACTGCTGGCACCTACCAGAAGCTAGGAAGAGGCCAGGAATGATCCTCCCCCAGAGCCTTCAGAGAGAGCATGGCCCTGCCAGCAACTTGATTTTGGACTTTTAGCATTCTAGAACTGTGGCAAAATAAGGTTCGGTTGTTTGTTCTACTCAGTCTGTTACTTCGTTTTAGCATTCCTAGGCAATGGCACCCACTCTAGTACTCTTGCTGGAAAATCCCATGGACGGAGGAGACTGGTGGGCTGCAGTCCATGGGGTCGCTAAGAGTCGGACACGACTGAGCGACTTCCCTTTCACTTTTCACTTGGATGCACTGGAGAAGGAAATGGCCACCCACTCCAGTGTTCTTGCCTGGAGAATCCCAGGGACGGGGGAGCCTGGTGGGCTGCCATCTCTGGGGTCGCACAGAGTTGGACACGACTGAAGCGACACAGCAGCAGCAGGAAACTTATAATACACCATCTCTCTTTTTAAAAATCCTATTAATCAAAAGATACAATGGTATCAATATAAAAAAACTTTGAGAAGAGTTTGATACTGATCTAGAAGCGCTTTCATTTTGAGTGTTGGAGATCCTATTAAAGACAAGATTGTTCAAGGTGGAAACTAATGGCAAATTGGCTTGGCCTGCTAAACATTTGCCTGAAGAAATGAGAAGCTATTTCTCCATGCCAGGGGATAGGTGCTCAGTGTAACAGCTGGTGAGGGGATCAAGCACACATTGCTATTAGCTTTACTGACAGAAAGCCAAGAACATAGAAGTAGTTGAGTCAGATGAATATATCCTGAGACAGACTCTAGAAAAGCCAAAATTTATGTAACATGTAACACACCTAGACAGGTACACACTCGTTAAACAGCAGCATAATGTAAGGAACGATGCTTGCTTGGCCTACACTCATTATAAAACAATCTTAAATAATCAGTTAAAGTTATAGCTATATATCATTAACAATACTGAAGGAGAGCCATAAGCCAAGACATGAAAAAAACATTGAGAAAAATAAACTTATCCTATGGAAAAATAATTTTATACATGTAGAGAAAAACATCAGCAGGTCTGCCCCCACACTCCCTCTATCCCTGCTAATATACGAGGCTTGATTAGGAGAGAAAGTTGAGGCCAATTGGGATGGAGAAGGCTGGATCCTAAGAGAGAGTGGGCATAATGCTGAGATCTCATAGGATACTTCAAAGTATTTTGTATACTGCAGAGGATGAGGAAGGGAAAAACAATTTCTTGTCTCTCCTGGGAAGAAAGCAAGTTTTACTCCTTGCTAGGAATTTCTGCTCAAGCATATGAGAAAGAAAAAAGTGGAAATGGTCACAGTACCTCTTATAGAACCTTGATTCTCTTGTGTTGAATAATATGAAATGGCCTT
Source organism: Oryx dammah (assembly GCF_014754425.2). NCBI lineage: Eukaryota > Metazoa > Chordata > Mammalia > Artiodactyla > Bovidae > Oryx > Oryx dammah. The sequence goes on from NW_024070202.1 coordinate 51,056,428, forward strand.
TTGTCTGAGATCGCAGACGGTAAAGCATCTGTCTACAATGTGGGAGACTCGGGTTCGATCCCTGGGTCAGGAAGATTCCTTGGAGAAGGAAATGGCAATCCACTCCAGTACTATTGCCTGGAAAATCCCATGAACAGAAGAGCCTGGTAGGCTACAGTCCATGGGGTCGCAAAGAGTCAGACACAACTGAGCGACTTCACGTTCACGTTCACGTTCTTTTTTGGGGGAGCAAAAGTGGTTAATATCAGCAATATCATAAGGTTCACTAAATGCATTCCACCTAGATTTCTGGGGAGGTAGCTTTCTTCTCTGATCCTTTTGGTGCAAGGAGTAAGTTTCATATTGAGTTTCAAAGTGAAGACTTTCCCAGGGTGCATCACACAATTAAACAAGTCCCCTGATGCACAGCCTGGGCATTTAACTCTTCCATCTTTCCATGCCACATGAACAAAATTCAATAATTTCCTTAATTTCAGGAAAAAGGCTGCTTCAGTCAAACCTAGAAGATGGCATTTCTTTATATTTTTTCATTTTTAAAATGATTTTTATATATTTAATATATATATTTTCATTTTTAAAATGATTTATATATCATTTAAAAAAATACAAATTGTGAATGCATGGTAGTATTTAAATTAAAACAACACTTTATGTTTTAAAAGTACAAGAAAATAGACTCTTGATTCTCTCCAAGTTCTCCTCTAACTAAATAGAGGGGCTACACTCCAAAGACAGATAATCTAGGGACAGGTGAGGGTCTCATGCGTGCCGTTGGCCATGTTAACCTAATGCAGTGATGCACAGTTACACTGGCAAGCACTGTTCATTTGGGGAAATAAAACCAGTCACTGAAATAAGGCTTTTTAAAATGATTTTTGTTTTCAGAGCAAAGAAGCTTGAAAGCAATGACCCGTTTGTCCTAAGGGAAATAGCAGACAATTTCCTACGCTCTGAGAGGATGTACTAAACAGCATGGAAATCATAAGGTAAATACCATCTGAGATGTACCTGCAGGAGAGTTACTTATAACACATTAAGAACATTCTGCCAACCCCTCAGCTTGGTGTCAGTTTGACCCTGAGGCAGCACTTGACATGGCTACTTTAAAGAAAAACCCATCCACTATGCAAGACAAAGCAGACGCCAACCTACCTTCTCCCTGCCGCTTCCTGGAGGCAAAGACCTCACTGGATCCAGAAAACACTGTTGCAGGAAGATTGTCACACATTCCTTCAGGGCCTCTCAGGTTTGCCATGGGTTCTTATAACCTAGACAACAAGAGCCATGAAAAGAAAGTTTGGTGGGAGCTGACGAGATAATTTAGGAGAAGTTCTTCCAACAAATGGGATGTGTGTTCAAATAAAAAGAGCCAGGCCCTTTAAAAACTAAACAAACAACAATCTGAAAGGTAGGGTCAGCAGCAGAGCTACAAAAAAGTTTTTAAAAGAATGCTGAGACGATAAATATAAAGCCAGCTGGCTGTGTTGACCTGTCTTGCCTCATAAGGGTTTTCTGTCTTCTTGATTTACTGTAAGAATTGTTCTAACCCTTTCCAGCTTCAGGAAGAAAAGTAAAATGTATGTCTTCTCTGGAGCTGTATTCAAGATTTATGTCGAGCATGTTATGGAAATATTGGCTTTTTTCTTTACCTTAATGGAATATTGTAATAAAAGATTTGATATTGATAAACATTAAAAACTAATCCATCCTCCAAAACATATGCAGAAAATATAAATGAAAGCCCTAAATGCCATTTAAACTGAAATAAATTTTCATTATTTTTTTTAAAAAGACTTCAGATTTCTTGAAGGATGAAAAGTTAAGAGTATTTATTACAGTTCCATTAATCTTTGCACGAGAAAGTAAAAAGTAAAAGTGTTAGTGGCTCAGTCATGTTCTACTCTTTGTGACCCCATAGACCGTAGCCTGCCAGGCCCTTCTGTGCATTGAATTCTCCAGGCGAGAATATTGGAGTGGGTAGCCATGCCCCTCTCCAGGGGATCGTCCTAACCCAGAGATCAAACCCAGGTCTCCCGCCTTGCAGGCAGATTCTTTACCATCTGAGCCAGCAGAGAAGCCCTTTCAAGAGTAAGGTCCTGCAAAAAATAGCAATGAGCCTTGATGCCAAAGGAATTGAGCACTGACCATACCTGTTATCAACAGATTTGTCTTAAAAATTTGTAAAGACCCTCATAATATTGTCATTTCATCAAGTCCTAAACCTTTTCAGTATCAATGAACTGAAAACTCTGGTGAATATATTTTAATTTCCTGGCTTTGGTTAGTTTTGTGAAGTGCTGCTGGCTAAATCACTTACAGAGTTAATGACATCAGACTGAATTTGAACCAGTATTGCATCACTCCAAAGGAAAACAACACCCAATCTCTCTTCCATTTACTCTAGCAGAGCCCTGGTTATGAAAGTGATTGTTTACATCTACAGGTAAGTGGACTTGACTTAGAATAACCGACTAAAAAAGCCACATGAGTTCATGTCATCCATGTCATCTTTGTAACTGAAGAAAAGCATCTGGACTTTCTTCTTAGACTTGCTATTCTCCTGTTTCGATAACACTGATGATTGGGCCTGAGTCAACATCACCCAAGCCACGTGTGCATGTTCAGTCATGTCCAACTGTATGGGACCCTACAGACTGTGGCCCGCCAGGCTCTTCTGTCCATGGGATTTCCCAGGCAGGCATACTGGAGAGGGTTGCCTACTCCAAGGGATCTTCCTGACCCAGGGGTTGAATCCATATGTCTTGCATCTTCTGCACTGCAGGTGCCTTCTTTACCAATGAGCCATTGAGGAAACCCAAGCCCAACACCAGATAAACTGAAAACCCTGTTGGAGGTAAAAACTTACCTCTGCGCAGAGGCATGGGCCAGAGAAACCTTTAGGATTGCCTGGAATTCTCTGTATATACAGACGTAAAATCTTTACTACAAAGTGTGAGAGGTTGGTATCTAAACTGTCTGTTCTCTATAAAGTGAAAATTCTGGATGGCTTTCACTTATTCAACCTTGATCCGTAGGAGGAAATTAGAACTGAGTGCAGCAACTAGGGAATCCGTTGTTAAGGTCATCACACAGTATCTATTTGAACACTGTGAAACTTACTTGCCATAGAACCACAGCTGGCGCAGAGTGGCAGCTGCCTGGCCCTGGAGTGGCAACTATGTGGTGCTGGAGCGACTGTGAGGAGACACCCCACATCCAAGGGCAAAGGAGAAGCAAGACAGTAGGAGGGGTGAAATCAAGTTTAGAATCAAACCCCATACCCGCCAAAGACACTCAGAGGGCTCAAACAAACCTTGCGCACACCAGGAACCAGAGACCCCACAGAGACTGAGACAACCGTGTCTGAGTGTCTCCTGTGGCGGTCCAGGTCAGCAGTGGCCTGCTCCGGGGCAGGGGCTCTGGGGCAGCAGAACTGGGTATGGCATAAGCCCTCCTGGAGGAGGTCGCCATTAACCCCACCACAGAGCTGCCAGAACTAACACAGGACTGAGAAACAGATTCTTGGAGGGCACAAACAGAACCAGGACCCAGGAGAAAGGAGCAGTGACCCCACAAGAGACTGACCCAGACCTCCTATGAGTGTCCAGAATCTCCGGCAGAGGCGTGGGTCGGCAGTGTCCTGCGGCAGGGCTGGGGCACTGAGTGCAGCAGTGCATGCCTGGGACCTTTTGAAGGAAGACCCAGTTATCTTCATTACCTCCACCATAGTTTGGCCCCAGGTAGGTAACAGGGAAGGGAACATAGGCCCACCCATCAACAGAAAACCGGCTTAAAGATTTACTGAACATGGCACCACCCATTAGAACAAGACCCAGTTGCCCCCTCAGTCACTCTCTCCCATCAGGAAGCTTCCATAAGCTTCTTATCCTTCTCCATCAGAGGGTAGATTGAAAACCACAATCACAGAAAACTAACCAATCTGATCATATGGACCACAGCCTTGTCTAACTCAATGAAACTAAGAGCCATGCCATGGTAGGGCCACCCAAGATGGATGGGTCATGGTGGAGGGTTCTGACAAAATGTGGTCCACTGGAGAATGGAATGGCAAACCACTTCAGTATTCTTGCCTTGAGAATCAAATAAACAGTATGAAAAGACAAATAGATAGGACACTGAAAGATGAACTTCCCAAGTCGGTAGGTACCCAATATGCTACTGGAGATCAGAGGAAAAATAACTCCAGAAAGACTGAAGAGACAGAGGCAAAGCAAAAACAACACCCAGTTGTGGATATGACTGGTGATGGAAGTAAAGTCTGATGCTGTAAAGAGCAATATTGCACAGTAACCTGGAATGTTAGGTCTATGAATCAAGGCAAATTGGAAGTGGTCAAATAGGAGATGGCAAGAGTGAACATCAACATTTTAACAATCAATGAACTAAAATGGACTATAATAGATTAATTTAACTCAGATGACCATTATATCTACTACTATGGGCAGGAATACCTTAGAAGAAATGGAGTAGCCATCATAAATAACAAGAGAGTCTGAAATGCAGTACTTGGATGCAATCTCAAAAATGACACAATGATCTCTGTTTCTTTCCAAGGCAAACCATTCAGTATCACAGTAAGCCAAATCTATGCCCCAACCACTAATGCAGAAGAAGCTGAAGTTGAACAGTTCTATGAAGACAAGTCAAGAGATACCTGGAGTACCAGGCAAATTTTGCCTTAAAGTACAGAATGAAGCAGTGCAAAGGCTAATAGAGCTTTGCCAAGAGAATGCACTGGTCATAGCAAACATCCTTTTCCAACAACAAAAGAAAAGACTCTACACATAGATATCACCAGATGGCCAACAAAAAATCACATTGATCATATGCTTTGAGGCCAAAGATTGAGAAGCTCTATACAGTCAGCAAAAATAAGACCTGGAGCTGACTGTCAGTTCAGTTCAGTTGCTCAGTCGTGTCTGACTCTTTGCGACCCCATGAATCGCAGCACGCTACGCCTCCCTGTCCATCACCAACTCCCGGAGTTCACTCAGACTCACGTCCATCGAGCCAGTGATGCCATCCAGCCATCTCATCCTCTGTCATCCCCTTCTCCTCCTGCCCCCAAGCCCTCCCAGCATCAGTCTTTTCCAATGAGTCAACTCTTCGCATGTGGTGGCCAAAGTACTCGAGTTTCAGCTTCAGTATCATTTCCTCCAAAGATCCCAGGGCTGATCTCCTTCAGAATGGACTGGTTGGATCTCCTTGCAGGCCAAGGGACTCTCAAGAGTCTTCTCCAACACCACAGTTCAAAACCATCAATTCTCCGGCTCTCAGCTTTCTTCACAGTCCAACTCTCACATCCATACATGACCAGTGGAAAAACCATAGCCATGACTAGACGGACATTTGTTGGCAAAGTAATGTCTCTGCTTTTCAATATGCTATCTAGGTTGGTCATAACTTTCCTTCCAAGGAGTAAGCATCTTTTAATTTCATGGCTACAGTCACCATCTGCAGTGATTTTGGAGCCCCAAAAAATAAAGTCTGACACTGTTTCCACTGTTTCCCCATCTATTTCCCATGAAGTGATGGGACCAGATGCCATGATCTGCGTTTTCTGAATGTTGAGCTTTAAGCCAACTTTTTCACTCTCCTTTCACTTTCATCAAGAGCCTTTTTAGTTCCTCTTCACTTTCTGCCATAAGGGTGGTGTCATCTGCATATCTGAGGTTATTGATCTTTCTCCCGGCAATCTTGATTCCAGCTTGTGCTTCTTCCAGCCCAGCGTTTCTCATGATGTACTCTGCATATAAGTTAAATAAGCAGGGTGACAATATACAGCTTTGACATACTCCTCTTCCTATTTGACTGTGGCTAAGATCATAAATTCCTTCTTGCCAAATTCAGACTTAAACTGAAGAAAGTAGGGAAAACCACAAGACCATTCACATATGACCTAAATCACATCCCTTACCATTATACAGTCGAAGTGAGAGATAGATTGAAGGAATTAGAACTGATGGACAGAGTGCCTGAAAAAATATGGACAGAGGTTCTTGACATTATACAGGTGACAGGGATCAAGACCATTCCCAAGGAAAAGAAATGCAAAAAAGCAATATGGCTGTCTGAGGAGGCCTTACAAATAGCTGAGAAAAGAAGAGAAGCTAATGGCAAAGGAGATAAGGAGAGATATACCCATTTGAATGCAGACTTCCAAAGAATAGCAAGGAGAGATAAGAAAGCCTTCCTCAGTGATCAGTCCAAAGAAATAGAGGAAAATAATACAATGGGAAAGACTAGTGATATCTTCAAGAATATTAGAAATACCAGGGAACATTTCATGCAAGGATGAGCACAATAAGGGACAGAAGTGGCATGCACCTAGCAGAAGCAGAAGATATTAAGAAGAGGTGGCAAGAATACACAGAAGAAATATACAAAAAAGATCTTCATGACTCAGATAATCACCATGGTGTGATCACTCACCTAGAGCCAGATACCTTGGAGTGCAAAGTCAAGTGGGCCTTAGGGCACATAACTATGTACAAAGCTGGTGGAGGTGATGGACTCCCGGTTGAGCTATTTCAAATCCTAAAAGATGATGCAGTGGAACTGCTGCACTCAATATGCCAGCAAATTTGGAAAACTCAGCAGTGGCCACAGGACTGGAAAAGGTCAGTTTTCATTCCAATCCCGAAGAAAGGCAATGCCAAAGAATGCTCCAAGTACTGGAACATTCATCTCACACACTAGTAAAGCAATGCTCAAAATTCTCCAAGCCAGGCTTCAACAATACGTGAACTGTGAACTTCCAGATGTTCAAGGTGGATTTAGAAAAGGCAGAGGAACCAGAGATCAAATTGCCCACATCCGTTGGATCATTGAAAAAGCAAGAGACTTCTAGGAAAACATCTACTGCTCTTTTATTGATCACACCAAAGTGTTTGACTATGTGGATCACCACAAACTGGGAAAATTCTTCAAGAGATGGGAATACTAGACCACCTGACCTGCCTCCTGAGAAATCTGTATGTACATCAGAAGCAACAGTTAGAACCAGACTTGCAAGAACGAAGTGGTTCCAAATAGGGAAAGGAGTACGTCAAGGCTGTATAGTGTCACCTGCTTATTTAACTTATATGCAGAGTACATTATGAGAAACGCTAGACTGGAAGAAGTACAACCTGGAATCAAGATTGCTGGGAGAAATATCAATCACCTCAGATATGCAGATGACACCACCCTTATGGCAGAAAGTGAAGAAGAACTAAAGAGCCTCTTGACGAAAGTGAAGGAGAGTGAAAACTGGTCCCATTCAGTCAGTTCATTTCAGCTTAGTCTCTCAGTCGTGTCTGACTCTTTGCAACTTCATGAATCACAGCACGCCAGGCCTCCCTGTCCATCACCATCTCCCAGACTCTACCAAACTCATGTCCATTGAGTCAGTGATGCCATCCAACCATCTCATCCTCAGTCATCCCCTTCTCCTCCTGCCCCCAATCCCTCCCAGCATCAGGGTCTTTTCCAATCAGTCAACTATTCGCATGAGGTGGCCAAAGTACTGGAGTTTCAGCTTCAGCATCAGTCCTTTCAATGAACACCCAGGACTGATCTCCTTCAGAATGAACTGGTTGGATCTCCTTGCAGTCCAAGGGACTCTCAAGAGTCTTCTCCAACACCACAGTTCAAAAGCATCAATTCTCTGGCACTCAGCTTTCTTCACAATCCAACTCTCACATCCATACATGACCACTGGAAAAACCATAGCCTTGACTAGATGGACCTTTGTTGGCAAAGTAATGTCTCTGCTTTTCAATATGCTATTTAGGTTGCTCATAACTTTTCTTCCAAGGAGTAAGCATCTTTTAATTTCATGGCTACAGTCACCATCTGCAGTGATTTTGGAGCCCCCAAAAATAAAGTCTGACACTGTTTCCACTGTTTCCCCATCTATTTCCCATGAAGTGATGGGACCAGAAGCTATGATCTTCGTTTTCTGAATGTTGAGCTTTAAGCCAACTTTTTCACTCTCCTCTTTCACTTTCATCAAGAGGCTTTTTAGTCCCTCTTCACTTTCTGCCATAAGGGTGGTGTCATCTGCAATTCTGAGATTATTGATCTTTCTCCCAGCAATCTTGATTCCAGCTTGTGCTTCTTCCAGCCCAGCGTTTCTCAGGATGTACTCTACATAGAAATTAAATAAGCAGGGTGGCAATATATAGCCTTGACATTCTCCTTTTCCTATTTGGAACCAGTTTGTTGTTCCATGTCCAGTTCTAACTGTTGCTTCCTGACCTGCATATAGATTTCTCAAGAGGCAGGTCAGGTGGTCTAGTATTCCCATCTCTTTCAGAATTTTCCACAGTTTATTGTGATCCACACAGTCAAAGGCTTTGGCATAGTCAATAAAACAGAAATAGATGTTTTTCTGGAACTCTCTTGCTTTTTCCATGATCCAGTGGATATTGGCAATTTGAAATCTGGTTCCTCTACCTTTTCTAAAACCAGCTGGAACATCTGGAAGTTCACGGTTCATGTATTGCTGAAGCCTGGCTTGGAGAATTTTGAGTATTATTTTACCAGCATGTGAGATGAGTGCAATTGTGCAGTAGTTAGAGCATTCTTTGGCATTGCCTTTCTTTGGGATTGGAATGAAAACTGACCTTTTCCAGTCCTGTGGCCACTGCTGAGTTTTCCAAATTTGCTGGCATATTGAGTGCAGCACTTACACAGCATCATCTTTCAGGATTTGAAACAGCTCAACTGGAATGCCATCACCTCCACTAGCTTTGTTTGTAGTGATGCTTTCTAAGGCCCACTTGACTTCACATTCCAGGATGTCTGGCTCTAGGTGAGTGATCACACCATTATGATTTTCTGGGTTGTAAAGATCTTTTCTGTATAATTCTTCTATGTATTCTTGCCACCTCTTCTTAATATCTTTTGCTTCTTTTAGGTCCTACTATTTCTGCCCTTTATCAAGCCCATCTTTGCATGAAATATTCCCTTGGTATCTCTAATTTTCTTGAAGAGATCTCTAGTCTTTCCCATTCTGTTGTTTTTCTCTATTTCTTTGCATTGATCACTGAGGAAGGCTTTCTTATCTCTCCTTGCTATTCTTTGGAATTCTGCATTCAGATGCTTATATCTTTCCTTTTCTCCTTTGCTTTTCACTTCTCTTCTTTTCACAGCTATTTGTAAGGCCTTCCCAGACAGCCATTTTGCTTTATTGCATTTCTTTTCCATGGGGATGGTCTTGATCCCTGTCTCCTGTACAATGTCACAAACCTCCGTCCATAGTTCATCAGGCCCTCTATCTATCAGATCCAGTCCCTTAAATCTATTTCTCACGTCCACTGTATAACCATAAGGAATTTGAAATGGAGTAGTCATCATGGTCAACAAAACAGTCCAAAATGCAGTACTTGGATGCAGTGTCAAAAATGACAGAATTATCTCTGTTCATTTCCAAGGCAAACCATTCAATATCACAGTAATCCAAGTCTATGCCCCAACCAGTAACCCGGAAGAAGCTGAAGTTGAATGGTTTTACCGAGACCTACAAGACCTTTTAGAACTAACACCCAAAAAAGATGTTCTTTTCATTATAGGGGACTGGAATGCAAAAGTAGGAAGTCAAGAAACACCTGGGGTAACAGGCAAATTTGGCCTTGGAATACGGAATGAAGCAGTGCAAAGGCTAATAGAGTTTTGCCAAGAGAACACACTGCTCATAGCAAACGCCCTCTTCCAACAGCACAAGAGAAGACTCTATACATGGACATCACCAGATGGTCAACACCAAAATCAGACTGATTATATTCTTTGCAGCCAAAGATGGAGAAGCTCTATACAGTCAGCAAAAAGAAGACTGGGAGCTGACTGTGGCTCAGATCATGAACTCCTTATTGCCAGATTCAGACTTAAATTGAAGAAAGTAGGGAAAACCACTAGACCATTCAGGTACACCTAAATCAAATCCCTTATGATTATACAGTCCTATTACTTCATGGCAAATAGATGGGGAAACAGTGAAAACAGTGAGAGACTTTATTTCTTAGGCTACAAAATCACTGCAGATGGTGACTGCAACCATCAAATTAAAAGATGCCTGCTCCTTAGAAGAAAGGTTATGACCAACCTAGACAGCATATTAAAAAGCAAGGACATTACTTTGCCAACAAAAGTCCGTCTAGTCAAAGCTATGGTTTTTCCAATAGTCATGTATGGATGTGAGAGCTGGACTCTAAAGAAAGCTCAGCACCGAAGAATTGATGCTTTTGAACTGTGGTGTTGGAAAAGACTCTTTAGAGTCCCTTGGACTGCAGGGAGATCAAACCAGTCCATCCTAAAGGAGATCAGTCCTGGGTGTTCATTGAAAGGACTGATGCTGATGCTGAAACTGAAATTCCAATACGTCGGCCACCTGATGGAAAGAACTGAGTGGTTTGAAAAGACCCTGATGCTGGAAAAGATTGAAGATTGGAGGAGAAGGGGATGACAGAGGATGAAATGGTTGGATGACACCAACTCAATGGAGATGAGTTTGAGTAAACTCTGGGTGTTGGTGATGGACAGGGAGACCTGGCGTGCTGCAGTCCATGGGGTCGCTAAGAGTTGGACACAACTGAGTGACTGAACTGAATTGTTAGAACCATAAAAGAAAAGTCTTTATGTTTGTTTATTGAGTCAGGGGTGGTGTATCAGAAGGGGGAATTCCTTTGACTAACAGAAAGACCAGAGGGGATATCAGAGTCCAGATTGGAGAGGTGAGAGAATTACCTCACCAAGCACATGGTTCTGTGACCAGCTACAGGAGGGGTCTGAAGCCTCTGGTTGCTGCCATGGCATGGACCCCTGCTGAGGGTAAGGGTTCCAATGAACTCATTGTCATGTGCCGTGCATAAAGTCCAAATCTGTTCCACTAGCCGCAGTTAACTGAAGCCAGGATTAAGGGCCCTTTGGAAATGGATTATCATTTCCCAAGAAAACGCACATAGGGACGGACTTTCATTTTGGCATATAATTCCAGAGGGTTTGTGGATCCCCAAAGCCTCAGGTCAAAAATCCCTGCTACTGAAGAAACTGACCGAAGAAGTGAAAGGTGGGGAACCAGTTCTAGTTGGGGAACCTCCCAGTGAGAAGCTGCAAACTGATTTACTGTATTGTGCAAAAGTGAAGACAAGACACATTACCTCTCTGCCCTTTGATTATAGGAAAGAAGTCTATTGTGCTTCCTCATTCCAGCACTGAGGCCCTGGGACCAGGAGGAACTGTGCAGCTGATGAGGAAATTTCCCATCTTACCCTAAGTTCTCACATATTCTGACAATAAAATCTCATTACTGAAGGTGATATGCTACGTATAGGATTCCTTCTTCTGACCTTGAAATGCCCAACTAATACACCTACTCAGATGGGGCTGGGATGCCCCAATAGGATTACTCAATTGCCTGCTAGAAGGCTGGCTTCTCTCCTCCCATTGCTTTCCTATAGCATCACAGCTAAGATGGGACCTAGCCCTTTTCCTTGATACTGATTGTCTTTATTGTTTGATTCTTATTGTGGGATTAGAAGAAAGTTTCTGGGTAGTTGAACTGCAAAATGAGTAATCTGGGAACTCGGAAAACAAGTGCTAACAAAAGTTGCTCAATGAAAGCCTCTGAGGGTGGGGAATTGTTCCTCAATTAAAACTTGGACAGACTCCTAGAGTTTTTGAGCTGTCCTTCAGCGCAGTGTTTTTGAAAAGAGTATTAGTCAAGATGAGTCACAACCAAAGTCACCAGGTCACAGGAATCAGAAATACCATGAAAGTGCGTAGAGATATGATCTGAGGCATTTATGACACCACCTCTCCCACCTTGGCAACACACAGTGTCACATATACTGGCATAGACCCCCCCTCACCTACAGAGCAGAGACTCATGTCCTCATATGTAACACTAAGATGGAATGAGGGCTGCCAAGTGTTCAAATCAGAAGGAGACTCAGTAAAGAGGCCTTAAGTAGAGTCTTAAAGAAAATGGATCATCACTTTTCTAGAATGAGTTAAGGCAGGCAATTAGATAAGATTCATTTCTCATTTCTGGAATTGATAATTTTGATGAAATTTTCAAGAAAGGGTTAAGGGAAGGCCAAGCAGTTTTCTCAGCTAGATTACAGGAAAATATTTTGTCTATGGAAAAAATATATTATCTGATAAGTGACGTGACATAACCTGCAATTGCTTGGGTAGAAAATTCTGTAGCTGCAGCTACAGGTTATCTAATGTCACTTGGTTGACAAGCTCAGTCTCCCTAGTCACTGCTGTGGTGTTCCACTGGTCTCCTGAGAATCCTAGCTCTTCTTCTTCCTTGACCACCCAGGCTACAAGGTCAATGATTTTCAGTTGGCTGCACATTAGAATCACTTGAGGAGCCTTTGTGCTATCAACAACCTAACTCCATTCTCCCGAGATTCTTCTTTAACTGGTTTGAAACAGGGCTTTGTCTCAATGTTTCCTCAAATTCTCAGATTTTTTTTTTTTCATGTTCATCCAGTTTTCACAATTCCAATAATTATCATTCTCTTAGTTCAGGCTATACAAAAACTACCACAACAGAAATTTATTTCTTACATTTCGAGAGGCTGGGAAGTCTAAGATCAAGGTGCCAGCAGACCTGGTGTCTGGTAAGAGCTGCCTTCTGGTCCATACAGAACCTTCTTCTCACTGCATCCTCATCAGAAAAGGACCAGAGAGCATTCTGGGATCTCGTTTATACGGGAACTAAGTCTCTTCATGAAGGCTCGACCCTCATGACCTCATCACCTCCCAAAGGCTCCACCTCCTAATAGCATCACATTGAGATTAGAGTTGCAACATATGAATTTATGGGGACACAAACATTCAGATCATAGCAACCATTTTGACCTTAAAGGATAGTATTTTTTAAACTTTAATGTGAATAAGAATCACCTGAAAGATTTCTTAAAATAGTTTCCTGGGCCAGTGATTCTAATTCAGTAGGTTGGGGAAGTGGAACATGAATTTCTAACAAGCTTATAGTTAATGCGTGATGCTATGGGCCTCCGGACCACATTCTGAAAAACAGTGGACTAGCTCTTTCAGGTTACCATCTCGTGAAGAAATGGGGGCTTCCCTGATGGTTCAGTCTGCGAAGAATCTGCCTGCAATAAAGGAGGCTCTCTGTAGCACAGGAGACCCAGGTTTGATCCCTGGGTCTGGAAGATCCCCCAGAGAAGGAAATGGCAGCCCACTCCACTATTCTTGCCTGGGAAATCCCACAGACAGAGGAGCCTGGTGGGCTATAGTCCATGGGGTCACAAACAGTCAGACACAACTTAGCAACTAAACCTCAACATCTCTGTGGAGAAAGTTCCAGTAGCCTTGCAGGGACTGGGTTTTGGAGCTCTCAGAAGGACAGAACTTTCTGCAATCCTGATCAGATCCACTGGGCACTCACATGTGGGGACCAAACAGCAACGGCTCTTTCATTCTCTCTCCTCAGAACTGATTTCCCTGTTTGGGAAGGGAAGCTAGACTCTGAGCTGTGCATTAACTTGGTATTTAAAGTATTTATTAAACTCCTATTATGAATAATACACCCATGCTTGGCACTGGAACATAGAACAGGGTGTTCTTGCCATAGCAAAGTTAACTCAGCCCCAAAGTGACTTTCTGCATTTTTTCCAAAGATCAACAGGAAGTCTGGGAGGTTATTTCAGATATCTCCACACAGAAATGCAGATTAGGCTTCAACAGGAAGGTGGATATACCCTCACAGAACTCTGCTTACAGCAACTCAAAATTTGCACATATATTCTCCCTTTGAGACAAAAAGTAGGTACTATCATCCAAAGCAGACTCTAAGGATGGCAGATGGAAATACTGTTGATATGCAAGTATCTTCCAGCCATTGGTAAGGATTTCTCATTGCCTTTTCTTACTGAATAAATGTTTTAGGCCAATCTTCCCTCTCTTTCCCATGGAGAAGGAAATGGCAACCCACTCCAGTACTCTTGCCTGCAAAATCCCATGGAGGGAGGAGCCTGGTAGGCTACAGTCCATGGGGTAGCAAAGAGTCAGACATGACTGAGTGACTTCACTTTCTAATCTTCCCTCAAAGTGTCAATGGCACAAGGAAATGGGGTTGCACAACCAAAAAGAGTGGGAAATATAGCACATGATGTTCTACTCTTAATTGAAAATGCACCTTTGCATGTTAAAAGCTTTGTTAAGTCCTTAAATAACTAGTGTTAAATAGCCCGCCTGACAATGCAGGAGACATAAAAGACATGGGTTCGATCCCTGGGTCAGGAAGATCCCCAGGAGGAGGGCATGGCAACCCATTCCAATATTCCTGCCTGGAGAATCCCATGGACAGAGGAGACTTGTGGGCCAATTCCATAGGGTCACAAAGAGTCAGATATGACTGAAGTGAATTTGCACATACAACATCCCCTTAAACAGACTGAGAAACTATGGATACAAGTCCATCCAAGCCCCTTGTTAGTACCTTTGAAGACTCTGGGTTATAGTAGGTCAGTTCAGTTCAGTTCAGTCGCTCAGTTGTGTCCAACTCTTTGAGACCCCATGAATCGCAGCACACTAGGCCTCCCTGTCCATCACCATCTCCCGGAGTTCACTCAAATTCACGTCCATCGAGTCGGTGATACCATCCAGCCATCTCATCCTCAGTCGTCCCCTTCTCTTCCTGCCCCCAATCCCTCCCAGCATCAGAGTCTCTTCCAATGAGTCAACTCTTCGCATGAGGTGGCCAAAGTACTCGAGTTTCAGCTTTAGCATCATTCCTTCCAAAGAACCCCCAGGGCTGATCTGCTTTAGAATGGATTGGTTGGATCTCCTTGCAGTCCAAGGGACTCTCAAGACGCTTCTCCAACACCAAAGTTCAAAACCATCAATTCTTCGGCACTCAGCTTTCTTCACAGCCCAACTCTCACATCCATACATGACCACTGGAAAAACCATAGCCTTGACTAGATGGACCTTTGTTGGCAAAGTAATGTCTCTGCTTTTGAATATGCTATCTAGGTTGGTCATAACTTTTCTTCCAAGGAGTAAGAGTCTTTTAATTTCATGGCTGCAGTCACCATCTGCAGTGATTTTGAAGTGAAGTCGCTCAGTCATGTCTGACTCTTTGCGACCCCACGGACTGTAGCCTACCCAGGCTCCTCTGCCCATGGGATTTTCCAGGCAATAGTACTGGAGTGGATTGCCATTTCCGTCTCCAGGGGATATTCCCAACCCAGGGATTGAACCCGGGTCTCCCACATTGTAGACAGACGCTTAACTGTCTGAGCCACCAGGGAAGTCCATGATTTTGGAGTCAGTGATTTTGGAGCCCCCCAAACTAAAGTCTGACACTGTTTCCACTGTTTCCCCATCTATTTCCCATGAAGTGATGGGACCGGATGCCATGATCTTCATTTTCTGAATGTTGAGCTTTAAGCCAACTTTTTCACTCTCCTCTTTCACTTTCATCAAGAGGCTTTTTAGTCCCTCTTCACTTTCTGCCATAAGGGTGGTGTCATCTGCATATCTGAGGTTATTGACATTTCTCCCGGCAATCTTGATTCCAGCTTGTGCTTCTTCCAGCCCAGCGTTTCTCATGATGTACTCTGCATATAAGTTAAATGAGCAGGGTGACAATATACAGCCCTGATGTACTTCTTTTCCTGTTTGAAACCAGTCTGTTGTTCCATGTCCAGTTCTAACTGTTGCTTCCTGACGTGCATATAGGTTTCTCAAGAGGCAGGCCAGGTGGTCTGGTATTCCCATTTCTTGAAGAATGTTCCATAGTTTATTGTGATCCACACAGTTAAAGGTTTTAGCATAGTCAATAAAACAGAAATATATGTTTTTCTGGAACTCTCTTGCTTTTTTCCATGATCCAGTGGATATTGGCAATTTGATCTCTGGTTCCTCTGCCTTTTCTAAAACCAGCTGGAACATCTGGAAGTTCACGGTTCACATATTGCTGAAACCTGGCTTGGAGAATTTTGAGTATTGTTTTACTAGCATGTGAGATGAGTGCAATTTTGTGGTAGTTAGAGCATTCTTTGGCATTGCCTTTCTTTGGGATTGGAATGAAAACTGACCTTTTCCAGTCCTGTGGCCACTGCTGAGTTTTCCAAATTTGCTGGCATATTGAGTGTAGCACTTTCACAGCATCATCTTTCAGGATTTGAAATAGCTCAACTGGAATTCCATCACCTCCACTAGCTTTGTTTGTAGTGATGCTTTCTAAGGCCCACTTGACTTCACATTCCAGGATGTCTGGCTCTAGGTGAGTGATCACACCATCATGATTATCTTGGTTGTGAGGATCTTTTCTGTACACAGTTCTTCTGTGTATTTTTGCCACCTCTTCTTAATATCTTCTGCTTCTGTTAGGTCCATACCATTTCTGTCCTTTATTGTGCCCTTTGCATGAAATGTTAAAGCCCCAATGTTTTCTTGGTATCTCTAATTTTCTTGAAGAGATCTCTAGTCTTTCCCATTCTGTTGTTTTCCTCTATTTCTTTTCATTGATCCATGAAGAAGGCTTTCTTATCTCTCCTTGCTATTCTTTGGAACTCTACATTCAGATGCTTATATCTTTCCTTTTTTCCTTTGCTTTTCACTTCTCTTCTTTTCATAGCTATTTGTAAGTCCTCCCCAGACAGCCATTTTGCTTTATTGCATTTCTTTTCCATGGGGATGGTCTTGATCCCTGTCTCCTATACAATGTCACAAACCTCTGTCCATAGTTCATCAGGCACTCTATCAGATCTAGTCCCTTAAATCTATTTCTCACGTCCACTGTATAATCAAAGGGATTTGATTTAGGTCATACCTCAATGGTGTATTGGTTTTCCCTACTTTCTTCAATTTAAGTCTGAATTTGGCAATAAGGAGTTCATGATCTGAGCCACAGTCAGCTCCCGGTCTTCTTTTTGCTAACTGTATAGAGCTTCTCCATCTTTGGCTGCAAAGAATACAATCAATCTGATTTTGGTGTGGACCATCTGGTGATGTCCATGTGTAGAGTCTTCTCTTGTGCTGTTGGAAGAGGGTGTTTGCTATGACCAGTGCGTTCTCTTTGCAAAACTCTATTAGCCTTTGCACTGCTTCATTCCGTATTCCAAGGCCAAATTTGCCTGTTACCCCAGGTGTTTCTTGACTTCCTACTTTTGCATTCCAGTCCCCTATAAGGAAAAGGACATCTTTTTTGGGTGTTAGTTCTAAAAGTCTTGTAGGTCTCCATACAACCGTTCAACTTCAGCTTCTTCAGCATTACTGGTTGGGGCATAGACTTGGATTACTGTGATATTGAATGGTTTGCCTTGGAAACAAACAGATCATTCTGTCATTTTTGAGATTGCATCCAAGTACTGCATTTCAGACTCATTTGTTGACCATGATGGCTACTCCATTTCTTCTAAGGGATTCCTGCCCACAGTAGTAGATATAATGGTCATCTGAGTTAAATTCACCCATTCCAGTCCATTTTAGTTGGCTGATTCCTAGAATGTTGACGTTCAGTCTTGTCATCTCCTGTTCGACTACTTCCAATTTGCCTTGATTCATGGACCTAACATTCCAGGTTCCTATGCAATATTGCTCTTTACAGCATCGGACCTTGTTTCTATCACCAGTCACATCCACAACTGGGTATTGTTTTTGCTTTGGCTCCATCCCTTCATTCTTTCTGGAGCTATTTCTCCACTGACCTCCAGTAGCATATTGGGCACCAACTGACCCAGGGAGTTCCTCTTTCAGTATCCTATCATTTTGCATTTTCATACTCTTCATGGGGTTCTCAAGGCCAGAATAACAAAGTGGTTTGCCATTCCTTTCTCCAGTGGACCACATTCTGTCAGACCTCTCCACCATGACCCGCCCATCTTGAGTGGCCCCACACAGCATGCCTTAGTTTCATTGAATTAGACAAGGCTGTGGTCCATGTCATTAGACTGACTAGTTTTCTGTGATTATGGTTTGTGTGTCTGCCCTCTGATGCCTCTAGCGACACCTACCATCTTACTTGGGTTTCTCTTACCTTGGACGTGGGGTATCTCTTCACGGCTGCTCCAGCAAAGCGCAGCCACTGCTCCTTACCTTGGACGAGGGGTATCTCCTCACAGCCACAGAGCAAGAACCAATTTTTCCCACAGCCAGTCTCTCCCATCAAGAAGCAAGATCCATAATCCCACAGCCTCCAAAAGGAAAACCACAATCACAGAAAGCTAACCAAACTGATCCCATGGATCACAGCCTTGTGTAACTTAAGGAAGCTATAAGCCATGCCATGCAGGGGACCCAAGATCAGTGGGTCATGGTGGAGAGTCTAACAAAATGTGGTCCATTGGACAAGGGAACGGCAAACCACTTCGGTATTCTTGCCTCAAAAAACCTCATGAACAGTATAAAATACAAAAAGTTATGACACCAAAAGATGAGCCTCCCAGGTAGGAAGATGTCCAATATACTACTGGGGAAGAGAGGCAAAATAGCTTCAGAAAGAATGAAGAGGCTGGGCCAAAGTGGAAATGTCTCTCAGCTGTGGATGTGTCTTATGATGAAAGTAAAGTCTAGTGCTATTAAAAACAATATTTCATAGGAACCTCAAATGTTAGATTCATGAATCAAAGTAAATTGCATGTGGTCAAGCAGGAGATGGCAAGAGTGAACATCAAAATTTTAGGAATCAGTGAACTAAAGTGGATAGGAATGGGCGAATTTCATTCTGATGACCATTATATCTACTATCGTGGACAAGAATCCCTTCGAAAAAATGGAGTTGCCCTCACAGTCAACAAGAGTCCAAAACACAGTGCTTGGGTGCAATCTCAAAATGACAGAATGATCTCTGTTCGTTTCCAAAGCAAACCATTCAACATCACAGGAATCCAAGTCTATGCCCCGAACACTAATGCCAAAGAAGCTGAAGTTGAAAGGCTCTAATGAAGGCCTACAAGACCTAGAACTAATACCAAAAAGATATCCTCTTCATCATAGGGAATTGGAATGCAAAAGTAGGAAGTCAAGAGATACCAGGGGTAACAGGCTAGTTTGGCCTTGGAATACAAAACGAGGCAGGCAAAGCATAACAAAGTTTTGCCAAGAGAAACCACTGGTCATAGCAAATACGCTCTTACAACACAAGAGATGACTCTACACATGGACATCATCAGATGCTCAATACCAAAATCAGATTGATTATATTCTTTGCAGCCAAAGATGGAGAAGCTGTGTACAGTCAGCAAAAACGAGACCTGGAGCTGACTATGGCTCAGATCATGAGCTCCTTATTGCCAAATTCAGACTTAAATTGAAGAAAGTAGGGAAAACCACTAGGCCATTCAGGTATGACTTAAATCAAATCTATTACAGTTTTTCAAAAGGGCTTAGGAGCCAGCCTAATGCCTTTGTTGATCTAACTGGTAGTTTACATGAAATGAGGAGGAGTACAGAAACTTGTTAAACAAATCTATAGAAAAGAATATAGCAAAATCCAGACTCTGGAAAACTGCAAAGGGTTAACAACCCGATTTCTCCAACCAGCAAATTGCATGGAAAAAAAAAAAAAAAGAAAATGGTGAGAGAATCTAAAAAGGAACTTATAAGATACACGAACCAATTACAATAAGTAAACCTTAACTGTATCTTCACTCAAACAAACAATCGGCAGTCCTTTTTATATCATTCAGACACAAATAAATTTCCTTCACAAGAGTCTAGTTCAATAATAGCAGTCCCTCAGCAGCATGGTTCAAATATCAGTTGACACAGTATTTTGATGGTCAATAACTACATAAAATACAAACATCACTACTAGCTCTTCTATCTACAACTCTTGAGTCATCCCCTCAGTATCTACAGGGATCCATTCCAAGAACCCCTGTGGATACCAAAATCCATGGCTGCTCATGTCCCTTAAGACAAAATGGCAAAATGGTGCAGTACAGTGAATTCAGTCAGCCCTCGATAGCTGCAGATTTGCATCAGGCTCAGTCACTCCCCTTCTTTTAAAGTCTGTTGGTGACAGGCCTCTGTGCAACTCTTACTCAGTACACTTGAAAAAGTAAGGTGTGGAGTCTGTGGTGGGGTGCCTCCTGGTTTCTCAGGGGTAAACCCACATACTATGTTACAAAAATGGAAGAGGGAATTGGCCAAAAAAGAGAAAAATGTAGCAGCAACAGAAAGTGATAATGTGGAAGTGACATTTAAATACTTTGTAAATAGGGTTATGGAAGAAACAGCTAACCATGAGAATGTCGAGCAGCCACTTAAGAGATTCTAGATGCAGCCAGAGGGACTTGCTGAGGGCAAACTTGGTGACACAGATGAGGAAAGTGTTAGTGACAAAAAGACAAAGACGTCCCAGAGGAAGTGATATTAGCAAAATCCTTTACATTAAACACACTCTTGCAGGTATTTCACAACATTGGAGGCACTAAGTATAAAATGTCCAAAACTGATCCAAAGAGAATGAAGTGTGACAACTTGCCAAGACATGCGGTCCTCACATCCTAAGTTACATGTCCAGAAGAAGACAAGTATTGCTCAAACTATTCTTGATAAGCATTTATAAAGAAATAAAATACTTTAGTTCTCAATGTTCCTAACATTTTAAATTACATTGTACCACATGAATATTAGTTTTACTATATATTTCCTTATTTATAATCAGCAGTTTGAGTTTTTAATGTTCAATTGTTTAATATTTATAAAGGTCATGGAACAATCATATTTTTCACATTAATTATTTAAAATATTTTTGTATGGTCACTTTAACTTTCCCACACTATTGTGCAAAGAGTGGAATACCTATGTGGACAAAAATGAGAATGATGTACATTGACAGGATATTTGAGGATACTAAGGACTTTATTCTTTTTAGCTGTTGCAATGGTTTTGAGATAGTTTATTAAAAAAAAAATGAGAGAGGAAATTCTTGCCTTTTAGAGATAGATACAGTTCAAGTTGTATGATGTCTAAGCTTTGCTTAAAATTATGTAGGAGGGAAATTCAAGGGAGAATAGATAAAATAAGATTGGCAATGAGTTGATATATATTGAAGCTCAGTGACAGGGATGTGAAGTTTATTATATTATATACCAAACTACAGGGAGGGAACACAGCCCCACAGCAGAAAATTGGATTAAAGATTTACTGAGCAGGGCATTGCCCACCAGAGCAAGACCCACTTTTCCCGAGAGCCAGTCCCTCCCATCTGGAAGCTTCTATAAGCCTCTTATCCTTATTCATCAGAGAGCAGAAAGAATGAAAACCATAATCACAGGAAACTAACCAAACTGACCACATTGATCACAGTCTTGTCTAACTCAAATGAAACTATGAGCCATGCCGTGTAGGGACACCCAAGACAGATGGGTCATGGTGGAGAGTGCTGACAAAATGTGGTCCACTTGGAGAATGGAATGGCAAACCACTTCAGTATCCTTGTCTTGAGAACCCCATGAACAGTATGAAAAGGCAAAAATAAATGACACTGAAAGATGAACTCCTCAGGTTGGTAGGTGCCCAGAAGGGTGGAGAAACAGCTACAGAAGGAATGAAGAAGCTAAGCCAAAGTGGAAACAATGCCCAGTTGTGGATATGTCTGCTGTTGAAAGTAAAGTTTGATGCTATTCAGAACAATACTGCATAGGAACCCGGAATGTTGGGTACATGAATCAAGGTAAATTGGAAGTGGTCAAATAGGAGATGCCAAGAGTAAACAATGACATTTTAAGAATCAGTGAACTAAAATAGAAAGGAATGGGCGAATTTAATTCAGGTGACCATTATATCTACTATTGTGGGCAAGAATCCCTTAGAAGACATGGAGTAGCCCTCATAGTCAACAAAAGTCTGAAATGCAGTGTTTGGGTGCAATCTCAAGAAAACCCCAAATGATTTCTGTTCATTTCCAAGGCAAACCATTCAATGTCACAGTAATCCAAGTCTATGTCTCAACCACTAATGCTGAAGAAGCTGAAGTTGAATGGTTCTATAAAGACCTACAAAACCTTGTAGAATTGACAACAAAAAAAGATCTCTTTTTCATTATTGGGGACTGGATGCAAAAGTAAGAAGTCAAGAAACACCTGGAGTAACAGGCTAGTTTGGCCTTGGAGTACAGAATGAAGCCAGACAAAGGCTAACAGAGCTTTGCCAAGAGAATGCACTGGTCATAGAAAATACCCTCTTCCAACAACACAAGAGAAGACTCTGCACATGGACATCACCAGATGGTCAACAACGAAATCAGATGGATTATATTCTTTGTAGCCAAAGATGGAGAAGCTCTATACAGTCAGCAAAAATAACACCTGGAGCTGACTGGCTCAGATCACGAACTCCTTATTGCAAAATTCAGACTTAAATTGAAGAATGTAGGGAAAACCTCTAGGCCATTCAGATATGACCTAAATCAAATCCCTTATGATTATATGGTGGAAATGACATAGACTCAAGGGAGTAGATCTGACAAACTGAGTGCCTGAAGAATTATGAATGGAGGTTTATAACACTGTATAGGAGGTGGTGATCAAAACCATCTCCAAGGAAAAGAAATGCAAAAAGGCAAAATGGTTCTCTGAGAAGGCCTTACAAATAGCTGAGAAAATAAGAGAAGAAAAAGCAAAGGAGAAAAGGAAATATATATACCCGTCTGAATGCAGAGTTCCAAAAAATAGCAAGGAGAGATAAGAAAGTCTTCCTACGTGAACAATGCAAAGAAATAGAGGAAAACAATAGAATGGGAAAGACTGGAGATCTCTTTAAGAAAATTAGAGATACCAAGGGAACATTTCATGCAAAGATGGCACAATAAAGGAAAGAAATGGTATGAACCTCACAGAAACAGAAGATATTAAGAAGCGGTGGCAAGAATACACAGAAGAACTATACAAAAAAGATCTTCATGACGCAGATAATACGATGGTGTGATCACTCACTCAGAGCCAGACATCTTAGAGTGTGAAGTCACGTGGGCCTTAGGAAGCATCACTACAATCAAAGTTAGCGGAGGTGATGGAATTCCAGCTGAGCTACTTCAAATCTGAAAAGATGATGCTGTTAAGTGCTGCATTCAATATGTCAGCAAATTTGGAAAACTCAGCAGTGGCCACAGGACTGGAAAAGGTCAGTTTTCATTCTAGTTCACAGAAGGGCAATGCTGAATGTTCAAACTACTGCATAACTGCACTCGTTTCACACGCTAACAAAGTAATGTTCAAAATTCTTCAAGCTAGGCTTAAACAGTACAGAACTGAGAAGTCCCAGATGTTTAAGCTGGATTTAGAAAAGGCGGAGGAACCAGAAATCAAACTGCCAACATCTGCTGGATCATAGAAAAAGCAAAAGAAAAACACGTACTTCTGCTTCACTGACTGTGCTAAAGCTTTTGACTGTGTGGATCACAGCAAACTGTGGAAAATTCTTAAAGAGATGGAAATACAAGACCACCTGACCTGTCTCCTGCAAAACCTGTATGCAGGTCAAGAAGCAACAGTTAGAAGCGGAAATGGAACAATGGACTGGTTCCAAATTAGGAAAAGAATACGTCAAGGCAGTATATTGTCACTCTGCTTATTGAACTTATATGCAGAGTACATCATGAGAAATGCCTGGCTGGATGAATCACAAGCTGGAATTAAGATTGCTGGGAGAAATATTGATAACCTCAGATATTCAGATGACACCACCCTATGGCAGAAAGGGAAGAGGAATTAAAGAACCTCTTGATGAAAGTGAAAGAGGAAAGTGAAAAAGCTGGCTTCAACATTCAAAAAATGAAAATCATGGCATCTGGTCCCGTCACTTCATGGCAAATAGATGGAGAATCAATGGAAACAGTGACAGACTTTATTTTCTTGGGCTCTAACATCACTGAGATGGTGACTGCAGCCATGAAATTAAAAGACGCTTGCTCCTTGGAAGGAAAGCTATAACAAACCTAGACAGCATATTAAAAAGCAGAGACATTACTTTCCCGACAAAGGTCTGTATAGTCGAAGCTATGGTTTTTCCAGTAGTCATGTATATATGTGAGAGCTGGACCATAAAGAAGGCTGAATGCTGAAGAACTGATGGTCTTCAACTGTAGTATTGAGAAGACTCTTAAGAGTCCTGTGGACTGCAAGGAGATCAAACCAGTCAATCCTAAAGGAAATTAAACCTGAATATTCATTGGAAGGACTGATGCTGAAACTGAAGTTCCAATATTTTAGCCACCTGATGCAAAGAGCCGACTCATTAGAAAAGACCTTAACGCTGGGAAAGACTGAGGCAGGAGGAAAAGGGGACGACAGAGAATGAGATGGTTGGACTGCATCACTGACTCAATGGACATGAGTTTGAGCAAGTTCAGGCAGAGGGTGAAGAACAGGGAAGCCTGGTGTGCTGCAGTCCAGGGTGTCGTAAACAGTCGGACACGACTGAGCAACTGAACAACAAATGCCTACTTTTATAGATACTTAAAATTTATAAAAATTGACAAGATAATGTAAAATCATCATCAAATGTTTACTTAGGATGTTTAATTTTACTCTGTCTCCATGGCCACAGAACAGTCAGGCAACACTGCTAAGTATAAATGCAATGCCTGGTGAGGTCTCCTTAGTAGGAAAGAAGCTTAGTCTGTACAATGACACCCTATGGCCTTTTTGGTCCCCCCAAGGACAGTGGAGCATCCACCCTAAGTGAGACAAGAAGAAACAAAAATTTCTTCTCCACAGGAGGATTACTTTTGAACACAAGTTGATTTATACAGCTTTTCCTGTAGAATATTAATAAGCCCCTAGTATCTGCTGTCATCGAAGAAGGGAAAAGAGATGGTTATTTTGAAAATCGTCTTGTTTTTGTTAGCTTACAAAACTCCGACAAACATGATAGTCAGGCAATCTACTGTGGCCAACTATTTTTTTTTTTACCACTTAATCTAATTTCCAGCTTTATTGAGATATAATTGCCATAAAGCACTGTGTAAATTTAAGGTGTTGATTTGATATACATATGTATTACAAAACGATGACCATCATAGTGTTAGTAATACTTCTACCACATCACAAAACTACTACCTCTTTTATGTGGTGAGAATATATAAGATTTATTCTCCTAGCAACTTTCAAGTATATAACCGTTGCTGCTGCTGCTAAATCGATTCAGTCGTGTCTGACTCTGTGCGACCCCATAGACGGCAGCCCACCAGGCTCCCCCGTCCCTGGGATTCTCCAGGCAAGAACACTGGAGTGGGTTGCCATTTCCTTCTCCAATGCATGAAAGTGAAAAGTGAAAGTGAAGTTTCTCAGTCGTGTCTGACTCTTAGTGACCCCATGGACTGAGGCCCACCAGGCTCCTCCATCCATGGGATTTTCCAGGCAAGAGTGCTGGAGTGGGGTGCCATAGCCTTCTCCGATATAACACAGTATTGTTAACTGTATTCAACATGCTGTACATCACACCCCCAGATTTATTCATCTTATTACTGGAAGTTTGAATCCTTTGACTGACATGTCCGTATTTATCTTGGCCCCTGGCAACCACCATTCTACGCTGTATTTTTTTAAAAAATAAAACAAATAAAGCCTACTCTTTATAACTTTTGGTAAATTACAACTTTAATTTCATAGGGGTTAATTGCAAGATAGATTTCTGTTTGTTTTTTTTAGCATTTGTGCCAATACTTGCCAATCAAAATACAATTCAGCTCTAGTTCTGTTTATCAGCACATCTGTCATTGCTGTTGAAGATCATTCATTCTATTATTCCATCAGTGTCAAAGGTAAATGGGAAAGAACATAGTTGAAGGATTGTTTATACACCAAAATTATTTAGACTTAAATTCCAATATTCACTATGTCTTCAGGAGAAAATGTCTTGGAGATTCATTTAAATTAGTGTGTGACCACTACATTTAAAATGGATAGCCAACAGGGACCTAATGTAGTACAGAGAACCTGCTCAGTATTCTGGAACAACCAAATTGGGAATATAATTTGAAAAAGAATTAATACATATTTATGTAAATAAATAAGCATGTGAGTCTGTGTTCATTTCAGTAATTGGAATTTGTGGTTATTTGAGGAAAAGCAGTTATCCTAACAATAGAACCAAATCTCTACGAGGAAGTACTAGTGGAAGGTTAATTTGTACTTTCTGCATCGATTTTGTACTTTGATGAATGGAAGATGTAAACTGCGTCTTAACTTTTGATTCAAGTAATTATTTAGCATTATTGCTATATTAATTCATTTTACTTCATGAAATTAAAGGCCAGTATTAGCATATTTACTTAAAAGATTTTAGCTACATTTCTTAATGCACTACATCATTTTACAATTAATAGAAGTGATATCTCAAAAAGAAAATGAGTGTTCCAACTATAATGGATTAAGGATAACCCCTAAACTTCTGCCAAGAAGTCTCCCTTCCCTGGGAAGGTACATAGATACTGATTCCCCAGTATCCTGTCAACTGATAGAAAGTGACTGGGGTCTGTTTGGCTCTGAACACTAGAAGCAGCTAACAATTCACCATCTATTGATTTGGAGTTCTCACAGCCAATGCATTCATTTGTCTTGAACTTATAGGTTTTTCTCATTGTATCTTTTAATAAGGAATTGTGATTGTCTGCACCTGTTTTAACAGGTCAAACAGGTTTTTATATGGAGCTTTTTAAACCTCATTCTAAACTGTCTTCTACATAATACTTGAGGGTTCTTTCTTTAGCAAACTACTAAAATATTTACTTTGGGGGTTTTATTAGCCTTTCACTCTAATACATTGCAATTACCCAATCCTGGAAGGTCTTCAGTTGTTGGAAGGAAAGGCACTTGTTTCAAGCCTTAGTTTTTTTCTCATAATGAGGAATAAGAAAGTGAAAGGTCTGAGAAATAAATTTTAAAAGTATAAGTCAGATGGGAGTGGGTGTAGGTTTGGACAACCGAAAGCCTAAACTCCAGACTTACATATAGAAAACAAATAGATAAAAGTAGGTCATCTGTGGCCAAAATAATTTTTTCAATAATTTGAGAATGAAACAGAAGAGAAAAAGCCAAGTGTTATGACAGAGCGTGGGTGAACACCACTCATTTTCCTTCTTGTTTCAGTGTTTTTCTTCTTAAAGTGGGCCTTCCGAATTAGGGCTTCTTTTGTCACATTTGTTTGTATTTGACTGCTTCTACCTTCGCAAAGTTTTGTTTGTTTTTCACTCAGAATGAACTAGAAAGACTTCTGGTTTCAGATCTGGTACGTAAGGAACTTAGAAGTTGCTACTCCAATGAAGAACTGATGTTTTCAAACTGATGTTCTCTAACTGGTGTTAGAGAAGACTCTTAAGAGTTCGTTGGACTGCAAGGAGATCAAACCAGTCAAACCTAAAGGAAATCAACCCTGAATATTCACTGGAAGGACTGATGCTGAAGCTGAAGCTCCAATACTTTGGCCACCTGACGTGAAGAGCTAACTCACTGGAAAAGACCCCAGTGCTGGGAAAGACGGAGGGCAGGAGGAGAAGGGGACGACAGAGGATAAGACGGTTGGATGGCATCACCAACTCAATGAACATGAGTTTGAGCAAACTCTGGGAGACAGTGAAGAGCTGGGAAGCCTGGTGTGCTGCAGTCCATGGGGTTGCAAGGAGTTGGACACGACTGAAAGACTGAACAACAATAACTCCAACCTAACAAGAAAGAAAGATTTGAGCAAACTGAAAGATCAGCAACTCCTCTTAGATCTGTCAGAGAAGTAAGGTCACAGGACAGTCTGCTGCTGAAGCAGGGGCTGAGTCTAGGGCGAATGAGGGTGACCCTAGTCGCCCAGGCTTCTGCCAAGAAACTGTCCTGGGATTAGAGCTTCTGTTCCCAGGGAAAGGTGCTGTCTCTCTGAGCCTCTTGTAGGCCCCATGGCATGATGCTGTGTCTGTATAGTCCATACAAAGGTACTGTCCTTTACCTTTGTAAACTACGTTTGACATCAATTAAACTTGTATAAGGGCTTCCCTGGTAGCCCAGTGATTCTTCCCAGTGGTAAAGAATCTGCCTGCCAATGTAGGAGATGTGGGTTTGACCCCTGGGTCGAGAAGATCCCTGGAGAAGGAAATGGCAACTCACTCCAGTACTTTTGTCTGGGAAATCTCATGGACAGACAAGCCTGGAGGGCTACAGTCAATGGGGTTGCAAAAAAGCTGTACATGACTTAGCAACTTAACAACAACAAACTTGTACAAACAGCTTAAAAAAATTGGAGAAACACAGGTATATACAGAGGATCCCAATTTACCTAAGTAGAAACTACCAAGCAGAAATTTCCTTAGGAGTCAGTGCTGAAATAGGAAAACCTGACCTGTAACTGATGAGTTTCTAGAGGCTCATTGTAGGAAAGCCTGAGAGAGAAAATTTTCAAGGCGACTCAGTCATCAGAGGAGAGAGACCCACACTTTCATGAGTTTTACCTTCAGAAACTCATAAACAGGGTCTCCCAATAAAGATAGATGAAAATTCCCTTTTGCTTCCAGCAGGGGGAGGAGGAAGGTAATCATTTTGAAAAATACTAGAGAATTCTGTTTTTCTTATCAAGGCGTGCCCTCAGAAGAACCTACTGTACCAGAGTCTTAACCTATCTGGGGAAATGTGCATGCTCAGTCACTGGAGAAGGAAATGGCAACCCACTCCAGTGTTCTTGCCTGGAGAATCCCAGAGATGGAGGAGCCTGGTGGGCTGCCGTCTATGGAGTCACACAGAGTTGGACACGATTGAAGTGACTTAGCAGCAGCAGCAGCATGCTCAGTCACTCCTTTGTGTCCAACTCTTTGTGACCCCAAGGACTGCAGCCTGCCAGACCCCTGCATCCAGGGGATTATACCAGCAGGAAAATTGGAGGGGGTTGCTATTTCCTACTCAAGGGGATCTTCCTCACCCAGGGTTTGAACCTGGCTCCTCCTTGGCAGGCAGATTCTTTACCACTGAGTTGGAAACCCCTATCTGGAGAAGAGAAATACCCAATGCCAACCCACTCTAGCAATCCTGCTCCACTAAAGAGATGGGACAAAAAGCTAAGAAGCACTGGTGAAGTTCACTGGCCAGGGGTACGGGATCATCAAAAGGCTGAAACCAAACCATAGGACTACAGAACTCTTGTTTTCCCCTATATATTACTGTTGTATATCTAACAGCCTATTTACCACAGCTCC
This sequence comes from Oryx dammah, assembly GCF_014754425.2. Taxonomy (NCBI): domain Eukaryota; kingdom Metazoa; phylum Chordata; class Mammalia; order Artiodactyla; family Bovidae; genus Oryx; species Oryx dammah. The sequence continues at coordinate 51,085,598 of NW_024070202.1, forward strand.
TTTTCCCCAGGACATCATGTTCAGCATTTCCCCAATATATCCCAAAAAACCACAAAGCATACAAAAAGGTGGAAAAAAAAAAAAAAACACTTAAAGAGACTGAACAAGTATTAGAACTAGAGTCAGATATGCTAGGAATTATCAGACCAGGAATGAATAAAAACATTAGATAATGTAACCAAAAAGGTAGAGATTCTAATAAACAATTAAAAGGAAATGCAGAAATAAAAAACACTATAATAGAAATGAACAATGCCATTGATGGACTGAATGCGGCTGAGATAAGATCTCTCAGCTTGGCGACACAATAGAAACCTCCCAAACTGAAAAACATAGAGGAAAAAACACCTGAATATTCAAGAACTTTGAGACAACTACATAAGGTGTAATATATCTGTAGTAGGAATACCAGGAGAAAAATGAAAAACAAAAGAAATATTTGAAGCAATAACAACAGAAAAATTCCCCCAAATTAATGTCAGACACCAAACGGCAGATCCAGGAAGCTCAGTGAACACCAAGCAGTATCGATGCCCCTGCAAAACCCTACACCTACGCATCATATTCAAACTGCATAAAATCGAAGGCGGAGTAAACAACTTGAAAGAAGAGGAAAATACACTATACCTACAAGGAGAAAAGATAAGAATTACATGTGCTCAGAATAAGAATTACTGCTCAGAAACCATGCAGGCAAGAAGAGCGGGGTGAAATATTATCATTTAAAGTATTGACAAAAAACCCCAAACTTAGCATTCAGTACCTGCAAAATTAACATACAAAAATAAAAGAGAAGTGAAAACAGTGTGATACAAACAAAAACTGAGGGATTCATTGCCAGTAGACCTACCTTGAAGGAAACTTTAAAAGAAGTTCTTCAGAAACTCACGCCAGAAACTCAGATCTACATGAAAAAAGGAAGACCATCAAAGAATGAATAAATAAAGGTAAACATTTGCAAAGACACATCTGATAAAGGACTGTTATCCATAGTATACAAAAAACTCTTAAAACTCATCAATGAGCCCATGAACAACCCAATTTAAAAATGTGCAAAAGACCTGAACAGATGACATACCAAAGAAGATATACAGATGGCAAACAAGCATATGAAAATTTTTCAAAGTCATTATGTCATCAGGAAAATACAAATTAAAACAACAAGATAAAAGTATACATATATTAGAATGGCCAAATTTCCAAACATTGACAGCATCAAAAACTGGTGAGGATTCAGACACACAAGAATTCCTATTCATTACTGGTGGGAATGCAAAATGGTACAGCCATTTTGGAAAACAGTTTAAAGGTTTCTCACAGAATAAAATATACTCTTACCACAAGATCCTTGGTATTTACCCAAAAGACTTGAAAAGTTCTTTCCATACAAAAAGCTGCGCAGGAATGCTTATTCATAATTGCCAGAAGTTGGACTCAACCAAGATATCCTTCATTAGGTGAATGGATAAGTAAACGGTGGTAGATCTAGACAATAGAATATTATTCTCTACCAAATGAAATAGCAAGCCATGAGAAGATATGGCTTTTATATCTGAAGGAGAAAACAAATACAATTACTAAGTAAGAGAAGTCAACCTGAAAAGGCTACATACTGTATGATTCCAGTTATGTACCATTCAACAAAAGGCAAAACTATGGAAACAATAAAAAGATCAGTGGTTACCAGAGCTTAGTAAGGAGGAAGGAAGAAATAAGAGTTCACCAAGAATGAAACTTAATGTAAACACTGGATTTTGGGTGATAATGATGTGTTGATTGTAACAAATGTACCACTCTGGAGTATGTTGACAATGGGGAAGGCTAGGGAAGGTGGGGGGTGTTACAGGAACTCTCTGTACTTTCTTCTCAATTTTGCTGTGAACTTAAAACTGTACTAAAAAAATACAGTTTATTAATTTAAATACCTGAACTTGAAAAACTAGAATAGAGCATGCTCTGACACTGCCTTCTTGGGGTCACATGTGAAAATAAAATTTTTTTTTCCCAGTAAGAAAAGAGTTGGAGGCTGCCGCACTCAGTAGGGATCTACAGTCCATCTACCCCATAACGGCACTTGCATCTTTCATAATGAAACTCTGCAAAGAAGAAAAGGGGCCCCAAGAAGTCTTGTCAATGAACAACAGGGATTTGGACAAAGAAAGCCACCTAGGTTCTAGTGCAGAAATGCTATTTCTTTGATGAGATTTGATCATGTGTTAAGAGAGTAGTAAAAATAACTACTGCTTACTGAATAAGCTTTCAAAGAAATAAATGAATTCTTATGGAATATATACATATTATATATAATTTTTATTCTATAAGCCTACATTTTAAAACAGAAATAAGCTAAGAAGTGTCCTCATTCATGAAAGTGGGGACGTTAAGTAGATATTTGTACAACCATGTTCATAAAAGCATCATCCAACATAGTCAAAAGATGGAAGCAACCTAAGCGTTCATTGACAAATGTATGGAGAAGCAAAATGTCATATATGTGCATTGGGTTGGCCAAAAAGTTTGTTTGGGTTTTTCTATAAATTGGCTCTCTAGTAATGCTTAGTTGTCCTTAACTTCATTTGAAAAAATGTTAAGATTGTATTGCTTCAGCTGTCCTATCAGTGTGCATTAAAAAAAAAAACAACTTACTATAATTGGTGAATTTTTGAGTAGCCATTTTAATACTGAAGATGGAAGAAAAAAGCAATATTTTTAGCATATTATGCTTTATTATTTCAAGAAAGGTAAAAAACACAACTGAGACACAAAGAAAGATTAGTGCAGTCTATGGAGACAGTGCCGTGACTGGTCGAACGTGGCTGAAGTGGTTTGTGAAGTTCCGTGCTGGAGATTTCTTGTTGGATGACGCTCCACAGTTGAGTAGACCAGTTGAACAAATTGAGACAGTGAGATCAACGCTATGCCACACAGGAGATAGCCAACATACTCAAAATACCCAAATCAAGCAATGAAAATCTTGTGCACCAGCTTGGTTATGTTCATCACTTTGATGTTTGGGTCCCACATAAGTTAAGCAAAAAAAATCCTTCTTGCCCATATTTCCATATGCTGTTCTCCACTTAAATGTAACAAAAGATTCCTTTTAAAAACAATCTGTGATGGGGGATAAAAAATGTATACTGTACAATAATGTGGAACAGTAGAGATCATGGGGCAAAATGAACCACCACCAAATACAACAAAGGCCAGTCTTCATCCAAAGAAGGTGATCCCAAAGAAGGGATTGGAAGGGAGTCTTCTATAATGAGTTCCTTTGGAAAACAAAATTATTAACTCCAACAGGTACTGCTCCCAATTAGACAAACTGAAAACAGCATTCAACATATAGTATCTGGAATTAGTCAACAGAAAACACATACTTTTCTACTAGGATAATGCTAGACTGCATGTTTCTTTGACAACCAGACAGAAACTGTTACAGCTTGACTGGGAATCTGTATTCATCCACTGTATTCATCAGACACTGTATCTTCAGATTTCCATTTATTTTGGTCTTCATACAGTTCTCTTAATGGAAAAAAATTTCAGTTCCCTGAAAGACTGTAAAAGGCACCTGGAATAGTTCTTTGCTCAAAAAGATAAAATGTTTTGGGAGGACAGAATAATGAAGTTGCCTGAAAAATGGCAGAAGGTAATGGAACAGTGAATACACTGTTCAATAAAGTTCTTGGTGAAAATGAAAAAATGTGTCTTATATTTACTTAAAACTGAAGAAAGTTTTTTTTTCTTTTTGGCCAACCCAGTAACCTATTAATCAGCCTTTAAAATTCTGACATATGCTACAACATGACAAACCCTCCTGAAGACATTGTTACATGAAATAAGCAAGTCATAAAATGACAAACACTATGGTTCCACTCATATGAAGTACTCAGAATAAAATTCAGAGAGATCAAAGATAGAATGGTAGCTGCCAGGAGCTGAGGGAAAGAATAAATAGAGAGGTTTAATGGTTACAGAGCTTCAGTTTTGCAAAATGAAAACATTTCTGTGAATGGATCATGATTTCAAACAATGTGAACATACTTAGTTACTGAACTGTACATTGAGAAATGGTTTTAAAATAGTAAATTTTAGGTTATGTATACTTCGCCACAATTTAAAAACAGATATAATGTTTTAGACTATCTTACTGGACTTGGGATTCTCAAGAAGCTGTATCTAAAAGAAAGATAAATATTCTGTGTTCCATGATCCTTAGAGACTGAAGTAAGAGATCAATGAGACACGACTAATGAACACATCTGAAAACAGCCAAGTTTCACACAAATATATGGATTTTATTGACACATGATATTCCCTTACCATAATAAGTAGAATGCAATCTTAATGGTTAGTTTGGAGTTGAGAAGGCAGTGTATTCTTAATAGGGGTGGTCAGATTTTTGTGGTACTATTTTTTTAGAACTGCATCTAAGATGGAACCAGCATGTGGGCTGGGAATCACTCAGGTGTGTGCAACAACATAATACATAGACCCTGGTCAACAGCCCCTCAATATTCCCCCAAGATTTCCTCCCATCCCAGTTTTAATATAATGTATCATAAAAATAGCTAGTGCCATAAAAAGTCAACATTTCAAATATAAAAATTCTTTTATACAAATATAATTCATAATATAATCATTCTTAAAATACAACCATTTATATATGAGTTTGAAACATTATTAAAATAAATATTTCCTAGAGAAAATTTCATTTGCATCATAAAACTATAAAACAGAAGAATATAAAACTAATTCACGATTGACTCTTCAGTGTTCAGTGTGCCCATTATTTCTCCCGCTCAGTACGTACAGCATGAAGTGCACATAGGTAGCCTGAAAACACACATCGCCCTCTTTATACCTAGATCTTTGAATTTCATGTACATCTACATGGAGTGCCCACAGTCTTTCTGCCTGTACACTCTGTACCTGGAACTTGTGTGTTATGAAGGGTTTTCCTGTACCAATATGCATTAAAGCATTTTTCCAGCCATCCTTCAGTTCAGACATCTTATAAGTTTGCTACTTTCTGGAAGCAGAACCGCTCACTGCCAAATCAAGGGAGCTATATCTTTGTTCCCTGCATGGGACTATAATAGCCCGTATCCCAATTAAGGGTTGTTTTCTGATTGTCTAAAGTATTGGATTTGGGTATTGCTGAACGGTACTAAGCCTGATTTCCAGGACTGGGAAGTTCTGTCTCCTGACAGATCTTAGTGTCTCCTGACACTTAGATGTTGCATTGTGCATACTTGATGTGCTGTCTTGAGCCTCTCACAGCATTCCATTCCTTGCTTGGAAACAGCACTGTCTGAATCCTTAATAGGCAATATATCTGTGTTTTTAAATGTCATGGAGAGAGTAGAGAAGAAGGTACATAAACTGATACAAGCCACTCAAGTTCCAGTTAGCACTACTTAATTGTATCCCTAAATAGTATAATTACAGTTCTTCTCTACTATTACAAATAAGAAAGTCTGACTAAACAGTAAGCTGAAGAATTAATCTGGCTGACGTTTACAGCCACTTTTTCAGTGACCACCAAAGGAAAAAGTTTTCAGGGAAGGCTGACTGGCGAACACAAGTGGTAAATCTTCAAGGATTTGAAGTACCTGTCACACAATTTGACCACTGCCAGGAAGCCATGGATCTGGACCCACTGGAGTGTCCTTAATTCCTCTTACCCCAATTTTTCCTTCTTTTTTCAAAAAAAAAAAAAATCATTCCTCCTTGTTTTCTGAGGCAGAACCTTTTCCCTTCAGCTCCCACGTGTGGACGTCCCAGGCAAACACTTATTCTGCTCTCTACAGCTTTGTTTCCTGCACCTCTTCCTCTGTCTCCTCCTTCAGAGCGGCGATGTTGGCCCGAGACCTCTGCCTGCTCGAGTTCCGGTGGGGCAAGAGCTTCAGGCGGTCTGCGGGGCTGATGGCCTGCCGGAAGAGGCTCTTCTCGCTCAGCATCCTCTGGATGGAATCATACTGCCGCACCTTGTTCTCCTCTATGACCTAGGGAAGTGGCCATTAGTGAGATCTTGGACAAGGAGGCAGGGCGGGCCACAGTAAGGCAAGAGCGGCGCCAGCTCAGAGGAGGAGGAAAGCCAGGAAGAACACAGCATCCAGAGGCTCATAGTTTGAACAGCCAGGGACTGTTCATTTCACCGCTGAATCCTTTTGCTTTATAGAGCTTCTACCATTTGTGATATTAGCTGTAATTTTCTACTTAAAGCTGAAAGATTTTTTTTTTTAATTGGTACGGTACTAAACAATGTGCTTCTTCAGAGAACTTTCGAGGAACTAAGTGGGCTTCGAAATCGAGTTATTATTTATGTTAGATCCCTTATGTATTAACCTTAAAAATGAGTGTAAGTCCACAGCACCATAACAAGTTGGATGTCTTCAACAGTGGATTTAAAGCTTAATAATTTGGAATTGATCAGGGTATGGCCGAGTCTAGGCTTCCCGGGTGGCTCAGTCAGGAAAGAGTTCACCTGCAATTCAGGAGCCCGCCTGCTATAAGGAGACCCAGCTTTGATCCCTAGGTCAGGAAGATAACCTGGAGAAGGAAATGGCAACCCACTCTAGTATGCTTGCCTGAGAAATTCCATGGACAGAGTACCCTGGCGGGCTACAGCGCATAGGGTCGCAGAGAGTCAGACATGACTTAGGCACTCACACATGCGTGAGTTTACTGTGCCTCCTTCACATGTTCAAGCTGAACCTGATCACAGCTGGGCAAGAGGCTGCAAGCTGGCCCCCTAATTTGTCACTCGAAGCTTAGTAATAATAATGGTAATAACTATCCTTCATTAAAAAAAGCATTTACTTCAAGGAGCCTCAAAATTCTTAATAGAAATGATGCGATATATCATCCCCAGAGTTTCCTTCTGACTAAACCCAAAGGAATTTGTACACATCACGTGAAAGAATCTGTGGCAGTTTGGAAAGAACAAAGAGAAGGTGGTTGAGAGAGGCACAAAGATGAGCTCTAAATAATGGCTAAAAAATGAAATAAACCTTTTGCCAACTGTATTGAAATCATACATCAGATTGCAAGACAAGCCAGGCCTGGCCTGGATCACATCCAAGGGAGATTTAGTTTCTGAAAGCTTTGGGACTTAGTCTTTTTTATGACTTAATTCCCAAATAAAAGACTCAATAAGTATAGATATTCTAATTTATTAATGTAACTTAGTGATAAGCTGTTATTTTAGATTTGCTGAATTCCAACCTCACCTTGTTGCTCAGATCAAAGTGAGAAACTTGGGCATGTAGGTATTTTGAGTAAAGCTGGATAGTTGTGTGACATGTGTTATAAGGAAGAGCTTGTACATTGCTGTGACTTGCAGGAATGATCACACTGAAGATTGTTATTAAGAATCAAAGGAGAGATGAAATCTAAGGTAAATTATAAACACTCACCAAAAATCGTTGACATTCCAACATTGCTTCTATCCTGTGTTCAGAGAGGATTACTGTGCAATCAGCAAATGCATGTTTTAGGGTTCTTCGAATGATCTGGTATGTTCTAGAAAAATATATATATATAACACCACAGAACATTAATTATCTGTCTCTATCCTTGATAACAGACCTATTGTTCTATCAATTTAATTCTTTAGATTACTTCTCTTTTCTTGAATCCTTTTAACATAATGTTGAGAGACAGAGTCAGCTACAATCAAGTTTCCAACCATGGCATAGATTCTAAGTTTTCATAAATAAATAAGACAAATATCTGGGAAAAAATTTCACAAAGTTTGAAAAAAATTTCCCAAATAAATATGTTTTTAATTATGTATAATCACTAGTAGTTCTTTGTTTTGTGTTATAAATATTTCCTATGGTTTAAATGGGATAGTAAGGAAAATCATAAGGATTCAGTTACACCTGTGTAACTAAATATTTCACCATGTGATGATAAGGGGGAAGAGTTTGTATGAAATTCTAAAATTACACTTAGAAGAGAAAACACAGCTCTTATACTGGGAAATAAGTACCTGTTAAGTACATGTTAAGTAGTAATTTTTCTATTGGGCAATCATTTTATATCTAGAGGGTGGTCTGCTTGCAGACATGACAGCCTGATGGAAATCAATACGAAATAGGTGTCAATGATTCTTTCTCCTCCCTATATTAGTAAATAACAGGAATTCTGAAACTCACATTGGATCCAAATGAGCACTGGGTTCATCAAGCAGCAAGATCTTTGCTTTACTGAGAACAGATCTGGCCAAGCACATCAACTGCTTGTGGCCATGGCTTAGAACACAACCCCCATCCACAAGGACAAAATCAAGCTTCCCAGGAAACTGCTCTATCACAGATCTGAGTCCGACCTGCAGAAAAGAGGAAAAGCGCTATGCTTAGGAGGGATAGTTCATGTACTACAGGGTTAAAAACATTTAAGAGGCTGACAATCCGAAAAGACACACAGGAGTTCTAAAAGTTTGAATTTCATACCAACTCCCCTCCACCACCACCACTACCATTCTTGCTACTTGGCTTTAATTGAACAAAAGACTGTATAATCTTGGCAGTTCTAAATCACTGGTCTACAGAATATTTCAGTTCTATACTTTGTCTTTCATGAGATTTTCAATGAGCTCCTATTCTGTGTCAGGTCCTGCAACAGGGTTTAAAGAGATGATGACTGGCAAAGTTCAGGGTTTATAAAGATATACACAGATAAGTTAACACAGTTGAAAACACGATAATATAACAATAGATAAAGAAAAGATAATATATATAGAATGCAGTTACTCTATCCTAACAGAGTCTTTGATGCCACCTTCCATTCTCTGCTCTGCCATAATAGAAAATGAAATGTAGCACTAAAAAAATCGGCAAGCCTTTGAGGGATGGGATGGGGAGGGAGGTGGGAGGGGGGTTCAAGATGGGGGACACATGTACACCCATGGCTGATTCATGTCAATGTATTGCAAAAACCACCACAATATTGTAAAGTAATTAGATTCCAATTAAAATAAATTAATTAATTTTAAAAAACTGACTTTAAGAAAGCGATCAAACTATGAAGTAAAAGTTACTGGATGTATATATGACAAACCCACAGCAAACATTATCCTCAATGGTGAAAAATTGAAAGCATTTCCCCTAAAGTCAGGAACAAGACAAGGGTGCCCACTTTCACCGCCACTATTCAACATAGTTCTGGAAGTTTTGGCCACAGCAATCAGACCAGAAAAAGAAATAAAAGGAATCCAAATTGGAAAAGAAGAAGTAAAACTCTCACTGTTTGCAGATGACATGATCCTCTACATAGAAAACCCTAAAGACTCCACCAGAAAATTACTAGAGCTAATCAATTAATATAGTAAAGTTGCAGGTTATAAAATCAACACACAGAAATCCCTTGCATTCCTATATACTAATAATGAGAAAGTAGAAAAAGAAATTAAGGAAACAATTCCATTCACCAATGCAACGAAAAGAATAAAATACTTAGGAATATACCTACCTAAAGAAACTAAAGACCTATATATAGAAAATATAAAACACTGATGAAAGAAATCAAAGAGGACACTAATAGTTGGAGAAATATACCATGTTCATGGATTGGAAGAATCAATATAGTGAAAATGAGTATACTATCCAAAGAAATCTACAGATTCAATGCAATCCCTATCAAGCTACCAGCGGTATTTTTCACAGAGCTAGAACAAATAATTTCACAATTGTATGGAAATACAAAAAACCTCGAATAGCCAAAGCAATCTTGAGAAAGAAAAATGGAAATGGAGGAATCAACCTGCCTGGCTTCAGGCTCTACTACGAAGCCACAGTCATCAAGACAGTATGGGACTAGCACAAAGACAGAAATATAGATCAATGGAACAAAATAGAAAGCCCAGAGATAAATCCACACACCTATGGACACCTTATCTTCGACAAAAGAGGCAAGAATATACAATGGATTAAAGACAATCTCTTTAACAAGTGGTGCTGGGAAAAGTGGTCAACCACTTGTAAAAGAAGGAAACTAGATCACTTTCTAACACCATACACAAAAATAAACTCAAAATGGATTAAAGATCTAAATGTAAGACCAGAAATTATAAAACTCCTAGAGGAGAACATAGGCAAAACACTCTCCAACATAAATCACAGCAGGATCCTCTATGATCCACCTCCCAGAATACTGGAAATAAAAGCAAAGATAAATAAATGGGACCTAATTAAAATTAAAAGCTTCTGCACAACAAAGGAAACTATAAGCAAGGTGAAAAGACAGCCTTCTGAATGGGAGAAAATAATAGCAAATGAAGCAACTGACAAACAACTAATCTCAAAAATATACAAGCAACTTATGCAGCTCAAGTCCAGAAAAATAAATGACCCAATCAAAAAATGGGCCAAAGAACTAAATAGACATTTCTCCAAAGAAGACATACAGATGGCTAACAAACACATGAAAAGATGCTCAACATCACTCATTATCAGAGAAATGCAAACCAAAACCACAATGAGGTACCACTTCACACCAGTCAGAATGGCAGCGATCCAAAAGTCTACAAGCAATAAATGCTGGAGAGGGTGTGAAGAAAAGAGAACCCTCTTACATTGTTGGTGGAAATGCAAACTAGTACAGCCACTATGGAGAACAGTGTGGAGATTCCTTTAAAAATTGCAAACAGAACTGCCTTATGACCCAGCAATCCCACTGCTGGGCATACACACCGAGCAAACTAGAATTGAAAGAGAAACGTGTACCCCAATGTTCATCGCAGCACTGTTTATAATAGCCAGGACATGGAAACAACCTAGATGTCCATCAGCAGATGAATGGATAAGAAAGCTGTGGTACATATACACAATGGAGTATTACTCAGCCATTAAAAAGAATACATTTGAATCAGTTCTAATGAGGTGGATGAAACTGGAGCCTATTATACAGAGTGAAGTAAGCCAGAAAGAAAAACACCAATACAGTATATAACACATATATATGGAATTTAGAAAGATGGTAATGATAACCCTGGATGTGAGACAGCAAAAGAGACACAGATGTATAGAATGGACTTCTTTTAGACTCTGTGGGAGAGGGAGAGGGTGGGATGATTTGGGAGAATGGCATTGAAACATGTATACTATCAGGTAAGAAACAAATCGCCAGTCTAGGTTCGATACAGGATGCTTGGGGCTGGTGCACGGGGATGATCCAGAGAGAGGATATGGGATGGGAGGTGGGAGGGAGGGTTCAGGATTGGGAACTCACGTACACCCGTGGCTGATTCATGTCAATGTATGGCAAAACCAATACAGTATTGTAAAGCAAAAAAAAAAAAAAGTTACTGGATGTAAAATAGTGATATATTGGGAATTCACTGGTGTCCAGTGGTTAGGAATCCAACCTTCTACTGCACAGTACAGCTCCCCCATCCTCAAAAAAAAAAAAAAAAAAAACTAGCGGTGTATAACTGGAGATTTAAAGGTGCCTAGATATTAGGGTATTGGAAAAGGAAATGGCAACCCACTCCAGCGTTCTTGCCTTGAGAATCCCAGGGACGGGGGAGCTTGGTGGGCTGCCGTCTATGGGGTCGCACAGAGTCGGACACGACTGAAGTGACTTAGTAGCAGTAGTAGTAGATATTAGGGTAGAATATGAGAATTCTGTTAGGGTCAATGACTTTTTTTTTTTTTTAAGCTAGATACTAAAAAAAAAATAGGTTGAAAGTGCAAATGAGATACAGAAACCCATTGTTTCAAAATAAAACAAAAATGAAATCTTGCCTCATCATGTCACTTATTCAAATAAATGTGAACTGACATACATATTTTTGCCAAGTGTTGCTGAGTGTTTGAGAGCTAAAGAGATACATAAACTATTATATCCTGCCCTTGGTAAGTCTGAGATTTAGTATTGGAAAGTGAGATATGCTCCCACCTACCTGTAATATAGGCAAAAAGAGATAATGACCTAAGACAGACTCTCATGAGTTCAGTGATGAAGTCAGAGATGGCCCACATCACTGTGTTTGTTCAGTAAATATTAACTGTGTGCCCATGATATGTATTATAGACAATATTCCTTGACTGGATTTCTCATTAAAGCAGCCTCACTCTGTGAAAATTCATCAATGTTTGAAAAGTTTCTGAGATGGCAGGGAATGTAAACACATTAATTAGACAAAAGGGACTACTCTGAGGTATTCTGAAAGACTCAAACATAAAGCTAATTTGGGATCTGAATAGCTGAGAATGTGAACGAGGGCTCTCGAGTGAGGAGCTAGAGGACTTGCGTTCTTTCTCTCTTCAGCTTGTGATTTCATTGGCTTCAGCCTGTGAACCTGCTACATCTCTCCCTTCTTAGAACAAAAACAAACCCCTCACTTGCCTCCAGCTTTTCCTTTAGCTATTATTTAATATTTACCCTTTTGTCATCTAGAAATCTTAAACAAGGAGTGTGTATCTATTGTCTCTACTGCCTGAGACCACAGAACATTTTTTTCCCCTTCTTCAAACATCTAGCCCTTGGCTTATGAGAAACCACATCCTCTACAACCATTCCTTCCCTTTATCATGTGTAGGTAACTCTCTCTCTTCCTGTCCCTTGAATATTAGTCTTCCTCATTGCCAGCTCTCCAGTACTTCTTCCAAGATCTCATTCACTCTTAAGGTCTCGACTACCACTGATAAATGAATGACTTTTCACCTTTATCTCCAGCCCCAGGCCTCTTTCAAATACTTCTTAATCTTATTCATTCTCACTAGCCCCAAACTGAATAACAACTGAATCCAGGACATTATTATCTCTTAAACTTCATACTATAGATCTCAAGTTGATTTGTCACCCCAAAACCCCATAAGAACCCTTCTAAAATAGAGGTTTGACCCTATTGTTTCTCTGTTTTAAAATCTACAGTGGCTCTTCTGACAGAATAACTGAACTCTCTCACATGGTAGTAAGGCACTCAGAACCCAGCCCTCTCTACCTTTACTTCCAGTAGTACTAAACACACAGCTTATAGCTCCCTCTACACCTTGGCCTTCTCAGGTCTGTACCATAGCTTAGCAAGGAGTACCCTTCCCAATACTCCTGATCAGCTTCTAGGTCAGTCAGGCACACAGTCCCAGAAGCAGGGGTGCGAGTTCCCTTGTTCGACTGTCAGCTTCCTGAGCATAAAGACATGCGCTCAGTGCCCTTGCTGGACTCATTACCAGTCTTAAGACATCCATTCATTTGTTCAACAATGTGCACTGAGCCCCAGAATGCTGACCAAACAAAACAAACGCAGCTTTGATGAATGATTTTTAAAAATCCAAATTTAAAGACGAATGACAAATGGTAAATGGTGCCAGGTTTAGCTCTGCCAGCATAGACCATGACCAAGACCAGTCACTTCATCTGCATACTCCGTTTTCTCATTTTTAAGATTCTATAATACCTCTTTTTAAAAAGTATAAAAGAAGTTTTTTAACACTATAAGTCAGTATTTCCTTTAGATGAATCAGAAATATTGGGGAATTTTTTAAAAGTCAAATTAAGCATCAAGAAAACTACTGATAAAATACTAGAGCTTGGAAGTCACACACAAGTAGCTTTCAGTCTGCACTCCACCACTCCTTTGCTGATGATGTCAAGTGTGTTACTGGAAGTCTCACCTAGCTCATGGGGAAGATATGGGGAAAACAATAGGATAGACTATAATGAGGATTATAATGGGGATTAAATGAGATCCTTTGTGGAAAGATCTTGCCACAGAGTGTAGCACAGGGTAAGCACCTAATCCACCCTAACTATTAGTATTGTTAGAACCTGGGGAATTCCGAGTCATAGGCCTGGTCACTGAAACACTTCACAGGTATGACAGCAAGATTTGTAATATTTCCCCGTTGTAAGTTACTGTAGAAAGCAAGTTAACAGGAAGTATTACAATACAAATGATTTACATCATGCCCCTAGTAACAGGGTTAAGATTTTGCTAAGAATGTTTGGCAGTATGTAGTCTCCCTTTTTAGATCCGCATCATGCATACCCTCGTCTATTAAGGCCACAGTGGGAAAGCTACTTTAGTGAGTTATACTCTGTACTTTCCTGTGATACAGAGCTGAACAAAGTCTGTAGTTTTTACCCACATAGAACTTAACACAGTAAACAAGTACCTAAATATATAGCACTGTTACTATTTAGAGAACAAAACTATGCAATGAGTGACGGAGAGGCAGACCATTCTAGGGTGCATTTTGCCACATTTCTATCTCACTGATTAACTCCCTACCAAGGATAGTAAAAATCTTTTAAAACCATATTCACTAGAGAAAGGTGAACATAAGTTAGTAAAACTTTAAATTTGAAGTCAGTGAATATTTAACATATTAATTACCTATTTCCTGCCTGATATGGTGATAGGCTTTAGAGAGAAAATAGGAAGCAAGACAGACTAGTAGTTAGTTTTGAAAAGATACAAAGCTCTTATTACCAACTCCACGTGCCAGTAAGAATGGCTTAAATTAACCTCGTGATTTTCTTTTTTTTTTTTTTTTTTGGTGCTTAGTAAGAGATTCCTTAATAGACTCTTAATGGGAGTTTATTAAATTCTAGGTATTATGGCAGACCTGGGAATTCAAAGATGAATAACACCAGGCTCTGCCCTTAAGGAACTCATGGTTCAGATAGGGAGAAAACTAACAAGTGGGAAATTACTACTCAAAGAGAAAAGTGCTATTGTAAAAGAAAAAAAAAAAAAAGACTGAAAGGGAACTTGCTACAGAAATCATATAATTTAGTGATCTTTAACAGCAGAATTCTTTAAAAATAAATACCTACACTTACATACATGCATATGCACATATATATGTGTGTGTGTGTGAGTGTGTGTATATTCTGACTATGTTATTTGCATTACTGCCACAAACCATTTTTCAATAGATTAAAAACAAATATAAACTTTAGCTTAGTCTGTCCAAACTAAGGTGAATTTTAAATATATGGAATCTCAACATTTCTAATTATTTTCATTCCAACTTAGCATTGCAAATAACTTAAAGCATCCACAGTCTGTGGATATAAAGAACTTTAGGAAAAATTTGCCAGCTTTCTGTGGTTGAACTGATAAATCATACATACTTCCAAACTGCTATTTACAAAGAACAAATTTTATTTTGTGACATATCAAACTAAAAAATGTGTTACAGTCTGAAAAGGAACAGGCATTTTCTTCAAAGTATTGACTTTTGCAATTGTTGCACTCTGAAATGTTATTATAGAGCAAGAGTTTGTTCTTGTGACAAGGAAACATGTAAAAAAAAAAAAGAATAATAAGGAAAGTGAAGTGTAGTTGGACTGGGAAGTCCATTGGTAGGTCGTTACAAAGATAGACTCTCAACTCCTTCAGACATTTCTTTTGCTACTCTACAGGTTTTCCAGGACAAACTTTCAACTTAAAAGGCCACTATTTCTGCTATTTAGCTTGCTCTCTAAAATAGCTTATCTGACTATTGATGTGTAGAGAAAGAAACTATTTTATAAGCAATCTAAGGAGTAAACAATTACCAAAAAGTCTCCATTCCAAAACCATTCTATCAGTTTGGATAACACTGAGTAACAGACTGGGGTGAGGAGCTCGAGAGGATAGGCAACATCAGGGCACCTCACTGAGGGGAAAGAGTCTGTGAACCAGAAGCCAAGGGAGGGAGCTGCTCCCTCCACCCATCCCAGCCAAGCCCCAGCGTGCTCACGACAAACAGTGACACCCGTGTGGATCACAAGGCTGCCTTCACGACCCATTCATTCCACATGAGCAATTGATTTTTCATTCAAATAAACGAATCAAATCATGCATTCATTCAT
The DNA here is from genome assembly GCF_014754425.2 of Oryx dammah. Classification (NCBI taxonomy): domain Eukaryota; kingdom Metazoa; phylum Chordata; class Mammalia; order Artiodactyla; family Bovidae; genus Oryx; species Oryx dammah. Next base: position 51,101,411 of record NW_024070202.1, read on the forward strand.
TCAGTCCATATTCACTGAACACCACCCACGTGCCCCACACTGTTCTAGGCACTGCAAACACCACAGAGACTCATCCCTGCCCTCGAGGAGCTTACAAGCCCATGGGGGAAGTGCACAAGATAAGAGGCGAATCTCTCTCTCGTGTGGAGAAAGCCGTGACAGGCATGGAGGTACAGGAGACAGCTAGGAGGGGCTCCTCATATCTGGAGCATCAGGGCAGGTTTCTGGGAAGAAGTGAGGTGTAAGTAGAGGCCTGAATGATGAGGAGGGGCAGCCAGTGAAGGGCTAGCAGGGTGTCCCAGCCACAGAGCATGTGAAAAAGCCTCTGCAGGACAGAGAGCACAAGGTGCCTTAGAGGAACCAAATAAATTCAGTGTAGTTGGATCGTGGTAAGCAGGGGCAGTTGGGGAGGGAGTTTAGAGACAGGCAGAGACAAAATCACATCAACCATGAGCAGTGTGGACTTTGTCTAAAAGGCAATAAGGAAATCAAAGAGGACACTAATAGATGGAGAAATATACCATGCTCATGGATCGGAAGAATCAATATAGTGAAAATGAGTATATTACCCAAAGAAATTTACAAATTCAATGCAATCCCTATCAAGATACCGGCGATATTTTTCACAGAACTAGAACAAATAATTGCAAGATTTGTATGGAAATACAAAAAACCACGAATAGCCAAAGCAATCTTGAGAAAGAAGGATGGAACTGGAGGAATCAATTTGCCTGACTTCAGGCTCTACTACAAAGCCACAGTCATCAAGACAGTATGGTATTGGCACAAAGACAGACATATAGATCAATGGAACAAAATAGAAAGCCCAGAGATAAATCCACATACATATGGACACCTTATCTTTGACAAAGGAGGGAAGAATATACAATGGATTAAAGACAATCTCTTTAACAAGTGGTGCTGGGAAAACTGGTCAACCACTTGTAAAAGAATGAAGCTAGATCACTTTCTAACACCGCACACAAAGATAAACTCAAAATGGATTAAAGATCTAAATGTAAGACCAGAAACTATAAAACTGTTAGAGGAGAACATAGGCAAAACACTCTCTGACATAAACCACAGCAGGATCTTCTACGATCCACCTCCCAGAATTCTGGAAATAAAAGCAAAAATAAACAAATGGGATCTAATTAAAATTAAAAGCTTCTGCACAACAAAGGAAAACATAAGCAAACTGAAAAGACAGCCTTCCGAATGGGAGAAAATAATAGCAAATGAAGCAACTGACAAACAACTAATCTCAAAAATATACAAGCAACTTATGCAGCTCAATTCCAGAAAAATAAACGACCCAATCAAAAAATGGGCCAAAGAACTAAATAGACATTTCTCCAAAGAAGACATACGGATGGCTAACAAACACATGAAAAGATGCTCAACATCACTCATTATTAGAGAAATGCAAATCAAAACCACAATGAGGTACCACTTCACACCAGTCAGAATGTCTGCGATCCAAAAATCTGCAAGCAATAAATGCTGGAGAGGGTGTGGAGAGAAGGGAACCCTCCTACACTGTTGGTGGGAATGCAAACTAGTACAGCCACTATGGAGAACAGTGTGGAGATTCCTTAAAAAATTGCAAATAGAAATGCCTTATGACCCAGCAATCCCACTGTTGGGCATACACACAGAGGAAACCAGAATTGAAAGAAACACATGTACCCCAATGTTCATCGCAGCACTGTTTATAATAGCCAGGACATGGAAACAACCTAGATGTCCATCAGTAGATGAATGGATAAGAAAGCTGTGGTACATATACACAATGGAGTATTACTCAGCCATTAAAAAGAATACATTTGAATCAGTTCTGATGAGATGGATGAAACTGGAGCCAATTATACAGAGTGAAGTGAGCCAGAAAGAAAAACACCAATACAGTATACTAACACATATATATGGAATTTAGGAAGATGGCAATGATGACCCTGTATGCAGGACAGCAAAAAAGACACAGATGTGTATAGCGGACTTTTGGACTCAGAGGGAGAGGGAGAGGGTGTGATGATTTGAGAGAATGGCATTGAAACATGTATAATAACATGTAAGAATCGAAATGCCAGTCTATGTCTGATGCAGGATATGACACGCTTGGGGCTGACGCGCGGGGATGACCCAGAGAGATGTTGTGGGGAGGAGGGTGGGAGGGGGGTTCATGTTTGGGAACGCATGTACACCTGTGGTGGATTCATGTCAATCTATGCCAAAACCAATACAGAATTGTAAAGTAAAAATTAAAAATAAATAAATAAATTAAAAAAAAAAATAAAAGGCAATAAGGAGCCATAAGAAGGGGAGAAACAAGCAATCAGATGCAAGGCTGCCAAGGGCAGAATGAACTGTAAGGAGCCAGTAAGAGAGAAACTGGAAAGGGGTTTATTTCAAAAATTCACACGAGAATTAAGAGTGGTGTGAGATGGGGACAGAGAAAAGTGAATATATTCTAGATATTTGCAGGAAACACCCTTGACAGAATGGAATAGGTGGGGACAGGTGGAGAAATTGGGAGTCAAGGATGAGCCCCAGATCTTGGCTTTGGGCAACAAGAAGCTGGTGATGCCATTCACCGAGACTGGAAACGCAGGACAACTGTGTGGCTGGTGCAGCTAAGAAACTCACTTATGGACAGAAGATGCCTGTCCATGCTGAAACATCAGTGAGGGAGCTCTGGGAACAGGCAGGGAGTCAGCAGCACAGAGGAATTAGTTAGAGCTATGAAGATGCATGATATTTTCCAGGAAGAGTAAGACAACAAATAGGATTCTGTCAAACAGCAACATATAAAAGATGACCAGGTAAAGACCACATGAAAGCATGACTATAACAGCTAATGTTCACTGACTGTTACTTGCCAGGGCCTAGGCTGGGCCTCTTATACATACTAGCCTGAAAACTGATAGCAACCCTACCAATTTATTAGTCCACAATGTTAGGGGTCTACTTTGTTTTTCTCCCTCAAGACTCAGCCTCCTTTGAAATTCTCTTGGTCTACACAGCTGGTACTCAGGGCTCCTAGGTAGAAGCTATCTGGTCCTCAGTGGTTTAGGGTTGGGGAATTTAGACTTTCATAGTTCCAGGTCATTGACAAAAACTCTTTCTCTCCCTTGGACTTGCTTTATATTCATCCAGTGAATGATAAGGAGTGCAATGCCAGGATGAAGGTCTGGGCCTAGGGCACAAAGGGTGAAAGAGCTGCTTTGGCCACCAGCTTTGCTCTCAAGTCTTAGAGCTTGTAACTAGGCATGTTCCTCATGGCTTCACATGATCCAGTCCAGATATGCAAAGGTTCCACACTGTAGTGTAGGGCCAAATTCAAGGTAGGAATAGAGTATTTCTTGGCCTGACACTGTCTTCCTGAGCTCTTTTGATTTCCCTTTCAGGGAAAGGGGAATTACAAAGAAGGTGCTCTTGGGATAAGATTCAAGTGTTTAACTTTCTGCTATAACTCACTTCATTTCCCTCTAGAGAAACAAGTCACACTAAGGTCACAGAGAGGACCAGACGAGATGACATTCAATCCCAGTTTACCCTGGCCAGTCCTGGTTGTCATCTTTCGTCCCAGTCTCCTGTCCAGGTAAGTAATGGACACATCCCTGAATGGTCCTATTTGGGCAAAGCGTATGATCAACCATATAGGATTAAACCCAGACCCCATAACTTGTAAGCCAATGTATTTTCTGCTTCTCTGGACTTTTGCTGCTTTGTCTGTGCTCTATTCTCAGGCTACTTCAACAAAACTTTATCACTACTCTTCAAATACATGACATTAATACAAGGACAGCAGCAGTAACTTTATGAACAACAAATTATTTTAAAAAGACCAGTAAAAAGATATATCTAAATATGAGCTGATCAAATAAAAATCTAAACAGGTAAAATTTTGGCATTATACTGGCATTTAAAGTGCTTATGCTATACCCAGGCCTGCTGCATCCAGAGCCTCTGCCCCAGCAGCAGGCCGCTGCTGATCCATACCTCCACAGGAGACACTCTCACTCAAAGGCAGGTGTGGTGCAGACTCTGTGGCATCCCCTGGTGAGCCCAAGGTTTTGTTTGAGCCCTCTAAGCATCTCTGGCGGGTATGGGGTTTGATTCTAAACATAATTTTGTCCCTCCAGCCATTTTGCTGGATGAGGGGTATCCTTTTTTGGTGGGATCCTTCATTCTCCTGTCAACAGTTGTTCAGCAGCAAGTTGTAATTTTGGAGTTCACAGGAGAAGATGAGCCCCTGACCTTCTACTTTGCCTTCTTGGGTCTATCATTACAGCTGGGTGTTTATGCAGTGAATTTGGGGGCATGGGGATACATAGATTGTCTCCATGTCTTCAGATTGTTAGATTCTCATAGGAAAAGATTAGATTGTATACTTTTAACAAAGAAAAATTCCCAAAGGATTTTATTTTTATCTTTAGGAAGAAAGGAAGACATTAAAAGGGAATTGTCATTTAAGTCATAGTTATTTTCATAGCTAACTTAAAGTAATGGTTATTTTGCTATACTATATAAATGTCCTGGCTGAAAATTTATATGCATATACAAACATATTGTAAATGTATATACACATACATATATAAAATTAGTTTTAGGGATATATATAGGATAATTTCTTTTTAAAAATATATTCATTGCTTTACATTTTTTCTTTTTGAAAAAAATATGGAAATAGAATTTCAGTTATAAGCTTAAATGTGTAGAAGCCTGCTTCATTTATATCTAAATGAATGTTAATTTTTATATAAAATGTTTAAGTGGCTATGTATTTTTTTAATGTTTCCATATATACTTCTGTGAGAACAGAATTTCTGTGATTTTGAGTATTTTTTTTCTGAGAGCTTTTGAAAATTTTCTGGTGGGTAGTTAAATTTGTATATTATAATCAGTAACCAATGTCAGGAGTATTCTCAGTTGCCTATAACGTAAATAATTAAAATTTGTTAGAAGTATCATTAGTATATCTTATGTTGTGTAGCAGTTTGGCAATGACAATCAAAATTTGAATATGTAAAACTTTTGAAATGATAAAACTTGCTGATGGGATTTTACCTATTGCTGTTCTCAAATTCATAAAGAAAATATGTTAGACATTGTAACATAATTTGAATGTCTGAAATATATATCATTAAAAGAAGAATTGTAATGATAAAAAAAAAATCTTAACCATGTCTTCTAAAACTTTAGATTATTTTTATGACCCTGATTTCCCGTAAATTTCATTGTGACTTGGCAATACTTGCAGATTTTATAAAGTCTTCTGTCTTCCTTTCAAAGTTTCTCTCCCACCACATTGTGTTCCTATAGTTCATTCTCTGAAGTCACATCAAAGACATTAAAATGTGTCACTTGCAATTTAGTTAATGTTTTCTTTAAAAACTCTGTTTGTTCAGTAATAAGGAAACTTTGATAATGAAGACGGTTAATCTAAGTGCATTTTATTAGGGGCATGTTAAGGTTAGACATTCAATGGGTAAGTGTTTAAACTCATGGGCATTTCAAAGCTCCTGGCAAGATCCACTCTGAAGGGAGGCAGACAAGGAAAGAAAATTTGGAATAAAAAGATTTCCAAATATGTTGGAAACAGTGGGATAAAGTTGTTCTCTAAGAAGGCCTTTGCATCTAATGATCTTAAGTCCCATAACTGTAGTCAGGCACCATTCAGATCTTTGGACATAAACCTCAAGTTTAATAAACTAGAACAACTTATGTTCTCCTTTCTTAAATACGATGTCTGTATTTCAAGAATTATAAGTTAACAGCTAGAGTGTCTATCAAGCAAGCCAAGATTTCCACTTACAGTCTCCACCAACTCTAAATTCCTCCGTATAATACCTTCAATTATAATGAACCACTTGTTTCTTATAAACAGGCTGTTATTCAGGAATTTAGATTCCATTTCAAACCATGTATTTCCTATGGTGTACTGATCTCAAAGAATATGGCTTGCCATATCTAGGTCATTTAGTATCATATTTTGCATGGAGATGCTCATGACAAGCGCTCCCGAAGGCAGTTGACTCCTGGTGACTTCCAGAGAAGACTGTACCCACCAGTTGGTCCTCTAAAATTATCATCACCCTTTTGCTAAACCTGTGCTTTCCAGAGAAGTGTATCATATCAAACCAAAGCTTTGTTCTTGTGCTGGGAAACCTTCAGAACCCAGATGGGGAATAGATAAGAAGGTACGGACAGAAGCTTCTCTGGATTGTGAATAATCCTGGTGTGCTGTAGGTGTCTAGGTCTCTCCTAGTTCATGTCTCAGTGACGCACATTCTGGAGGAAGGCTAAAGTAATGCTGGCCCTGGAGCCTGACTGACCACTGAGAAAAAGTCTAATCCAAAGAGGTGGGTGTTCCAGGAGTATTAGAGTTTTCCATTTTAAATGTATACACACACATGTACCAACATGCACAAAGGTAAGTATACAAAATGATCTCAGCTATGATAACCAATCTTGTGTGTATATGAGCAACCTTTTCCAAAATTACTTCAGTTAGCATCCTTACCTCATCTGCAACTTTCCATATTTCTTGATCACTCCACTGTTCATAGGGATCCAAGTTTTTTCTAAATGTTCCAGAAAAGATGAATACTTTCTATAGTAACAAAAAAAGAGGAAAGCATGAATAACCTAAACATGTTTGTATATTTCCCTTATTTTATTGTGAAATATTCAAAACAGAAAAAATATTTTAAAATAATAAAACATCCATGTACTTACCACTCAGTTTTAATTTTTAAAATTTTTATATTTGCTTGGTATCTTTTTTAAAGAAATAAAATATTACAGCTACATCTGAAACCCCTTGTGAATACTTATCTAACTTCCATGTCCTTAGGATAAAGAAATTGAGATCACTTTAAGTTGTGGGAAATTAAAATGTTTTATTCAGAGCAATATTATTATAAACAAATATAATATAAAATTAAACAGTTAAAAATTATGCTTATGAGGATTTCCCTGGTGGTTCAGTGGTTAAGACTTCGTATTTCCACAGCAGGGCACACGAGTCTCATTCCTGGTCAGGGACATTCCACATACCGTGCAGTGTGGCCAAAAGAAAAATTATGAGTTATAATGATCCTGTTAGAACAAAATTCTAATTTTGTACCAGTATTTTCCTTGGATTTCTTTTATAATCTTACCTTCCTAAGGGATTTTGAAACTGTATGAATTTACAGACACTCAAACACATATGTTCATATGGTCTATAAACCAAGGCACATGTGTAACTAGACAGGCACAGGAAAGGGTTACAACTTAGAAATCACTGAAAGAATGAAAATCAAATATTTGTGTAACTGACTGCATGTCACAGAGGGTAGGTGGGCAGACGAGATGGATCGTGCTGAGGTGGCAAATTGACAATCTAATTTCCTGTTAAGGAACACTGCACAGCTATCACCCTTGCTTGTTACATCACTGTCTACTTAAGTCTGCCTGTATAAATTAAAAACCAAAGTTTAAGAAAATTACTGTCTCATTGGGAAATGCAACAACAATAATAATATTTAGGTCCTTCTCTGTATATATGGGTGAACTGAAAAATACTTTTGATGTTAACATTCAGAAAATTTTTTTTCTTTACCTTTTTTCTTTTGCCTTTGGTTAATAACACAGTCAAGAGAGCTGCTAACTAAAATTTTTGAATATTTAATTTTCACTAGCTGCCTTAGACTGAGAGAGAATGCTCAGCACCCATCCAATCTGTGAGGAACTACAGAAGGTAAGTTGGCCCCAGATGAATGGTGTCTGTGCCTTGCCATTGCAGTCGAGTCCAAGGATAGTCCTATTGGAGACCTCATTCCCTGGGGCATAACTTATGGCTTAAGGAACAAGGTTGTTGCCAAATATCTCAGGAACCCTCTGCAGAAGGCAGCAAGGTTATGCTGGTATTTCTTAATTTGCATCAAATCAGTTCCTAAGGGATGCTTCCACTGCTTTACAGAAGTGAACATAGATAATATACGACTCATGAGCTCGTAAGAGATGATGGATATATTTTTTGGTACATCCTCCTTCAAGCTCCCAAGTAAATGAATGTAATGTCCAAATAAGCTAAACAGAATGGACAATGTATGCTACTGAGAGATTCTGATAAAGTAAAGAGAATTAAATAAGAAGTGGCTCTGAGAATGCCAGTCAATTTATTACTGAAACAATCAGGTTTATTTAATATTTAAAGTTCAAAGGCTTGCCAATGGAATTTTGCCATTTACTCTGGTTCACATACTTTAATATTTTCTTTATATGAAAGCTTCTAGCATTATTGAGAAAAATGTGAAATAACGAAGCATCACTTCGAACCATCACTGATGGTTTACGAAGCATCAAACAATGCATCACTTCACTAAAGTTATCTCTACCAGGAACTCAGAGGCTACAACAGACTCTATGGCCGGCTTACCACGAGTCAGATAAGACTCTTTACATGTGTTGTCTCTTTTTATCTTCATATAAATTTAATGAGACAGATCTTACTGCTGTTCATGAAGAAATCACACTTGGGAGAAGTTAAGTGACTTGCCCAAGGTTATTGAGTTAGTAGTTGTAGAGTTGGCATTCAAACCTTTAGAGCACTCCTCAAATTCATAGCAAAATGCCTCAAGTCCTGGGCAGACCAGTTTTGATTCCTGGTCTGGAGCTTAGGAAAGATTAAAGGTTGGGCAGAAGCAGCCCAGTGGGTCCATAAAGAGCCCATTCGCACTCAGCAGCACAGTTGTCGATTCAAGCACTGCTATCCATCCCTCAAGCCACAGGCTCAGTACCTACACTGTGAATTGAGGGTTTAGCTTTCTCTTCCTATGCAGGACCTGATTCAAAGGCTTTTATTTGAGCTACAGGGTCCTTGTAACTTTCACGGGGACTCATGTATCCAATGGAACAGCACAATATGAAATTTTACTTTGGCCAAATGGAAAAATGCCAACATTCTGGAGGACCACAGGTAGAGGCTGAAGGTATTATAACATCAGAGCAAACACCGAAGTTTGTTAAGGGCAAGGTGCCTTGTGCAGATGCTATGACAACGCAGCTCTTGCCCGGCAAGTGCACCTATGACCGAGAACCCAATCTTTTTAAGCTTCAGTGTTACTGTAAAATGGGGGAGATGTCATATTTTTTGATTTTCTAAAATCTACCCTACCCCTGGGCTTTTCCATTTTGACAGATAGTACCTTTATTTTGAAAATGAAAGTCACTCAGTCATATCCGACTCTTTGTGAACCCATGGACTGTAGAACAGTGATCAATGCAAAGAAATAGAGGAAAACAATAGAATGGGAAAGACTAGAGATCTCTTCAAGAAAATTAGAGATACCAAGTGAACATTTCATGCAAAGATGGGCACAGTAAAGGACAGAAATGGTATGGACCTAATAGAAGCAGAAGATAGTAAGAAGAAGTGGCAAGAATACACGGAAGAACTATACAAAAAAGACCTTCATGACCCAGTTAATCATGATGGTGTGATCACTCAACCAGAGCCAGACATCCTGGAATGTGAAGTCAAGTGGGCCTTAGGAAGCATCACTACGAACAAAGCTGGTGGAGGTGACGGAATTCCAGTTGAGCGATTTCAAATCCTGAAAGATGATGCTGTGAAAGTGCTGCACTCAATATGCCAGCAAATTTGGAAAACTCAGCAGTGGCCACAGGACTGGAAAAGGTCAGTTTTCATTCCAATCCCAAAGAAAGGCAATGCCGAAGGATGTTCAAACTACCACACAGTTGGAGTTATCTCACATGCTAGCAAAGTAATGCTCAAAATTCTCCAAGCCAGGCTTCAACAATATGTGAACCATGAACTTCCAGATGATCAAGCTGGATTTAGAAAACACAGAGGAACTGGACATCAAATTGCCAACATCCGTTGGATCATCAAAAAAGCAAGAGAGTTCCAGAAAAACATTTACTTCTGCTTTACTGACTATGCCAAAGCCTTTGACTGTGTGAAGTGAAGTTGCTCAGTCGTGTCCGACTCTTTGTGACCCCCATGGACTATAGCCTACCAGGCTCCTCCCTCCATGAGATTCTCCAGGCAAGAATACTGGAGTGGGTTGCCATTTCCTTCTCCAGGGGATCTTCTCGACCCAGGGATAGAACCTGGGACTCCAGCATTCCAGGCAGATGCTTTAACCTCTGAGCCACCAGGGACAGTGTGGATCACAACAAACTGTGGAAAATTCTTCAAGAGATGGGAATACCAGAGCACCTGACCTGCCTCTTGAGAAATCTGTAGGCAGGTCAGGAAACAACAGTTAGAACTGGACATGGAACAACAGACTGGTTCCAAATCAGGAAAGGACTACGTCAAGGCTGTATACTGTCGTCCTGTGTATTTAACTTATATGCAGAGTACATCAAGAGAAACGCTGGATTGGATGAAGCACAAGCTAGAATCAAGATTGTCGGGAGAAATATCAATAACCTCAGATATGCAGATGATACCACACTTCTGGCAAAAAGAAAAGAAGAATGAAAGAGTCTCTTGATGAAAGTGAAGGAGGAGAGTGAAAAAGTTGGCTTAAAACTCAACATTCAGAAAATGAAGATCATTGCACTTCATGGCAAATAGATGGGGAAACAATGAGAGACTATTTTTTTGAGCTCCAAAATCACTGCAGATGGTGACTGCAGCCATGAAATTAAAAGATGCTTGCTCCTTGGAAGAAAAATTATGACCAACCTAGATAGTATATTAAAAAGCAGAGACATTACTTTGCCAACAAAGGTCCATCTAGTCAAAGCTATGGTTTTTCCAGTAGTCATGTATGGATGTGAGAGTTGGACTGTGAAGAAGGCTGAGCACCAAAGAATTGATGCTTTTGAACTGTGGTATAGGAGAAGACTCTTGAGAGTCCCTTGGACTGCAAGGAGATCCAACCAGTCCATCCTAAAGGAAATCAGTCTTGAATATTCATTGGAAGGACTGATGCTGAAGCTGAAACTCCAATAGTTTGACCACCTGATGCGAAGAAATTGGAAAAGACTCATTGGAAAAGACCCTGATGCTAGGAAAGATTGAAGGCGGGTGGAGAAGGGGATGACAGAGGATGAGATTGTTGAATAGTATCACTGACTCAATGGACATGAGTTTGAGTAAACTCCAGGAGTTGGACAGGGAGGCCTGGCGTCCATGGGTTGCAAAGAGCCAGACATAACTCGGCAATTGAACTGAACTGAACCAGACTGTAGCACTCTAGGCTCCTCTGTCCATGGAATTCTCCATATGCCAGAATAGTGGATTGGGTAGCTGGTCCCTTCTCCATGGGATTTTCCCAACTCAGGGACAGAACTCTGGTCTCCCACATTTCAGGTGGTTTTAACAATTTGAGTCATCACGGAAGCCCTTCATTTTATCAATCCACAAAATTCAGAGTTACGCATGACTTATCTTTCTCTCTGATCATCCCAAAAGGAATTAATCATCAGTTCTGTGGATTGTCTACCCAATATATCTCAAAGCCATTTATTTCTCTATCACTTCAGCTACCACATCGTTCAAGCCACCAGCATCTTTCTCTGAACGCTGCAAGAACCTCCTATTTCCTTGCTTTAGAAACCAAAGAAATCACCATCAATATAAATTGGATCATGTCATTAACCTTTTAAAAAAACCTTCAGTGGGACTTCTCTGGTAGTCCAGTGGTTAAGAATCTGTCTGCCAATGCAGGGGACATGGGTTCGATCCCTGGTCCAGGAAGATTTCTCAGGGAAAATAAGCCTGTGTGCTACAACTACTGAGCCCACATACTGGAACTACTGAAGCCTGCATTCCCTAGCTCCTGTGCTCTGCAGCAAGAGAAGCCACCTCAACGAGAAGCCCATGAACAGCAACTAGAGAGTAGCCTCCACTCGCCGCAACTAGAGAAACCCTGAATGCAATAATGAAGATCCAACAGGGTCAAAAATAAACAATTGTTTTTAATTAAAAAAAAAAAAACCTTCAGTGGTTTTCCGTTACATTCAGGGCAAAATGTAAAACCCTGAAGATGACCTACAGATCCACCATTGTGCAACCTCTTTCACTTTGTCTGGCTCATCTAGTACCCTTGTCCACTCCACTCCCTTGTCCACTCCAGCCACCCGGCTTTCTTTCAGTTCCTCAGTTCACTTCACACGTTCTATCCTTCCTGCGTGGGCATCTCATCTTCCGTCTTCTCCCTATGGCCAACTGTATTTTTCAGGTCTCAAGTTCAATGTCTCTTCCTCAGAGAATCTCTCTTGATTCTTAAAACCAAATAAGGTGCCTCAATATAAGATATCATAATATCTATACTTTACTTTCACAGCTTACAGTGAATATTATTAATAAAATTAAATATGCATTAGGAGCATTTTGTTTTTAATGTCTTACTCTTCTCCTAGACCATAACTGCTGTGTAACCTGCAATTAGCACACAGGTTTTACATGGTGTATGCTCAGTAAATATTGTCTGAATAAATAAATGGGCTGATGGGAACATAAGAAGTAAAATATGAAAATATCAATAGAGTTCAGCAAATATTATTTTTCTTCCTTATGGAAAAATAGCTAACAAAACCTAGTGTCTTTAAATGAATAATAATAGCAGCCCATTAAAGCTTTAATGTTTCTTTGTAACAGCTTGAGAAAAGGTACACCTTTTTCACAGTAGCCTGATATTTTTTACATGTAATCTTTATCAAACATAAGGCAACATGTTATATATTAATTAATTTTATACAAAATAAATACATATTCAAAATTATGAAGGAAGAAAGTTATTTGTTGAAGCTAGACTAAGCCTTGGTGGCTCAGCTGGTAAAGAATCTGCTTGCAATGTGGAAGACCTGGGTTTGATCCCGGGGTCAGGAAGAACCCCTGGAGAAGGGAAAGGCTACCCATTCCAGTATTCTTGCCTGTAGAATGCCATGGACAGAAGAGACTGGTGGGCTACTGTCTACGGGATCGCAAAGAGTCAGACACAACTGAGTGACTAACACTTTAACTTTTCAATTTCAGACATCCAAAAATTTTAGATGTAGTGGAATTGATACCATGCTTCCCTAGTGACTCAGATGGTAAAGAATCTGCATGCAATGAGGGAGCCCTGGATTCGATCCCTGGAGGAGGAGGAGGGCAGGGCAACCCACGCCAGGATTCTTGCCTGGAGAATCCCATGGACAGAAGAGCCTGATGGGCTGCCGTCTATGGGGTCGCACAGAGTCGGACATGACTAAAGCAATTAAACCTGACGTGGCGTGACAGATTTTATAGGCCTTTCGTTTACAGTTTATAGTCTAGCACTAAAACAGTATTGACACTTTCATTTTAACTGTAAAGAAAAATTAAAGTAGTTCAGTTGGAATTCAATTTCATACAGTTAATCAAACATGCCACTCTCGTCTTACAGTGTCTGGCACTCACTTGTTTCTGAGGAGTGCCAGTGGGTGTCTTATTGTTTTCTATACTACTGAAATTTGTGTTTCTACAAACTCAAATGAGATGTCCTTGGAGGTCACTTATGTCCTTTCCCTAGTGTATGAATGAAACAGCCAGAGTCCTGAGAAGTTATATGGTTTGACCAAGGTGGCACAGTCTGATTATGCAGCAAAAAAAAAAAAAAAACAACCTGAAACTATAAATCACAATGATCTGCTACCTCTCTTTCAAGAAAGTGTTCAGCAGTAGGAAAATCAGAATGTACAGATATTTGATGTTTATTTAATGTCATGTATGTACACTTTTGGAGAAGGAAATGGCAACCCACTCCAGTGTTCTTGCCTGGAGAATCCCAGGGACGGGGGAGCCTGGTGGGCTGCCGTCTATGGGGTCGCACAGAGTCGGACATGACTGAAGTCACTTAGCAGCAGCAGCATGTACACTTTGGCCACCTCATGCAAAGAGCTGACTCATTGGAAAAGACCCTGATGTTGGGAGGGATTAGGGGCAGGAGGAGAAGGGGACGACAGAGGATGAGATGGCTGGATGGCATTACCGACTCGATGGACAGGAGTTTGAGTAAACTCCGGGAGTCGGTGATGGACAGGGAGGCCTGGAGTGCTGCGATTTATGGGGTCTAAAAGAGTCAACACGACTGAGCGACTGAACTGAACTGATGTACACTACAAAGAACAATACTTGGGACTCAAGGAAGAACAAAGAGAGCACCATCGTTCACCACCTGACTTATCTCTTCCCTGAAGCTCACTCCTCAACCACTCAACTAGAGATGGCAAGCCTGGGTGGAATGCTAGGAGCTGGTCACACATCACAGCAACAGGCATCATGCTTTAGTCTTGGATGTCAGATGAAAAACAAAAAAGGATTTAGCTTCTGTGGTTACTAAATGTAGGATAAATTAAATAAGTGGGAGGAATGACTTATCTTTAAGAATATAGTATTGTTTTGTTTTGGCTCAGAAGGGAAATATGTATATGTATAGCACGCAAAGTCACTTCAGCCATGTCTGACTCTATGTGACCATATGGACTACAGCTCACCAGACTCCTCTATCCAAGGGATTCTCCAGGCAAGAATACTGGAGTGGGTTGACACGCCCTCCTCTCGGGAATCTTCCTGACTTAGGGATCAAACCCGAGACTCTTACATCTCCTAAACTGACAGGCAGGCTCTTTACCACTAGCACAAATCTGTGAAGCCTACATATATTTTAATATATAAAATGTTATATATAATATATATACATACATACATTTATGTGTATATATATATATACATATGTACAAGACCATATATAGCTTTATTAAAATGTGATCCAAATTCTTATAAGCAGCACAGTTTCTGTGATCTCACCTTTTGGCAATGTCTGCAAAACTCCATTATAAGTTAAATTTGCGCAATTAAATCCATCCAATATGAACAAATCAAGATCCTAAGGCGGCATTACAGAATGTCTAAAAATAAATGCTGCTTTGCTTTTAGGAACATCGAGTAACAAAAAGTAGGTGAAAATTATATTAGTCAAAATTATATTAGTCAAAAGTGTTTAAGGTTGATAAAAATAACTATAATTTTGATTACAAATCATTTATTTGTATATAAATGACTACTTATGTTCAAATTATGTTTCTGTAAAGTCATTTTTCACAACGTTTTACACTACAGTGTTTTAATATATACTTTCAGAAATAACATCAAAACACGATTTCGAGATCTGACCAAATTACCACAAATTTCCAATTTTTAGGCTCAGAAACAGTACAATTATGTTGTACTAATACCCACACTAGTCATTTTCCTTTTCTTCCTTAAATTCGGTACTCCACGCCCAATGCCCTACGTCCTATTCACTTTAGTTCAGGCTCTTACACATCACAGCTAGGGAGTTTCTGAGCCCATCTCTCTGCTCCCTGTCCTGCCTACTGAATCCCACTGTCCACAAGCTGCTAGCAGGGCATACTCCTCTGCTACCCTTTACCACCTACCTCCCAGCTCAAGAAGACTCAACCCACTCTTCACTAGACCACGTTAGTATGAATCAAGCCTCCCTCTTTCTCCTAATGCTTCCTAACAGATGGTCTTCTCTGCCCACTGTCCCCCAACTCTTATTCTAGTTGTCATCTCTGTAGTGGCTTATAATATACCTCTCTGGGATCCTGGAATATCCTCTCCACAACTCCCTGCCCCAAACCTTTCTAAAACCAAGACATTTTATGACCCTTTGAGGCCCACTTTCATCATCATCTTCTCTGTGAAACTGTAATAGTCATTCATTCATTTCCTTTCCAATACATAAATGAAAGAGACATGTTCTCTATTCTCAAGGAACTATAAATAAAAGTAACTAGAACAACAGAGTGTATTGTAATATACTTAACACATGCCAGGAAGTAGTTTAAGTACTTCAACTTATTTGAAGTTGAAGTTCCTTTACTCATTTAATCCTCATAATCCGCCAATAAAGTAGTTACTACCATTATACCCATTTTACAGACAAGGAAATTGAGGCTCAGAGAAATTAAATAACTTGCCAAACATTATAATACTAGTAAAATACAGATATTGGCAGAACCACAACCTGTTGGAAATGACAGCAAGCATTTCATGACTCAGCCAAAAAATATGGGTAATGAATTCCTACCATGCAAGCTATTGTATGTGCTATATAAGAGATAGAAAAAACAATAAGAGGAAAAAAAAAATCTATGTTTTATTTTGCATTTCTACTACAGCCTTCTTGCTAATCTTCTGATTGTTGACGACTTTGTGTTTAAATCTGTTTCCTTAACTAGCATGTCTACAAAGTGTTTACAATACTGGGTGGAAATTAAATAAATACATAAATAATTCCAATGTAAGACATAGAGAAGCGCCAGTAGAGATTTATAAACAAAGTTCTCAATCCCACTTGGGACTGGGATATGGGAGTAGAGAGCTGGGATTAGAGTCAGGTTTAAAGGGAAAAGGGAAGGAGTTAGAAAAGGCTACCTGGCAGAGTTAACCTCTGAGATGCCAAAGTGACTCAGCTGAGGAAAGATCATCTCAGACAGAGGAAATGCAGGGACAGAGCAATGAGCGAGAAGACTGAGGCATCTCCCGTGGCTCAGCAAGTCCAGCTTGACTGAAACTTAAAAGTGCCGGGTGTGAAGAGTGGTGGATCTGACTAGAAAGGTCGTTGAAACCAGATTATCAGGGACCTAAACCACAAATGGGAAAATCTGGACATTGCTCATGAAGAAAGGGGTGTCCTAGAAGGTTTTTGACTTGACAAAGCACAGAGCTGGAATGGTGCTGTAAAATGTTTACTTTGCGTGCAACAGAGAATTTAAGAAGATGAGGAAAGCACAGCAGCAGGAGCAGAAGATGGAAGGATACAGTTTGTGGTGGAAGCAGCCATGACAGAGCTTGGAGCTGGATTCTCTCTCATCACGTGAATGATTCTCTCTCATTGTTCACCACTGCACTTAATTACCTCTATTTATCATTTTGGCTTCCTCCTCTGATCCCTGACTTAAAGCAATGAGTTCTCACTGAACGCTCATGGGCTGGACTGAGACCTCAATATCTTATACCTTAAGTACAGAACCCATGGTACTTATTATCATTTAAAGCATGTGGAAGTAGTTTAATAACTAAGTATTAAATTGTTAATTACTGTGAAACTGAATGAGAAGTGCTGCACATACAATATCACTGTTCAGCTCTACAGATACATGATTTGACCCTATCTGATAGCCCTCATAGCAAAAGATACTACACTGTGTCGGTACAGATTATTTTCAGATCAAAGAGTCTCACTGCAGGAATAGGCCGAGTCATCCCCTAATAATAGTTTGCAGCCTTTCGAATTTGTATTTGAAGCTCTAAAAATAAACATTTTTCTGCTTTTCTCGAATTAAGTGATTAACAAGGTTCAAGGTGAATGAACAATTTTAAGTCTTGGTGTTCAACTGGCTAAGTCAATGGGGCTCTGACAATAGGCCTCATTGTCTCCTCTTCATGCTCTCAGAGCTTAGAGGTGAAGTAGAACAAATTCAAAAAGGTGCCACCTCAAAATGTACACAATGTACTGTTTTCTACGCTGGTACCTTTTCTAAGATTTCTAGCTACAGGAGGAAAGAACACACACACACACACAGAGTAAGAACTTGCCAAAACTAAAGACATCTTTTGATTCCACAGCTGATGTCTCAGGATCACTTTGACGGAGAGGAAAGTTTCCTGTTCAAAGTTTCCTGTTTCATGTACCTGGAAACAAGTGACTAACTGACCTAGAGATCTCTGATATCTCAAGTGTCAGAGGTCTTGGGGAACTATGGCTTTGCAAGGTCAGGAAGACAGAAGAAAAAAAAAAAGATGGAAAAGCAAAGAAAACTACTTCCTGGATTTTTAATTTCTTCTTGCCGCTTTTTAAAGATCAAACTCTAGGAAAGGAAAAAAAATGAGTTAATCTGAACTTTTAAAGGAAAGTTGGGAAAGTAAAAGCATCTCTTGATTTGGATCTTAAAAAGGTCTGAGGAGTTTGCCCTCTTTCTCTCTTGGGCATTCATTTATCATTCTCAGGATGTCACTATAGAAGAAATAATACTTTCTGTCTTACAGACATCCTTGTGATACTGGAAGACTGTCCCAGAATCCAAGGTTGTAAACATGTATAATGAGAAACATTTATTATTAGCATGACCACACATTTATAAAGGCATAGCTTAAAGTATTTCTTGTCTAGTTTATAATAAAACTTGATGCCATGGAAGGGGGGAAAAGGAAGTTTGGAAGATTCATGTTGACAGAAAGTCAAAATAAAAAATTTTCATAACTCTAGCCTACTTGGTTTGCCTCCATGCTTTACATGTTTGGGTTCCTAAATAGAACATGTGCGTGCTCAGTAACTCAGTCATGCCCAACTCTGCAATCCCATGAACAGGGGCCTGCCAGGCTCCTCTGTCCATGGGATTTCCTAGGCAAGAAAACTGGAGTGGGTTGTTATTTCCTTCTCTAGGGGATCCTCCCAGCCTAGGGATGGAACTTGCATCACTTTCAACCCCTGCACTGGCATGCAGTTTCTTTACTACTGCACCACCTGGGAAGCCCTAAATAGAACATACAATAAAACAAAAATCTCTCTATCACAAGTAAACAAAAGGATTCCCAATGAAACTGAAATTATTTCTTAGAGCTTTGGTTACTGTTAACGAGCAGATCTGTATAAACAAGAACAACAACAAAAAAAAACAAAAGCTTCACTATTGTAGTTTAAAATGGGATCAGGAAACAGAGAGTCAATTGAATGGCAGTGCTTCTTAGACAACCAGATTCTATCCCCAGCTCTTCAACATTGTTACCTTGCCTAATGCTGTCACCACGGGATACTTGTATTCCCAGTGTTTCTTTATCTTCACACCCACTAACAATCCCTCTTTTTTTTCTGATGAAACAATATACTGTTTTTCAAAAGTTCAACCAGGATAAAGCTTCTGGCACCATGACAAAGTCTAGACAAATGAATTAAAAGCATCTGTCTAGCAGTTACAATATTTAGTGTCTCATTAGATGAAAGGGGCAAATGTTCCACAGAGGTAATCTATCAGGAAATACAAGCCATTTTCTCTGGTTAGATTTGTAGTCCATCTACCCAGAGATGCTCCTGGCATTTTAATTTTGTGTTAAAAGCAGAGAATTGTTAGAACCATGGTAGTGGAATGGACTTAGTGCCCATTAGTACAAAGAGATCATAAAACAGAGACTATATCCATAGAGATGAGAACAAATACTAGTAGATATACAGTTCATGCCTTTCAGACATGGTCCCATTAAAGACATTTCTTGGTTTCCATTAAGGTCATTGAAAAATGAAACTATTGCTATTTCTTGCATAATTAAAAAGCCCTTTTGCATAATAACACAGATAGAATGATACTAAACCATTCAGGAGGTTGAAGATCCTTTGTAACCCAGATCAAAGAGTGACATTTTTGAAAAAAAGCTACAGATTAATCTGACATTCTATTCAAAGAACAAACAACAATCATTACACTTTCTATTTTCAATTGCACTATATAATGCTTCTAAGAGTTTGTTATTTCGGCAGCTTACTTTACATCTTGCAAAACATTTCTCAATCTGCTATGATTGCTAACTTGGAGACCACTGAGGCAGGAATAAAAAAAAGTTGCTAAGTACAAAAGCCCCATGTTCCTGCTCTGGCTTATATCTTCTGGAAAAAGCTATCAGTTATTAATATTTCAAAAACTGTATGTCAGAGAATTCCAAACTTCTAGAAATACTTTTACTCTCTATAAAAAGACTGCATAGCAGAAAAAAAAGACAGCAATACAAAGGGAATATGTTTTGCACGGAAATGTGAATTTATTGAGTTCAAGTGTCAAATAATGGGAAAAATGTACTTAGTTACTTTTTTACTAGTTAAGTCTTTCTGTACTGCTTACCTGTGGTATGACTCCAAAGGCCTTCCTCCATTGTTGCAAAGTAATGGAATCCCAAGACACACCATCTATTTGGATTTCTCCTTTGGTATTCAGCAGTCTCAAAAAAGCCAGTAACAAAGTGCTCTTCCCTGATCCAGTTCTTCCCAAGAGGCCCACCTAGAATATTAGAGTGATGGAATTACTCCTGTGACACACAGATACAATACCATAAATGCAATCTGATATTATACATGAATTTTAAAACCCATGGGAAACATTTTTTTTTAATCATCACCCAAGAAATCTCACTTATTCATTCAAAGCTTTGTGCATACTTCCAATTCTGATTAAAACTGATTTGGAACACAGCAACTCTGGAAGACAATATAGAAACTGGCCATAAGGGACTGGATCCCTGATGCTGAGTTCATTTATCTCTGATTTTTACTAATGGCAAAAAGGTTAAAATAAGGTCCATTTCACCTTGAGAAAACAAAGTGTCTTAAAGCACATAATTTTTGAGAATGGGCTCAAGCCAGAAGCAGAGACCTACAGCTTGATCTAGTCAAATGTGAATACATGCTTGAAGATGAATAAATCCACAGGGGTTCTAACATTCATATACTGTCCATAATAAAATAAGTGAATGCCAAGTTCAGGCCTGACAAGAGGGAATAAATTCAGTGAGCTACACATTATCACAAAAGACAGGCTGGGCTTTGCCACTTCTCAGTGGATAAGTGCTTGGACAGTTGTCAAATCAACTTCTTGCATCCATTCTGATTGGCAAGAATGGAATTTTAGGAAGCAAAAGGGACATTAAGGGAAAGAAAAAAAAATATTCCTGTTAGTTAAAGACTCTAAGAACACAGCACGGAACTGAGAAGGCCGTGCACTGCAAGGTGAAAACAGGCGCTTCAGGTCCCCCACAGGGAGCTGACTCTTCTGATGCCAGCTCAGACCCAGCACTTAGAGGAAGATGGTCTGAGCAAGGTCATTAATGAAACCCTGAATAAACTGCTCAGCATTTAGTGGCACTGAACAGTTCTTTCTTTCCCCTTGCATTATCGCTATTTCTTTTTTCTCATTTGGCCTTTTTACAAGAGAGCTGAACAGTCTTGTAGAATCATGCATTTTACACTATTTGTGGTAAACACTTTCATTATGTTTGGTGTTTTACTTTCCAATCCATAGCTAAGTATAAAATAAAACATGATTTTCTGAATTCTCTCAGTTTCTATATTTATCTCATTACAGACTAGTAACAGTTTCTAAATCAGAACTAATTAGGGACTGCAATAAATGCTTGAGAACATATACAAATCAACAATAGTAATAACACTGAATACCAGTTAGGAACCTTTAACATATTAAATACCAATCAGAAAGGCCTAGAAAGTAAACTAGGTCTTTGGGGTAAGCCAATGAACAATTGTGATACAACTGTCTTTCCGTCCATTATAAGAGCCCTATAATGGGATTGCACACATGCCTATTTTCTGAGACAACAGAAATCAGATAAACAAAATGTTACACATTAACACCGCTTTTTGGTTCTTCACACTATGGATCACAATTGGTAATTATTTTATTTATTCTTTTCTTGATTATTGCTTGTGTTCACCCCAAGAATATAAGTTCAACAGGGCAGGGTAATCTATCTTGTTTTCTATTGAATTCTCAGCACCTGGCATAGCAGTTGGTTCACATAAGTGCTAAATAAAAAACTTATTTGGACTGACTGAGAGACAGATGAAAGGATGAATGGATGGATGGACAAATTGATGGGTGAGTAGGTGGCAGATAAATGGAAGAAATGAAAGAAGGGGGGAAGGAGGGAGAAAGAGGAAAGAAAGGAAGGAGGAAAAGAGGAGGGAAGGGTATAATGAATAAATGTATTTAGTAGAATATGAATAAACTTATTATAAACTTATTTAGTAAATCTAAACAAATGGATACAGTCAATTTTGGTTAATTCAATTTAAAAATCTTGTTGAATTTCATATGCACACTTCTATTTCTGAATCAGCCCATTTTGTACAAACACATTCACCATACTTGATGATTTTCCAAGAAAGCAATCTGAGTATGCCTTGTATAGGGAGGCATGAACAAAAAGTAGGGAAGGGAAATTCAAGAGCAGGAAGTGACCTGCTCTAAAGTCATATCAAGAACTTTTGATGATAAGTTCCTTGAGCTTCAGACTCTTAAATCATTAGCCAAGATTCTAATGATTAGGGGACATGACTACATTCTTTTTCCTTAAGAAGCAAATATTTAAATGTTTAGAAAACCCAGGTTTTATACTAAGATAAAATTGGATTAAGGAAATTTGTAAATCTTTACTTCTATAAAGTTTTAGCTATCTCTCTGGTTTCCTTATATTGCTGAACTGCTGGCATTCCACTGAGTCAGACATGGCTTTCAACAACATGTCTAATTGATTCATACCTAACAAAGTCTTCTGTTGTTTATATACTTGGCACATAATTCTTTTCCAGGATTTGTTTTAAGGCTTCTCAGTGATCTACTGAATAAGGCCAGACTACTTCCTGCAAATAAGCCTTTAAGACAGATGCTAATTCTAAGTCAATGTTTTCTAGTAACTTCAGTGTACCTCCTCTTTGATAATTTTGGATCAAGATAAATCACAATGTCATGTAGAGAGTAAAATAGTGTTGAATTTGGTGCTAGTTGTAATTTCGTTGTACCATGAATAGAACAGTTTCAGTACATTCTTCTCAGAGAATCTTATTCACCATTTTAATACTGTAATAGATTGAAAACTGTTATAACAGTTTATCATTTATCTTCCTGTGGTCTCTATAAATCAAATGTTGAATCAAATGAAACTTAGATCCCTAAAGTTACAATAACTGTAATTTTATATGTTGATTGATCTGTTTATTATTAATAAAACATAATTTATAATGCAATAAGTTCTTGAGACTCTACTCTTCACAAAACTGGTATAAGTAACTGAATGATTCAAATACTTCACATCAGTTTTTATCAAGTCAGAATGTCATATGTGTTTAAAAAAATCAAATAGATACTAGGTGCTTATGCTCCTATGATCTGAGCCCTTGATATTATTTGAATTGTTTCTAGCATCTCAGTATTTTAGAGAGACTACAAATGGAGAAAGCAGATAAGCTCACCCAGATTAGGTCTTGAAGTCTGATTGAATATATTTAATCAGAGGACTACCCAGTACTGTAATATATACAATATGTCATCTGAGGCATTTTGATAAATCTAGGTTTATCATGAATGACCTACCTCTAAATTAAAATCCTAGCCTATACTTTGAGATGAAAAAGAAAAGGAAAAAGAAAAGAGAGGTACTAGTTAGGGGAAAGTGACATTAAAAATTTAGGCAAAAATCAAAAGCTTTTAAGAAAAAACTATTTGAGACTGAAAGGAAAAATAAGTTTTCTTTTTTAAAGTTACTCTTTTTAAGTTAAACTTGTGAAATACTTGCCACATTACTCATGCACTGAAAATAAAATTTAAAGTACAGATTCTGTGAAGTAAAAGACTAAATTAAGAACCCAAAGAGTAAAAGGATTTCTCAACACTAAAGTAATTTCTATGGACAAAGTGCTTTAATAAGAAGATTGAACTATTTTTCTGCACAAAATATTATTTTGTCTTTTTGCCATGTAATGGGCTGAATATTTGTGTCTCTCCTAAATTCATATATTGAAATCCTAACCCCTCAATGTGACACTAGTAGAGGTAGGGTGGCTGGGAGGTGATTTGGTCACAAGAGTGGAGCCTTCATGTTGGGATTAGGTAAAGTTCAGTTCAGTCACTTAAGTCATGTCTGACTCTTTGCAACCTCATGGACTGCAGCGCACCAGGCTTACTGTCCATCACCAACACCCGGAGCCTGCTCAAACTCATGTTCATCACATTGATGGTGCCATCCAACCATCTCATCCTCTGTCATCACCTTCTCCTCTCACCTTCAATCTTTCCCAGCATTAGGGTCTTTTCCAATGAGTCGGTTCTTCACATCAGGTGGCCAGAGTATTGGAGTTTCAGCTTCAGCATCAGTCCTTCCAATGGATATTCAGGACTGATTTCCTTTAGGATGGACTGTTAGGATCTCTTTGCAGTCCAAGGGACTCTCAAGAGTCTTCTCCAACACCACAGATCAAAAGCATCAATTCTTTGGTGCTCAGCTTTCTTTATAGTCCAACTGTCACATCCATACATGACAATTGGAAAAACCATAGCTTTGACTAGATGGATCTTTGTTGGCAAAGTAATGTCTCTGCTTTTTAATATGCTATATAGGTTGATGACAGCTTTTCTTCCAAGGAGGAAGTTTCTTTTAATTTCATGGCTGCAGTCACCATCTGCATGATTTTGGAGCCACAAAAAATAAAGTCTCTCACTATTTCCATTGTTTCCCCATCTATTTGCCATGAAGTAACAGGACTGGATGCCACCATCTTAGTTTTCTGAATGTTGAGTTTGAAGCCAATTTTTCACTCTCCTCTTTCACTTTCATCAAGAGGCTCTTTAGTTCTTCTTTGCTTTCTGCTATAAGGGTGGTATCATCTGCATATCTGAGGTTATTGATATTTCTCCCGGCAATCTGGATTCCAGCTTCTGCTTCATCCAGCCCAGCATTTCTCATGATGTACTCTGCATATAAGTTAAATAAGCAGGGTGACAATATACAGCCTTGACGTACTATTTTCCTGATTTGGAACCAGTCTGCTGTTCCATTTCCAGTTCTAACTCTTGCTTCTTGATGTGCATACAGATTTCTCAGGAAGCGGGTAAGAAGGTATGGTATTCCCATCTCTTAAAGAGTTTTCCACAGTTTGTGGTGATTCACACAATCAAAGGCTTTGGTGTAGTCAAGAAAGCAGAAGTAGATATTTTTCTGGAACTCTCTTGCTTATTTGATGATCCAATGGATGTTGGCAATTTGATCTGTTTCCTCTGCCTTTATAAATCCAGTTTGAACATCTGGAAGTTCACAGTTCATGTACTTTTGAAGCCTAGTTTGGAGAATTTTGAGCAATACTTTGCTAGCGTGTGAGATAACTGCAATTGTGCACAGTTTGAACATTCTTTGGCATTGCCTTTCATTGGGATTGGAATGAAAACAGACCTTTTCCAGTCCTGTGGCCACTGCTGAGTTTTCCAAATTTGCTGGCATATTGAGTGCAGCACTTTCACAGCATCATCTTTCAGGATTTCAAATAGCTCAGTTGGAATTCCATCACCTCCACTAGCTTTGTTTGTAGTGATGCTTTCTAAGGCCCACTTGACTTCACATTCCAGGATGTCTGGCTCTAGGTGAGTGATCACATCATCATGATGATCTGGGTCAAGAAGATCTTTTTTGTACAGCTCTGTGTATTCCTGTCACCTTTTCTTAATATCTTCTGCTTCTGTTAGGTCACACCATTTCTGTCCTTTATCGAGCCCATCTTTGCATAAAATGTTCCCTTGGTATCTATTTTTCTTGAAGAGATCTCTAGTCTTTCCCTTTCTATTGTTTTCCTCTATTTCCTTCCATTAATCACTGAGGAAGATTTTTTTATGTCTCCCTGCTATTCTTTGGAACTCTGCATTCAAATGCAAGTATCTTTCCTTTTCTCCTTTGTCCTTTGCTTTTCTTCTTTTCTCAGCTATTTGTAAGGCCTCCTCAAACAACCATTTTGCCTTTTTGCATTTCTTTTTCTTGGGGATGGTTTGGATCACTGCCTCCCGTACAACGTCACAAACCTCCATCCATAGTTCTTCAGGCAGTTTGTCTATTGGATCTAATCCCCTGAATCTATTGCATATAATCCCTAGAATCGGCCATAGGTGAATCCATGTCCCTACCCTCCCGAACTTCCCTCCCAGGCAGGTAGGTTCTTCACTATTGGTACCACCTGGGAAGCCCTAGGGAAATCTAAGCAAACCTCTGGAGGCTCAGTGTGGTAAAGTCTGAGAGTAAAAAACTCCCAGAGCCATTCATAGGGAAGACGCACACACTTTTGTAAGTGTAAGAGCCCACCACCAACAGTTAATCTCACAGTGAAGTACACAGAAATATTTTCTGATATCCTCAGGAAAAGGTGAGAAACAACAATTTATAATCTTCCAGAACATCCTGTTTTTCTTAACAAAGTCTCCTTCAAGAGAAAGTATTTTACCAGAACTGAACCTACTGTTTTTGTTTTTTTTCCAATTAGAACCTAACTGATCAAAGAAAGGAAAATATTCAGCACCAGCCCACACAAGTGTACTACTGCACCTAAAAGGGGAGAAAAATCTGAGAAGCACTTGTGCAGCCCATGGGCACAGTCTCAGTAAAAGACTGAGACATAATTATAGAGCAGTAGAACACTTCCCTTTACCCCAGACCTGACAGTGTCGAAGGCCTAATTATTTGAGGTTCTTTTACCTAGAAAATAGTGCCATTTGTCAACAAAAAATTACAACATATATTAAAAGGCAAAACATTCAGAAACGAAGATCGTGGCATCTGGTCCCATCACTTCATGGGAAACAGATGGGGAAACAGTGTCGGACTTTATTTTGGGGGGCTCCAAAATCACTGCAGATGGTGACGGCAGCCATGAAATTAAAAGACGCTTACTCCTTGGAAGGAAAGTTATGACCAACCTAGATAGCATATTCAAAAGCAGAGACATTACTTTGCCAACAAAAGTCCATCTAGTCAAAGCTATGGTTTTTCCAGTGGTTATGTATGGATGTGAGAGTTGGACTGTGAAGAAAGCTGAGTGCCAAAGAATCGATGCTTTTGAACTGTGGTGTTGGAGAAGACTCTTGAGAGTCCCTTGGACTGAAAGGAGATCCAACCAGTCCATTCTGAAGGAGCTCAGTCCTGGGTGTTCTTTGGAAGGAATGATGCTAAAGCTGAAACTCCAGTATTTTGGCCACCTCATGCAAAGAGTTGACTCTTTGGAAAAGACTCTGATGCTGGGAGGGATTGGGGGCAGGAAGAGAAGGGGACGACTGAGGATGAGATGGCTGGATGGCATCACTGACTCGATGGATGTGAGTCTGAGTGAACTCTGGGAGTTGGTGATGGACAGGTAGGCCTGGCGTGCTGCGATTCATGGGGTCGCAAAGAGTCGGACACGACTGAGTGACTGAACTGAACTGAAGGGGTGGATCAAAAAAAATCTTACTCCAATTTATGTCAAAGAACAGTCTGCCTATATTTTTTCTGATTTATAGTATATGGCCTTACATTAAGGTCTTTAATCCATTTTGAGTTTATTTTTGTGTATGTAATTAGTGAGTGTTCTAATTTCATCCTTCTATATAGAAAACCATAATTTGAAAGGATGCATGCACCTCGATGTCACTGTAGCACTATTTACACTAGCTAGGAAATGGAAAAAAACTAAATATCCATCAACAGAGGAATGAATAAAGAAGATGTGTTACAAATATATATGGAATTTTAATCAGCCCTTAAAAAGGAATAAAATAATGCAATCTGTGGCAACATGGATGGATCTAGAGATTATCATACAGAGTGAAATGAGTCAGAAAGAGAAAGATAAATATTTTATAATATCTCTTGAATGTGAAATCTTGAAAAAGGGTACAGATGAACTTACTTGCAAAGCAAAAATAGAGTCACAGATGCAGCAAAGAAACTTACGGTTACCAAGGGGAGATGGGATGAACTGGTGGATTGAGACTGATATATACACACTACTGTATAAAGCAGACAGCTAGTGAGAGTCTACTGTATAGCACAGGGAACTTTACTCAGTGCTCTGTGGTGACCTAAATGGGAAGGGAATCTAAAAAAAGTTGGATATGTGTATGAAAGAAAGTGAAAGTGAAAGTGAAGTCGTGTCTGACTCTTTGCGACCCTGTGGACGGTAGCCTACCAGGCTCCTCTGTCCATGGGATTTTCCAGGCAATAGTACTGGAGTGGGTTGCCATTTGCTTCTCCAGGGGATCTTCCCGACCCAAGGATCGAACCCAGGTCTCCCGCATTGTAGACAGATGCTTTACCATCTGAGCCACCGGGGAAGTGTATACATGTAACTAATTCACTTAGGTGTACAATAGAAACTAACACAACATTATAAGGCAACTATACTACAATAACTTGGAGAAGGAAATGGCAGCCCACTCCAGTGTTCTTGCCTGGAGAATCCCAGGGACAGAGGAGCCTGGTGGGCTGCCGTCTATGGGGTGGTACAGAGTCAGACACGACTGAAGCGACTTAGCAGCAGCAGCATACTCCAATAAAAAAATAAGTAAGATGGTTCCATTATACAGATTCAAGACTCTGCAAAATAAATTTCACATGAAACAATACTGATTCCATATAATAACTTGAAAATATTTGTGTTCAACATTGGTCCTAGTCAACAATAAGAATTACAAATGGATTCTGCCCACACACTGCTTTAGGCTACTGAGATTCACTTACTGAACACAGGTTTAACAAAGCAAAGTGCAGTGAAGTCGCTCAGTCGCGTCCGACTCTTCGCGACCCCATGAACTGCAGCCTACCAGGCTCCTCCGTCCATGGGATTCTCCAGGCAAGAGTACTGGATTGGGGTGCCACTGCCTTAACAAAGCAAGCAATGTTTAAATCTTACCCTCTGGCCGGGACTTATTGAGAAGGATATGTTCTCTAGTATGGCATTCCCTCCATCTATATACTTTGCTGTGAGGTCTTTGACAGTCATTTGGCCCCCTGAGGGCCAGATGTCATCTTTCTTCACATGTTGATTCTCGATGATCATAACTTTTGAGGGTTGACTATCTTTGGATGGTCTGAATGAATTGTTAGGTTTACCATCTTCTGTTGGCATATCAATAAACTTAAAGACTCGGCTCACAGATCGCATCTGAAATAAAAATAATATTTTATTTTTTTAAGAGTTGCAGAGAATGTCAAAATTAGTTTAATGTTTCCTAAAATATAACTGTAGGGTGTGATACTAGCTAGTCGTCAGTTGGTTATTTGTTAGGTTTCTCAATGAAGTAACAGGAAATAATTGGATAGAACTAAAAGCTTAACCAAGAGAGTTAACTAGGATTTCTATAAATGGGTTCTTTATAAACCTGTTTTTAACTCTCAGTTATGCAAGCCACACATAAATAGCCAGACTTTACTCAATGGGATAGATGATGTCAAGGGGAAACTTTTTTTCACCATTGTGTAGTACAATGTTCTACAACGGATAAGTTATAATAAAATGTTTCAAACTTCAAAATCACTATATAAAAGGCTTTCCTTATTCTTACAGTGCATTAATAACTGTCAACAATTCTATGTCAGCTGGGTGGTAGGTGGACTCCTGAGGCTCAGTAAATTTTTAATAACTTCACAATAATCTTCAAGCAAATTTGAAATCACTGGCATATATCTGTAGTTAAATATTACACTGTTAATCTAAATAACTTAAAGATCAATGTCCACTGCTAAGCAAAATGTGACTGTGTAAGTGCTGTATTTGAAATTCAACCATTTTTAAAATTAATTTATTTTTAAAATTTTATTTTATTGATGTATAGTTGACTTACAATGTTGTGTTAGTTTCTGGTATTCAACAAAGTGATTCAATTATTCAAATGTATACAAATTCTTTTTCATATTCTTTTCCATTACAGTTTATTACAGGATATTGAATATAGTTCCCTGTGCAACAATAGGACCTTGCAGTTTGTCCATTCTGTATATAATAGTTTGCATCTGCTAATTCCAATCTCCCAATCCATCCCTCCCCCTTGGCAACCATAAATCCATTCTCTGTGTCTGTGAGTCTGTTTCTGTTTTG
Source organism: Oryx dammah (assembly GCF_014754425.2). Taxonomy (NCBI): domain Eukaryota; kingdom Metazoa; phylum Chordata; class Mammalia; order Artiodactyla; family Bovidae; genus Oryx; species Oryx dammah. Next base: position 51,131,080 of record NW_024070202.1, read on the forward strand.
TAAATAAGTTCACTTATGTCATTATTTTAGATTCCACATATGATATCATATGGTGTTTGTCTTTCTCTTTCTGACGTACTTTGCTTAGTGAGATCATCTCTAGTTGTACCCATGTTGCTGCAAATGGCATTATAAAATTCAACTATTTTGCACGAGTGCTTAAATTCTTCAATGACAGCATATTTCTCTGAACAATTATAATTTACAAAATTTGGAAAGTGATTTTTTAAATAGCCTGGCATATAATAGGCATCCAATACATAATTGAAAATATTTAAAGTGTACCTGTGTGCTCAGTTGTGACCAGCTCTTTGTGTCCCCATGGACTGTAGCCAAGCAGAGTCCTCTGTCCCTCAGATTTCCTAAGCCAGAATACTGGAGTGGGTTGCCATTTCGTTCTCTAAGGGATCTTCCTGACCCAGGGATCGAACCTGCATCTCCTGCACTGGCAGGCAGATTCTTTACCACTGAGCCACCAGGTAGCCCATAAACAGCTTACTAGACAGAAATTTTTTGTCTTAAAAGTAATTGCTGATTCTGTCTTTAGCCAGTTGATAATTTAACCTTCTATTTTACAATGTTAATTTATTATCATCATAGTTATTTAGATATTAATAAGAAATAATTCTTTCAGCAAAAAAAAGGTGAGATGAAATGATATGGGCATTCATTTCTATTTTTATTTTTCATTATGAAAAGGTGAAATGGGAAGAATTCTTCATTTTTAGTATGAAACAACTCATAGATGAATCAGAGAAGTTCAGATATTTATCCTTAATTGAACATTTAAAGCTTAATTTTAGAAAATCTTAATAGCATTGCCTATTTGCACATGCACTGATCAAGACATATTTATAAAGAGCTTTATTCTGTCTAGTAATTGTGTGCTTCAATTTCCCTCATCTTGAATATATCTTCAAATTATCTTCAATAATTACTCAAGATTCAAAAAGAGAATCCTTTTAAGCCAAAACCCACTAGAAATGGAAGTGAAAAATATCCAAAGTCGATGTCCATCAAAAATAACTCAGGAGGAAATAAATGGCATATTATAATTATTCCTCTGAGATAATATTTTAATTTCCAAATTATGGATGATTTTCAGAGTTTATTAAATCCTGACTCAGTTTTTTTATTAAATTTGAATTGAAATACACTGTTGACATTTATGCATGTCAGTGCTGTGAAGAATTCTATACTAGTCTTTGTTAAGTGGTTTAGCACGTCCAGTAAGGAACTGTATAACAAAAATCCATCCTATTTTAACAATTTCAAGCATCAAAAAACATTTAAATATTGCTACAAAACTACTCAAAATTACATGTGTTATTATTAGAAAATGACATCAAAATTACTATTTTGACAGCACTAAAATGTCATGTACAATTTTTCTTTGTAAGCATTTGTCTGAGTACAGCAAATTACATTCTTCATTAGCAAGGGTTAACCCAGGACTTCTTTTGTTGTTGTTTTATTTTTTTAATTTAGAATTTCTAATGTCAGCTATGGTATACAGAATGCACCTATCAAATTGAGAAAATACAATTTTCAACTCATCACCTTTCATATAATCTAGTTGCTTAAAGTCACTTCTAGCAAGATCTCTGAATTCACCAAGGTTTCTTCTTCTACTCGGTGGAAGGCATGGTCAAATAGAAAATAAATATGACTATAACACAAGTAGTCATATATCTTCTACACTTGATTTAACAACCAAAGATTCTTATCTGTAGTCAGGGATGGATCCAGGTGTGGTGGAAACAGAGATCTAAGTAATGTGGGAGATTCTTCTTAAGAGAAGGTCTTAAGAAGACCTCAATACAATGAAATATTATTCAGCCATAAAAAGGATGAAACATGAAATATTGTCATTTGCAACACTGATGAACACAGAGATTATGATACTAAGTGAAATCAGACAGAGAAAGATAAACATTATATCATATCACTTGTATGTGAATTCTAAAAAAATAATACTAATGAATCCATTTACAAAACAAAAACAGACTCACAGATACAGAAAACAAACTTATGGTTACTAAAGTAGGGAATAAATTAGGAGCATGGGATTAACAGATACACACTACTATATATAAAAAGAATAAGCAACAAGGATTTACTGTATAACACAGGGAACAATATTCAAAAAAAAAGAGAAGAAGGAAAAAGAAATAAAATTCTGCATAGAAAATTAAGTATAGGACCTTCAAAAGGTTCCATGCAAGTGGCAGAATGTGAGCTTACATCTAAGGGGCTTCAGTTAAATCCACTGTGCCTATTACAGTAAACTTACTCAAGCACTGTTTAAATATCTTCCCCACCAAATGTTTAGCATCATGCAGTCCCTTAATAAATCTCTGTTCTTAATGAATTAACCCATTGTTCCACCTCACAGGCAGAAAGCAGTTTCTGAGCAGGGAGAATGGCAGTGCTATAACTTAGTAGGAAATCCAGGCTGCAATTGTAGCCTCAGCTCTCACCCTAAAAATATACATTTACTATTTGGATCAGAAGGACGTTTTAACATATCAAATTATTTTTAGTCTCATCTACTTGTTTTCATTAATCTTCTTAACCAAACTGAATCCTATCTCTAATTTGGGATGTCTAAACATTTTAAGGTGATTTATAAAAACTGCTGTGCCATTGTCTACCTGTGTAGGTGGAACTGGATGGAAATTCAGATTTGACCATTTTCAAAGTTCTGTAGATGGAGTTGGGCAAACTCTTTAACCTGAAGCTGCTGCTTCTGTGCACAGAAAAGTGCTTCCTATAGAGAAATGAGGGGGTATTGCTGTCTAGCTCACTGACAGCAAAGTCTCAATATAGCCATTACCAGCTTAGGTAGAAACACATGGCTTAGATTTTAAGAAGTAAATGATGAAGCCAAAATGAGACTCAGGCACTGAAACATCAAATCATCAATCAAATCAAGTTTTCCTCATGTGAAGAGGAAAACTTCGCATACTTTGCATAGGCTTTCCACAAAATTGGAGCTTAGTCAAAATGAAGTGGGGTTTTTGCTTGAGAAGCATCTCATTTAAAATTTTGGCATGATTATTTATATCATGTATTATACTCAAAAATTCTCCTGAGCCCATTTTTAAAAATGAATCTCATTATCTTTATGACAATGTCTGAATTACTTATCTAAGCATCAGTGAAACAAAGTCTTTTGGGGAAAGACTGCTCCATAGTCTCATCTCAACTTTACTTTGTAACAGATATACTTTCGGAGAAGGCAATGGCACCCCACTCCAGTACTCTTGCCTGGAAAATCCCATGGATGGAGGAGCCTGGTAGGCTGCAGTCCATGGGGTCGCTAAGTCAGACATGACTGAGCAACTTCACTTTCACTTTTCACTTTCCTGCATTGGAGAAGGAAATGGCAACCCACTCCAGTGTTCTTGCCTGGAGAATCCCAGGGACGGGGGAGCCTGGTGGGCTACCATCTATGGGGTCGCACAGAGTCGGACACGACTGAAGCGACTTAGCAGCAGCAGATATACTTTGAAAGAGAAAATGATTCCTGATTTTCCTTTTCAACTTCTGTTAACAAAGAGGCAAGAAAAGGCTTAAAGCCCTCTTTTAGGGCAAGTCAGGAAACCAGACTCTTTTCCCTGCACAAAATATTTGTTCTATTTCCTTTCATCCTTTTGGTTGTTTGGAAACCAGGCCATCAAATTTGTTCATTAACACCTAAACTACATGTAACACCCACAAACCCATGACAATAGAATATATATTGCAAAAGCCCGAGATCTGGCTGGCAGTGTTGTAAAGAGTGTTCATAACTGGTGGTTACAGGAAGGTTACAATAAATAAATGTGAAAGCAATCATCTATTAATAGAAAACCGACACCATGTGAAAAACATCACACATTTTGCAAGAGAAATTTTCAAAATGTGAAGTACATAAAAGGTAGGATTAAAGTGTTTTAAATCTTAGATTCTTCCTGGTAGGCCCAGACTAGATGCTTTTCATCAAGCAACTGACAAGTCAACCGACAGTGACCTAAGACCCAAGGTCATGTTAGAGTGATTAGCATAATCTTTAGGCCATGGATATAGACTTAAGAGATAATGGTTATCATGGAAAAAGACTCTCTACCCAAAACATATTCTTGAAACTCTGATCTATCTTTCTGCACCAATTACTTATGCTCCTAGAGCCCTTAACAAGTCAGTCAGGACTGTATTGCTATAAATTATTAACAGCTTAAGTGAGTTACTTATAGTATACTATAGATTCTAACCCTTTAGAAATTATTATAGCTTACTACCTAATCTGTGGTGAATTATGTGGCAAGTTAATTTGACTTTTTTCTGACTGCAGGATGTGCAAAAACAAAACAAAACACACACACACAACTAATGTCAAAAAGGCATATCTTAAATAAACACAGAGATATCAAATACATTGGTGCCTATTTTCAATAATTAAGAGCTTCATAATTATGGTACCAAGTGCCAATAGGCAAAAGAGGACCCTGATTTATCTATCTGAAAAGGTCTGATATCACTTATTACATCTACTACTCAAACTTGAACTTAGACGATTCTGGAGTTACTATTTTCTAAAAGCATATGATAGGCTATCAGCAAGTGCTTGGTGAATACAATTGGGCCTATGAGGTGTCCATTAAACATATTTCAAAGGAAATCTCAAGAAGAGATTTACTAGACAAAAAAATTAAAACAACAGATTAAAATATTTTCCCAAGGTTTTGACTGTTTTACTAAGGTTTTTTCTAAGCATCTTAACTTTGAAACAGCACAACTTTCCCAAGTTCTCTATCATTAAGCACCATTCTTTACATATCTTTCAGGTTTATATTTGCCACTGGTTGATATACAGGATAAAAATAATTTGCTGATAGTCCATCAGTTCCAAAGTAAATTCTATCCCATAGACCAGAGGTAAGCAAAACTGTGGCCCAATGGCCAAATCACGCCATATCCATTTGTTTATATTAGCTTTGCCCTACAAAAGCTTAGGTTTCCCAGGTGGCCCCGTGGTAAAAAATCTACCTGCCAATGCTGGAGCTACAGGAGATGCAGGTTCAAAACCTGGGTTGGGAAGATCCCCTGGAGAAGGAAATGGCAATCCACTCCAGTACTCTTGCTTGGGAAATCCCATGGACAGAGGAGCCTGGTGGGCTTACAGAGAGCCCACATCCATGGCATCACAGAGAGTCAAACAGGACTGAGTGTGCGCATGTGTGCATACACACACCCAAACTTAGCTGAATAACTGCATAGAGACCACATAGCTCAATGTTGAAAAAGGTACTGCCTAACCCTTTACAGGAAAAATTTGCTGGCTCCCTTCCATGACTCACAGAAAACTGGGGCGAAAATGAACCTTAGAGACCTTCAAATTCAGTGAATCACAGGTCTATATATACCAGAATAACCTGGAACACTTTTTAAAAGATAGACATCATGCCTGGTCACTTTGCCCTCAACCAAGAGAACTGCTTTAATTAGTCTCAGAGGACCCTGAGTAATCTCTCTTTTTATAAAGGTTCCACGTGTACTGTCAGGTTGAAAACCTCTGATCTAATCCATTCCTTCTTGGTACAAATGAAAAGTTTTAAATCTAGGAAGTTTCAGTGTTAAGCACAAAGCTCCACAAATTTCCCTAACTTTCCTACACTCGCACAATCCCATCAGGTTCTCATAAGCCTCTCCTACCAATTCAAGACTCAACAACATCTTAATGGAGCTTTCTTTGTCTTTGTTGGTTCCAGTAACACACTGGTTAAGAGTTCTTTGATCAGCTCTGGCAGCTGCAGTGGTGAGTGACCTAATCACTGGACCCAAGCCTTCAGGGCAGTGGCAGACCCCTGTGACGCCCAAGAGCACCCAGAACAGTGCCTGTATATGTGCCCATGAGGACTTGAGATATCTCAGAGATTCGGAAGAGAATGTCAGAACTAACAGAACCTTAAAAAATTTCCAACCAAACTGTTTCATTTACAAAGGAGGAAAATGCCCTCACGTAGGTTATGACTTATTTGCCTAAGGCTGCACAACTTCTTGGTGGTAAGGCTAGAGTAGAACATGGCATAGAAAGCCACTTTATAGGATGGAAATAGAAAGGCTGGGTGGGACAAAGTCTTGGAACAGACATCATAAGTGGAAAATACACCCCCAAAGACTCATGAGAACAGAAAAACAAAGAAAGGTATTATCAAGATGCCATTAAAAGGAGGTTAAAAAAATATAAGAAATGAATCCTCCCCTCAGATTCTCAGGGCAGAAACTATTTTCAATCCAAGAGAACTGGGCATCAGGAGAACTGAGAATTGAAGAAAAGCCAGGTTCCCCACTTCTCCTTGCATCAGATTTCTCATTGGTCACTGTACAATCAGTCACTTGATCTTTACTGGAACCCAAAATAAACACAGGCAATAAAAGGACAAAGGAGAAACAGAGGGAGTTTCTATTGACAGAAAACTCTTCTCAGATTACATCAATCTTGTAAGAACTTTCTGGAGACTCATTAACTGGAATCTAAATGTGAACGCTACAGAGGTACAGTCTTCCTTACTCATCCTGGAGGCTTCCACCCTCTTGTGTTACTAAGAACACACTATGCAACAGGGATGGTTTATAGGCTGCTACAATTGGAGAATTAAGAAAGTGGGTACTAGTCATATGCTCAGATATTTTAGTTTTGCTCACCAGGACGCAGACAGTCCTGAAAATAGGTTAAATATCAACTGTCTCATTCAAACAATAATACTCTTAGTGTGAGCAAGTCCCCAGTCACCAGATGGGTTGATACAACTAAGTCTGAAACACTACCTTTGCGTCCTTTCTAGCTCTCATTTATTTAATTTTTACTCATTCGTGGAGGCAAAAATCTAGGTATACACTGACTATTTAAGACAGTCTCTCAGTCGTGTCTGATTCCTTGCGACCCCATGGACTATACAGTCCATGGAATTCACCAGGTTCGAATACTGGAGTGGGTAGCCACTCTCCAGGGGACCTTCCCAACCCAGGGACTGAACCCAGGTCTCCCACAATGCAGGCGGATTCTTAACCAGCTGAGCCACCAAGGAAGCCCATTTAAGATATATGAAGTTTAAATAGTTAACAATAGGAGACAGAGAAGCTTTATGTTGTTAAAAATGGCAGGCATCTTATGAATTCAAATACAATAAGTACCCAACTTTGTTAATAACACAAAATTTTTTAAGATTGAATTTACTTTAGTCCATATAGTACTTGAGGAATGGAGCTAAAAAGAATTAATACGTCTCTTTTCATCCCATCTACAGAATAGTATAAGCTCTGCAACTGAAATGAACAGAGAGACATACACATGTGCTGTGCTACGCTTAGTTGTTCAGTCGTGTCCGACTCTCTGTGACCCCATGGTCTGTAGTGTCCTAGGCTCCTCTGTCTGTGGGGATTCTCCAGGCAAGAATACTGGAATGGGTTGCCATGCCTTCCTCTAGGGGATCTTCCCAACCCAGGGATCAAACCCAGGTCTCCCTCAGTGCAAGCGGATTCTTTACCATCTGAGACACCAGGGAAACTCATGGATACTGGTGTGGGTGGCCTACCCCTTCTCCAAGGGCTCTTCCCAACCCAAGAATCAAACCAGGGTCTCCTGCATTGCAAGAGGATTCTTTATCAGCTGAGGTACCAGGGAAGACAGATATACACATAATTTATGTTAAAATTAAGAGAGAATTAGAAGTAACAGTTTTTAAAACACTGTGGTATCAACTGAAATAACTGGAAATCCCCTAACATGGGAGTTTAAATGGGAATTAAGTTGGACTCTGATAATTTTACTATTTTAAAAATCTCTGGGATTATTCATGACCTATTATACTACACTGTTCATAAGGTGACAGATGAATTTTTTCCCAAACTCGTTAAAGCTAGACAAACTAGTAGGCAGAATAGAAGTTTTGTTCCCTTTTAATGGTCTCTTGATACCACAAGCATATTTCCAGGAGATTCCAAACAAGAATTTAAGAACTAAAATGTCAAGTCTACTGGAAGACAGTTTATCACTGTGTTTTATAAATACATGGAGGTGTCAAGTTAGTAGTTGAATATATATAGAGAGAGAGAGCAGAGGAGTGGTCTTCACTGGAGATATGAATGTGTGATTCACTGAGAGATGTTTTCAGAAACATGGAGTTAGATTATAACAGCTAGAGAAAGTGTAGATAGAAGAGGGCTAGCATACAGCTGGTGTTTAGTGATCTAAAAGAAGATAAGGGGTCAGCAAAGAGAACTAAGGAGGAACCAGTGAGGCAGCAGGAAAACCGGGTGTGAATAACATCACCGTAGTGAAAGAAGAAAGGATAACAAGAAGGATGTGTCCATGGCATGAGTACTGAGAGGGTAACAGGCAGGAAGGCCAGGGGTCTCCAAACGGAGGAAATAGCTTGCAAGTGTCAGACATTTTTATCTCTCTTAAGGGGCAGGAGGAAACAAACTAGTGATATTTTTTCCTTATCTATACAATTTTAAAAGGAGGTTTCTCTTAAAATTTTGTGTTGCCATAGTGACACCTGATTTCACCTGAAGTTAACCAATGCCTCTTTCTTATGAAATGTTTACCTTAAGCTATGCTAATATACTATGCATTTATCCCAAACTCTGTCTTCAAGTCGGTTCGCCTTTTGGCTCAGAACCTATTTGATAAACCAGTATGTTATACTCAGATACTGTTCCTCTAATCTATGTAAATGAAACTATTTGTATGGTGATCTGCCCTTCTTCAAGATTCAAGTTAATCATTTTATGGCCCAAGATGAATCATTTGGTGCCAAGATTATCCCAAAATGCATCTTATGGGTGAGGGGCCTGGTGCCATTCTGAGTTTTAAGACATTCCTTTCTTTCATTAACAGACTGGTAGTGACTATATAACATCTGGCTGAAGACTAGCAGGGGGGTGCTCTTTCTGCCCCCTTCTGATGCCTATGTCAGAAGCTTTCTTTACCTCCTTTATACTTTAATAAAACTTTATTACACAAAAGCTCTGAGTGATCAAGCCTCGTCTCTAGCCCCGGATTGAATTCTTCTCCTCCGGGGGCCAAGAATCCTGGTGTCATGATTCAACAACAACCTTTCAAGTACTACTGAGAGATTGAGAGATATAAAGATGCTGGCTCTTGAAAGATATTGGTCATGAGTCTGAGGGATGATGGAAATGAAATGAAGTAGGGTGTGGAAAGAATTTCCATATTTCAAATCCTAAAAGATACGCTGTTAAAGTGCTTCACTCAAATTGCTAGCAAATTTGGAAAACTCAGCAGTGGCTACAGGACTGGAAAAGGTCAGTTTTCATTCCAATCCTAAAGAAAGGCAATGCCAAACAACATTCAAACTACCACACAATTGCACTCATTTCACATGCTAGCAAAGTAATGCTCAAAATTCTCCAAGCCAGGCTTCAACAGTATGTGAACCATGAACTTCCAGATGTTCAAGCTGGATTTAGAAAAGGCAGAGGAACCAGAGATTAAATTCAACATCTGTTGGATCATCAAAAAAATAAGACAGTTCCAGAAAAACATCTACTTCTGTTTCATTGATTACACCAATTGGTGTAGATTTTGATGGTGTTGATGGTGTGGATCACAACAAACTGTGGAAAATTCTTCACAAAGTGGGAATACCAGACCTCCTTACCTGCTTTCTGAGAAATCTGTATGCTGGTCAAGAGCCAACAGTTAGAACCAGACTTGGAACAACAGACTGGTTCCAAATCAGTAAAGGAGTATGTCAAGGCTGTGACAATATGTCATCCTGCTTAATTAACTTATATGCAGAATACATCATGCCAAATGCTGGGCTAGATGAAGCACAAGCTGAATCAAGATTGTCAGGAGAAATATCAATAACCTCATATATGCAGATAACACCACCCTTATGGCAGAAAGTGAGGAAGAACTAAAGAGCCTCTTGATGAAAGTGAAAGAGGAGAGTTAAAAAGTCGGCTTAAAGCTCAACATTCAGAAAACAAAGATCATGGCATCTGGTTCATCATCCCATGGCATAATAGATGAGAAACAGTGAGAGACTTTATTTTCTTGAGCTCCAAAATCACTACAGATGGTGACTGCAGCCATGAAATTAAAAGATGTTTGCTCCTTGGAAGAAAAGCTATGACAACCTAGACAGCATATTAAAAAGCAGAGACCAGAGGTCAGTAAAGGTCCACCTAGTCAAAGCTATGGTTTTTCCAGTAGTCATGCATGGATGTGAGAGTTGACCTATATAAAGAAAGTTGAGTGCCAAAGGATTGATGCTTTTGAACTGTTGTGTTGGAGGAGACTCTTGAGAGTCTTTTGGACTGAAAGGAGATCCAACCAGTCCATCTTAAAGGAAACCAGTCCTGAATGTTCATTGGAAAGACTGATGCTGAAGCTGAAACTCCAATACTTTGGCCACCTGATGTGAAGAACTGACTCATTGGAAAAGACCCTGATGCTGGGAAAGATTGAAGGCAGAAGGAGAAGGGTATGACAGAGGATGAGATGGTTGGATGGCATCACCAACTCGATGGACATGAGTTTAAGCAAGCTCTGAGAGTTGGTGATGGACAGGGAAGCCTGGCATGCTGCAGTCCATGGGATCACAAAGATTTGGAAACAACTCAGTGACCTAACTGACTGACTGATGGAAAGGACTGGGAGGATGACATGGAGTAAAGCACTGTTTCAAGAATTTCTGCTGAAAATAGGTCAAAGAAAAGGGGTGTTAGATCAAGGGATGGTATTTTTATGCTAGGGAGAAAGGTACCACAAAGAGGAGTTAATTGCATTACATAGGAGCAAAGACACAGAGGGGCCTGGAGCATATGAGCAGTGGTGCAGAACGGTGTTACAACTAGTGGAAAGAAAGGAAGAAATTCTTTCTGGCTCCACCTTTTTTTTTTCCTATGACATATATAGCAAGATCATTGACTGAAAATGCAATGCGTACAATTATTAGAGTACCTGAGAAGAGACAAGAAGGTGATAAAGAGCTATCTTAGGGAATAAAACAGAGAGAACTTATCAGGAAAATGTATTAAAAGGTTTGTTGACCAGTTCTGAGTGCCAACCTCTGAGATGTGTAGTTAGTCATAAATACAAAGCTACCTGAGGTTGTGATGAGGAAGTGTTATCATCCAAATATTATTAATATCTTCACTGGCTGAAAGCTAAGGAAGTCTGGGCACCCGAGTAAATGAATGGATGAGCCGTAAAAGGAAAGTCATATTCTTGTAACTTCATATTTATATTGACATTTCATGTTCATGCCTAAACCCAGCCAGATGGGTAAATGAAATATTCTTTCCAAGTCTAAATGTATTTTTTTCCTGGTACCTGTGTATTAAAAAACTAAAAGTGTCAAACAAAACACCCTGTTTATTGAATTTTAAACTCAGGTGGAGGGATGTCCCTGGGTCCAGTGGTTAAGACTCCATGGTTCCAATGGAGGGGTACAGGTTCAATCCCTGGTCATGGAACTAAGATCCTACATGCTGCAAGATGTGGCCAAAAAAAAAAAAAAAAACCACCTACCTGAGGTCTAAATTCATTTCAGAACTCAACAAAGTAAAATGAGTTTTTACTTCGGAGGTTACAAGGAACTCTAGTGTTAACATATACGTAAACATGAAATTTGAGGTTACAGCTCTCTCCCTTCCTACTTTCAACATATGCTAGGTGAAAACTAACAAATTACTGGACTACTGTAGCAGTTGCAAGGGTGGAAGCAGCAAGATGGAATTAATAACTAGATAAATGCCAACAAAGACTCAGGCAAGACCATTTGCGCTATTTGGCAGCAAAACACAAACCAACATGATCACTTTGATATTCAAACAAAAGAATATAACTTTTAAAAATATGATGAACTCCAAATATTGATACTTTTCACAGACTGTATTATAACATAATACTTTATTGCGAAGATCCTGTTATGCCAGGAGATGAAAGAAACAAAGTCAAAGCACAGGTCACAAAGTCTAGGATGACCATGTGAAAAACTAGCTAAATAAAAAAGCTTGAAAGAAACTTTAATAGAGATTAGACATGCAAAACAGACAGGCACCAAACAAAGAGAGGCTGTAGAGGCTGTTATATAAACCAAGGAAATTAATACGATAGAGAGAAAAGAATTGTGCATGTACAAGGTCAACAAATGCTTCCAGACAAAGAAAAAAGTACATGAGGATTTTAACTGTAATGTCAAAGTTGAGGAAAGTTTGAACAAAGAATTAAATAGATGCTAGTACAATATTTACTTAGTATTCTCCTGCTATTTTCCAACAGAAACATTTTAAAGTACATTTACAAGACTCAACTCCAAAAGTATACAAGCTAAGTGAGGAGATAAATAGAGGCACTGCTGCTGCTGCTAAGTCACTTCAGTTGTGTCCGACTCTGTCCGACCCTTAGCATGGACTGCAGCCCACCAGACTCCTCTGTCCATGGGATTTTCCAGGCAAGGGTACTGGAGTGGGGTGCCATTGCCTTCTCTGAAATAGAGTCACTAAATAGAGCTGGTCAAACTAAAATGAAACTCTGCTATAAATCATATTGTTAAATAACATTTCAATGAATTATTAAAATGCTTTTGTTAAATAAAATATTGTCACAAGGGCAAGAAGAGGGCGTGAAAAAATTTGTTTTTTCCCTAGAGGTATATTTTATAATGATATTTATTCTGACAGGAATTGATTATACACATTTCAACAACTGAATGAATATGTGCATTTTGAGAACATGTCAACTGTCTCAGAGAAAAAGAAAAAGACCATAAACCAAAAGGTCAAGAAAGAACCTAAACCAAAAGGGTAATAAATGATGGGGAGGCTGTGGAGAAAAGTGAACCCTCCTACACCCTCCTATTAGTGGGAATGTAAATTTGTGCACCCACTATGGAAAACAGTATGGAGCTTTCTTAAATTAAAAATAGAGCTACCATTTGATGTAGCAATCCTGCTCCTGGGCATATGTCTGGAAAAGATAAAAACTAATTTACAAAGATACATGTAGCCTGATGTTCACAGTAGCACTATTTACAATAGCCAAGACATGGAAGCAACCTAAGTGTTCATGGACAGATGCATGGATAAAGATGTGATTCATACATACTGTAAAATACTACTCAGCCATAAAAAAGAATGAAATAATGCAATTTCCAGCAACATGGATGGACCTAGAGAATATCATACTAAGTAAGTCAGTAGAGAAATACAAATGCTATATAACATATATATATGTGTATATATATATTCCATAAGTGGAATCTAAAAAGCAATACAACTGAATCTATATACAAAACAGAAATGATTCATAGACACAGGAAACAGTTACAGTTACCAAAAGGGAAGGAACGGGGGAGAAATAAAGGAGCTTGGGATTAGCAGATACAAACAACTATATATAAAATAGATAAGCAACAGAGCAACAATATATCTACAGGGAACTATGTTCAATATCTTATAATAACTAATAATTGAAAATAATCTGAAAAATACATATCATTGAATCACTTTGGTATACACATAAAACTAACACAATATTGTAAATCAACTATACTTCAATTTTTTTTAAGTCTGACATTATCAAGTGTTGCATATAATACCTATGGACCTCTGAGAATTCTTACACTCTCTCTTTTTTTCTAAAATAATACTTATTTATTTGGCTGTTCAGGGTCTTAGTTGCAGCATGTGGGATCCAGTTCTCTGACCAGGGATCAAATCCAGGCCCCCTTGCATTGGGGGCGTGGAATCTTAGCCACTGTACCACCCTCTTATACTCTTTTGATGGGAGTATAATCTGGTACAAGGGATCTTAGAACAATTTGGTACCATCTAGCAAAGTTGAACATGGGTGAATTCTATGATCCAGCAATACCACTCTTGGGTGGCTATCCTAGAAAAATCCTAGGCAAAGAACTGCAAGAATGTTCATAGTAGCACTAGATCTTGACTGTGGCTATTTATATGGAAGAAAGAAGAGATATGGGTTTAATAAGAGATACAAACAGTGAACTTTGACTCATCTGCAGTGTTTTATTTCTTAAGCTGGAGCTGGGTATATAGTCATCCCTTATGCTATTATCTATACTTTTTGGTTTGTCTGAATTTTTTTCATAAAAGTTAAAAAAAAATACTTACCAAGCTATCCACATCTATGCTAGAGTTTACAGCCCACTGCAACGTACCCATGATATTCATGGCTAAAGTTAGAATAATCCCAACTCTTCCTTCTCCTTCACCTATAGGTGGAAAAAATATATAAACAGACTTTAGGCTACTTCTCTTTTCTGTGAACTGCTTTATGTATACCTAGAAAACAGCATATGTTAAACTTACATTTAGATTTTGTGCCAATTTAAACCATTTTTCATCTCAGTTCCCCACAGCATGCATCACTAGTGATAATATGCCCTGTTAGTATTCAACCAATGTTTTAAATCAAAGAGTGACTGCATATTAGTAAAGAGTTGCCCTTTTTTAAATGCTTCAGATATTGAAGGGGATATTGGTGTTGGGTAATATAATTTTTATCTCTTCTACTATTACTCTATAAGTAATAATATCTTCAAAGACTACAATGGACAACGGAAAGACTTTCTGTGTCTGAATAAGCTCCTCTACAAAGAAGTCAAAAGCAGGAGAGAGGTGTGTGAGCAGCATCCAGAAGATGTTTAGATGTGCTTCATGTCTTTGTAAGGAGGGCTTTTCTCTGTCAATCAGATGCTGTTGGGAAGAAAGAACTTAGAGTTTCATGGAGAAGTCAGAACTCATGGGTCTGCCATTTGGAAAAAGAGAAGACTGCCCTTTGAGTTAAAAAATTGATTAGTTCAGATAGGAAGAACAATACTCAAATGCTTAATTAGAGTAGTTAGTTGTTAAGGGCTAAAGGGGACCACTAATTAAAATTTACAAATACTCTGTATTCATGGCCCTAAAGTTTTTCTAATAAGAATGTCCTGAAATTGTTATAAATTTATGTTATCAAGTCTTAATTGAGAGTCAATCCCTGCAGCTGTAATGCATGATAAAAAAAAACTTTAGGGCTCTAAAACTGGGAGAAATAAGTCATCCTATTATTATGAATTGAAATTTTTCCTTCCATAATTATTCTAATAGAAGACAAACCATAGACAGCAGGTATGTGGTTTTAGTACTAAATCACTTATTTTAAACAGGTAAAATTTATCCAGGGCCCAATACATTACTCATTCTGAATATTAAGATAAGAGTAAGATAAAATTTTAAAAATAATAACAACAATAAGTAACATAAGATTTTTGGGTACCTATTATGGACTAGGCACTACGCTAAGTGCTTTGCACAAATTATCACATTTAATACTCACCACAAACTTATGAAATAGGCACTATTGTATTTATTTACACATGAGGAAAATGAGGGCTTTAGAGTAGTCGACTAAAGTGTACAAGTCACCACAGCTGAAGACCAGCAGAGGCAGGGTTGATACTAGCTGTGTGGCTAACATTCACTCCGGCTGGGCATCTGATTTCATGGATAGGTCCTAGGCGATACTGATTCTTGAATGCTCTATCATGCCTAATAAGCCAGGACTCAATCAGATCCTTAATCATTACATTAGAGCACATGATATATTGGTGTGATTTCACTGTTAACAAATCCTTATTCATTCAGCCCTCTTGGATCCTGTTTCAAATAACTTAATTAAAGAAAAAAATTGTTTCATTCTGAACCACAAAAGAAACTATTTTGTTTTAAGGTTGCCCCAAACTGTTGTACTGCTAAGGATTTACTTCATTTGCCTGCCCCCTTGAATTCCTTTTGCAGAGTCATTTCCCAAAGCCTTGGGCTGAGAGAACAATGAAGGTGAGGAATCCACTACTCTCTCAGCACCTGTGGGACTGCAGGTGGACCTCGGAGCCAATATAAGCCTGTTTGCTGTTCTTATCAATACTTGGTAACTGGACAGAGGAACTCAGCTGTTCACTCAAGGGCCCTGACTGGAAAGGCCATACTAGATCCCTGTTGCACAGCTCTGGGACATTAGCCAAACCACTCTTTAGAGAAAGAGAAATGAGTGAAGTGGCCACAGAAAGGAAGGGGCATGGCCGGCATCTGGCCTCCAGAGATGGGAAGCTCTGAGTATGGCTCTCCATGACTGTTCCATTTCCCGTGGAGGCGCAGTGTGCCTTCTGCCCACAAGGCCCTCCTGGAACTCTCCAACACTTGCTTCATTTTGTTTGAACAGAATTCTGTTCTTACAACTAACCAACCCATTAAATTTGGCAGTCCCTCAGAATCTTCATCCACTGTAACATATATATCTCAACACTTCTTATCTCTCAGTAATTCAACTTTTTTCATTAGAAGAGCTCACTTGTCTATATAGGTTTTCATTTTACTTGTGATGAAATATATCTATCTCAGTTTTTCAACTGCATACAGCTCTAATTCAAAGAAATCATTCATTCAACAATTAACAAATTTTTGATTAATAAACTAAAAAAACCTATTTAATCATACCTAAAAATTTTAACTTACATGAACGCAGCATTTTACTGCCAGACAAAGCTTTAAATTAAATGCTTAGATAAACAGTTAAGGAGTTCATAGTACCTGTTGTTAAAATGGAAATGAAGGTAACAGCAATGAAGAAAATGACAAAAATCATTTCTATTCTCATTTGGAACCAGCGCAGTGTTGACAGATACAAAAACCAGTTGGCAGTATGTAAATTCAGAGCTTTGTGGAATAAAGTTTCAAAGTAAGGCTGCCGTCCAAAGGCACGAAGTGTCCATAGTCCTTTTAAGCTTGTAACAAGATGAGTGAAAATTGGACTCCTGCCTGTGAAATATTTCCATAGAGAACAATGCAAGTCATGTGAATACATAATGCAAATTCTTACTTTAGAAAGGGTAACTTAAAGAGTAATCAAACAAGTAATCAAACAATGGACGTCATTGGATAGAAAGGCTTTTCATTGTGGCTCAAACTGAATAGATGCAATCTGTTATTTTTTTTAATGAGTTACCCTTTTTAACTTGGTTACCGTGGATGGAAACATTATAAAATCATTGCCATTATTAATTCATATTCCTTGGCTACCACTGGGTATTGTTTATCTGACTAATCCTAAATTAATCACTGCTGAAAATGTTTTTTCTTTTGAGACAATTCATTCAATGCCTCAATTAAGAAAGTCTGTGTGACTTAATTTAGCAAATAACATTCAATGTAGAAGCACACTGGAAATATATCCCCTGAAAATGCACCTAAACAAAGGCTGTTATTGAACAATGAGCTTTCCAAAGAGCTCAAGCAGTGTTTGGGGTATACCAAAAGGCAGACCCCTGAAGAGAAAGCAAAGGTGTCTGAAAAGAACTTTGTCCAGTCTCATTTAGGAACACAGACAAACCTTTAGGAATAGAGGCACTATCGTTTCAATTTTTAATTTATATAATTAAGAACAGATATCATATACATCCAGCCTCCTAAGACTCCATATACTTGTTTTAAATTCAAAATGAAGTCGCATAGTTATTAATTCATAAAAATAATCTACATGTGTTTTATAATTTACTGTTTCCTTTTATATACTTAGATTTTGTTGCAGAGTTTGTGGTTTAACACTACATTTTGAATCTGAAAGAAGGCAATGGTCAAATTCTCAAAAATAATATTTAATAATAATTTTGTTAATAAATTCTCTATTAATAAATTTGCTATTTGTTAATAAAATCTGTTACTTGTTATAATAAAAAATTATTTATTAACAAATATAAGAACCAGGAGAGGTATATATGATGAGAATGTACAGAAATGGCCCTGAATCAAAGTTGAAATATACATTTTTAAAACTCATTGTCATATCATGCAAGAGTTTAAAAACAGGAAAAACATTTTGAAAATCTAGGTGAATTGCAAATAAATATCCACAGCTAGCTCTTGTGGGCATGTCACAAGCTGTACCATACCTTCAGATTCCAGCTGCTTGAGTTGCTGGGAGGTGTGGAGGAAGTAGGCTCTCAAGAGAATAAAAGCCGCTATCACTGGCACTGTAGCTAGGAAGATGTAGGGTTGTAAAACTGAGACGACCACCACAGCTCCAATCACAATTAATAACAACTGTAGGATCAAAGAAAACACAGTGATAAGTAAATATTCCATGTTGCAAAGTGGACAAGGTATGTTACTGTTTTCTAAACAAGGTTTTCACGCTCTGTTCCATTTTAAATACAGGGAAGGTATCTTCCTACTGGGAAGGTGATCACATTAAAGCACATTTTTCATAAGTTCTATCAAAATTCCAAAAATTGCTTAGGTTGCTCATAATAATATTTTGAAGTTTAGAAAAACATGGTATTCTTGTATCTTAGTATATTTTCACTTCCTATACCTTTAAAGTGTTGTATGACAAATTTTAAATGAATGTAATTTTTTCTAGGCTGGGCTTCTTTTAAAATAAACTTTTTATTTTTAAATAATTTTAGTATGAATGGTCATATAGGTAAGCTACTTGATTTCTCTGAATCTAGATGATTAACATTTAAGATTGAAAAAAAATTATACTTGAATTTTACTTCCCTTTGTTTTTGTTCTTGGCCCTTAAAACAACTTGAGATAAACTTTGATGCTCAAAAAAAAAAAAGGAAGATTTTTGGGGGTAGGGCTGATTTAATTTGAAGTCAGACCATTTTTTCTCTTATGTGTTATCAAATGAATTTTGTGTTTAAGTCAAGCCCATCATTAGAGATAGTTCTTCACGTTATCCACCCCCAAAGTGAAGCCATGTGAGCAGTCTCAGAAACAAGTTGATTACACTGGTGTTCTTCAGATCAAGTTAAAGGCTTAAATTCTATATTTCCAATTTACACTAAAACCATATGTATAAAAAAGTAAAAAAAAAAAATCTGCCAGCATTTACTCCCTAATAACCCATGTGAATAAAGTATAAAGTAACTGTTACTACAAGGGTTGAAAAATAAACCTATCATAACATCTGTCTGATAATCAGCAATCCAGTTCTCTACCAGCTGCCATGGATGACACATACACTTTCCAACTGATGCAGAAATACAGAACATTTGGGCAGATGGAAACATGAATGAGGGTGTAACATCTGCATAAATCTTCTTTGAATGGGTTGCTACTGTCATCTAAAGCCTCAGATTATCATATCTCAACAACAGGTTTAATAGAGAAAATACCTCTACCTCTAATGTGTCCGTCATCAAATTCTATAGTACCAGCCCATCACTCATTTTTGTTCAACAGATACTCAGAAAAATCTTTGCTGTGCCAGACCCTGGACTAACTACATATGACGACAATAATTTAAGGAAAGTAAAAGTGAAAATCACACAGTCATGTCTGACTCTTTGCGACCCAATGGACTATACAGTCCATGGAATTCTCCAGGCCAGAATACAGGAGTGAGTAGCCCTTCCCCTCTCCAGGGGATCTTCCCAGCCCAGGGATCAAACCGTGGTCTCCGCATTGCAGGCGGATTATTTACCAACTGAGCTATCCGGGAAGCCCATTTAAGGAAAGTCCTCTCTATTCTGCTCTTGCCCTTCAAGAGCCACCAGTACAATGAGAAAGCCTCAATCACCCAAGTTACTACACAACAAGGCTTCACTCATTTCTCAGAAAGAGAGCCTTACGGAAAAAACAGAAAAATTAGCTTCCAAGCATTATTTACTAGGAACTACAATTCAATTTAAATGGGCCATTGTATTAAATACCAGTATGTCTGAAAGATAAATACTGTTGCATTTGCAGCATGGAGACATTCAGCTATTTCACTAGCATCAGCTTGTTCATCTGTTTGCTGTTGACAGTTGTAAAGGGCACTATGTTCATTTGTCTTCTGCTATTTTTACCGTATAATTCCAATCCAGAGCTTTTGTATTATAACAATGGGTGGGGAAAGTGATCATTGTTTTTTTAATTATTGCTGATATGATTGATATTCTTAGGAATGAAATTGTAACTGTGTTATAATACAACAGGAAGAATTGTGTAGCCAACCCAACAAATACAACAGAAGGTCTGAGACTAATGGAGAAGGTGGGAAGAACTGGAAGTGATGAAATAGTCACAAGGTAGACTTCCATTGATTATAATCATTTGTAATATATCCCTGAGAAGTGAAAAACTAAGTCTAAGCTTTGAGGAAAACAACTCAATCTGCTCTGTAAGGAGTCATCCTTAGGCTCTGAGGTCAGAAGGTCACAATTTAGCACTTATGCAAAACTAAAGGCACTAGTTTAATACGCTTGGTATTATAATTACACAAACTTCAAATTCTGTCCTAGCTTTTAATCCATAGTGAATAAGAAACAAATCATACCAGACCAGGTGTATTAAAGAGAGGACAGCAAAATAAATAAATAGACTTAAATACAAGATGGAAATATGAATACAGATCTTAATTCCCACTTGAGCTTATCAAAATCCTAAAATTCTAGGGGAAAAAATATCAACAGACTATAAAACCTGCAAGGCACCATTTTCAGCCCCCCAAAACAGCTTCAAAGTATTCCTGACACAGGAGGGCACATAGTGTTGCCTGTGTAACTGGAGCAGATAATGAGAAGGAAGGATCACTTCGAAATCATTTAGAAGGTGCATTAAGTCACTGACTGATAAATATCTATTTAAAACCAGGCAATGAACACCAGATCTGCAATTTAGTTCATAATTGATAACTCTTGAGAATTTTAAGTAACAGATTAATGGAATTAATAGAATGAATAAGGGGGGGAAAGATGTAAAAGACAGCAGAGATCAAAGTAGAAGGGCTCACTGTATTAAGACAGAAGAAATAAAAAAACCTAAAGGTTTTGAGGTTGAAAAGAGAAGATTTGCACATTTCAAGATGTACAGGCTTCCGTTTCATGAAAAAAAATCTGGCACTCAAACACAGAGATAAATTCTACGTGTGCTCAGTTGTGTCCGACTCTTTGTGACCCTATGGACTATAGCCTACCTGGCTCCTCTGTCCATGGGGATCCTCCAGGTAAGAATACTGTGGGAGTGTGTTACCATGCCCTCCTCCAGAGGATCTTCCCAACCCAGGGATCAAACACACGTCTCCTGCACTGCAGGTGAATTCTTTACCCACTGAGCCCCCATGGGAAACTCACAGAGATAAGTAGGATGCTAGGATACATTTTTTTTTTTTCTGTGTGGCTTCAAGTTCAAATTTGTGACATTATGGTCCATTTCCAGTATGACAATCTGAAGCATATGACTTTACTACTGAAAGTGATCATCATCAGACATCTTCCTCATTTTAGAAACCTGAGATCCTTAGAGATTAAGTGTCTTACTCAAGGTAAAATAAATAGTGTTATTTGCAAAACAGAATCTGGATCTTTCATTTTCACTATACAATGTCCAAGCCAGAAAGCAAATTTCCCAGAATATTATCAAATGTTAAGAACTAGAGTTAGTATAAATTACACTTTTTTTGAAAAAAAGAAATTCATAGGTGTGCCTTATTCTGTGAAAAACCTGTTTCTGAAATGTGACTAGAAAGGAATTTCATTAACCTGAACATAATTGCAACCAACAGAGCTCACAATTTAAAGGACCTCTCTAATGCATGCATTTTTTAATAAAATCAAAATTAATCAGATTTTTATTGTATTTGATTGCCATATCATGCTTCCATAACGTGAGACCCTCTTCTAAACAAAATAGGGAAATCAACATAAAGGAACCCTGCCCCATCACTTATGAGGCAACGACTAGTGAACTCCAAAACACTAGAAGTTGAGCAGAAACTATTCAAATTACTGTAAGAGAAAGAATGAGACCATCACATGTGTCCAAAAGTGCTAATTTATAAAACACATGTTCAGAAAGAAACTCTCCCAAAGGATTTCTGAAATGAATCTTACACTGATTCAGAAAATACTCAGCAGGCTACAAAAGTTTTTAAAGAAAAAATTAGCAAGGGCTAACATTCACAAATCCTTTTGCAATCATGTCAAGATGTCCATGTTCCATTTTTTAACTGATTTAATATTATATTTCAGTCTGGTTATTTATAAGCATAGAACAAGGAAGAAATGTCCAGAAATTAAAGACATGGGCAACAGTTCTTTACATGATGAACTCAAAGCATTTCTTTAATGAATTCCAACAGCAGCTGCTGAGTTATATCCCTAAACAAAGTAACTGAAGGAAACTCAAAATACTAAAGTTCACTTGGAATGGTTAACGTGTTTGGCTGTGCCAATCATTTCAGATGAGGCAAACTGGCAATCTGGTTTGTGTGCACCTGCCAACATCATTGTGTATACACACAAAAGTGGCAGGCTTTATTTCATAGGTTCTCAGTGGTGGGATTGGGAGGAAGGGTGGGGGATGAGGAGAAAGGGGCAACTCATCCCGAGATGGGCAGCATCCTGTTCCAACTGTCTCCAAGGAGGTCACTGAGACTGCATTGTCATTTACTCCCTGAGGCTCAACCCAAGCCAGCCAGGAATCAGCTTTCAAACCTGGTTCAATAGCCAAGGTTATTAACTCACAACACTCAAGTTCTATCACTTAAGGGAATCGTAATGTGGTTACCCCTAGGTCACCTTCATCTTCTCTGCTCCATTTCACCATCTCCCCATCCCAGGACACATGCTCAGAGTCAGCCTGCCCTGGAGATACCTTCAGATCTATAACCCAGGGATAATCCTCACTAATCCTGAATTTTTCCTTCCTCTCTCACCTGCCTGAAAACTTACCTATATTTCTGTCCCAGCATTATGGTCCTTACTGCGAGACTGCTAACTAGCCATCTGTGCCAAAGTTGTTCATGGATGAGATTGGGTGAAACTATAGTCCACCAGGAAATCAACTGGTTGTCATTGTAACCCAGGCCATCTGAAGGTAGGTGACTTCTATCAAAGGTGGTGCCAATGTCAAAAACGTCACACTTCATGGACAGTGATTTGGGGGAAAGTGGTCTGTTATAAGTCTTAAATCACTTCTAAGTAGAGAGCTATTGTATCTAAATGAGGAATTGCCTTAGGTTCTGGTCAAGTCAGGGCTTCCCAGGTGGCACTAGAGGTAAAGAACACATCTGCCAATGCAGGACAGAAGAAACTTGCGTTCAATCCCTGGGTCGGGAAGATACCCTGGAGGAGGGCGTGGCAGCCCACCCCAGTGTTCTTGCCTGGAGAATCCCATGGACAGAGGAGCCTGGTGGGCTACAGGCCATGGGGCTGCAAAGAGCTGGACATGACTGAAGCAACTTAGCACAATAGCACGCATTGGTCAGGTAAACAGTTTTGACTTATTATTGAATTTACTACATTTATGACTATCTTGAAGATTTTTTTAATATTGAAAACATTCATATACTAGACACGATTCAAACGCTTAACCAACAAGCAAATGAAAAACAAGCAAGAATTAATTTACTCTTTATAATTTTTCTAAATACTTTTAAAAAGTGCAACCAAGTGCAGTCACTTAATAATACTTATTTTTACAAACCTGAATGAAGTCAAATATGGTAAGAGGCAGAAGATCATCCAAAACTGCTATATCTTTGGAGAATCTATTAAGAATCCCACCTGCAGGGTAAAGAAAAATTCTTCAAAAACTAGTAATCTTAAAAAGATTAAAAAAAAAAAAGATATACCAAAATTTGATCAACTTGGATCATAGCAGAAGCATTCAGAACTCAAATATAAATGAAAATATAATCAGATATATAAGGCTATAGACAAGTTCAGTGTTCTACAAGGATTCTCTGATGCTGGGAAAGACTGAGGGCAGGAGGAGGAAAGGCAACAGCGGATGAGAAGACGGTTGAACGGTAACACCGACTCAATGGACATGAGTCTGTGTAAATTTTGGGAGACAGTGAAGGATGGGAGCCTGGGGCACTGCAGTCTGTGCAGTCACAAACAGTCGGACATGAGTTAGTCACTGAATGACAAGAAACAACAAGGATTCTAAGAAACGTTTTGTACAAAGATTCTAAATAACTCTGTGTCCAAGTTATTGTCTCTACTTGTAAACTTTTATAAAATATAGATTGCTGTAAGATTCACACAAACCCCACCGTCTCTAACAGAGCCCTACCACAAATTACGTCAGGAATAGGCACCCTCCTACTACTATAATCCCACACTTACAAGCCTGAGTTTTGTGATAATTTTCTGGCTGTGCTTGCATCATTCCCTTATTTTGTAATGTAGAGCCTCCCTAATTTTCAACTTCCACACCTTTCTGACACACCTCAGCACAACCTGTGGCTGTTCTCAAACCCTCTCTGCCCACCGTGTGGCCCTCTTTGGCCTTGTTCTCCTTTTCTACCATCTTCACTGACAATTTATCTTCAGCCTGTCTTCTAAATTACAGACTCACATTTGTAAGTCTGATCATTTTTTCCTTCGGTGAAAAAAATATCATACATGGAATGTCTACAGGGCACTGGGCACAATGCTAGGCACTGAGATAACAGACATGGATCAGCCAATGCTCTTTGCCCTTAAGGAATTCATTGCCTAGGGGTGAGTTACACATACAATTAAAGTATAACATAATACTGTACAAATTGTTTTTGATAAGATTGAATCTTATCATTTACCCTCCCCCATGAACTGCAGGATAAAGTCGTAATTTCTTAGTTTAATACTTAATAACTTCCATGATTTTGACCTTAAGCCACGGAGGAACAAGCTTCCTCTTTTCAAACATTCTATTTCAATCAATCTCGTTTATTCTTTAAACACTCTTTGTGAAGTCACTCAGTCGTGTCTGACTCTTTGCGACCCCATGGACTGTAGCCTACCAGGCTCCTCCATCCGTGGGATATTCCAGGCAAGAGTACTGGAGTGGGTTGCTATTCCTTTCTCCAGGAGATCTTCCCAACCCAGGGATCGAACCCATATCTCCCACATTGCAGGCAGACGCTTTACCATCTGAGCCACCAGGGAAGACTCAAACACTCTTTACTCTCTCTTATTTCTTCGCACTTCCCATGTGGTTCCCTCTGCCTGAAAACCCTTTCCCCTCATCTCTACTTGCTAAAAAATATTGTTTCCTTCCTGGCCCTATTCAAATGCCTCTCTGGCAAGGACACATCAATGTTTGCACCAGTTCAAATTAATCCCTTCCTCCTCTCAGCACACTGAATACCTTTGATATATCTTGTCAGCACTTCTGTGTTATAATAATTATATACATGTTGTATAGTTGCTTGTACACATGTCTTATCTTTTTTCTAGATTGCAAATTTCTAGAGGTCACTGGGACCAGGTCACATTTATTTTGTGTAAATCTGAGCCCTCAGCAAAAACCTTTATTAGGAATTATCCAATGCTTATTTTTTGTCACTATCTCCAAGTCCTTACTAATGATATATTATTTAGCATATTTAATCAATCATATTTGTATACCTTTTCATAAATAAGTACAAAATTGTGGGGGGAGTAGCCTATGGTATTCATTTTGTGTAGAAAATGAAAGTCACTTTGGTAAAAAAAGAAAAGAAAAACATCATTCTGGTGCTTAGTCTATTTCAGATGGGAAACAATAGAAAGGGAATAAGAGTGGGTAATTGGCATTGACCTGATGTTGGCTATGTTAACGGCCAGTAGGTGATGACCTTGTTTCATTTCACAATGGTCTTTTGAGATAAATATTCCTTTTCTCATTTTACAGATGTGGATGCAAGTCTCAGAAGAGTAATTTGCCCATGATCATCACTCTTAAGAGGACAAGACAGACCTCAAACAATGCCCATGCTCCTTCCACTATATCTCATTGCCTGTTTGTCACTGCTAGAATCTTGGGTAAAACCCCTACCTTCTCTGGAGCTCAGCTCTCCCATTGAAAAAAATGAAATCACTGGATGAAGGTAATTGGACAGTCCCTTTTAGGTCTAAAACATCTTAGCTCTAAAACAGAACCATGGTGATGAGTATATACAAATGAAGCAAGACTTTAGTGACTCACAAGGGCTTCAGAATAAATATAAGGAAGATCCTCTTGAATATTAACACTGAAATGTTATTACCCAGAAAAAAAAATGATGGTTAATTCTTATCTTGAGATTTTTAGATACTAATCACTCTAAAACTCTCAGACTTGGAAATTATTTTTTCCTTTATAATCAAATATTCCAGTTCTTATCAATTATGGTCACCACATTATACATTAGATCTTCAGACCTTACTGATCTTATAACTAAAAGCTTGTACTCCTTTACCAACCTCTATGATAGTGTCAAAAGTATTTTCAAAATATATCTGGGATACCCCCACCCATTTAAAATAAAACCTGGAATGAATTTATGGGATTATCTCTGAACAGTTATATGAAACTAGATTGCTCTATCTTATCAAAATACTTCATTAGTAAAAGAATTTTGCTTTCTGGATCTCTTCAAATCATCTCCCCTTTTAAACAGCACTATACATTGACAACAAGATGCCTAGAAGGGAGCTAGCTCAAATATCTGAAGAGAGAAGGATATTTGACTCAGAAGGGCCTGCTTCTGCTGCTATAGTCCCATCAGCATCATGTCCTAACAAACTGTGCTACTCTAATAAGCAGAAATACGAAGAGTGACAGTACCAGAGACAGGTCCACGCCCAACATAAGGAAGCTGAACAAAGGGTAAAGGCCTCCATGCAAAGCCAATGTTATCACTACAAAATCAACCAACTTATAGGCCCTCTTTGTGGAGGAGCAGCAGCTTTATCTTGTACATCTAGTTAAGTACCTGTTTTCAACATGTTGAGGGTTGACATAGGGGCTTGAAGAACAGACTGTAGCATTTTGTGGTGTAAAGTTTTTGACACTGTGATTAGAGTATGCACCAGTGGTAAACCTCTGAAGAGTCCTAGAGCAAGCAAAGTGTCAGCTACTCCCACATAAATGTAAAAAATATAATACGAGCTGGTGCTGGTGATGATCACTGCATAACTGTTATTTGCACTCTTAGTATTATTTCCTTTGTCTTGAAAAAGTATTCTGTAAAGCAAAAGGAAATTATTATTTGACAACCAAACTTTTCCACTGAATTACCAATACATGTAAATGATGCTGAATTTGAGTCCAAAGAAATAGAACATATTTCATTAGCAGAGTTTATGCCTTTAGCCTGAAGGACTTACTATTGCAAGAAAGCAGACTAAGCTTCCCACCCCTGAAACAGATAAAATTTCAAATACTCAGAGAAAATACTAACTGTGCAAGGTCATCTTAAACATTGTTATTGCATTTCATGGAAACTAAACACAACTAAATCTTTTAAAAATTAATAATGGGCTACAAAAACTGCACACACAATTTTAAACAAAAGAACTCAATTCTCTACTACATTACTGTGGGGAAATGAAGCAGAGTAGAAATTACAATGTTTAATAAAACCCAAATAATCAACAGAAACAAAATACAATCCACAATAGGACATGGAATACTCACTTTGGAAACAGGCACAACACAACCAAAGAAGCAGCCACCTGGAAGGGAACAACACACACTTGACTCTCTTCCATCATCTTTTCCTATTTTTCCCACTACTGCTGAGTCGCTTCAGTCGTGTCCAGCTCCGTGCGACCCCACAGACGGCAGCCCACCAGGCTCCCCCGTCCCTGGGATTCTCCAGGCAAGAACACTGGAGTGGGTTGCCACTTCCTTCACCAATCCACCTCTAATTCCAACAGGACCAATATCAAAATACACACAATTTTATTTTCCTTGGCTTTACTTTTCTGGGTCCGAAAGCTGCAATAATTGTTCAAGGAACTACTATCTGAGGTGAGAACATGTTAAGCTAATGGAATTCAAATGTCACCAAATAAAATACTTATTTATTTCTCTCCTTCATTCAACAGGAACTATTCATTGAACTTCACAGAAGAGCTAACACTGCAGTTAAATGTTTTAAGTAATAAAGTTTGTTTCTTATGAAGAGATTACTCTCAGCCTGCTGGCAGATAACTGATCTCGTTGGTGGCTATAAATAATTTCATTTGTCATACAATGATTATGAGGGACTCATAACTATAAGGCCAATTAGTTATGAGAAAGGATGAGATACATATTCAGGAAACTTGGTTAACATTTCAAAAGTGCAAAAATTCACAGTTTTTTAATAAAGATAAGGTACATTCACATTAAAACATATACTACTGACACTATGTGGGATTTCTCATGGTGGAAATTTGGGGCTGGGGAACATATAATTCTATATCATAACTAAAAAAAATGAACAACTATGATTTATTTTCTGAACTCTGTTCTATTTCAATTTGGCATTCCAATTTCCTAAACACTGTGCAGAAACAACCTTGTGATGATACCAACACAATCATAATACTAGAAATATTTACACAAATATAAGACACAGTATGCAATTAGGCCAATAATAACTTTAACAAAGAATCAAATAGAAAAATAGGAGAAACTAAGTAAAATTAAAAAATTTGAAAGTGAACACAGACCAAAAATAAATAGGGGAGAAACAAATATGCCTGCTATAAGAAATCTATGTATTATTTCATAATCAACTTAAGCATTTAACAGTACCATATAAAAATTATGGAGAATAGTGAGCAGTAATTAAATTACATTTAGTTCAGTTCAGTCACTCGGTTGTGTCCGACTCTTTGCGACCCCATGAATCGCAGCACGCCAGGCCTCCCTGTCCATCACCAACTCCCGGAGTTCACTCAGATTCACATCCATCGAGTCAGAATTATATTAAGGTGAGCTTATGGGCTTCCCTTGTGGCTCAGCTGGTAAAGAATCCACCTGCAATGTGGGAGACCTGGGTTCGACCCCTGGGTTGGGAAGATCCCCTGGAGAAGGGAAAGGCTACCCATTATGAAGTCTTATAGTCTAAATAGTATATAGTGGTGCTTTAGTCATTAAGTCGTGTCTGACTATTTGCAACCCCATGGACGGTAGCCTGCCAGGCTCCTTGGTCCATGGGAACCTCCAGGCAAGAAGTGGAGTGGGTTGTCATTTCCTTCGCCAGGAGATCTTCCAGACCCAGGAATTGAACCCATGTCTCCTGCATTGCAGGTATATTCTTTACTGACTGAGCTACAAGGGAAGTCCCACTTCAGGTAAATTTGCCTATCAGATTGGAATATCATAATGAAAAAGCTAAATCATGGCATCTGGTCCCATCACTTCATGGAAAATAGATGGGGAAACAGTAGAAACAGTGTCAGACTTTATTTTGGGGGGCTCCAAAATCACTGCAGATGGTGACTGCATCCATGAAATTAAAAGACACTTACTCCTTGGAAGAAAAGTTATGACCAACCTAGATAGTATATTCAAAAGCAGAGACACTACTTTGCCGACTAAGGTCTGTCTAGTCAAGGCTATGGTTTTTCCTGTGGTCATGTATGGATGTGAGAGTTGGACTGTGAAGAAGGCTGAGCGCCAAAGAATTGATGCTTTTGAACTGTGGTGTTGGAGAAGACTCTTGAGAGTCCCTTGGACTGCAGGGAGATCCAACAAGTCCATTCTGAGGAGATCAATCCTGGGATTTCTTTGGAAGGAATGATGCTAAAGCTGAAACTCCAGTACTTTGGTCACCTCATGGGAAGAGCTGACTCATTGGAAAAGGCTCTGATGCTGGGAGGGATTGGGGGCAGGAGGAGAAGGGGACGACAGAGGATGAGATGCCTGGATGGCATTGATGGACGTGAGTCTGTGTGAACTCTGGGAGTTGGTGATGGACAGGGAGGCCTGGCGTGCTGCGATTCATAGGGTCACAAAGAGTCAGACATGACTGAGCGACTGAAATGAACTGAATGGCATCATTCACAATTTCCTACTTTGTTTCATTACACATGGCCTCCATGCACCTATTGACAAAAAGTACCTCTGTCTCCTTGAAATTCAAGTAAATTCAAAATGACAAGAAACTGAGCAATAATCTTGCTACTTCAAAAGTCTCTGTTCCAATACAAATGTTTTCTGATTTCCCAATACTAATCAAATTACTAATCAAATCAAAGGGTGTATTTCTCAGTTACTCTTTGGTTATTACAGTCCCTCTTTGTTCCAATGAAAGAAGTGTCAACAATGTTGGCATTCCAACTTCTCTGAATGTAAGTAAATCCAAGAAATATTCTATAATATTTACTAGGGAACAACCAAAGCAGTTGTTTAAAGACCCTGGTCTAATCTGTGCAATATAAAGATGTTTCATGGCTCTTGTCAACAGAGACCACTTATGGAACTACCAACCCAAACTACTTTTAATGACTAGAACACAAATGTTTCCAAGGACTTGACATAATGACTTTAATAAAAATGTCTGGGGCACATATAAACAATTGAGCAGGCAAGTTCTAGCATTTAATTTCTAAAATGTCTGAGGTTATAAAGTTCATGCAGTGTATGATAGAATGACAAGTCCTGAAAGGCTAAAGAACAAAAGTAAAAATGTCATTATTTTCAGCTTTGTTAGGGTTTGAAGAAGCATTCCTTATCATGTTGAAAAGGGTATAGTCTAGATCAGCAATGTCCAACAGAAACTTCCACAAAAATAGAAATGTTCAATATCTGCACTGTTCGGTGTCATTACCAGTTAATACAAGTGGCACTTGATCCCTTGAAATGTGGCCAGTGTGGGTGACTGGGGAACTGAATGTTATATTTTGTTTCATTTTAAATAACTTAATTTACATTGTCATACATAGCAGGTAGATACTGTACTGGACGGTGCATGGATAAACTAAGCCTATTAGCTCTGTAGGGTTTTAGCCAGAGTACTTATTCCCAGGTGGTTCAGTGGTAAATAATCTGCCTGCAACATGAGAGATGTGGGTTTGATCCCTGGGTTGGGAAGATCCCCTGGAGGAGGAAATGGCAACCCATTCCAGTATTCTTGCCTGGAGAATTCCAAGAACAGAGGAGCCTGGTGGGCTGCAGTCCACGGGGGGTTGCAAAGAGTTGGACACACTGAGCATGCACGTGCTCACCACCTGCATACACTTAACCTATACTTGTCTAATCATCAGGAGCCTGATGACAGTGTTCTCTAAGGATAGACCCATGAACAGTCAACATGACAACTCACAGACTGTGCAAATGACCGCAAATGAAAAACTAGTAGCCAGTCTTTAGAAGCTAAA
The DNA here is from genome assembly GCF_014754425.2 of Oryx dammah. Taxonomy (NCBI): domain Eukaryota; kingdom Metazoa; phylum Chordata; class Mammalia; order Artiodactyla; family Bovidae; genus Oryx; species Oryx dammah. Next base: position 51,162,204 of record NW_024070202.1, read on the forward strand.
TCATGATTTAAATTATATAGAAGATTTGGCTGTATGATTTAAAAAACAATGGCATGTTGGGACTAGAGGACCATAGTATATACATAATCAAAGAGAAGCCAAGTGCCTATATCTGAAAGACTTATTATGATAAATGAACTAGTAAACATCCCTGGAGATGTGATAGATAAAGGTTGATTATGTGTGTAGTAAAACTCCAACAGTATGGTTTCAAAAACAAGATGTGATGGAGAACTAGAGCAAGAATATATTCAAGACATAGGAGGAACCTACCATTACATAACCGGGCCAGTACAAGTCTAACACTCACCACAAAAGAAAATAGGCATAAAAAGAGAACACTGCCAAGATCAGGTATAGAAAAGGTTCAAAATGTGAATATAACCAAAAGAGGTATAATGATCCAACATTCTATCATGAAGAACTTCAGTTCAGTTCAGTCAGTCAGTCATGTCCAACTCTTTCAGACCACATGGACTGCAGCATGACAGGCTTCCCTGTCCATCACCAACTAACAGAACTTGTTCAAACTTATGTCCATTGAGTTGGTGATGCCATTCAACCATCTCATCTTCTGCTGTCCCCTTCACCTCCCACCTTCAATCTTTCCCAGCATCAGGGTCTTTTCTAAGGAGTCAGTTCTTCGTATCTGGTGGCCAAAGTATTGGAGTTTCAGCTTCAGCATCAGTCCTTCCAAAGAATATTAAGGACTGATTTCCTTTGGGATGGACTGGTTGGATGTCCTTGCAAAGGGACTCTCAAGAGTCTTCTCCAACACCACAGTTCAAAAGCATCAATTCTTCAACACTCAGTTTTCTTTATAGTCCAACTCTCACATCCATACATGACTACTGGAAAAATCATATTTGGCAAAGTGACCTTTGTTGGCAAAGTGATGTCACTGCTTTTTAATACACTGTCTAGGTTTGTCACGCAAGCATCTTTTAATTTCATGGCTGCAGTCACCATCTGCACTGATTTTGGAGCTCAAGAAAATAAAGTCTAACACTGTTAGACTTCCACTGTTTCCACATCTATCTGCCACAAGGTGATGGGACCAGAAGCCATGAACATAGTTTTCTGAATGTTGAGCTTTAAGCCAACTTTTTCACTCTCCTCTTTCACTTTCATCAAGAGGCTTTTTAGTTCCTCTTCACTTTCTGCCATAAGGGTGGTGTATCTGCATATCTGAGGTTATTGATATTTCTCCCGGCAATCTTGATTCCAGCTTGTGCTTCTTCCAGCCCAGCGTTTCTCATGATGTACTCTGCATAGAAGTTAAATAAGCAGGGTGACAATATACAGCCTTGACATACTTCTTTCCCAATTTGGAACCAGTCTGTTGTTCCATGTCCAGTACTAACTGTTTCTTCTTGACCTGCACACAGATTTCTCAGGAGGCAGGTAAGGTGGTCTGGTGGTCCATCATGAAGAACTTCAATGAGCTTCAAAGTAGATACTCTTAAATATTTCACTGAAATATCTGCAGACTTTTAAATATGCCTTAAGGGTCTGAACACTGTGGCTGTTTAGCCTAGTTAATAAGAGCAATCTTTTCCTGTCATAACAGATGTTCCTACCTTCCCTCATGTCCCCATCCAATCCATTTTCCATATACCACAGTGATCTTTTTTAAACATAAAAAAATCATATCATACCTTGAAAGAAGGCTTTCAAAGGTTTCCTATTGCACTTAAAATAAAACTGAAGTTCTTCAGTGAATGCTTCTGCAGACCCGGCTTTGATTTACTTTTTCAGTGTCACCACACGATATGCCACTCACCACTTTCTCCCATTCCTCCAAATGTGCTGGCCTTCCCTCAGTCTCCACAATTCACCAAACTTTTCCAAGTCCTTTGCATTTGCCCCAGTTTCTGGATGTCTGAGTACTTTTTATCTTTCAGGTGTCAACTAAATGTCATTTCTTCAGGAAGACCTTCCTGTCCTCTTTGCCCAGCTTTATTTTAGCCCACTATTTATCTCTTTCTGGAACTCTCTACATGCTGTGATTATTTCCATCAAAATTTATCTACCATCCGTCTTCTCCCTCAGAAAGTGCTTCATAAGATCAAGGAGGAGCCATCTTTCCTCTTTCCCACTGCATGCTTAGCTTAGTGTCTATAACAATATCCAAGAGACAGTAGGCATTCAGTAAATCTATCCTTAATAAACAAAGGAAGATATGAATAAGAAGATACTTAAAAAACACAAATGTTTTTTATTTTAAAACATTTAAACACAAAATGGAAATTATATAGTTTATAATTATTTAAACAGAAAGAAATTATATACTAATCACATAGAAAACATTTTAAAATGCAGATGACATTTTATGTAGTATAAAGAACCAGAACCAATTCATAAGTTCTGTACATACATAGAATTCAGAGCTACCTTCCAAGCCACACAAGAAGATCTATGTATAAATGAAGACCTATTAAAACAGTATTGGCATTTTGAGCTTTCACCAAAGGAATACAGCATTATGAATTCTGTTTACACTGTAAACATAAGTACATTGGTATAATCCATTGGTATGTTCTATTTTGTTCTTCACTGTAAACAGAGCATATAGAATCATGCTTGGCATATTGAAAGAACTTGAAAAATATGTGTTGAATGAGTAAGTGGCTGAATGAATGAGTAAAGAGTAAGAGGCAGTAAGAGTAAAGTGACACCTTGTCAAGACTTAATCACAGATTTCAATGCTTTGCAGGTTAAATCATGCCCTAAAACACAGACCCTTGCTAAGCAATACTGCCTTGAAAGTATTACTATCAAAAAGGTATAACTATCATTAAGGTATTGTGGGAGCATATTCTATATTGAGGGATTCCTCATTAAGAAACAAACAGGACAGACTTTGCCGCTGCACAGCACACAGGTTCTTCCCAGAGCAGGGATTAAACTCCGGTCTCCTGCATCACCAGGCGGAATCTTTACCACCGAGCCATCAAGGAAGCCCCTACTAAGCCTGTGCTCTAAAACCTGGGAGCTACAACTACCAAGTTCCATGTGCTCTAGAGCCTGCAATCAGCAACAAGAAAAACCACTGCAATGAGAAGCCCATACACTGGAACTTAGAGAGCAGTTCCCACTCACCACAGCTACACACCAAAAAAGCCTGCACAACAATGAAGATGCAGAACAGCCGAAAATTAATAAATAAATTGTAAAAAATAAAAATAAAATACTTTTAAAAAAGAAACAGAGAGGAAGTCATATAAGAATAGCACATAGCAGTTCTCTAACACATTTCTTAAAACACAGGAATAAAAGGACTAAACATGATCTTTAGTTATTCTAGGCAACAATAATATCCTCTGGTTGTTGCAAAAGAAAAGGTGGGCACTGCCTCCTACTTCATTATTTGCATTTCTTTTCTATCTAGTCAATGATGCACTGCCAAATAGGAGCACTAGAGAGACCAACATAATAGAAATTTTAAAGCCTGTATCCTTGGTTCTAATATCTAAGAACTTAACTATCCTATCATAAAGAAAACAGCACAAAAATATAAAGGTATACTGATTCACTTAATAAATTAACACACTATTGATAATTTGTTGTTGTTCGGTAGCTAAGTCACGTCTGACTGCAACCTCATGAACTGCAGCACGCCAGGCTTCCCTGTCCTTCACTATCTGCTGGGGTTTGTTCAAACTCATGTCCATTCATTGAGTAATGTCATCCAACCATCTCATCCTGTCTCCCTCTTCTCCCTTCTTGCCCTCAATCTTTCCATCAGTCTTTTCCAGTGAGCTGTCTAATTGTAGTAGGTAGTAAAAGTATTTTGGAGCTTCAGGTTCAGTACCAATCATTACAATGAATATTCAGGTTTCGTTTCCTTTAGGATCAACTGATTTGATCTCCTTGCTATCCAAGGGAATCTCAAGAATCTTCTCCAGCACAACAGTTTGAAAGCATCAGTTCTTCGGTGCTCAGCCTTCTTGGCAACTCTCATATTCATACATGACTACTGGAAAAACCATAGCTTTGACTACACAGACCTTTGTTGGCAAAGTGATATCTCTGCTTTTTAATATGCTGTCTAGGTTTGTTTGGCCTTGGAGTACAAAATGAAGAAGAGCTAAGGCTAACAGTTTTGCCAAAGAACATGCTGGTCATAAAAAACCACCCTCTTCCAACAACACAAGAACTGTCTCTGCACACGGACATCACCAGATGGTCAATATCGAAATGAGACTTTGCAGCCAAAGATGGAGAAGCTCTGTACAGTCAGCAAAAATAAGACCGGGAGCTAACTGTGGCTTAGATCATGAACTCCTTTTTGCAAAATTAAGACTTAAATTAAAGAACATAGGGAAAACCACTACACCATTCAGGCACAACTTAAATCAAATCCCTTATGACAATACAGTGGAAGTGAGAAATAGATTCAAGGGATTAGATCTGATAGAGTGCCTGAAGAACTATGGACAGAGGTTTGTAACAGTGTACAGGAGGCTGTGATCAAAATCATCCTCAAGAAAAAGAAATGCAATAAGGCAAAATGGTTGTCTGAGGAGGCCTGACAAATAGCTGAGAGGATGCAGAGTTCCAGAGAATAGCAAGGAGAGAAAAGAAAGCCCTTTAAGTGAACAATGAAAAGAAGTGGAGGAAAACAACAGAATGAGAAAGACTAGAGATCTCTTCAAGAAAACTAGAGATACCAAGGGAACATTTCATGCAAATATGGAAACAATAAAGGACAGAAACTAAATGGACCTAACAGAAGCAGAAGATATTAAGAAGAGGTGGCAAGAATGCACAGAAGACCCACTTGACTTCACATTGCCAGGATGTCTGGCTCCAGGTCAGCAATCATACCATCATGATTATCTGGGTCACGAAGATCTTTCTTATATAGTCTGTCTGTGTATTCTTGCCACCTCTTAATATCTTCTGCTTCTGTTAGGTCCATACCATTTCTGTCCTTTACTTTGCATGAAATGTTCCCTGGTATACCTATGGCTGATTCATGTTTATGTACGGCAGAAACCAACACAATATTGTAAAGAATTTATCCTTCAGTTAAAAATAAATACATTAAAAAAATAAAACCTCTGCAAAAACCCATTCTATAAAATTATAATTCTATATAATCAAAATTATAATTATATATACTACAAATCTACATCAAAGTATGGCCCCTGTGAAAACTAAAAATGGATACATCACTTTCACAAGGGAAGAAGTGGATCTTAACTTTTCTTTGGGTCTCTGATCATGTTGAGTATGAAGCTCTATTAAACAATGTTTAAAAGATCTAAACTATCTTCCTGGATTAGTACCTGTACTATGATGCAAAGCACACACGAGACATTTCAATGGTAGTGAGAAAGGGCCCACTGGTATCAAGAAAGGAGCTTAGTCTAAAAGAAAAATTATATAAATTTTGATTCAAAGAATATGAGAGAACTGTGAACATCTGAATGATTTGTTTAGCTGTATAACTATGCACATAATGAAAATGGTCACTATTTGTCTACTATCACTAAGTTTTTGTTATTCAAAATTTTGAGAGTCAGTTAATTGGAAATGCATTCAGGACATTGACCCAGAAAGAATCATCATTTATCATATTATATCTTGCCTAGAAAATTACATTATCATTTTTTCCTACAAAAAGACAAGTTTTTGCAATAATTGTGAGAGTTCAATTAATAATAGGAAGTCTAAGGCAATGGCACCCCACTCCAGTACTCTTGCCTGGAAATCCCATGGACGAAGGAGCCTGGTGGGCTGCAGTCCACGGGGTCACTAAGAGTCAGACATGACTGAGCAACTTCACTTTCATTTTTCACTTTCATGCATTGGAGAAGAAAATGGCAACCCACTCCAGTGTTCTTGCCTGGAGAATCCCAGGGACGGGGGAGCCTGGTGGGCTGCTGTCTCTGGGGTCGCACAGAGTCGGACACAACTGAAGCGACTTAGCAGCAGCAGCAGCATACAACATTTACATCCTGTATTAATAGTTTGGATTCCAGCCTGAAGACAAAGGACCACTGTCATCTTGAGTAAGTGAGCTAATAATATTGTACATATGCTCAGTGGCTCAATGCTCAGTCACTAATTAATTAACTATACACTGTTTTGAAAGGTGTATAAGTCCAGCTCTATAGCTTTGCATGGGCAAGGGTCTTGTAAGTGAATATAAATCACTACCACATTCACAGAACCATTTTTTCTCATAAAACTAAAGACATTCAAGCAATGTTGATCTTCAATGAAAAGGTTCAAATTATTAACAAAGGGCTAGTTTGAGATTAAATGTGACACAGGAATGAGTTTCATTCACATTAATGTTGGTCTTTTGGCATAACTGGCAGAGATTAATGAGGTAAATTAAAAATACATTTCAATGAAATTTGTTTCTCATGTGAGAGTGTCAAGTTACACAGCCCCATATTTTCATTAAAGTATAAAAGGAATTATTGAAAATTTCATTATATCTCTGCTGTGGACTTGTTCACTTCAAATTAGCTTGAGCTTTATAATGATGATAGACGTTAAGGATATTAGTCAGAATAGCAACCAACATCGCTCACTATGTGCCAAGCCCCACAGTAAGTGCTTTATAATCATCTCTTCACTCACAGAAATGACCTATGAAGTGGGTACTATTACAACCTCCATTTTATAGATGAGGAAACTGAGGCTCAAGACAGGTTATCTAACTTGTTCAGTGCTAACAGTGTTAAGAACACAGAATTAAAATTCACAGCCAGGTCAGTCTGATTCCAGAGGTGGCACTCTGCTGTATTGTACCTCACATCCAGCCTCCATTTGTTTTATTAATGTAAAAATAATAGGAGAGCAAAAGATAAGATATCATCAAAACTCAAAGATCAAATGGAAACCAACACTTTATAGGTAAGTTCAGTTCAGTTCAGTCACTCAGCCGTGTCCAACTCTTTGCGACCCCATGAATCACAGCACGCCAGGCCTCCCTGTCCATCCCCAACTCCCAGAGTTCACTCAGACTCACGTCCATCGAGTCCGTGATGCCACCCAGCCATCTCATCCTCTGTCGTCCCCTTCTCCTCCTGCCCTCAATCCCTCCCAGCATCAGAGTCTTTTCCAATGAGTCAACTCTTCGCATGAGGTGGCCAAAGTACTGGAGTTTCAGCTTTAGCATCATTCCTTCCAAAGAAATCCCAGGGCTGATAGGTAAAGTGGTATATAAAACTTTTGGTATATACCTTTTGATATTTTCCACGACTTGGTCAGGGAAGAGTGATAACATTTTATGTAGACTTCTTAATTGAGGTTAGAAACAGCCTAATAAGACAACAGGAACTTCCCTGGTGGCTCAGTGGTAAAGATTCTGCCTGCCTATGCAGGAGTTGTGGGTTCAATCCTGGAGTCAAAAAGATCCCTTCAAGGAAGAAATGACAACCCACTCTAGTATACTTGCCTGAGAAATCCCATAGACAGGGGAGCCAGGCGGGCTCCAGTCCGTGGGGTCACAAAACAGTTGGACACAACTTAGTGACTAAACAACAAGACAGTGATGAAGTTTTAAGCTTGGGTTTTGTGTATGCATAGAACTATATGCGCTCAGGAGAGGCAATACTTCACCCAGGTCATATCTCCCCTGAAGGCAACCTGGGTCTTTATGTTGGACTCAGGCTCTACAGTGGGAGACATCCAGCAGTATCCTCTGAGATTTACCTAGTGTGGTCATACAAGGCTGAATCCAATCCAGATGTGTTTTCTTGTACCCACATAGTGTTCATTTGCTTGTTTTACTTTAACCAACAACCCACATTAAAAAAGTAGAAAATGTTTACAGGAAAAAAAGAAATCTGTATCTTCATCTTATGTTGTTAAATAAGTTTTAGTGAAACTGATCCCAGATTTCCTTATGGGAAGCCATTGGCTGGTTTTGAGTTACAATTGCCTCCTTTAGACAATCAAAGGGTATTCTCCATCCTGCCTCAAAGCCACTTTAGTGCAGACATCCTCTGCCAAGCCTCTTTTAACACTTAAGTAGCTCCTCCTGACCTAGAGAAAAACCTCATCCATCAACGAGATTCAGAAACCTCTTACCTGGTGCTGAACTGGTGATGTACTACCCCCTCTTTTATTTTAACCTGGTGATTTGATGTATCTCTTTTCCAGGGGCACGGTAAAGAGATCACAACGGTGGCGTGAAAACAAAAGAACTCTGAAGCAAATGAGTGATCTGAATCTTTGAAAGGCTTGTTTAAAACGGTTGCAAAGCCACTAATACATATTTATTTAATTTTGTGAGGAAGTAGTATTTTAAAGGTAGTGATTCATCATCAGCATATTTAATATTAGAGTCAAATGAGTTTAAAATTTAGTACAAATAATTTTCTTTGATAATTTCAATTCATACAGAATATTCTACTTTGAGGTTTTGAATCACTCCATTAAAAACTCTTCATATAGAAAATACATGCTTAAGTATATTTTATATACTATGTATGAAGTAACAAAATAATTTTACAATATAAAATTACATATACACTTATATTTATGTATACGTATGGAGAAGGAAATGGCAACCCACTCCAGTAATCTTGCCTGGGAAATCCATGGACAGAGAAGCCTGGCGGGCTACAGTCCATAGGGTTGCAAAAAGTCAGACACAATTAAATCAACTTAGCACGCATGCACACATACAAGTATACATAAGTAAACATGTATGTACATATATATGTCCTCCCAAACTATTCCCAATTAACTTTAAATCACATTAATATGTTATAACAGAAAATTCTTACCTCAACCAGAAACACGACTAAGCACCAAATTAGCACAAACATTAAGCTCTTGTGGACAGTAATATATCGAAGGTACGTGTTCCAGGTAGTCACTGCTGGTATGTTCTCCACATCATCAAAAAAGCAATCCTGTAAAAAAAAAAAAAATCCTGGTTATTACAATGAGACAATATAATTTCAAACAATTGTGGTCTTATTTTGAATGTGAGGAAATAAAGAAATATTACTATCTAAAACTAAGTGAATTTCAATGAATATAAACCATTATGAATGACACATGCTATGTCACTTCACAGCCAGTAAAACTGGAGCAAGATAGGTTTCTGCAAAAATAAGAAATACTGTAATTCTTTAAACTGTGAACATAGTGAACATATCATACAACTGTATTGTTTTTGGACAATTGTACTATTTTAATGCTTAACAGTGTCACATATTTTATCAATGAATGGTACTAGTGAATTGAAGCTTCCCAGAATCCCCCTGATTTAATTCTTTCCTTTGTGGGGGGTGGGGTCCATGGAAAAATACAGTTTGGAATTTTGCCAGCTCTAGTGGTCTTACAATAGACCTGAAGCCTGCCTGATGCTTTTACATTTCGTAGTAGCTAGGATTCTCTTTCCCAACTATGACTGAAGTTATATAAATCTAACCCTCAGTCTTCATCTGTTATTTGAGAGCTATAGTTCAATAATTTGAAAGAGAGAAATTTGAGATTTTCAAACAGAAAGGATAGTTTTTTTATTACCAACAAAATTCACAGAAGAAGTGCTAGAACCTCAGAGAAAAGAACCCTATGAAATCAGAATATCGCACACTGGTTAGGTATAAAGATTTCTAAAGACAAATAAACCTGGTTTTGATACTGGACTCTACCATTGCCCTCCTAGGAGGTGCTTGAATTCAGGCAGCTAAACTCTCCTAAAATTTAGTTTTCTTATCTGTAAATGAGGCTAATGACAGGTCCCTTCTATTCTATGTCCATGGCACTAGAAGCGATCAACAAATACTATTATGAGTCAAAGTGATCATCTTTACCATTCAATTTATAGAATCCAGTTTGAGAAATTCATTCAGATTGATAATTACAACCATATAGATGAATTATCTTTCAGGAAACCTTTTTCAAAATTATAGCACAAAGTAGGTACTTTAGAGATCACCTATTCTGTTCCCTCATTTAACAAAGAAGACTTTGGCCCTGAGACATTAAATGACATGCGACTTGCCAAAATTCACACTACTCTTAATTGATCTAAGCTATTAAACATATCAATTGATTATAACACTGTTTCAACCAAGGCACTGAAGAAACTTTTCTAGTAAAACTAAAAAATGAAAATTTCCTCTTTCCTACTGCTTCCTATTTTAAGAAAGAAAGCATTTTATTCTTTAGAACTTAATATAAAATAGTTTCTACCCAAAAGTTGGCAGCAGTATATGTTGAATTTCAAAAACCTTCTTTAAAAGAAACCTGCCCAGAAATCCTATGTATAAAGCCAATTTAAAAGATGAAAAAGCTCAGGTTTAACTAAGTTCAGGCAAGACTGATGTATAAACCAGAAAATTAGTCCTGCTGAGAGACTAGATGTATATATGCCCTAGAGAGGCTACCTGCATACAGAAACATTTTTTAGGCTCTCAATAACTGAAGCTACTATTTGTTTATGTATTTATTTTCACTCCACCTCTTCCTACAGAGGTTTTAAGGGGGTAATAAAACAGATTTATAACAATTCATAATTTTTCTAATTGATAATAATGATTATTACTGCTTAGAAAAGGAACCAATAATAGCTCATTGCTTTGACTTACAATACATCTTATGGTAAGAGACAAAAGGAAATCCCAAAAGGAAATGGTTGATTCTTCTACATTTTGAAGTTGCTTACATAATATACATACTTTGGACTTTGGGAATCTTAAAAATAAACCTCATCCTAAACTCAAATTTAAGTAACTTTTGCTATTTACTCTGTATTTCATTCCACTCTGTGGCCAAAAGAAAAAACCAAACACCACACTGATAATTTATACACACCCTTAAATCTTCTTCATTAATTTCTTCACTTATTTCCAAGCCAGTATCTTGAGATAACCGTCTTGAATATATATCTATTTCGGCTAAGCTTGCCTGAGGAGCCAGTGACATTTTTCGTGTGGATGTCGCTGTCTTTCGATGAATGCTTTGACCTTGGTTCACTGAGGAGCAGGTCATAAGGTTCAGAACTGACTGCCTCCTCCCTCCCAGAAATGTGGGGCCACTGTTGACTGCATTGCTCCGAGGCAGGATCCCCTCTCCAGGTTCAGAATGGGGAACTAAGGATAGTCTTCTCTCTAAAGGCTCATCAGAAGCTCCATCAATACCATTCATTTGTAATGAAGTCTTTTGTGCAACTGAAAATTTCCTTATAGAGTTGATTGAATTGAGAATGGAATTCTTCCTTTTTTCACCAAACTCTCCAGTCTGTTTAAAAGAAGGCTTTTTTGTTTCATTCCAGGACACAGAAGTATCTCCTTCTAATGAGAAACGCCGTAAAGTCTCAGTTATGATTGAATTTCTTCGTTCTGCAGTAAACTGGTCGAAAGTGTCACATCCCATGAGCTTCGAGCTGAAGTCAGGCCGTTGATTTTGTAATTCAGAAAATGTCCCATAAAAATAGATGCTACCTTCATGTAAAATTAATATTTTGTCAGCTTTCTTTAAGTGCTCCATTTTAGAAGTGACCAAAATCCTAGTTTTGTTAGCCATCAATTTACAGACACAGCTTTAAGAATATAAAAATATATAAATATTAATTTTATAAACATTTTATTACAATAGTATATGTATTATATTTTAACACTTTATTAATGTACTCCTATATATAACTTCTATTATAAAATGTTATTATTACACTTAAATAATTCTAAAAGTAAATATTCAATACTAATTAAGTTGGTACTTCTTGATTAATGTCATGAAATACTGTTATTTAATTATTATAGTATGCTACACCACAAACTTGAGTGTTAATGGACCTAAAATGAAATTAAATACCTGACATTAAATAAACATTTGACTTTGAACAAACTAGTTACCCTTTGGGCTGTGGTTGATTCATCTAGAAAATGAGAGAATCAGATGACCTTTAAGATTCCTTAGAGGCTATATTTCCACATGTCTTCTAAAATGTTAGAACTTTCTTGTTCTTTAAATTTTCTGCTCATTTTCTTTTATATTTTAAGTTGACCACTAATTTAGTCCTCAGAGTTTATACTGTACAGCAGGACCTAACACATCATAAAGTAACTATATGCCAATAAAAAGTTAATTTTAAAAACCTTAAGACTAATTTGCTTGTTAAAAACACAACAACAATAACCTGAGAATTGTATAAGAAATATGAACTTCCTCCAACAAAATTTCCCTCTAGTGTAGAATTAAATCCTGACTAGAACCATCTAAGGAAGACAAATTTCTTTTAGGCATTAAAACATTATATATTCTGTAGAAAGAGCCATAATTCTAGACTACACTCTAACATACTAATACAACTAGCAAAGTTTATATTGGTAAGAAGGTATTTATAATTACAGGATTATAAAAATAGTATCACAGGTATTAAATTTAACCAAATTCTAGGAAAGGTGCTTCTAGGAATAATGTGGTAATTTAATACACACATATATCTACATCCTTACTGATTATTTTAAACTACTTCATAGTCTATAAAATCATTTTGATACCTTAAAATCAAGTCATATAACCAACTGTTTCTCTTAGAAACTTCACATACATTGAGCCCTAATGGAAGCTCCAAGAAAATGTACACCCCAAGCTCTGTGTGACTGAGAAAGAGGTTCTGAAGGAGGTTATTGAGGTAGACGAATACTTAGAGCATTCACCAATATGAAAACATCAAAACATTCTATTTCTTTGGTTCCTTAAGACGTTTACTATCTAAGGAGTAAAACACACAAAAAAGTAAATAAAAAATTTGAGTATAACAATTAAAATAATATAAGCTATGTCACAAGACAGTAATACTATCAAAACTCCATAGACAGTGACAGGTAAAGTACCAGCAATGGGAGAAATTGGTTCAGCATCAGGTGGACAGAAAAGTGAAGTGACCTTGACCATGGAGGGAAGATTAGACTTAAACAGCTGAATTACATCATGCCACACTGAGTCACAGTGGTGGACCTTATTTCTCAAGGAGTATTATGTAGCCTACGGTGGTACAGTCATTCTTTCTTGTCTCTTAGAATGAATATTATAAATTATTCAAGAACATACCTTTCAAATATTTCTTTCTCTGTTAAAACATCTAGATATCCAAAAGGGGAGTCTAATAGGTACAAATCAGCATCTTTGTATACTGCTCTAAAATAGAAAATGAAAATTAAATTAGATTCCTTCAATATTTACCATTTCATTTGGTGTAGATGATTTTAAGTAAATTTTAAAAGATAAGTCACGCAGGATTTTTATAATTTTGCACAATACTCCAAAAACTTCTGAGGTCGTTTTGCTAAGTGACATACACTTGCAAAAGTTACAAACTAAATCACACCATACATACAATTTTAAATATTGCCTTAAAAAAGAAGAAAGAAAACATTTCAATAATAGTACCTATTTACAGCAAGCACTATGCTATACGCTGGGAATACAATGGTAAAAACTGCACAAGCCCTGTTCTCAGCAATCTTGCATTTTGGTGGGGAAACAAAGAAAAGAGAATGTTTCAATCCTGTAAAGTGTCAAGAGACAGCAACTAAATCTCAGCACTTGAGTGAAATTATTTTTTTATTTTTTTCACTGTTGACTGTGACCAATAAACCGATGGCAGTACTGTGACAACTGTATGATTGATATTGCTCTTTGCTCCTTATAGTCCTAATTTATGGACCATACTCATAAAAGTCCCACAAAAGGGCAGGATGCAAAATTTGTAATAACAATGTATACCCATATTATTTTATATTCTAACTTAAAAAATAAAATTTTATGAACAAGTAAAATCTTCATTAATGTCATCTTAGGGCAGTAATAAAATGAAGATATGGTCCCATATGAATGGAAATGAGGTAATTTCTTCATAACATCTAAATTTCTCAATTGTGGTTATGAGTAATCCTATACCTATACCAACCACATACAATTCAGTGTTTACACGTAATTCTGAAAAAAAGAAACTATGTTTAGTCAGCAGGTAACTAAGAGAAATAAAATAATTAAAAACAGAAATGGCAAAAAGTCAAAGCAAAATCTAGAAGGACGTTTGCAACGCAAATTACTTTTGAAAACAACATTCAGCAACTAGATAAAAGACCCCCAACAAAATGTACCCTCGAGAGCTTTCTTCCCATATTCAATTCTTCTCTCTCTCTCCTTCACATTTATGACCTGATGCTCAGTCACTTCAGTTGTGTCCAACTCTTTGTGACCCCCACGGACCTCAGCCTGCGAGGCTTCTCTGTCCATGGGATTCTCCAGGCAAGAATACTGGAGTGGGTTGCCATTTCCTTCTCCAGGGAATATTCCTGACCCAGGGATCAAACACAGGTCTCCTGAGTCTCCTGCATTGCAAGCAGATTCTTCATCTGCTGAGCCACCAGGGAAGCCCCATTTATGACCACAGCTTCTTAAGAGGTTAGAAGTAACATACGCATCATCCAAAACTGGTCAATACATGACAGATCAGAGGAGCAAGAAACAGCTATTTTCTTTAATGCTGCAAACTGTATTTTATAATAAAACTGAATCTTCAACTGGTAAATACAGACTCAATTCTATGCTAAAGTTTGAAGCTGTATAGCATGTTTTCCTAAATTTGAAATGAAATGTTTAACACAGTCTTACTTTGGCTCACAGATTAATCAACTTTCCTTTACTTAGAAGCCATTATTTTGTCTGTGAATTACTCACATCTATATATGGGCTACATAGATATATTGGGCTTGCCTGGTGGTTCAGTCAGTAAAGAATCTACCTGCCAATGCAGGAGACACTGGTTCAACCCCTGGACGGGAAAGATCCCCTGGAGGAGTAAATGGCAACTCTCTCCAGCATTCCGACATGGAGAATCCCATGGACAGAAGAGTCTGGTGGGCTACAGTCCAGGGGGTTGCAAAAGAGTTGGACACATCATTGCGACTACACATCACTGATTTATTACTTGACATTATAATCCCAAAGTCGAGTCATGGTTTAATGTAAAGTCAAGATGACCTGATTCAAACTGTAACTCTACCATTTCGCAGTGTGGCTTTTGGCAAGTTAAGATCTAACCACCTCAATTACCTAATGATCTCTTCCATAAAAAGTGGAGAGAACAATTCTTTTTTGGCAGAGTGATATGCGGATTAAGTAAAATTACACATGTACTCACGCACACCCCACCCAGAATAGTACTAGGCAATTGTAGGTGCTCAGTGAGTGAGTTTCCTGTCCCAGCTTTTGGAAACATGAGAAAATAAGGGGGAGAGAGGCCAAAATATCAGTAAGTCATTGTGATTTCTTGTTAATAATTTCAGCAACACAGTAAGAAGAATTTAATTCAAATAAACCTGGAGGAACATTTAATATTCCACATCATCAATATTTTTTAAACTGAATGTTACATTTTAAGCACAAATTAACTTATATATATATAAATACACACACACACACACACACACACACACTTCTCTTTGACAGCTCAAAATGCTTAGACCAAGAATATCTCTACTAAGAGACCACCATACTCTGCACAATATTAGATATGCTTGTCCCATTTATTTTTCTTTGAAGATTACAGATTTTAAGCTTAAGTACATCATCTGCCCTGCTATTTCTGTTGTGAGATTAATTAGTTATGTTTAAAATTTTGAAAATTTATGTTTATCTAAGATGGGGAAACAGTGGAAACAGTGGCTGACTTTATTTTTCTGGGCTCCAAAATCACTGCAGATGGTGACTGCAGCCATGAAATTAAAAGACGCTTACTCCTTGGAAGGAAAGTTATAACCAACCTAGATAGCATATTCAAAAGCAGAGACATTACTTTGTCAACAAAGGTCTGTCTAGTCAAGGCTATGGTTTTTCCAGTGGTCATGAATGGATGTGAGAATTGGACTATAAAGAAAACTGAGCGCCAAAAAATTGATGCTTTTGAACTGTGGTGTTGGAGAAGACTCTTGAAAGTCCCTTGCACCGCTAGGAGATCCAACCAGTCTATTCTAAAGGAGATCAGTCCTGGGTGTTCATTGGAAGGACTGATGTTGAAGCTGAAACTCCAGTATTTTGGCCACCTCATGCAAAGAGTTGACTCATTTGAAAAGACCTGATCTTGGGAAAGATTGAGGGCAGGAGGAGAAGGCGATGACAGAGGATGAGATGGTTGGATGACATCACAGACTCAATGGACGTGGGTTTGGGTGGACTCTGGGAGTTGGTGATGGACAGGGAGGCCTGGTGTGCTGTGGTTCATCGGGTCACAAAGAGTCGGACACAACTGAGCAACTCAACTGAACTGAACTGACACCAAGAAACAAAACCAGAAGCCTAGAGCAGGTGTGTACATTTGGGGATACAGTGAGCAGGGAACTGTCTGAAGGACTAAAGTATACATCTTCTCTTCCCTGTGCTAGGCAGAATATTAGGGTTTTCCATTTGTAGGGAATCATAAGGCAAACAAACATATACACACTAACAAAAGGGTATGCATTTTTTAAAAGCCATGAGCTTTATCAGATATAAATACTATATCATTATCTATAGTTCTGAAAGGTTAGTCTTAACCCACTAGTTATAAGATCCTGGGTATTTTTTCAGTTACAGAAAGAGGATATAAAGAAACAGAGAACTATCTATAATGTTTTACACTCATTTATACAACAAATGCTTGCTGGACCAATAAGCAGATATTCACCTTGCTAAAGAAATTCTTGCTCGCTGACCTCCACTCAGTGTGATTCCACCTTCTCCAAGAACTATGTTGTCTTTCTCTGAAAACTTGGAGATGTCCTATTATCAAAAATAGAAAGTTAGGAAAAAAGAAAAAAATAGAAAGTTAGAATTGTCAATATGTCAGGTCTGAATTTAAAAGGTACATTTTCCTTCAAATGTAATCATATATCAGACTTCCATTTTAACCACAGCAGAAACTGTGAACACCACATCTCAGCTATTTCAAATGCATTTCAGTTGGTCAAAAAATTACTGAAATTTCATAAATAAGTTTTTCTTTAATATTCCAATTGCTATTTATGATCATTAAATAAGAACTGGAAAATATAAAAAGTAAAGCATATACAAATCTATGATATGTAAAGGTGTGCCATCCAATGACCATTACAAAAACCCAGTGCTATTAACATGCTAACGTGCACTTCCTTCCAATCTAAATCCACTCTTTTAAAAGGAAATCTCCAAAGATGAATAAACCTCCTAATAAGGAAACAAAAAGAATATCATTTGCATCTCCCTGCAGTATCTAAGCATACTTAGTGGGTGACCATGAGTACAAGGCATCTCCTTTCCACACTTCTCTCACCTACTCCCCCCTGAAACAACACAGCTCTCTTCCTCATCCATCCTCCCACCTCATCCTTCTGTCCTCTCCCCATCTACTCTGCCTCTCCTGTTACCTCCCTGCCACATGTGTCCTTTCTTCAGTTCATGAGATTTTCTGCAGCAACAACCATGCTAGACATTCTAAAAGATTAGAATTTATAAGAAACTGTGTTCAATTGCTAACTCAGAAGATAAGCCATAATTCTGGAGAAAGCTAGAAAACATCCCAAAGAATCAATTAACCATTTTAAGATAAAACAATACACAATTAATTGGCAAATTAATTCTTCTGAATATAGAAGTATTATAAAGTAGGTAGAAAATGCTAGAAGGCTTTCTGGAATAGATGAGGTTTGCCCTGAGACTTGAGAATGAGAAGAGTCAGGTGAATAGTATTCAGGTCCTCAGTGGTAAAGAATCTGCTTGCCAATACAAGAGACACAAATTCAATCCTGGATTGGGAAGATCCCCTAATGAAGAAAATGGTAATCCACTTCAGTATTCTTGCCTGGGAAATCCCATGGACAGAGGAGCCTGGCAGGCTACAGTCCAGGGCTGCAAGAGTTGAACACGACTTAGCAACTAACCAGCAACAATTCTGACTTTAGCTCAAAACAAGGTCTTTGCCTTTTCTTTTCTCATTCCCATATAAATTCTCTCTTCTTTTGTTACTACCTTCTTCTCTCTTAAAAATAATCTTCCATTCAAGTCTTCTTTTTTCTTTCACAACCCAAAAGTAGTTCATCTGTTCTCCTTGATCTGACACTAACATTATCTACATTTAAACTGCCAAAATGGTTACTGTTTCTGTTATCTACCACATGAAAGTTAAATAAAACTTCATATACAAAACTATAAATTTATAGCTGGTAAATTCGTAAGTAATCATTTATATTATGAACTAGCTTGCAGCTCCTGTAGGCTGAAATCATGCCAGCCACTGCCTCCAAGGAACTGCTGTTGTCAATACTCTTGACCTAAAAGGACCAAACATGATTTTTTTTAATGTGGTTAAAAAAAAAAAAAAAAACACTGACATGTAAGAGAAGATACAGCAGGACCCACGGGAGCTGGCTACTCGGGCACTGGAGGAGACCACTGAGACCCATATAGCACTGCAGTGAGGAGGACCTTCCATAGTTAGAAGACCCAGGAAAACAAGTGCTTCATTTCTTTCTACTGGACCAAATTTTTTTGGTTCAATTTATGAACCAGACCACATACCTATGATTCCATCCAAATAACAAGGATTGCAGCTAAATTCCACACCCCTGTTTTAAGTCAGTCTTGCTGAAGGAGCACACCCAGGAGCACCTTGACCTTGAAGCCTTACCTAAGCTGTTCTATGCAGTACATCCTCTGCCCTCGATCTAGAGCAATTGGTAAAACAACTCACAGGCGTATTTCTTCTCTACTGTACCATCTTTCCCTTATCCATATTTCATTCTCATTTAGAAAATTAAATCTTTTAGAGGAAAAAAAATGAATACTTTTTCATATATGAATAAACTGAGTGCAGGCTTTTGTAAAGGAGGCACATTTTCTAACACAATCTGAAAAAGCCAGAGGTTGCCAAAATTATTGGAGCTTTTTTTTTTTGCAAATTTGAATTCAATACAGTTTTAATTAAATCAGATAAAATTTATAATTTTTAAAATTTAGAAATATCAGTAGTTATCTTGATGGTATGATTGTAACACAGTTATAGATTTGGAGGGTGCAGAATCCTAGCCCAGTGCAACAATTTAACAAAGATTTGTGGCATGAAGGAAGAAAAGAGGAGCAAATGGAGGAAGGGAAGGTAAACAAATATTAAGCTACAAAGAGGTATATATAAGAAAAAGAAAATGAAGAAAGGTGTACAGCCTAGAGAAAGAAAGAAAATGGGGGCAAGATTAATTGTCAGAAGAAGCAGATATCAGTAGGACAAAGCAGGAAGATAGTGGCAACATAAAGACAAGAAAAATGAAGGGGAAGATAGAAATGATAGAAGACAAGGAACCATAGTTGACACTTTAGCAAATATCCCTGGTGAATTCGAATGTCCAAAGAATACAAATGCAATTTGTTACAATAATTTTCTTAAGACAATACATAAGAGATTGTTTCAGCCAAGTATCTCTCACAGGAGCCTGTAATACTCATCCTTTCAACAAGCCAAGGAAATAGGAGGGAGAAGGAAACTAAAAAATCTCTTCCTTCTTTCCTACATGAACAGGCTGAAACATAACACTAGAGAAAGAAATCAGAAGATCCTCAAGTGAGCTCAAGCTTTTCACACTCAGACTGAATGGAATATCATCAAATTCCTCCAAAAAAAAACCAGAAATAGCACTTTCTTTGAGTACCACTCCTCAAATCCTGACTTGGAGCTGGTCCAGGGAAAGGAGTAAATGCATTAAGAAAACAAAGATTCAAGGAAGGAACTGCTTAAATGGTTTCTCGGTACCAAGTTAATCTATTTCAATTATAATACAAGCTACTATTTCCTTTTTATTTTCAGAACAGTATCAAATGTTAAGCTCCTATGACAATGAACTCTGCCCTGTGCCTGGGATGCTCAGCACTCTATCAGTAAGCCATGCCTGCATCCCTGGGATGCCCAGGCCTGCCTGGAATGATACCTGGTGAGTCAGTCACCTTCTTTGGTCTAGCTTAGACAGAATGGGATTTCTCAGTGTGAAACTTACACTCATACTTGGGAGAATTTCCAGGTTGGCTGTATTCTTGGAAAATGCCATGAAAAAATGAAGCATCCTTACCCCCAGGTCACCGGTGAGCTGAAATCTGAATGATGTTTGTGGCGCCCCTTTAGAAAGCAGTTGGGATGTCATGTAAACCATGCTAGAGGCAACTGTTCAATAAGGAACAAAGCTGGAATACTCAACTGGATGGCATGGGACTCGGGATTTGAACCCTGGTCTATAAACTATTGTGAAATCTCAGTTACTTAACAGCTTTGTAATTTAATTCCCCTAACCATAACCTGGGTGCAAATATAGCCCATCTTTTATAAAAGTGCTCAGTATGAGAATTAGAAATATGGCATGTACAAAGAAATTCAATAAATATAAATAAAAGAGATGAAATGTGCCAATCTAAGTGGAATATTTTTAATTCTAAAACAAAGCTTAAAATAGAAAATATGAATGGCAACATTGATCACAGAACACAGTGACCTATTTTCCAGCTGTTTCCATTAATAACTAGATAAGTAGCTTTGGGCAAGTCTCTTCTGGCCTTCAGTTCTCCATCTATACAAGGGGATAATAGTACCTTCCCTTAACAGGTTCAAAAATTTGAAGTAATTTAATATAAAGAGCTTGGTCCATAAATCATACTCAAACATTGGTGAGGTACAGTTTTAGAATGAGATGTTTACCAATGATTTGTATACATCATTCATTTCCATTTGGCCTTGAATAAAATGTTCACCTGATGTAACACTATACCACACTCTCCTACTAAAGGAAAAGCAAATTCTAATTAGTCTGAAAATATAGCATTCATATTATCATAAAAATGTACAAGGGATAATGCAGGGGAAAAGAACTGGACTGAGAATTGGAAGTCCTAGGTTCAAGTCCTAACTTTGTATGTCTTCACCAAGTGTACTTTTGTTGAGGTTGCTATGTACACGGTCACATATTTTGAAACTTAAAGCTCAAGGTTCTTAAGGGTGACACCATATTCTTAAGAGTGACACCAGATTAGATCTAGATACTTTCCAAATGCTACCACTTTGAAGACGGCTGTTTAATTTAACATTTTGTTGTTGTTTAGTCGCTATGTCCAATTCTCTCACGACCCTATGGACTATATAGTCTGCCAGGCTCTTCTGTCCATGGGATTTCTCAGGCAAGAATACTGGAGCAGGTTGTCATTTCCTTCTCCAGGGGACCTATCCATGCTATTTTGTGCTATGATAGTTTTATTCATCTTATTCTCTCCTCAATATAAAATAGTCAAGGGGGGCCTAGGGAAGGTCAATTCTTTACCTTCTCTTTTCCAAGAAATGTTTTCACACTTTTAGGATGATTCTGTAGTATTTGATTTGAAATTTCCACTATTATATGTTTTTAGCAGTACAAATAAACAAGAAGACTATTTTTAAGTCCCCACATTTTTCTGCTAATTAACTAAGATACTACTGAATGAAGAACACCTAGTCAGACAAATAAATACTTTAGCAATCAACACTACAGTAACCTTCTTCATGAGTCAACATCAGAATTCTATAAGAAAATAGATGGACATAAGCTGCTTTCAAGGAAAGCAGCTCGAATTCACTTGTCCAAATTGTTTTTGCAGTCTGGACTAGACTGGCCTGGAAGTGTAAGATTTTGTATTTCAAATTATATAGTTCTATCAAATGTTCTATGACCTTCCCTGGCATTTGATACCCCCCCCCAAAAAAAAACTCTGATAAAATCGTTGTACATAAATCATTGAGATTTTGTGATTTTATTTCTATAAGATATATTCTCGTGAGTAGGATAGCTTGGCCATAGGTATGTCTTCTTTCTTTTTAAGAGAGTCCATCGCCAGAATCCTTTACAAAACAACATTTAAAAGTTATACTTCCAAAGTTAGTTTCCTCAGCAAGATCTGAGAGTACCCTTTTCCTCAAATCATCACCTACAATAGCTATTATGTTTATACAAGGTATGAGATAAGAATCTGGTCTTATTTTCTTTTACTATTATAATAAACATGATTTATTAAATAAATGATGTTTCTAATTAATTTACATATCATCTATCATCATCTCACATTTCCAAAGATCTACTTCAGGACTATTTGGTTCCTTCTATTTCTACAATAATATTCTGCTGAGTTTTTGGTGTTTAGGTTTTTTAATGGCTTTAAGTAAGATTTAATACCTGACAAAGCACAATCCTTCTTCATGAATTGTGGTCTCTTTTGCTCAGTCTCCTATATAACAATATTAACAATAATAACATTGTAAGTAAGAATGCCAATAACAGCTAATATATATTGAGTGTTTACTAGGTATCAGGTACTATTTTAAGTCCTTTATGAGTATTAACTTTTTTAATGCTCATCACAATCCTATCCCCGTTAAAAATACGAGAAAATTCAAAGTTAGAAAAGGTAAAGGTCATTCCAAAGATAACACAGCCAAAAAACAATAGTCAGGATTCAAACTAAGGTAATTTGTCTATAAAGCATGGACTCTAAACTCCTTTTGGTATTTCCTCCCACATGAAATATACTTTAGTAAAATCCTGAAAACAATCTTATTCAGATGTATTTGCAATTTCATTAAATATACACATACGTTTGAGTGCAATTTGCATCTTAGGATGCTGCTGGTGCCACTCACTCGCTGCAGTCGTGTCTGACTCTGTGTGACCTATGCACGAGAGCCCACCAGGCTCATCTGTCTGTGGGCGTCTCCAGGCAAGAACAGTGGAGTGGGTTGCCATGCACTCACTCCTCCAGGGGATCTTCCCAACCCAGGGAATGAACCCACAGCTTTTCTGTCTCCTGCACTGTCGGCGGGGTTCCTCACCACTAGCACCATCTGGGAAAACCCTCTTAGGATGCTACCTCTTATTAAAAACCATGATCTTTCCATTAATTCAGTTCTTGTTTTAGACCTTTCAATAAGATTTTCTGGTCTTCTATATACATGTTCTGTAAATTTCCTATTAAATTTATGCTTAATATTTTATCATTTTCTACTAGTATGAATTGAAGAGCTTTTTATTTCCATATCAAGATTGTTGTTGCTAACATAGAGAAGAGCTAATTATTTTTATATGCTTATCTACTATTCGGATGCTTCCCTGGTGGCTCAGATGGTAAAGCGTCTGCCTGTAATGCAGGAGACCCGGGTTCGATTCCTGGGTCGGGAAGATCCCCTAGAGAAGGAAATGGCAATCCACTCCAGCACTCTTGCCTGGAAAATCCCATGGATGGAGGAGCCTGATAGGCTACAGTCCAGGGGGTCGCAAAGAGTCGGACACGACTGAGCAACTTCACTTTCACTTTATCTACTCTTCAGCCATCTTATCATATTCCTTTATCAATTCTGGCAGAGTTTTGCTCTCTGCTTTTGCTAGAATCTCTTGGGGGTTTTTTAGGTGAACATTTTTTTTCAGAAACATGTAATATTCTTTAAGACAAACAATTAAATTTTACCATTTAAAATAATGCTTACTTTGGAATGTTTGGTTTAAAAAGTTATGAATTTTTTAAAATGAAGTTTTCTATTCTTACTTTGAATTTTTATTACAAATCACTGCTAAATTTATGTAAGACTCTTTTAGCATCCACTGACCTTGTTACATGGTTTTCTTCATTGTCAATATACAATTTATTAATATATCATATTTATAGATTGTTTATTTTGAAGCACTCATATTTCTATTCATGAATCTTGCTTGATCATCTTTTCATACTATGCTGAATCCTATTTATTAATACTTTATTTAATAGTATTTTATTTAAATATCTATATTTCTAAGTATGATTAACTACAGTCTTCTTTTTTATATAACTTTTCAGATTTTGATACAAATAATCTCGCTTAAGAAAATGAGTTTTTCATTTTCGTCTATAATTTGATATAGTTTAAATAATATAGGAAGTTATGCTATTAAAGGTGAAATACAATCCAGCTATGCAATTATCTACTGATAGTGTCTTTTTAAGTAATACACACTGAACTATCTTTACAGTGATAATCTGTCTATTCAAGCTTTTTTTTTGTTTCTTTCAATTTTGATCATTTCTATTTCCTTAATCATCCAGTTCCTCTAAGTTTTAAATCTGTGTCAACAGAATTGCATTAATTTTTAATAATTTTAATCTTGCTCATATTTTTGCTTAAGCTTGTTATTCCTAATACTGTAAGTCTTTTCTTTACTACAAATAAGGACAGATTCAACAATTTTATTGGTCTTTTCAAAGAACTGGCTTTAGGAATTATATTAAGTCTTTCATTTCTCTGTTGGTTCTCTCCTTCATTAAATTAAATTTTGATCATCACTTACTCCTTGTTTTAACTTTTTATTTAGTTCCTTCTTTAAAATTCTCAAGAAAAATATAAATTTTGTGTATTTTCAGCCTTGTTTCTTAATAATAAAGGTATTTAGAGCTAAAAATCTTCTACTGAGTGCAGTCATGTTCTACAGATTGCTATATGAAGCATTCTAGGTTTCAAATAATTTATAGTCAGTCAGGAGATTTTACCTTTCCAAGTATTTGTTTTCAACTTACCTGGCTTGCTGCTGCTACTGCTGCTGCTAAGTTGCTTCAGTATTATATCTAAATAAATGTAATTTTTGGCAAGCATAACTAACATGTTTTGTCATTCTCATTAGAACCTATGACTTAAGAAGAAACTAAGCAACTATTAAAAAAAAAAAAAGAAAAAAGTTTGAGTGGAAGAAGAGTAATATTAGAAGGTCTTACATGTATTTCCTAAAATTTTAATGGATTTTTACAGATCTTCAATAGCAAAACTGAAAAAATTGGGGCCTGGGCTAAATTTAGCTTAAGAGGAGAGATCCTCAAACATATTTTAAAAAGATCTAATCTGATATGAAATATAAAGGTGTTGTTTGTTGTTTTAGCAAACCGAAGTTGTTTTAAGTATTAGATAAGACTTTATCCTCTAGCACTACTTTCCTCAATAATATTTTAATGGTATATAAAATATCTTCATTTATTAGTATATCTAAACAGAAGTTACTACAACCGCTATTCAAAATATTCATTATAATGACTGGAGTATAGACATATACATAAATTTGAATATACATACATATATAAACACATACAGATTGCATTTTTACACATCTGTATATATGTGCATATACATGTACATATATGTGCACGTATAATACATATGTGACTATGTGTGGCATGCATACAAATATGCAGGTGTTTATTCAGCTTGATCTCTATCATCCACTATTATGGTGCTAAGAAAAGATAAGTCTGCAGTAAGGAAAAGAGGATTATTATTTTATGAATTAGGTTACTATTTCTCTTATCAAAAAAGTTAAAAATATGTGAAAGATAATGGAGTCCTTAACAAACAAGTTGTCTCACTTTCCAAAGGTTTATCCTCTTCAATCCTGTTAATATAACATAATGAGAGCTTACTGACCGAGAAGGCTCATTGTATCCCATGACCCTAAAATACAGAAAAGTCTAATTTTTTCTCACTTGATAGGGGACAGCTTGACCAAAGAACACGTGACCCACAGCACTCTAAACAATTCAGGTTCGTTCAATCCAACTGATCATGTCACACCCCTGTTTAAAACATCACAAAACAAACAAACAAAAAAATATACTGGATCCTTCAAAAGATGGCATACAAAACTCTTCCCAGCTCACTTCTTCATCCTCACCTCCCAGCACTCTTCCGAATACATCTTGACCCCTAACCACACTGAAGTTTGTTTGTGCTCCAAATTTACCATATCTTTCACCAACTGCACCTGCTGGTCCCCCTATCTGGATGACTTTCCTCTACTTCTTAATCTGGCAAATTCCTTTAAGGTCAATAAAAATTTAATATCCTCCATAAAGTTTTCCATTACGTTAAAAGGCATGTTCCTATGTGTTTTAAGAACTGTTTATGTTCCTATGTAAGAGCTTTCATCTCTTTTCTTATTGTCTGTTTACATTATATTTATCCTCAAAGACTGTGAGCTTCTCAAGGACAAAGGCAGAGTTATAATTTGTTCTATGCTTTGGGAGCCAGGACAGGTTTAAGATATTATAGGCATATGTTCCAAACAGTGAGTAAAGTGTTTTAGGCAACTTAGAGATGGTTAAGATTAATCCTTGCCTTCAGGAGCTTACAATCTGCAGCCTACCAGGGACAACTTAATGAAAGACCTGGATTTTGAGTTAAGATGTGGCTCCATGCCTGAGAACTTCGTGTCTTCCTCATCCAACTTTACCAAGTCTGCCCCCAACTTACCTCTCTGGCCAGGTTGACACACTGTAATAAGACACTAGAACACATTCATTAACCCTCAACCCTGAATATTCATTGGAAGGACTGCTGCTGAAGCTCCAACACTTTGGCCACCTGATGTAAAAAGCCAACTCAATGGAAAAGACCCTGATGCTGGGAAAGACTGAAGACAAAGGGAGAAGGGGATGACAGAGGATGAGACGGTTAGATAGCATCACCAACTCAGTGAACATTGAGGGACATAAGAACTTGGCGTGCTACAGTCCATGTGGTTGCAAACATTCAGGCATGACTTAGCACCTGAACAATGACAATAAATACTGTCATTTAAAAAGTAGATTGTGATGTGAGATTAAACAGACAGATGAATGGAACAGAATAAATATTTCACAAACATGCAGATCAGAACCTAGCATAAAAGTGTTACAATGATAATTTATAGGGAAAGGAGAAACTGCTCAAAAAATGATCCTGGGACAAGTGGATCTCTCTATGGAAGATAAAATTAGACCCCTAGCTCACACCAAATACAAAAATCAATTCCAGCGGTTTTTAGCCCTAGATGTAAAAATTGAAGCTAAAAATACTAAGAATATATAAAATATATATTTTTATCATTTGTGTTAGAATGTCTTAAAGAAAAGATAAAGAACAAACCGTAAAGAAATACACAGATACAATTTGTTAGATGAAAATCAAAAGTCTATTTAACAAAAGATCTTAGAGCAAAATATACATTGCATCACCTCCCATCCATAAAGGGTAGTAATGCAATGTATTTAACTGTCTTAGTCCAGTCCTTCCAAGCTGAGGATACCAAGAAAGTATTAAACATGATATTATCTTATTATGGGAAGTACTTGTATAAAAGAAAATAGGAAGGGGGGCAAGGAAGGCTGGGAGAGCTGTCAGACCTCGATGCAGTTTCAACTCCCAAGTGAAGGAGAGAGGGACACAAGCTTGAATAGAAAGACATTAAAACATTGCACAATCTAAGCAAGGTTTGACAGAGCCATCTAGAAGTCTCTGAGCCAAAATCTGTAAATAAATAAGTCCCATGTCTTTCAGACACAAGATCTGCTTCAGTATCCATGCCATACTTGACCAATAATGGAAAGCAGCCTGTAGAAGGAGTCGTCTCAAAACAAACTTTGAAAACGAATGATTTCAACTCACAGCGAGGGACCCTCATTCAATTACATTCCCTACAACAGTGGTATACACAACAGTGGTGCATAAGGCACATCTCTCAGCTACTACAAACTTAGCAAAACAATTGACACAGGATATGAAGTCAAACAGCTAACAAATATAACCTCACAAGCAGTCAGGGAATTGCAAATCAGAACAGTAAAGAAATATGGGGACTTCCCTGGTGGCACAGTGGATAAGAATCTGCCTGCCAATCCAGGGAACACAGATCCAATCCCTGGTCCAGCAAGATTCCATATACCACGCAGCAACTAAAGCTCTTGCGCCACAACTACTGAGCCCATGCACCACAGCTACTGAAGCCTGAATGCTTTAAGGCCTGCAAGTCACAACCAATGAGCCCCGTAAAGCAACTACTGACACCACGTGCCCTGGAGTCAGCAGTCTGCAGCTACTGAGCCCATGTGCCTAGAGCCTGTGCTCTGCAATAAGAGAAGCCACTCCAATAAGAAGCCCATGTACCCCCAACTAGAAAGGAGCTCCCAATCTCTGCAACTAGAGGAAGCCTCCATGCAGCAACAAAGACCCAGTACAGTCAAAAATACATAAAAGTGAAAAAAAAAAAAAGAAATATGACTTTTTACAATTTAGAATGGTAAAACTTCAAGCCTCTGTTAGTAAGAAGCGTTTTCAAAGATTGAGGAAATAGGAACACTCATAAATGGCTAGTGGTAGTGTAAATCAGAACAGCTGCTTTAAAGTGCAATTTGGCAGTATCTAGTGATATTGGAAAGCAGAGACATTACTTTGCCAACAAAGGTCCGTCTAGTCAAAGCTATGGTTTTTCCAGTAGTCATGTATGGATATGAGAGTTGGACTATAAAGAAAGCTGAGTGCCAAAGAACTGATGCTTTTGAACTTTGGTGTTGGAAAAGCCTCTTGAGAGTCCCTTGGACTGCAGTCCTGAATATTCATTGGAAGGACTGACGCTGAAGCCGAAACTCCAATACTTTGGCCACCTGATGCAAAGAACTGACTCATTGGAAAAGACCCTGATGCTGGGAAAGATTGAAGGCAAGAGGAGAAGGGGATGAAAGAAGATGAGATGGTTGGATGGCATCACTGACTCATTGGACATGAGTCTGAGTAAGCTCCAGGAGTTGGTGATGGACAGAAAAGCCTGGTGTGCTGCAGTCCATGGGGCTGCAAAGAGTCAGACATGATTGAGCGACTGAACTGGCTGAGGAAAATATTAGAACAACCTAAATGTATGTCAATAACAGGATGAATAAATAAAATGCTACACATAAGCACCGTATAGCAAATGAAAAGAATGAAATAGAATTTCTACATCTAAGTAGTAAAGCTAGACCTCAAAAAGGTGATAGGAGCAAAGAAAGCAAGCTGAAGAATGATATGTACAAATTATAATATTTACACAAATTTTGAAGCCACACAAAACTATTAAGTATCATTTATAGATATATATATATAGTGTTAATTCATTTAAATGGATTGGAAAAGTATGTATCACATTTGTAATAATGACTGCTTGAAGCTTGGGGTTTATGAAGAATGATGTTGAGGATTTAGTGAAATGTTATTAAAATTCTTCCAGAGCTCTAACAATGAGGAAAACAGGGATACTGTCAAATGGATGTTTCCAAATCTAGAACAGATGCTAGTGATACAGATGACATTGTAAAACATGAAACTAAAGATTCCTGCATCTGAAAAAGATTTGATGTTCTGAGCCAACACATTTGACCTTCTTTTCTGGAATGAAATCATTTTTGAAGAAAAATGCATCAATGTGGATAATTTAATAAGTATCTCAAAGTTTATAATTAATAGAAAGCTGTTCAAATTGAAACAAAATAGTAGGGATAGACTGAAGAGAATTGTGAATAAGCCTAGTACTTTAAGATCAAATATATTAATAACATCAATATCCTGCTAATGTGAGTACTTATTCTGATTACTTTATTGTTCATTTGTAGAGTTCTTTATTGGTATTTAGCTTCTATTTGATTTAACATAAAACACTTTGTTTTGAATACACTGTTAAACATTTCTCTTTGCTGATTACTAAAGGCACTCCAATCTGGTGCTATATTTATCTTAAGGGTGTTGGTTTTCAGCCTTGGTGCTATCATGAGTTTAAAAAGCAGTACAGAGCATGAGCTGCTCAGAGTAGCTTTGTACCCAGAGACAAACGATTTCTCTTTACCTGCACTGCAACTTCTCTGGAGTTCTCTTGGAGTTACCCATAAAAACTGTTGGAGGAAATTATTGATTGGAATTAAAGTACAGGGCTGGGCTTCCCAGGTAGCTCGAATGGTGAAGAATCTGCCTGCAATGCAGGACACCGGGGTTCGATCCCTGGGTTGGCAAGATCCACTGGAGAAGGGCATGGCAACCCACTACAGTATTCTTGCCTGGAGAATCCCATGAACCAGAGGAACCTGGTGGGCTACAGTCCATGGGGTCGCAAAGAGTCAGACATGACTGAGCACCCCCATACACACACAAGCTAGAGGACATGATATGATTTCTTATACAAAAATTAACTATTGAGATTTTTTTAAACCTAAGTCAAAATAAATCAAATATAAACTTTTAAAAAGTGTGATCAATTAGTTTTCTCGTTAAAGGAGACCTTGAAAAATATTTCTTTGTAACCACCCTACACTGCTATTTTAATAAATTTCTCAGCAGTTTACCTAAAAATAAAATTAAATATATGGATCATTGGTTTTCAAAGTTATTTATTTTGACCAATTATTTTCAGAATTATTTCAGATCAATTATTTCAGAATCACCTAGGGAGCTTGTAAAAACTGCTGCACCTATTCTTACTCAGAAGAAATAGACCAGAGTGCAGGAATCTGCATTTTAACCTGTGATTTTTATGCCTGCTTGAACCTGTTCTTTTGGCTAACTTCCGTTACAGCATGCTGGTCAGAAAAGCAAATGTCAACTTCAAAGGATTCTGGGCACATAATATATTAAGTCTGTTTGAGATTGTAAAGCACTTGAAAATACTTCAATAAAGAGTACCAGAGAGGGTCAAAGTAATATTATAATAAAAGTCCAACAAAGATTAACTTATTTTATTATTTAGAAGTACATAACATACCCCATGTTATGGACATACTTTTTACACAAATGTGTACCACTTTATTTTTTTAAATGCATCTAAATTTCATCACCTGATATTATTCAACTGAACCAGACAAATCAGAAGCTATTAAAAGAGGAACTGCTAATACAAAGCTCATTAACTCTGTCTTGAACATATCAGAGAAACAGTAGAGGGTATTATATTGAGAGAGAAAGAACTTTAAAAAGAGGGTGGAGTGTTACATTAACTGGCCCTGTGTAATTATGCAATATTTGCTGAGTACATTCGAGCTTCCTGTGACTTTGTAGATAGGAAAATACCATAAACCTTGTTTTATACCTGTATTATCACTCTTCAGAACAACCTTGACAATACAGCTGCTTGTGGTAAGGGAGGATGGTAAGAAGCTTGGGTTGAGAGAACATGAACTTTAGAAGCAATGCTATTTAATAAGGAATGTTTGTAACCATCGATCTTTAGACAGTTAATGCCATTGTTATTAATATTTAATAATTATTAAGCACTTGTATTGTGCTTTATGTACAAGGACACTAGGCAAGGAGGAGGAAGGAGAAAAGAAGTGTTGGAAAGGGGAAGGGAAAGGAGAGGAAGAAGAGAATTTGAGAAAGCCCAAGAGCACACTGTAAAGAGAAAAAGAATGAACCATTTTTGCACATAGCTGCTGTAAACGTGCATGTAGCTCTGCACGATATGTACCAACAGAGGGAAGTTAACTTCTATAGCAGGAAATGTACACGAACAAATTCATCAAGCAAAAATTGGAGTTCTGTTCATTATGAATGATAGCCTGTTGGCCTAAGTCAAACCTGATTACAAATAACTGTGCATACAAATATTGGCTAAAGATTAGTCCTTATCAGAAAGTGTAGGCAGTGAGAACTTTTTATCAACCTGAAAAATAAAAGCTCTTCTTTCACTGGGCTTTGGTACTAAGTCATAGCAGAAAACTGAAATAAACTGAAATTCCAATATATTTGTTATTGGACCCAACATAAGTACAAAAAGCACTATTTTAATAGATGTTATAGTCTTTGTCACCAATATTAAACTATTGTTTAATACTCAGATATATATATAAACACATACATGGTTTCATACATGAACTTGAAAGTATATACATAATTCTGTTAATATCTCTATGCCTTTTGATGTTTATTTCTGTATGTGTGTAGGCCTATATTTGTATTTGAAAACTAATAATGTAAGCAGTTTTAAAGGAAGACCTTTGAAATGCAGGGCTTTAAGGTATTTCGGGGTGAGTGTTTCCAAGGAATTAAAGTTAGAAAAGATACTTGAGACAAATAATTTTATTTATTGTATTCTAGCTCTACATTAGACTCATTTAACTACAGATTTCTGAACTCCAGATTTCAGATTCTCTGGAATGACCCTTGACAACCCATTTTTGAAAAGCTCTCTACATGATTTTGATTCAATTGGTCTAAGAATTGGCATTTAAGAATCTACTCATTCCTTAACTATCTCTTCTAGGTCTACCCACCCAAGATGCTGGGACAAATCCAATCTGTGAAAAGCACTCTTCTTAGAACTTCACTGGCACATGATTGTGCTGCCTTGCAGCTGATCCTGCTCTGGAGTTCCTCACAGGTCTCTAGAAACGAGGAAGGACTCCTCAGGAGCTGAGCTTGCATACTACCTCGCCCATCACCTCTGGAGAAATCCTATGAAAATCCTTATTCTTTCTACAGGTGACTTTGGAGAACCAGCTGTTCAACTTGCCCTGATCAGGCTTCCTCCCCTGAGCTGACTGCCCACCTACTTGGCCACCTACCATATTTTAAATTTGAGGTCATGAGCCATGAAGAAAAGATTCTGCCCCAGGGCAAGAAGAAAAAAGTTTACTTGGGAGAAGATGAAAAAAGTTTTCGGGACCTTTAAATTTCAAGTGTGTTTTTTTAAGTTCTTTCTCAAGCCTTTATCAAGTGTAGTAGAAAAGCTTTTGTATACACATATAGAAATAATATGTATAATATATATTTTAGAAAACTTACGAATTTTTGCCTAACTAAAAAACTTATGACATTTTGATTCCACTTGCTTGACTTAATATGAAAAAATGCTAGATTCTATTTAGAAATCTAGAATCTAGAATGCTAGATTTCTATTTATAAAAGAAGATATGCATCAAGCAATAAAGGTTTACTGTATAGCACAGTGAACTATAATCAATATTTTATAATAATTTACAAAGGAAAATAATCTCAAAAATAATATATGTGTACATGTATAACTGAATCACCTTGCTGTGCCCTTGAAAAATTTTAAGTCAACTATACTTCAATAATACATATATGCATATATATTAAGAAAAAAATTAAAAACACATTTCAAGTGTGTTAGTATAGGTGATTTTCCCAAGATCCAGGAGTACAGATTTTAGGAATATGGTAGCTTGATATGTCATTTATAGAAAACAAGTTATAACCTCCTCTTTCAGAAAGGCAGCCTTACAATCCCAATGGTTTAATAATACTCTTACAATCATAGTGAGATTAACCAGTCTAAAGTTCTAACTCAAAATCTGCAGTGTTCAATGCAGAAGGCATTAGTGTCTAAGAGTTTCTAATACACAATCCTAATCAAGCATAGCAAAAAATGTAAGTCAGAAGATCTGGATTCTCTCACTGGTCCCATCAATTATGAGACATATGATCTCTAATACGTCTCTTAAATTTTCACTTCTTACACTTTAAAATGTGAATAACAATATTTCATAAATGTCTAACCACATCTCCATTATCTCCCTCCAGTCTGTGTTACATTGGATAAATCTTCCTAAAACAGTTTTTATTATGGCACTCCCACCAGTGAGGGAAGTCACCCTGGAAGATACCGTGGACCCACCTGCTCCCCGCCCAGGGTTCCTACTTGTGCTCCCACTAAGCACATTTCACCAAATCCTTTGCAGTTGGAGTGTTACGTGAGAATTGGATTGCCCCATGAGAATTGGGTTGCCCCAGGTATACGTAATATGAAAGTCAAGTGTGGAGGACTCTGCCTTTCTGCCTTTGTTGGCTATTTGGTTTAATTGCTGGCAAGTACAGAGACAGAAATCATGATCTGACTGTTTTCTCCCAGTTCAGCTCTCACCATATACCCCTTCTTTTCCAGACTCTACCCTTGCTGCACTGCCTAGGGTTCCCCTTAAAATGCACTGTTTTTGCTTGACTCCAGCCCATTTCATCCTACACCCCAGCCACGCCAAACTGACTCTAGGTACAAAGGT
This sequence comes from Oryx dammah, assembly GCF_014754425.2. Taxonomy (NCBI): domain Eukaryota; kingdom Metazoa; phylum Chordata; class Mammalia; order Artiodactyla; family Bovidae; genus Oryx; species Oryx dammah. Next base: position 51,196,014 of record NW_024070202.1, read on the forward strand.
TCAACGAACGTTGTCTGCTGGCTCCCGGTCTTGTACATTCTGTTCTCTTTCTGGAATGTTCTCCTGTTCTTCATTCAGATGATTCTTACTCACCCATCATCTCTCACCTTAGCTGTCACTTCCTTCAGGGAAACCTCATCTACCCATCTAAGACCAGATTAAGTGCTGCTTCCATATACCACATGAGAATCTTACATTAACCAATATCCTAGAATTTAACAAACTGCACTGGCTTTACTTGCTTATCTTCACCAGAATGAAAGACCCTTGAGGACAAGGATTGCTCCTATTCACCAATAATCCCCAGAGTTTGATGCCCTTTGTTCAATGATTGCACTCACAGATATTTACTACACAAGTGAATATGTGTGTGTGTGTGTGTTTTGTGTATGTGTATATACATTTCTCCCCCAAAATACTGTAAGTCAAAAACTCATAACAAACAGGATCCTTGTTATACTTGCAGGCAGTATGCAGAGTGCCTAATATATACTGTGTCCACAGTGGAAACTCAATAAATATTTATTGAGATCAAAATTTTAATTTATGAAATTTGAACCATGAATACTTAAACCTTCTAAATAAAAATTAGGTATTACAGATTCGGTCTCAAATATATTCTTGATAATACAATTGCCATTTCAAAGGTTACTTTTGTCTAGAGAATACTTACAGTCAATTTTTAGAAAAACTAAGTTTCCCTTCCTGGAAAGGCCTTTATGAATATTATTACCAAGTTCTAAGTTTATAGTAAAGTTTAAAGTTCTCTTAAATATAAGTGTAAAACCTTCTCTCAATCTTGTCTAATTAGCCATTGCAACAAAACAGAAAACTCCAAGGGTATGGGGTCCAGAATACTAATTCTTCAAGAGGATGAAACATCAGGCTTATCTATAAGATATAGCATGGCTTTGACCTTTGGAAAACTTAGCTAATTTTTTTTGTTTTTTTTTTTAATATGAAAGCCTGGCTTAACTTTCTGAATTTCATTATCTATTCATGAGCTAGCTTGATCCCACACAGTTATAATTAAATTTTTATACTACTGTTCTGTGGATTTGCCCACCTCTTAGGAAAAAGGGCAGTCTTCAGGTTATTCTGGATTTAGAGATGTCAGAATTGTCATTTAAGTTAATAATTAGTTCCAGAATTGCAATCTTAATTCCTAAAAGTTAGTTCATACTTTTAGAATTTAGCACAGGCTCATCTCAATTGCAAGCTCCTCAGAAAGCTGTCACTAGATAACTAGAAAGTGACAATTCAAAGGACCAATGTGTGCAAAACACTCAGCACAGCCCTACTGACTTGTGCCCTCCCAATGGATGTTAGCTAGTATTTATTTTTTAAGTTCCAGGGTTCAAATGATGTGAAATAACAGTCAGTTCAGGAAACACTGTGGTGTTCCTGCTTGGTCCTGGTTCCATAGTATTATAAAATAAAGGCATTTGCTTCATATTACAATAAGTAAATGGCAGTGTTTTCAAACTTAATTACCTATCAGTAGAAAATGACAGGTGGTTCAAGGTACAGTCACTTAGTGTGGTTTATTCTGGTTTAGGGAACATAGTTCAGTGTGTTTCAAATATCTGTTTTCAATGTTTATTATATCTTGGCTACTACTGAATGCAAATGTTAATTTGTATGGTATCTTTTTATTTACACATCTCCCAAGTGAACATTCCTGAATTCTCCTACAATTGTGGATTGACCACCCAAAAGTTAAGCCTCTGTTTAATGCAGGTTAGTTTTGGCCAGATCTGAAGATCCAGGGGTCAAACTCAAATTTAATTAGTCTTGTGGTATCTGTAAGATGGAATTTATTTTCCAGAAGAGTTAACTCATTTCTTTGCTTACTTCCCTCCCAAGTTTTTCATATTTCTTGCCAATTTCCCTCCCAAGTTTTTTTTCCTCTTAATAACTTCTTGCCAACTTCCCTCCCATTTTTTTTCTTCTAGTGACTTAAACATGAAGACTGTGTAGTAGAAGGGAAAACATAAACAGATTTTACATCTTCAACTTACATAGTAAATATTTTTTATTACAATGTGTATGTAATGGCTGTCTTGACAAATATTTACCTAATGAAGACCATTTTGTGGTTGCAAAAGGATTGCAACAACAGTGTGGAAACCAATTATATATACTAAGCCTCTGATCTCTTCTCATACCCCCACCCCACCTTGCGCCACACACAATATATAGCCAATTACTGCTCCAAACCAGGTACTTTTACATGAGAGTGAGTCACTAAATAAAGACAGTCCAATTATTTGGTATCCAAATGCTGGCCTGCCTAGAATCTGTTGCTATAGAATAAGGTATTGGAGAATTGTAAATGGTTGGTATTCTGGAAATTTTAAAAAGGTAAGAGAATAGTGAGATATCACTCTTACAGTATGAAATATGACTAAACTCTCCTTAACAGATAAGTAAGTTAATGTGGGGCCAATTACATTAATTCCTCTCTCTGAGCTAGCAAAATCTTCAGTGCTGGTTACAAAAGTTACAAATATATAGGAGGATTTTAAGGGAAGTTTGGGTACATGGAAAGAAAGCAATGGGAGGATAAGTCAATGGACACAAGGATACACAATGGTATTTTAAAAGAACTATTAATTTGTCTAAAAATCCTTTTACTATAATTAAGATTCGAAGTATGGCATATAGGCAAGACTTGGAGAAGTTCCTGAAAGAGGAGATCTCAGGGTAAAGAATCTGAGCAGAACTTGCTCACTCGTGTCTGCTCATTACAACTTTTCTATCAGCATAGCCCTGTCTCCATGCCCTTCCCTGTGATAAAGTCTTCATGCAACTCCACTGACTGAATATTTTCAACCACAGACTGAAATCAGAAAACTATGTGAACTATGCTGTGCGTGCCAAGCATCATTATACACGCAAGTACTTTGTGGGTATTAAAGCTGAAAAGAAACACAAAAATGAGGAAGAAAATATTCCACCTCATCTCCAGGTCCAAATCTAGATGTAGTACATTAAGAAACAGAACAGCTTTGGCAGTCAAAGTGAAAACATATTGGATCATGTATGTGTGTATTTGCAGATGGGGCTACAGACAGTACACAGAGGAAGTCATTAGCTGATTCCAGCTGTTAACCCTCAAGGACTCTGTAGGTATTTTGTGTTCCTGTGCTCAAAATTCCTCCATGCTTAAAAATATAAAACCTTCAATTTTGGAGATTCTCACTGGCCTTTTTCAAAGGTGTGAATACTTGCTTAACAATAACAAAACTTGGAAACTCTGAAGTCACTGAAAATAGGAAAAAATTTTCATTTTGACTGTGAGGATAGTCTAGCACTTTTAATTATTTTTATTTGTCCCTCATAGCAACAACTTGCTCTTATATAATCATCTCCTCAAACTCTGAGACTGAGAAGCTCAGAAAAGAACATTTTCTGAGTAAAATTCTTGCAACTGACATGCCTACTTCAAAACTTATCTCTGAAACAGTCAACCAATAAGAACTTATCCTTACGCCTATCAATGTGCTTGGTGTAGTATCCCAAAATAAAATTTTTAGAATCACCATTATCAAGAAATTTACCATGTAGTTGGATAGATAACAACATACAGGAAACATTCAGGAGGAGACAGTCATATACTAACGTACTCACAGTACTCACTGCATTTGTCAGCTTAAAGTACAGGAATTTAGGAGATGCTGGATGTTTTTGCCTATCATAAGGTGACTAGGAAGATATAAATCAGTCGCAAAAGCCAGCAGAACAGTAAGGAGCTGGGACTCGGGGACTATTGAAAATAAAAAAACTGTTTTATTTGATATTGTAAAGCAAAGAGGATGAAGAATGAATTAAATGGTGGTCATCACTGTTATTAAAGCTGATCTAGCGGTGTCCCCCACTGGTACTCTGTTAGCAAGACCAGTGGTCCCTCTGCTTGATCAGATATCTCAATTTTATGTAACTGATCTCCACACCCTTCCTTTCTAAACCCATGGCATTTCTATTTGTCCTTCTCTCCAGTTCCTGTTATAGAAGGAATCCTTAATCCTAAACCAACTACTCTTCTCTCTTAATTTCTTGAGGAAAAAAAATATTCACTCTTTCTCAGAGACTCATTTTTCCTGATGCCATTTGTAAGGATGCAAATAGTACACAAAGAGATCCCTATCTTCTCACAATTCCTCAGCTAATTTTGTCTCTTCTTGTCCATCGTTGACATTAGCTGGATTATTGAAATAGCTTCCTATTAGTCTTCCCCCTTCTAGTCAGAATAACGAACAGTACTACAACTACTACTATTAATAATAATCACTGATGTATTTAGTGCTTTCTATGTGCTAGAAGAATCCACAAAACTGTACAAATTAGGTAATAATATCTTCATATTGCAGAGGATAAAACTCAGTATATAGCAAGGTTAAGTAACGTTCGTCAGCAACCCACCCTGTTAGATTTCAAAATCTCTTTTCCTTCTGCTACCCCAAAAAAGTTCGAATAATATCCACCTTAATTCTGCTTCACATTTCACAGTCAAAGAGATATATCTAAATTTCAAAGCCGATTACATCACTCCCCTGATTAAACCTCTCCAAGACCAAATTCCTGAGACTTGTACACAAGCTCCCAAGACATGGCCCTCCAGTTTCATTCCTCCCTACTCACTGTCCCCCAGTTACACCCTCATTCTGTCAAAATGCTTGTGGTTCCCTGCACTAACCAAGTGGTTTCATGTCTGGTATTTCTGCTCATAGTTTTCTCTGTCCAGAATATCTTTTCCATTATCCTTAATGGAAATGGAAATTTTCAATTTTCCATCAAAATTTCCTTAATTCCTTCTACTTATCCTTCAAAGTGTTTTTAGAGAAAGCCCCCCTGAACTGACCAGGCAGGCTGAAAGCCCTCAACTGGGCTTCTGTAGTGCCGAGAGAGCTTCTATCCCAACACTTGCTATATTATATTGAAATGGTCTCTTGGAGTATGTTTTTCATCAATCAGCCTATAAGCTCTTTGAGTGAAAGAATAATCAAGTTTTCATTCTGCACCTACCCAGCCTCCACCACAGTGAACAGAGTCTGGTAATCACAGAAGTCATGCTGTGAGATCCAAAAGGGAAAGAGAAACTGGAATCACCTCCCAATCCCATGGCCATTTCTGGAGCATGGAACCAATGGGCCAACGCTCCAAACCTTCAGGATTGTATGCCAACTGTTTTCTTCCAGGGAACACTCCAATTTCTGTTACTTTGGTCATGCAGACCAACTATAGATGACCACTTTTAAAGTTTTCTCTCAGAACTACTTTTGTCAACATCAAAATTCATACTGATGACTTTTTTCATGATTCTGATTCATGGTTCTATTCAATTATGCCAAAACCCACCTTGTTTCCACAGCACTCACTAACAAGAACTGGCTTCGAGATACATGCCTTGTGTCATGCTCTCTAGCAGTATCCTCTACTCCAAAGGAAACAGAGATTAGCTTCAGTTCACAGAGTGGCAAATATGCACCAAATGCTGTGGGAGGCACTTTCTATTTATCTCATTTAATTTTCTCAGCAATCCAGTGACTATCACTCATCAATCTTCACTTCTCATATACCTAGCCTTCTCTCTATTTTACTGGCAACTCCAATGTTCTTAATAAAAAAATTCCATTCTTGTCACCATTAGAATTCCACAGGGAATCATTCCATCAAAGAATGGCCTTCTGCCCCCTCTGAAGGTTATTTTATCATTAGCAGACCCAGATTTCTCTTTTTACTCCTTTAGAAATGCCTCTTTTTCTCCCTGTTTGAGTAACCTTACGTTCTTTATTGATATCTTTTCCTATTGGCCCATGAACTGCCAAAGTATATATATATTTTGTTCTATTCATATTTTCATAAAATGTCTCAATAAATGTTTTCAAAATTAATACTCCCTACTTTCTCCTAGTTTAAAAGCTTAATTAGGCACAGAAAATTATGTTATATGATTACATTTATGTGAAATATCTAGAATAGGAATATTTTAGAGACAAAAGGTTGCTTACAATTATGTAGGGGGGTTAGGGATGAGAGAATGTAAATTGATTGCTAACCGAGGTTTCTTTTAGAGGAATTGAAAATCTGATGGTTATACAACCTTGAGCATATGAAAATAAAAACTACAATGAATTATACACTTTAAAAATAATTTTAAGACTAGTCATGGAATCAGGAAAAAAAAATGATTTTACTCTTACCCTGTTTCTCTCATTATTTTAACAGTTTTATCATGATACAATTCACATACTGTACAACCATTCATTAAAATACAGGTCACTTTATTATGCACTCTTTAGAAAACAGACCACACCCTATTCACCTTGGCATTCTCAGAACCTAGCACAGTATTCAGAAGATAGTAAATGTTCATTCTATGAATTAGTACCTATACCTCTGAATTTACTACTCATATAGCTATGCCATGCATGCCTGCATGCATGCGTGCTAAGTCACTTCAGTCATGTCTGACTCCTTTTGGGCTGTAGCCTCCCAGATTCCTCAGTCCAGGCAAGATCACTGGAATGGGTTGCCATACCCTCCCTCCAGGGGATCTTCCTGATTTAGGGATCAAAACTACATCTATTATGTCTCCTGCATTGGCAGGTGGGTTCTTCTGACCACCAGTGATACCTGAAAAGCCTATAGTTTTGCCATATTTAAATTAAATATACTTTTACAGGTTTACTTGGGGGAATCAGGACAGCATTTATAAAACTATTTCTATGAGAAAAGATATATTTAAAAGCAATAAATAAAGGCACCAGAAACTTTCCAACACCTTTGCAGTAATAAATAAACAGAGCTCATGCTTTATCTTGCAGGACACTGAGTATCACTCCTACAGCCTAGCCCCTCATAGACAAATACCTATGTTCTCTAGAAACACGCAGAATTTTTTTTATAACAGATTTAATGAGTGTTCTAACCTCCAAGTTGTGAAATACTATTCTTGGAAGAAGAGCTTTTGAGGAATGAAGAATATTTTCTTCAAGGTAAATCAAATATTTTTCAGAATAGCTTTTATTTTCATTATGCTTTCAGAGTATGTGAAAATAAGAAAAAGAAGCCTTTAAAAGCTACTGTTGAATGAGTTTGTATAAAGAGTCATTTGGTCAAGCATGTAGCTCTCTTTCGTAAGGACTGTAGTTTCTATCTAATCCACAATCAGCCTTTTCTCCCCCCCCTATTTTTCATACACTGTATTTTAAGCTTCATTTTATTCCCAGTGCAATTTTTTTTATAGAAATTGATTTAAAGAGATCTACTAGTATCAAATGCCATCTATCAAGGAGAGTGATTTTGAATCAAGATGAGTATTCAGGCAATACCGCTGACAAACCTCATAATGTGATATTTTCTCTGCTGATAAAACTCATGATGATACTTTCCCTACCATTAACATCATAATGACACTTTCCCTACCATTAAGATCCAGGGGATCTTCTCAACCCAGGGATCAAACCCAGGTCTCCTACAGTGCTGGCAGATTCTTTACTGTCTGAGCTACCAGGGTGAAAAGTGAAAGTAAAAGTTGCTCGGTCCTGTCCAACTCTTTGTGACCCCATGGACTGTATAGTCCATGGAATTCTCCAGGCCAGAATACTGGAGTGGGTAGCCTATCCCTTCTCCAGGGGTTCTTCCTGACCCAGGAATCGAACCAGGGTCTCCTGAATTGCAGGTGGATTCTTTACCGACTGAGCCGTCAGGGTGTCAACCCTTTATCATACAATTTATGTGCTGAATAGTACAAGATCCATATATTGGCTTTACTTGGAATACTTTCTGTATTTCTAGATGATGAACTCAGTCCTCAATATTGTTATGAAGTGATTCATCATAATTTTGCCACTGTTTCAGTGGATTACAGACACTAAAGGTTATATAGTTACATGTCCAAGGTCAAAGGATGAGATATAGTCACAACTTTATCTTAGATTCCCTATCGGCAGGTCAATGTTTGTTTCCTTAGGCTATGGTGTTATTAATTAAAATTCTCTTACGTAATTCTGAAGTACCTTTAAAAAATGCATCCTATACAAATGCCCATTGAGGACATTTGTCTCACTAATAAGTGAACAAAATTCTTGCCATTTCACAGAGTTTTTACTATAACCAAACCAGCCCACCATTTAAAAAATGAAGTGTATATTAAATTCATTAAAAAATGAATTGTATCTTTATGTTTCTGCAGGCTTCTTATAGCAGGGGTCATATATTTTATCAATTACTCACAGTAGTTTACTCATAGTGGAAATGTGATTAATATATGTAGACTTATTAAAATATTAAATATATAATTTAGGTAGTTTGAAGGTTTCATATGCATAACCAGAAGTTTTTCACATAGTTACTTACCTCTTCTAGTTGGCATGCTTTGATGACACTCCTATATCTATATTCATCATAGGAAACACCAAAGATGATGTTATCTTTAATAGTTCCAGGCATGATCCAGGAATACTGAGAGCAGAATGAAATTCTTCCACTGTGCTTAATTTTACCCTCTGAAGGTTCCAATTCTCCCATAATCATCATGAGAAGTGAAGTCTGGAAATAAAACCAGTGTTATTAAGTCAAATCATTTGATCAAATCATTCTCAGGATGCAGGTGCCACCAACTGTCATCCTAAGCATAGGTATCCTAATTTTTAAAGATTCTGTATTAATTCATTCAATTCACAATTTATGAAGCACTTCCTATTTTGGGTATGCTGCTATGCACAAAAGATACAAAGGGAGGCAAGAGACAATTACAATAGAATGTGATAAATGCTACACCAGAGGCTCACAGAGATGGGGTGCTGAGTTCAGGTTGTTGGGATGGGGTTGGAAGAGGTCAGGAAAGATTAGTTAATAACTGACACTTATTGAGTGCTCATTTGTTTTCTCACATGCCTTGTTCAGTCTAATTCTGTTGTACCTTTCTTGGAAACACGTGCAGAATCTGACTGCTACTTCCATTACTATCCAGATTAAGCTAACATCATCTCTTGCCAGAATAAATAGAATAGCTTTCTAACTCCTTGCTCCACCCTTGTCTTCCTGCAGTCTATTCTCAAAGTGGCCCTGTCAAAATGTAAGTCAGATCATGTTACTTTTCTGCTTAAAGCCCTCCAATGGCTTCTAAGGTTCTCAGAAAACAAGCCTAACTCATTACAAAGCCCTTTAAGAGACTCGCAGGGCCCTTATGTAATGGTCTCGCCCCCATTACTTCTCTCACAGCTCTCCTCTCCACAGCTCACTCTGAGCCGACCCCATTGACCTCCCTGCTGCTCTGTGAACCAGACAGACGGTCCCATTTCAAGGGTTTGCTCCACCCCCTACCTGGAAGACTCTAGATGACCATATGACCCAATCTCTCGCCTCCTTCAAATCTTTTCTCAAATGTTACCTTTCAATGAGGCCTCCACTGCTTAAAACTGCACCCCTATCATCAATCTTTCTTTCTGTTTTATCTTCAAAACTTCTATCATCAGATGACATTACATATATATACATACATATATGAACATTTTACTCAACAATCTAATGACATTATTGTTTGCTGATTAGTCCTGTCCGACTCTTTGCAGCATGATGCACTGTATTATACATTATTAAATAAGGGCTCAATAACTTTAAAAAGTAAATTACTGGTACATAAACAGACAAATCAGTGGACTAGAATTAAAGCTACAAAAGTAGATCTAAATGCATAAAAGAACTAGTATCTGATAAAGATGGCATCTAAAATGAGTGGGGGAAAATAGATTATTCAGTATATGTTGTGGTTGAACAGCCATGTGGAGGACAGACAAAAAACTGTAGCCGTATGCCACACCCAACACGTGATGAATTTCAAACAGGTCAAGAATAAGTACAAAAATAAGACTGTAAGAATTCTTAAAGAAAACACTGAAGGATGTCCAAAAGAAAAGAAAAACAACTACCACTGTGTAAGAAAGCTTTTCTATACGAATCAAAATCCAGAAGTCATAAAATAAAAAAATAAATCACATTATAAAGAAAAAAAAAGACTTGGGCACAGAAAACAAAAGGAAAAAATGTCAAACTGAAGTAAATGTTTGCAGGTTACCTCTTGAGTGATATTAAAGTCAAAAAAGAAAAATAACAATAACTCACTAGAAAATAGTACAAAGTATACAGATATTTCACAAAAAATTAAAATAGAGGTGACCTTTAAACATATGATAGTTTTTACTTTATTCCTAATAAGAGAAATGCAAATTGAAAAAACACTGACATATGACTTTACCCAACAAGACTGGAAAAAATTCAAATGTTAGATAACATATGCTGGGGATGCTGTGGGGAAATAAACCTACAATCTACACAGACTGTAACACACACGCACAAATTGATGCAGCCTTCAGGAAAGAAAGTTTGGCAGATATACAGAAATACTAGTAGACGTGCTAAATGACATATATGCAATATTATTCACAGTGTCATTCTTCGTATTAGCAAAATACTGGCAATAACCCAACTGTCAATCAATAGGTGATTCATTACATTACAAACATCCATCCAAACAATGAAATACTATATATAGAAGTATATACATTTAAAAAACTAACAAGAGTATCTGCCTGAATTGGGAGAAAGGATGGTGAAAAGTGGAAAATAAGCAGAGGAGAAAGAGAAGTGAGAGAAAATTTTTCAAATTTTTATGCATTTAAAATTTTAATTTTAACAAATAGTAATACCACCTAAAATATATTAGGAAGAAAGAAGGATGAAGAGAGAGGCACTTTTGTGATACCTATTTCAGTAAATGTTAAAATTCTTATTGTATATGGAAAATATCCAAAATTCCTTCAGTTCAGGTGCTCAGTTGTGCCTGACTCTTTGAGACCCCATGGACTGCAGCACACCAGGCTTCCCTGTCCATCGTCAAATTCCTTACTTCTACATATAATTCTTCTGTATAATTGAAACTGTAAGTATTATTTTCATATAGAGCAGATTTTTAAACCCCAACAATGGAATGGATCGGATTACATATAAATATATACACACATATTACATGTATATATATACACACATACATATATGTATACACAACATACATATATATATATGTATACACAATATACAGGTTTGGATCTATATAAGTTTGGATCTATATCAAATACAAAGGTTAAATATATATTTAACAATATTTATCTATATAAACATATAAATATATAATATTTATCAATATTTTGGTATTTTGAGAGATACAAAGTTAAACTGAATTAATATATATAAAATGCCAAATATTGATAAGACCCTGGTTTGTTCCCTGGGTCAGGAATATCCCCTGAAGTAGGAAATGGCAACCTGTTCCAGTTGTCTTGCTGAAAAATTCCATGCACAGAGGAGCCTGGTGGGCTACAGTCCATGGGGGTCACAAAAGAGTCGGACATGACTGAATATGCAGACACATACATATGTGTACTGACTGAATAACATGCCGTTATATAACTACACCAAAATTTACCTAATCAATCCCCTATTATTAGATATTTAGGAGTTCTCCCAATTTGCGGCTATTGAAACAACATGATGAATATCTTTATATAAAAATCTCTGCAAACATACTAGGGTAAGTCATACAAATAGAATTGTTAATTGGTTATTTTTAAGGCTTTTAATACACAAATTACCAAATTGAGTGGTTCAGTATTTATCTTGAAATGTGAGTATTTTCAATTATTCTATCTTATATTTTAGCTAGATCTGTTATCTAATAAGAGTATAAAATGCTCCATTCCTACTGCAATGAAAGGACATCCTCCTAGACTTAGTTGCCAAACTCTATTTCTCAGAGGGGTTTAATTATTCCTAAGGAACAATTGCCTCCATCTGACTCTGTCTTCCTATCTACTTCTCAGAAGATGTAACTCCAGCCAGCAATGATCTGCTCATCAATTCTTAATAGAGTTGCCTGAAATTTAATTGCTGGTTAAGTCCCATAATTTGTAATTCCAAAGCTGTTTGTTTACACCTTTCAAAGAAGTAATTTTAAACAAATAAAATTAATTTTTAAAAATTCAGTGAAACACAATTACTATCTTCTCATAAGCAATCATTCTCAGTCAAGTCATCTGTGATTTATTAGCAAATCCTCCTATGGTATCATTTTCTTTTAATAGTGAAAATTTCTAGTTATATAAGAAATAGAAGGGAAAAGTAGCACTTTAAGAAGAAATACATTTTTTCAAAGAAGAAAACGCACTATAGCTGCTTTATTGAAAGGCCTATTTCACATGTGGGAAAACACATACAGAGAGAGAAAAAAGCAAACTGTATATTGCTACAATTATGAACACCAAATTCAATGACTAGAAATTTTCTATAGTATTTTGTTTCCCAAGTCTCAGACTAAATTCTTTAAAATGTGATTCTTCCTTAACTAGACATTAATAAATAACTATTTTTCAGGGGTATTTAATTTCTGTTTATATTTACACTTTTATCTTAACAGTGGCACCGCTCCTTCCTTCCTTCTTCCTTTTCTTTCATCAAAGTATTCTGAAGAGTTTTAATAGGACACTAAACTTTTTTTTGATGGACAGGGAGGCCTAGCATGCTGCAGTTTATGGGGTCGCAAAGAGTCAGACACAACTGAGCGACTGAACTGAACTGAACCTTTTTTAATTTTTCTAGAAAGTACTGTAGCTAAAATTATAGTCAAGTGGGAATAAGAACCTCCTTTTAATAGACTTCCAAAGCAAATATCTATTATCCTTAAGTAGTCCATTTCAAAGCCAAGAGACCCTTGCTTATCTGATTCTATTCCTTCATGCCCTTTGAATGTATTTCCCAAATAAAGAGAACAAGTGTTTATCATTATCTGAACAATAGCTCAGATCATTCAAGACTAACATATAGTCTTCTCCTGACAATGAAATTTGACCCTTTAGTTTTTTAACCTCTTAATTTTTGTCAGATGTAACTCCAAATATCCATGGTTTATAATTAAATGAGGTAGAGTGGAAGGCTGATCAGCACAGAATAAACATTCCTATGTATTGCCATCAAAAAACTATCCCACTTAATAATTTTCCCTCATAATAAATCATATGCAAGCCTGAGTCCATTCTCCAAAAAAATTCTGTGTCAACAAAATGGGGATCTTTTGCCCATGTGGTTACTAAAGTAAAAAGTAAGCCCTGACGTTCCTGGACCAGCTCTGAGAAAATGTCATTGCCACAGATTGGCAAAAACGGATGCTTTACTTGTTCAACAAAGTTATTAAACACTCACCATGTACGTGCATAACACTGTACTGAGTGGTGCCCAAAATATAAATATATAAAAGAAAAAGTTACTGAAGATATCAGAAAGAAATGAAAGGCTAGAGGACGCTATCAGTGGAATAATTATACACAGTATCCAAATATTCTCCTTTTACAAACTAGAAGAAGAAAGGAGAAAAGCATGTCAGGTTAACATCTTCATGGTGAGGTATAAAACAGACTACCTTGCCTGCTCCTGTAGATCCAGCAACTGCCAACATCTGTCCTCTTTCTATCTTGAAACTGATATCTTTCAGGACAGGAGTACCGAGAAGTAAGTTACTGAAGAAGAGGCTGGTATCACCGATGGAAATTTTTCTATTGTTATTATTTTCTTTTGCTTTCTCAAATAATTTACTAAATCCCTGTAAACAAGAAAAAACACAGTAAATAAGAAGGTATGTTTCTCAGATATTTTCAAGGTGTGTGTGCAGGTGCAGTTGTGTCCGATTCTTTACAACCCAGTGGACTGTAGCCTGTCAGGCTCCTCTGTACATAAAATTTTTCCAGGCAAGAATACTGCAGCAGGCTGCCATGTCCTTCTCCAGGAGATCTTCCTGCCCGGGGATCGAACCTGCATCCCTTGTGTCTTCTGCATTGGCAGGCAGGTTCTTTACCAGCTGAGCCACTGGGGAAGCCCAATATTTTCAATAGCTATTTACACTATGTATTATTAGTTTGAAGAGTACATGGCACATGGTCCATACTTTATAGCACACAAGTTATAGCACATGATTTCTAGAGCACATGATCCAAAATATTTCAAAATTATAATAATAATTTCAATTGCTGATTGTTGCTCACCATCAAATTTAATTAAAGATATCTAGCTATATATACAAAGGTATCTATCTCCTCTCCCATAGGCTGAACACATACACATAATCATTCAATCTTCAGCAGAGTAACAATATATGAGGTAGACTTTACAAACTCTTTCATTCAAAGTTGTAGACTTGACTCAGAGAGGTTAAGTAACTGAAGTCATTTAAGTAGTAGGCCTGAGTAGAATTACAACCCAAATCTTCTAACTCTATCACACTGGCACCTTACTCTGAGAAGCTCAAAGTATTTTAGTAGGTATTACTAAGCATAAAAGTGATGATACTACCATTTGATTTGAATGAATTCCATTTTCGCAAAAGCGCTGGGAGAAGTTCTTTTCTGAAAGCTCCCTGCTTCTTGACTGCCCTCTGGGATGCATTAGAGTGCGTGCATGTGCTTAGTCGCTCAGCCATGTTCAACCCATTTGTGACACCATGGACTGCAGCCCATCAGGCTCCTCTCTCCATGGGATTCGCCAGGCAAGAATACTGCATTGGGTAGTCATTCCCTTCTCCAGGGGATCTTCCCAACCCAAGGATCAAACCCAGGTCTCCTGCATTGCAGGCAGATTCTTTACCATCTGAGCAGTCTTCAAATCACAGTTAATAGCAGTGCAGGTGATCAAGAGGAAGGTAGTAGTTAACAGAGTTTTAAGAGAATGCATTTTCACAACCTCAACATCCTGAAGTACTCCTTCCTAAAGTTAATCGTCTGAGAATTTGCTTGCTCTTTGTCACTTCTCTTTCCTACTTTCTGCTTCTCCCCTCAGAGAAGAGGCAGCCTTCTCACCAGTCCTAAGCTTAGCTAGGCTGCCCTTTCCAGAGTGTAAAAAGCTCCATGAAACGAACATGGGGACCATAAGAGAATGATTTTCTCCTGAGAGGGGATCCCATAAAAGCAAAGCCAGAAATATTGAAGGAGGTAACATCGTGTTTCACCAGGTTTCAAAGTGATGGCATCTATGTGTCCTATCATCTCAGAATCAGACTTAAGAGATGAATTGAAGAACAAGTTATTTTAATTAACTTATTATTTACCTTATTTTAGTAATTTAATAAACTAATACAAATTATTATCTGCATTTTAAAGTTACTTTTCCCTGATATAAAGCAAGTAATGTTTATCTGATTGACTTAGCAATGAGACCTGACTCTATAAATTCATTTATTTTCCATGAAATTGAAAGTACTAAAATGGCAGCTCCCAAGTTTTGTCAAAAATCCATTTAACATATGAAGACTCTATACAATAGACATTCTTTACCACCACTTAAACCTATGTTGAAAATTCATAAGTCAACTTAAAATGTATCAGAGGTATACAGATTTTCAGTACTATCAAAACTTTAGGTAAGACTACTGCTTGAATTCTTATGAGATGGATGGCTAACATCTCTTTCAGTCATCAAATAACTAAAAGCAAAGTTTTAAGAAGTAGGCAATGAAAATTCTTCAAATGAGACAAAGGCATTTTTTATTCTATTATTAACTTATTTATCTAATAGATATTTATTGAGCATCACCTCTATATTAAAGACCACTTCAAAAGTCTTACATAGGAGGATAACAAATGGGCAGATATTAATATTGCAACGTGCTTAGTGCTACAACTGAAAACTCACACTAAGTCCTATAGGACCACATTTCATAAAGCAAGTTACTCAGTCTGGAGCTTGTCCAAGTAATTAACCCAGTATTAGGCTATGAAGGATATAGGTGGTATTTCACAAGACCAAGAAATAGTATAGGCATTCCAGGAAGAAGGACCTGCGTGCATGATGATTTAGGCTTAAAAGGACAACATACACCTCAGGAGTGGTGAGTGGCTAGGTGAATGTATATAGGAAGATGACAAAGGATATCCTCGATAAACTGGGCAGTGCAGACTGTTAAGGGGCTCACGTTCCATGCTTAGAAATAGGACTTTTATCCAATAAACACTTGGACCAATGGAAGGTTGCTTTTACTTTAATTTACCTTAATTTTAACTCCTGATTACAGAAGTCAAAACTTACTTCAGAAAATGTGGAAAACAGATAAAAGCAGCAAGAAGGAGAGAGAAATCAGCTGTAGTCTTAACACTGAGAAGAAATCATGTTTAACATTTCAGTGAGATCCCTCCACTCCTTCGCATATATGTAAAATCATATATAATTTTACAGCATTAAGGAAAAATTATACATGAGCTTTGGGATCCTCTTTTTCTGACTTACAATATAAATCATAAATATTTTCACATACCATTAAACACTCTTTTTAATATAATTTGAAGTTGCAGGATAGTATTGAAGAGTATGGATAAACTATAAATATTAATAGTTCTCATTTTTTACGTTATATGACTTTCTTTTTAACTTAATAATTCTGTGATGTATGTACTTTGCTATAAATCTTGGAACAAATCTCTGGCTTTTTTAGTATAAATTTCTACAAGGGAAATTTCCAGAGCAAAGGTACAGCAAACATTCCAAGTCTTTGGAACAGTAGTTTCAAATTCTCTTCCATCAAGGTATGAGAGTGCTAGATTCCAGGAACCATCATCAACAATGTTGATTTCTGATTTGGGATTTATTTTGTTTTGTTCTATTTTTTCATGTTTTGTAAGTGAAAATGGAATCTCAGTATTGATCTTATTCTTATTTATTTGATCCCTACTATGGCTGAACACTTTCTGTATTTACAAGCTCCCTGTAGTTGTGAGAGAAATGATTATGGTATCCTTTGTCTTTATTTCAGTATCTGTCTCATCTTCTCAACCAGCTGCATGTGAAGTGAAGTCGCTCAGTCGTGTCCGACTTTTTGCGACCCCATGGACTGTAGCCTACCAGGCTCCTCCGTCCATGGGATTTTCCAGGCAAGAGTACTGGAGTGGGTTGCCATTTCCTTCTCCAGGAGAGCTTCCCAACCCAGGGATTGAACCTGGGTCTCCCGCATTGTAGGCAGACGCTTTACCATCTGAGCCACATAAATTATGTCACTCTGAGCTTTCGGCTCCTGGACTGTTGAGGATCTTAAGTGAAATAATACAGATGAAAGTATTTTGTATACAGTAAAACAGTGGTCCTTTTTCTTTTCATTAGACACAGGAGGGTGAGTAGAAAAGACATTTAGAGTCAGAGACGCCTAGGCTGACCTTTATGTCCTATAATCTTGTTCTAGTTACTTAAATTCCCTAAAGCTCAGCTTCCTAATATATAAATAGAAATTGTTCCTACTCACAGGTGCGAAGTGAGGGAGGAGTCATATATAATTCATCAGGGACATGCCTCTTGAGTCACTGGGTGAATTGTGAAATCATCACATGAGGCAGAGAAGACACTGGAAGCGGGTTTATGAAGCTTGGGAAGTGATGAATGTGAAGTGTTTGAGGACCTTGCAGGGAATTTGGAAATAATGTATGAAGTTCAGGAAAGGAACTGGGGCTGAAGACTTGCCCTTGAGAGTCATCAGCACATAGACGTCAGTCGAGCCTGGGCTGAGTCATCCACAGAGAGCATGAAATACCAGGAGGCGGTGGGGACCCTGTGGCTGACCGCCTTTTAAGAGGCAGGTAGCCAAGACTGAGAAGTCATGGCTGAAATATAAGATTACATGGAAAGAGTGGCTCACTAAAGCTAAGTTAAATAAATATTTCAAAAGAACAGTTTTTAATGCATTGGTAAAGACAGAATCCAGATTGCAGAAGGCAAAAGTCAAAAGATGAGGAAGTAAGAACAGTTTTAATAGCAAAGGGAAGGAGAATGATAAGGCTTGGATGATGGGGTTCGGGGGGGGGCAAAAGTCAGAGAAGAAATTTAACTTGAAAATATTTAGATATTAAAAGAAGTCAGTTGAAAAAAAAGGAATTGAGCTTCTAGAGAGAGAATAATTGCCAGCCCCATGTCCTGAGAAGATGAAGCAAGATAACAGTTCAGTTAAGGGCAGGGGGAAGCATACATCCTTCTCTTAGACACGATGGGAGAAAATAATAATCTCAAGGGTGAAGAAAGAAGCTGTAAGCACTCATACATGATGCTCTATATTTTATAGCATCTATGTATTTTCTCTGTATATTACAGAAGTCAAGGCCATCTGCTGGGGGTGAGCAGATCCTGGGAGAGATTGGGAGTTTCAGGAAACTGGTAAAAATCTGGAATAGCTTTTAGGGAAATAGTAAATAAAGTTAAGTCAAGACAAATGAAAACATTTCCCAAGAAAGTTTACAGGCCCATCTGAAGTTGAAACAGTAACTGTAAAACCTTATGACTGACTAGAGTATTTGATTTTCCCAGATAGCATTCCCTTCATCGAAGCTGTCAAGTGGATGTCTTACAGCAAACGATTCGGTGAAAAGAAAAGGGGATTCTGTAGGGTTTTCTATGTAGAGGATCATGTCATCTGCAAACAGTGAGAGTTTTACGTCTTCTTTTCCAATTTGGATTCCTTTTATTTCTTTTTCTGCTACAGCCACTATGGAGAACAGTGTGGAGATTCCTTAAAAAACTGAAAATAGAACTGCCTTATGACCCAGCAATCCCACTGCTGGGCATACACACTGAGGAAACCAGAATTGAAAGAGACACGTGTACCCCAATGTTCATTGCAGCACTGTTTATAATAGCCAGGACATGGAAGCAACCTAGATGTCCATCAGCAGACGAATGGATAAGAAAGCTGTGGTACATATACACAATGGAGTATTGCTCAGCCATTAAAAAAGAATACATTTGAATCAGTTCTAATGAGGTGGAGGAGACTGGAACTGATTATACAGAGTGAAGTAAGCCAGAAAGAAAAACACCAATGCAGTATAGTAATGCATATATATGGAATTTAGAAAGATGGTAACAATAACCCTGTATGCGAGACAGCAAAAGAGACACAGATGTACAGAACAGTCTTTTGGACTCTGTGGGAGAGGGAGTGGGTGGGATGGTTTGGGAGAATGGCACTGAAACATATATAACATCATATAAGAAACAAATTGCCAGTCCAGGTTCGAAGCAGGATACAGGATGCTCGGGGCTGGTGCGCTGGGATGACCCAGACGGATGGTATGGGGATGGGGATGGTATGGAGGTGGGAGAGGGGTTCAGGATTGGGAACACATGTACACCTATGGCGGATTCATGTTGATGTATGGCAAAACCAATACAATATTGTAAAGTAAAAAAAAATAATAGTAATAATAATAATATAATAAAATCTAAAAAAAAAAAAAAGAAAAGGGGATTGAGGGTGCTGCTGTAGGAACAACTGAAGTGACTGATGGAGGTTAAACCAGGAGGAGTCCCAAAGGGAGAACTAAGGAGACTAGAAATCTTCATGAAATTGGAAGGCAGTAAAGGTGGGATTGAGAGACTGAGAGAGCTAGGATTAGGAAATTCTAAACTGAGAAAGAGATTCCAGAGCAGGACATTTCCAAAGTGGAGTAAGTCTCGGCACTCACCAAGCTCAGCATATGAGCATGAGAGGAAGCTTCTGAAGAAGTAACTGTAAATAGAAGTTCTGAGGACAATATTGGAAGGATTTCTCATGTGAGTGCTGAAGTCTTAGACACGATGAGAGAGGTTTAACCAGCACCACTGTCCTGGGTAAATATCATCAAGGAGTGTCCAGAATTTGCTAGGTGACGCTGAGAGTCTGGAGGATGAGGATACAGCCAGATGAAAGGCAATGGTTCAGTGAAAGGGTTGTAGACCATGACATTTGGTCCAAAACCTAGCTTTATCCCTTGCCTGGTACATGAGCTAAGTCAGGTCCTAAAACCTTCCTAAGCCTCCATTCCCTTAATCAGCAAAATGGAAATATTAAGATTACATCATAGGAATGTTGTAAGAAATAAGACCAAACATGTAAAGTGCTTATCTAGTACCTGGCACATAGTAAGGGCTCAAGCATGCTATCTATTTTATTAGATGAAAGGAGAATGAGATGGAGATTAGAAAAACAATTGTCTGTATCACCAAAATCCTTGCTTTTCTTTATGTCTAGAAGGGCATTTGAAATTCCTAAAATCAAAGAAGTAAAATCAATCTAATCCACACACTTCTCCATAATTTTTCTAGGCAGATAAAGAATTATTCTCTTACCTCTATCTTAAAAAAAGAATTACAGTGACGCCCTTAGGGTCAACTTACTTATATAAATAAAACCAGTTTAAGGTATTATGAAATATGTGGAAATAGGACATTGCTTTCATAATGCCTATGTTTACTCAACAGAAAAAAAGTGATAAGGAAAGAGGAACTCCACTGGCGTTCTCTATAATCAAATATTAGTCCTTTAGAAGCCGAAAAATCACTAATAACATTTTTTCTGACCATGAGAAATGAGAATTTTTAATAGTGAATTAAAATAAGTGAAAATAGTAGAAAACAATCCATAGGTCTATCCCATATACATCTTTATGTTTATTGGTATCTGCAAAGCACGCCGGACTAGAACTTGAGATCACAGAGGGCAGCATTTACTGAGGAACTATTATGTGTATGGTACTATGCTGAATACTTCCCATAAGTTATCTCAGTCAATCTTCACAACAACCTTGCAAGGTATATATTAATATTCCCACTTTACAGATGGAGAACCAGAGGTTCCACAAAATTCAGTAACTTGCACTAGAAGTAAATGGTAGAACCAGTACTCAATTCCAGCTCAGTTTGGCTCCAAAACCTATGAGCACTGCATTACTTCCTAATTTATTATATGAAACAAATTACATGACTTAGAAAAACATGAAGAGGCCTGTCTGTCGTATTTAATATTCCTGGACCTCTACCTCTTAAACTACAAAATAAGTGGAGTGATTCCTCTTTCAGTTCTAACAATTCTATCATCATTCTAACTTTATTGCCCATTAAGATGAAAACCAGAATCACAAATAAGAAAAGCTTAATATTTAGAACAAACAAAAAATTCTGACCTCCTCCCAGAAGGCTGTTACATTCTCCATCACTACATCTGTAGTTGTTAAGTTATATTCCAATGTCTTATATTCTTGCTTTTGTAAGAAATCCTGTTTATAAAAGAAAGCAAAAACATATTATAGAACTAGGATAGTGTTAATACATTATTACATCTATTTAAACTCTAATAAGTGCTACATTTTATATTTTATGAATTATATTAGAAATTTTTCCTAAAAAATAATTTTATATGTGTTCTAAAGTTAATTGTCAAGTACTAGGATTTAGTATAAATGCATTCTTCAAATATGTGACATTTTATAGAACTTATTTATACATTAAATGTTAACATACCACTGACTCATCCTTGTACTAGATGACATGTTAACCTTAGTAATGAATTTATAAAGCACACCTGAACTACCAGCTGCCTCAATTCACATTGAGAGAGAGAAAACTAGTATTTTCATCTCTATAGCATCCTCCTTTTATTAGGTCCACGGTCCACCACTGACAGACTCTGATAGTGGTTTAGTTGCTAGGTCTTGTCTCACTCTTGCGACCCCATGGACTGTAGCCTGCCAGGCTCCTCTGTCCATGGGATTTTCCAGGCAAGAATTCTGGAATGGTTGGCCATTTCCTTCACCAGGGGAATCTTCCTGACCCTGCGATCAAGCCCGGGTCTCCTGCACTGCAGGCAAATTCTTTACCAACTGAGATACCAGGGAAGTCAAACTCTGGCCTATGTTAAATAATGGAGGACTACCTTAAAGTGGCTCACCCTTCACCCTCATTGTTTTAAACTTATGACACAGTGATTTATTTTCTGGATTAAATATTTAAATATATATCAAAACAGCATAATAAAACATTTTAAATTGTATATTAATTCTAAAAATTATAACCACATCCAAGTTCCTGGTGGTGATTCTGTTAGCTTGGCATAAATTGAGTCTAATTCCCTTAAGGACTTTAGAACTTCTCTTCAAAATTAACAGCTACGTCAGCATGCTGAGATTTTAAGGTAATTAATGTGGCATACAATGTCATTCTCATCCATCATACTGTTCAGAAAAATACTTGGGAAAGTTTAAGGTAAACATTCCTAGCATTAGCTAGAAAATTTTATAACTTCCTGATGAACCTGCCACCATGATTTTGCACATTTGCCAAGTTCATTAGAACTATTGATTGATGACTTGAATAATAATCTCCAGAAAACAGTAACAATATTTTCTTTAATTTCTCTGACTAAAATCTCATGGGCTTTCATTTTATTTCACTAGGATTTACAAGGCTCGCTGGACCACATATAGACATCAAGAGAGGAAATTCTGTGCATCAAACAGGTCCAAGGCCAAGAATTCATCTCTAGAGAGTCTGCTCATGACCCAAGCTCTAAACTGTTCTAAATCCATTGCGTCCGAAGACCCGTTTTGGTACACTACCTGTATTTTGCTTATTGCTCCAAGAGAATCATACCACGTCTGTACCGCCCAGGGGAACTGCCGAGTAACTGCCATGCGCAAAACGATGCAGAATGAGATGGTTGTGAATATTTTTCGAAGGATGATTCCTTTGAGCAGTGCATAAGGAAGCACAGATAAAAATACCACAAAGAACCCTGAGAAGAAGAAGGCTGAGCTATTGAGGTATCTCACATAGGCTGCCTTCCGGGTAAGTTTCAGTTCTGTTCTAAAACAAAAACAAAACCAAAAAAAACAAATAGTAAGATTTGGGGTGCTTATATACTTTCCAAAATATCAGGCATCTTGGAATAAAAAATCTGCACAAAGACTCTCAAAAGCTTTCTCTCTGCTTTCTGAATCTGGGTCTACCCTAGATGAGCTGTGTGATCTTGAGCAAGTTATTTAACCTCTCTGGGCCTCAGTTATCTTTTCTAAAAGAGGGGTGGATGACAATGAATATACCGGCATATAATACCTATAAATATTATTTTAAATAATCTCAATAATTATATTATTTTTATATCTTCATTCACATCATTATTAATTTATAGATTAATGAAACTAGTAATTTTTTTATTGATTGGTGTTTTAAGTATTTAAGTACAGATATGAGAATAATATTGAAAGATTTATAGAAGGAAAAGACAATTCTGGGATTCCCTAATGGATTGTCAACATTTCAGAAGTTCTGGATTGGCTTTGGAGAACCTTGAAAATAACATATGAGCCAAAGAGGAGTGGTTCTCAAGGCTTAGCACAAGTAAAAATCACCTGAGAAACTTTTTAAAATGCAGTGTATCAAGATCACCATTCAGAGATACTGAGTCTGCAGTAGTCCTCCAGAATCTGCTTTTTAAAAAAGATTGCTGCCAGTAAATCTTGGAAAATTACAAGAGAATAGATATTGCAGCCACCCTCTCTCCTTTCAGAATAATTATTTGCAATCTTACTTTTTTTTAGTCTGAACTGAAAATGTGAACTATTTTTTCAACACAAACAGAAGAGATTTAAATGCACCAACAGGCAGAAAGCAAGGGAGTGCAGAGCTGGCAAGAACAGAGGACAATGCTTCCTTCAACCTTCATCCCACTCTCACAGGATCATCAAAACTGGAATCACTTGTGATCCTTCCGTTCAGCTCTTGTGAGGGAAAGAGCAGAGATGAGACAGACAAGTAGAGCATGCTGGTGGGAGGGAGCGATAGCTGTGCCTGGCATTTGGGTGCTAGTTCCACATGCTTGTACAACTCAGAAAAGTTCTCATTCTCAAGTGGTAGAATGCAGATGAAATCTTTTTTTCAAGTCTGAAAAAAAATGTAATCCTCAGCACTCTGATGAAGAAAATGAAGTTCAGTGCTCCCAACCTACATTGTGATTCCCAGTCTAATGTGGTTTAGCTTACCTATTTTAATTATTTGGCATTAAAGGCAGATTATGATTTTGGAATCTAACTGGGGTGTGACTCAGCTCTGCTGGTTATAGCTATGCCATCTTAAGCAAGTTGCTCTTCCCTCTGTTCCTACAGAATCCACATCTACAGAAGAGAAATGTAACATCTCCCTTGTGGAGTTGTCGCCACAATAAATGACAACACAGGAACTTGCACTTAGAACTTACGTCTCTCTCTAATCTTCAACTGAAAGAAGAATACTGTTGGCTAGGCTTATATTTTTTTAATGCTAGAAAACACTGATTACTAAAATGTTAATAAATTTGTCAAAACTGTCATTGTATATTATAAACAGTTAAGGAAAATGAAGGAATGATACTACAAGAAAAGAATAACAGGCTCAAGAACATGTATTGATAGAAGAATCACCCAGAAAGCTGCTGCTAAGTCGCTTCAGTCATGTCCAACTCTTCGCAACCCCATGGACTGCAGCCTACCAGGCTCCTCCGCCCATGGGATTTTCCAAGCAAGAGTACTGGAGTGGGTTGCCATTGCCTTACTCCCCATAATAACAACACTAACACTTTGAGTCATAAAAACATTTTATCTTATTATGATTAAAAAAAAAACTGAAAGTGGCTTTATTACCAGAGAGCAGTAAAGTAGATTTTCAGGGAGCATTGCATAGCCTTTTACCCAGTTCATCAGTGACCCTTGAGAGCTAACTCAGTTGTTAAAGCGAAAAATTTCAACCAACTAAGCAGGATCTTTATGGATGTTTCCGGAAAGAAAATATAATTCCTTTCCTGGATTCGTCTTGAAAGGCATAATAAAAACAGGTGACCAATCATGTTTGGGCAATAAATAGTCTTTTACTGTTTCTATTTACATGGCAAAGGACTTACCATTTCAGCATCTCTTTTGTTGTTCCAATCACACACCTGCAGCTCAGTTACCACTGTCTACTGGACTCAGCAGCCTGAATCCCTGATAATCATACTCATATCATCTAAAATGGAACTCTTCTTTTTAGTATCTTTTCTTCCTATGAAACTCTCATGAGCTAATTCATTCTGAAATTATTTGCCCTTTAACAGAAGATCTATGCCCACTGAGCCTCCTAGACCCTTTTTTAAATTGCAATTTGTAGAACATGGAACTTGACTAAAGAAAAATGGTCTTAGAGCTACAGAAATACCTTGGTTTATATCACATCCAAAATTCTCTCAGCAACAGTATCCCAGTCTGTGCTGTATTTTTTGCTGGCTATAATCTTTACTAACCAGTGAAAGAAAGGTTATCTGAGGCAAAACAAGACCAGAGATCAAGACGGGTGCCAAGTACTGATTCTACTTCAGGTGCCGGCTTTCAATTTTTCAAGTGGAGGGTTTATAGAACACAATTTATAGATATTACCCTGGCATTGCTCTTAAGTAAAGGAAGAACAAACATATTTTAAACAAACAGAAGGGTTTTTTTTTTGGTTTGCTTTTCATGAGCCATAACATATAAATTAAGGAAGTTGAAATACTAGAGAATCATTTATTTGGTTCAGAGTTATATCTTTTTTACTCAAGCAGTTCTATTTTAGGTTTCATTCAGTCTCTAGCATCATGATCATTAGTTTAGTCTATTAAGCAGCTGTAAACACAAATAGGCAGTTCTTTTGTAAGATAGCTGTGTAGTGTAAAAATAGCTCACCTATGTAAAATGACAGTCCCATGAAAATGACATTACACCACTAACACATGAATATTGATATAACTTAACACAACTATTTGGTTGTCAAAAATTTCAAATATGAGCTGAAGTCCACTGTGACATACTCATTTTAAATATATTAAACCTTAATTGACTAATTTAACTGATATTAACATTTTTGGAATGACTTACTGTCTTAGGTTTTCAATGATTTTTTCCATTGCTTCTTCCCAGCAGTATGCCTTAACTGATTGGATATTTTCAATCATTTCTGACGTTATCACCAGTCTTTCATTGATCTTTCCAGCTCTCTGATCTCTGTAAATTATTTCATCCACAAATCAAATACTTAGTAAAAATAAACTGCCCACTAAGAACTGCTGAAGCTTTTACGAAAAGCCACATTTCTTTTATTAAACAGATGGATGTTTATTTTATTATCAAATACACAGTAACAAAAATAGTAACTATCAATCAGTAAATGCCTCCCATGTGCAGACACATGTATTAGATGAATGTCATATACTATGCCTAATCCTCTGAGGGAGGTGATTATTTCATTTAAAAACTGAAAAAACCAGAAACACAAAGGTTGAAGCAGCTTGACACAGGTAGTATGTCTAGTAAGGTGCAAAGTGGGATTCAAACTAAGAACCATTTGACTCCAAAATTTGAACATTTTCTATCACACTCTAGCTGGCAAACTCCAGAAGTCCTCTTTCATAAGCAGTGATTGGTATCACTGAATCATCCAGTAATAAAAAGCCACTAAGGCTGTGCTCTGATGATTCGTGAACCAGAGTAGAAAAAGCTTATGAACTTTACCTAAAATGTATGCTTTCCCTCCCATTCACATAACTGTTTTATCCATTGTACCTAAACCTCTGATGTGCAAAAAAAGCAAAATGGATGGTAACATACTTATAAAGAAATTCTATAGACTGGCAAGCTAAAAAATGTACCATTGATATAGAAAGTACTATTTATATCAAGGTCCCCAACCTCCGGGATCTAATGTCTGATGATCTGAGGTGGAGCTGATACAATAATAACAGAAATGAAGTACACAATAAATGTAATGTGCTTGAATCATCCTGAAACCATCCCCTCCTCCGGTCCATGGAAAAACTGTCTTCCACAAAACCAGTCTCTGGTGCCAAAATGGTTGGGAACCGCTGATAACATCATGAAAATATTCCTTTTTGTGACACCTAGTAAGAAGATCATGGTTCAGTACATAGAGAAGTTCTGGTGGGCTAGTATGTCATACACTCTGCCTTATCCTCCTGACAACCTAAGGGAGATAATTATTTCATATCAAAGATGAAAAAACCAGAAACAGTGGCAGAAGCAGCTTGACATAGGTCATATAACTAGTAAGAATGCAATCTGTGTTTCACACTATTTAAAGAGTTTCTACCTGTACTTCATCATCATTTTCCCTAATCCGGCTTGAAGAAGGGCGAGGACTACGAGGAAAGCAAGCCCACAGAAGGTGAAGGCCTGCAACAAGTCCCAGAGCAGCCCCATCAGCAGCGTCACTTGCAGAGGAGCAATCCACACAAAATGTGCCAGTGCAAGTCCCTGAAAAATAAAATCACAGTGAAAACCATGGACATTTTATCCTCCACCCCAAAACAAAGAGAAAATCAAGAATAGGAGAAAGAATCAAGCACAGTGAGCTCATACAATCATGGTTCTGAATGCATTAAAATCTAGGTATTCATTATATGGAGCACACAGCAATGTGCTTAAACATTCTCCACAGAGACTAGGATTTCCGCCCAAACTAACTGCAAGTCACTGTGATTTTTTCCAGTGGATATGTGTGGTGATTGGCTGTCTTAAGTACCATGTCTGGAATTCTTTAAGTAACTTATTCCTCTATGAATAAAGCAAGAGCCATGACATAGAACATGAAAGACAAGACTCTCCTGAATTTCAGTCTATACCATTGCACAACCCTATTATCTGACCAAATACTCAGAAAACATCATGCACACTCAATTCAAAGTAAATTACTTAGCACCTGCTGAGAGTTCAATAGCATGTAAATACTAGAAATGCAAAGATAAATACATTATGTATAAAATATATAATCTGTCCTCAAGGACCTTGAATTTTATTGTGACAGAAGACAGCCCTAAACAAGAATTTTTCGGAGTATCATACTCAGCCAAAGTAAATAACTGATTTAAAGCATTAAAATGAAACAAGATCTGATAAGGATTTAATTTTGAAAAACCACACCAAATAAAAAGCCAGCTGAGGTGCCCTTGAGTTGTCTGGTTCCGCGAGATACCAAAATGGCACTCTGCTACACAACTTAGCCTTCTCGGTTTTCAGAAATAGGGAAGCTAGGAATGCTTATGATGTAACCACTCACTAGTTATCTGACTCAGAAAATCTTTGGGGTTGTATGATTTATAACAAAGGTGCATAAAAGAGTAAATCAGTAAGTACATACTTCATCAAATTTGTTCAGGTTGTTGGAAAGGAGACTAACAAGTTGTCCAATACTTATTTTATCCAGAACACGGCTTGATAGCTTCAAAGTCTAAAAGGAAATGGGAAGTTAAATGATGTTACTGCACAGTAGACATATTTATAAGCATGTTATAATACAGCTGAGGAATTGGGTAACTATGCATGCATTTTTTAAGTAAACCTAATAAAATTATCTTATGTTCATTTAATTTAGTATCTTCTCAGATTTATAAATATTTCTCTTTACAACAAATATTATAATGGCATGCCTCTACTTACATTATTTAACAGTATCTAGAGAGGGTTAACAATTATTTCTAGTCCAAAATGGGAAAAATACTGTACTTAAATATTCATTTATATACTGCAGAGGTTTGCTTGTTGTTTTTTTATTTTTGTTTGTTTTTATTACAGATGGAACTAAAGGCAAGTGAAATTTGAGATTAAAACCTTGGTCTCATAGGGAATTATATTCAATATCTTGTAATAACCTATAGTGGAAAAGAATCAGGAAAAAAAAGATATATATATCTGCATCACTTTGCTGTATTCTTGAAACTAACATAATAATATAAGCCAATATATTCAATAAAATTTTTAAAAATAAAATCTTGGCCTTAAATTTTTCATGTACTCTATGGTGACTATTGAATAAAATTACAGTTAAAGTCAATACAAGTATAGTATAAATATTAATAATTGTTTGAAAGATTACATTAACAACAAAAAATTCTTAAAATTTATAATGAAAAGTATATCCATATAGACAAAACAGAGTTATTAAGTAGATTAATTATTATTATGAGAGATCACAGGCACACTTCACCTACAAAATTTAGTAAGAATTGGCTTTGACTGAAGAGTACCCATTTGACATTTGCTTCAACTGACTCTCTCACACATGTATTGAGCACTTAGATACAAATCACTGTATCCAGGGTTTCAGGGATTATTATTAGTTATTAAACAAAATTACTACCTCAAGACACCTAACAAATACATAACTAAATATGATAAACTAGTTAAAGGGAGTAGAATGTAACAGGGTGGTTAAGAGCAAGTTCACATATCTGGTTATAAAAATCTGTAAATATTTCACTGAGGGAGAATTTAAGATGGTGTGGAATAATAGATAGTGTTTAGATAAGCACAGATGAAGAAAGAATAAAGCAGTTAACTCCAAATGCTGTTAGAGTAGTATGTGGGGGGCAGGGTCCATTGAGCTAGATGATACATGGTTTAGTAACTTACTCAGTCTCAGGCGACCTGAATGCTATAGTGCTTAACATGGAATGTACGTGCACAATACTCAGTGTATCTATTCATTATATAGTTATCTTTCTCAAAATTCACAGGCAAAGTTCAACCTAGTTTGCATTTAGATTCATTAAATAAAATCTAATTTGAATGTATCATGTTGCAGATTTTGGAACAAAGAAGATGATGCTCTATGATAAAATCTATAATAATCTGGGAAGAATCAGTGGCTGCCTGCTACATGGGTAAAACTGGTCAGATAAGGCACTAGTTAACTTTAGTGACCAAACCACAGCTGCATGGAGATGCAATTGTATTCTTAGATGATGATGTCAATGCAGGTCAGTAGGTATGGCTAGAGGGGTAAAGCAAACTGGGTAAGAACACATACATACAATGTTGAGAAAGGACAGACATAGCTTCCAACTTTTCATTAATGCATCCTGGGTTTGAAGGAACATATATTGCTGTATTTGTGCTAAACATAATATAAGAACTAATCCACAAACTAAACAACTCTTTGCCCTCCCTTCCGCTTTAGCCCTCAGTGCTTCATGTCTCTCTATGTAACACAATTTGACTTGCAACATTATTTCAGTACTTATGTTCTCTAGTAATTGGAAAACCCTTAACTTCAAGGAGGAAGCCCTGGTGGCGCAGTGGTAAAGAATCTGCCTGCCACTGAAGAAGACATGAGATGTGGGTTTGATCCCTGGGTTGGGAAGATCCCCTAGATAGGAAATGGCAACCCACTTCAGTATTCTTGCCTGGAAAATTCCATGGACAGTGGAGTCTGGCAGGCCCATGGGGTTGGACACGACTTTAAGGATTGTGACTTATCTGGTTTAGAAATTTTGAAGCAGTTCTTGCACAGTGTTCTATACTTTTTAGGCCTTTAGTTTATCAAAATATTTTATTTATAAAATAGGAATAATAGTTTCGACCATATAGAGTTTTGAGGAGGATCAAATGAAATGATATACCTAAATCACTTAGAAGTTTGTCATGAACATCAGTTATCATTATAATAATTGCTTTTATAAATACTTTTAAACTGGATTCAACTTTCTTTGATAGGCATCTTGTCTAAATTCTATCTTCTAAATGACACCTAATAATTTATTCACTTATATAAAATTTCTGGATCAAGATAAGATTTTTATTGATTTATCACCCATGCTTTCCTGGTACTTGTGAACTGATGAGATTGCAGCTGGGGTGATTTCGTTAAACTGTGGACTCGGTTTTTCACTTGGGCTTTTTGAACACTAATGTATAACTATCAAGGTTTTACAACACCACTGACCTTGCATGTATATTATGGAAATGTTAATGGGTTATTTGTAGAGGGAATGTCAGGCCCACAGCTCTTATACGCCAAATATATAAAGTTTTTATATTGGGGGAAGAAGAAAGAGAAGAAGGGTAAAGAAAATAACCAAAATAACCAACAACTATCTATAAAAAAAAAAAAAAGAAATCTTTAATCTTGGTAAATCAAAGAGTCACACATAAATCAGGTTGGTGAAAGCACATGTCATTGTGTCACTAATATGACCTTAAAATGTGTTTGTAAGGTAAGAAAGTCCTTTTTTTCCCCACTGTGATGCATGGCATGCAGGATCTCGGTTCCTCAACCAGAGATCAAACCCGGGCCCCCCGCAGCGGAAGTGCAGAATCTTAACCACTGGATCACCAGGGAAGGCCTGGTAAGACAGTCTTAATTTGAATCCATCCAAAGTATGGTTTAGCAACTTGAGCTTTTGACTTGACAATGCATACAGAAAAACAGAAAAGGTTCTTATGGTTGCCATGTATGTATTATTCCAAAATTTTTAACTTCCAAGACTTAGGATGACAAAAATCTAACTCAGAATAAGGCAGTGGATACTATCATTGTGTCATAACTAGTTAAAAATAGAGCTAAGTCATGTCCAACTCTTGTGATCCCAGAACTATAGCCTGCCAGGCTCCTCTGTCAATGGGGTCTCCAGGCAAGAATACTGGATTGGGTTGCCATTCCCTTCTTCATGGGAACTTCCCAAACCAGAACTGAACCCATATCTCCCACATTGCAGGTAGATGCTTAACTGACTGAGCTATGGAGGAAGCCCCCATAACAAGTTAAGGTAGAAATATCAATTGCTTGGTTGATCAATAACAATTACACACTATATTCTTGTTATTGCACATAAAGACACATGGCATTTTACCATAAGACGATATTTTGTCAGTGACTTCTATGCACACAGCAAGAATCATTTCAACAGGGAGCCATGGATTCCAAAAACTGATGATATGGAAAAAACAAAACTGAAGTCTAAAATACAGGCAGTTTACAGAATTACTCAATAATTACTAGTTGAAGGGAAGTATCAAGGAAAAATTAGAAATACTCATTATTGCTGCCATTTACTTCACAGCCCTACAAAACTGATTTTAGCATTTATGCCTTACTTGTACTAATGTAGCATTTAAAACACAATGCCACTAACAAGTAGCATAAAGACTGTGCAAGGAAGTATTACCTTCTTATAAATCAAACTAAACATAGCTATTCTCATCTGCATTCCAATGTGATGGAGACCAAAAATGGCTGGGTGCAGGAGCAGCGTCCTCACGATAAAGAGAAGGCATAGGCCTATGCCTAAGTAAATGGCAATGGAGCGTTCCACCTTGTTATCTGGGTCATAGGAAGCTATGATTCTTCCCAGTAAGAGAGGTTGGACTGCTTTGGTGACTTCCTGCAGAAGATGGAAAACAGAAAAATGAAATTTTATTTTTCTTTCATAAAATGTCCTCACAATTTCAACACAAGCAGTTTCATCTTTACAGGAGGATTTAAAATGGGCCTACACAGCAGGCCATGCCATACGTGAAACTCTTGATGTCCTTTGTAATATCTTTACACTATGAAATAAGACTTTATTTAGGTTTTAGCAAAAATCATTTGGAAACATTTATGTATGAAGTGTTTTCTTTTTTTTTTTTTTTACTAAAAGTATATAGCAGCCATAAAGTAAAGGTGCAATTTCTGAAATAGTGTATTAATTGGTAACATCTACATTGCACTTAACAATTTATAAAATATTTTTCATTTGATTTTTATGACAACTTCAGGAATCAGAGTAGGTAGGCATTATTAGTTTCACAGTGCAGATGAAAAAATTGAAGCCAAATAAACCAAGTGATTGAT
The DNA here is from genome assembly GCF_014754425.2 of Oryx dammah. Lineage (NCBI taxonomy): Eukaryota > Metazoa > Chordata > Mammalia > Artiodactyla > Bovidae > Oryx > Oryx dammah. Next base: position 51,228,516 of record NW_024070202.1, read on the forward strand.
GTAATTTCAAAATAGAACTCTCAAAAGCACTTTGAGTGACAGAATGAACACCAGAATAAACAGCTTCTTGAGACAACCACATAAAGGGGAGCTGGCAACAGGAGGGAGGAACAAAAAGGCACTGGTGCTATTTACAGTCCAATGTTGTATCCTTCCCAGTCTGGGATGGGTGGTGACTTTTAGGAAGAAGTGTGTCAAAAAATTGCAGCCTCAGGCCAGTTTCCAACAATTCATCAAGGGCTCAAAGGTCTATGAGTTAACAAGAAAGAAAAGAAAGTGAAGTCTCTCAGTCGTGTCCGACTCTTTGCGACCCCATGGACTGTAGCCCACCAGGCTCCTCTGTCCATGGGATTCTCCAGGCAAGAATACTGGAGTGGGTTGCCATTTCCTTCTCCAGGGGATCTTCCCAACCCAGGGATACAATCTGGGTCTCCCGCATTGCAGGCAGACGCTTTATCCTCTGAGCCACCAGGGAAGCACAGGATGACTTAACAAGGGAAGACCAAAGTTGTGTTTTCCAAATCCACTTCATCTGATCCTCAACTGAACCACTGAATGAAACTCTTCATCAAATCATTACCACTTTGCCTGGATATGTAAGAACAGATTTGAACACAAGGATATGAATCCAGACAGTCTAAGTCTTAACCATCTTACTACACTGCCTTCAAAAGAAAAAGACATAATCCCTGTTTCATGGTGGTCTAGTGAAACGGGGATCTGAGGCTAAACCTTGCCTGGAAATAATGTTATGCTAATTGAGTCCATTTCAAATGTATATTTTCAACCAGACAGCCCCTCCCCCCATTTTGCCTAGCATTACTCTCCCTCAGCCCATAATTTGCTCCACCCACCCCCGTTTTCTACATTGTCTTTTCTAAACCTCAGTGCCCAACCCCATCAGCCCTCTCCTTCTCAAAAGGTAAAGTGCTTTTCTATAATCACATCACCCCCACAAGCTATAAGCCACAGTGCCATCATTGACTGACCACAGGCTTTGTGTAGCTACTTATTCAATACTTGGTATTCAGTACCTCATTTCAAATTAACTATGTAGACCATGGTTCTGAATGTAAGAAAAGGTTCAAACCTTTTAAAAAAGTTTCCAAACTAATCACAAACATGGAATATTAGAGTTTTCTCATCTCATATAGCCACATTTTAATATAAGTTTGAATTGTACCAAACAGACAGGTACTCAAAAAAATAAACAAACCTGCTAACAACCTACCCAGAAAAACCAAGCAAATAGTTGGCCATATCCACTGAAGAGTCTACTTATCTTCCCAGGTGGCTCAGTGGTAAAGAAGCCACCTGCCAACGCAGGAGGCGTAAGAGACGTCGAGAAGATCCCCTGGAGAAGGAAATGCAGCCCACTCCCGTATTCTTGCCTGGGAAATCCCATGGACAGAGGAGCCTGGTGGGCTGCAGTCCTTGGGGTCGCAAAAGAGACAGGACTTAGCGACTGAGCGCACATGCACACAGAAGAGTACCTTTTTTCTAAAAAGTAAATAAGTGCAGAAATTACTGCTTGATGGCATGTACCATTTTATGCATGCATTGTGCTTTTGTTACATGTATATTCATTTTTACAATATATAGAATTGGTTTTGAGGCTGTAAGCTTTATGTAAATGGTATCATATTGTGCTGCTTGCAACTTTCTTTTAACTTTTTAAACACAGTTGTGTTTCTGACATGTAGTCCCAATGATACTTGTATATCTACCTCATTTATTATAAGTGCTGCTTACATGACATCCTGTGAATAAATCAGGATAATTGCCCCATTACCTATGCTGGGGAAGATGGGCTGTTCCCATTCCTAAACTATTAAATCTGTGCAAGTGCTGCCCTGACTGTTTCTATTAAGTTCTATAGATTCATTTCAAACTTCTCTAGAATAGATCATTTATTTCAAAATAATTCCTTAAACTATGAAAATGTACAGTCAACATGAACCTTAGATTTGAAACTACATGTATAAATATATCCACAATACAAATATAATTTTCATAGTATGCTTATAGTGGCACTATTTCATCCTCAAACTTAATTTTACATCAATATTTTATCCTAGAATTTTTCCATATTATATCTATGTTTTCACAGACAAATGTCAATGCCACATCTATACTGATTTATTTTTCCATTTATATTAGGTTTGCATTTGGTTAAAATGCTCTCTTGATTGCAGTCAAGAGGACTGAACTCATATGTGCCACCCATGTTGGATATACTGTGTGTGGCCATGAAGCAGAGAATAAGTTGGGAGCATTACCAGACATACCAGATAAAATGTCATTTCTTGTTCATTATAAGACTTTAGCCAGAAGACTATGATGTGTGACAACTTTCCATGAATCCAGCTGCTTGTATCATAATTAGCATAATCACATTCCTCCTTTTTCCAGGACTAGTAGACACTATTATCAAATATAGAACTCCTGATAAAAACCACAATGCATATTTCTAAGGAGTGACTCTTATCTATGGAACACTAAAAAAGAATATTCTGAGGGAAAAGAGAAATATTTTAGTAATTGAGCTGTACATAGAATTTTTAGAGTTAGAAATATATGGGTTTACGTAAATTTTCTCCTATGAGTAATCTGAACTAAAGTCCCTGCCACTGTTATCACCATTATATTTTTTCCATAACCTGTCACCTCACAACAGAACTATTTGCAGAATTGGAATTCAGTTGCGACTTAAATAAGACTTTGTTAATCTGATTCAGATACCTATTCTGCAGGTTGTATGACTGAATTAATTAGCTCTCACCTTGCCTCAAATAAGAAGAGAATATATTTATCCTTTGAACAATGGCTATTCCACAATGACATTGGTAGCATTACTCTGGAAGGGTACATGTTCACAGAAAAAAGAAAAGAAAAATGCAGAAAATTTTGGGTAGAGAAAATTTTAATAATTGGACCATCTGCCAACAGCAAAACATAAACTTCACTGCAACATGGAATCCATCAACATTCAAGGACAAAAGCAGCACTCCAGACCCCTCCTCCTATAGTTCTCCATGCTCTGTTTTAAGCAGCATGTTCCCTAATATTTATAATGAAAGCACTTACAGGCATCACCTGATTTTATTATTTGGAAGGGAAAACAATGGTAACTGATACCTAGGCTTAATCTATGTGTGCAGTCCTTTAAAAAACCATCCTGGTAATGACTGGGAGAAACACAGTCCTCTATTCTTACTTTGTGAAAGCTGTGTGAACCCTGTTGCCAGACTATTTTCATTACACAAGAAAAGTCCCAATTTGCCACCATATAAAATAGTGCAAGCCAACTGAGGCTTGAATGTAATGAGGTAGAATGCAAATTTATTTAAAATTTGATAAAATATTTTATTTTTAATCAGACACAAATCAAGATAAAATTAAGAGTTCACTTAGATAATGGAAGAAGCCTGATACTAATCTAAGTCAGCATGACAAGGCAATAAACACTGATGTGAGAGTCATGAAATCCAAGTTCGTATCCCAGCATGTTACCTACACTCTGTGTCACCTTAGTCACTTCCCTCCTCTTGACACTTTCCTCACTCATAAACTAAGTGGTGGAGCAAGCTTATCTTAAAGATCCCCTCCAGAGCGAATATCTCAGATTATATGACCTGAGTCCAAGGAATCCCACGGCAGCGGCTAAGGATTCCCTGGACAATTGTCTAGCACACATCCTGACATTGCTATGTGTGTTTTCTACTCAGAGGGATGCAGGACTGAATAGTGTGAGTTCAGAAGACCATCTGGGGGGGGGGGGGGTCAAGTTAGAGAACAGCGCAAGTGACCACCTTCCTGCTGGGAATATATTTAGATTAGCCTCCCAAGAAAAAATTAGGAAGCCTGAAAATACCTCCTGGGAAATACATCTGGTCTCTCCTGGGATCCTCTAGACCTCAGCTTAAATGAACTGTAGTTGAGTCTGAATCCTTTAACCATTTTGTTCTATCTGCATACCTAGGACAGCATCAGATATTTCTAGAGATACAAATGTCTGCTGGATAGTTAAACCAAGAAAGAAAGTTCAAGTGAAAATAGAAAACTTGGTTCATGCTTGCAATTACATTAAATTAATTAATCCCAAGATTACTTTAAAAATTATAATTGCAAATCCAAAGCATAATTGTTTCTAATACCAGAGGAATCAGTTGAAAAACCTCCAAGGTTACATTGTTTTCTATAGTGTGCAGTCAGTAAAATCATCATTATCATCTCCATTTGCTTTATAGATATTTTATGTATCTTAATCCCAGAAATGTAGAAATAAGAAAACAAAAATTATACAAAATAAGAAAATAGATTCCTAGATAGCAAGAGTAATAATTAAGTAAGCATCCCATTTCTAGTAACAATATAATGAATGATACATTGCAAATACCAATAACTAATATATATATATCTTAAAATATATTCTAAAAAACATTACTAAGACATATTTTTAAAGTCTTAAACAAAAGGAGAGACTGTAAACTTTCTAAAAAGAAAAAATGAATATTACAAAGCTAACATTCTCTTTCAAGTTATTGTATAAGATTAATACAATCTTCATCAGAATTCCTAGTGGATATTTGGGCATGAACCATAAGAGCAGGGACTGTCAGCTTTTCCGAGAGTCCCAACACCATGCACCATACCTAGCACAGAATATCCATTCAGCAAATACTTGAATCAATGGATAAAATGATTCAAAATTTTATTTGGAAAAAACAGGAGACTAACCAAAAACATTTGGGGAATAAGAATAATGTTTGAGAAGACCTACATTACTGGGTATTAAATTATACTATACAGCTCTAGACTGCAAGGAGATCCAACCAGTCCATTCTGAAGGAGATCAGCCCTGGGATTTCTTTGGAAGGAATGATGCTAAAGCTGAAACTCCAGTACTTTGGCCACCTCATGCGAAGAGTTAACTCATTGGAAAAGACCCTGATGCTGGGAGGGATTGGGGGCAGGAGGAGAAGGGGACGACAGAGGATGAGATGGCTGGATGGCATCACTGACTCGATGGACGTGAGTCTGAGTGAACTCCGGGAGTTGGTTGATGGACAGGGAGGCCTGGCGTGCTGCGATTCATGGGGTCGCAAAGAGTCAGACACCACTGAGCGACTGAACTGAACTGAACTGAATAGTTTGCGGAATGACAGAGAAATAGACTGATTTGTCTGGAACGTTCAAGAACAGGTCCAAGTACAGACAGCAATTCTATATGTAATAAAATATGTCATTTTATTTCAGTGCAGAAAGTGCAATAAACGATGGAGACACTCATACTCATTTTTTAAAAATTAGATTTCTATCTCAGACATGGGCTTCTCTGGTGGCTCAGACAATAAAGAATCTGCCTGCAATGCTGGAGACCCAGGTTCAATTCCTGGGTCAGGAAGATGCCCTGGAGAAGGGAATGGCTATCACTCTAACATTCTTGCCTGAAGGATTCCATGGACAGAGGAGCCTGGCAGGCTATAGTCCGTGGGATCACAAAGAGTCAGACACAACTGAGCAACTAGCACTTTCACCTTCATTTCATACATACATCCAAATAAATTCAAATGGATTCAATAATTACACATAAAAGATGAAAATTTTTTTTAAAAAAAGAAATATGCACTTGCTACTTTGGGTAGAGAAGATTTTTTAAATGTCAAATGCCAAAGGCAGAAAACAAACCTAAAACAAAAAGTACAGGTATGGGCAGCAAATTTTTAAAAACTGAAACTTCTGATCATTAAGAAAATAAATTAACAAAACTCACTAGAAACAAATAACAGGCTGAGGAAAATAGCCTTTCAAAAAGCAATAAGAAAATAAAAATAAATAATATTAAAAGGCAATTTATACCCCTCAAAAACATGTATATATAAATGCTTAATACATGTGCGTGCATGTTAAGTCATGACAGTCATGTCTGACTCTTTGAGACCCCATGGCCTGTAACCTGCCAGGCTCCTCTGTCCATACAAACTGTTTAAACACACTAGGAGACAAAAATAATTCAAATGAAAATGATAATACACTCTTTTACAATTTGGAAATGTTTTTAAAATAATAATACCTATTGTTAGGACTGAATTTTCATACTTTAGTATAAGGAAAGTAAATTAATATATCTTTTCTGGAAGGCAATTGGAAAATCTACTAAAATTTAGCTTTTAAAGAGATGTGCATTGAAAGATTATTTATAACATTGAAAAACTGGAGGCAATCTAAATATTCAATGATGAGGAACTGATAAAATAAATTATGGTACAGCCATATGAGTCACTAAGCATTAAAATGACTTGGTAGAAAAGTATCTAATGGTATGAAAAGGCATTCATAATGCATTAAGAGAGGTAAATTTATAATACATTATTTAAAGTAATGATTCACATCCGTTCATTAAGCATATATACTCTCATGGGAAAAAGTTGGAATGATAAGCATCAAGTTTATCAATAATTATCTGATCATTTTCTTAATCATAAAAACATTCAAAATTAATAAACTTTAGATATAAAGTTGTATATAACTTAGTAAGTAAGTGATAAAAAGAAAACACACATACAAAAAAAATGAAAGTGTAAACACACAGGCAGGGATACACCCAGATTTTACCATAAAATACAAACAGTACTGGCTTACATACCAAAGGAAAGGCTTATGATTTGAGAGAGTAAACAAAAGTGTCAAATTTTTATTTATCTTGATACACTAAAGTCTGATGGAAATTTTTGACTTTATACTAATTGCTAAACAAGATTTTACATATTTGACATAGAAAATAAAACCTACCCATTGTCCCAACTATGCAGTTTTCGCAAAAATGTATGTACACCAAACCAAGAACAGAATTCAAAAATATCATCATAGTATCTGTCTACTCTGAATCATGTTTTTAGATTCAATGCCTAATTGAAAATGTTTTGCTTTTGGTATTTTCCTTTGAGTGTTTATGATTTAATAACTATTACTAGCAATGTCTTTACTAGAAATCTAAGCTTTGTTCTTCATGTTTTATAAGAACATGTTCCTGGACTTGCTGATAATAGTAGCAAGAGTAGGCTTAATTCAGAAAATGGAATACTAGAAGATATGTTAAAATATTAATTTTAATTTCTGAAGTAATAGATTCTAGGTATTTTTCTATGTTCTAGAAATATGAAACTGGTACTCTAAGACTTGCTTCTAGAGTATAGAAAAATAAGTAAATGCAAATAATAGGAGTATTTGTAAAGGTTGGTATAGACTATATTTAATGATACAGTAATAGGTAACACTTATGAAGCACTTTTCTTGTACCAAGATCTACTCCACATGCTTAACTTTAATTTTCACAATAGTTCTATGAAGTAGGAGCTATTATTGTCTCCGTTTACAATTTTAAAAAACTGAGACAAACAGTCTAAATAACTTGTCCAGTGTCAGACAGCTAGCAAGTGGTTAAAACTAGGATTCAAACCAGTTTGGTAACAGAGCTTCAGCTCTTATTTATAACCTTAAATCAAAATGAAAACTGTTGTAACATGACCTGGTTTTTCCCAAGTTGATCATCAGTACAAGCATTGTGATTTGTTCAACATCAAACTACCAAATCAAGCTATGGTAATATCACTGCAATTTAAAATAAATACCATTTTTCTAGGCCCCATATGATAGACACATAATTTAAAAGTTAAAAGGAATCATAGAAACTGTACACCATCACCACATCAGACTCACGAGTCACCACTGGATACTGGTTAACTAGAAGACATAAAGAGGCCCCAAGCTCACAGCAAGAATGAGGAAACTGGGCCACCAGCCCCAAAAGAGTCGGACATGACTTAGTAACTAAACAACAATAATCATGCAGTGTAAGCAGTAAGTACAATACATGATCACAGACAATTCCTCATTTATAAATCAACTTTATTCTAAAGATTCACATGTGAGAACAGATGCATTTTGCCCCAGAGACAATATCCTACAAGACATGGTGTTGGATTCCTAAATTCGCCTTTAAAAGCACATGCAATGCTAAATGCTTGTGCAGCAACTTTGTGTTCAATAGTACTGTGAAAGCCTAACCAACCCACATAATATTGTTTTTAACAGAAAGAGATTGGATCATCTCTCCATGCAATCTTGAGAGTCCCTCCTAGCCGTACCTTTGCCCTTTCCATGCACTGTCATCTACTCTCCAGCAGAGTCTTGAGAGAGAGTAGCAGAGTAAGACACAGAAAGTTAATAGTTAACATTGGGACTTTGAAACAAACCCTTAGCCACATTTAATCTCAGTGGGATTCCTGTCCCTTTCACTCAGGGACTCCTTGGCCATGATAAGTTCACCCAGTTCTTTTCTCACAACTGGAACTTCTAACTAGCCTTTCTCTTCTTCTGTGACCCTGCAAGTCCCTGCTACTCAAAGTATAGTGCTAGGAAAAGAGCATCTTCACCTGGGAGCTTTTGTTTTTCTTTAATTTTTATTGGTATATAGTTGATTTATATTATAGTGTTACTTTCTTGTGAAGTGAAGTCGCTCAGTCATGTCTGACTCTTTGCAACCCCATGGACTGTAGCCTACCAGGCGCCTCAGTCCATGGAATTTTCCAGGCAAGAGTACTGGAGTCAGCTGCCATTTCCTTCTCCAGGGAATCTTCCCAACCCAGGGACTGAACCTGGGTCTCCCGCACTGCAGGCAGACGCTTTACCCTCTGAGCCATCAGGGAAGCCCTTTATTTTAGAGATGCAGAACCTTAGGTTCAACTCAGAAACTTCTCAGTCAGAGTCTATATTTTAGCCAGGTGGGAGGAGCTGCTGCCTAGTATGTTATAAAAGTTTGAGAAACATTGTCCTTCTGTCATTAAGGGAGCTAATAATTATTTCTATGTTTAAAATTTTTTGACCCCACCCCCCATATCCTCACCTTATAGTCTAACAAAAGTCAGGTGCATTCAATGAAAATGTTCATGCCAGTCTACCTCAATCAGAATCACTGGGGGAATTTTATTCCAGAGTCCATCTCAGACCAAATAAACCACTTTATGTAGGGTCGGACTGGTTACACTAAACTAAAAATTACCTGTTTCAAAGAAATCTAAATCATATGATTTTCCAAACCTTGTCACAGGAACTGGACAGTACACTATGGGCTGCACAAATAATTGTAGCCATGTCTTAGGAATGGGGGTTCTAGTAGAGGATGGAAATATTCAGGATACAGGGTGAGTGTAGGCAGTATAGCATTCAAGACCCCAATGGGGTGAGAGAGGAAGTTAGATAGAGGGGGATGGGAGAGGAAGCTGAGAAGAGTCCTCCATGACAGGCATCTAGATTTGCTGGAGGTAGCTGACCTTTACCATCTGAGCCACCAGGGAAGCCCACTTCCCCACTTCCCTAGGCTCTAATGGTAAAGCATCTGCCTACAATGGGGGAGACCCAGGTTCAATCCTCTGGAGAAGAAAATGGCAACTCACTCCAGTACTTTTGCCTGGAAAGTCCCATGGACGGAGGAGCAATGGCAGGCTACAGTCCATGGCGTCACAGAGTTGGACACAACTGAGCAACCTCACTTTCTTTTTGACTTTCACTTTCAGCTGACCTTAGGTAAAAGGGACATGCTAGTAAAAGTTATGCTCAAAACTCTTCAAGCCAGGCTACAGCAGCATGGGAACCAAGAACTTCCAAATGTACAAGCTGGGTTTAGAAAAGGCAGAGCGACCAGAGATCAAATTGCAAACATTCCCTGGATCATAGAGAAAGCAAGAGAATTCCAGAAAAATATCTACTTCTGCTTCCCTGGTGGCTCAGAGGTTAAAGCGCCTGCCTCCAATGCGGGAGACCTGGGTTCGATCCCTGGGTCGGGAAGATCCCCTGGAGAAGGAAATGGTAACCCACTCCAGTATTCTTGCCTGGAAAATCCAATGGACGGAGAAGCCTTGTAGGCTACAGTCCATGGGGTCACAGAGAGTCGGACACGACTAAGCGACTTCACTTTCACTTTCTGCTTTATTGACTATACTAAAGCCTTACAAGCACAACCAACTCTGGAAAATCCTTAAAGAGATGGGAGTACTAGACCACCTTACCTTTATGCAAGTCAAGAAGCAACATACAAACTTGTATGCAGGTCAAGAAGCAACAATTAGAACTGGATATGAAACAATAGACTGGTTCCAAACTGGCAAAGCAGTACATTAAGGATGTATTGATGCAGAGTACATCATGTGAAATGCCAGGCTGGATGATTCACAAGCTGCAGTCAAGATTTTTGGGAGAAATATCAACCTCAGATATGCAGATAATATCACTCTAATGGCAGAATGTGAAGAGGAACTAAAGAGCCTTGTGATGAGAGTTTGAGAGAAGAGTGAAAACGTTGGCTTTGAAACTCAACATTCAAAAACCTAAGATCATGGCATCTGGTCCCATCACTTCATGCAAATAGAAGGGGAAAAAGTGGAAGCAGTGACAGATTTTAGCTTCTTGGGCCCCAAAATGACTTCGGATGGTGGCTATAACCATGAAAATCAGACACTTGCTCCTTGGAAGGAAAGGCATGACAAACCTAGATAGCGTATTAAAAAGCAGAGATATCACCTTGTCAATAAAGGTCTGTATAGTCAAAGCTATGGTTTTTCCATATGGTAGTTATGTAAAGATGAAAGAATTGAATTATAAAGAAGGTTTAGAACTAAAGAACTTATGCTTTCATACTGTGGTGCTGGAGAAGACTTTTGAGAGTCCCTTGGACTGCAAGGAGATCAAACCAGTCAATTCTAAAAGAAATCAACCCTGAATATTCATCGGAAAGACTGATGATGAAGTTCCAATGCTTTGGCCACCTGATGCAAAAAGCTGACTCAGTGGAAAAAACCCTGATGCTAGGAAAGATTGAAGGCAAAAGGATAAGAAGGTGGCAGAGGATGAGATGGTTAGATAGCATCACCAACTCAACAGACATTAGTTTGAGCAAACTCAGGGATATAGTGAAGGACAGGGAAGCCTGGCGTGCTGCAGTCCATGGGGTTGCAAAGAGTCAGAGTCACGACTTAGTGACTGAACAACAGCAACAATGAAAAGGGACATAAGTAAGTCAAAGTGCCTAAACCAGAGACTACTCATGTGTAGAATTTCCCCAAACACTCTCTCTTCATTAGCATTATGCCTGAACTCAAACACCTACCCAATGTCTTTGTCCAAACATGACGACAAAGATCTTCTTTTGCAACACAGACTGTGGGACTTGAGAACTCTAGCAGCACAAGTCCCAAGACATCTTTATGCCCCTTAAACTTCTGGGGCTTAAGAGATTTAAATTAAAAAAGTAGTTTGACCCAAGTTTTACTGATGTGTATCTCAATTTGATGATATGCCCAGAGCTGCCTAGGAGTCAAAATATATTTGAGCACGCACTTGTGAATTTCTTATCATAATAAAGGTACCATGATAACCATATTCTCTAAGTAATCTGCTTATAGAACTCCCTTCCCTTGACTCCCTCTAACTGTCCTTAATTGACTCACATAGTTAATTTTTCAACAGTCAGTTTTCCTTCTATGCTTAGAGTCTTAGATGTTAAAGGCAATTTTGTATCTGGCTGCTGAGTCAAAGGCAGAAAAGAAAAAGAAAACAAGCACATAGTTAATGAGTAGAGGCCATAGCTAATATGACTTAAAACTACATCACTATTGCAGAGAGACAAACTCTTTCATGATGGCATCTCCTTTTTTTTTCTTAACCTTTCACAGTCAACAGCAAATTTTATAGTACTTTTTCTGTCAGTCCTGAAACCAATCAAACCTTCTTTACACCATAATTATCCTGGTTTAGAGGGACTAAAAATACACAGAACATCTTGAAAGTATGTCCATCTTTTACCAAGAGTAATGTTATAGCAGGTTCGAGAATCCCTGCTCATTTAATGAAACAAAAATTACCAGAATGACACACAGAGGAAAGAAGTAACGCCCAGAAAGAACACAATAAATACCAAGGCATTTGGTATAAGTTGTTTAAAAGGAGAGAGGTCTTATTAGAATAGTGAAATTTTCTCTCCTTCTTTTCTTCCTGTAACAGATAAAAAGAGTGAAGTAGAGAGATCAGATGCCCTGAGAAGCTACACTTGTCTTAATGACCACTACATGAATTCTTAAAGACTTAACATTTTTCAACATTTTCACTGCTTAAAACTGCACAGTGAGGCCATGAAGCCTTTACTCTGTGACAAGGCTGAGAAACCGACAGCCTTACCACACTTGTGCCAATAAATATTCTCTCCCTGCCTTCCCACCATACACATGTCAATTGCTTTCCCCATCAGTCCTTTTCGTCGCCCAAATTCTGTTGGTTATCAGAGGAAGTTGAGCTGATGGAAATCAACTTCGCCCTTTAAACATGCTGTAAGTTCCAGTCCAGGGGCTTTGGGCCCAGCTTAGCTCAGGAGCATCCATCACTCCTCACTCCCACCTCTGGGTAGTTAATTAATACACCTAGAAAGGCTTTAAGATTCCTTTTGCTGGGATATTTTTAGGCTTGAGACATTTAAGAATAAGGTAGTCTTTCTCCACATTCACTTCATTCTTCTACCACTTAATGTTTTCTATATCTTTGACCCTTAGCACTTCTGGCTATTGGGTGGATTTCACACAAAACATTCCAGTTGGTTCCCCTGTTTCTCCACCAAAATCTGAATTTTTTTCAGATTTGTCCCTGAGGTGACCCTAGAAGAATCCTCAACCTTTAAACTTTTAACCTGTATCTGCTGAGAAGATGCAGAGTAGATCAGCAGGCCCAAGACTGATTACTACAGCCACCATTCTATTTAGTACTGACATATAATCATTATACAGTTACAGAGCAATTATAATCTGATCTAATGGAAGGGTCACAGGCTTTGGAACCAAAGAGACCTGGCTATCACCAAATTTGCCATATGCATAACTTTGGAAAAGTTACTTAATTTCCTGCATCTCAATTTTCTTTTCTATGTTAGAGACACTAATGACTGCTTCATAGCATTACTAGGAGAATTAAACAAAATAACCTTTATAAAGGGCTTAATGCTGAACCTGAAATAGCTAAAGTGAAAGTGAAGTCGCTCAGTCGTGTCCGACTCTGCAACCCATGGACTGTAGCCCACCAAGCTCCTCCGTCCATGGGATTCTCCAAGCAAGAATACTGGAGTGGGTTGCCATTTCCTTCTCCAGGGGATCTTCCCGACCCAGGGATCGAACCCAGGTCTCCCACATTGCAGGCAGACGCTTTAACCTCTGCGCCACCAGGGAAGCCCTGGAATGGCTAAGATACTCAATAAATATTAAACTATATTTTGATCTGTGTATATCAGACCAAATATAAATTTTATAAATATGTTCATGCACCATCTAAATTTCCACATTTAGATGAGTGCTTCTGTTCACATGAAACTTCTATCCTGGTGGAATCTAGAGGAACAAACTATCTCACAAGTCAGGCAGAGCATAAAAAGGACTTCATAATTCAGCCTTTCTCCCAGCGTCTACTCAGTTGTGTTTATGTTAATCAATGGAAGCAGCATGTGATGAAGAACATGAAGAAAAATGAATTTCACCACGGCCTTAGTAATGGCATAACAATTGTCTGAAGTAGTCACTTTGATCCAAGGATGACCATTATATGTTATGGCCAGAGAGAACTATACTTTTAATACTCTGATTCAAAGGCAGAGTTTGTAGTCAGCAAGGCAAACAACACATTTTTTTAAATAGATAAAACTGTTTCCCAAAGTCTGGGTGCTTTCATTAAGAAAAATCACCTCAAAAATATCTTAAAAGATAATTAATTCCTCAGCTACCTTATTCATATTTACAAATAAAATAGCATCACCCCCAAACTACTGCACATTTCCATAGAGATAGATAGATAAACAGATAATTTCAAAAGACAGAAGAATGTCTTCCAGGAGGTCATCAAGAGCACTATAAAACATGTGATCATCCTTGTCAAAACAAATGTGGAAACGTACTTATTTGGTATGTATTAAGCACAAGTTCTTAAAGCAATGCAACTTGCTGGGCACCTCTTGGGGAGCACTACTGCACTCCTCACTCCCAGAGGCATGAAGACCAATATAATTACAACACAAATCCATCCAGTTGGTACCTAACCTCCCAAAGTAAATATTGTACAGTAAGTTTTCAACTTGCCATCACTTCTACAGGTTACAATCAAGGATACAACATGATGCTCTGGTGATGTACAAAGTGACAGATTGGGGTCACACTTGACAGCAGCTGGGGAACGTCATAGACTGCACTTGAGCACGATAAAGCCTGGAGTCCGCACACATGGAGACCTCTTCACAATGAAGGTGACACAGAAGACGGAGAAAACATACTGCAGGAGTACCTCACTGCCATACTGTTAATTTTTGCTATTTAAAACAATTCAGCATGCAGATATGATTTCAAAACATTTCAAATGCTCATGTATGAAATTAGCTGAATTTTACCTAATTCTCCTGATACTGTCTCCTGACCTTCTTATGTAGAATGCAGGAAAATAAAATCACCCGCAATCTCATATTCCAGTACGATAATGTGATTTGCGATAACAGAAATGATTTTTTTTTAAGAAACTTATTCTACTGAACCCATTGTGAGCACTTTTTGCTTGTCTCCACTAAAGTTTTAGTGGTTTCTTTGTATTTGGAGTTAGATTAGTCCTTTTTTCCTGTGTACCAGATTACCCTATTCCTTTTACAATCTTAAAAATGAATGTAATTATTTTACCCAGAGTTAGTTTACAAATAAAAGCCTTACCCCTAAATATAATATGATTCCATAGAACATAAATCTCCAGAAAAAGCATCGTCGAAGGGCATTAATGAGTTTGGGATTTTTCTTTGAAGCCAGTTCTCTGTCCCATTCTCTGCAAAAGAATAAAAAGTGGGACCAGTAAGTTGCATGTGCAAATATTAGAATTCTCTATTTCCCTTAACATAGTTTTATTCACACAAGTACATCCACGGAGATTAACCCAAGTGACCAGAGAGACAAAAACCTTGTGGGGAGCTTCCAACACTATCTCAGGCAGATATTTGGCTGAATTCAGTGCTCCACCATACACCAATTTTCAAGGAGTTGACTTCATGACAAGTCCACATTATATATGCTAAAGAAATGTTCTGGGATTCTAAAAATCAGTGAATGCGAGAGTTGGATAAATAAAATACAACTCTTATGAATACACATAACTGTGCTTGGAACAAGGTGAAAAATAAATACTTAATTTTTTCCTTCATGTCTTATTTATTTGTAACTGTAGTGGATTGTATAAAATTTAGCTGTAAAACCAAAAACAAGATTAAAAGTCAGGTGGATTTTTCTGTAATTTAACATTAGAAAAACTTACTATTTGGACTTTGTTTTTAAATGTAGGAGTATGGAACAAATATCATCAAATGTCACTTTCAAATAAAAGTCTTTGGAAAATTGGGATAGAATCAAGTTCTGTATTTTCTGATAGAACAGAAATTTAAAAGTATGAAAAATGGTTGGTATTAAATAAATGTTGCTTTTTCTTTAAATACTATACATCCATAACCTGATTATATTTAAGGTTTTGCCATTACTTTCTGTTAATAAAAACCTTCTTCTTTCCAAGTGGATAAAGTATATCCCTAAATGTTACCCTTCATCTTCCTTTTTATATTGTACAGAGATGAGAAGTTTCACAGGAAAGAACTATATAAAGATTCTGCATTTTTTCAACAGCTATTCTCATCACTGGCTTTCTCTAGTAGCTCAATGGTAGAGAACCTGCCCGCCAAAGTTGGAGACTCGAGTTCAATCCCTGGGTTGGGAATAACCCCTGGGGAAGGAAATGGCAATTCACTCCAGTATTCTTGCCTGGGAAATCCCATGGACAGAGAAGCCTGGTGCGTTACAATCCATGGGGTTGCAAAAGAGGCAGATGCAACTGAACAACAAATTCTCATTACTCTCCATCTACCATTATTAGAGGTGTTCTAAGTTATTCCAAAGGAAGCTCACCCATCTGAGAGATGAAGGCAGACTGGCAATCATGGGCATTGTACATGGACACTGGCTTTCCTGAGAGGCTTACTATCTATCATACCTAGACCCTATGCCATCCATCTATCTGCTCACACTCTTTCCACTCTTTACTCACACACAGTACTTGCCTCCCTTCCATGTCATGCAGTGATTCACAACAGGGTAAGAAGCGAAATACGGAGGCGCAATCTGCCTCTTTCAAAGGAATAATGAGTCAGATGAGAAAACCAGGAAGAGAGGTGGTACATAAACCAAAGAAACGGTTTCAAGGTGGGAAGAAGTGGTCAACCCTGAAGTCATGGTAGGAAGATGTCATTATATTTGATATTAAGAGACCTCTGGTGAACATGGTCAACATCATTTTAATAACATGGGAAACGCAAAAACCATAGTCAGGGAGCTGGGATGTAAAGAAAGGGAGAAGTAGTGGAGAAACCAGGAAAGCAGAGAAACATTAACAATGAAAAAAAATTTTTTTTAAAAGAATGGGGTAGCGATCTGAGGGGGGAACCAAGCTGGAGAATTTTTTTTAGTGGATGGGACTTGTACTACTGGAACCTGAAGGAATTGGCAGTGAAGGTAGATGCTGTGATGCCCACAGCACCACAATAAACCCAGTAAGCATTCTGAACACCAAGGGCTGAATCACAAGGGAAGAAATTCTATACTTAGCAAGTACATATCTGAGTTATAATCATGAAATGGATGTGTGGTCTGCACACAGGAGGGATACACAGAGTTCAAATCCAAGGTCACAAACTGAGCCAGATGGACCAATGTACTTCAACCGCAGGGTAACTGCCTGAGGGCCTTTGTCACAAATCAGTTTCTGAAATATGAGGCAGGGTCACTTTCCAAGAGTGTAGTGGAAACAGTAGTTGACTTTATTTTGGGGGGCTCCAAAATAACTGTAGATGGTGATTGCAGCTATGAAATTAAGACACTTACTGCTTGGAAGGAAAGTTATGACCAACCTAGATAGCATACTAAAAGCAGAGACATTACTTTGTCAACAAAGGTCTATCTAGTCAAGGCTATGGTTTTTCCAGTGGTCATGTATGGATGTGAGAGTTGGACTGTGAAGAAAGCTGACCGCCAAAGAATTGATGCTTTTGGACTGTGGTGTTGGAGAAGACTCTTGAGAGTCCCTTGGATTGCCAGATCCAACCAGTCTATCCTAAAGGAGATCAGTCCTGGGTGTTCATTGGAAGGACTGATGCTAAAGCTGAAACTCCAATACTTTGGCCACCTCATGTGAAGAGTTGACTCATTGGAAAATACACTGATGCTGGGAGGGATTGGAGGCAGGAGGAGAAGGGGACGACAGAGGATGAGATGGCTGGATGGTATCACCGACTCAATGGACATGAGTTTGAGTGAACTCCGGGAGCTGGTGATGGACAGGGAGGCCTGGTGTGCTGCGATTCATGGGGTCGCAAAGAGTCAGACATGACTGAGCGACTGAACTGAACTGAAAGGTACAAAGTACCGTAAGTGTATGTCACTCTTCCAAAATGTTTGAATAAACTGTAAATAACAACTTTTATTTTTTAAAAAAGAAATAAGAGAAGCAAGAAGAAATACCCATCAAAGACAAAAATATTAATAGAGTTTATGGACTTATGCTGGCACACAGCTGTTGAATTGGAACAAAGTGGGTACATTTGATATGGAGACATGAAAACTGAGGAGAAAAAAGTGTTAGACCAGATAATACTACAAATTCAGGTATAACAGGTTTTGAGTAGCCTAGTCCTACTGTGATTAATCTTTTGTTCAGCATCCATTTAGAACTCAGATATTCACTGTCTACTAGATTATTTTGAACTTGCTGACATCACTACAATGTATTATGTTTATATATTTTATCCCTGCAGCAGTGTTACAGGTTTTTGCATAATGTCAGCCATTTCACATTCAAACATCATTTATTCATTCAACAAACATTCATTGAGCACCTACTAAAACTGGCCTTTCATGTCTTCAGGTTCCACATCTCTAGATTCAACCAACTGGGGAAGGAAAATATTCACCAAAAAAAATTTTTCAGAAAGTTCCAAAGAGCAAAACTTGAATTTTTCATCTGCTGGCAACTATTACATAACATTCACATTGTATTAGGCATTATAAGTAATCTAGAGATATTTAAAATATTTAAAGTGAATATATGTAGGTTATATGCAAATAATATAACATTTGGTATAAGGGACTTGAGCATCCATAAAGTTTGGTATCCATAGGGGATCTACCAAGGGACAGCTATATATACCAGACTCTATTCTAGACTTTACTCTGTTTATTTATCATAACCAGAACAAACCAAACAAAAACAAAAAACAAAAGTAATATTGCCTTAATGACACTTACATACACTAAGTGCTCAATAATAGAAGCTGGTGCTTGATCTTGGAAATGTGAATCTGCTACTTCCACTATCCTAATTCTTTGAATAAAACCAAGAAACAATAAAGGCTAAACACCTTATCTGCTTTGAAACTTCAAAAGGGATTCAATGAGTTTAATGAAAATAAAGTAAACAAATATAAGTCTACTCGTTTATTTTGATGCTGTTAAAAAGTAGTTGCTTCTCTTTCTTTTTTGCCAACTCCCTCTCCTCTTTCCCCCTCATCTGGTATCAGATCCTGTACTGCTGGCACAAGACCCTGTCCAGCTCATTCACAGATTGTTGTTGGTCCAAGAAGTAAGCATGTGACTCGAAAGTTTCTGGGATTTTTCACTTTTGGAGAAAAGACTCTTTCCTCAGTGGTCTGTAAAGACATGAGCAAAGCGTTCTGAGGACCCACTGCATGGAGAAAGCCGATCTGAGACAATAAAACCAGTTCCTGGTTCCACTGAGTCCCTAACGGCAGTTTTCTCCCTAAGCTCTTACACAGATGGACTACATGAGTCAATACATTTCCTCTTTTTATTTACTTAAGCTACTTGATTGGATTCCTGTCACTGGCAATCAAAAGGATTGTAACCAATACTCTTTGAGAAGAAGACTTCTTTACAACGCGAAACACTGTTTTTGGGGAAGCTGGGAGTATGGACCTGAGTTTGAACCAGAGCTCAGCCATTTATTAGCTAGAAAATTATCTCTCTGAGCCTCAATTTGCTCTCCTATAAGAAAGAGATAATGATACTTTCCTTCCAGAGAGCTGAGAGGAGACACCATACCTGGCATTCAATATGTGCTCAAAAATATGAAACTTCTACAGATCCTTGACATCCAACTGTCTTTACCCTAAGATTTCCGAGTATGCATATCTGTATTCATGATTTAAGATTCTAGAGACAAATATACACAACTTGCTTCATAAAGATATTATTCCAGTCTTCACAAAATCCACTTAATGTTCTTTAAGTGATAGCTTCTCAGAATTCAAATACGTATTTTTCAAAAAAAAAAAAGAGAGATATTTTCTCAGGGAAATGGTTTTCTTTCATCCCTTCTATGGTTAATTCTTAATTGATCAAGACTTCATCAAGAAAATAGGATGTTCCTACTATAAATACTCCATTTTAAGAATTAGGCCCTCCAATAGTAGTTCTCTAGTCTCTAATATTAATTTCTCTCTTCAACTAATAAACAATGGTATGGACATACCTTTCCAATTTTTCAGATAGATTGTCAGCAGAATCAGAAGAAGAGATATGGTATATGTCTGACAATTCCAAGCGCTGTCTGTATCCTTTCTTCAAAATTGGTCTGGTCCAGCTAAAATAAAGAGAGGAGAAACAGATGTAACTGTTAACTTGATCTCCAATGTAGACTTGAAATCAGATAAAGTTTCAAATTTTCTAGCATGTGGAAAAGAGCAGCGCATAAATATGTGAATAAAGTAAGGCATCTTCTATGAATATCAGAGATTCATATCTCACAGAACTCAACTGTATAAAACATCAACACCTCTGAACTGACATGACTATAGCTTTTTCTAAAAGGATTAGGAATTGTGGTAGAAACCTTCCCAGAGAGGAAAAAAAAGAAAACTACTAAACACTCTATACTAAAAGTATAAAAATATAAAGCGAAGGGCAGGAAGGAGAGAGGTGGGAAGAAATTTCCCTAAAATAACCAGATATTAAAAGTTTATAGTTTGCTGAAGTCCAGCCTCTACAAAATGATCTATGAATGATAAGACAGACCCTCAAACAACACCCAACATATCATAGTACACAATCCTCAGCACTGTGCTATTTGTGGAATGAACTAACTATAGCTGGAGGGCTAATGAGTAGTGTGTGTCAATTTGACTTAATCATCACCCCTGAATGAGGGTGGGGATCATAATTTTCTTGTGTTTTGTCTCCTCATCTCACAGCAGTTACGCACTTCGGCCTGCTACATATCTAATAAATAACAATTTATGATGGAAGCTGGCCTGGTAAATGATTAGGCAGGATACTGAAGTTATGTTCAAATACATTGTTTCTAACTATTGTGAATAAGGCAAAATAATCTTCACAAAGAGGCTTTCCAGGTGGCTCAGTGGTAAAGAATCTGCCTGCCAATGCAGATGTGGGTTTAATCCCTGGCTGGAGAAGATTCCCTGGAGAAGGAAATGGAAACTCACTCCACTCTCCTTGTCTGAGGAACCCAATGGACAGAGGAGCCTGATGGGCTACAGTCCATGGGGTTGCAAAGAGTCAGACACAACCTAGCAAATAAACAACAACAACAATCTTCACAGAGGCGAGAAAATCTAAAATCAAATCAAAGGGAAAACAAAGAGGAAGGAGGGAGGGGCAGGAGAACTGTTAAAGAAATTATGTACAAAAAGAGACTTCTAAATGAAAGTTGTTGCGCAAATGAGACCTTTCTCATGTTAAATGTCATGTATTTATTAACAAAATGAACTGAAGTTGGAATTAGTGATTCTCAATATATGTTTTTACTCTTACTATCCTTCTTCAGAGAGTTCTAAAGTTTGGTGTCACTGAGAATTTGGTAATATATCAAGGCATGTCACCCACCAAAAATCAAAAGAGTGTTTTAGCAGTATCTGAGAGACCAAATAAACTCATGACAGAAAAGTATTCTAGCAAAGCCATTCTGAATAAAAAGAGGAAATGCTACGCCAAACGCAAACATTTTGACATTGTTTCAGGGCAAAACTGCAAAAGGCTCTCATGCCTCCCTTCACCACTCCCACCCAGCGGGTCCAGATTCTTGTTTACACTTCCCCGGTCTTCACCCCTTCCCTGTGTTCCCGGCATATCTACAACTTGTCCTTCCTTAAAATTCAACTGCATTACAACCCAGCTCAAAGGCTCAGGAGTTTTACCAACCATTTCTGACCAAGATATCAACAAGAGACAATGGCTTAATATGTCAAGGTTTTTTTCCTTTTTACTTGCAATGTTTGCATCTTAACAAGAGCCTTCAAATCTCAACAAAGGATGATGGTAAGGTTCATCTTTATTGCCCATTGTGATCCACTGGCAGTTTTTCAAAGAGAACAAGAACGAAAATATTGAGGACAGTCTGAACACAGTAAATAAGTCTCATGATCATATAGCATCTACAGTGGGCATTGTCTGAGAGAGTGTTGGCACACCCACCTGGAGCTTGCCATCTAGTAGCCAACATAAGCACTGGAGCCACATTTGCTGATACAGGGGTCAGTAAGAGTGTGAAAAATCTGGGGCAGCAATTTTAGGATATAAACTCTATTCTGTAAACTAAAGTCAATAAGTGAAAAGATGAAGCAATTGTTTACCACTAATAAGAAAAATTATGTGTGTACAGCACTTTCACAAACACTAGCATATTGTCATTTTAATTTGAAAGTCTTGATAGGTAGGCAGAACAAAAAGAGATGACTGCCTTACCTTAAGCATAAAGGAATGGAGGCTCAAAGATGCTAAATTTGTTACTAAATGGCAAAAACTATATTTTACCACATTCTTCTGACATCATCCCTTCCTTTACCATGTTCAGCTTTTATTGTCTAGGAAAATTAAGCTTGGTGGGTTATTCTGGACAAAGTACTGGAAGGAGGGTCTAGCAGCAGGGAAATCAAAAGCTAGCAAACTGCAGGCAATGATATGGTGTGCTAGCATGTCTTTACACATGCCTTCCTCAGAAAAACAAAAGGTGACTTATGGCATTGGCCAGTTTCTGTGCTGTAAATACTCTCATCATGACCAGTTTCAAGCCATCCAATGTGAAGTCACTGAACACCAAGTTGGGAAGAGATACACATTGCATATCATAAAATAGTGTGATTACCATTCAGATACAATCAACTAACCTCAATAGCATAGATAATAATGAATAGGCAGCAATAACTTTAGAGTTTTTTATTATCTTTAGTTAACATAATTTATTTCAATTAATTTTTAATACTAGTTGTGCTTAACAACCAGCTCATGAAGTTCCTGAAAATTTAACAATCAGCTCAACCAGAAAAGGGCCAACTTGACCTCGAGGGTTCAATCTCTGGGTTAGGAAGATCCTGTGGAGAAAGAAATGGCAACCCACTCATCTAATCGTACCCGGAAAACCCCAGGGACAGAGGAGCCTGGTGGGCTGCAGTCCATGAGGTCGCAAAAGAGTTGGATAGACTGAGTGACTAAACAACAACAGCAAAAAATGGAAAATTTAGAAGAGAAAAATATACTCCCTCTATTGCTAAAACTTTCATTTTCAGTATGTTTAAAATTGTTAAAATAAGAAACTAAATTTACAAATAAAGAGAATCTCACTAACTGTAAATACTATAATACCATAGACATTTGCAGGAAGTTTAAAAACAAATTTTTTCTTTTAAAAACTAATAAACATACATCTTTTGGTCCATATCTAAGACCTGATCACCAATTCCATAAATGAGTTTCTACCTCATTTTAAAGTAATTTGAAAGTAAAACAATTTCAGGGCTACATTTATAAAAAGTTTCCTTGTGTTATCTGTGCCCATTTTAATACATATATTATAACATGACCTCTAGCCTTGATTATAAGGAGCTCCAAAGCCCAGCACCATCAAATCAAACATATTCAGTAGTATTAAGAGTTAGCTGTTAATAATGATTAATACAGTTTAGTGTTTCTGACAGATTCATTACAGTAAACCTATATTCATAACCTGAAACAGAAACTTAAGGTTAATTATGAAACCTAAAATCAATTAACCTTAGGCTGCCTGGTAATCAATCACCAGTTAACTGAAAGAATTTATTTTGTGAGATTAAGCCAAAAGCAACTGAACAAAATCTCTGCTCCATCATGGAGGTCTCCCTGACTACTACCTCAAACCAATCCTAGAAATAAAAATAAAAACAAGCAAACAAAAAGTCCCAGTTATCTATATCTAGACACTCAATGAAATATTAGATACTGTAAAACTCCAGCCACTGTTTCTCTTGAATGACCTTGAGTATGTTCAGCATACTTGGAGAGAATTTAGGGTAGCAACTCAGGATGCCTACTTCAATATTTCTTCCATTAAACCATGAATGAGTATGCAAGTGTTTCATAAGAGCAAGGCAGGTACATCCTCAATAACCAAAAGCAACAAACCCTGTTCTTCCTCATCTTCCTCAAACTTGCTCTCACAATCCCTTCCCCTCACCACTAACTGATCTTATCCTATTCATAACCTGTAACTGCATATTGAAAATGGATTTATAAATTGAACTGTGACAGTTTCCAAAGTTTTCACTATTTCTAACAGAAACTCACTAATCATTAATTACAGGGTAGCAGAGATTCTTAAGGTATACAGTTCTTTATATCCTAAAGTTTTCAGTTCAGTTCAGTTGCTCAGTCGTGTCCGACTCTTTGCGACCCCATGAATTGCAGCATGCCAGGCCTCCCTGTCCATCACAACTCCCGGAGTTCCCTCAAACTCATGTCCATCGAGTCGATGATGCCATCCAGCCATCTCATCCTCTGTCGTCCCCTTCTCCTCCTGCCCCCAATCCCTCCCAGCATCAGGGTCTTTTCCAATGAGTCAACTCTTAGCATGAGGTAGCCAAAGTACTGGAGTTTCAGCTTTAGCATCATTCCTATCCAATGAACACCCAGGACTGATCTCCTTTAGAATGGACTGGTTGGATCTCCTTGCAGTCCAAGAGACTCTCAAGAGTCTTCTCCAACACCACAGTCCAAAAGCAACAATTCTTTGGTGCTCAGCTCTCTTCACAGTCCAACTCTCACATCCATACATGACTACTGAAAAAACCATAGCCTTGACTAGACGGACCTTTGTTGGCAAAGTAATGTCTCTGCTTTTTAATATGCTGTCTAGGTTGGTCATAACTTTCCTTTCAAGGAGTAAGTGTCTTTTAATTTCATGGCTGCAATCACCATCTGCAGTGATTTTGGAGCCTCCAAAAATAAAGTCTGACACTGTCTCCACTTTTTCCCCATCTATTTCCCATGAAGTGATGGGACCAGATGCCATGATCTTCGTTTTCTGAATGTTGAGCTTTAGGCCAACTTTTTCACTCTCCTCTTTCACTTTCATCAAGAGGCTTTTTAGTTCCTCTTCACTTTCTGCCATAAGGGTGGTGTCATCTGCATATCTGAGATTATTGATATTTCTCCCGGCAATCTTGATTCTAGCTTGTGCTTCTTCCAGCCCAGCATCTCTCATGATGTACTCTGCATATAAGTTAAATAAGCAGGGTGACAATATACAGGCTTGATGTACTCCTTTTCCTATTTGGAACCAGTCTGTTGTTCCATATCCAGTTCTAACTGTTGCTTCCTGACCTGCATATAGGTTTCTCAAGAGGCAGGTCAGGTGGTCTGGTATTCCCATCTCTCTCAGAGTTTTCCACAGTTTATTGTGATCCACACAGTCAAAGGCTTTGGCATAGTCAATAAAGCAGAAATTGAAGTTTTTCTGGAACTCTCTTGCTTTTTCCATGATCCAGCGGATGTTGGCAATTTGATCTCTGGTTCCTCTGCCTTTTCTAAAACCAGCTTGTACATCTGGAAGTTCATGGTTCACGTATTGCTGAAGCCTGGCTTGGAGAATTTTGAGCATAGACCAACATAAAAAATAAAAGTCTAGCACCCAGACCCATTGCACATTTAATAAGAGACTTCAGGTTTTATTATGGGAAAAAACAATCACTTGATTTAAAAATATATATACACACACACAATGAAACTGTGTTTTGTTTCATTTCTTAGAATAAAATTTCTGATTTTTGCACAGATGTAGAGTGATGAAAAGAATTTTCCTTATGATGAAAAGAATTTTCCAATTATAGACACTATTAAAGCCTTGATTTTTCAAGAAACCTATCCCTGAAAACCACATAATTAAAGCTTATAATCACCTTCCCATTTGACATTTGGCTTTATTAATCCACCAGAGGCAACTGACATTTTCATCTGCTATAATTTAAGATGAAGGTCAAGTATCAGATCTTTTCAGTTTAAGACGATTTTGTTTGTATAAAACAATCATGTCTCTACATTATGTAACATTACTTTTGATTTATATAGCCAAGTGAAATAAACAGCAAATTCAAATCCATGGTTGCATGACACATCTCCCAAATACTTGACAAATCGATAAACTCAAATGATGAAGACTTTTTCCTTTCTGCATGAAATAATACTTGAGGAACTAATAGAAATTATTGTAAACTGCTTAGTATAGACAAATTTAAATACACTAGAGGTTTTCTCCTCATCCAGTGTATTTACCATGGTTTGAAATCCCTCAAATAAGTTGGAAAGTCCTAACGAAAGAAAATGCTGAAGTTTAGGAAGAGGAAAAGAAGGGAATCATTTGAACAGACTATGAAAATAAATCTCAAATTTCTGCAGCACATTCTGCCAGTTTGCTTTAGCTTTTTGAAAAATGGCTATGATGGGAAGAATTGGTTTCCGACCAAAAGTCATTTCATCTCTACAATGATATTGTTTTCAATTCATGTAAACAACACTTCAAATGTCACAACTGTTTAACCAACTTAGATCCCGGGTTATTTGTGTCAGATGTGTTTTTCCTCAATGAATTTTAGTAAAGATAAACTTTGAGAAAGTAATGGCATCTAGCTCTCAAAAGTCCTATATAAAACTTGTAGGTTTCAAGAATGTACCTCACAGCTGTAGCACTGGGGTGCAGGTCAAGTCAGTGAGTCTCTGTCCTCTGATTCCACAAGGTAATTAAAGTGTTTGCTTTCTTGCTTGCTAAACAAGCTATTTTTGTGTTTGAGAGTTAATTTCTCATGAGGCTCTTATCTTACCAATAGAACTGTAGAAATTCTTTTTCTTTCTGTAGATGAGTTAACAGTAAATAAATGTAGTCAATGAATTTTAGAAGATTTGGAAAGATGATTACTTGCTGCTCAACAAAAGCCTACAAACCAATCTGAAAAATTTTCCAGAGGCCTAGAATTTAAAGCCATGTTACAAATCAATTTAACTTCATGCCACATGAACCTAAACTTAAATAGAAAATTGATAGGCCCATTTAGAAGATGCTTCTAAATATAAATGTATCAGGAATGCAAGCGTATTAAGACAACATCTAGAAAAAATACTTTCTTTTTACTTATCTATATTCAGTAATGTCTAATGGTAAGTATGTATAACTTGAAATAAAGAAGTTCTTTTTAATTAAAGAAGGCATATATAATGAGTACGCGCTATGGCTATATGCAAATAAACTTTCTAGTCAAATATGCCTTAGCTCCATGATTTTCATATAATTTTCACTATCAATTTTAATTCCCATAAAATTACTTTCATTTCTTTCCTGATATAACTGTCTGAGGTAAAACTATCATGAAGACTAAAAAACTCCACTTAATTTCTACTACAAATGTGTTCTGAAAAAACTGAATTAGTGATTTTAAGAAGAAAATTTTGTCTTAACTCTATTATTTCCCAGTCATGTGACCTTGAAAAAACTCAAGATCTCTTAGCCGCAGCTCCTGCTGGAAATAACAACTATGACTACTTGGTTTTCACAGGGGTCAGAGTCAATATTGTTCATAAAATATTATAGCTGTACATTATTATATTGCTTCTTCATAGAATCTACATGGCTTTAATTTTCAGAGCACTAGAGTTTATTATTGGGACTATAACAAAAGTAATAGCTAACATTAGTAGACTATTTCTGTAGTGCTGTAAAATTCTAAGTATTTCACATTCATTATTTCATCTGACCCCCACAATGATTCAACAGTTAAGTCCTAGTATTATCTTCATTTTACAGATGAATAACAGGCTGAAGGAGCTTAAATTATTTATCCAGGGCAGAGTTAGAATTTCAAAACAGGACTGTGATACCAAAGCCTACACTTGTACCAAATTTGCCATATTAGGACTAATTTTAGAAAAAAAAATAATATACCCTTAGGTATAATATGAAAAACACAAGCAACAACGGAAAAAAATCAACAGATTAGACATCATCAAATTATAAAAGTTTTATGCCTCAAAGCAGACCATCAAGGAAGTGGAAAAAATAATCCAAAGAATGGGAGAAATTTTTTGCAGATCATATATCCAATAAGAGATCTGTATGTAGAATATATAAGGAACTCATAACTCAATCATAAAAAGACAACCCAATTTATAAACGGGCAAAGGATCTGAATGGACATTTCTCCAAAAGAGATATATGAATACCCAAAAGCATATGAAAAGATGCTCAACTTCATTAGCCATTAGAGAAATGCAAGTCAAAACCATAATGAGATTCTACTTCATAACCATCGGAATGGCTATAATCTAAAAGACAGGTAACGGTAAGTACTGACAAAGATGTGGAAAAATGAGAGCCCTCATACCCTGCATTCTAAAATTAGCTATAGTGATAGTTACACCTCTCTTCAAAAAACATTGACTTGTATACTTTAATTTTTTGTCATGTGAATTATATCTGAAAAAAGCTGGTATTAAGACAAACAAAGCTGGTATAAGGAAATCAATTGTCAGTGTGGATTTTGGAAAGTTTTCCCAAATGTTTGATTTTCACTCCTAAAATTGGTAAAATGCAAAAATTTATTACGGTGACTTTGACATTCTAAACCCTGTCATATGTCAGTGCCTGGGTAGCTGCTACAAGTGATTAAGACTATGCAAAGCCCATAAATGGATCCAAGGATTGGCAACACGCAACATGAGACATATAAATTATTTCCTGGGTCCCAGAAGCAAAGCAATTAATTGCTGCAACTATAATACTATGAACACAGAGAAAGTGAGAATGATGATAGTACACTGAAGAAACTGAGGAATGAGTAGCATTGGCATAAAAAGACCACATGTAACAGCTATACTTAATTCATTTGCAAGTGCTGGATTTCAGGGACTGAAGCAACTGAGAGATAATAAGCAATGCTACCAAAAAAAAAAAAAAAAAGCCAAGACTGTACTGGCTCAGAAAAGCAGCATCAGAGTATTGTTTCATGATTTTAGTTTTTTATTCTAGCTGCAACAACTGGCTAGGAAGATAGGATGATTAACTGTCCTATGAAATTGCAGCATCTCCTATGAGTTCACTTTCAGGAGCCTTCTACTAACCAAGAGAGACAAGTGATAACATTGCTCTCTGATTTCTAATTTTTATTTCCATTGGCAAAAAGAAATATATTTGAAACCAAGATAATAAGGAAGAAGGGAAATGGACTGGCCTTCGGATTTTATGGTAGAAATGCCACTGGATTACTAGCTGGCATTCATAAAAATTACAGAGAAACTTGTGCAACTATCAGAACTTCACCAGTATTACTGTTGTTTTAAACAATTCTATACTAGCAAACAGAGCAGGGAGGCAATTTCAAGCATGCCCCAGTGGTAACTGGGAAAGAAAGAAAATGAGTTCTACATCATTTTCTAAGGTAGGAACAAAATATACTTCACTTCACTACACTTCACATAAAACTCAACATTCAAAAAATGAAGATCATGGCATCTGGTCCCATCACTTCATGGCAAATAGGTGGGGAAAATGTGGAAGCAGTGACATATTTTATTTTCTTAAGCTACCAAAATCACTGCAGATGGTGACTGCAGACACAGAATTAAAAGATACCTACTCTTGAGAAGAAAAGCTATGACAAATATAAACAGTATTAAAAAGCAGAGACATCTATTTACTGACAAAGTTCTGTATAGTCAAAGCTATGTTTTCTCCAGTAGTCATGTACAGATGTGAGAGTCAGATCACAAAGAAGGCTGAGCGCTGAAGAATTGATGCTTTCAAATTGTGGTGCTAGAGAAGACTCTTGAGAGTTCCTTGGACAACAAGGAGATCAAACCAGTCAATCCTAAATGAAATCAATGCTGAATTCACTGGAAGGGCTGATGCTGAAGCTCCAATACTTTGGCCACCTGATGCAAAGAGCCAACTCACTGGAAAAGACCCTGATACTGGGAAAGATTGAGGACAGAAGAAGGGGGCAATAGAAGATGAGATGATTGGATGGCATCACCGACTCAATGGACATGAATTTGAGCAAACTCCGGGAAACAGTGAAGGACGGGGAAGCCCGCCATGCTGCAGTCCATGGGGTGGCAAAGAATAGGACATGACTTAGCAACTGAACACACAAGATATATTGATTTAACTGGTCTTTGCTTTATATTAATAATTATCCCACTTATTTGATAGTCCCTCCTTTTTTCTAGAACTCTGAATCCCTTACTGAACTTCTTTGTTTACCTAGTTTGTTCAGATACCATCACTAGGATGCAAAGTAAACACTCTCTAACAGGCTTCTCCATCCTTCAGCAACTAAAAACCCACATATTTCAGAGGCACGCTTGTCATTCTGGAACTAATTCAACATCTGGAGTCAAGGCAACTTGATACTTCTCCGCTAAAGTCTTTCTCACAATATGGAAATGACTTTCCTCTCTTGGAGACAGAAATCCTGAGAGGCTCTGGGATGTGGAGTCAGGGATCTGTTTGGTATGAGACGCTATAGGCAAATCACGTGCTAGATTCACAACCTTCAACCTCCAAATTACTTAATGATCCCTTACCATGTGTACAAAGAAAAAAAAAATCACTACTTATTAAATCCTCTGTGACATCTGCTTGCCAGTTACTACCTCAGAGCAACCTTTTTCCCCAAAATATTTTAAATGCACTGTAATTCCACCCAACATAGTTTGAGGATGTTTACTTCTTTATTTTGCTTGATAGATGGAATGGTGAAATGGAGCTTGGTGGCAACTTCAGAAATGTTTTAAGATGAAGGTGGTTAAGATGTAATCCTCCAAGGGTAATATTCAAACACGATACATTAGGAAGACAAAGCTGATGATTTTTAATTTAATCATGATGAAGCTGGTCTCTCAGGTTCCACTTGGAATTCCCTAGCCAGATAAATGCTTGGTCAAATTCTAGAATTTTTCTCATTTATCTTAACCTTCTCTTCACTCTAATCTGTTTAAACTGTATGCTCTGCTATACTGTTATCCTACTGTTACTTTTAGAAGGATTCAAAGAGCCATATGGCATTGTATACAGATATCCCAGCAGCCGATGATTTCCCGTCTTCAAACTACATGTGAAATTTGGTCATTGGTGGCATTTTAACCCTTTATTATCTTCCACTGTTATTATTTCACCCTCAAAAAACTCATCACAAATTACACATTGAAAGATAAATTTAGCATCTTCCTTTCTCCCTGCTTTGGCGAGGTGGGGAGTGTTGTAGATTCACTGTATGACTCAGGATTTACGTTTCAGATCCTGTTCCTGAGGTTGTGGAGCAATGCTAATGTTATTTTTTATTTGCTTAGAGCCTTGATATTACTTATAGGAAAGGAGCACTGACAGTAAAATTCCTAAGAGGTGTAAGGAGAGAACAGTTGTGGCTGAACCCTCACTCATCCCAACTGTGAACCTCAGAACAAAAGAAGCCAGACAAAAGCTGAGAACAGAGACAGCCACTAGTTCAAGGTTTATCATGGAAATAAGACTTTACTGCAAGAGCCTTACTTTAAATCCCCTTCACTTAATCTTTCTATCTTTCCTTCATTTATCTAAGGAAATAAAGACCCACAAAATATCCTATTACTTTTTCCCCCCAACAGCAAAAAACAGGATAATGGATGACTGTATCAGTAACTGAACTTAATAAACAATTTAACAGTTCAAAACAGTCACCTTTGCAAACAGGTCCTTAAAAATAGAAATCATAACACAAATGTTGATAGTTTAGTGAAAATCATTTTATAGGCATTTAAGAATTATTGTGACTTCAAAATGTCATAATCTTTTGCTTGCAGACATTTTAGGAAAAAGAACTTTAAAATAAATATCAAGTCAAATTCTCTTCTTTTTGAACTCTGCAGGGGGAGCTCCCAGTGGATGAAGCCATTGATAATAAGGTGGCTCTTAATTTTTTAAAGGATTCTCCTATTTCCATAATTTGAAACAGTATTTTTTTGTTGTTTTTATTCCAACACCAACCAAACAACAGGTGACACTGAAGAAAAATTAACAACTATCTCAAAATAAAACCCGACCTCTATTTCCCAAAAATCTCAAATGTATTGAAATAATTTCATATGAACTATGTATGCGAGTGGCTCACATACATAATTCATTTAAGTTTCCTCCCATGTGCTCCATTCGCCTCCATACTTCCTCTACCTGAGCTGTTACTAATTGTCTATTTTCTTGTCTGCCAATCTATCATGTCTCCAAACTCACTAGATTGTAAACTCCCCAAGGGCAAACACCTTAGAGATTTTTTGTTTTTACTGCTATATAGCCTGTATCTACTACGAAGTATGCACATAACTGTCACTCAATTATTTTTTAATTGTTAAATTTATGTTACCACATTAATATATATGTCATATATATTTTTATGTCTTCATTGTCTTGTCCAGTGCCTAAGGCAGTGATTACAAAAGCTGAATGAATTAATGTGTTAACTAATTAATTATTCAAACCTGATATTTATAGCCCATGTTAGGACACTGATATGGCTGCAAATAGGTGTTGCCCAGTCATTACTCCTGGTCAAATGTATTAAAAATGAAAAAAAAGTGAAAGTATGTTTCAAGTCGATGATAAAAGCAATGCAAACATGAAGGTATCAATAGTTTTCCACCCGCCATTCTTTTAGTAACAGTTATGCCCCCTTTCTGAATCATTACTTAAAGCCAACAATCTTAAAACTTCCAGCCAACATTACTGAATTCTGCTCTTAAAATGTTTTCATTTTTAACACTCTTCATTACCAAAACATTCTAATGTCTGGTCTGGCTTTCATTCTATTTATTCTCAGTGGAGATGTATCAAAACTTCATAAATGGAAAGTCATTCTTCAGTCTACTCAAGAGCAATCAGTCCCTTTAATTCTGACCCTTCTTGACAGTTCCCATATCATATCAGTTGACATACTCTGCACTGTCCCTCTGTTACTTGTGTTCCACCACAGATGAAAAACTTTATAAATTAATATAACCCTCCACATGTATTATACTTGACAGCTTCAGACTGCTTCCATGTCTCTTTCTGTTCCTGAAGACTGTTAAGAGTTGAATCCTAACCCCCAGTACTTCATAATGTGATCTTTAGAGAGGTGAACAAGTTAAAATGAGCTCATTAGAGTGGGCCCTAACCCTATATGACTGGTGTCCCTGGAAATAAAAGGAAATGTGAACACAGAGACAGGCACACAGGGAGAACGCCACGTGAAGATGAAGGCAGAGAGCAAAGTGAGGCGTCTACCAGTCAGAGAGTGCCAGCAAATCACCAGAAGCTGGGGAGAGCATGAAAGAGAGTCTCTCACAGCCCCAGGGGAAACCACACACGCCGACAATTTGGTATCAGACATCTAGCCTTCACAACTGTGAGACACTGCACTTCTGTTGTCAAATCCAGTCAGTTTGGGGTACTCTGTTAGAGCAGCCATAGCAAACTGATACACTGGCTTAAAAGAGTATGACGCCAAGACGGTTAAGCCACAGAGCAAGGATTCCAGCAGGTTCTCCTTGATTCCAAAGTACTTCTTTCTTCCCTTATACACTGCTACTAAGAGTTGACAGTAAAGACAGAGACAAAGTAAATGTGAGATCATTTTCTAAGAGTATAGGATAGGTGAAAGAAGGACAACCAATATGAGGGGAAAACTGTATCAGTGGTTTTCAAACAATGGACCCCAACACCTAGTCTTTCTCTGTGATACTTCCTGAAGTTCACCAACTTTTGGTTTGAAATGTCAATATTTAAAACTATGTTTTATTGTTTTAAAAATAGGAACAGAAAAGATTACACATTCTCAAATGTGTCATATGAAAATTTTATCACACTGGATCCATCTAATCATCATCCTGGAGTTCAAGGCTAATTCAATTTTGTGTCCACTATGTAAGAAAGCTTCCCCTGACATCTCTTTGAACCTATGTAAACATATTACAATCTGTCACTGGGTTATATCCACACTGCATCAGTGAACATATCACTGCAGACATGTGAGCCAAGCTCAGTTACAGCCCATCCTATCTCTGGCATACCTGCTCACACAAGGCTTCATCTCAGCATAACAGAGAGTTGTGCAATCCCAAGGGAAAGATAACAAAAAGCATATGATATTATCTTGGTTTTACAATACTTTACCATGCTTACTCAACAATAAGGTGACATTGATTAATTACAAGACTCATCATCATTGTAGTAATAGCCTTTCAAAAAAATATCCTACTACATTAAATATACACAGTTTAAATTTTTTCAATATTATATACTTATTCACACTATTACATACCACTTTCTTCTTCAGTATCATAAAGTTTTCTTCTAAGCCTTCTTCACATTCAGATAAAAAATATTCTTTTGAATTACTCTTGACTATTTAAAGTTATAAATAAACTTACAGTGACAACTGCATTCACAACACCTTCACCAGCAGGATATGTGTGTGTTCAGTCGCCTCAGTCATATCCGACTCTTTGCGACCTTACGGACTGGGGCCCACCAGGCTCCTCTGCCCATGGAATTCTCCAGGCAGGAACACTGGAGGGGGTTGCCATGCCCTCCTCAAGGGGATTTTCCTGACCTGGGGACTGAACTCGCATCTGTCTGCATCTCCTGCACTGCAGGCAGATTCTTTAACCGCTGAGCTATCTGGGAAGCCCACAGGCAGTATACTTTCGAAGTATAGTGATGTGCTGAGCTTGGGCAACTTCTACTTTAATTACTGTCCTTGGTATGCCAGACAAACTGTTTGTTTAAAGTCACATCACAGAGTAATCTTTCTCAAGAAATTTCAAGCAAGAAACTAAATTTAAGTTCAAAGTCAACCTTGTGGGGTACAAGCAATGCAAATAATCAGCTGAGGTTACAGATATTGTTGTTCAGTCATTAAGTCGTGTCTGACTCCTCACGACCCCATGGACTACAGCACACCAGGCTCCACTGTCCTTCACCATTGCTCGGAGTTTGCTCAAATTCATGTCCATTGAAGTCCGTGATACTGTCTAATCATCTCATCCTCTGCTTCCCCTGCTCCTTTTGCCTTCATTCTTTCCCAGCATCAGGGTCTTTTCCAATGAGCCAGCCCTATCCTCCATGAATTGCTAAGTTAATAACTACAAGTTATTTCTAGGCCTGATGGCTGACAGGTTTCTTTTGACGGCAGTTACAAAAGGCATCTCAGTTTCAGAAGTATAATGTGAAAAGCAGTAAGCGTACAGGACTAAGAAAAGAGCACACAAATGTTACATAATCACTTCAGCCCTCATTTGGGCGCAGGAGGTTAACTGTATCTTTGTATTTATGGAGGGTTTACTGTCTTTTATTGCCATTTTTATTTGCGTACATTGCAGCTCCATGGAAGAGTTCATCTGAAGTGTGGATTCACTGATTAAATGTATTTGAACAAAAAAACTAAATAAGAAGTTTCCCACTGCACTAGAAAACTCCAAGGTTTATATATACAAAGCATCAAATATCAAGTTGAAAAACCATCTGACAGGTGCCTCTGCCTTTTCCTTCAGCCCCAGGAAATAGAGCAAGAGTAAACATCAAGAAACAGATGACAGGAATGATGGACAACCAGGGGTTGGTGATGACGCCAAAGAGAGTGGGTGGTGGTGAGAGGAACACTGAAGTAATGGAACCTGGAACTCAGCAGAGGGGGTTAAACTGGTAAGGTAAGAATAGTACATACAAAAACTCAGCAGAAAGCCTGGGTTTGACACAGTGGAAGAAGATAAGAAGCTAGATTTGGAACATGAAAAAGATGAAGTGAGATGATTAGTAAATGATTAGTACTTGCATGGAACAAATCAAGATAAAAAGTACAGTCTGGGTCAGTTTTATAAAACTGAGCTGTTTCCATGGAACAATGGTTGGCTGCTGCATGCTTTTGGCTGACCACATCTTTCACTCTTCAACTGGATATTTAGAATTTTAAAAACCTCATTAACCTGCAACAATACCCTTCCCTCCTCTCTTCATCGCTATCCTCCTCAAGTAGTTTGTTACATAGACCCCTGCAAAACACAATGAGGGCATGCTTCCAAGAACTGAGTCTAATGCCTTATTTAAATAATATTATTTATAATTTATGTATAAAAAATAAATTTCAGAGAAAAGAAAATTAAGAAAACAAACTAAGTGAATGATATAATTTAACAATTTCATTCAAGATTTTTGAATAGTATAAAATATTGGTCACAAAAGAGTCAGACATGACTTAGTGACTAAACAACAACAACAACAACAAATATACTAGTTAAAAGCAGAGTTCTAGAGCTCTAAGCTCATGGCTTGACTTCACAGTAACTAGCTAGGTTACCTTTTATAAAACACTTTCATCTTTGTAAACTACATATTTTTAACACTGTTTGAAGATTTCATTGAGATAATACATATAATCTCTGGCACAAAGAAAGTACTTAGTAAGCCGGTGGCAAAATTCAAAGATTTTAAGAACTATTTAAGAGAAGACTTTGAATTCTGCACCAGTTTGAATGATATCTCTTGTTAACTTCCAAAAAAATGTGAACTTTCAAAATTCTCCTCCTTGGACCCTAAGGTTACAAAAGAAGAATGTTAGGATGCAACTAAAGATTATCAGTATGATAAGTACGTCAGAAAGTAAGGTAAGTCAGAAAGAAAAAGACAAATACCATATCACTTATATGTGGAATCTAAACTATGACACAAATGAAGCTATCTACAAAACAGAAACAGACTCACAGACACAGAGAGCAGACTTGTGGTTGCCAAGAGGGAGAAGGGAAGGAGAGGGACCAACTGGGAGTCTGGAGTTGGGAGATGCAAACCACGACATCTAGAATGGATAAACAGCAAGGTCCTAAAGTGCAGCAGAGGGAACTACACTCAAATCCTGTGATAAACAGTAATGGAAAATAATACAAAAATAAAGAATGTATATCACTGAGTCACTTTGCTATATGGCAAAGATTGGTACAACACTGTTTTTACTACACAAAATGCGGGCGGGGGGAAACTATAGTTGACCTTTCCTGAAGATTCTGGATTTAGTTGGTATGGAGTGGTACCTAGGAATCTGCATAGTTAATGTAAAATGTATTATTTATAGGTAGATCTTAATATATTTTTGAACAGGTGACTGGCAATTTGAGACACACTTATCTAAAGCTATGGAAAGTACTGATATTTATGAAAGGGTTCTAATTTTAAGAGCATAAGTATTTACCTAAAGAATTTCTTTTTTTTTTTTTTTTAAGAATTTCTTAATCCTGTTTCTAGTTAGACTTCTTTCTCAACTGAATAACTAAACTTTGATCAAAGTTTCATTAATAGCAGATTTGGTGGCTCCTTTCTTTTTTAACAATAACATACATGTCTACTAATCCCAGAATCTGAATCGGACTGTACTCAGCATTAAGGGTGGCTGGAGTGACAGACTGACTCAGGAAAGACAAGAGTTATGTCGTTGCCCTTGGCAGCAACAGAAACTACTGAATCAGCAAAATCTTGTATGAGAGCTCAAAAAGGCTGTCAAGTTACAAGTTAACACCTCAATGGATCCAAAGACTGTGTTCCAAGACTAAATCCAATACACATTTCTAAATGTAATGATCTTATATTTACATTTCATAGGAAGTATTTTTTAAATACATCAAACAAGTTTTGCTGTCAAGGAATTATGTTGTTGACTTTAGAAAAGTTTATGTGAGATGATCCTTATTTAGTAATTTTCTAAATCAATAAAAAATTTAGACATTTTATCTTCAGAAAACCCAAATGGGAAGTTTTAAAAAATTTCATATATATAAGTCAATTTCTACATTTCCATCAAAAATTAAATTTCAGAAGCACAATAAACTGAATTAGTCAAGTTTTACCCATTCAACAAGTATATTTTAAAGAACCTACTATTCAACAGGGAGTCAGATAGGTGCTGGGTACCAAAAGATGGATAAGGTAAAGCCTATACATTAAAGGACACATCATAAAAAACATAAGCAAAAGAGAGGTAAAGAAGAAATGGTCACTAGGTTCCTACATGACAAAACTATTCTGAGAAATTATCTAATAATATCTAATGTTAAACTATTATTTCTGTCTTCTGAGAAGTCCATTTTGCATGCCTAAATTTTTCACTTTTTAAATTACTCAATTATTGAATACACTAATGTTAATTACAAATGAGCCTTGAAATTTTTTCTAGATCTTTATTTTAAACTAAGTAATTTTAAAGCTACAAAATTTGAAGCTTATTGCAAAAGAATTTTTTAAAGAAAAATATTTTACGATGTGAAAATTATATGAAACTCAAATTTCAGGGTCCATAAAGTTCTATTGGAACACAGCCATGACCATTTGTTTGCGTCCTGTCTATGGCTGCTTTCCCACAACGGCAGGGACCATGTAGCCCATGGTCAACATTGAAAATATTTATACGCTATCTGGCCCTTTACAAAAAAAGTTTGCCAATCCCTGATTGAAAGTATAACAATAGATTTTGGCTGGAAAAAAGTACAGCTGTGTTGTTGTTGCTCTATCTTCCAGAATTCATAGAGATGCTTAAAATAAATAAAATACGCAAAGCACACTTAATATAAAGTTTCTCCAGTATGCTGCCTCTAGAACAAGGATTGCTAATTCCGGTCAGCAGAGGTTTCATTTTCTTGTTTCTCCCATAACCAATACTGGGCTTCAATGCCTAGCCTTGAATCTTCTGGAAACCCAGCCGTCAGCACCTCTAGGCCTTTGCTTGCTGCTGCTGCTGCTACTGCTAAGTCACTTCAGTCGTGTCCAACTCTATGTGACCCCATAGACAGCAGCCCACCAGTCTCCGCCATCCCTGGGATTCTCCAGGCAAGAACACTGGAGTGGGTTGCCATTTCCTTCTCTAAGGATTTTGCTTATTAAGCCTAATTTTCACAGAATGGCCTGACTGGTAATAGATGAAAAACTCTTAGATCCCTTTTGAAGTTATCAACTGCAGTTAAAAATTTCACTAGGTGTTGGGGCTGGGTGTGAAGTTAGGTAGAAGCTGTACCTCTGTAGACAACACTAAGAAAGAAAGCTATGTGCTTTAACAGCTCAAAGTTTTAACATAAAACAATGGTACATAATTGTATGAGAATCTTTTTTTTCAGTTTAATAAAATTTAATTATGTTATTATGCCTCAAACTAGACTTTAAAATATATATTGGAGCCGCAGTGTTACCCATGGGCTTTCACATTCTACATTATATATTTCTGTAATTTTGAAATACTTTTTTGGGGTAATGATCAGTGTATTACCTTTCTCAGTTATATTTTTTTCAGATTATATTCCAGAAAACTGTTTTTCTTTAACACACCAAAAAAAACGAGTTC
Source organism: Oryx dammah (assembly GCF_014754425.2). NCBI lineage: Eukaryota > Metazoa > Chordata > Mammalia > Artiodactyla > Bovidae > Oryx > Oryx dammah. The sequence goes on from NW_024070202.1 coordinate 51,267,334, forward strand.
ATGGTAGTAGGTGTGCTCTTATTTACTCAATCACCGCAGATGATACCTAAAAGTCTCAGATTTTTATACCTTCTTAAATGTCTATGATCACAGAAATCAGCTGTGTAAAAACCACTATTTAAAGGTATGCAGTTAGGGTGAGGTGAGGGCACTTCATACATGAGTGGGTGGGTTTGTAAGGTAAGGTAGTGGGAGAATTCTAGGTAGAATTTAACCGGTGCTGTCCCTAGCATACAGCTGCTTGTTTCTGACACACTCTCAGGTGACATCATATCACAATGAAGCCAAAAAAGTGGGCACTTTAAATTCTTCCCTAGGTACCACCCTGGACTTCACCAAACAATGTGAAGGAAGTATTTACAATGCCTACTATCATCTCAGATATCCAAATATCTCTTACCTAAAGCTCTAAATCACTTCAATGTTTTCACAGAATCACATTACCTGGCCTTGAGCCAAATGCATCATTTCCTTTTTTGTCTTCAAGAGAAAGCTGAGAGTCTGCATAGACCCTCACCTCTACTCTGAGTCGCCTCCTCCAACTGTATCTCCTCACTCAGCAAGCAGCACCATCACCCACTGCTACCAAGTCAGCAAATCTAGGCAGTATCCTTGATTCTTCTCTTTCACTTTCCACATCTAACCAATTACCAAACCTGTTGATTTTACCTCCTAATGTCTTTCAAATCTATCTCCTTTTCTCTATCTCAATTGATTTCTTTTGCAAACTTGCAACAGCTTTGAACTGGACATGTCACTTCCCTGCTTGAAATCCTCAGCTTTTCACTTCCAATATGATAAAGCCCAGACAAAGCTCACCAAGCCCCTTGGATCTGGCCCTTGCCACAGTTTCAGACCCAACCCCCACAAACCTCTCTCACACATCTTAGACTCCTGTTACAAGGAACTTCTCTGACTCCTCTGAAGGTACATGCTCAGTCTTGCTGTCAAGTCTTACACAGAGTCTGCTGCTCCAGTTTCCACATCTTTCCTGACCCATCCCAACTCTTTTTATCTGGATGATCTCATTTAGGTGTCAACTCAGTCATTCCTGCAGCAAGGATTCCTCAACCAGTCTAAGACTGGACTGAACGTCCAGGGGACAGCTGCTATAAGCCATTGAAAATCTGGCTTTGAGAGAACTCATTCCATGAAGATAGCACTAATTTCTTCCTTGTCCACCTCAACATTCATACTGCCTCGCAGAGAATACAAAAGCTGGTGAATTCATGAAATAAGGCATCCTCCAAGCTGACCTGAATCATAACCTACAGAGAAAGTATTGCTCTGACTCAGTCCTCTGAAGCAACCTAAGGGAGAATTCTCTGATTATAACGGAGCCCGGTTGTCCAGTTTGAGAGCTAAGAATCCTAACCACAAGGACTTAGCAAAAATGTTCAAATCTATTTCTTGATCCCATTAGCAAGGTATTAGCCAGCAGGTCTTCACATAAGGCAAAGGCTTGGTTACAAAAGGAGGTAAGAAATATTTCATAGATTAGCTAGTCTAAGTATTTTTAAAAATCTGTCCAGGATTCTGCTGGCTTTGCTTTGACATCTTTTTCAGAATAATGTTCCATTACAGGACTGTTGAATGTCAGCAATCTAGAATATCTGTAAGTCTCCACAGATCACCATGGAATTATCATCATCACAAATATTTACTGAACCACTACATGCAGGAGTCTTGAAATGTTCTGAATACTCTACTAAACAAGTCATAGAAGGCCCTGACATCCAGGACTTTACAATATGAAACACTCATTGATGTTAAAAGATAGTAATAAGCTAACAGAGCTGCACAAAGAATAGTAACTAGACAAGTCTTGTAACTTGGATACAGCAGTGAAAACAGATAGTTCAGGACCCTGTAAGAATATATTCATTATTTACATCAAACAAGTTAATTGAATTTCTATAGTTCTCTTGCTACAAGAAGCCTAAATTCTCAGGCTCAATAGCAAAGCTGCTTTGCAAGGCTATTTTTACTTTCAAACAGCCACAAAGTAAAATCTTAGGAGCTGAAGAGAATCACCTGAAATAGTAATGTTTTGCTTCGTGATAACCCACTTAACATATTTATAAAGTAAGCCTTCAGTCTGGGTCCCCAAACAACAAGACATCTCTCATAATCTGTTTTCCCTTCTTGATCTCATTGCATCGCAGGGATTTTGCTCCAGGGAAGAGCCCTACAAAGATGCGTCTGGAATCAGTGGAATCAAAATTGCCAAAATTGCTACTGAGTCAGAGGTGTTTTCAAAGTTTTGCCGAACACCACACAGCGGCATGCTAAATGGTTAACACCCTTCCCTGATGGTTTTGCAATCCTATATTTATATTGTAGCTCTATCACTGAAATTACAGGTTCCTGTGAAGCGACGCTGACAATAACAACACATTTTATAGTCAGGACCGTTTAAGGGCCTTTTAAACGAGTTTTAACATTTATGCATTGAATAGTATCACACTAAGTCCTACTTCTTCCTATGAAACAAAAGGGAAACAAACATGATTTCCCCAGTGTATCAGTTGTCTCTAGAGGATATTTTGACCATCACATCAAACATAAAATATTGATGAAACAGTTAAGAAAACTGATTCCACTTCTCACTTTAACAAGGAATAGAAAATTAGTTACACTGTACGTTACGTGTTATGAGTTTTCCCAGAGAGTTCATTAAGTAATAATTTGAACATATAAAAACTATTGGAATACACTTCATAACCAAGGATGAATTTTTTAAACTTGCAAAACGAACTAAAAGAAAATTATATATATACACATATATACACATACATTTTATATAATAAAACATATATAATTTTAGTAATGTCATGCAAAAGAGGTACTTCAAGAACTCTTGAGAGTTGAATCAATCAAAATTGACACATATCCCAAGTTAAAAATCTGTATCATAAGAACATGATTAGCAAAACACAGATGGATAGAAAGGAATTTTAAGGGACTGGTGTGTTCAGGCAACACAGTTCAAGAGGGAGGGGCCACCGTCCCCAGAGTGGTATTCCTACAAGAGACAAAGTCAAGAGAATGTATAGGAACCCTGGGCTGTCTTCACTGGATGGTGTTTGCCCATTGATTGACTAAGTGAACTTGTGGTATTAAGTGTCCCTTAGCAGCTGTCCATCTCAATATGAATTGTGCATCTCATATTGGCCTTCTGTTTCATGCAGCTGTTTATTTACATTTGGATAGTCTAAGCCTTGTCTGAGAGGCAAACCTGAGATACTATATGTGTATTGAACAGGACAGGAACAGGCCCTTGTTTGAGCGGACAACTAGTCTCCTTTGGCAAAATTTCTATAAATTCCCCTGACGAACTGCAAAAATACTGATGATTCTGCCATAATTTCAGATTTCCTCTTGCCTTGCAGAAAGTAAATATAAAGTGGGTTGTGATGGATTTTTTTCAACATATGCTGTAACTCATATAAGCAAATAGGTGTGGTCCTCTTCAAAACTGTTATCTTTATGAGTCTTTGATTAAATATTTATTATAATCATCTTCTGTTGTTCAAAGCACTTATGTTTCTCTTCATTAAGAAATGTCTTTAAAGTTTGCCATACATTTTTTAAATAATACCTAAACTTAAGTAGCCCTTGACTGTTAACAAATTATGATTAAACATCTTTATACTTTTTTGAGTCTAACATTGTTTACTTTTTGGTCTTATTTGAGATTCATCTGTGGAATTTATTGGGGTCCCTAAATCCAGTCTTGTAAGTAATTTGTGGCATTGTATACATGGATTCTGTAGGTATATTCCTCAAGTATAGATCTAGACTTCTGGTATAAAAACCGCAATCAAAATTCAAGCTGTGTCATCTGACACACGGCTTGATACACGATAACATCTAAAGAGAATATGGGAAAATCAGGGCATAGGAGAAGGGACAGAATAACATAGTGCTAGAAAGTGTAAATGACAAATTGCTCAAAAATGAAAAACATAATCTTTTGGAAAACATTTGTAAATCAATTGCACTGGTATATAAATTATAAATTCTATGCAAATATTATCACCTCTAATTTAAAAAACCTTTGTATTTCATAAAAGCTTTCTGTTAATGTAACTTGGTCTCTGAGATACAAATAATTTGAATTTTTTACAGTGAAATTATCTTTTGGATTATGTTTATAATACTGACATTATAACATTATTATTTTATTTTATGCATTATGACACTTTGGTTATCTTTCAAATTTCATACTTGATGTAAAACTCAAGCAAAATTAAGAAAAGTATTTAAATTTTTCCTAACCTTTATTAGTCTTTCCAATAACAAAATCCAGACAATAAAAGAGATAGTTAATATAATCTATAACACAGCCCATAACAGCTATACTCTTTTATGACTCTGAAACTGACTGGATCATATTCAAAAAGTTAAATTCTAAGACATTTAACAACATATTACACAAGCATATGACTTTTTTCCTTTGTATCTGGTAAGGCCATGTTAGATGAGATTTTACCTAAATTCTCATCTAGGCCATTCATTGCATATGCAGGTTGAATTGAATATATATATAAACAAGGTACACAGTAAAGAATGTAAAAAATATGGTAGTTAATAAGAGTAATAACAGCAGTAAACATTTACTAGGCTAACTACTTTGCATGCATTTTCTCAATAAATTAAGCTTCCCTGGTGACTCAGATTGTTAAGAATCCACCTGCAATGCAGGAGACCTGGGTTCAATCCCTGGGTTGGGAAGATCCCCTGGAGAAGGGAACAGCTACCCACTCCAGTATTCTTGTCGGGAGAATTCTATGGACAGAGGAGCCTGGCAGGCTACAGTTCATTGGGTCGCAGAGAGTCAGACACGACCAAGGGACTTTCACACAGGACTTAAGACATCAGTCCCATTAGTCTCCAAGTTTTCAAGGTCAAGTAACACAAAACAGAGATGTTAAGGGACTTGGCCTCCGGTCACAGAGCTACTAAGTAGCAGGTTGGGAATCTGAATGAAAAAATAATTGAATCCAAAGCCTTCCAGTATTGTATAATCCAACACAGAAAACAAGTTTCTTACCCTTCCAGAATAACCACCCAGAAGGAAGTTTATAATCACTGGTGCTTTAGGTGATTGTCAGTTCCTATAAATAGTAGGACCTAAACTTTTTCAAATATACCTATTCTTAGAGCAACTTATTATAAAGTAGTTTGAAGAACAGGACTGAGTATTCTCTTAACAAATTTAGTAGCCTTTATAATATTCACCTTTTAACAAATTCACCTGAGAGCATTTTTAAAACTAAACTGTATAGGGTGATCTGTTTTAAAAACAGAAAATACTTTGATAGACCAACAATGATCTAACTTAAATCAACAATGAGCTAATTTAAAGTTCCTTAGAACTTAGAGCCATGAGGTATGCACTCTTCTGAAAACTGATTTTTTTTAACTGCATTTTTTAGACAGAATGGCTTTTAGATTCTTCCAAGTGCTCTACTAAAATAGCTATGATTTATGCCAATTAACATTCTTATTTCATAAATAACAGGAAAACAGAACAGATAATCCCACTTGTATAGATGGAGTAAAATAACAAAAGGTGCTGAAAACACCAACCCCAAAGGCATTTCCAAAGAGTAAAGTCCTTCTCTCCCATCCACAGGGAGGAGCTCTCCCTCAATGGCCTAGGCCCTCTCCTTAGCATCTGAGTTCAGCACTTGCTGCCCATTCAGAGAATAAAATATTAGAAAGATGTGAAAACCAAGTTCCTTCCCCACATACACATATGGGCATATTTATTATGTATTTGGCTATTCTGATACCTAAGTATGTTGATTCATTGGCTACTTAGGAATTAAGTAATAGCCCATGAGATATGAATATACCTATTCATTCATTCATACAAGTATAACAGGAATAAAGTAGATACAGTATCCAAAGAACACTTCAAATATGAAATGCTACATCTAATTACACTTTACCTAAGACTCTGAACTTTTAAATTCTCATTAAAAGCAGTTCACAAGCTGAACTTGTGTTTTATGGCTCATCACAGGCAAAGTATGCTAAGAGGACAATTGATTAAATGTCAGTGGGTTTAACTTCAGTATCTATTCCCAAGGTTTCATATTTCCATGGTAATTCTGACCCCTCTTTTAAAATGTATAGCTTGTAGAATTGGCGCTTTTTTTTTTTTAAGGTATTTCAAAGGATTTGCTCTCATTCTTAAAATTAAGAATAATGGAATTGTGGCAAATACTTGTTAGATATATTCAGTATCAGAACAATAAAAACTTTAAGTACATACTACCCACTTTATACTTCTCCCATAAAAACGTTCAAAATTCAGTCAACTGAGCACCTATCTCATGCAAGCATGGCATCTGTAGGTGAACCAAGATTTCTAAGTTTCCAAGCATGAAGATGGGGAAAATAAGGGCCAAATTTAAGTATTTGTTACTAACAAGTTTATAATTCACAAATTTCCTAGAAAAATCCAGGAAAACAAGTGCACAGTAGCACATTTGGGTCTTGAGAGGATGATTTTCAGTTGCCAGTAGTTAAAACTTCAGAGTTAAGCTAAGGCTCTATAAAACAATGAGCTTCAGTTTATTATCTCTTCCTAATGTTTTCTATCTTACTCCACAAAATCCTCCTTCTCCTCCATAACAATGAATGATACGGCACCTTTTAAAAAAAAAAAAAAAAACTAATCCTCTTTCCCCAAAACCCAACCCATACACGCGTCCTCCTCTTTCCTGGGCACGTGTGCTTTCCTGGACACCCTCTCACCTGAAAAAAAGTTTGGAGACGACGCTGGCCTTTTCCAGAGGCGACCTCTGCATGGTCTCTGGGGGCACCGAGGTCCCTGCCGGGGCAGGCCGGACAAGAGCTCCTAGTGCCAAAAGCCCTACTCTTCTCTGCCTGCCGCTCGCCCCTTTTTCTCTGACCTGCTGTGATGTCACTTGCTTCCAACTCCCCCCACCCACCCGTACCGCACACACCTCCCCTTTTTTTTCGCTCCTTTCCCCCGCCTCCACTGCCCAGGTTAAAAGCTGGGCGCTGCCCGGCCGGGCCTCAAACCTGCTCTAGCGGCTTTCTCCACCCCGACCGCTCCTTGCTTCTTGCCTCCTTCCCTCGCTCGCTTTCCCCGCGCCTCCCTCCCTCGCGCGCGCGCTCCTTCCAGGTCGGCGTCCCTACCATCCGGCCGAGCCCAGCCCGCAGGTGGGGGACACGGTCACGGCCGCTCTCCAGGTCCAGACTCGGGCGCGCGAGGACAGCAGGAGCCACCGGCAGGAGCAGCAGTCAGTGCCCCGCGGAGCCTCCTGCGCGCCGGGCTCCGCGGGAGCCGCGGCACGCCGAGGCCAACTCCCCCGAGCCCTCCGCCTCCTCCCTTTTCCCGAGATCCTAGCCGCGTTCGTGTTGCGTTGGCAAGGTGCATTTTCAAGAGGGGAACGAACATCTGTCCCTCCGGTTATCAAAAGGCAGCCTCAGAGAGCCGGACGTTTCCGCGACAGCGGCAGCTGTGTTCACCTTAGCGCTTCCTTTGCGAGTCAGAGGGAAGAACCAAGCTTGTTAGTCTCAGGCTTAGGTGAGTGCCAAGCGTGGTCCCTTAGGAGACGTACTTACTACAGGTGGAGGCAATTCCTGTAAGATGAGAGGAATTACCGCTTTGTACACTACCCGCCCAGGATTTTCTCCTTGTTTGCCCTAAGTTTTTTCAGTTCAGTTTGCGTTTTTTAAGAAGTCTTTTGTGCGTGTTAGCAACTAAGAGGATGACGAGCGGACAGAATGTAAACTCACCCGCCCTCATACCGAGTTCCAACTCTCGGTCAGCAAAACATCATGACTAATACACTGAAAGAATCCCGTCTTTGAAGCGAAGGTAGCGTTAACTCTGACCTGACTCACGGAAACGCCATCTTCAGCTCTTGAAGGGCATCTCAGCTTTCCCAGGTGTGGGCGCACGAACTTCCCCGAGTTTTTGCCTCGTGGACCGTGTGCCTGTTTGATGGCTTTTAAGGAGCCAAACCTTTAATTCCTGAATCCTGTTGTGTAAAAGCAAGGGCACACCGAGGTTAAATTGAAAAATTCAAAAGGAAGTGAAAATTTTGGTCTGATTACAGTCAATGCCTCTACACCTAAAGCAAGGGCATTTACTTATGAATTGGTTATTGCTGATTTGTGGTCACCCAGATACAGAGCAAATGAAATTGTGCACTTCTTAATAACAGACAGGAACACATGTTTAAATTAATAAATGGGTTCATCCAGTCTTTATAGCTCCCCTTTGCATTTCCATGTCACCGTGTTTTAAATCTTAAAGTGGTTTTATAAACATTTAAATTCTGTTATCCTAAATTTTAACAGTAGATAAAATAACACCAGAGATAGGCAAACTGCATAAACACCAGGAGAAAGCAATTTCTAATTCATAATCCCTGCTTCATATCCTGCACCTGTGTTTTGCTCTCTTCAGTATGGCATACAAATTCAGGCTCTGCCTTCACTATTGACTTTTCCCAGGTATGTGATTGAACTCACTTCATCCACTTCCCCACTTCCCACTCTACTGTTTGCTTTATAACTGCTAATGTAACCCATCAAATGTAATACACACATTTTGAAATGAAGCGGTAGTCAGTTCCTCTTTGTTCTCAAAGAACAAGTGACAATATAAAGACTAAGAATTAAATTCCAAATAAGATCATAGAAGCTGACCAAGTATTATGCCTCAGAGACCCCAAATATTTGTCAATCTCATTCCTCTAGAAAGAATAAATAACTTAGTGACTATTTCTTGATTTCTTACTGTTTGCTAGACATCATCTCGTGGAAATCTTACCGCAACCATGTAAAGAGGTGTTATTCTCCCCAATTTTCAGTAGAGGAAACAGAAAAGAGAAGTAAATGCCTGTAATGGTAGAGCTAACATTTAAACTCATGTCTGATTTCAAACCATCACTCCTATCAGTGGGTAATACTGCTGCTAATCGAATCATCCCTCATGTATTTATATATTGGTATAAGCAGTCTTTCTTCTCACATTAGTTTCATGCAATCATAATTGCTAGACCTGTTTAAGAATGAGACAAGAAAGCAGAAAGCTGAAAACCAAGTAGCTACTGGAGTTACACACTTATAATAAGTGACATCTAACTATAATATTCCATTTTAAGTATGTGTACACTCATGTACATTAGAAGACCGTAGATATTTATCATAAAAGCTTACCTCCCAAATTTGTTCTTGGCATCAGTAAGACATCACCATCGTTCAGAACATTAGCATGGTTAGCTGAGGTGAACAAATGAACTAACTGAGACATGACTTTTAAGGCTTGCATCCAGGTACATATCTAATGTGGGAATGTAGATTTATGTATCAGGAAATTGTTCAAATATGGCTGAAGGTCATGACTGAATTCCTAATTGTGTCTTTGAGACGTCAAGAATTGGTAGTAAGAAATAGTGAAGCTGTTGTCTCCAAGCTGCTCAAATATCAGCTTGCAAAATTGTATTTAATGTTATAATAGCTTACATTTGTTAAGCACTTACCATATACATAAGGTGCCATGCTAAATACACAGAATGCTTTGCCTTTTTTAATCCTTATAACACCTTCATGAGATATTACGTTTGTCATTATCTATTTATTATAGGTGAAGAAACTGGGGTACAAAAAGTTTAGAAATTTTCCCAAGCAAGTGTCACAGTAAATAGTAACAGAGAAAACTGAGATTTCAACCTAAACCGACTACTGTCTGAGACCAACCATGTAACCACTACATATACTTTCCCCACAGAATTTCCTGACATTTTAAGCAGAACTGATCTTCAGTAGAGAAGATTAGGTGATCATTTGTATGATTTCTTTATTGTAAAACACATACAGCATGAAATTTGCTATCTTGAACCATTCTTAAGTATACATACAGTTCAGTCACACATTCACATTGTTGTGCAACAGCCACCACCATCACAGTAACCCTTTTTATCTCATGAAACTGAAACTCTACACCCGTTACACAATAACTCCCATTCTCCCTTCCCCCCAGCCCCAGCAACCACTGGTATACATTCTTATTTTTATGATTTTTGACTCTAAGTACTTCATATAAGTGGAATCATACAGTATTTGTCTTTTTGTGGCTGGGTTATTTCACTTAGCATAATGTCCTCAAGGTTTTTCCATGTTGTACCATGGTCCAGGATTTCTTTCCTTTTTAAGGCTGAATAATATGGCATTGTACATATATATCACATTTGGCTTATCCATTCATTTTTTGATGGATGGGTCTTAGCTATTGTGAAAAATGCTGTGAACATGGGTATAATAGTGCAGCATCATTTTCAAGATATATTAAAAAGAAGCAAGAAGAGAAGAAGGAGAAGGAAAGAAAGTCAACATTTACTTAGTACCTACTAATGTTCAGCAGTGTGCCATGTGCTTCCTTAAATGATCTCAAGATATGAAAGTTCACGAGGTACCCTTCATCTCATGTTCCTTTTCTACATTATTCACTCTGCCATCACATGATGGCTGAAGTTTCATCATTAGATATCACCAGAGTGAAAGTGCACTACAGTTATCCATTATGTTCAATTTCATTTGAGTATGTTCCTCAGATTCTTCCCTGAGAACAGGCTTTAATAGTGATAAGCAGAGCATGACTGTGAGGACACTAAGACCTGGAAAAGTAGAAGTAAGGACAAAGTCACAAAACAAGAGAGGGGCAAAGTCTTGTCAGCTTCATATGCATAGACTGGCTCTGTTTATAAATGTATCTAACCTAGAAGAGTAAGAGCAGCTGAGGCTCTTCCTGTGCCCCTCCGGAAGTGATGCCAACACACACTGAATCTCACAAAGATGTTTCAGACCCAGAGAGAGGTGTCTTGGTACATGATTAAGCCAGATTATCATTTATTTGTTACCACTTCTAACATTCTGTTTGGTCTGAAAATCATGTTTATAAACGTACATGAAGCAATACTTCTGTTTATATCCATATATAACCTTTCTTCCCCACAACCTCCTTGGACACACGAATTGTGTCTTCTGTTTTCCTTTCAACTCATCTCTTATTTAGTAATACTGTGTACAATCAAACAATTTTCTCTAGGGGTTACTGACCTAATAGTTGAAATGTCATTCTAAAGGGGAAATCTGAAGATGGTCAAGAGATGAATCATTGCCATTAATCTGTCAGCAAGCAAGCGCTCAATGCTAAGGCAGGGATATGGAATTAAAAAGGATCTCCACCCTCCAAAACTCAGAATCTACACATGGTCATCAAGATTTCCCAAAGAGAGAGCAACAGAGTATAGTGGAAAGAGTTTGGACTTTGAGGCAATAAAGAGCTAGTTTTTCAACCTTGGTACCACTGCTTTCTTAGCTGTGTGGCCTTGGGTAAGTTACTAAACCTTTCTGTGTCTCAGTTCCCTTTTCTGAAAGAGGTTAATAACACCGACCTCCAAGGGTTGTTGAATGTCTTCAGTGATGGTCTTTCCACCTCAGCACATTTGGGACTGAATAACTCTTTGACGTGGGGGACTGTCCTATCCATTTGAGGAGGATTAGTAGTGTCACTAGCTTCTTCTACACCTTAAATGCCAATATCTACCCTTCCCCCAAGTTATGACAACCAAAAGTGTCTCCAGAGATTGCCCAATACTCTCTGGGGGCCAAAATTACCCCCACTGAGAGTTGCTGGATGAAATTAATTGAAGGGGATGCATACAATAGACATAAAGGGCTTAGAACCTTATTAGGAGTCCATAAACTTTACAGTTTATTATTACATATCACTAGTGATAAATCAGAAATCAGTGTAGCACTGCATAATAGACTGCTACAAAAAAACAGAATTGCCTAAAGGCTTTCAGAATTCCCAGGAACTCTTGGATTCTCTCATTCCCTCTGAAGTTATTTGCTTATATTCAGATTAGATAAAAGTGGGAAATTGAGATACCCTTCCAATTGTAAGCTAATTTTGATTTAGAGGCAGAACTCTGTTTTTATATTGTGCAACCATTCTTACTCCTTTTGCACTGAAATGACATCTGAAAGCTCAATTTTTTAGTCCTTCTCATTTTCAGCTCATCACTAGTGGTATATTCTTAACAACTGTATCCAGCTGGAGTCTGGCACCCTGAAGGCTCTTCTGTGACTTGAAAGTACTTCCTCATACTTTTAAGGGAAGCCTTGTGTGTGTGTCACTCAGTCATGGCCGACTCTTTGCGACCCAATGGACTGTAGCCTGCCAGGCTCCTCTGTCCATGGAATTCTCCAGGCAAACATACTGAAGTAGTTTGCTATTTCCTTCTCCAAACCAAAACCTTAAGGATCCTCACTCTGTACAAAGCAGGAGCTTATTAATGCCACTAATGAACTGGAACAATTATGATTAATATTCAAAATATAACTTTGTCATGAATGTGAAAGCCAATGAATCTGGGATTTTCTAAAATTGATATTTATAAAAAAATCATTATTTTTAAATTATTTTTTAGGTGCTTTTACATTTTTCCTGCTGAAGCCTTTTTAGAAACAAGAGAATTTATAACACCAGATTAAATTTCATTGATGATATCCTGAAAGCCAGATGTTCTCTGTAGAATTAAAACTGTGGTTTAGTATATTTGAACCCTAAGAACAATTTTCCTCAGATGAAGTCTATACCAATCTATGTACTACATAAAAGAGTTCCATTTAGAAAGGGAATAGAGCACAGTAAGTAGAACAGTAAGTTATTTACTTATTTGTAACTATTTCCCCCACAATAGATAGTTTATAATTAAAATCTGTAAATCAAGAGAATGTTTGAAATAGAAAAAATAGAAGAGAGAGTAGGTGGGAATTTGTTATTGTATCTGGGAACTAAAAGCAGTTCAGAATATATTGGCTGTCAAAGTCCAAAAGGTTATTTATTCTTAAAGTCTGATATTTGACAAAAGTCAACATCCAAGTTTACCTGGGGGAAAAAATCCTCCCTCCACCCCGGTCTTGGATGAGTTTCTTATTCAAGGGCTCACAGAATTATTACTGAATGACATCATGGTCATTATTTTCAGCTATAATTTTTTCCAAAATATCTATCTGATGGTCATTTCTTATACCAATTTGGAGAAGGAAATGGCAACCCACTCCAGTATTCTTGCCTGGAGAATTCCATGGACAGAGGAGCCTGGTGGGCTCCAGTCCATGGGGTCGCAAAGAGTTAGACACGACTGAGCAACTATCACTCACTCACTCTTATATCAATTCATAATTAAAGCCAAGGACACAACATGAGGTCACATGAGTTACTCAGGGACACAACATGAGTTAGGACACAACTCAAGTTACTCAAGGGAGGCTGTTCAGCCTGGGAAACTAAAATAGAAGAATTCCCAGGTTCAGAGCTCCCTTTCTGTTTCGTTTTAATTTACCCTATATAGACAGAGTCTATGAGCTCTTGTTATTTAAGATACCATGATAGCTACTTATTGATCTACAAGTTCAATGTGATTGGTGAAACTATGGTGATTAATCTGTATGGTCAAAAGGACAACCAATACCTAGCTCAGTGACTCTGGCTCACTGGCCTCTGTAGCCTGCATCCCTGTATCTCCTAGAGTGACTGGAACCTCCTTACTTCAAAAGCTGTGGAGAGGCAGCACTGATGAAATGATGCAAAACACTTTGGAATTCTTATTGCTCAAAAATTATATTTAGTGATGCATATGAAAATCATCTAAATCCTTTCTGGAATAAAGTGTTGTCGTTATTCAGTTACTCAGCTGTGTCTGACCTCTTTGGGACCCCATGAACTGCAGTATGCCAGGCTTCCCTGTCCTTCACTATCTCCCAGAGTTTATTCAAAATCATGTCCATGTTGTCTATGATGCTATCCAACCATCTCATCTTCTGTTGCTCCCTTCTTCTCCTCCTGCCCTCAGTCTTTCCCAGCATCAGGGTTTTTCCAATGAATTAGCTCTTTGCATGAGGTCTAAAGTATTGGAGCTTCAGCATCAGCATCAGTCCTTCCAATGAATATTCAGGGTTGATTTCCTTTAGGATTGACTGGTTTGATCTCCTTGCAATCCAAGAGACTCTCAAGAGTCTTCTTCAGCACCGTAACTCAAAAGCATAAGTTCTTTGGTGCTCAGCCTTCCTTATGGTACAACTCATATTTGTACATAACTCTTGGAAAAACCATAGCTTTGACTATATAGACCTCTGTTGGCAAAGTGATGTTTCTGCCTGTTAACGCAGTCTCTAGGTTTGTCATAGCTTTCCTTCCAAGGAGCAAGCATCTTTTTATTTCCCTGGCAACAAGCACTGTCCTCAGTGATTTTGGAGCCCAAGAAAATAAAACCTGTCATTGCTAACACTTCTTCCCCTTTTATTTGCCAAGAAGCGATGAGACAAGATGCCATGATCTTAGTTTTCTGAATATTGAGTCTTAAGCCAGCTTTTTCACTCTCCTCTTTCACCCTCAAGAGACTCTTTAGTTCCTCTTTGCTTTCTGCCATTAGAGTAGTATCATCTACATGTCCAAGGTTTTTTATATTTCTCCCAGCAATCTTGGTTCCAGCTTGTGGTTCATCCAGTCCAGCATTTCGCAATAAAGTGTATATCACACTAACTAAAACATATCATATTGACAAGTATGTATCAGAATTTTTGTCTAAACAAATTTGACAGTCACAAAGTTTTACCTAAAGCTAATTGAAATTTTTATAATAACAAATTAAGTTTACCATTATCCTGTTTTACGAGAAAAAATATATGCTGTATATACTTACTTGCTGCATAAACAATATGATGCATCTCGGGAAAATCCTATAAAATTGGTATATTTTATTTTCACAGTTGTTCCATTCCCCATATGAAGAAATTGAGGGACAGAAGGTTAAAGGTCATGCCCAAATTCAAGAAATAGAGCTAGAATTTGAACAAACCTAGTGGTTTGGTTCCAGAGCTTTTAATCATGGTGCTCTGTGTGTAACTGGACCATACAGAATGGTTTTGTTTGTTTAATGAGGGTTATTTTTTATAATTTATCCACTTGCTTCTCTATTTAGGTGAAAACGGGGGCTTATTACAAAGAACCTGTTTCTTCTTTATCTTCATTTCTTCAGAATCTGTTGAGTGGTCTCTTCACTGTAGGATTATAAACTAAGTAGGTATCCATGGAGAGAAAGGAGAGAACAAAATCTTTTCCTTTTTCGTTTGAGATTCAGCATAGTTAGAATCTATTTGATGAATCAAGATGACCCCAGTTGAAATGCTCAAATATGGCACAAATGGTCCCCATGGAGAACCAGACACACTATGAGAGGAAAAGTTCAATGTCAATATCTTCTTCTGGGTGGGAGATGGGCCACTTTGCAGCTGAAACTGGAAGGTAGTCTTTTCCTGCCCATCATGGGATGCTGGGTGGGTCTTGGCAACTACTGGAGAAATGTTGGAAATCCAACTGTAATGCCCTATCCACCAAGACCAAGGAGTGAGCTTCATCTTCTTCTGGGACTCGCCATGACCTGAGCAGAGACCTATTCCGACAGGGTGATGATTGCAGCAGTGCACCAGGATCCATCAGACCCTGTGGGAGGACATTTAGCTCTAATAACACAATGTGGTGGTGACTGAGGCTGCTGCAGCAGAAAATGAGGTGAGGCATGTGACAGTATACTGGTCACGTCCTCCATATTCTCCATCTCTCTGTCTTTGGAAACAGAAATGACCCCTTTGGATGACATAAATCCTGGGCTTCTTGGACAGTTGGCAGTGAAGAAGAAACACGTACTCTAAACTAGAGTGACTTTCTGACTCCCTTGCACAAATGATTTTGGAAAGCCTATAGCATTTCAGCTCTATGCCAGGAAGGGGAAAAAGTTGTAGAATTCTCCTGCAGCTTTCAAAGGGTTTCAAAGCGTTGTTACTTAAACTGACAAAACAAAGCATTAGTTGCCTGGGCCAAGAGGAAATGACCAGTGTCCATGTCTCTCTTTCATTTATTCTGGATTCTGCAAAATCACAGCAATTCCCTAAATCTTCTTCAGCAATCTTTGTTTTGCCCCTACCCCAGGCCTGTGTTGTTCCCTCATTCCCGGTTTTAGGATATAGTTACAAAGATGCCCTGTCAGGAGTAGCCAAAAAATAATTTCCATCAGGTAATTTTAAACATTTCATCCATAATCAGCTTCCTCTGCCACTAGTTAGTTCATTAGAATTTTATATTCTTAAATAAATCCTGCAAATGTTATGTGCCTTATACAAGTGCCACAGTTATATAGCATTTCATTTTTTGCAGATTAAAAGCATATTTTTAAATGTAGAAATGCAAGATAAAATATAATTTCTAAAACTCTAATTTGACTTTTTTTTCTTTAAAAGGGCCAAAACAAAAAACTCCAACACTAGAAGCCTCCAAAATGGAAGTGTCTCAGTCCTATTTCTCCAGAGGACCCTGCAAACTCTCCACTGCTCACAGAGGCCAGGCAAAGGAAGACCCTGGAGGAGCAGCAGTTCTCACAGCCCTGTCAATGCAGTGCTCTCCCCAAACCAGAGCAGTAGCTCCACTCTCCTTGCGCCTGGGCTGAGGGGTACTCCTCCTGTTTCCTGTCAGATGACCTGCATGCCCTCAGCACTACTGAGGAACAGAAACCTTGAACCTTTCTGCACCTGCCGAGTGCTTGGCACTGTGGGAACCCAGCAACTGACAGCTCCCTGGAGGGGAGCCAAGCCTAGTGGAACACCCAGTCCCACGCTGCAGGCTGCTGGCCAGCTCAGAGCCCGCCGCCAGCTGCGATTGCACTGCTGTTTTTCAAGGCCCAATTTGGTCATGATTCTAATTGTCTTTCGGAATTCTTTTCCTTAACACCTATCGAATAACAAAGCAAATGACTCTTGGAAATTATTCGTCTGTTCCAAAACGGGGTTACATTGTACCCTGCTCACTTTCAAGAAAGTGAAGATTAAAAGAATGATAAAAAAACAGATTTAGAGGTCTGGGGGAAAAAAATGTGAACTGAATAGCGATTTAATCATCTGAATGTGTCCTCACACAAATCCAAACAAATTTGACGCTTGTAACAATCTGGATTATTCAAGAAAAATGGAATTTTTTATGGAATCTCATTCTATGTTCACTGATAATTAAATTTAAAATATATTTGCATTTTCCTGTGTAATAAACTTTAGATCATCTCACTTTAAAGATTGTTGTCTTTCCCCCAACCCCTTTCCCTGGGGGAAAGGCATGCCCCACCGGTGACTCTGAGAGACCCCAGCATGCTGGAAGGAGGGGACTGGTCCCTCACCCACCCCGGCCCTCCCTGTGGGATGAGAAACTTCTGTGGGGCACAGAACCAGCCTCAGGAATGGGAACGGGCTGCTCTCAGCCTAGCCCTCAGAATCTCTGGGGCCAACGGAAGCTATTGGTTTCTTCGATAGGACAGTTTTATCGTGTTGATTTTGTTTGATTGTTCAGAGACATTCCTGGGTACAGGCTGGTCAGTTACAATGAAAGTTGACTCTTTTTCAGTAAAAATAAAATAAAATAAAATAAAGATTGTTGTCTATCAGAGACCATGGCGTAAGGGTTCAGAGCTTTTCCACTGGGAGCTGAGATTTCCTCATTTGTAAAATGGGGGAAACGAGCTTTTATTACACAGGGTTGTAGTGAGAATTAAATGAATCAATACAAGCAAAAAATGTAAAACATTGCCTGACATAAGGTAAACTCAAAATAGTGGGTTTGAGTGTTTCAAATTTCATATCCTTACATCAGTGATTCTCTGAAAGCTGAAGTGGTTCTTCCACGTTTTTTTTCCTTTTTTTTTTTTTACATGAAAGAATGTAATGGGCATGGGATAGTTCTTTTAATGTACATCTTCTCACCAGGTTTTGTTTTTATGTACTTCCTTCAAAAGTAAGGGAAAATAAAACTCAACAATAAGAAAACAACCCAATTTAAAAAACAAGCCAAATATCTGAACAGACACTGCACCAAAAAAGATATACAGATGGCAAATAAGCATATGAAAAGATGCTCATTATCATTTGTCATTAGGGAATTGCAAATGGAAACAACCAGGAGATACCGCTGCTCACCTTCTAGTGTGGCTGAACTCCAAAAACCTGACAATACTCTATCTTGATGAGGATTGCTGGTGGGAGTGCAAGAGTACAGCCACCTTGGAAATCAATTTGACAGTTTGTTACAAAGCTAAATACACTCTTACTAGACAATCTAGCAATCACATTTCTAGGTATTTATTCAACTGATTGAAAAACATATCCACACAGAATCTGCATGCGATATGTGTAGTCATTTTATTCATAATAGCCAAAACCTGAAGTAAACAAGGTTTATTTCAATTGGCAAGTGGATAAACAAATTGTGGTACATCTAAATAGTGGAATACTACTCAGAAATTAAAAAAGAATGAACTATCAAGCCACGAAAAGGCACGGATGAATCTTAACTTCAGTGCTAGTGAAAGAAGCCAGTGTGGAAAGTCACACTGTTTGATTCCAATTATATGCATTCTGGAAAAGGTAAAACTATATAGAGATATTGTGCAGATCACTTGTTGCCAGGAGTTTGGGAGGAGAAGAATGTTAAATTACGGAGGCACAAGAAATAATTTTTAGGGTAGTGAAACTATTCATTATAATACTGCAATGATTAAAAGAATCATTTAGGTGATCAGAATGAGCAGATTTCTAGGATGGAACATAAAATATGACAAAAGAATCTAACTGTGTTACAGATATATGAAACAACCTCACTGAAGGGAATGGGGGGAGGAGAGGTGTGGGGTGTCTAAGTAACTTGGAAGTAATGGAGTCTAAAACTGAAGGTAAAAGAGTCTATATAAGCACTCCTCTAGTTGATAAAGTTTATCCCACAGGGATGAATAATTCTGAAACAACTATACGTGTATACTGGAAATGAACAATCAAGTAAATAGATAGTGGATAGTGGAAGTCAGGTTTCTCACTGTTAGAGTGGGAAGCTACAGATAAGCAAGGGGAAGAGATTAGAGTGATCCATGTGATAATTGATTAGAAAGAGAGACACCAATATTAACTCATTATTAGTTTAATAAAGATATAGATGGTTATATTTAGAATTATTTATAGACATGTCTGGCAAAAAGCAAAGAGGAACTAAACAGACTCTTGTTGAAGGTGAAAGAGGAGAGTGAAAAAGCTGACTTAAAACTAAGATCATGGCATTTAGTCCATGGCAAATAGATAGGGGAAAAATGGAACAGTGACAGATTTTATTTTCCTGGGCTCCAAAATCATTGCGAATGGTGACTACAACCACAAAATTAAAAGATGCTTGCTGCTTGGAAGAAAAGCTATGACAAACCTAGACAGCATATTAAAAAGGAGAGACATCACTTTGCTGACAAAGGTCTGTATAGTCAAAGCTATGGTTTTTCCAATAGTTATATGTGGATGTGAGAGTTAGACCAAAAAGAAAGCAGAGCACTGAAGAATTGAGGCTTTCAAACTGTGGCACTGAAAACGATTCTTGAGAGTCCCTTGGACAGCAAGGAGATCAAACCAGTCAATCCTGAAGGAAATCAACCCTGAATATTCACTGGAAGGACCGATGCTGAAGCTGAAGCTCCAATACTTTGGGCACCTCATGCAAAGAGTCAACTTATTGGAAAAGACCCTGATGCTGGGAAAGACTGAGGGCAGGAGGAGAAGGGGGCGACAGAGGATGAGATGATTGGATAACATCACTGACTCAATGGATATGAGTTTGAACAAGCTCCAGGAGACGGTGAAGGATAGGTCAGCCCGGTGTGCTGCAGTTCATGGGGTTGCAAAGAGTCAGACACAACTTGGCGACTAAACAACAACAACAACATAGACGTTTGTATATACTAGTTAGCATACATATATTTTCTTGCTTTGTCAAATGAGATAGCCTAGAAACTATGATACCTTAATAGCAGTCTTATACCCTAACATCCAGATCTTGGTATTAAATGCTATTCCTCAATAAAAGGAACCAGGATTCCTTTTAGGACTGGGGCAGAAAGCATTAAAATGAGCCTGGAAAATCTTGTAGGGCCAGAAAGTAAAGTGCTAAAACAAAACAAAAATAAAATTGGGGGTATTTCAAAGAATATTTAAGAGTCAGGTAAAAGAGCACACTAATGGTCAAAGCTGGAAAAATTTGAGCAATAAAATAATTATAACCTAGTTGAATCATAACCAAGTATAAAACAAAAATCCACAAGTCCATAGCAGCAGAAATAAATGATTGAATAAATTAATGGTAGAGAATAGATAATTTCCTGCACAGAAAAATTTCACATAGTTTATGCAGATATTTCACTTTTAAGAAGGCAAAGCTCAACTCCCCACTCAAGCATGGGCTGTGCATGATGACTTCCTTCCCAAAGGTACAGTATTGAGGGCAGAAAAGAGTAACTTCGTAGAAAAAGAACGTGAGAACTACTATTTCAGCCAGGTGATCAAGGCCAGGTCATGATGATAGGAAAATCCCATGGACAGAGGAGCCTGATAGGCTATAGTCCACATGGGGTCGCAAAGAGTCGGACACGACTGAGTGACTTCACTTCACTTGATATAATATGATGAAGATGTCACTTTACCTCTGTGGCCTTCTCCCTAAAACTCATAACCCTAGCCTTCCTGTGAAAAAAAAAAAATCAGACAAATCCCAACCTGTCAACATCACCAAAAATAAGGAAAATCTGAGTTACAGTCAAGAGAAGCCTAATAAAGCACCAGGACTAAATACAGTGTATTAACCTGGATGAGATCTTAAAAGTGAAAAAGATCATTCAGTCAAAACTGGAGAATTCTGACTAAGGTAGGGACTTCACTTAATAATGTATCAATATTGATTTATTAATTATGACAAATGTACCCTATGAATATACAAAGTTAATAGTAGGGAAAACTGAGTGTGTAATGTATGGAACCTCTCCGTAGTATCTTCACAATATTTCTATAAACCTAAAACTCCTTTAAAATAAAATTTTATTTTAAAAATAATGAAAAAATGATTGATTTTTGGCACATTTTCCATGCAACCCCAAATTTTTTATTAATTATTTCTCTTGCAAGGGTAAGCATAGGATCTAGAACTTAGAGTATGAGCTACACAAGTCTGGAAAATTGGCTTGAAATTGGGTTACTCAATGACCTTAAAAAACTTTCTACTCCCAGCAGGAAATAAATCATGTAAAAAATAATAGTCAATGAATATGTCTTAAAAACTAATTTCAAAAATATTGATAAATTTCTTGATTCCAAAAAACTCACAAGAAAAATAGTCTTCATGTCCTTTTGTCAACTCAGAGCCATCAAACTAGCCTGCAATTATTCAGTGATCTGTTGCTATTATTAATAAATTATTAAGAAAATGGAAGTCATCATTCATGCCAAAGTTTCAAGGTCATGTTAACTACTAACTATGAAGTTTGCATGACTTGAAAATAAAAGTCATTTGGCCACAGAATGGTGATAAATTTCTACTCCCATTGTATTGTGTAAAAAACACTTGGATTCTAGAAAAATACTGGATTCAACTTTAAGGTACTATTGTTTATTTTCTCTAAGAAAACACACTACTGAAATAATTATATCCCATCTGTGTGATTCCATCTCTTCACATGCACTGATCTCTCATTCTTCTATAGTTAACACTGCTGACTTTCAGCTTTAAATTTTGTGTAAGATTGCTGTGAATTAACAGAGTTGTCACATTTTACTCAAAAAAAAAAAAAAGAATATTTTGGAAAATGTGTAGTAAAGCATGCTTTGAAAACAAAATATTTCTCTTTGTGGAATCACTACTATTTTAAGACATTGAGGCATAAAACAGGCATCTTTATTCCTCACTTGATCTTGTCTCACTTTCCAAACTGAATTAAACCTACAATGTACCCAGGGTAAATGAAATGCAGGAAATTAATTGTTATTGAGTTCCTAATGTACCCCCCACTATTTAATTTTCTCAATATCCTTATGAGATGATTATTATCATAGAATTTTACTCTCAAGAAAAATATGATTCAAAATAATACTTAATATACCTATCTATAGCCTTTTATCTAGTAGAGGTAGCCCTGGATTTCATCCCAAGACTACTGTCTGACTATACTATTATAGGGTAAAATGTCATTCAGTGAACTAAAATCATTGGGAATAGGATATTGTTGAATTAATTCCCAATATGTTTTTTAATACAAGACCTTCATTAATTAAAAAAAATAAGTTTGTACTGTGTAATATCAGCAAAATAATTTGTATTGGAAAATTCAACTAGTTTCTTAACATCACAGAGATTTTTGGCATTTGGAAGGGGAGATGCTGGCTGTTCCCCTGAGCATCAAGAGGTCCAATTTACAGAGCAAAGGGTAAGGAGGGAAAGAATTATGAGGCAATACTCTCTTCTTACACGTCCCACACTCAGAAGAAGCCCAGTTGACGGGACATCTCTTCATTCAACAATTTAGGCCAGAGCTCAAACCTGTGGCTGCTCAGAGTCTGTGGTTGGCAGAAAGGGTTAAGATTAAATTACATGTTTGTAGAGTAATGAAAGTTTTGTTGCCCTTGAACATGGAATTCCGTGTGATTATGGAATAAATAAGGACTGTAAATAAAGACAGTCTGTATGTGTCTGTAAATAAGGATACATAACTGGGTTTTGTTTTGTAACACTGAACAGAAATACAGGGGTTTTTTTTATGAGACAAATTCTAAATTCTTGTTGGATCTTTTGATATAGTTAGGACTATACCGTGTGTTTCACAACCTCATAACTGAGAGTTTTGCACACAAATAAATGTGTGTTTTCAGATACCCATTGGCCATGTATATATTCCTATTCAACTGGAAAGTGCTGGTCATTAGGTCATTATGAGAGCTATCCTTCAGATATATCTTTATATGTACAAACTGTCCTCCTGTATTTTTCCTTGGTCTTTAAAAAGCTATCTGTACTCTTTTCCCATAAAATTCTACACTGATAACATTGCATATTACTATTTTTCCTAAGTTTAAGTTATATTGGTAATTATTTTAAATGTCTTCATGTGCTATGCTTAAAAACAAATTGTAGCTTATCAAAATGCTTTTAACTTTTGGTAAAGTTTAAGATTTATAGGTTAAAAAATGATAATATGAGAGATGTACAGGTAAGGGTTATATTCATATTGTAATTTACTTCTAGTCATTAAAAAACCTTTAGTGTTATTATAGATTTGTAAATGCTTTTTACTGCATAATCAAGTTTAAATAAGTGTAAGTTAATATATTTAAAATAAATTAATCAATAAACTTGACAAACAAGTTTATCTTTCAAGTTTTCATGTATTTAATTCTCTATCTCAGGAATGATTCTTGAGGACATATCAGAATCTCTTCATTTAATATAAATTAATTAATTCTAACTTCACCACTCCTTGGTCCCTGATATTTATGAAAATGAAAGTGTTAATCTCTCAGTCGTATCTAACTGCTTGCAAATCCATGGACTGTAGCCCACTAGTCTGCTTCTTCTGTTCATGGAATTCTCCAGGCAAGAACACTGAAGTGGGTACCCATTTCCTTCTCCAGGAGCTCTTCTCAACCCAGGTTTCAAACCCAGGTCTCCTACATTGCAGGTAGATTCTTTACTGCTGAGCCACCAGGGTATATATCAAATAAATCAAATACATGGGAATAGAATAAAATGACACCTAATGCTTAAAGAACCAAATTTTCTTTCTTACTACTGAATTATCACAACCAACTGGGTCCTAGGCATTTCTTCTTTTCTTTTTCTTTATACAATAATTTTCTAGAACAGGTTGGGTTCATATTAATTTCACAGAGAGGGCTTGAAACACATCATTCTACTAATTAGTCTAGGAAAATGATATACTAGAAAAGAATATCTAAATGCATATACTTCAAAAAACAATGATAATTCTAATAATGAGTCCATGCTCCCAGTTATGCCTGATTTCTATGCAGTGTATTGGAGGGATAATCATAGAGAAAGGTTCATGTATCAGAATTCATGCACCTCAGAGTGGGGATATTTCTAACTGGGCAAATTTAAGCTATATTGTCTAATAATAGTAGAGAATGATTTACTACTGATATCAATGTTAACTCACATGGCAATGAATTCCAAATATTTTTGGAATCATTATTTTCCATCCCTAGCCTAGTTTCAAGTAATAAATTATGCTAATTCTCATCATGTTGATTTTTGATGCTAAATCAAGAGAGTCAGAGACACAGTTCTCTTTGTGTCTAAAAGCACAGTAAAATATGCATTGAGTCACTCAATCGGTAAGAATGAGTACTTTTTCTCCCTCCTAGTGGCTAGTTCTTTGATCTAACAAGTATAAAACAACTAAAAGTTAAATTATAGGCATTAAGTTAGCAGTTAGTATTAGCTTCAATTTTTATCTGAATAATATTCTAATCAAATTAAAAAATAGGAATTAATGCAATATATGCATATTCAGCACCTTTTTGGCATATAATTAAATTTAACTCACTTCAGTAAATATTTATCAGGGCCCCTCACACAGAAAGTCAGAGGGTCCTCTGGTGCAGGCCTCAGATGGTGGAGTCCCAGAGATACCCTGACAAGACTGAAAGAAGATGGTCACTACAAGGTTAAACTCACATTCAGTTACTAGACCACATTAACTGAAGTATGGTGGTGGTGGTTTAGTCACTAAGTTGTGTCCAACTCTTGTGACCCCATGGACTCTAGCCTGCCAGACTCCTCTTCCATGGGTTTCTCCAGGCAAGAATACTGGAGTGGGTTGTCATTTCCTTCCCGACAACTGAAGTATAGTGTGAATTAATTGTTTCAAAAATTTCATGAACAGTGTAATTACTTTGGGGATTACTGTGGATATGTATATGTTTTAGTTAGATCCACTTATCAATGGATAAATGTAACATTTTAAATACACCACAATTTTGTAACCCTGGCATTTCTTCCATTTTTAATATACTGAGTGCCTCAAAAATGCAAATGGCGCTACCTCTCTGCATATCTAACAGGTTCTTTGAGCTGCAAGGCACCGTGCTATTCTCTGAGAATAGTTCTCACCCTCAACAAGCTTACTATCAGTAGAAAAAAAGAATCAAATACAAACATTACCTATTAGGGGCCATTGTAGAGATGCCGAAATCCATGAGATTCAAAGGTACTAAAGATCGTCTCCAGTTAAGAATTAGAATATCTTTAAGAGGAGGTGCCACTGAAGATGGATCTTGGAAGACACGGAGGTAGTGACAGTCAGAGATGAATGGGAAAGATGTGAATCAAGAGACATGTTTAGAACAGCACCATCTGGTTGGCGTGTAAAAAGCAGAAGAGGATGCATACGTAGAATGTCAGACTGGGGCCATGTAGTTCTGAGTCGCAAATGGCAGGATAAGGAGTCCACTCCCATTCTCACTGGCAAAAGAATGTGAGTATGGGGTTTTAAGCAAGGAAGTAACATCATGTTGCCTTTTAGGAAGATAAAACTGGAATAATTTATACAGTGGCCTAATGGAGCAGGAAGAGAGAGTATGGGAAATCAGTGAGGCGGTTGTCATGCGACCCTGAGCCAAAGATTCATTGCTCTTTGCCTTACCAGAAGAATTTCCTTTTCCCTCAGTCCTGAAGACCCTTTCTTGTTTATTTTCCCTGTATCTAAACTATAAGCTTAAGTTCAAGGGTGATCAGAAGTTCTCTTTTGTTCAGTGATTTGAAACACTCCTTATTAAGACCAGGGGGATTCCTCATCAAAAGACTTTTATTCCTCATCTAGCTTGGTTCCTTTAAAAGAACTAGATCTTATCCTATCATATATTTATTACACATAGTTAGGAAATTTAACACCAATTCACAACGCCAGGAAGCGTTTAGTTTAAGACAACTAAGTGACAAACATTACTGCTCCCATTTGCTCAATAAAGTTAACGATAAGCATCACTCAAGTCAAAGTTTTTCTTTCATTGAATAAATGCAGAATAAAATTATCCCTTTGATAATGAGACTATGTTTCTAGTTTTCCTTTATTGAAGAATCAATTTTTTTCAACTATACATGATCCTAAAGGCTAAATTTAGAGTAAATCTATGACTTTATAATTATAGCTAACACTTACAAAGCACTCACTATGTGCCTGTAGTGTTCTAAGCACTATATGTAACTTTACCTGACCGTTTTTGACAAAAAAAAAAAAAATAGATTCTTACATATGAGGTTCACAGAAGAGGAAAGAAGGAATTCCTAGCACTTAAAATAGGAAGCATGGGGACTTCTCTTCTTAATGGCAGAACTTATTCAGTTTCTCTTTGCTCCTGTACTTCCAGAACAATGGTGCTATTCAAGAAGAGACGGCAAAAATCCAAGTTGCCACTTGACTTTTGATTTAACAAAGGTTATATGGAAGTTGTCCTGAGCTGTTAAGTTACATAGTTTATCGTATCATCTAATGTTTTGAAAAGGATGCTTTATTATTGGTTAAACAAATCTAAAGTTGCAAGATAAAATATCTTAATATACCTACAAAACCTATATTCAAACATTCCCATGAGGTACACTACTACAAGAAAAAAAGAAAAAGAAAAGCTCTATTGCACTGCACTTGAGTTTCCTTCCATTTTGTTTTAAAAGACACATTAGTTGATTAATAAAACTGCAAACTATGCTTAACAACCCTGCATATTGAAGTATGACCAAATAATTGTATTAAGATACGTATGTAAAATAGACACATAAGCATATCCATAACTGAATTAGAAAATCAATATAAAAGAGAGCTAACTATCATTATTACCCAAAATAAGAAAAAGCATTTTAGACATAAAACCTCAAAATACAAATTAATTCATACTTTTCAATATATCACTGATTAATAAGCATAAAAATTCAAAGTACTAATTTCAATTGAAATTCTTTAAGCTAAATATACCTGTAAAAAGTAAAAGCTATACTTAAATCACTTTCAAAATAGAATAATCAAACAAACCAAATGGCCTTCTTTGTAAATATTTCAGAAAAGTGTTTAAATAGTTTGAATCAAGACCAGGAAAAGAAATTTTTATTTTCTTCTCTCTTCCTCTCCTGCCCTCTGCTGGCAAAAAAAGAGAAAAGTGTAGTAAAGAAGCCTCACAAAACATACTGAAAAATACATTTTTAAACAAAAAAATGTATGTTGTTGCTGTTTAGTCACTAAGTTGTGTCCAACTCTTTACGACCCCATGGACTGTAGCCCACCAGGCTCTTCTATCCATGGAATTTCCCAGGCAAGAGTACAGGAGTGAGTTGCCATTTCCTTCTCCAGGGAATCTTCCCAACCCAAGGATCAAACCCATGTCTCCAGCATTGGCAAGTGGATTCTTTACCACTGAGCCACCAGGGAAGCCCAAGAAATATAAGAGTTATACAATTTTCCATAAGATTAATTTGCCATCATATTATCTCACCACACATATATGAGCTAAGATTGGAATGTGAAAAAATAGAACTTGGAAATATTTCACTAACATAATTCAGATAAATGACCACATTTAAATAAGAATATAAATATATTAACATGTCAGAATGAGTGATACTTTATGTCATTTATATCCTTATATCCTTACTGACAAATTAAACATGGACTGGGTGAGTTTTACTAGCAGCACTCATAATTGTTTGAATGACCATGTCCAAAAAGGTCTGACAACTGAATCACTGTGAGCCAGGACAAAGGTTAATGAGGGTGCTCTGCAGGGCTTTTCTGTAGTCTTTCCTGAAAAACATACCCATTATGTTGAAATGAAGAATAGTAAATTCTAATCTATAAAGATTTCAACAGACTGGACACTAAACCGATTTCACCACAGTAAAACACAAATTACTACATTGGTACACAAGTTGCAAAAACATGAAATTCACAGTGGTACCATTTGTAAAAGAGACATGCACATTTTAGATATTAGTGAAGTCAAAATAAGTCTTCAGTGTGATGCAAGTTTCCCCCCAAAAGTTAACGTGTTTTTATTGAGTGCTTGCGGTGTGCCAGATCTACATTAAGCTCATCACATATTTCATAAAACCCCAGAATAATAATGCAAATTTGGGTTTGTGATGGACTCCTTTTTATTGCCCAGCTATTGTTTACCAAAAAAAGAAGAAGAAGAAGAAGAAGAAGAGAGTAGAGAGAGAGAGCTAGTATTCTTTTACTGGGGAAGGAGGATCATGAAATGACAGTTTCTTGATATTTTCAAACTTTCTCAATACAAAATTAAATTTGTAGTATGCAACAGAAAGTTCCAATCTCTTTACTCTTGTGCTTATCATGAAAATTCAGACTCATTAATGGTACAATATGATAGCACTGTATTTTCAGTCCAGTTCAGTCGCTCAGTAGTATCCGACTCCCTGTAACCCCATGAATCACAGCTTGCCAGGCTTCCCTGTCCATCACCATCTCCCAGAGTTCACTCAGACTCACGTCCATCGAGTCAGTGATACCATCCAGCCATCTGTCGTCCTCTTCTCCTCCAGCCCCCAATCCCTCCCAGCATCAGGGTCTTTTCCAATGAGTCAACTCTTCGCATGAAGTGGCTGAATTGGAGTTTCAACTTCAACATCAGTCCTTCCAATGAACACCCAGGGTTGATCTCCTTTAGAATGGACTGGTTGGATCTCCTTGCAGTCCAAGGGACTCTCAAGAGTCTCCTCCAACACCATAGTTCAAAAGCATCAATTCTTCGGTGCTCAGCTTTCTTCACAGTTCAACTCTCACATCCATACATGACTACTGGAAAAACCATAGCCTTGACTAGACGGACTTTTGTTGGCAAAGTAATATCTGCTTTTCAGTATACTATCTAGGTTGGTCATAACTTTCCTTCCAAAGAGTAAGTGTCTTTTAATTTCATGGTTGCAGTCACCATCTGCAGTGATTTTGGAGCCCCCCAAAATAAAGTCTGACACTGTTTCCACTGTTTTCCCATCTATTTCCCATGAAGTGATGGGGCCAGATGCCATGATCTTAGTTTTCTGAATGTTTAGTTTTAAGCCAACTTTTTCACTCTCCTCTTTCACTTTCATCAAGAGGCTTTTTAGTTCCTCTTCACTTTCTGCCATAAGTGTGGTGCTGCTGCTGCTGCTGCTAAGTTGCTTCAGTTGTGTCTGACTCTGTGCGACCCCATAATGGCAGGCAGCCCACCAGGCTCCCCCGTCCCTGGGATTCTCCAGGCAAGAACACTGGAGTGGGTTGCCATTTCCTTCTCCAATGCATGAAATTGATAAGTGAAAATGAAAGTGAAGTAGTGCCCGACTCTTAGCGACCCCATGGACTACAGCCTACCAGGCTTCTCCGTCCATGGGATTTTCCAGGCAAGAGTACTGGAGTGGGGTGCCATCACCTTCTCCGCCATAAGTGTGGTATCATCTGCATATCTGAGGTTATTGATATTTCTCCTGGCAATCTTGATTCCAACTTGTGCTTCTTCCAGCCCAACGTTTCTCATGATGTATTCTGCATATAAGTTAAAGAAGCAGGGTGATAATATACAGCCTTGATGTACTACTTTTCCTATTTGGAACCAGTCTGTCATTCCATGTCCAGTTCTAACTATTGCTTTCTGACCTGCGTACAGGTTTCTCAAGAGGCAGGTCAAGTGGTCTGGTATTCCCATCTCTTTCAGAATTTTCCACAGTTTATTGTGACCCACACAGTCAAAGGCTTTGGTATAGTCAATAAAGCAGAAATAGATGCTTTTTTGGAACTCTTGCTTTTTCAACGAGCCAGCAGATGTTGGCAATTAGTATCAAATCATAATTTATATGTTACCAACAGCATATGGGAGTTCCAGTTTTCCCAGATTTAAGACAACACTTGGCATAACCAGGTTTTTTTTCCTTCTTTAATTTTAATTATTTTGGTGAATAGTGGCATCTTATGGTTTTTGATTTATGAATTTGAGTCCATTTTTATGTTTATTGACCAACTGAATGCGTTTGCTTGAGAAACACTTGTTCAACTCATCTGCTCATCTTTTCCACTAGATTATATGTTCTCTCTTTCCTTGATTTTTAGGAGTTCTTCATATATCTGGATATAAATCCTACATCTGATATGCTGCTGCTGCTGCTGCTGAGTCGCTTCAGACGTGTCCGACTCTGTGTGACCCCATAGATGGCAGCTCACCAGGCTCCCCCGTCCCTGGGATTCTCCAGGCAAGAGCACTGGAGTGGGTTGCCATTTCCTTCTCCAATGCATGAAAGTGAAAAGTGAAAGGGAAGTTGCTCAGTCGTATTCGACTCTTTGCGACCCCATGGACTGTGGCCCACCAGGCTCCTCCGTCCATGGGATTTTCCAGGCAAGAGTACTGCAGTGGGGAGCCATCATCACCTTTTCCACATCTGATATAACATACTGCAAATATCTTCTTCCCTTCAGTTAGTTTACCTTTCACTCTCTTAATGATATCATCAAATGAATGAAGTGCCTAAGTTTAATGAAGTCCAATTATTAATCTTTCCCTTTTTGTTGAGTACTTTTGTATCCCATTAGAAATATACCAGAGTCTTTTGGGCAAAAGCCAGGTTTACTTCTCCAAGCATTTTGGCCTATCAAGTCCTAACTGCTAATCACATTAAGCAGAGAAGGAAAGGGTAGGAAACACGACATTGTCTTCAAATATTTGAAGGGTTATCATAGGGATTAAAACTTTAGGTTTGCCTCTGCACAGTGCCATGAAAGAAATAAGATGGGAAGTTATCAACATAAAATCATACATCTGACTAGCCCAATAATGAACAGAGATTGTACTTTCTTCCTGTTACTGGAAGTGTCTCAGTACAGACTGACGTATAGTTCTCTGGAAACATACACAGTAATAGATAACCTTTAAGCCAATCCATCAGGCTTTAATAAGAAAGTGGTTATAGTATCTAATGTAGAACAGAATAGTTGCCCTTAACACCACTAGCTTAAAGAAATTAGGGTTGGACTTGTATAATATCGTTATTTTTTCCCTAATAGAATCCACAAATCTTTGCAAATTCATACTTGCAACTATTTATATTTTCAGTCTCTATGACCTCCACTTTTACATGAGTATAGTAATTCCCTTCACTTTAAATTTCCACGTGGAGAGTTTTTAAGCAAAAATCTTCACCTCTAATATTCCAAGATTTGTCTAATAAAATTCTAGTTATCCTAAGAAGAGGCTCCAAAGTTTAATTCTGGTCCTTTTCCCTTTCTATCTACATCTATCCAGAAGAAAAAAATTTCCTGCTAACTGCTAACATGACAGTAAATGTCCTTCAAGTCTGTTTATTCTAAAATGCATTCTCCAACATATTCTCTAAACATTCAATAGCTCTATGTATTCCTTGAAGTTCAGTATCAAAAATAGATAAATATTATAAAAGAGAATATACTACTGAGGTAGCAGTTACTGTTTGCTTAAGCGATAGAACCCTAGAGATAGATGAACCTAATCCAAATTCCATCTCTATCATATTCTAAACCATGTTACTTAAACTTTCTAGGCCCCAGTGTTCTCGAGATAATAATATTACCTACCTCATTGTTTGTTGTTGAGGATTAAATGAGATATTGCCCATAAAATTCAACATAGTGCATGACTGATAGCATACTCTTTCTTTTGGAAAAAAAGTACACACAGTTGAGTTCAATTGCTCAGTTGTGTATGACTCTGCGACCCCATGGACTGCCTCATGCCAGGCCTCTCTGTCTATCATAAACCTCCGGAGTTTACCCGAACTCATCTCCATTGATTCGGTGATGCCATCCAACCATCTCATCCTCTGTCGTCCCCTTCTCCTCCCGCTTTCAATCTTTCCTAGCATCAGGGTCTTCTCCAATGAGTCAGCTCTTCACATCAGGTGTTGGAGTTTCAGCTTCAATAAGAGTCCTTCCAATGAACACTCAGGACTGCTTTCTTTTAGGATGGACTAGTTGGATCTCCTTGCAGTCCAAGGTACTGTCAAAAGTCTTCTCCAACACCATAGTTCAAAAGCATAAATTCTTGGGCACTCAGCTTTCTTTATAGTCCAAAGGACACACAATGGAACATTATTCAATTGTTAAAAGAATGACTCCGATACATGCTACAACTTGGATGAACCTTGAAAACATTATGCTAAGTGAAATAAATCAGACACAAAATGATCAATATTGTATAGGAGGTGTCTGGAATAGGCAAATTCCTAGAAACAGAAAGTATTGTAGAATAAAGGTTAGCAGGGGCTGGGCGACAGAGAATTGGGAGTTACTGTTTAATGGACAGAGTTTCTATTCGGGATAATAAGAATTTGTGGAAGTGGATAATGAGGATGGTTGCATAACATTGTGAATGTACTTCAGTTCAGTTCAGTTCAGTCACTCAGTCTTGTCCGACTCTTTGCGACCCCATGAATTGCAGCACACCAGGCCTCCCTGTCCATCACCATCTCCCGGAGTTCACTCAGACTCATGTCCATCGAGTCCGTGATGCCATCCAGCCATCTCATCCTGGGTCGTCCCCTTCTCCTCCTGCCCCCAATCCCTCCCAGCATCAGAGTCTTTTCCAATGAGGCAACTCTTCACATGAGGTGGCCAAAGTACTGGAGTTTCAGCTTTAGCATCATTCCTTCCAAAGAAATTCCAGGGCTGATCTCCTTCAGAATGGATTGGTTGGATCTCCTTGCAGTCCAAGGGACTCTCAAGAGTCTTCTCCAACACCACAGTTCAAACGCATCAATTCTTCGGTGCTCAGCCTTCTTCACAGTCCAACTCTCACATCCATACATGACCACAGGAAAAACAATAGCCATGACTAGATGGACCTTTGTTGGCCAAGTAATGTTTCTGCTTTTCAATATGCTATACTTAGTGCCACTGAATTACATCATTAAAATAATTTAAATGGTACATTTTATATGTGTGTTTTACCAGATGAGCCATCATTTTTAACTTCCCAGAATCTCTAAGGATGGTCCATGGTGACCCTAAGAGCATGTCCCTACCTGATCATTTGTATTCTTGCCAGGTTTAGACATTATCTTATACCATGGGGCTGCAGAGAGTCAGACATGACTGGGCGATTGAACAACAACTGAAGTTTAGCTCTCTTCTTTCTGTCCTCCTTCCCATCATTACAGACTTTTAAAATCTCTTTAATTTTTTTCTGCATCTATGAAGCATTTATTATATGATTGTGAACTTAGACATTTAATTTAAGAACCTCATCTATAAAATTCTTAAATTAACATCAGCACTTATTATGCAGAGAGTCAACTACTAAACTTTTCTTTTTGAATAAGTAACTGTTCTGATACTTTATACTGGTCTCTAACTCAGTTTCTAAATAGAGCAAAGCTTTTCCTCCAACCCTATAGCAACCCTATAGTGTATGTCTTAAGAAACAGTTTCTGGTGTGTGTGTATGTGGACTAGGGGGGCATAGAAAGGAGAATGAAGACTTTGTCAAAGTTATTTTTTCTAATGTTAATAAGTTATATCTGTTTGTTCCTCTTTTTTCTGATAGGTCTTTATCATTCCACTGAACTCAACTTGATTGGCTGGCATGACTTCCCATTACGTAAATCATACTGTTCATCTGCAAATAGATTGTGTTTGGTTAAATGTTCAACAATTATACCATTCATTAAAAATTCTACCAGCTTTCCTGACCTTGAAGTAAAAGTAAGCAATTTGTAATCAAAAAG
Organism: Oryx dammah; assembly: GCF_014754425.2. Classification (NCBI taxonomy): domain Eukaryota; kingdom Metazoa; phylum Chordata; class Mammalia; order Artiodactyla; family Bovidae; genus Oryx; species Oryx dammah. Next base: position 51,301,042 of record NW_024070202.1, read on the forward strand.
GACCCCCACTGGAATGCTTTGTGTGGATCGATTACACAGCAGTCATTTGTAATGATAAGATATACACTTAGTCAGCTCACATGTGTTCAATCACTCAGTCATGCCCGACTCTTTGCCAGCCTGCCAGGCTCCTCTGTCCGTGGGATTTTCCAGGAAAGAATCCTGGAGCTGGTTGCCATTTCCTACTCCATAGTCAGCTAATATTAATAGATTAGGAAAAAAGAATTCCTTCATGAGTGCCACCTAGCTAAATTATTTTACTTCTTAATCTTGTTATTATTTCCTATTCTTAGTTAGATATACTATATCTTATTATTATATATACATTTTAAAATCCTGGATGTGCATGTAATCTGCTCCACAAAAACTACATATTACTACTAGTACTCAAGAGGTATCTAAAAAATTAGAAGCAAAAACTTGTAACACTTTGGGATAGAAAAAAATATATGCTCCTCCACAAAACCTAGTTTTATGATATCAGAAAATATTCCAATTTTGCTTTTAGTGATGTAGATTCCATTAACAGAAAATATGCAAACTATAACACCTAATTTTAGCCAGAGTATTACATTCTCAAATTTCTACTGGACATCCTTGGGCTAGCAGCTCACATGAGAGAGCACAAAAATTTAGCTATGTTCAGCTTTAAAATACTCTCGGTAAAAAGAACACAGTGCAAGAGTAACTGCACCTGATCACAAGAGTCATTCATCACAGGGATTCAATCTATTGCCCTATCCCTTACATCTTACATGAACCTTATAGGAGATAATTTAAGGAAAGAGAGAACTGATTAAACTCTCCTGATACCTAAAAGAAAAAAAAAAAGGCAGTGTATTGTGGTGATTAGAAAATGGGATTAGAGGTCTTAGGTTCCTACAAGGGCCTTAGATCCATTTATTGGTATGTACTCTCAAAAGTGAAGGATAGGCTAGATTGGAGAAGCAAGAAAGGGGTTCAGATATAGATGAGATTCAGTGAGACCCCATAGGAAAGCTCTGGAGCACAAATCGCACCATAGAATTATCCTCACCTTGAGGCAAGAGGTCAGTCCTTTGTAACCCTGATAATCTAGTCACTGGTCAAGAGCTACTGGGAGGGATATGAGGAATCAGTCTCCAGGAGAGAGAAACTTGCTGAGTTAGCAGCCCACAGTCGTATCAGCTGAGGGTGGGGTGGCCAGCAGAGTCAAGTGGATCCAGCTGCAACATCATCATCTACTGCAGGGCCCAACTGGTCAGGTATTGAGTCCCAGAGAACCCCCTGTAATGCAGGAGACTTGGCTTTGTGCTCTGGGTTGGGAAGGTCCCCTAGAGAAGGAAATGGCAACCCATTCCAGTATCCTTGCCTGGAGAATCCCATGGAGGATTCTCAGGGGAGCCTGGCAGGCTACAGTTCATGGGGTCACAAAGAGTCAGACATGACTTCACAACTAAACCACCACCATACAATGCTTGGAAACTATTCGGGCTATCTGACCTTGGGTTCTTTATCTATAAAATTGGGGAGAATAACACTTCTCTCTCAAGGTTGTTTGGAAAAAAAAATTTTTTTGATTCAATATACAGGCTTCGGTTTTGATTCTGCCAATAATTAGCCTGTATTTTTATTTATTTTTTGTTTCATATATGATATTATACGTGTTTCAATGCCATTCTCCCAAATCATCCCACATTCTCCCTCTCCCACAGAGTCCAAAAGACTGTTCTATACATTTGTGTCTCTTTTACTTCATTCTGTATAATAGGCTCCAGTTTCATCCACCTCATTAGAACTGATTCAAATGTATTGTTTTTAATGGCTGCGTAATACTCCATTGTGTATATGTATCACAGCTTTTTTATCCATTCATCTGCTGATGGACATCTAGGTTGCTTCCATGTCCTGGCTATTATAAACAGTGCTGCGATGAACATTGGGGTACTCGTGTCTCTTCCAATTCTGGTTTCCTCGGTGTGTCCTGACTCCAGGGAACATTAACTGACAGGAGCTCATCAAACGCCTCCATACCTACACTGAAACCAAGTACCACCAAAGGGCCAACACGTTCCAGAGCAAGACATACCATGCAAATTCTCCAGCAACACAGGAACACAGCCCTGAGCTCCAATATACAGGCTGCCCAAAGTTACTCCAAAACCATTGACATCTCATAACTCATTACTGGACACTTCATTGCACTCCAGAGAGAAGAAATCCAGCTTCACCCACCAGAACACCGACACAAGCTTCCGTAACCAAGAAACCTTGACAAGCTACCCATACAACCCCACCCACAGTGAGGAAACTCCACAATAAAGAGAAGTCCACAAACTGCCAGAATATGGAAAGGCCACCCCAAACTCAGCAATATAAACAAGATGAAGAGACAGGAATACCCAGCAGGTAAAGGAACAGGATAAATGCCCACCAAACCAAACAAAAGAGGAAGAGATAGGGAATATCTTCCCTAAAATGGGGAAGGAAATAATCACCCATGTCCAAGAAACCCAGAGAGTTCCAGACAGGATAAACCCAAGGCAAAACACCCCAAGACACATATTAATCAAATTAACAAAGATCAAACACAAAGAACAAATATTAAAAGCAGCAAGGGAAAAACAACAAATAACCCACAAGGGGATCCCCATAAGGATAACAGCCAATCTTTCAATAGAGACTCTTCAGGCCAGGAGGGAATGGCAAGACATACTTAAAGTGATGAAAGAAAATAACCTACAGCCCAGATTACTGTACCCAGCAAGGATCTCATTCAAATATGAAGGAGAAATCAAAAGCTTTACAGACAAGCAAAAGCTGAGAGAATTCAGCACCACCAAACCAGCTCTCCAACAAATGCTAAAGGATATTCTCTAGACAGGAAACACAAAAAGGATGTATAAACTCGAATCCAAAACAATAAAGTAAATGGCAATGGGATCATACTTATCAATAATTACCTTAAACATAAATGGGTTGAATGCCCCAACCAAAAGACAAAGACTGGCTGAATGGATACAAAAACAAGACCCCTATAGATGTTGTCTACAAGAGACCCACCTCAAAACAGGGGACACACACAGACTGAAAGTGAAGGGCTGGAAAAAGATTTTCCGTGCAAATAGAGACAAAAAGAAAGCAGGAGTAGCAATACTCATATCAGATAAAATAGACTTTAAAACAAAGGCTGTGAAAAGAGACAAAGAAGGACACTATATAATGATCAAAGGATCAATCCAAGAAGAGATATAACAATTATAAATATATATGCACCCAACATAGGAGCACCACAATATGTAAGACAAATGCTAACAAGTATGAAAGGGGAAATTAACAGTAACACAATAATAGTGGGAGACTTTAGTACCCCACTCACACTTATGGATAGATCAACTAAACAAAAAATTAACAAGGAAACAGAAACTTTAAATGATACAATAGACCAGTTAGACCTAATTGATATCTACAGGACATTTCACCCCAAAACAACGGAAAAAATTTTAAATGTATATATAGTACTTGGGATGGTATTGATCAAAGTGCTCAATAAATAAATGCTTTTAAAAATGCTAAACAGCTAGAAGGCCAGAGTGATTGGAAGAACAGCACGGTTTCTTTCAAATGGATATTATACTTGGTAAGCTGTACAAGTAGGAAAATATTTTGGGGAGCCCTTCCAACAGAGCATTACACAGTGAAGCTATTCTTGCCTATTTTCACAGATGTCTGTGTAATCAATCACCAAGTCTCCAGTGACTCAGTGGTAGTGGTCAGTGAAAGAGCTGAAGTTGTGGGGTGAGTGATGTGATTCTCATGAGAGCAACTGCCTGGCTTGGTAGACACAGAATAATCAGCAGAAGTTGCAACATTCAGCAGGAAGGAAATAGAACAGGAAGGAAAAGTGGTTGAACCTATGCCCTAGCTGACCAGACTTGTTAGTCAGGACATAAGAGGCACAGGATGGAGGGGGAATCTGGCACAAGACTCTGATCCTACCGTAGCAAGGGCGGTGATGTTAAGAGTTAACCAAAGAAGAATAGCACTAGATCCCAAGGGGCCACTGCTCTGTCATATTTATTGATGTAGGACATGTTTGACTAGCTTACAGATTCAGGGTCAGGGAAAATATCTGTGATCGGCATCAACCACAGTAGGCTTGCCTGGAGCAATATTCTAGGGTCTTACGCTACATCATGGGGAATAAAACACAGATGCATGCTATTGGAGTTTGTAGTCTAGCAGGGAATAAACATAATAAGTAAGCAAATAACACATACTGTAGTATGTTAGAAGGTGGTAACTGGTATGGAACAACAAATATGAAATAGGATAAGGCATGTCAGCGGAGAAGGCAACGGCACCCCACTCCAGTACTCTTGCCTGGAAAATCCCATGGATGAGGAGCCTGGTAGGCTGCAGTCCATGGGGTCGCGAAGAGTAGGACATGACTGAGTGATTTCACTTTCACTTTTCACTTTCATGCACTGGAGAAGGAAATGGCAACCCACTCCAGTGTTCTCGCCTGGAGAATCCCAGGGACAGGGGAACCTGGTGGGCTGCCGTCTATGGTGTCGCACAGAGTGGGACACGACTGAAGTGACTTAGCAAGGCCTGTCAGAGGGTGAAGGAGTAAGAGTATTAAATAGGGTGATCATGTAATAGACAACATGGGATACAGTTTATACTACTCTGTTATATATTTGAAAGTTGCTAAGAGAGCAGATCTTAAAAGTTCCTATCATAAGACAAATGTAATTGTGCATGTGTGTTGAGGGATGTGAACTGAACTTACTGTGGTAATCATTTCTTAGTATATATATAACCATATGTTATACATTTAAAACTAACACAAAGTTAAATGTCAATCATATCTCAATTTTAAGAAATACAGGTTGGTCATGATAAGCCTTAGGGAGAGGGTTAAATTTTGAGCAAAGACATAAAGGAAGTGAAAGTATTAGTTTAGTAGATATCTTGGGAGAGCATTTCAGATGGAAGAAACAACTACAGCAAAGAACATTAAGTCAGGAGAGACTAGTGTGTCTAAGGAAAAACACAAGAGAAATAAGCAAGGAAGGGAGTGATATGAAAGGTCACCAGGTAAGAAGAAAAAGTAACAAGTGCAGCAGGAGATTCAAAATGGAGGGATAATTTACAGGGTTGTCACTGATCCTCTCTTTTGTGGGGACATACCTGCCAGATTAGAAAAAGCCACCACCACTATGTTCTGCTGTTGAGTATCTCTTATCTGCACTAGCCTTTTGCCTACTGGATTAAACTCACCACCCTTTCTCCTCCCCTAGTGCTAACTCCTTCTCAAGTCTGTGACCTTGAGATTTTCCTACGACTAGGACATTTTCCTCCTTAGCCTTCCCAACTCATGACTCTGCCAACATCGCCTCACCTCTATGCTCTTCTGGTTCAAGTGTCTTTTCCTCTTGCATTCTTCACCATGCTATTGACTGGATCCTGCAATCTGATTTTTGAGTCTACTTCCATTAAAACGTAAGTGAGTGAAAGAGGGCTTTTATTCGTACCTTCAATCAGCAATAACAGCCACCTTTGCTAACTAAAACTGGAGAATTTGATGAAATGACTGTAGTCCAACATGAATTTTTAAAGTAGTAAATACATTTACAATAAAGGGCTTCTCTGCTGACTCAGATGGTAAAGAATCTGCCTGCAATGCAGGAAACCTAGGTTTGATCCCTGGATCGGGAAGATCCCCTGGAGAAGGCAAGGCAAACCACTCCAGTATTCTTGCCTGGAGACTTCCATGGACAGAGCAGCCTGAAGGGCTACAGTCCATGGGGTCGCAAAGAGTCAGACAGAATGACTGAGTGATTAACACTTTAAAAAACATTTACAACATAATAGTAAATATTCCTTCTCTTGTTTCCCAAAGCCTCTTTTGGTGTCAAGCAATATTTGGACAGATCTGGAACAAAAGAGACTTGGGTTCAAATCCAAGTTCAGACTTAGTGATTCTGGTCAAGGTAATTAAACTTTCTGAGCTTCAGTTTTCTTGACTGAAAAACAAGCAAAAGTGAACTGAAAGTAGCTCAGTCATGTCTGATTCTTTGCAACCTCATGGACTGTAGTCCATGGAATTCTCCAGGCCAGAATACTGCAGTGGGTAGCCCTTCCCTTCTCCAGAGGATCTTCTCAACCCAGGGATCAAACCCAGGCCTCCTGCATTGCAGGCAGATTCTTTACCAGCAGAAAAACAAGGCTGACACATAATTCGCGGGGTGACTTTCAGACTCAAATAAAATAGCATGAAAAAGGTATCACATAGAGATAGGTAGATAGGTAGGTAGGTAAGTAGGTAGGTGCTCAATGGTAATTCCATTTCTACCTTAAATATGTTTCCCTCGTTGTGTTATTCCTTTCCTTCCATTTATCTTGCTCATAACATTCAGCATAAATTTATGAAACTTCTGAAGATCTATTCACTGCATACTAAAAATTCAGATAGGTCTGGTCATTCTGGATTCTATAAGAACTTAAGATAAGCAATGGCCCTAAAGTCAGGTCAGAGCAAGGAGAAAGCTGCTTCTCTCTTCCAAAACATAGTAAATACCATTTAAATAGCCCATTTTAAGATCTGTTTGTTATCTAAATAACAAATTATGAGAGGCAAGTTTCTGAAAATTTTCTTGCAAGCTAAAAAATTTCCATCTATATTACTGGTTTATTTAATGTGACACTTTCATAGTTTTAAGCCAAATACATGCAGGTTATAATTAGCTTAAATTACTGTATATTTATAAATAAAAACATCAAATTTTTAAATAAAAAATATATGTGCAAGAGATCATTTTCTTCAAGTTCATAAAAACTTTTATTAGTATTCTATGGCAGCAATGGCTGTATAAATCCATCTAGAATTAAATTGATAGGAAAGCTATTTAATATGATAATACAAAAACAAGAAGTCTATTAAAAGGAAATAATCTTCTCAGTACTGTTTATTTATGAAACATAGTGCTGAAACCATAAAACTCCTAGAAGACAACCTATGCAGAATACTCTTTGACATAAATTACAGGAATAGTTTTTGGATCTGTGTCCTAAAGCAAAGGATATTTAAACAAAAATAAACAAATGAAACCTAGTTAAACCTAAAAAGCTTTTGCACAGCAAAAGAAACCATCCAACTTACTGCATGGGAGAAAATATTTGCAAATGATATGACATGTTAATATCCAAAATATATAAACAGCTTACACAACTCAATATTACGAAATGAAGAACCCAATTTAAAAATGGGTAGGAGAATTGAACAGACATTTTTTCCAAAGAAGATATACAGACAGCCAACAGGCACAACACGAATCATCAGAGAAATGCAAATCAAAGCCATAACTAGATATCACCTCACATCTGTCTGGTGGCTCAGTTGGCAAAGAGTCTTCCTGCAATGTGGGAGACCTGAATTCCATCCCTGGGTCAGGAAAATTCCCTGGAGAAGGGAATAGCAACTCATTCCAGTATTCTTGCCTGGAGAATTACGTGAACAGAAGAGCCTGGTGGGCTACAGTCCATGGGGTCACAAAGAGTTGAATCCGACTGAGTGACTAATGCTTTCTCACTTTTATATCTGTCAAAATGGCTATCATCAAAAAGTCTACAAATAAGAACTTCCCTGGTGGTACAGTGGATAAGAGTCCACCTGCCAATGCAGGGGACACTGGCTGAATCTCTGGTCTGGGAGGATTCCACATGCCGTGGAGCAGCGAAGCCCATGTGCCGCATCTATTGAGCCCCCATGCGACAGCTGCTGAAGCCCAGGCCCCAGAACCTCCGCTATACAAGAGAAGCCACGTGAGAAGCCCGCGGACTGTGATGAGGAGCAGCTCCTGCTCGCCACAACCAGAGAAAGCTCTTGCACAGCAACAAAGACCCAGCACAGACAAACACTAAAAAAAAAAAAAAAAAAATTTTAAGTCTACAAATAACAAATGGTAGTGAGGATGTGGGAAAAATGGAAGCCTAGTACACTCTTGGGGGAAGGTAAAGTGTTGCTGTCACTATGAAATCAGTTTGGAGGTTCCTCAAAACAGTGAAAACAGAACTACCATATAATCCGGCAAGTCTACTCTTAGGTATAATATCTGAAGGAAATAAATCATTAATTAAAAATATACATGTGCCCCAGTGTTCACAGTGGCATTATTTATAATAGCTAAGATATGGAAGCAACCTAAGTGACCATTAACAGATAAATGGATAAAGAATAAGTGTGTGTGGATAGTGCTCAGTCATGTCTGACTCTTTGCCACCCGATGGACCTGCCAGGCTCCACTGTCCGTGGAATTTTCCAGGAAAGAATACTGCAGTGGGTTGCCATTTCCTGCTCCAGGGGATCTTCCCGACCCGGGGACTGAACCTGTGTCTCTTGTGTCTCTAGAATTGGCAGGCAGATTCTTTACTGCTGTGCCACCTGGGTTTCCCATATTCATAAGACTATAAATGTATATAGTATGTATGTGATCGGTTGCTCAGGTGTGTCTGACACTTTGGGACCCCACAGACTGCAGCCTACCAGGCTCCTCTGTCTGTGGGATTCTCCAGGCAAGAATACTGGAGCTCATTGCCATTTCCTACTCCAGGGGATCTTCCCAGCTAAAGGATCAAACCTGCATCTCCTGCATTGGCAGGTGGGTTCTTTACCACTGGTCTTCCCTGGTGATTCAGACAGTAAAGAATCTGACTGCAATGTGGGAGCAAAGGAAACAAAAGCACAAATCTGTTGGAACTTCTAGGAAAGCTTTGCCTACCTTGATGAAAGGAGACAGATGTAGCTGAAACCACCCTCTCTGTCCTTTTTCTTGCCTTCAACACAAACACACTGCTGGGAGAGACATCTTACAAATATGAAAACAAGGTCAAGGGTATGGGATGCTGTTAGAAACCATTTTATCACTGATTCAATGCCATTTGCCAGAATCCTGTTAATATGAAAAAATGAACTGTAAATTTTTAACTGACTGACATTGAATATTGTTATTTGCAGCTAAAACTATTCCTAAAATACACAGTATGTATCCACATGTATAAACATGTGGAATGCTTTGAATAGTTCTTAGCCATGATTAATGTTTAATATATTTTAACTGTATTATTTTCCAGTTGATCATTTGTTGTATGTCATCAATTTGATATTCATTAAGGCTATGGTTTTTCCAGTAGTCATGTATGGATGTGAGAGTTGGACTATAAAGAAAGCTGAGTGCTGAAGAACTGATGCTTTTGAACTGTGGTGTTGGAGAAGACTCTTGAGAGTCCCTTGGACTGCAAGGAGATGCCACCAGTCCATTCTGAAGGAGATCAGTCCCGGGTGTTCATTGGAAGGACTGATGTTGAAGCTGAAACTCCAATATTTTGGCCATCTGACACGAAGAGCTGACTCATTTGAAAAGACCCTGATGTTGGGAAAGATTGAAAGTGGGAGGACAAGGGGACGATGTTTGGATGAGGAGAGGATGAGATGGTTGGATGGCATCACTGACTCAATGGAAATGAGTTTGGGTAAACTCCGGGAGTTGGTGATGGACAGGGAGGCCTGGCATGCTGCGGTTCATGGGGTTGCAAAGAGTCAGACACGACTGAGCTACTGAACTGAATGTGTGATATGCATTTGTCTGGTTTATGTACCTTGTCTTATAATTTCAACATAGAGTAATAATATTATTTAAATATTATTTAAAATTCACTGTATTTTAAACACATGATAAATTTAATCATTTTATAGCAATTAATCTGTCTAAATGGCCATTTTTTGCTATCTACTTTGATTCAAGAGCCCATTATATCTGTTGAACTCTTCTTGCTGTTCATTAATATGTTACTAACTTAAAATTTTTGGAAAAGATGCTCTGGAACTTCACCATTTGCTACCTTTTCATCCATTGTTTTAGAACTTCTATTTTTTGTAACATTTTTTAACATAAAAATACTCAGGCACTTATGAGCTTCTACTATTTCCTGCTGCTGCCACTGCTAAGTCGTTTCAGTCATGTCTGACTCTGTGTGACCCCATAGACGGCAGCCCATCAGGCTCCCCCATCCCTGGGATTCCCCAGGCAAGAACACTGGAGTGGGTTGCCATTTCCTTCTCCAATGCATGAAAGTGAAAAGTGAAAGTGAAGTCGCTCAGTCGTGTCTGACTCTTCGCGACCCCATGGACTGCAGCCTACCAGGCTCCTCTGTCCATGGGATTTTCCAGGCAAGAGTACTGGAGTGGATCGCCATTGCCTTCTCCTGCTGCTGCTGCTAAGTCTCCTAGTAGTATACAAATATAATGTTCTTTTTGGGTAAGGGTTAGCTACTCTTACGACACTTTCTTCCACCATGCCTATCTGAAATACAGTAGCTTTATAGATATACACTAAAAATGTAGGAAGAAAAATAAAATTATGAGCAATTTAAAAATCTACAAGTTCTAAAACTTACTTTATAGGCTAAGTAAATTATTGAGTAAATTTTTTAGTTAAAGCAAACAAAAAAACAGATATCAAGTCAAAGAAAATTATTCCAGGGAACCATTCAGTTGTGAACGTGTATCCAACTCTGCAGAACATTCCATTTTAGAGTTTATTGACACTCCCTACATTAAGAAGAGTAAACCAATACTCTTGATTTCAATATTCCTTGACAGATACATCCCTGCTTCTCCACACATTTTCCTTCACTGGAGTAAATTTAGCCACCATTTACCTAATACTTCAGGCTTAAAACTTGGATGTCATATTAGCAGTTCTTATCTGCTATCTCCACAAAACACATATATACCCTGCCTCTGGCATCTAGCCACCTCCAAAGATAACTCCTCTTGACCTATCTTCTATAATCATTTTCAAACCTAGGTAATATATTATAATATTTGAAGAAATAAACATCACACAAACATTTTCATTAACCATTACTTCCTTGTATTATATTGGTTAATGCTTCTTTTAACAAATACCCATTTCCATCATTTCCTGATGATTTTTAACTCTTTGTTTAAGGATTGGTTTAGTTCTCTGGTCTAATCATATTCCTCAAGGAAGAAAACAAGTCCAAATAAGAATCCATTCCTGTATTAACAGTTTAACCTCATCATTATGGATTTTTATACTCTCCCACTGGACAATGGTAAGTGCTCTAGAGCTAGCCTGGCCTCTTTCTTGTACAACCTTATGTAACCCTGGCTACATGTTAAAATCACCATAGGAGCCTTGAGAAATAGCAACTCCCAGGGATTTTTGTATAATTGGTTTAGACTGGGACTGGCTAGAATCATCTCCAGAGGACACTAATACACAGAGAAACCAGACTACTGTGGCAGATTCTTAATTGGAGCTTCTGATTCTCCTCTTTCTCCCCTACATATAGTCTTTTCCCCCTTTAGCCAGAATGACCTTTGAAAATGGGAAGTCAAATCCTTGTAACTCCTTATAACACTATGAATAACACTTTAGAGAGGCCTTCTTTGAAATCCCTATTTCAAATTCCCATTTCCCTCCACTAATGTCTCTTCCTTTCACCTAGTTAAATTTTCCTGATAGAATTAATTATTACCTAATATATAATTATGAATTTGTTTCTTTTTCTTACTAGACTATAAACACCCTGAGGTCAAGAATCTTGCCTGTCTTTCTTACATCCTCCATGTCTAGAAAGTATTCAGTTCAGTTGCTCCGTCGTGTCTGACTCTTTGTGACCCCATGAACCGCAGTATGCCAGGCCTCCCTGTCCATCACCAACTGCCGGAGTCTACCCAAACCCATGTCCATATGGTTGGTGATGCCATCCAACCATCACATTCTCTGTTGTCCCCTTCTCCCTCTGCCCCCAATCTTTCCCAGCATCAGGGTCCTTTCAAATGAGTCACCTCTTCGCATCAGGTAGCCAAAGTAGTGGAGTTTCAGCTTCAACATCAGTCCTTCCAATGAACACCCAGGACTGATCTGCTTTAGGATGGTTTGGTTGGATCTCCTTGCAGTCCAAAGTATAGTATACTATATATATTGGGTTGGACAAAATGTTTGCTTTTTTCCATAAGATGGCTCTAGCAGTGCTTAGTTGCCTTTAACTTCATTCGAAACAGTTTATTTAGATTGTATTGTGACAGCTGTCATATCAGCGTGCATTAAAAAAAAAAATCAAAACTGATGAATTTTTACATAGCCATTTTAATATCAAAGATGGAAGAAAAAGGCAACATTTTCAGCATATTATGCTTTATTATTTCAAGAAAGGAAAAACACCACTTTGGACACATTCCATCAGTCACAACACCTTCTCCACATACTGCATAAATTTTTCTTTGTGTTTCAGCTGTGCTTTTCCTTTCTTGAAATAATAAAGTGAAACATTCCAAAATGTTGCTTTTTTCTTCCATCTTCGATATTAAAATGGCTATGTAAAAATTCAGCAGTTTTGATAAGTTTTTTAATGCATGCTGAAATGATAGCTGTCACAATACAATCTAAAAAACTGTTTTGATTGAAGATAAAGACATCTAACCACTACTAGGCCAGTCTTCATCCAAAGATATGTTGTGTATATGATGGGATTGGAAAGGAATCCTTTATTATGAGCTCCTTCTGGAGAACCAAATGATTAATTCTAGTAAGTAGTGTTCCCAATTTGACCAACTGAAAGCAGCACTCAATGAAAAGTGTCCAAGTCACAGAAAATGCATTATCTTCCATCAAGATAGTGCAAGACTGCATGTTTCTTTGATGACCAGGTCAAAAACAGTTACAGCTTGGCTGGGAAGTTCTGATTAATTGGCTGTATTCACCAGACATTGCACTTAGGGATATCTGTTTATTTCGGTTTTTACAAAATTCTCTTAATGGAAAAAATTTCAATACCTTGGAATACCATAAAAGAAACCTGGCACAGCTCTTTGTTCAAAAAGATGAAAGTTTTGGGAAGATGGAATTATGAAGTTGCCTGGAAAATGGCAGAAGGTAGTGGAACAAAATGATGACTATGTTGGTCAATAAAATTCTTGGTGAAAATGAAAAATGTGTCTTTTATTTTTACTTAAAAGCCAAAGGAACTTTTTGGCCAGCCCAATATTATGTTATAGAAAATAAGCAAGAATTATAATGATGTGATAACATTAAATTTAAAACAAGTTCCCCACAAATATAGCATCATCAAAGGTACTGGTAAAATAAACTGTATTAGTTAATCATCACTAACATCTGAATCAAAGCTTAAAAGTTAAAACAAAGCAAAGCAAAACAAATGAAAAAAAAAAAACCACCCAGGAACTAAGGGGCGCCTAAATTTGAGCAATATTTATTTCTCGGATACTGCTGGTTTCCTGCCCTCTTTGTTTTACCAGCCTCCTGTCATCAGTGAACCAAGCAGAACACTGTGGTCATTAACAAAGAAGGTAGGTGGCTTTCTGACCCACTCCAGGAAGTCACCCTGGGGGAATTCCCAAATCTTTTCAGACAAAATCAAATGACCCATTTCTTATCTGGACAGGAATGAAGTGAAGCTTGTGATTAACCTGTAAAAATGAATCGAAGTTTATTCTGAGTCTGGTTTACTAATCGGAAGATGAAATCTGCTTTGCAACAGAGTTCTTTAGAGGGGGGTGACAGTGTGAAACACACAGGAGAAACAAGTACCCCCCTGGGAAGTGAGTGCTTTTGTGGGTGTAACACTTCCCTGAGTTAAACCCGAGCCCCATTCCAGAGCCAGAGAGTCTGCTGTGAATTCTGACCACCCATCTAGTGGTTGTATAATCTTGGACTGTTTACCTAATCTTTCTGTACTTCAGTTTCCTCACCTGTAAAATGGAGACAATAGTACTTAGTTTAAAAAGTTATAGTGAGGCGTACGTGAAATTAATGGATGTAAGGTACTTAGAAAAGTGTCAGGGCACAGGAAACTTCTCCATAAGTGTTAGAACGTAATGACTAAAAGCATGAATTTCAGAGCTGTTTCCAGCATTTGAATTCCAGCCCTGCCAAGGTAGATGACTTTGAGCAGGTGACTTTACTTTCTGTGTCTCCATTTCCTCTTCTGAAAAATTGACTGGCATATAGGAAGTACTATAAAATGAATTTAGTTTCATTATTATTGCTGTTACTATTATCTTAGGTTATAATTCAGTGGAAGATTTTTGAGACATTGATCCCTTCCAAGTCTCCTGCTTCTTTGATCATTATTTCTCAGACCCCTTGATTGCTTCCTTTTTTTGGTGGCTTTCTAAAAGAACAGTCATTCCACAAGGCTGTATTATTGGCCAACTGATCTCGTCAGCCTATCCATTTTGCATGGTAAAATGGAGCAGGACTCTAGGGTCCTTGCCGCTACCCCCAACCCCATGTCCTCTGACTATCTTTTGTCCTTGGAAAATTTTAGTCAAAGAATAAATTTAATTAGAGAAATGAGAAATGTGGAAACAAAGGAAGACAGTGAAAGGCAACTAAATAATAATAATATAGTCATTAAGCCAAGTCAAGGACCTTAAGTTCCTTCTCGAGGGCTATAGATAATATTCTGAGCCATATTCTGTAAGCTATCTTATAGATACTGAAACCTCAGGTGGAGAAGTTAACTACATGATGACCAGACCGTACCCAGGACATGAGCAGCCACAATTCTGAGAACTGGCCTCAAAGAAATGAAACAAACCGACCCTGGAACGGAAGATTAACAGTACCTAAAACAATTAAGATGACACTGGTCAGACCATCTATGACCAATTTGAAGATGACTGTTAGAGATGACTGCTATTTCTGTGTGTAGCCCCCTCTTTCTGTCTGTAAAGATTCTTGCTCCACTGGTTGCCAGCTGGGGAGAGTCAGCCTTTGGACAGATGTGCCCTCCCCCCACCTCCTCCAGTTGCTGGCATCTAGAATAAAGTAAACCTTCCTTTCTACCAACCTGGCCTTTTTAATGTCTTTTCAGCAGCAAGCAGCTGGACCCACCTCACTTTTTGGCAAGAGTGGCAATATCATTCCTTTAATATATTCATTATCACCTCTTAGGAAGATGGTTTCTAAAGCTGAACTGATAGCTCAGGACTCTCTGGGAGTTTTCCACCTTATCTGGACATGGATGTTCCTCAGACATTTCAGACTTCATGCAAAACAAAACTTATCTCTGTTCCCTCAAAATGTTTTCCTCTTCTAAAGCTCTTGTCACAGTATCTTTGACTCCTCTGTCCCTTTGTCCCTCATATACAGTCACCAAATCCTACTGATTCTAATTCACAATAAATTTTGAATGCATCCTCTTTTCTCCATCTTTCCTGCTACTTCTCCAACTCACAGTTATAGCAGTCTTATAATGGGTCCTGCCACCTCCTAAAAACTTCTGAAATCAATACCACAGCTTATTCAGCATAAAAGGAAATGAGGTATGCTACAATGTGGATCTTGAAAACACTATGCTAAGTGACATATATACTGTATCAGGATAAATTGTGCCCCTTCCAATTCATGTCCACCCAAAACCCGTTAATGTAACCATGTTTGGAAATAAGGTCTTTGAAAATATAATCAAGTTAAGGTGAGGTCACAGTGAATTTGTGTGAGCTTTAATCCAATACAATTGATGTCCTTACAAGAAGAAAGGAATTTAGAGACAGAGACATTTAGAGACACGGACGCACAGAAGAGAATACCTTGTAAATACAAAGGCAGAGATTAAACTAATGTATCTACTACAAGCCAAGGAATGCCAAGAATTGCTAGCAACCACCAGAACTTATAAGAAGACAGGGAAGGATTTCCCCTGCAGACTTCTGAGGGAATTGGTACTGCTGACACTTTGATTCCAGACTTTAACCTCCAGAAAGGTCAGAGAATAAATTTCTGTTGTTATAAACCACTCATTTGGAGAAATTTGTTATGGTTGTCCTGAGAAACTAACATGTATAGTGTGGATATACCACATTTTGTTTATCCATTCATCAGTTGAAGAACTTTTGCGTTGTTTACCCTTTTTGGCTAATAGGAACAGTGATGCTATGAACATTTGTGTACATCTATGATCTATTTTGAGTTGATTTTTTAGATGATTTATTTTTAAATAATTTTATTTATTTATTTTTGGCTGTGCTTGGTCTTGGTTGCTGCCCAGACTATTCTCTAGTTGCAGTCCATAGGCTTCTCATTGAGGTGCTTATCTTGTTGCAGAGCACAGCCCCTAAAGCCTGTAGTTGCAGCAACAGGACTCAGTAGTTGTGGCTCCTGAACTCCAGAGCACAGGCTCAGTAGTTGTGGTGTACGGGCTTAGTTCCTCTGTGGCATTTGGAATCATCCTGGAGCAGGGATCGAACCTGTGTATCCACATTGGCAGGTGGATTCTTTACCACTGAGCCACCAGGGAAGCCCTATTTTGAGTTAATTTTTGAAAAGACGTGAGGTTTTCAAAATTAGGTCTAGGTTTTTTTTTTAACATGTGACTATTCAGTTGATCCAGCATCATTTGTTGAAGACAATCCTTCCTCCATTGAATTGCTCTTACACCCTTGTCAAAAAACATTTGGTCTTACTTACATGGGCCTATTTCTAGGTTCTCTGTTCTGTTCTGTTCGTTCTTCAGTATGACACCTGGTTATGTTAGTTACATAAGTCTTAAAACCAAGTAGAATTACTCTTACTCTATACTTTTTTCTCAGAATTGTTTGAGCTATCTAGTTCCTTTGCCTTTCCACATAAGTTTTAGATTAATCTTAGCTATTGTTATCGTCTGTTCAGGGAAGCCACTGGTGGTGCAGAGGTTAAAGCGTCTGCCTGCAATGTGGGAGACTCGGGTTCGATCACTGGGTCGGGAAGATTCCCTGGAGAAAGAAATGGGAACCCACTCCAGTATTCTTGCCTGGAGAATCCCATGGATGGAGGAGCCTGGTGGGCTACAGTCCACGGGTCGCAAAGAGTCGGACACGACTGAGCGACTTCACTTTCATAGTCTGTTCAGGCTGCTATAATAGAGTATCATAAACAGGGTGGTTTAATATAACGGAAATTTAGTTCTCACAGTTCTGGAGGCTGGGAAGTCCAAGACCAAGCCGCTGCCAGTTGCAGTGTCTGGTGAGAACTCACTCCCTGGTTCATAAAGAATCTTCTTGCTGTGTCTTCACATGACGGAAGGCGCAAGAGCGTTCTCTGGGGTCTCTTTCATAAAGGTACAAATCCCATTTGTGCCGGCTCTGCCCTCATGACCTAGTCACCTCCTAAAGGCCCTACCTCCAAATAGCATAATTTTGAGGATCAGGTTTCACCATATGAATTTTGGGAAGCAGGTGGTCCTGGGGACACAAACATTTAGTCTATAGCATGTATATTTACAAAAAAATCTTGCCAGATAAATTCTCATTTTAAAAATCAATTATGTGTAGATGACTCCAAAATTTGTACCTGTAAGACCAGCCTTTCTTTTGAGCTCCACAGCTAAACTAACCCAACTACCAACTTGACAGCTACAATGAGTATTTATTTTGACTATGTTAATTTTGGGATGCTCATGTCAAGTTAATCCTTTGATCTTCTCCCATCTTAGTCAATGGCACCAAAAACCTCCTTTACAAGAGTTTGAGTATATTTATATAGAAACATACACACACACACACACACACACACACCAGAACATGTATTTTATCAATTTAAATATTTCAGTGTTCAATTGCTGTTAGAGTAAAATCTAAAAAATTCTTGCTTCAGGCCAACAAGTTCCTCTTATCACATACCCCTTCCTTCAGAGAAGTTCCAAGCTCAGGGCTTTCTGGTCCAAAGGCAATGAAAAAGGAAAGTGAGTGAGACACCTAGAGTGCAAAACAGAAGAACTTACAGACCCCTGAGAGTGAGTGTCTTAAATTTTGCTTCCTAGAGCCTTCAACTCCCCCACCCTAGTCCAGGCCTGGGCCCCAGCTTTTCCTGCCTTAGGGACTTTGTACTAGTCATCTCCTCCACCAAGAAAGCTCTGCTCTCCCCATTCTTATGGTTAGCTCCTTCTTGTCATTTATGACTCTGCTCTGGTCAACTGCTCCATCTAAAATAATAAAAACAATAGTAGCTAAGATTTATTAATCTCTTACATTGAGCCTGCCTTTATTCCAAGCTCATTACTTTATTTAATCCTCCAAACAACCCTATCATAATCCCCATTTTACAGATAAGTGAACTGACAGAAGAAGAAAGAGGCTAAGTAATCGCCCAAGAGCACACAGCTCCTGGTAGTTAAGTGACTTGGCTGGGAAACAACCCAAGTAACTTGATTTCAGAAACTGAGCACTTATTTCTTTGACTGACTTACAATCTGTAACCATCCTGCTTGTTTACTTGCTTACTGTCTTTCTTCATAGAATATGAGTTCCATGAGGCAGCTTAGTTTGTCTTTAATGTTCCCCCTAACTTAGTTATTATGCCTAACTGTGTTCAATGATCCGGAACATTTATGGAATGAATTCATTTAGAAAGACTGATCTTGTCCCCTAAATAACCACACTACTTAAAAATACTTATCCGTGAAAATCTTTGAAATAAATAACTTCAAAATCTTACACCAAAGACTTCCTAATGAAAAATATGCACGTATTGTAACATTTCCTAAGAATGGTGCATGGCTGTGCAGTGCTTAGTTGCTCAGTCTTGTCAGACACTTTGCAACCCCAGGGACTGTAGTCCCTCAGGCTCCTTTGTCCATGGAGGTTCTCCCACTCCAATACTGGAGTGGCTTGCCACGCCCTCCTTCAGGGTATCTTCCCAACCCTGAAGGGATCAAACCGACGTCTCTCACATTGCCAGCAGATTCTTTACAAGCTGAGCAACCAGGGAAGCCCTGGTGCATGGCTACATTCTTTTAAATTTTTCTTTGGGTACATGCATGTGCCCTATTCATTGATAGGTCTATTTTGGCAAAGATAATCACTGTGTTACGAATATTTCATCTAGAAATTAGAGTAGATGCAGAAAAGTGAGTTTGGGCGGCTTTCACTTGAAGTTGTTTGTACTGCTTACTTTCTGAAAGTTTAAATCATTTCTTCTTTCCAACTCATCTGATCCACTCTCTTGACTTTCCCCTTTCTTGATCATTTCCTTTAAGGGTTCCATATTACTTATCTGTGAAAGTGTTTTGATGTCCTGAAGTTTCTAAATTTACGATGACATCCGCGATCACAAGAAATTCAAAGGAAGAATTCTCCTGATTCCTTTGTCAGCTCCCATTTATCTGCTCGCTGCTTGAATGTGCGGGTGACGCTCCTTGAGGAAATATTGTGGCCAACAGCATTGGCCAAGGGACGCACATTTGACAGTGGATTTGTCAGGCGGGGACAGGTGAAGGGATTGGGAACAAAAGCCTAGTTTTCGTGACATTGAATCCCCATTCTGCTCCTGCCACAAGTGGGGCATTCTTTAAACTCTAAGAACCTCATCAGGCAAATACCCTAAAAAGAAAGAAGGGAAGACCCCCGCCCCCCGAAAAGTACTGGCAACACTGGCCACAAGGTCAGGTCTGCCCAGCCTGTCACGCTGGCCAGTTTCCCTCTCCCGAGGGTTTTATGACTGGCAGACCGGACTCAGGGCCCCTGCGCGCGCTCACACGCCTGCGCTGGAGGGTCCAAAGCCCCAACGCTGGCGTGTCGCGCCTGCCCGCACAGCCTTTCCCGCGCAGGCTCACGCACTGCCCCGTGCGCAGGCGCAGATGGAGCCGGTGGGCAGGGCAGCCCGCTAGTACCGTGCGGAGAGGGCCGGGTGGTATGGCGGCGGGCCCCCTACGCGGTCTAGCAGTGGCCGGTGGAGGCGAGAGTAGCGAGAGTGAGGATGACGGCTGGGAGATTGGCTATCTCGACCGGACAGCTCAGGTAGCAGAGGAGGCCTTGTCTTGGCCGCACCTGAATCGGCCTTCCCTGGCCATGAAACCTCTTACTTCCTTGCCTGTGTTTCCCTAAAATTTTTTCCCAGAGTGAATACAGGCTTTTGGACAAACTCGCAGTTTCTCTCTCATTTCCCTACTGTGTTTTCCATCAAATACGCCTTTTTAGGTTGTCAATATGGCTCTTCTGGGTTTGAACACCTTATTACCCATTCCCTTTAAAGATCCCTTTTTAGTTATGAATTAGACGCAAATTTTGTATTTTGCTTCCCCCCCCACCCCCTAAAATGATGTACCTAAAACCAATCATTATTGTTTCCCAATGCACTGGGAATGAAAATATGTATAACAAGAATTTTTTTTTTTTCCTGTGTTCTTAGAAATTAAAAGGACCGTTACCCGTTGAAGAAAGACAGGAAACATTTAAGAAGGCTTTGACCTCAGGCAATATTTCATTGGTCGAGGAGCTCCTAGATTCTGGTGAGCGTCAAGGGATGGTTTCAAACCTCGCACAGTTGTTTCAATTCACAGGGATTCCGTGTTTTAAAAGATTTGAGTTGGTTTTATAGTGGAAGCACAGTGAATGTTAGTCATATCACGTGTCCTGCATATCTTACTTAGCTCTGAGTTCTCTCTGCCTTATTTTTCCCTCTGATACAAATTTGGAATGCTACTGCTGATTACCTTCCATCAGTTCTTCCACTTCCTTTGAAAGGTCTACTCTGACTAATCCTACCGTGCTTTGACAATCTTGACTCACTTTTCTCAACATTTATCTGTCTATAATTTTGATTGTGTGTTTCTCAAGAGTTGTTCCCAGTTATGTACATTTTAGTTACAGTCTTTGCCTGTGTTGGTTGTGTCAGTGTGTGAATGAGAACAAAGTAGGAATGTATCTGCATACCTTTTCCCGCCTATCGCCTGTTCAGTGTGCTTCTTTGGGCAAGTCACTTAAACTTCCAGAGCCTCTGTTTCTCTATAAAACATCATAATTATGTCTTGGGTCCCATGACGTTTTTCTGTTTGCTAAATATTTTTTTTTTAATTACCTTGACATGGAAGTGTGAATTGTCGATATTGACTGAAATTAATCAAAGGAGTAATAAGCATCCACTGTCTGCTTGTAAATACAAAACATTCTCACACAAAATTGTATCCGGCAAAATGTTTTCTTCTATGCTAGAGATGCTTGGTTTAATGGAAAGTGAATCATTTGGGAAACAGTACAGTTCTGGATTTGATTACTAGCCTGCCACTTGGCTCTGTAATCCTGACCAAGTTAGGAAACCTTCTAAGCTTCAATGTCCCCATTTTCAAAAGCAAGATGCATTGGATCAAAGGGTTTTTATTTTTGGGGGGGAGGGGAGATTAAAATGAGAGAATATATACAAGTCTTAGAACATATAGGCACTATATAAATATCAACTGTTGTACCAAGTAAGGATTGTGTGACTTTATGGACAATGGAACTTGAGTTCATAGGTAAAGAATTAAATAAAATTTGAATAATTGAAAGAGATCTACTACTAGGATATGAGTACATGCAGGAGTGTGCATACTGTTGGATGGGATGGAATAGGCAGAAATTTCTTTCAGAAAAGAGAGCTTGTCTTGGGAGTAGTGGGACTAGATGCAGTGAAGTGATGGAGTCTCTTGAAAGGACTTGAAAAGAGCCTTCTGGTAAAGTATTTTTTCAACTTTTTAAAATTTGTCTTTAATTACAAAAAATTTTAAGTTCCTTCTAAAAAACTAATAACAAACAGGTATAAGTAGAAAAACACCTTTGTCCCCACTTTAACCCCCACTATCCTTGAAGTCTCACTTTAACATGTAACTCCTGTTTTAGTATCTCCTGATTTCCTCCCAGAGGTCATCATTTAACACTTAAAAAAATATTTTTCATTTTTTGCCAAAGTCATACATATTATCTGTACTAGTGGAAATCTTAATAAAAAATGAAAGCTCCTTTTGAGTCAGGCATTTTTAGTAGTCCAATGATAACTCTGGTTTTTGCTTTTCTGCTATGCACTAACATTTTCAGTTCTCTTTAAATTATTAAGTATTTTGGACAGTCAAAAATGTATGGAGACTTACCTTTTTCCTCCTGGAGATTAGCATTCTCCTATAGTTGGTATTTTTTATTCCTATGCATGTCTTTATACTTTTACCATATATGTATATATCCACAAACAATATAGTGTTATTTTGAATCTTTTTTTTTTTTGAGCTATGTAAAAATATCTTGTGTCAGTTCTTTTAAACTTATCTTTTTGCATTTATGCTTAGAACATCATGTGTTTAATAATTTACTTTTTTGAGTTTAGAGATGATGATTACTAAGAATTTTTATACTAAAATGCCATATTTGCTTATCTTTATCCTCACATCTTTTCCTTTTTACTTTTGCTGTCACAGTTTGAGCAGTAATGTCAATAAGGAAAGAATAATTTTGTTTGATCTTATTCATACGCTTTCAGTTGCAGCAGTTTAAAGAGAAAAATTTGTTAGAGAAGACAAGTTGGGACAGCAGTATATTGTTTATAGAATACTTAGTTTTCTGATGTTTTCTCCAAGGAATTATCATGTACCTTATATCAGTTAAAGTTAGACAACTGGGAATTTGACAAATAATCTTTCAGCACCTTAGTGTTCCTACAGAAAAATACTGAGTCTTCACAGAAATAAAGTGAGTACTCCCTAACAAGTTTGCTTTCCTTTAGTGATATGACCTTTTGCAGATGAAACACTTTATAGCCAGACTATAAAACCTGTCAAATATAAGGTATTAAGGGAAGGCTTTACTCAGTGGTTTTTCATATGCAAGTTTTCCTTCTTTGAAATAGAAAGATGTTCTGTTTTCTTTCTTTTCTTAAAATTAGCAGATATTTCTTAGGTTCAGGAGAAAGTTCACCATTTAAATATTGAGCTCTTCATATAGCAAAGGCTTTACATAAATTTAATGGGTTATGTTCACTGCCTCATTATAACTTTGTCTTTGTGTCATATCTTCTATGCTCCTCCCCAGTCTTAGATCCAAACCTAGATTAGTTCACCAGTTTTTTTATGTGACTAAACCAATCAGTGCTGTGGGGGAAAATTAGATGACTTCTAATTTGTACGGATTTGTACCATTAATGATTGATTTGAGGGTTGTTAGGGCATCTGGCTTTGTCTCATCCTTTCTTAACAGTTATCATCCATCTCTTCCTGTCTCACTCTGGATGGTGGCTATCTAAAACTTAATCCTACTTCTCAGGCCTGATATCTCATCTGTGCTTCTTACTCTAGCTCATTGTTTCATTCATTTGTCCAAAGCAAACTTGATAGTTTTCTTTTTTTTATGTCATTGTTTATTTTTAATGCCAGAACAGTATTCCTGATGCAATTTTAATATTTCATTAAGACATTAACTTTCATATTATAAGCTGTATCCAAGGTTTTAATATTTTTTAATTAATTTTTTAATTGAAGATAATTGATTTATAGAATTTTGTTGTTTTTTGGTTAAACCTCAACATGAATCAGCCATACATATATGCTCTCCCTTTTGAACCCCCCTCCCATCTCTCCCCATCCCACTCCTCTAGGTTGATACAGAGCCCCTGTTTGAGTTTCCTGAGCCATACAGCAAATGCCCGTTGGCTATTTATTTTATATATGGTAATATAAGTTTCCATGTTACTCTTTTCATACATCTCACCCTCTCTTCCCCTCTCCCCATGCCCGTAAGTTTTATCCTCTATGTCTTTCTCCATTGAAAGTGAAAGTGAAGTCGCTCAGTCGTGTCCAACTCTTTGCAACCCCAGGCTCCTCTGTCCATGGGATTTTCCAGGCAATAGTACTGAAGTGGATTGCCATTTCCTTCTCCAGGGGATCTTTCCGACCCAGGAATCGAACCTGGGTCTCCCACATTGTAGACAAAAGTTTAACCATCTGAGCCACCAGGGAAGTTTTTCTCCATTGGTGCCCTGTAAATAAATTCTTCAGTACCATTTTTCTATATTCTGCATATATGTATTAGAATATGATATTTATCCTCTTTCTGACTTACTTCACTCTGTATAATAGGTTCTAGGTTCATCCACTTCATTAGAACTGACTCAAATGTGTTCCTTTTTATGGCTGAGTAATATTCCATTGTGTATATTACTACAACTTTTTTATCCATTCATCTGTTGATGGACATCTATGCTGCTTCCATGTTCTAGCTATTGTAAATAGTGCTGCAGTGAAAAATGGGATACATGTGTCTTTTTCAGTTTTGGTTTCCTCAGGATATGTATATGCCTAGGAGTGGGATTGGTTGGTCATATGGTGATTTTATTCCTAGTTTTTTTAAGAAATCTCCATACCATCTTCTGTAGTGACTATATCACTTTACATTCCCACCAACAGCGCAAGAGCATTCCCTTTTTTCTACACCCTCTCCAGAATTTATTGTTTGTAGACTTTTTGATGATGGCCATTCTGACCTGTGTGAGGTGATATCTCATTGTAGTTTTGATTTGGGTTTCTCTAATAATGAGAGATATTGAGCATTTTCATGTGTTTGTGAGCCCATCTGTATGTCTTTGGAGAAATGTCTAAGTCTTTTCCCCACTTTTTGATTGGGTTGTTTTGTTTCTCTGGCATTGAGTTGTATGAGCTGATGTATATTTTGGAAATTAATCCTTTGCCAGTTGTTTCATTTACTATTATTTTCTCCCATTTAAAGAGTTGTCTTTTCACCTTGTTTATAGTTTCCTTTGCTGTGCAGAAGTTTTTAAGTTTAATCGGGTCCCACTTGTTTACTGTTTTTTATTTCCATTACTCTAGGAGGTGAGTCAAAGAGGATCTTTATTCGATTTATGTCATCGAGTGTTCTGCCTATGTTTTCCTCTAAGAGTTTTATAGTTTCTGGTCTTCCATTTATGTCTTTAATTCATTTTGAGTTTATCTTTGTGTATGGTGTTAGGAAGTGTTCTAATTTCATTCTTCCACATGTAGCTGTCCAGTTTTCCCAGCACCATTTATTGAAGAGGCTGTCTTTGCCCCATTGTATACTCTTGCCTCCTTTGTCAAAAATAGGTACTCATAGGTGCATGGGTTTATTTCTGGGCTATCTTGTTCCATTGGTCTATATTTCTGTTTTTGTGCCAGTACCATACTGTCTTAGTGACTGTAGCTTTGTAGTATAATCTGATCTCAGGAAGGTTGA
The DNA here is from genome assembly GCF_014754425.2 of Oryx dammah. Classification (NCBI taxonomy): domain Eukaryota; kingdom Metazoa; phylum Chordata; class Mammalia; order Artiodactyla; family Bovidae; genus Oryx; species Oryx dammah. Next base: position 51,326,063 of record NW_024070202.1, read on the forward strand.
TTCCCCCAGCTCCGTTTTTCTTTCTCAAGACTGCTTTGGCTATTCGGGGCCTTTTGTGTTTCCATATGAATTGTGAAATTTTTTGTTCTAGTTCTGTGAAAAATCTCATTGGTAATTTGATAGGGATCGCATTGAATCTGTAGCTTGTATTTAATAGTATAGTCATTTTCACAATATTGAGTCTTCCTACCCAGGAACGTGGATTATCTCTCCATCTATTTATGTCATCTTTGATTTCTTTCAGTAGTGTCTTATAATTTTCTGTGTACAGTTCTTTTGTCTCCTTAGGTAAGTTTATTCCTAGATATTTTATTCTTTTTGTTGCAGTGGTGAATGGGATTGATTCCTTAATTTCTCTTTCTGATTTTTCATTGTTAGTGTATATAAATAGAAGTGATTTCTGTGTATTTTGTATCCTGTAACTTTGCTAAATTCACTGATTAGCTCTAGTAATTTTCTTATATTATCTTCAGGGTTTTCTATGTACAGTATCATGTCATCTTCAAACAGTGAGAGCTTTACTTCTTCTTTTCTGATTTGGATTCCTTTTATTTCTTTTTCTTCTCTGATGGCTATAGCTAGGACTTCCAGAACTATGTTGAATAATAGTGATGAAAGTGGATACCCTTGTCTTGTACCTGATGTTAGGGGGAATGCTTTCAGTTTTTCACCATTGAGAATGTTTGCTGTAGGCTTATCATATATGGCGTTTACTGTGTTGAGGTAGGTTCCTTCTGTGCCCATTTTTTGAAGAGTTTTAATCATAAATGGGTGCTGAATTTTGTCAAAGGCTTTTTATGCATCTATTGAGATTATTATATGATTTTTATCTTTCAGTTTGTTAGTATGGTGTATCACATTGATTGATTTGCATATATTGAAGAATCCTTGCATCCCTGGAATAAACCCAACTTGATCATGGTATATGAGCTTTTTGATGTGTTGCTGAATTCTATTTGCTAAAATTTTGTTGAGGAGTTTTGCATCTGTGTTCATCAGTGATATTGGCCTGTAGTTTTCTTTTTTTGTGTTGTCTTTGTCTGTTTTTGGTATCAGTGTGATGGTGGCCTCTTAGAATAAGTTTGAAAGTGTTCCTTCCTCTGCAATTTTTTGAAAGAGTTTTAGAAGGATAAGCATTAGCACTTCTCTAAGTGTTTGGTAGAATTCTCTTGTGAAGCCATCTGCTCCTGGGCTTTTGATTTTTGGAAGATTTTTTTATCACACTTCAATTTCAGTGCTTGTAATTGGGTTGTTCATAATTTCTATTTCTTCCTGGTTCAGTCTTGGAAGATTGAACTTTTCTAAGAATCTGTCCATTTCTTCCAGGTTATGCATTTTATTGTCTTATACTTGTTTATAATAGTCTCTTATAATGCTTTATATTTCTGCATTGTCTGTTGTAACCTCTCCTTTCTCATTTCTAATTTTGTTGATTTGATTCTTCTCTCTTTTTTTCTTGATGAGTCTGGCTAAAGGTTTGTCAGTTTGGTTTATCTTCTCAAAGAACCAGCTTTTGTTTTTATTAATCTTTACTATTTCTTTCATTTCTTTTTCATTTATTTCTGCTCAGATCTTTATGATTTCTTTCTTTCTACTAATTTGGGGGGTTTTTTTGTTGTTCTTCTTTTTCCAGTTGTTTTAGGTGCAAAGTTAGGTTGTCTATTTGATGTTTTTTTTTGTTTGTTTGTTTCTTGAGGTAGGATTGTATTACTGTAAGCTTCCTTCTTAGAACTGCTTTTGCTGCATCTCATAGGTTTTGAGTTGTTATGTTTTCATTGTTATTTGTTTCTAGAAATTTTTTGATTTCTCTTTTTATTTCTTCAGTAACCTGTTGGTTATTTAGAAACATCTTGTTTAATCTCCATGTGTTTGTGTTTCTTACAGTTTTTTTCTTGTAATTAATATCTAGCCTCATAGCATTGTGGTTGGAAAAGATGCTTGATATGATTTAAATTTACTGAGGTTTGATTTGTGACCCAAGATGTGGTCTATACTGGAGAATGTTCCATGTGCACTTGAAAAGAAGGTGTATTCTTCTGCTTTTGGATAGAATGTCTTGAGATATCAATGAGATCCAGCTCATCTAATGTATCACTTAAGACTTGCATTTCCTTATTAATTTTCTGTTTTGATGATCTGTCCATTGGTGTGAGTGGGGTGTTAAAGTCTCCTACTATTATTGTGTTACTGTCAGTTTCTCCTTTTATGTCTGTTAGTGTTTGTGTTATGTATTGAGGTGCTCCTATGATGGGTGCACAGGTATTTACAATTGTTATGTCTGCCTCTTGGATTGATCCCTGATCATTAGGCAATGTCCTTCTTTATGTCTTGTAATATTCTTTATTTTAAGGTCTATTTTGTCTGATATGAGGATTGCTACTCCAGCTTTCTTTTGCCTCCCATTTGCATGGAATATATTTTTCTGTCCTCTCACATTCAGTCTGTATGTGTCTTGAGATCTGAAGTGGGTTTCTTGTAGATAGCATGTATATGGGTCTTGTTTTGGTATCCATTCAGCCAGTCTGTGTCTTTTGGTTGGAGCATTTAATCCATTACATTTAGAGTAATTATTGATAAATATGTTCCTATTGCCATTTTCTTTAATTGTTTGGGGTTGATTTTGTATATCTTTTTCCTCTCTTGTTTTTCTTGACTATATAAGTCCCTTTATCATTTGTTGTAAAGCTGGTTTGGTGGTACTGAATTCTCTTAAGTTTTCCTTGTCTGAAAAGCTTTTTATTTCTTAATCAATTTTGAATGAGAACCTTGCCAGGTACAGTAATCTTGGTTGTAGATTTTTCCCTCTCAGTACTTTTAAATATATCCTGCCATTCTCTTCTGGCCTGCAGAGTTTCTGCTGAAAGATCAGCTGTTAAATGTATGGGGTTTCCCTTGTTTGTTACTTTTGGCTTTTCCCTTGCTGTTTTTAATATTCTTTCTTTGTGTTTAGTCTCTGTTAATTTTATTAGTATGTGTCTTGGCATGTTTCTCCTTGGGTTTATCCTGTATGGGACTTCGTGCCTCTTGAACTTGATTATTTCCTTTTCCATGTTGGGGAAATTTTCAACTATAATCTCTTCAAAACTTTTCTCATACCCTTTCTTTTTCTCTTCTTCTTCTGGGCCCCCCATAATTCAAATGTTCATGTGTATGATATTGTCCCATAGGTCTCTGAGCCTATCCTCACTTCTTTTCATTGTTTTTACTTTATTCTGCTCTTCAGAAGTTATTTCCACTGTTTTATCTTCCAGCTCACTGATTCGTTCTTCTGCTTCAGATATTCTGCTATTCATTCCTTTTAAGGTATTTTTAACCTCCGTAATTGTGTTGTTTGTCTCTGTATGTTTATTCTTTAATTCTTCTAGGTCTTTGTTAATTGATTCTTGTACTTTCTCCATTATGTTTTCAAGGTTTTTGATCATCTTTACTATCATTATTCTGAATTCTTTTTCAGATAGTTTGCCTATTTCCTCTTCATTTATTTGGACTTGTGTTTATAGTTTGTTCCTTCGTTTATGTAGTATTTCTCTGTCTTTTCATTATTTTTTTTTTAACTTATTGTGTTTGAGGTCTCCTTTTCCCGGGCTTCAAGGCTGAATTCTTTCTTCCTTTGTTTTCTGCCCTTCTAAGGTCGGTCCATTGGTTTGTGTAAGCTTGTATAGCGTGAGATTTGTGCTGAGTTTTTTTGTTCTTTTGTTTTTCCTGTAATGGCCATGGCTGAGTTAGGTGGTAATCCTGTTTGCTGATGAGTTGGTTTGTATTTTTGTTTTGTTCGTTGTTCGGATGAGGTGTCCTACATAGGGCGGTTGGGTGATGCCAGATGTTGTATTCAAATGGTTTCCTTTGTGTGAGTTCTCACTGTCTGATACTCCATGGAGTTAGTTCTCTGGTAGTCTAGGGGCTTGGAGTCAGTGCTCCCACTCCAGAGACTCAGGGCTTGATCTGAGAAAAGTTCTGCTCTGCAGTTTAAATTCTGTTCTTGGGCCGTCTCAAGAGTCTTTCCACCTCTGAGCTCTGCTTCTCTCTGTGTTATTTCCACCTATGATAGGGTCTCCAGTTAGATGGACAGAGGCTTCTGACTGCACTAGACTCATGTTCCATCCTCAGTAGTCCCAGCTGAAAAACGTGCCCCTTCCTCAAAAGTTAAGCAAAGAATCTGATATTTTCTATTTATTCTTTTTTAACACTCCTCTTCCTCACAGTAATTTTACATTCCACTAACCCTGTCTTTGAACTATCCTTTTGTATTCCTTCTCTTTCTCAACTGCCCTTGCTCTGACTTTTGCTTGGACTTGTAACCTTATTACCAGGTCTCCCTGCCTCCTATCCCACTCTCAGCAGTGGTACCTAAATTGTCTTCTTAAAATACAATTGTAATAATGTAAATCCCTGGATCACAAAGTACACTCTACATTTCTTAACAGAGCTTTCATAATCAAACCCTAACCTACCTTTTTTAGCCTCATGTTTGGCCAGTAACCCATGGTTAAATTTTGCATTCAGAAGGAAGTTAAGAGAGTTTTAATAAGAAGTATTTTTTATATTTGCCACCATAGAGATGTGTGATAATATTCTAACTAAAAAGACATTTTTACATCTGTGAAACTTTCCAACTGCCCTAGAAAGGAAAACGTAGAATGTAAAAACCTGTCCTAATATAGATAACATATTATATGAAATAAAGCCTTCCTGGTAGCTCAGTGGTAAAGAATCCACCCACTAATGCAGGAGATGTGGGAGATGTGAGTTCAGTCTCTGGTCAGGAAGATCCCCTGCAGAAGGAATGGCAACCCACTCCATATTCTTTCCTGGAAAATCCCAAGGACAGAGGAGCCTGGCAGGCTACAATCTATGGGGTTGCAAAGAGTCAGAAACCACTGAGCACCTGAACAACAAACATATGAAAAATATATTTGATAGATCCAGTCTCTTGAAATATAGTGACATGGAAGTGAACTATAGCAAAAGTGAAGTTGACTATTTTATTATAGTTCACATATAATTATTTTCTATTTTTCTTAAGCCATTATTACCAAGAAATTCCCTTCCATTGTGAAGTACATGGTGTATGTCACTGTGTGCAGTACTTTTAACATATTAATGTGGCATGGATTTGTTTGTTTGTTTTGGTGAAGGAGGCTTGTAAAAGCTCATTTTTGTATTAACAGGCATCAGTGTAGATACCAGCTTTCAGTATGGGTGGACTTCCCTTATGTATGCTGCTAGTGTTTCCAATGTAGAGCTGGTTCGGGTCCTTCTGGACAGAGGTGCTAATGCAAGCTTTGATAAGGGTAAGATGTTTTAAATATTTAAAATATGTGAACATTTACTTTGTATACTTCTCTGTTTAGAAACCAAATTATATTCTCTTTGGGGTAGTGATACATACTTTTTCCATGCTCTATTTTCATATATTTACTTTAAAATAAAAACTTGTCTCTTAAAAAATCATAATAAGGGTAAAATGTTTGAGGTAACTGATTATTTTTACTGTGATTTTCTTGATCCCCAAGCAACTATTATGCAAAGTGAAAAAAACTTAAAAGAGTTTTTAAAAAATATCTTCCTGTTGGTTATATAAACAGAAAACCAAATTAGAAACCATAGATATTTTGAAAAACCTTCTTTCCAAAGAGGTAGATTCCAATTATATTACCATTATAACTGATTGTGTTATTAATATGTACCTTTAAAATCTGTGCTAGAGAGTTTTACAGCTCAATTCTGAATTATATCACTTAAAAATTGTTTCAAAGATAATTATTAAATCCATTTCTTTATTTGTTATTAAATCATTTCTACTAATTATTGCTTTGAATAAGAGTATATGTACAAATCCTATTTAATTATTATATTAAATAACTATTTTTACATGTTTACAATAGACAGATTTACTTTTTAATTCAGAAATAGTTTTCATGTGAAATTTTCATATTAACTTTGTACTGCATTTGATATTTGTATGATCATTTCTATTCTGTTTTCTCATTTATATATTTTATATGATTTCATGTCTTAGCAATAGTTTTATGTTTAATCAGTTGCTGTGGTAGGTTTTTCTTTTTATTATGTCATTTAAAATATCACTAAATGAAAGCTATACTTAAATTTTTGAAAGTGTAAAATGTTCTGCCAAAAAATTGATCAGTAGTTTTCTTTCTTTGCTTTTTGTAAACAGAGAATACCTTACAGTTATAAAACATATTTTGCCCAGCATGTCCTCATAAATTATTTTGTGTATCTCACAGGCCTACTCAGGTAGAGGGCAGACATTAGCTTCTCAACTGTAAGGTAAATCTACTCAGAGACTAAGATATCACTGGAGTCATAGTTTATCAGTGACAGAACTGGGACCAGAATCTAGATTTCTATATTTGGTCAATAATGAACCACAAATATAAACCATGGCATGACTTAGTTTAAGTTCCCCAGTTCTTACTTGAGAATTATTTTTTGTCTTTTAATTAACCCTGATCTCCACTGATGCCATAGGAGTCAAGGGAAGAAGAGTTTTAGGAAATGGGATGAGCTGAGAGAGATCAAGTAGGCAAGGACTAAAAAGAAACCAATAGGTGTAGCAGTTAGGACAACTTCAGTAGGAGGGTTTGGTCGTAAGCCAGATCTTATTGAGTTTTAAATGAGTGAGAAGCAAAGAAGTGAAATGAGAGAATATCAGTCATTGTTTTTTATCCATGTGTTCAAGGCAAATTTTAATCAACCAAAAACTGTTCAGTTCCAGGCGGTAAATCTGCACAGAGCCCATGCTCTGAACCACTTTCCTATCCTCTTGAAGAAATGAGAATAGGGAAAGGAAATTAGTAAATGAATTGTAGATATACTTTGGAAATTGTTCATCCCTCATCTCATTTTTAGGTGAAGGAATACAAAATTACCTGTTAAGAACAAGAGATTTGGGAATAAGTTACAGAAGTTTAAAAATGCAGTAAATATTTAGAATGTTTTGAATGATAAAAGAAGTCAGCTAGTTACAATTTCTGATGTGTGCAGGGTTTTCCTCACTTTTCTTTTCATTATAGATAAGCAAACTGTTTTGATTACTGCATGTTCTGCTCGTGGCTCAGAGGAAAAGATCTTGAAGTGTATAGAGCTACTACTTTCAAGAAATGCTGATCCAAATGTCGCTTGTAGGTAAGAATCTTACTGTTTGTTCAAAAATGATGAAGATGTACTTTTCTTTGATTATCAGTCTTTTCTTTGTTAAACATCTGACAGCATGATTTTTTAAAAATCATAACCAATATGTGTTTACTTGGCCATATAACTGATGAATGAAAATGGGTCATAAGGTCATGATTCCAATTGTATAACAGTGTCAAAGGACAGGTATATCATCAAAAGTAGTCTTTCATATTTTAATTTTAGAAGAATATGCTAAGTTGATGTGAGAGGAAGAAAGACAATTATTAACTATATCACTTTCCTTTGAATTACATACTCAAAAGAATATGATAATTGAGCTATAATAGTAAAGCCTCTTAGCATTCTCTCTATAAACACTTATCGACAGAAGTCTGTTTCAGTGTGTAAAGTAGCATGGAAGCCCTTCTGTATTCTGTGGATATAATGAAAATGACAGAGTCTTAGTCTGTATATAATATGAAAAAAAAAGAGAATTTTATCTGTATTACAGACAGGAAGATAATTCTAGATCTTAAAATGGAAGTGATTCACTAGTCAAATGTACCACTTGGTTCTATTTGCACTAAAGGTGAAGAGAAGAATAAAAATTAGGACAAAGCTATTGAGTTCCCTTTGTTGTTCAGTCACTCAGTCCTGTTGGTTTGCAGCCCCATGAATTGTAGCATGCCAGGCTTCACTATCTTTCACAATCTCCTGGAGTTTTCTCAGACTCATATCCATTGAGCCAGTGATGCTATCCAAGTATCTTATCCTCTGTCGCCCCCTTCTCCTCCTGCTTTCAGTCATTCCCAATATCAGAGTTAGCTCTGTGCATCAGGTGGCCACAGTGTTGGAGCTTCAGCTTCAGCCTCAGTGCTTCCAATGAATAGTCATGGTTGATTTCCTTTAGGATTCACTGGTTTGATCTCCTTGCAGTTCAAGGGACTCTCAGGTCTTCCCTAGCACCACAGTTCGAAGGCATCAATTCTTTGGTGCTCAGCCTTCTTTATTGTCCAGCTCTCAGATCCATACATGACTACTAGAAAAACCATAACTTTGACTAGTACAGACCTTTGTCAGGAAGTAATGTCTCTGCTTTTTAATATGCTATGTAGGTTTGTCATTGCTTTTCTTCCAAGGAGCAAGGAAGTTTTTCATTTAGTCACTATTAACAGTGATTTTGGAGCCCAAGAAAATAAAGTCAGCTACTGTTTTCATTGTTTCCCTATCTATTTGCCATGAAGTGATGGGACCAGATGCCATGATCTTAGTTTTCTGAATGTTGAGTTTTAAGCCAGCTCTTTCACTCTCCTCTTTCACCTTCATCAAGAGGCTCTTTAGTTCCTCTTCGCTTTCTCCCATAAGGGTGGTGTCATCTACATATCTGAGGTTATTGATATTTCTCCCAGCATTCTTGATTCCAGCTGGTGTTTCATCCAGCCCAGCATTTCACATAATGTACTCTGTATATAAATTAAATAAGCAGGGTGACAATATACAGCCTTGATGTACTCTTTCCCAATTTGAAACCAGTCTGATCCATGTCCAGTTCTAACTGTTGCTTCTTGACCTACATACAGATTTCTCAGGAGGCAAGTCAGGTGGTCTGGTATTCTCATTTCTATAAGAATCCTCCACAGTTTGTTGTGATCAAACTACCACACAATTGCACTCATCTCACATGCTAGTAAAGTAATGCTCAAAATTCTCCAAGCCAGACTTCAGCAATACGTGAACCGTCAACTCCCTGATGTTCAAGCTGGTTTTAGAAAAGGCAGAGGAACCAGAGATCAAATTGCCAACATCCGCTGGATCATGGAAAAAGCAAGAGAGTTCCAGAAAAACATCTATTTCTGCTTTATTGACTATGCCAAAGCCTTTGACTGTATGGATCACAATAAACTGTGGAAAATTTTGAAAGAGATGGGAAGAAGCTTGCTCCTTGGAAGAAAAGTTATGACCAACATAGATAGTATATTCAGAAGCAAGCTTTGCTGACTAAGGTCCGTCTAGTCAAGGCTATGGTTTTTCCAGTGGTCATGTATGGATGTGAGAGTTGGACTGTGAAGAAGGCTGAGCACTGAAGAATTGATGCGTTTGAACTGTGGTGTTGGAGAAGACTCTTGAGAGTGCCTTGGACTGCAAGGAGATCCAACCAGTCCATTCTGAAGGAGATCAGCCCTGGGATTTCTTTGGAAGGAATGATGCTAAAGCTAAAGCTCCAGTACTTTGGCCACCTCATGGGAAGAGGTGACTCATTGGAAAAGACTCTGATGCTGGGAGGGATTGGGGGCAGGAGGAGAAGGGGACGACCCAGGATGAGATGGCTGGACGGCATCACAGACTCGATGGACGTGAGTCTGAGTGAACTCCAGGAGATGGTGATGGACAGGGAGGCCTGGCGTGCTGCGATTCATGGGGTCGCAAAGAGTCGGACAAGACTGAGTGACTGAACTGAACTGAACTGAACACAAAGGCTTTAGCATATTCAAAGAAGCAGAAGTAGATGTTTTTCTGGAATTCTCTAGCTTTTTCTATGATCCAGCAGATGTTTGTAATTTGATCTCTGGTTCCTCTTTTCTAAATCCAGCTTGTATATTGGGAAGTTCTTCATTCACATACTATTAAAGCCTAGCTTGAAGGATTTTGAGTATTACTTTGCTAGCATGTGAAATGAGCTCAGTTGTACAATAGTTTGAACATTCTTTGGCATTGCCCTTCTTTGGGACTAGAATGAAAACTGACCTTTTCTAGTCCCGTGACCATGGCAGAGTTTTCCAAATTTGCTGGCATTTTGAGTGGAGCACTTTCACAGAATCATCTTTTAGAATTTGAAATAGCTCAGCTGGAATTCTGTCACCTCCACTCGCTTTGTTCATAGTGATGTTTTCTAAGGCCCACATGACTTCACATTCCAGGATGTCTGGCTCTGGGTGAGTGATAACCACTCTACCATCATGGTTATCCAGGTCATTAAGATCTTTTTTGTATAGTTCTGTCTATTCTTATCACCTCTTCTTAATATCTTCTGCTTCTGTTAGGTCCTTACTGTTTCTGTCCTTTATTTTTGCCCATCTTTATATGGAATATTCCCTTTGTATCTCTAATTTTCTTGAAGAGATCTCTAGTTTTTCCCATTCTCTTGTTTTTCTCTATTTCTTTGCATTGTTCACTTAAAAGGGTTTCTTACCTCTCCTTGCTGTTGTCTGGAACTCTGCATTCAGATTGGTATATCTTTCCTTTTCTCCTTTGCTTTTTGCTTCTCTTCTTTTCTCAGCTAATTGTAAGGCCTCCTCGGGCAACCATTTTGTCTTTTTGTATTTATTTTTCTTGGGGATGGTCTTGATCCCTGCCTCCTGTACAGTGTCATGAACCTCTGTCCATAGTTCTTCAGGCACTCTATCATATCTCATCCCTTGAATCTATTTGTCACTTCCACTGTATAATTGTAAGGGATTTGATTTAGGTCATACCTGAATGGCCTTGTGGTTTTCCCTACTTTCTTCAATTTAAGTCTGAATTTTGCAATAAGAAGTTCATGATCTGAGACACAGCAGGTCCCAGTCTTGTTTTTGCTGGCTGCATAGAGCTTCTCCGTCTTTGGCTACAAGGAATATAATCAGTCTGATTTCGGTATTGACAGCTGGTGATGTCCACATGTACAGTTGTCTCTTGTGATATTGGAAGAGGGTATTTGCTATGACCTGGGGGTTCTCTTGCTAAAACTCTGTTAGGCTTTTCTCTGCTTCATTTTGTACTCCAGGGCCAAACTTGCCTTGTTTCTCTAGGTATCTCTTGACATCCTGCTTTTGCATTCCAGATAATGAAAAGGACATCTTTTTGGTTTCTTTGGTGTTAATTCTAGAAGGTCCTGTAAGTCTTCATAGGACCATTCAACTTTAGCTCTTTCAGCATTAGTGGTTGGGGCATAGACTTGAATTACTGTGATGTTGAACGGTTTGCCTTGGAAATGAACCAGGATCATTCTGTTGTTTGTGAGCTTGCACCCATGTACTGCATTTCGAACTCTTTTGTTGACTGTGAGGGCTACTCCATTTCTTCTCAGGGATTCTTGCCCACAATAGTAGATATAATGATCATCTGAATTAAATTTGCCCATTCTAGTCCATTTTAGTTCACTGATTCCTAAAAGGTCGATGTTCACTCTTGCCATCTCCTGTTTGACCACTTCCAGTTTATCTTAATTCATGGACCTAACATTCCAGGTTCCTATGTATTCTTTACAGCATCAGACTTGACTTTCACCATCAGACACATCCACAGCTGAGCGTTGTTTCCACTTTGGCTCATCCTCTTCATTCCTTCTGGAGCTATTTCTCTCCTCTTCTCCAGTAGCATATTAGACACCTTCCAACCTGGGGAGCTCATCTTTCAATGTCATATCTTTTTGCCTTTTCATGCTCTTCATGGGGTTCTCAAGGCGAGAAGGCTGAAGTGGTTTGTCATTGCCTTCACCAGTGGACCACATTTTGTCAGAACTCTCCACCATGACCCATCCATCTTGGGTGGCCCTAAACAGCATGACTTATAGTTTCATTGAGTTGGGCAAGGTTGTGGTCCATGTGATCATTTGGTTAGATTTCTGTGGTTGTGGTTTTCATTCTGTCTGTCCTCTGATGGATGAGGATGAGGCTTCTGCAAGCTTCCTAATGGGAGGGACTGGCTGTGGGGAAAACTGGGTCTTGTTCTGGTGGGCAGAGCCATGCTCAGTAACTCTTTCATCCAGTTCTCTGCTGATGGGTGTAGGGCTGTATTCCTTCCCTGTAGTTGAGGCCAAACTATGGTAGGGGTAATGGCGATAATGGCAACATCCTTCAAGAGGACTTTTGCCAGCACGCCGGGCCTCCTCAGACTGCTGTAGTCAGTATCCTGACCCTGCGGTAGGCCACTGTCAACCCGCACCTCTGACAAAGACTCTCAAGCACACACAGACAAGTCTGGCTCAGTCTTCTTTTGGGGTCACTGCTCCTTTCTGCTGAGTCTTGGTGTGCACAAGATTTTGTTTGTGACCCCCAAGAGTCTGTTTCCCCAGTCCTTTGGAAGTTCTGTAATCAAATCCTGCTGACCTCCAAAGTCAGATTCCCTGGAGATATTCAGTTCCTTTGATGGGAAAGGGACTTCCCAGGTTGGGAAGTCTGTTGCAGGGCCTAAAACTTTTGCAGCAGTGTGAGAACTTTGTTCTCCAGTTTGTGAGTTGCCTGCTCGGCAGCCATATAGTGGAGTTAATGGTGATCTCCTCCAAGAGGCTATATGCCATGCCTCCCAGGACTGCTGTTGCCAGAGCCTCTGTCCCCACGGCAGGACACTGCTGATTCACGTCTCCACAGAAGACCCTCAAACACTCAAAGGTAGGTCTGGCTCAGTCTCTTGTGGGGGTCACTGCTCCTTTTCCTCTGCCCTGGTGCACACAAGGTTTTGATTGTGCCCTCCAAGGGTCTCTGGTGGGTATGAGGTTTGATTTTAAATGCAGTTGCGTCCCTCTGGCCATCTTGTTGTGGCTTCTCCTTTGCCCTTGGTTGTGGGGTATCTTTTTTTTGGTGGGTTCCAACATTCACCTGTCCATAGTTGTTCAGCAGCTAGTTGCAATTTTGGTGTTCTCGCAGAAGATGAGCACTCATCTTATATATATTGATGTTATTTTAATCTTAGCCACTTGCCAAATTGCTTTCTTTCACCTACTTTCTGTCATTTTGCCTTAAACTTAATTAGAGGTCTTGCTGAATGGTACTGAGGAAATTCTGTAATAAAGTTTTTTTATTGTGTGTAATTTACATAAATGTGAAAAAATTCAGATTTTCAGTGCGCAGTTGAATCAGTTCTGAAAAATATGTGTTCATATAACTCACATCTCAACACAGAATATTTTTGTCATCCCAGAAAGTTCCCTCATGCCCCTCCCCAGTGCTGTAGAACTTACTTCTATCACTATAAACTATTTTTTTGCTATTCTAAAATGTTACATAAATATAATTATACAGAATTTTTTCACTCAGGATAATGTTTTAAAGATTCATCCAAGTTGTGTGTGTCAAAAATTTGTTACTTTTTATTGCTGAGTAGTATTCCATTGTATAGAGATTCTGTACTAATAAGAGTATGACAGAGTCTTCTTGACCTCACAAAATGGCTGACCCAGTCAGGCAGAAAGTTGATTCGCTTGGAAATTGAAAGAAAATACAGAATAGTGTATTTAAAAGATCATGAAATTGTTAGAATGCTTCAATAGGCAGAATTGACAGGATATTATGGCTTGCTCTATGCTAAGGCCACATGAGTGCTGACAACATAATGCATGACTCTGTATCCCCAGCAGCTCCTGGTGTTCAGTCCAAGTACCTGTAGCCATCCCTTAGCTTCTCTTCCACAGTGTTCTTCATGTCACTTCTTTCTTGAACTCCCTCCAGATTCCTGTGTCTTTTCCTCAAAAGTTCCCATAACGTTATTAAGTCCTACTTGCCCCCCTCCTTTTTTTAATTTAAAAATTGTGGTAAAACATTTATAACATGAAATTTGCTGTTTTAACCATTTTTTATGTGTACAGGTTATTGTTTTTTTGACTAAACATTTGCCCGAGGCACCCAACACTTGGAGTCTTTCTGAGCAATGCCTGCTTTTCTGATTTGAGTTCTAAGTTAAGCTAAATAGAGATGAGTGTTTTATCAGTTCTTCAGATAGCTGTGACTATCTGCTTCTTTGTTCTACCTGCTGAATGCGTATTGGTGTTTGTTGTATGATTTCGGTATGTGTGCTGCACATCAATATCACTAATTGCTCTTATATAATTTTCAACATTTATTTTACTTCCTTAGCTGTTCTGGTTCATTATTATGGTAAACATTTAATAATATTCAAATTTATTAGATAAATATTATTTAAAAGAGCAACTTTTATCTGCTTTGAGGTTTTGTATTGTTCCCAAACTTTGTGTGTAGACTTTCAAATCAGCTAATACATTTGATTTCTAGGTGTCCATGTATTTTGGCAAAATTTTGTAGTTTCTTCTAATGTTTCTCTGTTTCATCTTGAAAATGGCTAATGAAAAAATCATCAATTTAATGTGGTAGGTATCTCTCATTAAGGCGTCTCCATCTGCCATTTCAAGCATTATTATGAAAAGCTTCTAAATTTGGGGTTGGTACTGCAGCTCTGAAGAAGTCTCATCCATTGTCACTTTAGGTATTACCTGTGCCCTGTTCTTTTCTCTTTTGGGGTCTCTGATTGTATATCTGTTAGACCTTTCTCACTGTATCCTCAATCCCTGTCTTTATTTTCCATTGTCTTGTTTCACTGTGCAACATTCTGGATAATAGCGTCCAGTCTGCCTTCTAGCTCACTGAATCTCATTTCACTTCCTTCTAATTTATTATTAAACTCCTCAATTTGGTTCATAATTTCAGTTTTTTTTTAATTTCTAGAAATTCCATTTGATTCTTCTTAAAATTGACAGGATTATAAGGAAGTTATAAAGTATTATAAAGAAATTTATGACTTTTTGTTCACTAAAAATATTTTCAAGCTCCAAATAAAACTTTAATATGGTCAACATATAGTCTAGATGTAACAATTACAGTATCTGAGATCTTTGTGTGTTTGTCTCTGTTTACAATAGTTTCTTATACTTCTTACTCATGACTAGGTGCTAGTTGTTAGATTTAAAACTTGTTGGAATAATATGAGGCCTCGGATGATCGTCAGAGAGGATTTTGTATATTTCTAAAGATGCCTGGGGTACTTATCACTCCAGGACTCATGTAATCTAAGTTCAGGAGTTGAAGCTCCCTGGAGTATTTTGGTGATGTAAATTAAACCTAACCCTAAACACCTTGTTTGTTTCTAGTTCACCCTTACCCTAAATATACTTAGAGGCACACCTTAATGTGTTTTGATTATGGTTTAATAAATTTCCAACTTTGTTTAGGCCCAGTGCCTTTAATTGTGTTCATCAGGAAGTTTGAAGCCGCCGAAGCCACAGCTCAGATTCCCATTGGGTTCTCAGTTCAGTTCAGTTCAGTTGCTCAGTCATGTCCAACTTTGTGCAACCCCATGGACTACAGCACGCCAGGCCTCCCTGTCCATTTACCAACTCCCAGAGTTTACTCAAACTCATGTCCATTGAGTCGGTGATGCCATCCAACCATCTCATTCTCTGTCTATCCCCTTCTCCTTCTGCCTCCAATCTTTCCCAGCATTAGGGTCTTTTCAAATGGTCAGCTCTTCGCATCAGGTGGCCAAAGTAATGCTTCAACATCAGTCCTTCCAATGAATATTCAGGACTAATTTCATTTAAATGGACTGGTTGGCTTTCTTTGCAGTCCAAGGGACTCTCAAGAGTCTTCTCCAACACCACTGTTCAAAAGCATCAATTCTTTGGCGCTCAGCTTTCTTTATAGTCCAACTCTCACATCCATACATGACTACTGGAAAAACCAAAGCCTAGACTAGATGGACCTTTGTTGGCAAAGTAATGTCTCTGCTTTTGAATATGCTATCTAGGTTGGTCATAGCTTTCCTTCCAAGGAGTAAGCGTCTTTTAATTTCATGGCTGCAGTCACCATCTGCAGTGATTCTGGAGCCCCCAAAATAAAGTCTGCCACTGTCTCCACTGTTTGCCCATCTATTTCCCGTGAAGTGATGGGACCAGATGCCATGATCTTCGTTTTCTGAATGTTGAGCTTTAAGCCAACTTTTTCACTCTCCCCTTTCACTTTCATCAAGAGGCTCTTCAGTTCCTCTTCGCTTTCTGCCATAAGGGTGGTGTCATGTGTATATCTGAGGTCATTGATATTTCTCCAGGTATTCTTGAGTCCAGGTGGTACTTCATCCAGCCCAACATTTCTCATGATGTACTCTGCATATAAATTAAATAAGTAGGGTGACAGTATACAGCTTTGACGTACTCCTTTCCCAATTTGGAACCAATATGTTGTTCCATGTCCAGTTCTAACTGTTGCTTCCTGACCTGCATACAGATTTCTCAAGAGCCAGGTCAGGTGGTCTGGTATTCCCATGTCTTTCAGAATTTTCCACAGTTTATTGTGATCCACACAGTCAAAGGCTTTGGCATAGTCAATAAAGCAGAAATACATGTTTTTTTGGAACTCTCTTGCTTTTTCAGTGATCCGGCAGATGTTGGCAATTTGATCTCTGATTCCTCTGCCTTTTCTAAAACCACCTTGAACATCAGGAAGTTCATAGTTCATGTATTGTTGAATCCTGGCTTGGAGAATTTTGAGCATCACTTTACTAGCATGTGAGAGGAATGCAATTGTGCGGTAGTTTGAGCATTCTTTGGCATTGCCTTTCTTTGGGATTGGAATGAAAACTGACCTTTTTCAGTCCCGTGGCCACTGCTGAGTTTTCCAAATTTGCTAGCATATTGAGTGCAGCACTTTCACAGCATCATCTTATAGGATTTGAAATAGCTCAACTGGAATTCCATCACCTCCACTAGCTTTGTTCGTAGTGATGCTTTTTAAGGCCCACTTGACTTCACATTTCAGGATGCCTGGCTCTAGGTGAGTGATCACACCATCATGATTATCTAGGTTTTGAAGATCTTTTTTGTATAGTTCTTCTGTGTATTCTTGCCACCTCTTCTTAATATCTTTTGCTTCTGTTAGGTCCATACCATTTCTGGCCTTTATTGAGCCCATCTTTGCATGAAATTTTCCCTTCAGTTCAGTCGCTCAGTCGTATCCAACTCTTTGTGACCCCATGGACTGCAGCACACCAGGCCTCCCTGTCATCACCAACTCCCGGAGCTTACCTAAACTCATGTCTTTTGAGTCAGTGATGCCATCCAACCATCTCATGCCATTGTCCCCTTTTCCTCCCACCTTCAATCTTTCCTAGCATCAGGGTCTTTTCCAGTGAGTCAGCTCTTCGCATCAGGTGGTCAAAGTATTGGAGTGTCAGCTTCAGTATCAGTCCTTCCAATGAACACCCAGGACTGATCTCCTTTAGGATGGACTGGTTGGATCTCCTTGCAGTTCAAGGGACTCTCAAGAGTCTTCTCCAACACCACAGTTCAAAAGCATCAATTCTTCGGCACTCAGCTTTCTTCACAGTCCAACTCTCACATCCATACATGACTACTGGAAAAACCATAGTCTTGACTAGATGGGCCTTTGTTGGCTATGTAATGTCTCTGCTTTTTAATATGCTGTCTAGGTTGGTCATAACTTTCCTTCCAGGAACAAGCGTCTTTTAATTTCATGGCTGCAATCACCATCTGCAGTGATTTTGGAGCCCCCAAAAACAAAGTCAGCCACTGTTTCCCCATCTATTTGCCATGAAGTGATGGGACCAGATGCCATGATCTTAGTTTTCTGAATGTTGAGCTTTAAGCCAACTTTTTCAATCTCCTCTTTCACTTTCATCAAGAGGCTCTTTAGTTCTTCATTTTCTGCCATAAGGGTGGTGTCATCTGCATATGTTCCCTTGGTATCTCTGATTTTCTTGAAGAGATCTCTAGTCTTTCCCATTCTATTGTTTTCCTCTATTTCTTTGCACTCATCACTGATGAAGGCTTTCTTATCTCTCCTTGCTATTCTTCTGAATTCTGCATTCAAATTGGGATATCTTTCCTTTTCTCCTTTGCTTTTCACTTCTCTTCTTTTCACAGCAATTTGTAAGGCTTCCTCACACAGCCATTTTGCTTTTTTGCATTTCTTTTTCTTGGGAATGGTCTTGATTCCTGTCTTCTGTACAGTGTCACGAACCTCTGTCCATAGTTCTTCAGGCACTCTGTCAAATCTAATCCCTTGAATCAGTTTCTCACTTCCACTGTATAATTGTAAGGGATTTGATTTAGGTCATACCTGAATGGTCTAGTGGTTTTCCCTACTTTCTTCAATTTAAGTCTGAATTTGCCAATAAGGAGTTTATGATCTAAGCCACAGTCAGCTCCCGGTATTGTTTTTGCTGACTGTGTAGAGCTTCCCCATCTTTGGCTGCAAAGAATATAATCAGTCTGATTTTGATGTTGACCATCTGGTGATATCCATGTGTAGAGTCTTCTCTTGTGTTGCTGGAAGAAGGTGTTTGCCAAGACCAGTGCTTATGAACTGGCAAATGCCCTCAAGGCAAAAGCTAACTGTGAATGCTGAGTTTATGTACCTCTATGTTTTTGCCATATAGATTTTGGTTCAGTAGTTCTTTGATATCGTGTTAGTTCTTCAGTCTTCAAGAAATTTAAAAAAAAATCTGGCTATGTTTAAAGCTTTTCAGTTTTGACCCCAATTTAGCTTGCAATTACTGGAAGCAGAAATCAGCATCTTCTTGATTTTTAATTGATTTTTATTTATGTATGTTACTTTATCAAATCTTGTTGAAAATAGTATTGATTTATTATTTAATAATCAGCTAAATGTGAGTACATATAGATCTACCTTGATCTTTTATTAGTTTTTCTTAGTTTTAAAAATTCATTTTATTTTCTATCCTGTAGGACTAATGGAAAAAAACCCTGACAACTTGAAATCCATTTTTAAATTAATACAAATTATGTTTTATATGTCTCTTGGATCTTGCCACACAATACTTGGTATACTATGTCTAGCAAATATGATAATTTAATACTGATTTATTTATTTGGGGTTTTATAATTTGTTTCTGGGTTAGGCTTTTTTATTTTGTTTTTAAATGAAACATTTATTCATTGTTTCCTGTGTAGCATGCACTGTGTCATTTGCTCTTAAATTTGTTGTCTAATGTAATCCTTACTGCTCAGTGATAGATGGTATCCATTATTTATATAGAACAGAAAGTTGGCAATCAAATGTTTGAGCCTTTGAGTGTAGCAGAGGTTTGGTAAGGAAATTTACAAGTTTGATATGAGTAGGATCCACCATTGGAATGTATTTATATTCCCCATCTTGTCTAAGTTGAGGATTTTTTCAGCACAACCAGTTTAAACAACATGACTTTTCTAATTGTTGCAAAGCACATCTTAAATTGACTTGTATTTTGGGATATTTTTTCCTCTTTCCCTAAATTATTGTAGGTACTTGAATATTTTTACTTGAAAAGTCCACAGATTGCAAAGGAAAATATATGAACAGAAAATATTATCACTTTAATTCAGCAGCATAATCGCTTTTAGCTCTGAAAACACGATGTCCTGCAAGTAAATTAATTGGAACTTGGCAGCTGTGCTATAGTATGGACTTTATTATTCCTTATTTTTTATTTTATGTCTGTGTTATGTCTATATTTTATGTCTTATTTCCTTATTTTATGTCTATAATGCAGTAACAGATGATATAAATTATCAAAGTTTTAAAGGTCTGTATTGGACATACAATGAAATTTTAAACACTTCAGTCTAACCTTAAATTTGCAATTGATATTTTTATTGTTTGAGTAATAATAAGCCTTTAAAATGTATATATAATTAACATTTCTGTTTTTAGAAATTGTATTTTCCCCCTAGTTTGCTAAAACATTTTCTTATATTATTAAAAAAAAAGATATATTTTCTTTACATTCAGAAGGCAACTTTTCTGGCAGAGGAGTGTGTTATATTCACAGTACTTAGTCATGAGATAAGGGTTTTGTAAAATGATGTGGCATTTTCATTTCAATAGATGTTTTATTACCATTGATAAGACTGCACACATGAACCAGTGTTCAAGGTTTTGACGTAATCATTTGTGTGATTGTTAACTTGTTGAATGTTATTGCCGGTAGAGAAAATACTCTGGGAAAAATGTTGCTTTCTTTATCACAATATAAATTTGGTTGTAAATGTCACTGGAGCAGTTTGGTAGATTGAGATGTAATTTTAGATTACAATATTAACTTGTTTTCTAGTTGTAAGTAATGATGTGACATATTTTTGCTCTGAAAGCATGGACTAGTCACAAAAATATTTTCAGAAAAAAATTTTAATAGCTTATTTAGAAAACATTACCAAAAATTATTTTGTGATTTTTTTCTTTTTTCTCCTTTTACAGATTGCCTGTTAACATCCTCTACTTAGTTTTTTATTTACCTGTCTTTTCTTTATCTGCATTTAGGACCTGATTTTTGTTATCAGTTTCACATGCAAACAGTGGCAAATATCTTAGTGTTCCTTGCATATATAAAGTGTAGGATTGATATTGCTATTCATATATGTGTAAATCTGCTTGGTCCGTTTGAAAGCACAGAATGGAGAGGATAAAGGTGAGGAAAGCTAGGTAATGAAAGCCCTTGACACTCATCTCTCAAGACACATGCACAGAAACCAAGACTGAAAAAAAAAAAACTGGGACAGAAACCTTTCAAATTTTGACTTGACTTTGTTTTATTTATGTCTAGCACAGATGATAAATTGTGTGCTGGCTGCTAAAGCTCCCACCCGTAAGAGACCCATGTCATTTCATCTATTTAATTATGGTCACATAGTCACAAAAAGTCGGACACGACTGAGCGACTGAACTGAACTGAACTGAAAGAAGTTCAGTCTTACTGTGTTCACAAAAGAAAAGTCAGCAGTATCGAGTGGGCAGCCCTGATGACTTACCATGTTATTCTAAATGTATTTTCTTCATGGCTATAGTAACTGTATTTCTGATTTACTGTATGGTTAAAGCAATAGTTAATTTATTGAACATAAATTTATACCAAGAAAAATAGATATCTCAAACTTTTCCATTCACTTTTATATATAATTTACTCTTTCTCGGTAATGTTTCTTAGATTTATTTCAGTTTGGGTACTTATCATCCCACTTATCATCCCATGTCCAACTCTTGTGAGATCACATGGACTATAGCCCGCCGGGCTCCTCTGTCCATGGGATTTTCCAGGCAAGCATCCTGAGCCCAGACACTGAACCGGTCTCTCCTGCATTTGCAGGCAGATTCTTTACTACTGAGCTACCTGGGAAGCCCAGGGGCAACTTAAATAGCCTCCTAATTGGTATTTCTGACTGCACTGTTTCTCTGCTTTAGTCAGTCCTATATGCTATTACCTGTGGAACACACTCCCTTTTCTCTTTTAGGTGAAATCCTAAACTCTCAATAGTTTGATCTCCCTAATGTCTAACTTATTTCATTTATACAATTTCAGTGATATTCTTCAGATACATAATCATTTCTACCTCTTTGTTTTTCCTTTTGTTATTCTTCAGTTAGGAATATCCTCTCCTCCCCTCATGGTGCATTCACATTTTGCCGTCAAAGGCCAGATTAATAGTTTGTTAACTTCCCTATTTTATTACAGCCCACAAGAGTGCTTTTTGTTCATAGGCTATGATTTTGGGTAGGTGCTTATCTTGTTTACCACAGTTTTATACATGTCATGTGTTGTTTCTTCATTCTCGCATCATTTAATATATGAAAGTCTTCATTTTGCTGTAAGCTGCTTGACTACTATGGTATTTTTTATTTCCTTCATAATTCTTTCATGTTATATTTATCAAGTTTTTTATTGAATTAGTGTATTTGATACAGAATGGTCATTTATATATTTATAAAGCTTAACTAAAACATATCATTTGTGAAGTAATTAATATATTAATACATTTATACTGAAGAAAGTTTGAAGCATGACTTCAAGCCTGAAAATCTTGGTCCAAATACTACCTCAATAACTTGTCCAAGCTAATATGACTGTTAAGTCGTTTGGAAATCTTTGAGGCTCAGTTTCCTCTGTCATTGAGATGATATCTAGCTAATTAGCAAGATGAATATGAGAATTAAAACAAGATAATGAATATCAAAGGACTTAATTAACATGCTGCCATTTGTTAGTTCTGATGCTTACCAAATATTTAGTCACTAAATCGTGTTCAACTCTTCTGTGACCCCGTGGACTATAGCCCACCAGGCTCCTCTGTCCATGGGATTTCCCAGGCAAGAATACTGGAGTGGGTTGCCATTTCCTTCCCCAGGGTATCTTCTCCACCCAGAGATCAAACCCGTGTCTCCTGCATTACAGGATTCTTTACTGCTTAGTCATCCAGGAAGCCCCTTACCAAAAGTTACATTTACCTAAATTGGGAATACTTCCTGTGTTGTGTTATAAGCACCATGATTTCTAAGATATTCGTTTTGATTGATTTTAAAACAAATAAGTATAGGTACTATTTTTCTTTAAACATTTATTATTTTAATAAAATATACATAAACACATGTGTTCCTATGTGTTAATGATAAAACATTAAAATGATGATTTCGATGTGAAAAAAAGAATCTGGAGTCTTATTGAGGTAAAGAAAAAGAAGTTGCTCAGTCATGTCCAACTCTTTGCGACCACATGGACTGATTGAACCCAGGTCTCCTGCATTGCAGGCAGACACTTTACCATCTGAGCCACCAGGGAAGCTCAGGGAAGACATGTGGAAAGAATGAACATAAACTACCTTTCTGGTAGCTAACCAAGAGAGGGAGACGAGCTACAGGATACTGTCTAAATGGGATGTCAAGTATAGTACTCATTTTAACAGTTAGTCTTTTAACTCCGGTCTGTTAAAAAAAAATGAATTATGCTAATCTGGAGTTTGTCTCACATGCCTCAAAAAGATTACCAAAGTAGTGAATATAATTATTTCAGATACTTTGTAATTAGAAATTCTAATTCATCTTCTTCAGAAGTCTCTTTTTGAACCTTGGTAATGATTATATTTATGTCACCAGATGTATTTTCACAAAAATTAATTTGAAATAAAAACCAACCATATTTCATGTTTTATGACACTTTTTTTCACATATTAGCATTTCTGAAATTGGTATACATCCTCATATTGATGATGTCTTAGATCTAATGAAATATAGTAACTTGTTACTTACCTATTTTAGTAGTCTTATCTTAGTTTGAACTTTTGTATTCAGGAATATCCAGTGATATTAGAAGTCCTGGGAAAAGTGAATGGTGTAAAAATAACATTTAAAATTTACTCTCATATTTCATAGCTTTCAAAAAAGTAAAATTTTTTATTTAAATATACTCTATTTCAGCATTTTCTCACCATAATAGGTTTAATTTTATATGTTAATGGTCTGTGCTAAAGAATGTTAGAAGGATGTTTGCTGATGCAAGTGAAGCATAAGATACAAAAAATATGTTTTTCATTATACCTTTTAATTATACCTTGTACACACATATAGATGACATATTCATTACTGGGAAGAACGGTGCTAAAATTTTATTTTCATGTGGAAAGTCTTCCCACATTCCAGTGTTATAGCAGTAAGTCCACGAATACACAGAAGTAAATCCATTTGTGCCAGGAAAGCTTAATATCTGCTCTTCATGTGTCTCTGTGGAACTGTGCAATTATTAGGGCCTTTATTTAGTCCAGAATTTACTGGATCTTAACCTTTGAAGATATTCATTTCTAATATCCATTAGTACTTATTAAAGCTAATAGACATTAAAAATTAAGAAAAATCATATAAAACTTCTGTATATCAAAACTATAATTCATATAGTCTCTGAAAAGCCATGTTTTGCCCAGTGATTCTAATTTTGCTTTAAGTATGTTTTAAATAAAATAATATAGATTGGTTAACTCCCAGTTTGTTTCCAAGGCAAAGCATTCAGCATCACAGTAATCCAAATCTGTCCTCTAACCACTGATGCCAAAAAAGCTCAGATTACCCAGTTTTTGTGACGACCGCACCTTCTAGAACTCACACCAAAAAAAGATGTCCTTTTCATCATAGGGGATTGTAATGAAAAAATAGAAAGTCAAGAGAGTAACAGGCAAGTTTGTCCTTGGAGTGCAAAATTAAGCAGGGAAAAAGCTAACAGAATGTTGTCAAGAGAACACACTGGCTCAGCAAACACCCTTTTCCAACAACCCAGGAGATGACTCTACACATGGACATCACCAGATGGTCAATACTGAAATCAGATTGATTATGTTGTTTATAGCTGAAGATGGAGAAGCTCTATTCAGTCAGCAAAAACAAGACCTGGAGCTGACTGTGACTCAATCATTGCAAAATTTAGGCTTAAATTGAAGAAATTAGGGAAAACCACTAGATCATTCAGGTATGGCCTAAATTAAATCCCTTATGATTATACAGTGATGGTGACAGATTCAAGGAATTAGATCTGGTAGACAGTGCCTGAAGACCTACGGACAGGGGTTCATAACACTGTACAGGAGGCAGTGACCAAAACTCTACAAAAGAAAAAGAAATGCAAGAAGGCAAAGTGGTTGTCTGAGGAGGCCTTCCAAATAGCTGAGAAAAGAAGAGAAGTGAAAGGCAGAGGAGAAAAGGAAAGATATACCCATCTGAATGCAGAGTTCCAGATAATAGCAAGGAGAGATAAGAAACCCTTTTAAGTGCATAATGCAAAGAAATAAAGGAAAACAATTGAATGGGAAAGACTAAGAGATCTCTTTAAAAAAAATTAGAGATATCAAGGGAGCATTTCATATAAAGATGGGCACAGTAAAGGACAGAAACATTAAAGACCAAACAGAAGCAGAAGATATTAAGAAGAGGTGGCAAGAATATGCAGAAGAACTATACAAGAAAGATCTTCATGACCCAGATAACTGTGATGATGTGGTCACTCACCTAGAACCAGACATCCTGGAGTTCAAAATCAAATGGGCCTTAGGAAGCATTACTACAAAGAAAGCTAATGGAGGTGATGGAATTCCAGCTGAACTATTTCAAATCCTAGAAGATGATGCTGTTAAAGTGCTATACTTAATATATCACCAGATTTGGAAAACTCAGCAGTAGCCACAAGACTGGAAAAGGTCAGGTTCAATTCCAGTCCCAAAGAAGGGCAATGCCAAAGAATGTTCAAACTACCCTACAACCGAGCTCATTTCATGTTAGCAATGCTATGCTCAGAATCCTTCAAACCAGGCTTCACTAGTATGTGAACGGAGAGCTTCCACATGTACAAGCTGGGTTTTGAAAAGGCAGAGGAACCAAAAATCAAATTGCCAGTATTCTTTGGATCATGGAGAAAGCAAGGGAGTTCCAGAAAAACATCTACTTCTGCTTCATTAACACTAAAGCTTGTGACTCTGCAGATCACAACAAACTGTGGAAAGTTCTTAGAGAGATGAGAGTAATTTTACTTGTCTCCTGAGAAACCTGTGTGGGTCAAGAAGAAACAGTCAGAACAGACATGGAACAACTGACATTTGAATTTTGGAAAGGAGTACGACAAGGCTGTATATTGTCACCCTGCTTATTTACCTTCTGTGCAGAGTACATCATGCAAAATGCCAGGCTGGATGAAACACAAGCTGGAATCAAGATTGCTGAGAGAAATACCAACCTCAGATATGCAGATGATACTACTGTCACGGCAGAAAGTGAAGAGGAACAAATGACCCTCTTGATGAGGGTGAAAAAACTGGCTTGAAACTTAGTATTTAAAAAGTTAAGATCATATCTGGTCTCATCACTTTATGGCAAATAGAAGAGGAAGAAGTGGAAGTAGTGACAAATTTTATTTTCTTGGGCTCCAAAGTCACTTCAGGCAGTAATTGCAGCCAGGAAAATAAAAGATGCTTGCTCCTTGGAAAGAAAGCTATGACAAATGTAGACAGAGTATTAGAAAGCAGTGACATCACTTTGCCAACAGATGTCTGTGTAGTCAAAGCTATGGTTTTTTTCAGTAGTCATGTGTGGATATGAGAACTGGACCATAAAGAAGACTGAGTGCTGAAGAACTGATGCTTTCAAATTGTGGTGCTGGAGAAGACTCTTGAGAGTTCCTTGGAAGCAAGGAGATCAAACCAGTCACTCTGAAAGGAAATCAACCCTGAATATTTGTTGGAAGGACTTGCTCAAACTGAAGCTCCAATACTTTGGCCACCTGATGCAAAGAGCCGACTCATAGGAAAAGACCTGACACTGGGTAAGACTGAAGGCAAAAGGAGAAGGGGATGGCAGAGGACTAAATGGTTAGATAGCATCACCAACTCAATGGACATGAATTTGAGCAAACTGGGAGTTTCTGGAAGACAGAGGAGCCTGGTATACGGCTGTCCGTGGTGTTTCAAAGAGTTGGACATGACCTAGTGACTGAACAACAACAACAAAGGCCCCTTTGTATCCTCCCCAATCATACTCACCTTTCCTTCTTTCTTTCCCAGAGGCAACCAGTCTTATAATTTGTGTGCATATTTCCTGCCCATGTTAAATTATATATATATATATATATATAAAATATAAAACTATCCACATGTATATACATATAATCATCCATCCATCTATCCATCTGTACACATCATATAGTAAAATTTGGCATAATTTTAATTCCATTTTTTAATTGAGATCTAATTTACAAAGTGAAATACACAAATCTTAAGTGTAAATTTGAATTATGATGAATGTATATACATGTGTAGCTCACATCCCTTTCAAGTGGAGAATATTTTTCCATTACCCTAGGAAGTTCCTTAAAAGTGCTTTCTGAGACAATCTCCTGAACCCTAGAGGCACCCACTCTTGTTTTTTCTTCCCTATGCTGGTTTAGCGTTTTGGGTTAGTACCTCATACGTTATAAATTCTTAATATCTGAATTCTTTTTAGAAATTTTTTTTTTGCATTTGTGTCTGAATTCTTTAACTCAGCTTAACAGTTTTTAGATACATCCATGTTAAAAGTTATTTTGGGGGGCTCAAAATCACTGCAGATGGTGACTGCAGCCATGAAATTAAAAGACGCTTACTCCTTGGAAGGAAAGTTATGACCAACCTAGATAGCATATTCAAAAGCAGAGACATTACTTTGCCAACAAAGGTCCGTCTAGTCAAGGCTATGGTTTTTCCAGTGGTCATGTATGGATGTGAGAGTTGGACTGTGAAGAAAGCTGAGCGCCAAAGAATTGATGCTTTTGAACTGTGGTGTTGGAGAAGACTCTTGCGAGTCCCTTGGACTGCAAGGAGATCCAACCAGTCCATCCTAAAGGAGACAGTCCTGGGTGTTCTTTGGAGGGAATGATGCTAAAGCTGAAACTCCAGTACTTTGGCCACCTCATGCAAAGAGTTGACTCACTGGAAAAGACTCTGATGCTGGGAGGGATTGGGGGCTGGAGGGAAAGGGGACGACAGAGGATAAGATGGCTGGATGGCATCACGGACTCAATGGATGTGAGTTTGAGTGAACTCCGGAATTTGGTGATGGACAGGGAGGCCTGGCATGCTGCAATTCATGGGGTCGCAAAGAGTCAGACACGACTGAGCGATTTAATTTAACTGACTGATGGCAGTTTTTGCAAATGTTCCATGTATACTAGCAAAGAATGTAATTTAGTAATAGTTGGATATAAATGATCTATGTGTCTTAATTAGGCAACATTTATTAGTTTCATTGCTCAGATCTTCTAAATGACTACTGATATTTTTGCTTGCTTGCTCTACCAGTTACTGTGATTTGTATTTTGTTGAACTTTTGCTTTTATGTTTTTAAGGCCATCATATTCCTGATGCATTAACGTTTTTACTGTTACGAAGTGTACTCCTCTGTATGTCTAGGAATTCTTCTTTATTATAATATCTAATGCTAGTGTGGTTATGTCAGCTTTCTTTTAGTTAGTGTGTGTATAATGTATCTTCTTCCACTGTTTTGCTTTCAATCTTTCTATATATTTTTATATAAAGTAAGCAGTATAGTTCATTTTAAGTCCAGATTGCTTAATAATAGTTTACTTTTAACTTTTACTTTTAATATTTAGTCCATTCACATTTAAGGTACATACTGATATATCTGTTCCATTTAATTTGTGCTCTTTTTTCCAAGATTGTTTTTAGATTAATCTTTTTATTTATTGTAGTTTCCTATCTTGCTATCACTCATTCTTCTATTATTCTTTGAATGGCTACTCTAGAGATTATAACGTGTTCTCTACTTCTTAGAATCTACTATAAATGAGTACTTTTGCCAGTTCCTGGACGATGGCAATAATCTTGGAGTCTTTTAACTCCATTGGCCCATCCCACCCCTTTGTGCTGTTGTCATGTATTTCAAATCTACCTGTATTTTTAAGCCTCACAATATATTATTATCATCATTTTATTGTTTTCAACTGTGTTGTCATTTTTATCTACTTTCATTTAGATTTACTCTTGTAATCATCTTTTCTCGTACTCTTCATGTCATCCCTATATTTTCATGTTTCAGTCAGGGGTCATTTTCTTCTGAAAACCTTCTTTAGTTGATTTGCTGGTGACAGAGTCTTTTTGTTTGAAAACCTTTTTATTTCACTTTAATTTGGAAAGTTATTTTCATGGAGCATAGATTCCTAGGTTAGGAGTTAGTTTCCTCTTGGTATTTTAAAGCTATTATAGTTGTCTCCTGGCCTCCATTGTTTCCGTTGAAAAGCCAGCTAGCTGTTATTCTTATTGATGTTTTGAATATGTTGACTTTATCCTATGGTAGATTTTAAGATTTTCTCTTTGTCTCTTGTTTTGGGCACCTTTGCTATGTATGATATCCCTAGGTTTTCTTTCCTTTCAATTTCTCTAGCTTGAGGTTCATAGAACTTCAATCTGTTGCTTGGTTTATTTCATCATATTTTTAGTATTAAGAAACTGCTTTTGATTCATGCTCCCTCTCCTCTCTTTCCAGGATTTAGACCATTACACCCATATCATGTATGTCTCTTTTCCTTACTTTCCATCTTTTCCCGCACCGTTTATTATAGTAGTTTCCTGGGTATTTTCTCTTGGTCTGGTTTACAGGTGACTAATCCTCTTCTCCTATAGCTCATCTTCTATTAAACCCATGTATTACCTTCTTAATTTCAGTAATCCTACTTTCCATCCAAAATTTCTGCTTTCCTCTACTTTTTCCCTGAAATTTGGGTTTCTAATTAAAATTTTCACTTGTCTTCTATTTCTGAAGCTTATTAATCACACTGATTTTTAAAGTGTGTTTCTCATAATTTCTGTGGGTCTGGTTTTATCATTTCTTTCTTTTGGTCACTTGGTTGTCTGTTAATATGCCTAATTATTTTTGATTGAATAATGTATGAACATTTGTATAGGTCTGTCTGCTTCTAGAAAATACTTAGTTTTTTTCCTGATTGGCAGTTAATCCCTGATTAGATCAGGGTTCTACATTAGTTCATGCCTGGATATTGGGTTTAGTCTGTTTCTTCTATACTCCTTCAGTGGTCTTAACTCAAATTTAGGGGTTTACTTGAGCACCCTCTCCCTTTGAGGGTCATGAATGCCGTATTTTGTCACCTCAACTTTATGAGTGCCGTGGCTCAGACGGTAAAGTGTCTGCCTGCAATGCGGGAGACCTGGGTTCAATCCCTGGGTCAGGAAGATCCTCTGGAGAAGGAAATGGCAACCTACTCCAGTACTCTTGCCTGGAAAATCCCATGGACAGAAGAGCCTGATAGGCTACAGTCCATGGGGTTGCAAAGAGTCAGACACGACTGAACAACTTCTCTAAAAGCCCTTCTCAGCTTTTCACCTTTTAGCGGCTCATTTGTGGTCTGCCTTTCTCCCTCTCTACACATATTTTGTGTAATTTAAGAATGTCAAAATGCCTTGAAGGTAAAAGCCCAGCAAAAGATCTCTTCTCTGCAGGGCCACTTTTCTGCTATTCCCTTTATTCCAGACTGTCTCTAGCTAATAAGCCCTACTTATGCGACCCAGGAATTGGCAAATGTCACAAGGGAAAACCTGTCAGAGAATGTAGGACTCCAGTAAATGCTTCTTTTCTCTCTAGGATCCTGACTTTTCATATTTTAGCTGCCTCGATCTACTACAGTGCCTTCAGACATATTTTGTATTTTGTCAGCTTTTATAGCCTTGGTTAGTGGAAACATTAATGTCATAAAACTGGAAATAACTGGAAATGAATGTTCAATTCAGAGACTTTTATGATTTTCAAAATCTCCTTTATCATAGTTATTTCATTAATCTCCCAGCCAAAAGCTGGGACTAAAAATAGTAGATAACACTGATGTTTACAGTAAAAATGTGACAGGAAGATAAACTAGCTGTTTTTTCCTTGGTACAGAGAAGTAATAAAGATACCACTAAGAAGGTATTTTTTTCCTGCTGTCAGACTTGAGCATTTGGTTCTGCTTTTCTTTGTATGCCCTCTAGTGGAGGTTTTATTGAAAAGAAATAACTAGAAACGTGTATAAAGGCTCTATCATCCACTAAAAACATTCTGCCTAATTTTTATTCTTTTTAACCAACTCTTGATTACTAACAGTTCTGAGGACATTTGGTAGTTGAATTAAAAAACAAACTTAGTATCACTAGTAAATTCAACTAGATTTTGTTAAGCAGTATGTGCTAAGTACTAGGAGATACAAAATAAGACTCAGTCCCTGACCCTACTGTATTTGATAATATGAGAAGATATTATAACACTGTAGTGATTTACAGCATTGTAAGATTAGAGATGATTAAGAGTGTTTCTGGGAATAGAAATTAGAATTTAACCAAGATGTAGAAGACAAGTAAAAGCTCTCTGAAGATTTATCTTTTGAACTGAGATTTGAAGAATGAGTGAGATTTGGCCAGCTCAATATGGCAGAATGGAATAGTCACTGTAGAGGATGGTGCATGTACAGACAGAGAAGGATGCGAGAGCATAATTCATTTGGGCAATTCTAAGTTATGTAAGCAGATGATATGAGTAGAAAATGAATCAGAATTTGGCAGTGGCTAGATAGAACCTGTAACCTGTGTGATCCATGCTGAAATATATGAATTTCATCCTGAAAGCTATTGAACAACTTTAAGACTGAACATATTAGTATTTTATAAAGGTTATTCTGTCAGCAGCCAGGAGGTCCAGCTAAAAGACTTGCTCTTACCAAAGAATTAAAATTAGCAAGTAATTTTGCCTGAATTTGAAGATTAGTTCCAGTATACCTCCAGATAGTTTTTAAATTTTATTTAAAATTCTGGTCATAAAAGATTCCTATTACATTTTTTAAACAATATTTAACTTAGGTGAAAAGTCTTCTGTTTTCCTTATAATGTAGTTGGTTCTTATATATTGTTACAGAACTTGTTCCATGTGTTAGCATTTTTCTTTTGTTTTCCTTTGTTTTTAAATGGGATTTTATCCTATGTACTATATTTCAACTGACTTACTTAAACAGTGTTTCATGGACACTATACAGTATGTATAAATATAGTTCTCTTTATAATGACTGCATTATATTTTACTATATAAATGTGATATCCTTAGTTAACCTAATATTTTACTGAAGAACATTTGGGTTATTTTCAGGTTTTTAATATTATAAAAATGCTACAGTGAACATCTCTGTCAAGTTGGGTAGGTTTTCTATAGAATATATTCCTAAAATGGAATTTCTGACTAAAAGATATATGTATATTTAGAATTGTGATAGACACTGCCAAATTGTTTTCTGACAAATGGAATCACATTATACTACCTCCCACAGTAGTTGAAAGAACCCACATAATGATATTGCTGGATATTTTGATATTCTAAATTTTTCAGTATGATTTGTAAATAATACTTCATGTTCTTTTCAATAATAATTGATTAGTCTTCCACATTTTTGTAAGTGATTTATAAGTATTTCTTTTTCTATTAATTGTGTCTGAACTTTTTTGACCATTTTTCTATTTGATGGTCCACATGTGTCTTATTGATTTATAAGACCTTTTAGTATATGGAATTTTTTTAGTTTATTACATGTGTTGAAGGTGCTATTTCTAGTTTGTTATTTATTTATTTATCTGTTTCTGTTTTTTTTTTTTTTATGCTGTGATTTTTATCTGTCTTTTGAGAAAAACTGTCATAAAGCTAACTTCCAAAATATGTCCTGGACTCAGAGAGTTTAAGAGGTCATTTCTTAAACTTCCAAGGAATATATTATACTAATTCAACTTGAATAATTCCAGAGTATAAAAAGAGAGAGAAACCTTTTAGTTTTTTTTAATAAAATAAACATAATTCTTTTAAATCCAGTAAAAAATTTATCCACTCCAACAGACTTTATAAATCAATCTCATTTATGATTATAAATACAAAAATTCCTTAATGAAGTATCAACAAGGTGAATGTTATCTGCACAATGAATAAATAATATATAATGATCAAGTGGGATTCATGTCAGAATTTCTGTTTCATAGGAAAATGTCTCAATATCAGAGAAATAAATTCTATAAATATGTCAAGAGCTTTTTAAAAAGGAGGTAATCATTATAATAGATGCGAGAATGGTGTTTTTATAAAACTTAAAATCTTATTCTGATTTTTGTAACCTTAGTAAAATTTTACTAGATGAATAGTTCTTCAAGGATGCTTATTATAAGCTTTCTGTCTTACAATGTTTTGGGAACTATAAGGTAATTTAGCCATGTAAGAGAAGAAAAGAGATACAAATAATAGTAGAAATAGCTAATAACGACAGAGCATTTATTTTATGCCTAGTACCATTCTGATTATTGAACATTATTATTTCATTACCACAGATTATGATAATATCACAAATAGGTGCCACAAATATAGAAACTATTTTTTATACTATGTAAAGTTGTAGAAACTAAGACAGTGACAGTTTAAGATACTTGCCTAAGGTTACATGGCCAATAAATACTGAAGACTAGATTTTAACTTTGGCTGATCGACTTTACTTTTAGATATACTTCTTATACTCTAAACTAGGCTTTTTGCAATCCTTTAAAGTGTGATTGGAACAGAGCCATGCTCATTCCTTTATGTATTGTCTGTGACCACTTTTGCGCTGCAGTAGCAGTTGAGTGGTTTTGACACAGCCCTATATGCCCCATTAAGCCTAAAATAATTTACTCTCATACCCTTTACAGGAAAAAATTGCCAGCTACTGTTCTAAGCCATTGAACTATCTTACCTTTGATCAAACTATGAAGGTCTTTTTTATTAGGAAAGAGGAGACACATTTATAGTTTAGATTATATGAATATATACTTGGTAAACCCAAGCATGAACTCAGAAACTGTTCTAAATAGTAATCATAAAGTCAGATAGTTTTCTTTTACCTAATATGCAAAATTCAGTCAGCTTCCAATTTGCAAATAAGAGCCAGCTTTAGAAGAATTGGAGAATAGATCCAAGTCTCATAAGTAGAAAAAAAAAAACACACCATAAATATCTAAAGGTAAATGTAAAAAAAAAATGTGAAGGATCCAAATGAAGAGAAGTTTAAAACTATACTGACTAAAACAAAAAGAGACTTAATAAACAGCCATGCCATTTCCTTGGCTGGGTGATTCAGCATTAAAAAAGACATTTTTAAAATTTAAATTAGTTTGTAAAATTAAACATGTTATTCAGAGTGCCAGGGGAATTGTTTTAACTTGATGAAATGATTCTAAAAGTTCTGAAAGAAAAACATGACCAATAAAAGACCAGGAATTTTCTGAAAACTAATTTTATGACTTCAAGATGTTAAACTGAACATATGTTAAAGTTTTGCCCTTCCATAGCAAACTTTAGACATCCTTAAAGTTTTAATAAACTTCTGTTTGAAACAGAAAGGGAGTTATCTCTGGAATGGAAAAGGAGTCACTCCCTAAAGAAAGAAACAAATGGGAACCCTCTCTGGTAATCCCTAAGAACTGCATTACTGATAGTTCAGGCCAGGGTTGTTGGCTTGAGATTTCCATGCTGAAGGGGTCTTTTTAGGCCAGAAGATGGGTGTGCTCAGTTGCTCAGTCATGTTTGACCCTATGGACTATATAGCCTGCCAGGCTCCTCTGTCCATGGAATTTTCCAGGCCCATATACTGGAGTGGGTTGCCATTTGCTACTCCAGGGAATCTTTCTGACCCAGGGGTCAACCTGCGTCTCTTGCATCTGCTGCATTGGTGTCTCTTGCATCTGCTGCATTGGCACGCAGATTCTTTACCACTCTGCCACCCAGAAGTCGTAGAAGATCGCAACCACAAAGTATCAAAACCTAGAGAATGTAAGCATCGCAAAACAAGGGCAACAAATCTAACAGAAGATGCACTTAGACTAGATACAGTGGAAAAAATCAAAAGAATCTAAAAAGGACTATATTCCTCTGAGGAATAAAAGAGGGATTTTCTTCCACAAAACAACAAACAGGAATTAAGAAACAAATAGAGTGAATTATGAAAAACAAACTGTTATTGAATATTAACCTAAATATGTGTGAAGAATAGCAGATGACGCTCAGCTGAAGAGCTAATTAGTAGACTGGAAGATAGATGTGAGGAAATCTCCAGTATTATACAACACAAAAAGTTACAAAGGAAGAGGTAAGAGACATGGAGAACCTCACCAGAAGTTACAACATCTGCCCTAATAAGAGTTCCAGAAGGAGGAAATGGAAGCTAAACTATATTTGAAGTAGTCATGGCCAAGAATGTTCCCAAACTGAACACACAAATCCTTAGGATTGAAAGATCTACCAAGTGCAAACTAAAATTTATACACATAATGATGAAGATATATAACTTATATTTTAACTTAAAATATATAGACACATCACGGATTCCCAGATGGTGCAGTAGTAAAGAAGCTGCCTACCAATGCAGGAGATGAAAGAGACGGTTTTGATCCCTGGATTGGGAAGATCCCTTGGAAGAGGGCATGGCAACCCACTCCAGTATTCTTGCCTGGGAAATCCCTTGGGCAAGGAGTCTGGCAGGCTACAGTCCATGGGCTCTCAAAGAGTCGGACACAACTGAGCACACACACAGAGACACATCATAATAAACTTTGAAATATCAAGAATAAAGGCAAAATTCCTAAATGTTATCTATAGAAAAGACAGTTCACTAAGACAATTCTTAATCAAGAAATGACCATCTGACATTAGAATTCTTAATAACAACTATATATGGGAGAAGACAGATGGTCTGAGGAATAAACTTTGAACTATAATTCTATGTTTAGCCATTCTGTTATTCAAGAGTGAAGGCAAAAATAAAGACATTTTCTTATCTACAAGAACTTAAAGTTATCATCTTAAGCAAAAGTACAAGTGACATTTTGAGTGGGATTATACTGTGTATTACAGGATATTTAGTAATTAAATGCCAATAGGTGATTCCAGTCATTTGATAAACTAAAATACCTCCTACATATTTCAGAGAAAAGTGCTACCAGTCAAGAATTGTGTTCAACTGACTCTTAAAAATAAATCTTGAAAGTTAATTACAAAAAGGAAAATAAACTCAGAGGTAGTGAGATACAAGATATAATGCTGAACAAAGAGATTAGTAAATATATTGGTAAATTGAAATAACTATTGACCATAAAAAAGACAGAGAAAAAGTGTATGTGGTATACTAAATTTTCATGATAACAAGTTTGGAATGTGGGTGGCTGAGAAAAGAATGAAGCAAAATAAAAGTAAACTTCTCCCTTCAGATGAGACTAAAGTTATTCACTTTAGTTGTTGTTAAATGGTAAGGTGAAGGATGTTAGGAAAAAAGCAAAAAGGATTTAAGAGTAATAAGCACAGTAGTTCCCCTCTTATCTTCTGTTTTGCTTTGTGTAGTTTCACTTACCTGTAGTTATCTACAGTCTGAAAATATTAAATGGAAGATTGCAGAAATAAACAATTCATAAGTTTTAAATTGCATGCCATTCTATGTGATGTTATTAAATATCTTGCTGTCCCACCCAGGACATGAATCATCCCTTGTCCTGCATATCCACACTGTGTATGCTACCCTCCCATTAGTATAGAAAAAAAACATAGTATATGTAGGGTTTGGTACTATTCACTGTTCAGGTATCCACTGGGGGTTTTGGAGCATATCCCCTGTGGATAAGAAGGGACTGTTGTACCAGAAGGAAAGAAGGATTGTTAAAAGCTTTCAGATCAAGGGGCAGTAGTGGTGTTAGAGGGTGGATAGAACATACAGAACTTGATTCAGTCCAACAAGACTTAAATGCATATATTTATCATGGAAACATGATAAATAAAAAGTGCAAAAATATAGTGTCAGAAATAAGTTTAACTATATTAATATAAAAAAAAACTAGTTGGTAAAGCTCACTGATTATAATATACGGCTAAAGTGAAGTGAAGTGAAAGTCACTCAGTTGTGTCTGACTCTTCAACAAAGATAAATTGGCTGAATTGGGTTGTGCTGTGTTTAGTCATGTCTGACTCTTTGCAACCCTATGGATTATAGCCCGCCAGGCTCCTTTATCCATGGAATTCTCTAGGCAAGAATATTGGAGTGGGTAGGCATTCCCTTCTCCAGGAATCTTTCCAACCTAGAGATCGAGCCGGGGTCTTCCGCATTGCAGGCAGATTCTTTACCAGCCTGAGCGACCAGGGAAGCCCATGGCTAAAACCAAAAGCCAATGAAATCACAGCTAAAATACAATAATACATAAAGGTTGAAAATAAAATGATAAAGAAATATTCATTTAGAAAGTACCTATACCTGGTGGATAACAAGACCAAAAAAACCCAGAAACTCTCTGGGATAATAAATTATTTATAGGAACAAAGAGAAAGTATTCATTTCGATAAAAGCAAAAAATTTAACAAGAACAGTTTTAATATAAATGGCTTTAAAATATATGAAATGAAAATTATGGAACTGGAAAGGAAATAGAAAATCTATAATTATATTTGAGTCTTTAGTATAAATGTATTAGAGAAAATAAAGATATAGGTGATTAAGATAACATTTAACAGGCATGTCTAATTCATATTTATCTAGAATTCTGACTCCAACATAATTTATATAGATTATTTTCAAATACACATGGATTATTTTTATAGTAGTGTCCTAGGCCATATAGGAAGCCTTAATAAATTCCCTTTTAAAAAGTTATGTAGAACACTTTCACTAATCAAAATGTAACAAACTTAGAATTTAATAACCAAAAGCCTCCTCAATGCATAAAAGCAGGTATTTAAATTACATATTTTAATAACTTCTAGATTAAGAAGGATTTTAAAGGAAAATGATGATTGAACACAATTATATCACATTGATATCAAAACCTGTGTGATTCACACAAAGCAATACTCAAAGGGAACTTAAGAGTTTTAAAATCATTTATTGACAAGTCAAAACACTACATAAACAGCATGATATTATTTATATTAAAAAAATTTTTTTCCTCCACACATTTATATATGTAAAATTTGTTCTTTTTGTTTGCTGAGATCTGGAAAGATACCCAACTCTTATCATTAATTATCTGTAGTATTCTAAGGGAAAAAAATATATGTGTAAGTTAAGTAATTTTAAAAAATCAATATGTCATTTTAAAAAGAGTAGTATGTAATTTGCCTTGTATTTTAAAATCACAATAATTAAAATGTGTGTTATTAGTGGAAAACTCTGAATTGCTGATCTCTAAAAGTAAAACAAAAGAAAATCTGGGATGAAATCCATGAATACATGAAATTATTAAATGATTAATGTGGCATCCAGACTAGTGGGGAGAAAGTGGATCATCATTTTGGTGCTAGGGATTTAAACAGCTACTTGAAGGAGTAAAAAATGCTGGTTTCCCCATAGCCAATATAATCATACTCATGGTGAAAAACTGAAAGCCTTCCCACTAAAATTTGGGACAAGACAAAGATGCCTGTTCTCACCTCTTCTATTCAACGTAGTACTGGAAGTTCTAGTCACAGAAATCAGACAAGAAATAAAAGGTATCCAATTTGGAAGGGAAGAGGTAAAATTGTATTATATGCAGATGATATGATAATTATATAGAGAAAATTATAAAGACTCCACACAAAAACTACCAGAACTGATAAATGAATTCAGCAAGGTAACAGGATACAAGATTAACATACAGAAATTGGTTGCATTCCTCTATACCAGTGATGAAATATCAGAAAGACAATGTAAAAAATATATGTATATATACATGTTTTAAAATCATATCTCCCAAAATAAAATACTTAGGAATAAAGCTGACCAAGGAGATGAAAGACTTGTATACTGAGAACTATAAAACATTAATAAAAGAAACTATAGATGATTCAAAGAAATGGAAAGATATCCCATGTTCTTGAATTGGAAGAATTAATATTGTTAAAATGGCCATTCTGCCCAGAGTAGTCTACAAATTTAACATAATCCCTATCAAATTACCCATGATATTTTTCACATAATAGACCAAATCCTAAAATTCATATGGAATGATTATACACTCAGAATTACTGAAGCAATGCTGAAGAAGAACAAAGCAGGAGACGTAACCATCT
Source organism: Oryx dammah (assembly GCF_014754425.2). Taxonomy (NCBI): domain Eukaryota; kingdom Metazoa; phylum Chordata; class Mammalia; order Artiodactyla; family Bovidae; genus Oryx; species Oryx dammah. The sequence continues at coordinate 51,364,351 of NW_024070202.1, forward strand.
CAGACTTCAGACAACACCCCAAAGCTATAGTAATCAAGACTCTATGGCACTGACACAGAAATAGACGGATCATCAGTGGGCAGAATGGAGAGCCCAGAAACAAGCTCACATACCTTTGGCCAGTTAATTCTCAAGAAGGGACACAAGACTCTACAATGGGGAAAAACAGTCTTTTCAGCAAGTGGTGTTGGGAAAGTTGGACACCTGCATGTGAATTAATGGAGTTAGAACACACCCTCACACCATCCACAAACTAAACTCAAAATGGCTTAAAGACTTAAGACACAACACCGTAAAACTCCCATAAGAGACCATATGATAACAAAACATTCTCTGGTGAGTATAACTCATACTGATGTTTTCTTAGGTCAGTCTCCCAAGACAATGGAAATAAAAACAAAAATAAACAAATGGGACCTAATCAATCGCACAAGCTTAAAAATGAAAAGACAACCTACAGAATGGAAGAAAAAATGACCCAAGACTGACAAGGGCTTAATTTCCAAAAATATACAAACAGCTCATGTAACTCAAGAACAACAAAACAAAAGCCAAAAAAACCAATGCAATTGGAAAATGAGCAGAAGACCTAAAGAGACATTTCTCCAAAGAAGTAATATAGGTTACCAGTAGGTACATGAAAAGATGCTCAACAGTGCTAATTATTAGAGAAATGCAAGTCAGGATTACACTGAGCTACCACCTCACACTGGTCAGAATGGCCATCATTAAAAAGTCAGCAAATAACAAATGCCAGAGAGGATGTGGGGAAAACTTACATTCCTTCCCACACTGCTGGTAGGAATGTAAGTTGGTATAGCCACTGTGGAAAACAGTATGGAGGTTCCTCAGAAAATTAAAAATAGAATTACCATATGAACCAACAAATCCACTCCTTGGCATATATCCAAACAAAACTCTTGTCCAAAAAGATACGTCACCCCTGTGTTCATAGCAGCACTATTCACAGTAGCCAAAACATGGAAACAGCGTAAAGGTCCATCAACAGATGAACGGATAAAGATGTGTTGCATATATACAATGGAATTCTACTCAGCCATAAGAATGAAATAATGCTATTTGTAGTAATATGAATGCAACTAGAGATTATCATATTAAGTGAAATACGTCAGAAAAACAAATACCATATGTTATCACTTCTATGTGGAATCTGAAGTATGACACAGTTGAACCTATCTGTGAAACAGAAACAAGAATCACAAATGTAGAGAATAGACTGGTGGTTGCCAAGGGGGTAGGGTGGGAGAAGAATTAAAAAAAAATGCAAGAGGACTTCTTTGGCGGTCCAGTGGTTAAGACCCTACACTTCCAGTGCAGGGGACACTGGTTCAATTCCTGGTCGGGAAACTAAGATCCTGTGTGGTACGGCCAAAAAAAATGCAGGGCTCCAATCTCATGCCAGAGTAATTTCATATGCCTCAAAATATTTAAAAATTAAACAATACAAAGTCACACAAATGCTTATTAAAATTACTAGATGAAAATGTGGATGAATATATGTTGGACTGGCAATGGTCTTTATAAACATGACATAGGATATCTGGAAACTTGGCTACCAGAACATCATTCTCATCCTCTTTGTTCTCAACTCCAAACTGTGCCTTTCCCAAGCCTTGGGCTGATAAGACCTTAAGGGAGCTGGGTGCTGATGAGGACTCAGGCTTGCGTTCCTATCCTTGCAAAACATACAAGCTCCATTCCCCAAAAGTAGGAAGTTACCATGTTGTAAGCTTAGATGGAGAGCAGCTGACCCCACAAAAGTTGGACGTTAGGACATCTGGGACCTGGAGTAGAGCTGATCTTGCATGAATGTCTTAGGTTTCCAGCCTCTTATTAAAGACTTAGAGCTAAACAAATGGGCTAAGTTATCTCTTGGCCACTTAAATAAGCGGGCTTAGTTATCCCAGAGGTTGGGAACATTCTGGAAGATAGGAAAGCAGAGAGAGATTCTAGATACTTCTGGAGGGAGCTAACAGCCTTAAACTAGAGACCCACTGCATAAGCAACTTCTTTGATTTTCAATATCTATAAGGATTTCTGCCATTAAAAATACTACAACTACTAGACCTGAGCCCTAAAGAGCCAATACAAAACAAACAAACAAATTTCCCAGCAGCTAGTGAAAAGACTGACAATTAAAATATTTGCCTAGTACAATAAAACTGCTAACAGGAAAAGGCAAAAAAACCTGAATTAAAACTTACGAGTACACAAGGAGATCTAAATGCAGCATGAAGAAAGATCTCTTGAAGCTTAAAAATTGTGGCATTTCAATTCAAAGCTCAGGAAAGAAAGAAGACCATGGAAGACTGGTAATAATAAAAACACATGCTGGTAAAAAGAAATCGTTCTTAAGCTGAAAAACTATCATAAATGCATATCAAAACAAAGGAACAAACAAAAAACCCTACATTTTTGAACAGTTCTCAAGCTTTAGTTTGGACTGATGGAAAGACAAAAAAAAAAAAAAAAAGACACTCCTAGGCATAAATTCTGATTATAATGTGTAAACTCTAAAAACAAAGAGGAAATTTTTACAAGTTTCCAGGCAGAAAGAATTAAGTTTTTAACAATGAAAAGTAGATTACAGTGGCATCAGACTTCTTATGAGCACAGCTGAAACTAGAAAAGAATGAAATTGCATTTTCACTTAGATGAAGGTATGCAGCCTAAAGATCTTATTCTCAATCAAGCTGTGCCTCTCGGGTCGGAAAAAAAAGATTGTCAAAGATATGCAGCAACTCAGAAAATACATTACCTAAGAACCCTAGCTGAGGAAAATGCCTGAAAAAAGACTAGCCAAACCAAAAAGAACCAGAGACCTCATGAAGGCGGAGGATAAAGAGAAAGCATTGAAGAGGGATGAATTTTGATAAATATGTATTTAATAGATAATATTAGACTGGGAATGTGAATTGTGAGCGCTAAATAAGGATTCTGGAAATGGCAAGACAAAATGCAAGCCAAATTCTAATAATTACTAGATTATGCCAACAGATTGTAAGAGCTATAGTTTGCAGTGAGTTGGGGGATACCCAGGAGAAGAAAGGAAACAAAGAGTATTCAGGAGGCTTTATTCTGTTTGAATACAAGTAGGGAGAATGTGTCTTGGTGGATGAGGAAACCATAATCTTATTAGGAGAAACAAGTCTCATCTTGCTTACCTATAAGAGAGTGTTTTACTAGGGTAATGTTTAATGGCATTTTAAAAAAAGGAAAAGCAGAATCAGATTTTCAAGGGGAGAAATGCAGTGAATGGTGGTTTTGTTGCACCAGCAAGACAGAAGAGTATTGTCAGATATATCAGTCATTACGCTAAATGAAGATGGACTGAATTTTTCAACTGAATATTGGCTTAAAAACAAAAGACGGCTAAATGCTATTACAAGAAAATTAGAAGAAAATGGGTATGAAATATCCCATTACAGGTGGAGGTAAACCCGTGGAAATCAGGATTATCAATACTAGCTATTACTAATATTATATACAATAAACAGAATAAATTTTGTACTGTAGTAAAAGATCAATGAAAATATAACAAACACAGACCTGTACACACTATAAATTGAAACCTATTAAAATTCAAGAAGTAGGTCAAAATACAATGATAGGAGGAAATTTCAGTATTTATCTCATTACACAAATCTAACATATGTAAATTGAGTAAGGATATAGATGAGCTGACTAACACAGTCAGTAGACATGAGATGATGTAATAGATAAGAAAAGTCTGCCTGTATTAAATGCACACATGACACGCAACAGAGAAGCAGACCATTATACTAGTTACTGCATGGTTTGCGGGTGGTGGATACAGAGACAAGTCAGGATCATCATGGGCTGCCCTTGTGGCTCAGCTGGGAAAGAATCTGCCTGCAGTGCAGGAGACCTGAGTTCAGTCCCTGGGTTGGGAAGATCCCCTGGAGAAGGGAAAGGCTACCCACTTCAGTATTCTGGCCTGGAGAAGTGCATGGACTGTATAGTCCATGGGGTCACAACGAGTCGGACACAGCTGAGTGACTTTCACTTTCACACTTTCAGGATCATTATCCTCAAAGAACTGATATTCTGGTTGAGAAAACAGATGAATTGAACAAATACTTTGACATGAAAGGTGACCTGATTAAAATAAGCACAGAGTGCTCTGAGAACATAGAGGAGCGTGGGGTTGCTATCTAAGATGAGGCAGATCATCAAAAATTGGGGGGCATGCTGGCTTCTAAGATTAACCCCAGAAGTAGATTATGAATACATTGGTTGAAAAGCAAAAGGACATTTCGACCAGAAGTGCTCTGGAAATAGGCAGAGGAGAGAGACGAATTCATGCCTGCAGAACAACTGAAGTATTTTACTGGAATGGAATAGGATGGCAGGTACTAAAAGGTAGAGAGGTAGACAGAGGACTTATGAAGATCCTCATAGGTGTAACCCTGAAAACTTCAAACTGAATTTGTTTGATGAGGTTTACAAATGTAGAGGAAAGACTGGAGACAAGGAGGCCAGTTGTGATTCTGTTGCATGCAGTAATCCATGTAAGAAGTGATGAGGACTTGAAGACAAGGAAGGAGGCGAGTGTAAAGTACAGGTACAAATGATGGGAAGGAGGTAAAACTGGCAGGAAAGCTGGGCTGGCTATGAGTACATGAGAAGTCATAGATAAATTCATTCAAGCTTCTGGCTTGGATCATGCTGGACCTGCAATGCTGTTCATGGAGATAGGTAATAACAGAGAGTACTGTGTGTTGGAGGGAAGATGGTGACTTCAGATTTAGGTATATGTTGATTTTGAATTTTGTTGGGATACCCAGGTGGAAATGAGAGATATGATCTGGAGCACGAGAGCAAAGCCTGGGCTAGAGATACAGATTCAGCAGCCACCAGTGCATTAACAATAGTCATGAGAGTAGGTGAAACCATACAGGTATGTTTAGGTAGTGAAAAGGGAAGAATATTGAGGACAGCAGCCTCTTGAAATACATACCTTTAAATGCTAGGAAAATAAAAGGAGTCCAAGTAACTGCTGACCTTTGCCAAAGCAGTTATGTATTGGAAGGAGCAGGCAGAACAAAACAGAAGGGGAAGTAAAGAATTCTTTATATTAAATCTCAGGAAATAAATAAGATGGAAATTAATATTGAAAGTAAAGTTATCAGTAGCACAAATAGTTATCATGTCATTTGATCAAACCAGTTAAAAGTTTTATAACTTCCCTGAAGAGTTTATAATAAGACCATTTATAAGTTCATAAGAGTTTGTAAGATTGAAGACTTAACTTAGATTTCATTAATCTATGACAGGCAGGAAACTATAGATGTTAGAAGTTTCTGTAGATATAAAACCACTGTAAGAATTGTTCTGTTCCCTCTCAAAATGGTCATGCAACATTATTGATAGTATCAGTAACTCTAATAACTTTCAGAAGCTACGTAACACACTGAAATGTTGAATATTGAAGCTGATGCTGCAATACTTCGGCCACATGATGGGAAGAGCTGACTCATTGGAAAAGACCCTCATGCTGGGGAAAATTGAGGGCAAGAGGAGAAGGGGGCAATAGGGGATGAGATGGTTGGATGGCATCACTGACTGAATGGACATGAGTTTGAGCAAACTCAGAGGGATAGTGATGGACAGAGAAGTCTGGCATGCTGCAGTTTGTGGGGTCGTAAAGGGTTGAACATGACTTATCGACTGAACAACAAATACACGTTCTAGATAATCTAGACTCCATTATAGGAGTTTGCTATCCCATTCAGTAAATTCAACTAAGACATCAATGAAGCTTTATTGTAACACATATTCAGTTATGATCTGAAGCATCTTAGTCTGCAAACTATACTAGTCTAGTAGTTTTACTATCTAGGATGACATAAGCATTTATAAAAGCCATTTTATGTCTCTGTGAATTTACAGACTGAAAATTATATCCCTGCTGTTTTCTAAGATTCTATTATAAGAAAAATTGATATTTAAAAGAACCTCAATTTTCAATACAATTTCAGTACAGATTCAGAAATTTTCAGTAATAAGTTTCAAGCAGATAGGACACTCAGACTTTCATGTTACCTTCCCTGGAAAAGATGAAAGAGTGTAGAGGTGGAAGGAACAGCATTTGCACAGTCTCTGAAAGGGGAAGAACTTGGCATCTTCAAAAAGAATACGTGGCCAGAACAGAAGCATGGAGAACAGTTATGAGGCTACTGCAAAAATACAAATCAGAGAAATACAGTGATAGCATGGAGCTAACAAGTTGATGAGACATGGTTAGATTCTAAATATGATAGGAAAATAGGGAACAGGACCTTCTGATGACGTGTATATGGAGTGCTGGAGAAAAGTTATGAATGATGCTTACTTAGTTTTAGGCTGAGTTATTTGGTTAATGGAAGCTCTGGGAAATAGGGAACCTTGAAAGGAGCAGATTTGAGCTATTGTCAGGAAGGTGGGAAGAGAAGCATCAAGCGGTCTGAATTAGACTTAGGAAAGAATTTGAATAACCAGTTTACTCAAACAAACTCATTCTACTGTATATATTCTCCCTATTTGCTTAGCTATCCAGAAATTCACACTTCACTTTGTCAAGATTGTGTACTAAGGCCACTATGTAGGAGAAATTCAAGGTAGAGGAGGCAGTGTTTGACAAACTACCTTAGCATGTAATTCTAATAAAAAGTTAACATTTTAACGTACTAGGAAATAGAAGGAACAGATAAATGCGTGAAACTTTCTGTGTAAAGACATTGGTGTGAAATGACCAGATTCAGGATATACCTTATGTCAACAAATCTTACAGAGAAATATTGTTTATATGTAGTATATGTAATATGAGTAATCAAGACAGTCTTCCTTAATGAGATCAAAATTGAGAATTGGAAAATTATTTTATTTATTGTTCTTTTGTGAAGGTCTTTGTATATAGATCAGATATTTGTGGTATCTCAGGAAGATTGAGCCCAGAATCCTAGATCTCCTTTAAAACAGACTGTGATACTAAGTTCAACCCAAGTAGAACTAATAGAACCTTTCTGGTATCCTTTGTAATTAGGTTCAGAGGCTGAATGACTTCCAGAAGTCGAGGGGTTGAATCTCTAATGTGGGGAAGTGATCCACTAGAGGGAGACCACTGTGTTCTCCCAGAACATAACTCTCAGAGTCTGACAAAACTGTTGGACTGATGTCTTTCTTTATTAAAGTAAGCCTCAGGGTAAAATTCTCTCAGTCCTAAAGTCAAATTATAATAGAACACATTAAGAAGTAAGAGATCTTAAACTTATATTTTTACTAAATAAAATACAGATTTTAAAGTGTAATAAGCATTTAAAATGAGCAATTTTGAGAACATGGGGTCGGTGGGGGCGCTTGTTTGTGTTGTTCATCACTATTTTCCCAGCATAAGCATAGTGAGGTACTCTGATACTTTGATATGTGAATAGGTAAATTAATGAAGCCTCATATTAAAAAGTATGGGCTCATTTAGTGATTTTTTAAAGACACATTTCTTCACTAGAGGGTGCTGTGTAAGCATTCAATGCTTTTAAGAGTGTAATCTCCTTCATATTTTATTTATTTGCTGATAAATTGGATTTTTAGATTCTTTTCCCCCTGCTTTGTGAAAAGCTTTCCCATTTCTTTGCTCTCAGAACAGCACTGATGGTTAAGTTCAGCCTTTGAAGAACTGTGAAGGGCAGCATTGACAGTTGTCTTTCCTTCCTCCTCCTCAGGAGACTTATGACACCAATCATGTATGCTGCACGTGACGGCCACCCTCAGGTTGTTGCTCTCCTTGTTGCTCATGGAGCAGAAGTTAATACCCAGGATGAGAACGGCTATACCGTGAGAACCAACTCTACAGCATTCCTCTTTATCTCTAGGACATTGATATCTTACTATCAGTAGTTGGCAGAAAGGTTTTAAGAAGTAAAAATTACAGAAGGGCTGGGATGTAATTGCTGTTCAGTAAAGAAAAGCAACAGTTTCAATGAGAAAAAAGACATTATCTGCCTTTGTTGGTCAGTACCCTTGACAAAAGAAACTAACACATAGCAAAGCCTGGATTCTATTAGACTACAAATAGAATTCCTTTTTATAGAAAACAGTTCTCTGATTGACAGATAAATCGTTTTACTCTGTAACTTCACTTGACTAAGACGTTATTTGGTTTTACAAAATCAGTGAACATGGCAGTCTGCTTTGCAATTACAACATTGGAAATATGTTTACATTATATTGTGAAATGATAAAATTGCATCATTCCATTAATTAACCATGTTCACTTTTTTATTGTGCCATAAATACTGTTGAGAAGTTTTCTTCTCTGTGTCATATGTACTCCCTCTCTTTAAACAATCTTTTTTTCCCCCACTTACAGGCTTTAACATGGGCAGCACGTCAGGGTCATAAAAATGTAGTTTTGAAGTTGCTTGAACTTGGAGCTAATAAAATGATACAAACCAAAGATGGAAAGACACCAAGTGAAATTGCAAAAAGAAATAAACATCTCGAGGTATCCTGTTATTTAGCTAATTTTTCTTAGTTTACATTATTGTTTGTAAAACTTTTGTATGATTTTGTTAGAACTTGCTACTATAATAATAATTTATCTATTACTAAATGTTTCAGTATGTAATTTTCTCCCAGCCAGGTAATGAAAACTTTAGTTTACTAGAGTATTTATCTTTTTACTAAATAAGAGGCATTTACAATGTGGTAATTTAAAAGCTATATAAAGGGATAATAAAGTCTTATCTGGCCCTAGAAATAAAATTGTAACAGACTATTTATTTAAACACTTCCAACTGATTTTCAAAAATTAATTAATTTTCAAAAATTAGTGTATTGACACAGCTAGTAAAATTTCAAAATTTGCACATGTAAACTATTGTTTTTAAACTTTAATTAACACATATTAGACAATTTAAAAATTAAATACTTTGAACTACATTTACTCCTATACATTTGACAAGGTATATAGTAAAGTAATAACATATGGGAGTATATGATTTACTGTCATTCAGATAATAAAGTCAATAGTAAATATTTGCCATACATTAAATAATTTTATTGATATAAACTTTTGGTCTAAATATGAAAGCTTTCAGCCAAAGGTCTATAATTTCTAAGCAAGGATCAAATACAGTACAACTCTAAATCTAAGTTATATAGTTCAAGATCTTCTAAAACTTAGTTTCTGATTTTGGAAGCTTATGACATTCCAAAGTTTCCACCATACAGTAGTCAGACCATGTCATTTTTATTGCATGTAAAATAACTTCCTCTATTTTAAAGCAGCCTATAAACATGCCTATCATTTTATAATTCATATCTACATTTCCAATATTATTCTCATGTAAGTGCTAATCACTGAAGCCCTGTGAATCTTTAAAAAGAAATTTACAGTTTTTCTCCTAAGCTTTGAAAATTTGAAAACTTTTCATTAATATACTGCATTATTAAATTTAGGGTGGATGATACTGAATTTGACATACTAAGAAATGTATGAATATCAAAGATTATTTTGAGTTATAAATTGTTTCCTGAAGTGAGATTTGATTTTGTATCTTGACTGATTATATGACTTAACCTTAACTTACTGAAAAGTTAGAACTAAGAAGTTTTCAAAAACTAAGGAATTTCACATCTCTTTAAGATGTACAGTTGAGGTTTATGTACCTTAGTCATGCTTCTTACTTTCTCTCTGTTTAATAATGTATTTAAAATACTACCTGAGTACTTAGTCTTTCTGACTTAACTTACCAAAATGGAATTTTTAATTTTGTTGTATATTTTATTGAAAATATTATTAATTACTATCTTGCTTTAATTCTTATTATAACTTTTTCAGATCTTCAATTTTCTTTCCTTGACTTTAAATCCTTTGGAAGGAAAGCTTCACCAGCTAACTAAAGAAGAGTCTATTTGTAAACTATTGAGAACAGATTCTGATAAAGAAAAAGATCACATATTTAGGTAACGTAGCATGTTTTTGTTCAATACCTATAAATGAGTAAAAATTGTGTGTTTTTATTACTTAAAGTGATGATGTTTGAAATGTACAATATTTTAAACTTTTACGAGTATTTTAAAATACTACTTAGAAATGTATCAATTTTAAGTGTTTGTTTCTCCAGAATTTTAGAAAAGTTTTATATATATGTATTAACAGTAAAGAGAATTATTTTTTACTTTAAATATCAACAATACAGTTTATTTCTAAAAGGTTCTAAGGTTATAGTTTTGTTAGTGTTCAAACTAGATTGCACTTTGCTTTCTAATTCTTTACAGCAGATTCCTGATTTTATAAGCTAAAAATAAAACTACGTTTCCGCCCCCCTGCCCCGAACACAATTGTTCAAAACATAGCCACAACATTATTCTCTACTTACCTACATTTTAAAATGTTAGTAAATTTTTACTTCTTACAATTAAAGAGATTTTCATGTCCAGAGCTCTTATAAGGAATACAGTTTCCCCGTGAATATTCTGGGGGTTGGGGATGCTGACCATCACCCTTGGAAAGTCTGTATCCAAGGTTCCTCCATATCTGCAGTTCCACATCCATGAATTCACATCCATGACTGTATACTACTGTAGTATTTACTATTGAAAAAGATCCATATATAAGTGGACCCGCACAGTCCAAACCATGTTGTTCCAGGGTTCACTGTATAAATATTGGCAAATATTTTCCTTCTTAGGAAAGATGAGTTTCATTTTACTATCACCATTTTCTCTGTTTACTTAAATCTTCATTCAAGAAACATTTCTTATTCCTTTGTATAACATAGATCAAATTTGCAAATATAGGCATATTTCAGAGATATTGGTGTACACTCCAGACTATCACAATAAAGCAAATGTCATAATAAAGTGAGTTACACAAATTTACAAGTCGTATTTACACTATACTGTAGCCCAGGTGGCACTAGTAGTAAAGAATCCACCTGCCAATGCAGGAGACCTAAGAGATATGGGTTCAGTCCCTGGGTTGGGAAGATCCCCTGGAGGAGGAGCAGCACAGCACGGCAACCCACTCTAGTGTTCGTGCCTGGAGAATTCCATGGATGGGAAGCCTGGCAGGCTACAGTCCGTAGGGTTGCACAGAGTTGGACACGACTGAAGCGACTTAGCACACATGCACATAGTCTGTTAAAGTGTGCAGTAGCATTCTGTCTACAAAATCAATGTGAAAAAGGTGAGAGTGTTAGTCACTCACTGGTGTCTGACTCTTTGTGACCCTGTGGACTGTAGCCTGCTAGGCTCCTCGGTCCATGGAATTCTCCAGACAGAAATACCGGAGTGGGTAGCCATTCCCTGACCCAGAGGTTGAACCCGGGTTTCCTGCATTGCCGGCAGATTCTTTACCATCTGAGCTACCAGGGCCCCACAAAAACAATGTACATGTATTAATTTAAAATGCTTTATTTCTAAAAAATGGTAACCATCATCTGAGCCTTCAGCAAGTTGTAATAGCAATATCGAATCACTATAACAAACATAATAATAATGAGAAAGTTTGAAATATTTCATGTATTACAAAAGTGTGACACAGATACACAAAATGAGCAAATGCCATTGAAGAAATGGCACCAAGTAGACTTGATTGACAGAGGGTTGCCACAAACCTTCAATTTACAAAAAACAAATGTTTGCAAGTAAAGCAATAAAGTAAAGCACAATAAAACAAGGTATACCTGTATATTCTGCATAGACTCAATCATTCTTATTCTCTTTTGTACATTAAAATATATATTTATTATTTGTATACTTATAGTCTGTTCTGAAATTGACATTGCTATAAATATGTATAGTTCATATACAGCATTTGGAGATCTGGAAATATTTTTACATGGTCTCGGACTTGAACATATGACAGATTTATTGAAGGTAAGATTTTGTATGAACTACAATGAACTGTGTATGCATGTTTATTTATTGATTAACGTAACATTAATGCAACGTTAATTCATAAGCATGCTTATGAAAGAGTGACGGATGCACTTTTCTCCATAACTTATAGTACATCCCATTTTAAACTGGGAAGCATTTTGAAAATATATGATAAAAATTTACAGAAATTAGACTCAGGCTCTTACCCACTGCTCGTAGCTTTGCAGAACTCCATGTACATCTATGCCTTAGTGTGCTTTTCCAATTGCCGATCTTCCTGTATAGAATATTAGGAGCAGCAAGATTTTAAACAAAACAAACCTGGTATGGGAGTCTTGCTGTAATGATTATTAACTGAAATGTATTACTTAAATCTCTTTTTTTCCCAAAAGAATGGTAATACCTAGTGTAGGAGTGTCATAGATATTAAATTAGATCATATGACAAGCACTGTTGTAGGTATTTTAAGCATGCGTTATGGAGTTTGTGTCGATGACAGTTCTCAGCCATTTAGCTGATGCTGCAGCAGTAAAGCACTGTTTAGATAGGCTCTCCCTAGGAATATGCACATTCGATTAAGTTGTTTGTTGTTTAGAATTGGGTTTCATTGTACAATCTTGAAACTTCCTATTTGAGAATTATTTAATAAAATTAAATGTTATTGATTGTTAAATCTTATACAGTTATAAATTTTGACTACTCATAAAACATTTCTATCAAATTTTATAGAGCTATTTATGTAAGAAAGTAAAAGTTATAACAGTTTTTTTACTCTGGAAAACTAGCTATATTTATGCTTTTTAGGTCATTATACATATTATTACACCTACTACTATCTACCCAGTAATATAGCTGTACACCTGCATATGCTGTCTCCTCTAGAAAGTTGAAAGTTGTTTTGGAGGGTAGCATATAACTGACTAACTTATGTGTATGCTTGCCTACTTCCCCTTCCACTATTTCATTTATATTGAAGGTGGCATTTTTTTCCTTTTCTATAGGAAAGGGAAATAACTTTAAGACATCTCTTGACCATGAGGAAAGATGAGCTTGCAAAGGTTAGTATCAATTTCAAAACCTCAGACATTCTTTCATAGTTTTAATATTTTGGATCCTTTCATTTTATATCTTAAAAATCTTACAGCTGTAGACTGAGAGTTATCTTTTGCTAGGTTCCTCATTAGATGTGCTTATGGATAACCATATCTAAAATTTTCTATTATAGTATTAATTTGCCTCAGTATTTGAAGACTTAAAGTTGGTATTTTTTTCCTTCATATTAGTTAAGACATCTCAACTAAAACTGGTGCTATGTTTCTAAATATGAAATAGATTTATAAAACTATATAAAACAGATTACTCAGAAATAGGTGATTTTTTTATACATGGGGGCATAAAAATGTATTGTTCAAATACTGCCTTTTGCTAGGTTCTTAAATGATCAGTTATTTTGCCATCAAGTATTATTAGTAACAATTTGAAAATAGCTGTGGGAAACATCAAAGATACTTTAATACATAAGATAATAAAAAGGAATGATCTCCCTGTATGAACACACTGGAAACTTGAAATCTTCAGCATCACTGAAAATCAAACCATACTACATAGCTAAATCCAGGATAGAACATTTAGTTAATACTAAAGGTAGAATACAGGCAAAAGGAAAAATTAATTCTCACCTAATCACTGATAATATTTTGTAGGAAAAATTATTTTACTATGATTTTCTGGAAAGTTTATATTGTATATTAAAATCTAGTCATTTGTTTTAGCATCTATCACATTGTTATGTAATGTAAAAAATTGACTGTAATCACTATGTATCTAAATATTTTAATGATGGAACTTTGTCAGTCCAATTACAAGCAAATTTGTATATTTTTCAGTATAATTTTTCTCAATATGCATTTTTTTCAAGATGAGAATTAATCAGGTAGATCTTGTTCAGTAATTTCAAATTTTATACAAGTTTGACTACCTTGGGGATTCCCTTGTGGCTCAGCTGGTTAAAGAATCTGCCTGCAATGCTGGAGACCTGGGTTTGATCCCTGGGTTGGGAAGATCCCCTGGAGAAGGGAAAGGCTACCCACTCCAGTATACTGGCCTGGAAAATTCCATGGACCGTATAGTCCATGGGGTCACAAAGAGTCGGACTCAACTGAGCAACTTTCACTTCACTTCTTCATGACTACCTTACTGCACCTTGAAATCATTTCTGCTTAGAATGGAATTACCAGTAGAGATCAGCAGAAAATTATGGCTGCCCTTAAAGAACTGGAAGTAGAAGAGATAAAATTTGGAGAATTACCAGAAGTGGCAAAGTTGGAAATCAGGTAAAGATAACTTACTTGTTTACATTAATACTGTTTAGAACCACCTTTCCTTTTCAGTTGAATTTTGATAATGTCTGAGTTATTTTACTTGATACCATAATTTTTCCAGAGATATGGGTAGTTCATTTTGCTATATACTGTGTTCTGAGATAGAAAGTACTTTACAAGGCAGGTTTTACCAATACCAAGAAGCAAAACAGTGCATTTTCTTAATTCACATAGAAATATTTTTATTTTTTCATTGCATTTTGTTAAACAAGCTATTTAAAAGATCTTGCATTTTGCATAGTGTATCTCTTACTCTCTTTAAATCATTTAAGTGTCAAGTTGAAAATTTAAAGGTAATATTTTTGCTTGTGGCAATAAAAATGTGTTTCTCATGTAGCTCAGCTCTATTTTCAGCCTTAATGATTTATGAAATTATGTTATCAATATATAAAGTTCCTTTTTAATATAAACTTGTCAGGCATTGATTATTAGTAATATTAGTAATGAAAATTATCTTGAAAATAATAGTGTTTGATTTTTAAACATATTGCACAATATTAAATGATTTTTTTTAACTTTTTATTTGAATTAATTATAGATTCACAAGAAATTGCAGAGAAGTATAGGAATGTTCTATGCACCCTTCTTCCTTCTTCACCCATTCTTACCTGGTCTTAATATCTTGCCTAACTATAGTACACTAACAAAACCAGAAAACTGACATTGATATAATTTACATAGCTTATTTGTATTTCACTAGTTATACTTGTGCTCATTTGTGTGTATATGTAGCTCTGTGCAATTTTATCACGTGTGTAGCTTCACATAACCACTGCTGCAATCAATACACTTAACATACCATCACCACAAGGCTACCTCGTACTACCCCTTCGTAACTCCCACTACCTCTCCCCCATCCCTAAAACTAGCAACAATAATTTGTTATCTATCTTTATAAAGATGTTATATCACAAACGTTACATAAATTAAATGCAGTCATATAGTATTTTTTCCATTTTTAAATTTTTATTTTAATTGGAGGCTTACTTTATAATATTATGGTGGGTTTTGCCATACATTCACATGAATTAGCCATGGGTGTACATGTGTTCCCCATCCTGACCCTCCCTCCCACCTCCCTTCCCATCCCATCTCTCAGGGTCATCCCAGTGCACCAGCCCTGAGCACCCTGCCTCATGCATCGAACCTGGAGTATTTTTCCATTTTTGTTTGTCTTTTTTCTATCAGCCTAATTTCCCTGAGGTTCACCCAAGTTATATGCTATAAAATACAACACATAAGAGTGCAGTAGTAGCATCACTAGTGTAGCCTGCCTAAAACTAACATTGCAACTATGAGAAACATTAATTAAACACAGGAATAGTAAGTTTCCATACCATTTTAGAATTCAGAGAAGTCTTACAGTGAATAATTTAGATGATCCAGATTTCTTTAAAAATGTTATTGCAAAATTATTTCTCTTTCTCTAACTATACCTCCTTATAACAAGATGATCTATATTCAAAATAATGTTTCATCGCTGTTTCAAAATAACCACAACTCTTGAATATGTAAGTACATTGTAAAGGATTTCAGTTGTGATGATGACTTAAATAAAAAAAACCTTGAATCTTTTTGTTCACTGTCTTTACTTTTTTAATGTATTGCTTCTATGAAGGAATATTCTAAGTTCTACATGACTGAATTGCAAATTAAATTTTTAATATAATTTATTTACAGGATGTCAGAGTTGCCTCTATGAATTTTCACTTGAGGCTTAATAGATTTAAAGAATGTACAGAATCCTGAATGGTTCACATATTACAACTGCTAAATTTTTTAAAAAATAAAACTAGCAGACATATATTTCAGGAATTTGACCTTGTTATTAAATCACAGACTTTGTTTACATGCTGTTATGGAAAAGGTTTTACTTTCCATTTGTTCAAAGTCATTCTTTAAAGAAGAAATTAGTCATCAAGTCATAAGAAAACTAACAGCAGGAAAAGTTGAACTGATTGATTATAATCTTCTCGTAATGTGACTTTAACAATTTAGCTACTGATTTGTTTTAAAATACTTTTCTTCTATCTGTTCAATTTTATAAAATAGTCTGTTACAAGAGTACACATGCACAATACTTTTACTTTCTTCTATAGTTAGCCTTAGTATGTTTTCAGAATTGGAGAATGCAGTTTAAAAATACTGATCACCATTTCATTACTACTTTGAGATTTTTTTTTGAACAGAAATAACTAAGTTTCACCCATGTCTTGACATTTTCAGCAGTTTCTGCCCAAACCTTTTCTCCAAGCCTGAGATCTACTTGAATGTATCAAAGGCATCTCAAAATTATGCCTACTTAGAAAATGATTTCTCCTTAAAAAAAAAATGTGTATAGATGCAAATTTTCACATAAAAATACATTGTTCACATCTATGATTTATAACTATTCTAAACTTGGAAACTCCAAATATTGAACATTAAGTGGATGGTTGGATTACATTACCTCAATATAATGATTTTATTCTGTCGCTTAAATTATTTTGAGACTTAATGTCATGGAAAAATACTCATAGTAATAGAAAAGGCAAATATAAAATGGAGTGTGAGTTATAATGCCAGTTGTATGTATGCATATGAGAAATACTTAGTTCCCTTATAATATTCTGGAAGAAAATAATACCAGTCGTTATATTTGTGTGATTACAGTATTAGTTATTTTAATTTTTCCAGATAGTCTATAGTGAGCACATGGTTCTTCCATTTGGAGTACCTATATATTGGGAGAAAATGAATACAAGTTTTATGTATGACTGATTCCTTTCACTGTTCATCTGAAACTATCACAACATTGTTTGTTAATCAACTATACCCAAATACAAAAGAAAATGTATAAAGTATAAATTTTGTCCTCATCCTTAGCTTCAAAATTTTTTAATGTGGCCTATTGTTTGAGTCAACTTACATTTTTTGTGCTGCAGTAACTAATAACTTCTAAATCTAAATTGACTTATAGTAGCAAAATTTATTTCTTGATCAGAAATATTATGTGATCCATCTATATCATGGATCAGCTGCAGTGAATCTCTTCCTTATTATTCTGCCAATAGGTGGGAGAAACAGCCCTATCTCAGATATGCTGCTCTTGTGGCAAAGGGAAAAGAGAGGTGGCAGAACCAGTCAGTGGCTCTTAGAGCATCTGTTCAAAAATGACACAGTCACTTCCAGTCATATTTTATTTGCCAAAGCAAGTCATTGGCCAAGCCTCATGTCTTTCCAACATGAAATGTAATCCTCTGGCAGAGAGAGGCCTGGTAGTATCTGGCTCGGTAGAAAGAGACATGACAATTTGATCAAATAATATAGTCTACCATACCTATACCACATCTGCTTATCTGGAATTCTTTAAATAAGTTCAGAATTATCAGGCATTCCATGTAAAGGTATGTAGGTTGTATAGCTCTAGGGTTGGGGCCGGGCATCCATTCACACAGTGATGGTAAAAGGCATAAAAGTTGTGTTTTTTATAACTTGCCTATCCATATTCAGTAGCCCTGAAAATTATACATCACAAGAAAGGTATATATTTGCCTTTCATTCATTAAGACTATGTAATTTTGTTTATAGTAGTATTTATTTCAACTGTGGTCCTATTGTATTAGAATTTGTGTGAGTTTTTATTATAATAGATAACACTAAGTAACACTCCAGAAAGGTCATCTTGCAAATTTGTCAGCTCTTGATATTAATCATCTTCCTAATTTTTGTCATTCCAATGAAACATAACATCTTATTTTTATTATAATTCCATGTTTATTCTCCATCAAAATTTTCATTTTTTCTTTTTCTTTGAGTTACCTATTATCCTTTCTATTAGCTTGTGTTAGTTTCTTTGTAGATTTCACAATAAGTTGGCTTCTGTCTTTGAAACTAATCTAGTCATCAGTGTCTCTTCATTGTCAGAATTAGTGGATTAATCCTGATTATTTAACATGCTTGACTTTTTCCCTCCATCTTGAATCTGTTCCGTTCTTTACCTTTCATAATAGAAATTACTCCTGATTTTCTTTTTCTCAGGCTACTTTTACTTTGATAGCTTTTTTTCTTAAACCCCTATCAATTCGCCCCTCTTCACAATATGTATCTTTTTTCTTGGTGGCCTTCTCCATGATCATTGTTTTGATTTCTATTGGTTAGCAAATTATAGACACTTCTAGTACTTCTGTTGTTTGTGCCTATATTCACTGTTGAAGGTAATACTGAAATTCTTTTAGAGGTTAGTGAAAATAAAGATGTAATTTTTCCCTATATAAGTTCACCAGATCCCTGAATTCTTTGTAGCCTCATGAGTCAGTCTGTGGACCCCAGGAAAAGTACCTACAAGACTGATATTTTCTACTACTTACTGATCACTGCACCTACATGACTCATATCATTGCCATCATCAACATTATTAAGTTTGTTTGAATGCCATCTATGTACTAGATTAAATACTATGTGCTTTTCATATAGTATCTCTTAAGTCCTCCTTCCCTGGTGGTCAGCTAGTAAAGAATCCACCTGCAATGCAATTCCTGGATTGGGAAGATCCCCTGGAGAAGGGATAGATGACCTATTCCAGTATTCTGGCCTGGAGAATTCCATGGACTATATAGTCAACAAGGTTGCAAAGAATCGGAATCAACTGAGCGACTTTCACTTTTCAGTCCTCCTGACAGTCCTGTTATCTCAGTTCTAGAGATATGGCAATATTTGGCTGAAGATTAGGTTTGCCTGCGATCATAACACTGTGGAAGCTGTATTCAAACTCAGGGTTTCCTGATGCTAGAGTCTATATTCTTAATTATTATGCTATATTGTTCTCTCTTTACCCCACTTATTTCTTTACTACCCACCCCCAAATTCACTTCCATGCTTGGTAGTGCCATTTTCTACTGAAACCAAGGAAGTTAGAATCACCCTAGACCTTTCCTTTCCTTTTCAGTCCATCACCAAGTTTTTCAGTTTATTCTCCTGAACATTTCTTAAACTATCTCCTAATTATTCTCTATACTTCCACTTTTGTTTTCCTTTTAATCCACACCATACCCCAAATAAACTCTCATATAAAAGTCTGATTTTCTACTTCCCTGTTTAAAGTCCCTTAGTAACTGTACATTATCCAGAAAATAATATTCCATTCCTTACCATGTCACAAAAGTTCCTTAAATAAATGGTTCCATATAACCTCTTTTTTTATGACTTTCACATGATTGTGCTTTAGTTATACTTTGGAGACCTCCTAACCCCATACTTCCACACCTGCTGTTCTCTCCATCCAGAATCTCTTCTCTTCCTATGTACTTGACAAGCTTAAAAAAAGCTCCAGACTCAGTTCAAGTATGAACTCTCTGAAATGTTACAAAATCCCTATGCCCAGTTATGTTGTTGTTGCAACCCTGTGGACTGTAGCCCTCTGGTCTCCTGTGTACACAGGATTTCTCAGGCAAGAGTATTGGAGTGGGTTACCATTTCCTTCTCCAAGGGATCTGATCTTCCTGACCCAAGGATCAAAGCCCACGTATCCTATGTCTCCTGCATCAGCAGGCGGATTCTTTACCGTTGAGCCACCAGGGAAGATGCCTCATTCCAACTTATGCTAGGTTCATTATCTCTTGAATTTTAGATATCTCAACTGTAAATTACTGTTAATAACATATACCTTACAGGAGCTGTTGGAAGGAATTTAAAAAATAATAAATGTAAAATCAAATGCAGTGCCTTCACATAATAGACACTCAAATACTGGGACTTTGCTGTTCCTTCTTCATATGTCCCTGTGAATGATTCGGTTATAATAGTAGGTCTGCCTGTCATCCCGAACTTTGAGATCTTCAAGACTGGACACTTGGTTTCCTTTGTATGCTTAATGTCTTATTTCATCTGCTAATACAAATTTACTATTCTACAGATACTTTTTAAAGAATATAATAAATGTTATGACTCAACAGTGAATAATTAGCTAAGTAAAATAGAGTAAATTGTTCATATCAGTGATTCCTACTTGTTTATTTCCTCTCTTTAGTGGTGATGAGTTCCTCAACTTTCTTCTGAAATTAAACAAACAGTGTGGCCACTTAATAACAGCTGTACAGAACATTATTACCGAGTTGCCTGTAAATTCTCACAAGGTATTCTACAAAAATTATTAAGTGAAGAAAAGTATAAATGCAAATAACATTACAGATAATTTAATAATTCAGTAAATAATAATGATCTAGTAAAACTATATCTTCTACAAAAGATCTAAATAAGATCTAAATAAGTCAATTTATTTAATATTACTTCTTTTTATATGAAATAATTGAAAAACTAATGTTCCAGCCCTCAAGAAAAGAAATGAGTCAGACCAAAAAGCAAACTGATTTGTGTACTAAATTCACCATTTATTTTTAAAGGGAATTTAATTGTTTAAAATATAAAGTGACAGGAGACCCAAGTGAAAGTTGAAATAAAACAGTGTGTTGAGATTATTAAAAATCATATCAATATAAGGATTTTTTAATGAAAGAAATTTTAAATAGAGAAAGTGTAAGTGACCCGTTAAAGCAAACTTGTTTTGTTTTTTTCATGTGATTTAGTTTTAGCTATTTGTATGTAGTGAAAAATATTTAATGCGTTTGTTTTCCAATGATTTTTGTATAATGCTGATATGGAAATCATGTCATTCTTCAAACCTTCATGACTTTATTTATTCAACATAAATATTAGTACTAATATTAATTTCCATAGTTACATGTATTTAATAAATGCATTCATGAAACTGATTCAATTATTTGTATAAAATTACTCAGTTCTTTTGGTGTCAGGATTTACCCTGATAAAAAAATGCTTTTCAGTTATATAATTTAATGTTTCATAGTATTGTGTGACTTTTGTGGATATAAAGTTTTGAAAAGTTGTTTCCTATTGTTTAAAATGTAACTTTCGAAAATATTAACAGATAGTACTAGAATGGGCTTCTCCCCGGAATTTTACTTCAGTTTGTGAAGAACTGGTTAGTAATGTTGAAGATTTGAGTGAAGAGGTCTGCAAGCTAAAAGACTTAATTCAGAAGGTATCTATTTAAAATTTAAAATGGGAAAAATTATTTACAGCACAGTATGTTAGTCAATGAGCGCTTCCCTGATGGCTTAGATGGTAAAGAATGCTTACAGTGTGGGAGACCTAGGTTTGATCCCTGGGTTGGGAAGATCCCTTGGAGGAGAGCATGGCAACCCACTCCAGTATTCTTTCCTGGAGAATCCCCATGGACAGAGGAGCCTGGCAGGCTACTGTCCATGGGGTTGCAAAGAGTCAGACCCCATTGAGCGACTAAGCACATGTTAGACAATGAAGCAATTCTGACAAGAGCAACTTAAGTTCTCACTAGACAGTTGGGAAAAGGACCATTTCCAAAGAAAGAAATTTACCTAGGAAACACACTTTGTTGGTCATTAATGAAATGCATACTGAAAGAATAATGATACATCATTTTCATCCTATAAATTAGCAGGGAATGTATTACCCTACTCACTACTGGTTATAGTTCACCAAACTAGTATTTTCATGTAAGACTGATGTTAAAACAGCTTTCAAGAACAGTTTAGCAGAATGTGGCAAGGACTATAAAAATGATTTTATCTTTCAATAATACTAGTCGAATGATTCCAAAATTGTTCGTACTGGAAGTATAGTATACTAGGAAAATGATTTAATAAATTATGGTATGGCCATTTGTCATAATGCTGTGCAGCCAGTTGAAAAATATAATGAAAAGCACCTATCAAGTTGTTAAAGACAAAATGTTGTATTTCTAATTTTTATTTATGTATAAATATAAAAAAATACCAAAAATTAAAGGTTTATTAGCTCTGTTAATGAGGTAGGGTTGTAGATGAAATATTCCTTCTATTTCCTAGACTTTTTATAATACTAGGTTGGCCAAAAAACTCGTTCAAGGTTTTTCCATATGATGTAACTGAAAAACCCACACGGATTTTTTTGCCAACCCAGTATCTTTTAAATTTAACTTTTGAAAAGAGTATGGGCTTTTTTTGGTTCTTGTTTCTATACTCATATAGAAGTATGTATCTTGGTTTAAGGACAGGTGATTTTTCCCCCATTTAAGAAAATTGAGTATATCAAAATCTAAGCTGGTAAAATAGAGAACTCTGTTGAAGGTAGATAATAAAGGAAAACTTTCACTTTACTAAAGAACTCACTTTGAGTTCTCCAAATCTAATAAATATATTTGGTATCTAAAAAGTTTTTGTGAAATATCTGATGTGAACATCGGATTATGGATTAAATTTTCATAGTTTCATACCATAATCATTTAATATTTTCATTAATATTTTATCAAAAAGGTTATTTTCCTCAAAATAACTTTATACATATTCCAGGTAATTTGTCATTCTAGCTATTAACATATGTTCAGTCAAAAGGAGTCTTGTTAAAAACTGAGCAGAAAATTGAAGCAAATTCTGCAAAATTATAGGAGAATAAAAACATGTAAAATAGGGCAAATGAACAATATAGTTCAAAGTTTTTGTAGACAATAACTCCTTCCCAGAAAAAGTTATCTTAGAAGTTGTGTTATCTCTGACATTTATTCATTCAACAAACTTGAGTGCCTGTTGTATGTCAGGCAACTGTGCTACACCTTACTTTTCTAATTATGCTCTCTCCTTCTCCTTTTGTGTTTCTTTAATCCACTCCACTCCCCAAATAAACCTTCTCATGCAAAAATATGATTTTATACTTTCTGAACTTGATTACAACATGAAAATTATAGCACCATTCATGTTTACTATATCCATCATCCAGAAAAATTGAAGGGAAATGGTATTGATTTTACTTATTAACGTGATGTTTTTCATGGGGTCCAAGGGAAGTTTGGAAGGATTTATGTAAAACTTTCTGCAAAGCATCAACTTTTCATGTTTAGTGTAAGATAGTCCCTAAGAAATCTTTGTCTCAGGATCGGTAATGATTTGATTTCTCTAAGATGAACTAAAAACATTTGGAGGGAGAGTAGATAAGAGGAGTAAGATGAAATTAGAGAGAGAGATCAGATTTTTCCTGAAGGGATGGAAAAGTTACTGCTTTCAAGTGTAACTCTGATTCTAAAACACAAACAATTGAGTCAGGTACAATAATATTTATTTTAACAGTGTATACCTATAGAGAAAATTTTCAACTTTCTTTAGCTAAATGGAAGGTCTTTTTTCTTTGGTCTTTTCTACCTTGAATCTATACATTTCTATATAAGGACTAGCCTTGAAAACATATTTATTGGTTCATAATAACAATAGATATAATTCTTTGGGCAGGAAAGTCTTAATTCTGCAGCAAGCTAGTGCATTGGTTTTTTTGAACTAGTCTTAAGCAGTAATCACCAAAATAAGATTTTATTTAAAAACCTGTGAGGACTTCCAGGTTTGGGAGTATGCTGTCATGCCTGTTAAACTTACAATATTTTAAGAGTTTACCAATAATAACAAAGGATTTTTTTTAAAAAAAGAAACATATGAGCTATCATAGATAAGTATATGGAGGTAACAGAGAGAGGGTGGGAGAGGTCAAGGCCAGACTCTAACACCACATCATTCTCTTTCAAACCAACACACGGACAGGCTCTTGTCAGAAAGGGTCATTCTAAGTAATTGGTTAATAAAAGGAATGACTGTCTCAGGATTCAGTAAATGGAGCATCAGTGTCAAAAAGGAATCTGTTGCTGAATGAAGCCATTTGGAAGCTAGACCAAGAATACAGTATTAATGAAATTGGCATTGAAGTCCATCTTCTACTATAAATTTAAAATTAATTTTGCAGGGTTCTTTAATTAAATATTTACACTGTAGATTTGAGAAGTAGTTATTTTTTCTAAGGTTCAAAGTATTTATGTCACCACTCCAGCACAGGATGTTTCCAGTAAATATCACTCTATAAATGTGCCTGATTCTTTTTATCTTTCAAGGATCTTCTGGTTTATGCTTGTTCTCCTTCTTCTGCCTCTCCCCCAACAACTAAACTATCCTCTCTGCACCCCACCCCCACCACCACCACACACACACACACAAAGTTGACGGGACTTCTTTAGCAAGAAGTTCCAGTATGGAGATTTAGAAACTGACTGAGTCATGTAATTTCATTGCTGGAAAGTGCTAAAAGAACCACTAAAATTTTTGTTAACATTTGTTCCTGCAACTATATTTAAATAAAGGGTTATACTTCTAGCATTATCATCGAATTTCTAGTTTTTGTTGAATTTCATGTATTGTAGGTATTCTATAAGAATGGTTTGCTTTTTTTGGTAAGAAATCAGTTGATATTTAATACAGGAGGGAAAAAAAATGATTGTTATTCCTTAAAGGTAGAAACAGAAACTTTGACATTAAAGGAACTTTATCTCTTGACATAAAAACGTGATTTTAAAATGTAGTCATCTGTAGAAGCATTTATTTTTAATATAAAACTAATAGTCTACAATCGGATCCTGGTTGAAGGAAAAACTATTTTTTAAGACTTTAAATCTTCCATGGGAATCTTGCATTTAGGTTACATCTAAATCAAGTGAATTAACATGTATATTTTGATACTTTTAAATCAAAGATATTTTTATTTTCAGTGTACTGTACATTAACTCTTCTTTTTTCCATACTAAACATTAGTTACAAAATGAACGAGAAAATGATCCAACTCACATACCGTTAATGGAAGAAGTATCTACATGGAATACTAGGATTTTGAAGAGGACGGCTATTACAGTATGCGGATTTGGGGTTCTTCTTTTCATCTGCAAGCTAACTTTTCAGAGAAAATAACCCTAATATTTGTTTTGAATAACGTATGTGTTCCTTATTCAAATTACCTAAAAATGTTGCTTTTAACTATTTGTGACACACTGTAACTACCTCTTTGCCTACTCTGTAGGAAGAATTATGATAGTATAGGGCAGAATGTTTTTCTTTAAAAAGTGGTTTGTCAGTTTGAATTGAAAATATAATTTGTTATATTTTTATGTTAATTTTGATCAAGCAATAAATTATAAGTGATTTTTAAGTTTGATCCTATCCTATGACTGTAAATCACATTCAAAATAAAAGTTTTATCTAATATTCTTTGACATTTAAAAAAGTATGTTCATTTGTCACAGTGAATCTACAGAATTTGTAAAGTGTTCATAAACAATAGCTTTCTTTTAGTCCGTGTCTTCCCTTTCCATTATTATGTAGTAAGGACTTTCTTATTTAGTTTTTTTAGTTATATATCATTATGTAGAAATTATTAATTTGAGAATATTTTAGAGAATGCAGAGTATAGATAAAATGTGAAAATTTTTAATCATTTATTAAAAACAGGAAAAATATTTTAAATGTAAATTTTAAAAAGCAGAAAATTTAGAGTAGTGTGGAAAGCCCAAAGCACATTAGAATTTTTTATGTAGTATACTTTTGGGAACTTAGTGTGTGTAACATTCTTGAGGATGGTATGAAAGTGAATGGCATTTGGCATATAATTTCTCATACCAAGCTAAAGAAGTAATGCATGATTTCTTTATGAGTTTTTTTTTCAAAATCAAAATAATGATATTCAGATTATAAAAGTGAAGAAAAGGCAGGCCTAATTTAGCAGGCAATATAGTAGACTTTGGAGAAGGCAATGGCACCCCACTCCAGTACTCTTGCCTGGAAACTCCCATGGACGGAGGAGCCTGGTAGGCTTCAGTCCATGGGGCTGCTGAGAGTTGGACACGACTCAGTGACTTCACTTTCACTTTTCACTTTCACGCATTGGAGAAGGAAATGGCAACCCACTCCAGTGTTCTTGCCTGGAGAATCCCAGGGACGGGGGAGCCTGGTGGGCTGCCGTCTATGGGGTCGCACAGAGTCGGACACGACTGAAGCGACTTAGCAGCAGCAGCAGCATAGTAGACTCATCAGCAGCAACAGCAGCGTAGTAGTTAAATGTTGCTTTATTCAGTACCATACTTAGGTACAATTGATACACAGTTATTAAAAGGTAAACATCAAACAAGGAAGAAAATTGTGGAAAAGAAGAACAGCATGAGGAATATTATTAGTAGCACTAGTAGCTCTTGGTTATAACAAAGCAGCAAGGTTTGAGTCATTCTTTTTTTCTGAGAATTACTCAACCATACATTTTTGGAAGGAATTGGTGTCTGACATTTTAACCTAAGTGCCACAGTAAGACATTTTTTCCTAATATCCCTCTTTTAAATTTAAGCCTTCAAGTCTTAGAACTAAAGTAGAGAATGGATAGGATAATAGGTACTTCTTTTAACATAGATCATGTTTCACTACTAGCCCAGTGCTCAGGCAGACAGAGGTGTTTAATAAATGTTAGTTTTAGTTTCCTTTAAAAAAAAAAAAACTGTAGGAAAGTGACAGACATACTACCTGATTGTTTATTTAGAGTAGTCTTTCATATCAGTTCATCTTTAAAGACCATCAGTTGGCTCAATGGATTGCTAAATTTTTTGCTAACCAAACCAAACTGTATGCATCTCTTAAATAGTAAGACAAACTATGAAAATACAAATTGATAAAATATTTGCTTTCAAAAAGGATATATTGCACAATTCCTTAAAATATTGATGCTTTAGTAGTAGCGGTGGTGGTAATAATCTGTCCCAGTATATGTCAAATATAATTAGCTATTCAGGGAAAAGAAGTACTATAAAGTCCATTGTATCTGCATTATCTGAGTATTTTCATTCCCTTGACAATTACGGTATAATTTTCAGATTACAGACTAAGTAGGGCAGCATTTGTTGTGATTAAATTGTTTCTTCCTGGATAAAATAAACCTTTTATCCTGGTTTAAAATTAGTTATTTTATCTAGTGTGTAAGTCCCTTCTTACTCTGATTATTTGACTTAATTACAGTGCTTTACTATGAGGGAGGCAGGGTATAACTTCTGGAATATTCATTCTTTTATAAGATAGCTCATTGAAAATCATTTGTCTTCCTTTTATAGAACAGACTCAGTGGAGAACCTCCCTAAAACCACAGACAGAAGTGGTGTAAACCTAATTTTAATTTTATGTACTGGAAAGTAGTAAAACTTTATTAATTGGTAATTAGTTGGGATCAGAAAATGTTCCTGTACCTTTGGAATCAACTTTGAAGCTCAGATAATTCATTATAAGCACTGGTTGGAATGCCAGTACCTTTCACACACAAAAAAGTCTGGTTCCTTGCCACTCTCCTCCAGTGCCACGCCTAGCGCCCTCCACCAGTTCTATTCCACATCCCTGGTGTATTCACTAACCTTTTTACTTCTCAGTCAAACTTCTAAGACCTCTTTCTCTTGATCTCATTCTTAAATAATGGCCTTGCTTCTTAATGTCCTGGGAAACAGAATCAGTTAAAGAAGAACTTCCACACTGGGTTTCCTTTAGTTATGTCAGCAAACTCTTTTTGTAAAGGAGCAGACATGAAATATTTTAGCTTTTGCAGGCCATATGTCACAACTTTTTAACACCGCCACTGTAGCAGATTGTAGACAATACATAAATTAATAGATGTGCCTGTGCTACAATAAAACTGTACAAATACAGGTGATTGCCTGGAGTTAGCCCACCAAGCTATCGATTGCCAGCCTCAGTCTAATGTCACACAGTTACAAATATGAATTAAAAATAATAATAATATCCAGTCTTAACAATCTGTCTTTTGATTGAATTATTTAATCTACTCACATTCAGTGTTACTGGTTTATTATTAGAATATTAGAAATATCGGTCATTTTAATTTTTTATATGTCTCATATTTAAAAATCTAATGATTTTTCACATTTTTGAGTTATTTTTTCAGTTTCTCTAGGGCTTACCATGTATATTTTAACCTACAGGAATCTGCTTCCGATTTACACTAACAATTTCAGTGAGATACGGAAACATTCCTGTAGAGCTCTATTTCATTGTCTTCCATTTTTATACTGTTATTGTTATGCATATTACATCTATATATATTATAAACCTAACAATACAGTGTTTAATTATTGTTTTATGTAATTCTGTGTCTACTAAAAGAACAGAAAAGATGACCATCAAGTTTATATTTATAAAATGTGTCATTGACTTTCTTATTTCTGGTTCTCTTCATTTGTTCCTATGGGTTCAGGTTACCATCTGGTGTTACTTCCTTACTCCAGTACAACTCTTCGCACCTACCTCCTTTGTGCTATTATTTTCAAATATAATACATTTCTATAAGTTACAAACCCAATGGTACAGTTATGTATATATTTCTTCAAATAACTGCTTTTTAAAAAGAAAGGAGAAGAAGGATACTGTCTTTTATAATTATATAATTACCTTTATTACTGCTTTTTCTTTTTTCTTAAAGACTTAGATTCCCATTTGGGTTTACTTGTTTCCACTCTGAAGAACTTTTTTTAGTATTTCTTATAAGGTGGATTGCTAGTAATTCTCTTTTAAGTTTTGTCTACCTGGTAGTCTTTGTTTTGCCTTTGTTTTTAAAAGAAAGTTTTTCTAGATAGAAGATTCTACGCTGACAGGGATTTTTTTTCTTTAAGAATTTTGAATATCCTATCTCACTGCTTTCTAGTTTTCACGGTTTTTTAAAATGATAAGTCAGCTTTTGACCTTTGGGGGCTTCCTTGTACAAGTTTTCAAGATTTCCTTTTTGTCTTTTACCATTCTTACTATGATATGTACGTGTTTGAGCTTCTGTATTTATACTACTTGGGGGGAGTTTATTGAGCTTCTTTGATGTGTAAAGTTTTTCATCAAATTTGGGAAATTTCCAGCCATGATTTCTTTGAATGTTTTTTCTATTTCTTTTTCTTCTCCGTTTCTGGTATTCCCATTATACCTGTATTGGTGGATCCAAAAGTATCCAACATTTTTTTCTGTTTTTCTTCATTCTTTTTTCTGTCTCTTCTTCAGGTTGCATAATGTTCATCCATTTATCTTCACTGATTCTTTTTTCTAGTTCAAGTCGACTGTTTAGTTACTATAATTTTTTATTGCAATTATTGTGCTTTTTAATTTCATAATTTCCATTTGGTTCTTTTTTTTATGATTTCTGCCTCTTTATTGACATTCTCTATGATGAAACATTTTCTTCATACCTTCTTTTAGTTCTTTAATCATATTTATAGTGGCATCTTTGAAAGTATTTATTAAAAATAACATCTGGTCCCTCTCACAGTTTCTGTTGCCTACCCTTTTTTCCTATGTATGGGTCACACTTGCCCATTTCTTTGCAAATCTCATAATTTTTTGTTAAAAACTGGCTATTCTGGAAAGAGATTCCTCTCTCCCTCCCCACAAGCAACTGCTGTTGTTGCTCTTCGCTTTTTTATTTGTTTAGTGACTTGGCTGGTCTATTTTACTGAAACCTGCTTCCCCCAAATTGTGGAGCCCCTGATGTCACTTTTCAGAGAGTGCAGTCTTAGGCATGTACACACTCACCCTGGAATGGCAGTGGTTTTAGCAGGGCTCTTTCTGACTGTCTCTTTTTCTAATATCTCTAGTAGGCTTGCTGCCTCATTTGGTATTACACCCAGCCCATGCTTTGCTGTGCTGTGCCAAGTCGCTCAGTCGTGTTCCACTCTGCAACCCCATGGACTGTAACCGATTCAGGCTCCTCTGTCCATGATGATTCTCCAGGCAAGAATACTGGAGTGGGTTGTCATGCCCTCTACCAGGACACCCAGCCCTTGGGTTCCACCAGTTACTGGTTGATTGCTTGATCGTTTTTGACATGCCCTGGAGCATGCATTGCTCAGCAGTCTGATAGAATTAAATTTGGATGGGATAGTTTTTGAGGCCATCTTTTGAGGCATATTCTGACCAGGGGACAGTCCTTCTCAGCTGTCTCTCCCTTCTTCTCTGGTGAACTAGTTGGCCTCCAGTTTAGCTTGTTGCTCCTAATTAAGAGGAAATGTTTTCTTCAAGAGTGCCATTGGGCTTGATTTTCTCCACATTCTCTTTTAAATGAAGTCAGTTCCTTTGGGGAGGAGAATGAAACTCTCCTTTCTTATGGACTGCTTCTTTCCCTGGACAAAATCTCTGAGCCACTCCTCTGAGTGCTGGGTGGGGCAGTAGCCTCTGGTCTTTTGGGTTTGTTTCTTACAGTTCTGTTCTTCCAGTCCTGTGAGTGAGCTGGCATAAGGAAGATGGGGCCTTAGTGTCTGGCCTTGCCATTCCTGGGGTAAAGCCCTCATCCCATGAGCTCAATGAAAGGAGAGAGCCCTCCACCTTTCAGCCACACTCATCAGAATATAGCCGCTTAAGCTTAGAGTCAGAAGGCCTTAGAAAAGCTGGAGGATTGCCCTTTAGATGAGATGAGATATGGGAGCCCTTATTTGGGAGCTGAGGGGAGAGGGAGCCCCATCTTGTTGACCACATCCACTTAGGGTCATACTGAGTTGTAGTAGGTTTCTTTGACTAAATATTGTTTCATTTGTTCTGAGCCCATAGGACTCTGCAAGGATTCTTGGTAAAGTTGTGTGTTGATAGCTTTCTCTAGCTTTGCTTCTCTGGAGAGTCTGTCCATGCTGCTCTTTACACTTCTATCCTGGCAGTGAAACTCCCACACCGGTATTTCTAGGGTATCTGCTACAGCCTTTAACATAGTGCTTGGCCCAGAATAGTATGAAAGAATTTTTTTAAGCCAGAAACATTAGCTAAATTCTTTCATGTAAGCTTTACCTCCCTCCAGGTTAGTATCACAGGATGCTTAAAATTCTAAGAGCACCTAAGAAGAAGCAAAAGAGAGAGACCACCTTGGTTTGACCAGGAAACATTATGAGTAGAGAAATGATGGGTAAAGCAAGGCTACACTCTAAATTTTGAAAACTTTACTGTAGAAGGTATTTAAGCTAATACATAAATTAATTATATGCATTAAATATAGGAAACAGGATATATAAAACTCTAATGAAGCCAGCTACAATTTCAAGCACCAGAATTGAAATTGAGTTTGTTTTTTAATGTGACTTTTTACACTGACAACCTTTTTTATTTATCCTAACATTATCCAAAAGTTAATCTTTAAGAACACAGATAACCACGATGACTTCTGATTTGCACTCCAAGGCACTCTGACACTGCTTAATAAATAATCATTTGTAGCTCTGTGGGGGTGGAAATAGGGTGGGGATTTTCTTTTTGGCACATCCACTAGTGAGTAATACATTTATTTCAAGTGCCAATAAAAATGTTATACTGGACTTATGTGACACATTTGTTAGTTATTAAAGAAAGTAATTCTAAACTATTTGAGCAATGCTCTATTATTATATTTCTCTACCTGTAAATTCAGATTATCCTATCAATAGTCTAAACAAAGTGAGCATTTTTAATACTGCATAACAGTTTTGGGGAGAGAGTAAATAAAATGCCACTTTTGGAAGTGTCGCCATCTCTGGACTTCTCTCTAGAAGGCAGTATTATTCACCTTTCTCTTCGCAACTAATCTTTCATAATTGTTTCCATGGATTTTCTTCCTTCCTGGAATCTTTCTAACACTTTATCCATCTTTCTTTTCTTTCCTTTTGAAGTCTGCCTACTGTTACATGCTGTCTCTTTCCTCTCAAGCCTTCACTTTCCTGTTGACAATGAGGTAAAGCAGAAGGTAGCCTAGGTTCCTAGCTCTGTTGCATTACCTTGTACATTCTCAGTCTTGGTTTCCTTATCTGTAAAATAGGTTCTAAAGACTAAATGAATCAGAACAATGCCTCCCTGTTAATAGGGCCAGTTTGGAGTTCTGAAATTAGAATAAAATCATAGGGGCTTTTTGTAAGAGAATTGGTGCTTCCTAGACACATTGAACACCTCATAAGTGGTTTTGCTTTTGATTTCACATCCAGAGATCTGATAAGAGAATTGATCTTAACATTTGGTTATTGCCAATATTTTATAATAAATTTGGGGGAAATTACTAGTAATTATATTTCAGTTCATTAAACAATTACTGAGTGCTTAGTATGTATGACAGTAATATACCCATATATTACATGTTTTATATGAGATCAGAAAACTCAAATACTTTTGCTATTAAGAGAGACAATGAGGTTACTGTCTTAAAGACATAAGCTTTAAAAAGAAAAAAAGCCACTCTGTAAAACTGTTTCATGGAAAGGGTGTGGTTGAGCATTTTGTTTTTAATTTCCACAGTTATGAATGTCGTGATAGATTCACTTATCTTATGGGAGAAGGGCTCACGCAACCTCAATCAGTGCCTGCTTACCAAAAAAAAGCAACAAAGAGAAAACTGGCTAAGTGCCAGTCTGTGAAATCTTTTAGAAGAGATTTAGACTATATTTAAAGCAAGCGGGACTTCCCTAGTGTTAAGTGGCTAAACATGCTCCCAGTGCAAGGGGCCCAGGTTCACTCCCTGGTCAGGAACTAGATCCCACATGCCACAATTCAGGAGTTCACATGCCACAGCTAAAGATCCCATGTGCCTCAACCGAGACCCAGCACAGCCAAATAAGTAAATACTAAAATAACAGTATTAACAGAGTAAGCTTCTACTTATCATGGATTTAAGATTCATTGTGCTAAACCAATTTTTTTATGGCACCAATGTAATTTCCTGTGCCATCAGTGTAAAGTATTAAAATCAGACACCTAGAATATTCGGTAGTAGTACTATTAACCATCCAGTTACTGGTAATATAACAATTAACTATAGTTAGTGGTAGAGCTACAATTGTCATGTTAGTGGCAATATTACAAACACTGGGGTTAGCTGTGGTGAATGAAAATTGGACTTAAAATGTAGAAATGAAAGATTACAGAGTTTGTGTGAAAGTTCAGTCAGTTTCTAGATAAAATAGGAATAGCATCATAGAATGAAAGAAAAATTATGTATTTTGTTGTTAATGAGGTTTAGTTTCCTGAAGTATATGCCATGATGTAACTCCCAGATTTCTCTTTAGGAATAAAAAACGTTCCCACAGCTGCTGGGAATGCAGCTAGCAGAAAGCCCTCTTTAGAAGTTTTCTCTGCTAATGAAAGATGCCTTCCCAAAAGCATGTCCTACTCCCAGCAATGACTAGTAACATAGGGCTTTAAAAGCCCCAATTTCAAGGACCCTCATCCCAAATCAAGATTAACTCCAAAGGACCATCCCACTTTCAGAGCTCCTGGTGGGGTTGGCTGAGGCCTTCATCAACACTACATCACAGGGACTTGCCTGGTGGTCCAGTGGCTAAGACTCTGTGCTCCTAATGCAGGGGGCCTGGATTCAGTTCCTGGTCAGGGAACTAGATCCCACATGCAACAACCAAGACACAGCACAGCTAAATAAGTAATTTATTTTTAAAGACTATCACAGTCCATCTTCTCCCTCTACCCAGTCCTGTTTCCTTCCCTTCCCTTGCACAGGTTTTCCTCTCCAGAGCTCTCCCTAATAAATGTTCTGTATGCTAATCTTCATTCACTTCCGTGTTTGCTTTCCAGGGAACCCAATTCTGTCAACTGACCAGCAGAGCCTTGCATAAATCATGAAATGTATGATCATTGTTAATAACTTCTTCTCCAGAACTTAGTTTCCTAATTTGAAAAATAAAGCTCATTCTGAACTAGAGTTGTTGTTGAAATGTTAAATGGAGTAACATAGAAGTGACTGTAGAGTTTTATAGTTAATGCAGACTTGTGGCTAAACAGGCAGTGAGTTCCAGTTTCGGCTCTGCCCCTTACTACCTGTACAACTTTTAGAACACTACCAAAAATCTCCAACTCTCTGGTTCTTCATCCATAACATAAGAATAACAGTAATAATCAGATTAAAAATAATTGCTTTAATTGGGTGTTTACTGTATGCCAGACATTTGGCTAATTTTAAAAAAACCTATATTTTAATAGACCTATTTAACTAAACCTGTAAGGTTGTTATAAGGACTAATGAAATAAGGCAATATAAAGAGTTTTCTACAATGCATGATATATAGCATACATCAAATAAATGGTAGCCAGTATAATTTCTGTTAAAATTTATCATAAAGCATTCACTACAAGTGACTTGTACCAAAAATCAGATCTTTATAATTTCCAGGACCACATTTTTGTGACATATAACTTAAAATAGTGATATATAATTAAAAATACTTCAACTGTCTAAGCTATTCACAATCCATAAGACAACATTTAATAAACCAAGCTGATAAATTATTTAAGATTCCATTTCCCCTCTTCCCTTTTAACAGGTGGTACTATGCTCAAAAGCAGAAACCATTTGTCTATAAAGCCAAGTTTATTAAACCCTCTTGTGATGATGGTGAGAGCTAGAGTTTGCATTCTTATCATGCATAGATGGTAACTAAGGAGATACGTAACTCAGCCCTGGTCAGGCTGTCAACTTGGTATGACACCCTAGTACACGTTCACCTCAAGCCACAAAGAGGACCTCTTCTGCCAGAAATGGTTTACAGATCATGAGAGCCACCAGTTTATCCACCTGAGAGGGACACGTTTTTTTAGCTATTTATTAACTTCATTTGATTTTTAAATATTTACCTACTTTATGTCTACTTGAAAATGAATACTAAAGACATGGTAAAATCTGGGCCAACTGAATTGATAAACATTGTGAAATGATTTCATTTTAAGCACAGATACGAGGCTGTTCCCAAATACCTGAAAGCCATAGATGGAGCCCCACACTGAGAACAGTGCAAGAATCCTCCTAGTATAGATCCTGGAGGAGCTGCACCAGAGGTGGCAAGAATACACTGAAGAACTGTACAAAAAAGATCTTCACGACCCAGATAATCATGATGTTGTGATCACTCATCTAGAGCCAGACATCCTGGAATGTGAAGTCAAGTGGGCCTTTTAGAAAGCATCACTACGAACAAAGCTAGTGGAGGTGATGGAATTCCAGTTGAGCTATTTCAAATCCTGAAAGATGATGCTGTGAAAGTGCTGCACTCAATATGCCAACAAATTTGGAAAACTCAGCAGTGGCCACAGGACTGGAAAAGGTCAGTTTTCATTCCAATCCCAAAGAAAGGCAATGCCAAAGAATGCTCAAACTACTGCACAATTGCACTCATCTCACATGCTAGTAAAGTAATACTCAAAATTCTCCAAGTCAGGCTTCAGCAATACGTGAACCGTGAACTTCCTGATGTTCAAGCTGGTTTTAGAAAAGGCAGAGGAATCAGAGATCAAATTGCCAACATCTGCTGGATCATGGAAAAAGCAAGAGAGTTCCAGAAAAACATCTATTTCTGCTTTCTTGACAATGCCAAAGCCTTTGACTGTGTGGATCACAATAAACTGTGGAAAATTCTGAAAGAGATGGGAATACAGACAACCTGACCTGGCTCTTGAGAAATCTGCAGGTCAGGAAGCAACATTTAAAACTGGATATGGAACAACAGACTGGTTCCAAATAGGAAAAGGTGTACGTTAAGGCTATATATTGTCACCCTGCTTATTTAACTTACATGCAGAGTACATCATGAGAAATGCTGGACTGGAAGAAACACAAGCTGGAATCAAGATTGCCAGGAGAAATATCAATAACCTCAGATATGCAGATGACACCACCCTTATGGCAGAAAGTGAAGAGGAACTAAAAAGCCTCTTGATGAAAGTGAAAGAGGAGAGTGAAAAAGTTGGCTTAAAGCTCAACATTCAGAAAACGAAGATCATGGCATCCGGTCCCATCACTTCATGGGAAATAGACAGGGAACCAGTGTAAACAGTGGCAGACTTTATTTTGGGGGGCTCCAAAATCACTGCAGATAGTGACTGCAGCCATGAAATTAAAAGACGCTTGCTCCTTAGAGGAAAAGTTATGACCAACCTAGATAGCATATTCAAAAGCAGGGACATTACTTTGCCGACTAAGGTCCGTCTAGTCAAGGCTATGGTTTTTCCTGTGGTCAGGTATGGATGTGAGAGTTGGACTGTGAAGAAGGCTGAGAGCCGAGGAATTGATGCTTTTGAACTGTGGTGTTGGAGAAGACTCTTGAGAGTCCCTTGGACTGCAAGGAGATCCAACCAGTCCATTCTGAAGGAGATCAGCCCTGGGATTTCTTTGGAGGGAATGATGCTGAAGCTGAAACTCCAGTACTTTGGCCACCTCATGCGAAGAGTTGACTCATTGGAAAAGACTGATGCTCAGAGGGATTGGGGGCAGGAAGAGAAGGGGACGACTGAGGATGGGATGGCTGGATGGCATCATGGACTCGATGGACATGAGTCTGGGTGAACTCCGGGAGATGGTGATGGACAGGGAGGCCTGGTGTGCTGCGATTCATGGGGTCGCAAAGAGTCGGACACGACTGAGCTACTGAACTGAACTGAACATTATGAGAAAAATTAACCCATCTTTTGGGGTTTTTTATTAATGGTGTCAAAGGCATCCCAGCTGATACAGGGTTATACCTATGATACCTCATTCTCCAATTTGCTTTTTCCATAAACACTGTTTTCAGATACATCCATGTCAAAAAGTGAAGATGTAATGAATTCCTTTTAACTGCTCTATAATATTCCATACTTTACCTACTTGTTCCCCCACTGATAAAATTTTGAGTTATTTTGGACTTACTTTTCTCAACAGTATCATATTATATTTACTTGTACATGTGTCCTTGTGTAAATGACAAAGTTTCTTTAACTACATTTAACAGTGGAATAGCTAGTGGTCGGGGAAAAAAATCTTCAATTTCTGTTTCATTAACTCTTGATGTTGCCGGGTATTTCTGTTTGCCCCCTTGAGGTCCTCTCTCCACCCCAACTCTACCCTGGGAAGCTGAATCTATGAAATACATTAAAGGACCCTTCAGCTCCTGATGGAATTTATCCAGTGGCAGAATATCTGAAGGAGAGTAAGGTGTAGATATTTATTCACCTGGCAGTAATTCCCGTGAGATTACTACCTGTGCCCCTCAACTGAAGGCTTTGTCTCAAGATAATCTCAAGATTCATTCCTGAGTTCCTGGAAACTTTACTTCCTTCCACATCCATTCTGGTCTGGGAGTGGTAACAGCTTCTCTGCCCACACTTTCAAAAATAGTCTCTTTGCAAATCAAATCTCCTTGAGTTATCATGCCATCTGTTTCCAGGTGAGAGCCTGACTGCATCACTGCTGTTCTGCACTCTTCAAGGAATCTATATTAATTTACAGACCTACCAGCCATGCATGAGAGTGTTCTTTACCACACAGCCATACCAATGCTTAAAATTAATGTCCTTAAGTTTTCTCCTACCTGATGGATTCAATAAAATTGATTGTTTTTTATTTTGTGCTCTGATTACTAGTGTAACTGAGCATTTCTTAGATTTATAGGCCATTTTCTCCCTATAAATTTTTTTTTTACTATCATTTGCTTATCTTTCTACTGAACTGTTTCTTATTGGCTTTTACTCCTTTAAATATTTGAAATATCAGTCATTTATCTGTAATATGTACTAGATTTCTATCTACTGCTTATCTTTTGTTTATGATGTTCTTTGTTGCCCAAACATTTAAAAAATCTTACCTATATTTTTTGTGCTTTAAAGTTTTAATTTTTATGTTTTGGACCTTAACAGAGCTGAAAATTATTTTTGTGCACAGTGTGAAATAGAAATCCAGTAACATTTCTTTCCTTACAGTGAGCCAATTTTCACATCGCCATTTTAAAATAATTTTTCCTCCTTGATTTGAAATGGTACTTATTTCTGTGCCTAATTTCTAATGACTTATGGATCTGAGTTTTATGTTTTATTCCATGCATCTATTTGCTGCCAATATCACACTGTTTTAAGTACCAAGACTTTATAATATATCTTAATATCTAGTAGCACAACAGTAATTTACTACTCCATTTGAATTTGTTTATTGCCGGCTGAGAAACATAATTACTTCTGTGCTTGATCTTAAATACAAATCAAGATTCTGAACTGACTTATTCATCTTAATAATTTTGTCCACTGATTGCTTCAGGTTTTCTATACATAGATTTGCAAATAATGAAATTTTGACCTCTTTCTATTTCTTATACTTATTTATTTACCTTAGAACGTTTTAGAACCTTAGTCCCAGGGTTAATAGTAGTGATCAAAATGGATGTTCTTGCTAATTTGGGGACCATTTCTAATACTTCCTAGTATTTCTTCCCTGTATTTATGCCCTTGCAGTGGGACAGCATGTGGCGTCTCTTTCATAACCCTCAGTATCCACATTGGCCGTTTGATTTTTTTTGGCCAATGGGACATTAGCAAAAAGGATGGAAACAAAGGCTTCAGGGTTTGCTTTAGGTGTGCCTTAGGCTTTCCACTCTTGTTGCTTTTCTGATCCTCCATCACATCAACAAGTTCAGGATAGCTTAATATAAAGAAATAACCATGGCCCCATTATCCTTCACTCTAGCCAACTCACTGACATGAGAGTGAGGCCATCAAACGCTTGGCCCCATTTGAGCTCAGGAGAAAAAGTGGCCAG
The DNA here is from genome assembly GCF_014754425.2 of Oryx dammah. NCBI lineage: Eukaryota > Metazoa > Chordata > Mammalia > Artiodactyla > Bovidae > Oryx > Oryx dammah. The sequence continues at coordinate 51,403,050 of NW_024070202.1, forward strand.
CTCAAACCTGTTTACATTTCTGCTTCACAAAATAGCTAACACACGGCTATTATTTTAAGCATCAAAATTTTGGTTTTAAATTATGTGTTACATGGCAAAAAGAAAAAATGATATAGTCAGTTAATGACAGCAGTGGATTAAATATCTCTCACTAAGATTTTAAATTTAACCTAGTATTTCTGCTCATCTTTGCTATGAAGATTTGAGACTATAATGTTAGGTGAATTAAACTTAAAATTATTGTTGTCTTACAGGTAGATTTTATCTTTTATCTTATATGATCCAACTTTTTTTATCCCTAACTAATGTTTCTACCTTAAAATCTATTTTTTTTCTGATACTAGTAAAGGTATACTTTTAAAGAAACTATTATTTTCCTGATATGTCCTTTACTATTCTTATACTTTTATTTTTTCCTGTGTCCTAAAAGGAAATAAATTTGTCAATCCTGTCCTTAAAAAGAAATAGAAAGTTTAGTTAATTTACATTTCTTGTGATTATTGGTGTATTTATATTTATTTCCACCATCCCTTTGGCTTTTATTAAGTTTTTCTCCCTTCCTTCTTCTCACTGATTTATGAAGTTGGTGGTTTTTGTTGTTGTTGTTTGTTTTTTGTTTATTTTGGCTGTACTGCAGGGCTAGTGGGATCTTAGTTCCTTGACCAGGGATTGAACACGAGCCCTTGGCAGTCAAAGCACAGAATCCTAACCACTGGACTACCAGGGAATTCCCTATGGAGTTTTTTAAGTCCTCCTCTTTTTTCAACCATATTGTAAATTACATATTCTTTTTAGTGATTATCCTTAAATTTTTAACATAACAACAGATGGAAAGTCTAAGGAGAACCAGTAATTCTACCTTCCTTTTAAAATTATAACCTGGAAGACTTTACTTGCTCTTGTTCTTATATTTGTTAGATATTTGAATATGTTCTTTGTGAAATGACTATCCAAGGTTTTTGCCCATTTTATAATTGGATCGTCTACTTTTTTCTTTTTAACTGGCAGGAATTCTTACAATATTCAAGAGAAAAGTCCTTTATATACATATTGCAAATATCTTCTCTTAGTCTGAGGTTTGCTTTTCAAACTTTCTTAATGGTGTATTTTGATGAACAAAGTTCTTAATTAAGTTCAACACGTTTCTCTTTTCCCTCACACTGCTTTTAATGTTCTGTTTAAGAAATATCTGCTCATACAAAGGTCTTTAAGGTGTTGTCCTGTGTTTTATTCTTGAAGCTTGATTGTGTTTAGTTGTTTAGTTTTCATATCAAGATTTATGATCAATGTCATAAATATGATCCATGTTAAAAAATACTTATTTTTGGTATTATAGGAGGCAGCATTAAAGATTAATTTTGCTCATTCAGCTATCCATTTGCTCTAGTGCCAAATTTTGAAAGAAGCTTTCTTTCCCCATTAAATTGCTTTGCATTTTTCTGAAAAACAAGTTGACTCTGTATGTAGGGCCCCATTTAGGGACTCTGTTATTTTAAATTTGTTTCTACTTGACTATTCTTGCAATTATCACTTGACCCTAATTATTATAGTTTTTATTAAGTAAGTTTGAGAGCCCACAGCCCAGCTTGGTTCTTCTTCAAAATTATTAGACTGTTCTAAGCTTGTTGCATTTTCATATACATTTTAGAATCAACTACCTGAAGAGACTTATCTGTACTACAACTAATTTAGATAACAAGGCCCTAGACTTCAAACCAATACTATATTTCAATACGACAAGAGTGGGAGAAAGTGAAGGTTTTATGCATGCAAAATAATGTGAACTACTTCTGCCAGAGAGAAGAGTGTGGAAGGTTGTATTTTTCAGAGACAGCTACAACATTATCTCTTATGTTACATGTTCTGCTTTACCTTACTACACTCAAGATGGGCCCTCGAAACATCTAGCTTTGAAAGCCAACAGGCTTGCATCCATGAGATCTACAAGACTATAATGAATGGAGAGACAGTTCTTAACAGGTTCACACAGACTCACTGGCTGCTTCTCAGAGCATAGAGCAGAGGCAGTAGCCTGAAATACCCATTCCTTCACGAAAAGAGGCTTATTTTAAAACCTTCAGCCTGAGGGACAGGCTTCTTATTCATCCAGTGAGAGGAACATAAAGGAAAAAAAGAATGAAAGAGAGTGGAGACAGCTTAAAGGACTTGCGGGACAACATCAAGAGGACCAATGTTCACATTATAGGAAACAGAAGGAGAAATGAGAGAGAAAGGGACAGATTTTTTTTTTTTTTTTTTGATGAAATTTACTGAAAATTTGCCTAACCTGGGGAAGGAAACAGACATCAAGATCAAAGAAGCCTAAGAATGTTTCAAATAAAAGGAATCTAAAAAGACTCACACCAAGACACATTATAACTAAACTGTCAAAAGTTAAAAGATAAGGAGAGATTCTTAAAAGCAGCAAAAGAGGGATACTGCCAAGACAACAGAGTAGAAAGACCCTGAGGCTCACCTCCTTTTGTGGGCACACCAAAATTACAAGTATTTGCGTAACTACTATCAGTGTAAAAGACCAGAATGTCCAGAAAAGATCTTACGCAACTAAAGAGAAAAAGAAGGCACTGCAAAGAAATGGGTAGGAGTCTCAGAACCACAGTGTAGTTAAGACCAATGCTCCCAGGTGGGTGACACACTACCCAGAGAATCATTACAGTTGCATCGGTTCTCCCCAGGGAGTGAGGGGACCAGCCCATACTGGGGTCCTCAGATTGGAGAGCCCATACTGGGAAGACAGCCCCCAAAATGCCTGGCTTTGAAGGCCAGTGGGCCTTACTTCCAGGAGACCCAGGGGGCTGTGGGAAATAGAGACTCCACCTTAAACAGTGCAGACAGTATCTAACATGCTCTGGGACCCAGGGCAGAAGCACTCATTTGAAAGGAACTTGGTGAAACCTGATGACTGAGTTTTCCAAGGAGGCAGCAGCAGGCGACTGAAGCTCGCCTTGGGGACACAGCCAGTGGCAGCAGCCATCCTGGGGGCTCATTCTGCTACCTGGACACGTGCTGGCAAGTTTGGAACCCTTCCTCTACCTTACTAACCAGTGCTAGGGCATCTCAGGCCAAACAACTAACTGGGTGAGGACACAGGTTCATCTGCCAGCAGATAGGCTGCCTGAACAACACCTGAGCTCACGGCCGACCCAGGACCTGGCCCCACTCACCGGTGCACAGGCATTAGACCCGAGACCCCAGGGCCCAACAGCCAGATGGCCAACAGACTCATGAAAAGATGCTTCCCATCACTACACCAGGAAAATGCAAACCACAGCGAGGCATCCTCTAACACCTGTCAGAAACTATAATCAAAATACAACAAGTAATAAATGTTGGTGAGGATGGGGAGAAAAAGGAGCCCTCAGTCGCTGTTGGTAGAAATGTAAATTGGTACAGCCACTGTGGAAAGGAAGTACGGGTGTTTCTCACAAAACTAAAAAATAGAACTACCGTATGGTTCAGGAATTCTAGTCCTGCATATACATCTGAAGAAAACAAAAACGAATTTGAAAAGATTCATGTAAGTCATTCAATTATAAAACATTCACTGTTCATAGCAGCATTAGTTACAATAGCCAGGATGTGGAAGCAACCTAGCTGTCTACATTTTGAGACATGAAAATGGAAATATATCAAAACTTATGGGACGCAACAAAAGCAGTTCTGAGAGAGAAAATCACGGTGATAAATGACTACATTAAGAAACAAGAAAGATCTCAAATAAACAATATATACCTCAAGAAATAGAACAAATTAAACCTAAAGTTAGTAAAAGGAAATAACAGATCAAAGTGGAAATAAGTGAATTAAAGATTTAAAAGATAATAGAAAAGATCACCAATGCAATGGACATAAACTTGGGCAAACTTTGGGAGATGGTGAGATGCCTGGTGTGCAGTCCATGGGGTCACAAAGAGGTGGACATGACTGAGCAGCTGAACAACAAGAAAAGATCAATGAATCTAAGAAATGGTTTTTTGAAAAGATAAACAAAATTGACAAACCATCAGCTGGACTCACCAAAAATAAAAAGAACTCAAAATCAGAAATGAAAGAGGAGACAATTTATACCACAGAAATACAAAAAATCATAAAGACTACTATGAAGAATTATACACTAAAAGGGCTTATCCAATGGCTCAGTGGTAAAGAATCCATCTGTAATGCAGGAGCTTCAGGAGACACAGGTTCGATCCCTGGGTCAGGAGGATCCCCTGGAGAAGGGAATGGCTACCCACTCCAGAATTCTCATCTGGAGAATCCCCATGAACAGAGGAACCCAGCAGGCTACCATCCATGGGATCATAAAGAGTCAGAGATGACTGAAGCAACTTAGCACACATACACCAAAAACACTGAACAACTTAGAAGAAATGTATAAATTCCTAGAAGCATACAACATATCAAGGCTAAAACATGAAGCAACAGAAAATCTGAGCAGATCTATTACTAGGAAGGAGATGGAGTTAGTAATAAAAAAAAATTCCCAACAAACAAAAGTCAGGAACAGATGGCTTCACTGGTCAATTCTATGAAACATTTTAAATAGAATTAATAACACTCCCTCTCAAACTTTTCCCAAAAGATAGAAGAGAGAACACTTCCAAACTCATAAGGCCAGTATGACTCTGATACCTAATGTCTAAAACTAGACAAGAACATGACAAGAAAAGAAATTATAGTCCAATATTCTTGATAAACACAGAGGCAAAAATCCTCAACAAGATACTAACCAAATTCAGCAACACATGATTAACCATATTGTTACCATAAACTTATACCATAATCAAGTAGGATTTATTCCAGGTATGCAGTGATGGTTCAATCAATGTGATACACCACATTAACAAAAGGAAGGATAAAATCATACGATCGTCTCAACAGACACAGGAAAAGCAGTTGACAAAATTTGACATCCATCCCTCATAAAAATACTCAACCAAGTGGGTTTAGAAGCAATGTATAATACCTTAACACAAGAAAGGCCATATATTATAAGCCTACAGCAAACACTTTACTCAATAGCTTTTTTTAAAAAAAGAAAACTTTTCTTCTAAGATCAGGAAAAAGACAAAGATTCCCACTCTCACCACTTTTATTTAACACTGGAAGTGCCAGCCAGAGTAATAGTCAAGAAAAAAAGAAAAAAATGCCATCCAAATTGAAAAGGAAGATGAAATTTGCATCTATTTGCAGATGACATGATATTATATATTTAAAAAGCTAAAAACTCCACCAAAAGAACTATCATAACTAATAAATGAATTCCATGCCCTTGAAGGATATGAAATCAATATACAAAAGTTAGTTGCATTTCTATATACTAATAATGAACTATCAAAAAGGGAAAATAAGAAAACAGTTACATTTTGAATTGCATAAGAGAATAAAATACCTAGGAATAAATTTAACCAAGGAGATGAAATACACATACAATGAAAGTTGTAAGACACTGATGAATGAATTCAGTTCAGTTCAGTTTAGTCGCTCAGTCGTGTCTGACTCTTTGTGTCCCCACAAATTGCAGCACGCCAGGCCTCCCTGTCCATCACCAACTCCCGGAGTTCACCCAAACTCAATGTCAATCGAGTCAGTGATGCCATCCAGCCATCTCATCCTGGGTCGTCCCCTTCTCCTCCTGGCCCCAATCCCTCCCAGCATCAAGGTCTTTTCCAATGAGTCAACTCTTCCCATGAGGTGGACAAAGTATTGGAGTTTCAGCTTTAGCATCAGTCCTTCCAAAGAACACCCAGGGCTGATCTCCTTCAGAATGGACTGGTTGGATCTCCTTGCAGTCCAAGGGACTCTCAAGAGTCTTCTCCAACACCACAGTTCAAAAGCATCAATTCTTCAGCGCTCAGCTTTCTTCACAGTCCAACTTTCACATCCATACATGGCCACTAGAAAAACCATAGCCTTGACTAGACAGACCTTTCTTGGCAAAGTAATATCTCTGCTTTTGAATATGCTATCTAGGTTGGTCATAGCTGTCCTTCCAAGGAGTAAGCGTCTTTTAATTTCATGGCTGCAATCACCATCTGCAATGATCTTGGAGCCCAGAAAAATAAAGTCTGACACTGTTTCCACTGTTTCCCCATCTATTTCCCATGAAGTGGTGAGACCAGATGCCATGATCTTAGTTTTCTGAATGTTGAGCTTTGACCCAACTTTTTCAGAAGAAGACATAAATAAATAGGCCTTATAACAGCTACCCAAAACAGGCTTCCCTGGTGGCTCAGTGGTAAGGAATACACCTGCAACGCAGGAAACACGGGAGATGTGGGTTCAATCCCTGGGTCAGGAAGATCCTCTGGAGAAGGAAATGGAAACCCACTCCAGTTTTCTTGCCTGAAGAAATTCATGGACAGAGGAGCCTGGAGGGCTACAGTCCATGGAGTCACAAAGAGTCTGATATGGCTGAGCAACTGAACCCAACACCACAAACCCAAAGCAATCAATAGATTCAATGTGATCCCTATCATAATTCAGTGAAACGACTATCACACAATGTTATTATTTTTGCCTTCAACCATCAAACATATTTTAAAGAACTGGAGAGAAGCAGAAGTTTATAATATATATCCATCTATTTACCATTTCTTTGCCTTTTTGCCTTTTTTTTATACCAGATTTTCCAGATTTCCTTCTTGGATCATTTTCCTTTTAACTTAAAATTTTCCTTTGGCCATTTATTTTAAAAACAAGTCTGCTGACAATTATTTTTCTGTTTTCCTTCATCTGAGAGTATCTTTATTTCATTTTCATTCATGAATGTATTTTCACTGGATATAGAATTCTGGACTGAGCTCTTTTCTCTCAGAGCTTTAAAAAAGACTGTTTCATTCCCTTCTGTTTTCACAATTTTTCATGAGAAATCTACAGTCATTCAAATCATCATTTTCCTTTGCTCCTCATAAGTAATGTATCACTTGTCTCTATTGTCATACAAGATTTTGTCTTCCTCTTTAGGTTTTGGTAGCTTTTTTTATTATGTGTCATGGCATAGATTTCTTTGGGTTTGTCCTGTTTGGGGTTTTTGAATCTCAAGGTTTATGCCTTTGACCAAATTTATGAAATTTTTAGCCATTAGTTCTGCAAATATTTTTTGTTGCAATGGACTGTTTGTATTGTTTCAGAGATTCCTGAAGTTTTGTTCATTTCTTTCACTCTTTTTTTTTTTTCCTTCTGTTAGGACTAGATAATTTCTACTGATATGGCTTCAAGTTCACTCACATTTTTCTGCCATTCCAATATTGCTACTGCCCTTATTCAGTGAGATATTTCACTATCTCACTGTGTAAGACAGTGCATATTTTTTCAGTTCAAAAACTTCCATGTGGTTACTTTTTCCATTTTCTCTTTCTTTCCTGATGTTTCCTATTGTCCATTTGTTTCCAAAGTATTCATCTTTACTTCTTGGAGCATTTTCATCATAGCTGCTTCAAATGTCTGTGATAACTTCAACATCTGTGTCACCTATGAAACAGTGTCTGTTCATTGTCTTTTCTAGTCAAGTTGGAATGTTACAGGTTCTTTGTATGTCAAGTAATTTTTTGGCATCCTGGACATTTTTGAATAGAATGTTGAGACTCTAGGTCTTGTTTAAATCCTATGAAGAATGTTGATATTCCTGTTGTAGCACATAATCAAGCCAGTTGGGTTCAGGCCAAAAATTCTGACCACCTTACCTTTCTGTGGGTTCTTGCTCTGGTATTATGAACATTTCAGTTTTCAAGTTTTGTAATGCTATTTCCATGCCTGCCTCCATGTGTAAAGCCCAGTGGTTTATCTGGGACCTGACGGAGGTATATCCCACTGTTCTTTTCTCAGAGTATGATTTTTAGAGTCAGATCCACATGTGCCTACCCTGGGAGGTCAGCATAGGCGTTCACATATAACTTTGTGGGATTACTTTTCCAAGCTCTTCATTCTGTATGTGATTTTCTAGATACTTTTTGGTCTTCTATCTGGAAACTGTGGTTTTAGTTATTTCACTCTGTCGTCTACTTCCTGTGACTATATCCTTCTGGAGCCACACAGCAGGAGAGAAAGAGAAAGGGGAGAAAAGCCATGAAATTTTATCCCACCTTCTTGGTACCAAGTTCTTCAGTGTGGAGAGGAATTTTCCCATCTCTTAAGAGTTTCAGGGACATGTGGGTCCTTACTGCAGCTAATGCCATTACTACCAATATCAACTTTCTAGGGCATGAGGTATGAGAGAGATTGGGGGCTGGGGGAAAATGAAGGGATTTTCCCCACTCTCTCTGAGTATGTTAGGAGTTCCTTTTAGGCTCCTTGAATCAAAATTCTAGAGACTGTCCCCATAGATCTGTCTGCCCTACTCCAGCTTTTGGGTGCTCTGGGTCCAGGCTGTATGATACCAGAGGAGATACAAAAAAGAAACTTATCATCACTTAGTCAACTTAAAATGTCAGTGTTTCTTAATCCATTCACTTTTCAGAGTCCTCAGATAACTTCTCTCTGCACTTCTTCCACGTTGTCTAGCAGTACTCAGTGGGAGAAACAGAGCAGATTGTACTTATTCCATCTCACCTGGAATCAGAGTCCCTTCCTGAATTTTGTGCTAATGTTATATATTTTCCTTCTACATGGTTTAAACCTTGTAAGATATTATAGTTGTTTCAACAGTCAATATTATTTTATATTTTCCCACAGACTTACCCTTCCCAGTGTTCATTCTCTTCTGCAATTTCATAATACCATCTGGTATAATTTTCCTTCAGCCTAAAGAACAGACTTAATACTTATTTTCTTAGCTTTTGTTTGAAACCATCTTTGTCTTCATCTCTGAAGGATCTTTACAATGACTATAGAATTCCAGTTTGGCAGTCCTTCATCTTTCCTTTTTAAGATATCATTCTATCTTCTGATTTCTGTCGATTTCAGTAGGTTCTGTTGAAAAGCCAGTCATATATTAGGATTTCTCTCATGAAGCTGTTGTGTCTGTCTTTTGATGCAGCTTTAATGTTTTCCCCGTCTTTGTCAGTCATCTGTGTGATTTGCTTAAATATGGTTTTCCCTGTCTTTATTCTGCTTGAAATTTATAGATTTCTTGACTATGTGGTCTGATCTCTGTCAGCAATTTAGAAAATTCTTATTTGGCAATATTTTCTTAGTCCCATTCTCTCTCTCTTCTTCTTCTAGATCTCTAATTACAACTAGGTTAGACATTCTAATGCTATATCTTATGTTCTGTATTTTTATACCCTTTTAACTCTCTCTCTGTACATTAACCTGAGTACTTTTTATTCATTTCTCTTCTTGCTTACCAGTTCACTGTTCTGCTGGTTCTAGATAGTTCTTCAATCCATCCATTCTCAATTTCAGTCTTAACTTCCCCCCTGCCCTCAGTTCTAGGGTTTTCATTTAAATCTTCTAACATGCGTTCCAGCTCTCTGTTAAAATTATCTGTTATTTTTTGAACTTTTAAATTTTAGTTATTTTGCAGTCCCCAGATAAAACTAAATTATTTGTGGGTCTATCCCTATTTTCTTTTGATTTGCTTATGGGTTTTTATTTTGCTTTTTGTAACTTTTGGATTTGATGCTAGATATAATAGATAAAAATTTGTAGAGACCCAGAATGAAATTATGTTCCTCCAAGGAGGGTTGCATTTTCTTTTGGCTTGCAAATAGAGAACCCATGACTTAGTTTGATCTGTCAAAGTTGGTTTTAGACTTCTCTGGGACTGCTCTGTTTCAGTTTTGCCCTTGCTCATGAACTGTAGTTTCTTCCCAAGGTAAGGGAAAGAACAAAAGAAGACCTCCTTTTTCAGTTTTGAAGGAGATTTTCACTGATTATAGAACTCAGTGTGAACCACTTTTTGTTTTCAGCATTTTAAAGATGTTGCTGAACTGTCTTCTGGCTTCCATTATTGCTAATAAAGAGTCAGTTTATGACACGTATTCTTGTTCCTCTATATTTAAAGCATCTTTTCCCTCTGGCTGCTTAAGAGATTTTTGTCCTCCTTTTTTGAGTTTAAATTGTTTGATCGTGAGGTACAAAGGCGTGATATGCTTTGTATACTTATGTTGCTTGGTGTTTTGGGGGTCTGTAAATTGATGCGTTTTATGATACTAGACACATCTGGTGTAACATATCTTCAAATATTTTTGTCACATTTTCTTTCTCTCCTTTCTGTAACTCCACTTGCCAAAGCCTTGCAGCATCTTGTCACGGCTATATTCAGCTCAGCTCTTGGCCAAGGACTTGGGGTTAATTTCCATGTAGACTTCTTGGGCCCTCTTTTCCACAGCTACATATTTTCAGATATTGAGATATCTACAGACACCTATATTCAGATATTTCAGATATTCTACCCTGCCCATCTCAGGTGCTGCAACAGCCCAGGCCTCTAAACCCTCCTTCTTAACTAAGACTACTGCTCTACTTGCACCACCCCTCCCCTGCAAAAGCATCCTTCAGCAGAAAAATCAGGACAGTTACGGGACAGTTATGGAGCACACTTCATGTGTTTTCCTTCTGTCAAAGATCATAGCTGTGTGCTGCCTATTACCCAGTGCTTGAAAAGATCTGCCTTATCATTTTGTCCAGGTCTTATAGTTTTTTTTCAGTAGGAGAACAAGTCAGGTACCTATTACTTTCTAAGTAATAGGCAAGTAATAGGGAAGTAATAGGGAAGTCTTTGGTACCCATTAATTTAAATGCACATTGAGATTTAAATGATTGATATTGGAACTTTTCATAAAAGCAATTTCTGACAAAGAATAGGTAAAAGTGAAAGAGTTAGTCACTCTGTCGTGTCCAACTCTTTGCAACCCTGTGGTCTGGAGCTCACCATGCTCCTCTCTCCATGGATTTCTCCAGGCAAGAATACTGGAGTGGGCAGCCATTCCTTTCTCCAGGGGATCTTCCTGACCCAGGGATCGAACCCAAGTCTCCTGCACTGCAGGTGGATTCTTTACTGTCTGAGCCACCAGGGAAGTCCTATGAATGCAGCTAGTATATCAAATAAAAACATGGGATATATATCATTAAAACTTTATTTCCTGCTAAGTGTATCCATCTAAGAGAATCATATACATAAAAATAAAGGTTAAGTTTGAAATTTGAAGTGTTTTCCTTGCCCTTAAGGGCTTGCCCCCTTTCCCCTTTAGTCATTCCTAAATTCTTTATTAATAAAATTTATTAATAAATTTTTATGCATATGATTCTCTTAGATGGACAGATTTAGCAAGCAAAAAAGGTTTAATGACATATATTCTGTTTTTATTTGATATATTATCTGTATCATTATATATATATATAATAATAGATTTAGAAAGCAAAAAAAATACAGTTTTTCTTTCCCCTCCTTGATCTGTTCTGTTAATACACAATGTTCTTTTAAGATCATTGATTCTAAGTTGGAAATACTAGACTTCTGAATCACTGGTTAGTGAGTAGCTAAATCAGGGTCACTGCCTTAGGAAGAAGCCAGTTCAGACCGAAACACAAATGACTATTTGGTTAAAGAAGTAACTGTCCATTTTTAGGGTGGAGATGGCTTGCTAGTAAATTAGTTTTCTCTCTGTCCTGGGAGATTAGACAAACAATGGATCTAACTAAGAAAATAGACTGACTCATTTGGCTACAATGCTATACTAAAGCTACCAGCAAAGTAACATTAATATCCAGAAAGAGAATTGGGTTCTGTATACAGTAAATGAATTTTACAATCAATTCAATGAGAAATAAAAAATGAGATATTAAATGCACAGATCTAAAGGCACTCTGAACTCTGTCTTTCCTAACTCATCATCTGCTATAGTGAGGTGGAAATCACGTGCAGCTTACTTAATTCTTCCTTAGAATGGTAGTGTTTATTGGAAGAGAGGTGAAGTGTGTAATAACTTTCTTCCCTCCTAATCTTGAGCACTTCCCAGCTTCTAGTAGTGAGCACTCCATCTCAGTACAGATGAGGTAGGAGGAAAGTCAGACCTGCTGGGCAGGAAGAGAATTTGTACAGGGCTAGTTGATTATAAGTGAATAGGCGTGGAGAATGTCAGAGACAGAATCACAGACCTGACAGGAAGAAGCGTCTGTGTGAACCTTTCTCACATCTGGATTTAGCTTTTCTTGAAATTTTTTAGCCTTCGCCATTCACCAAGGCTGATTTCTTCTCTGCAAGTCATGAGGTACTGCTCCTGCCCCAGGATAAAGTCCTTTGGAGTGGATGTCATTAGTTTGGGGGATGGTCCTGATCTCATTCCAGGAGGTCTGGTTCAGGTTTAGGTCATTCCATTGGCCTCATCTACAACTGAAGGGCAGATCTCCCGGCCCCTCCATAACTCCCTGGGTGGGGAGGAAAGGCCTCTAAGCTGATAGTCACACTCCATGTATTTCTAACTCCCCTCTACTGGGAGATGCGCTGAGGTGGGTGGAACTGGAGTGCTTTAGATAGTTTCAGGTCTCACTGTCCAGGAGAAAAGCATATGACTGCCTACCTTTCCCAACATACACACCCACGCCTCTACTACAGTATTCACTGGTTGCTGGTAGAAGTGCAGGGACTGTGGACAAAAGAGAATGTAAGTATATTTTAGCTTACTCTTCTGCTTCACCCAGGAGAAAGCTTTATAAGCATAGACGTAAATGAGATATTTCTTGCTGTTTGGTGCCTATCACATCACTCTCCTCTTCTCCCCTTAACCGCCACCCGCGCATAGACACACACAACCAGCTTGTGCACACACTGTGAGCAGAAACACAACCCGCTCCTCCCCTGCCCCTCCCTCCCTCCCGGCACAGACCGATCAGAACTTCCCCTGGGTCGCGGCCCAGCGATATGGAGCGGCCCTGGCGCGGAGCCCTGCTCTTCCCGAGTCGTGGGTGGCGCGGTGCTTGTTTCCCTCCCCTCCCTTTCCGGACCCAAACGGGGATGTATCTGGGTCAGCCTGGGAGGGGCTGGACCTGCCAGGGACCAGCGGTTGAGGGGGAGTGGGGGGAAGGGGTGGCGATGACAGCATCTTTCAGGTTTTTGGCTTTCCCGAGATTCGCCCCGTCCAGCTTCTCACCTCGTTCGCGCCGAGCGAGAGCTGATGCTCCGGCCAGTCTCGGCTCTAGGAATAGGGTGTGGGGAGAGCCTGTCCTTCCTATCTGGACCGCCACCCCTCCATTCTCTGCTAACAATACAGCGCCCACCCAACCCCCAACACGCACACACATTCCCCAAGGCATGCTCCGCGGGCAGGCGGGCGGCGGCGGGTCCCCCCCGCCCCAGGAAAAGAGCAATGGAACAGTTCACGGCCGCCGCGAGTTCCTGGTCTTCCTTCCTTTCCGGTGATAAACGGCGGGGCTACAAGCCAGTTGCTGCTCAAGATGCTCCACCCGCGGGTTCAAGCCTCTTTCTCTGGGCCCTCCGGGGGCCCAGATCAGGACCGATGGCCCCATTACCTCCGCAAGGCGCAAAAGCTGAGCGCCCGGGCGACAAGAGGCACGACCAGGGCTGGGGCGCGGACCCTCGGCCGGCTCCTGCTGCCTCGCTTCCTCCCTGCATGGTCTTTTGCGCCAGGGAGGAGCTGGGTGTGCGTAAAAGCCGCATCTTCCCCAGACGCTCTGGCTGAGTACGCCTGGGTGAGGTCCGGAGGGTCAGGGACCTTCCTGGCTCCCCTCCCTGCGAGCTCTGTATATAAGCCCAGCACGGAGGAATCAAGGCCACAGGTCCTCGTTTCCTTGAGGCCTGGCCCCTCCCTCCCCAACCTTGCTTTCCTTAGCTCCAGATTTACAAGTGTTTGCTCTTCCTTTCGGTGTTAGGGAGAGAAGCGGAGGAACGAGTTGAAAATCAGCTCTGGATTTCTGCCTCCTGTACACAGCTATCTCTTTACCCTCTCCCTCCTTTCCCTACATTGCACGCTGGGCGACTTCTGTAGCCTCGCCTATCCCGAGCGCTCGGTCCCGCAGCTGGGGAGCCGCTGATGCTCTTTGACCCGGAGCTTCCCGAAAGGTGCCTGCCCCCGCGGGTGCTCGAGGCCACGCAGAGGTGTTTCTTCCTCCCCACCTCACTTCACCCACAGACCTCTCTTGCCATCATTTCATCCACCCTTATATAAAGCACCGCTCCCCCCACCCCCACCGCCTCCGCCACCCTGCCCGGCGCAGCGCCCCCTCCCTCGGCTGCGCCTGGGCGGGCAGGGAGCTGAAGGGACCGGGACGCGCCTGAGGCGCGCAGAGCTCTCCAGCAGCCCGCGCTCGCCGCGCCTGGGGAATTGGCTGTGGGCGAGGCGGCCCGAGCTGCCCTTTATCGCTCGCCCCGCTGGTCGCTTGAAACTTTATCAGCGAGTCTCGCCACTCGCCGCAGACGCGAACGGGGGGCGGGGGCGCGGCGAGGCGCCGGCGGCCGTGACGAGGCGCTCCCAGCGCTGAGCGCTTCTGCTCCGGGCACGCATGGCGCCCGCACACGGAGTCTGACCTGATGCGGACGCAAGGGGGTTAATATGAACGCCTGTCTCGTCGGAATCTGGCTCTGGCTCCCTCTGCTCTTTACCTGGCTCAGCCCTGAGGTCAGCTCTTCATGGTGGTAAGTCCACGCGCACGGGCACCGAGGGGTTTTGGAGATGGGAATGGAGACCGCACTGGTCACATAGATCCTTCCCGGCGGCGCTTCCTCGCAGCCGTGGCAGTCACGGATTCCGACCCAATCCCCGCTGCTGCCCTCTCCTATCACCCCTTCGCTTTTCCTCGGAAGGCCATTCCGGCTTTGACAACTCCAATCCTTCCACCACTACCCCCACCCACTATACACATACATTGCCCCTCAAACGAGAGCTCGGATGTGTGGTTTATTTGGATCCAGCTGAGTGACAAGCAAAATCGGGATCTTTTAGACAAGCGCTAGCCGGGTCTCTAGCTCCACTAGCAGAGACGTCTGTGTATGCGTGCGCACGCGCGCGCGTGTAAACTCACCTCCAAAACTACAATCTTCTCCCTCTGCTCCCACCCCGCAAAACCCTCAAGGTAAACCGACGGGCCGATTCAGGCAGGCGCAAGCCGTAGAACCCGAAGCGTGTGGTTTTGCGTTATTTCTCGCCCTTCCACATTCCTAGTGCTTCTCCCCAGTGGGGCGGAAAAACATTTTGCTACCCCCAGGTAGAGACTCCCACCTTAACAGAAAGCTCCAGAAATCGGGGACTCTAAGACGCTACCCTGTTCGAAATCAGTCACCTCAAAGGGTAACTTTGCTGCTGTCCCTTTATACGGTGATCTTCTATCTATTTTGCAGAGTGAAGGAACTTTGAAACCTAACAGGTTATCATCCTTAAATGTTACAAGGGGAGAGGCTCTCCCCACTCACAAACTCTTCTCTATCTCCTTCTGATCTTGAGAAAAGAGAGTTGAGAACTCTCTAACGTTTTTGCACCTAAAAACTTCAGAACAGACGCTTAAAACTCGATTTAGAAAGATCGGTTATCTGTTATGAAGTGCTTTTTTTTTTTTTTTTAAAGAATCTGGCAAAAGTAAGGCATCTTGGCCAAATGAAAGACTAGAGCAGGAAGCTTTAGGAAGACATGAGCTCTCCAAAGAAGCAAGGCAAAGGATTGATAGGAAGAGGGGTTCAATTCCTTCCTAAGCTGCTTTGAACAGAAAGGCGTTTAGCCTTGACATTGCTGACACAGGATCAAAGATTGATTTATCAGAGTGACCATTTTTCAATAAAATGACTATTTCTGTTTCCATGGGTGTATAAACATTATTTACTGCCCAGGCTTTTTGTCACATTGTCTCTCAGCTGTCACTTAAATATATTTTGGGGGAGTCACAGCTGTAACGATTTTATGATCATATAAAATAATGAAAATACAAGAAAAAGACATTCTCCTTGTTTGATCGCTTCAAAAGACACCTATGGCAGCTTGGGTTATATAAAAGGTACCTTTCTAAACATTTCACAACTAATAGAGAACATCTGGGTAGAGATGATGATGTAATTTTTTGTTAAAGTTTCTTTTCAAAAGTACTTTATGAAGCTATAACACTGTTTGATTCTTCCAAACATTTAGTATCCTTAATAACAATAGAAAGATTTTTTTCCAAGGTTCTCTATAAAGCCAAAAAAGAGCTGGAAAATGGAAATATTTAAAGGATTCTTTAGTAGGAAAAGAATGGCATGTCTGTGCAGAGAGTGTAGCATCAGATCCCAGTAGGTGCTGATTAGACAGACAGTTTCTTTGAGACACTTAAACATCAGATCAACAAAATGGCAGTGAGGAGCTTCTAAAGGTCTACTTCCTCCAAAACCAAGTCTGGACACACTGTATATTGAGATCAGAGCCTTCTTGAGAAAAATGTCTTCCAAAAACCTGTTGGCCCTTCCCCTCTCACCCCATTCCTGGACTGCAGACCTCGCCTCTCCCACTCTGCCCAGAGCCTCATCTGGTGGCCTTGGCTTCATGGCCAAGAAAGAGTCAGCACTTAGTTTTGGAGTGGCTTCTACCAGATCACTCACCATACCTGCCGTGCCACTTCTCCAGTGAACTTAAGTTTAAAAAAACAAAACAAAACACATTTTGCTTTCTAATATCCCCTACAGGATAAAGAATTCATATTTGAAATACTGTCTTGAACTTTTCCCACTCCGGGGAAACACCCTGCCAGGCCTTGCTGTTCACTACTCTCCCCAACACTGGTCCTTCCTAGGTACATGAGAGCTACGAGTGGCTCCTCCAGGGTGATGTGTGACAATGTGCCAGGCCTGGTGAGCCACCAACGGCAGCTGTGCCACCGACACCCGGATGTGATGCGTGCCATTGGCCTGGGCGTGACTGAGTGGACGATGGAGTGCCAGCACCAGTTCCGCCAGCACCGCTGGAACTGCAACACCCTGGACAGGGATCACAGCCTCTTCGGCAGGGTCCTGCTCCGAAGTAAGTCTCTCGCCTTCACACGGCTCACGGGCTCTGCCCTCACACACACACACACCCTTATTTGGTCTTCACAGTCCCTGCCCGTCTTGTCTTGCATTCTGTTCAGTCGAGAAGCTTGTTCTGCTGGGTGCCATGGGCCCTCTTTTACAGATGTGGGCTCGAGAAATCAAGAAGCCTGTCTAAAGTTCTGGAGGAGGCTGGCCGCGGGTCAGGATACAGTGTCCTCGGCTCTGTTACCCATGTCCCGTCATAACCCTGCCTGTCCCCTCCAGGTTCAGATTTTGTCTCTAGGAGAAAAGGAAGCAGCAGCCACAGAGCGCTCTTGACTTTTAAACTCTTCTTTCTGGGACCTGACCCTTCCAGAAGGATTTAGCAGAAGATTGGGAAAGAATGCCCACATCTTTTATTGGCCATAAATGGTCATTGTTACAATAACAAATCAGTGTGATTGGGAAGCAGAGAGAAACCTCTGCTTGTCACCTTTGACCTCCCATTCAGCTACTCCATCTTGGGTCACTCTGTTTCTAAACTTTTTTTTCCCCCCCAGTAAACTGTAAATTCTGTAAGGCAGGGACTCATTCTGCCTTCTCTGCATTTTGCTTGTATCTCATATGTTGTAGGCAGCACTCATTCATTGAATGGTTGAATGAATGAACAGATAAACTTGCAGTGAGTACCTATTCTCCAGGTACGTTTTAGGCAGAAGGATATTTATGGAAGGTGGGGTGAGAACCATGAATGCATCAAGGTAGACCTTCGACATATTGAAGGTTTGGTTCTGGATCACTAGTCATTGCAGTAAAGCAAGTCACATGAATTTTTTTGGTTTCCCAATGCATATAAAAGTTATGTTTAAATTATATATATGTATATTACATTATGTATCCATGTCTATTTGGAGAAGGCAATGGCAACCCACTCCAGTACTCTTGCCTGGCAAATCCCATGGACGGAGGAGCCTGGTAGGCTGCAGTCCATGGGGTCGCTAGGAGTTGGACATGACTGAACAACTTCACTTTCACTTTTCAGTTTCATGCATTGGAGAAGGAAGTGGCAACCCACTCCAGTGTTCTTGCCTGGAGAATCCCAGGGATGGGGGAGCCTGGTGGGCTGCCGTCTCTGGAGTTGCACAGAGTCGGACACGACTGAAGCGACCTAGCAGCAGCATACATGTCTATTAACTACTGTAAAAACAATGTACATACCTTAATTTTAAAATACTTTATTCAAAAAATGCTGTCATCTGACAATGAAGGGTTGCCATAAAGCTTCAGTTTGTAAAAAAAAAAAAAAAATCACAGTATCCGTGAAGCGCAATAAAGTGCAATAAAATGGGGGTATGCCTGTGGTTTCCTCACTTTTTTTAGAAAGCACATTGAAAATTATCTAATTACATAATAAACTTAAATGTTCTGAATGTGGAAAGTAGCTCACTAGCTTGTATACAAACAGAGAAAATTAACTGAAAATCGAATCCTATTTTTTTAAAAAAACCATCCCTTAACCTGGCCTTAGCAGTTTCTTCAAGAAGCAGCGCATCCCATTTGCTACTGGGAAATCTGACTGAAAACACAACAGTCTATGCGTGAATCGCAGAAACAGGAAGTTTCCTCTTGTTTTTGCCCACTGCCCTCCCCTACCCCCTTCCTAAGAAAATTGTTCAGGCTGTGCACTTGGTAATGCTTAACAGAGGGTGTTTCTATCATGTAATCATCATAGCCCTAGGGTTTTATGAGGCCAAACGCATAACTGAATGTCTCTAAAAATCCCCCAAGGGCGTAGTGCTCTCACTCTTAGTGTATCCCTAAAGTTAATTTACTGCGATATTCTGCAATTTTATTCTCTAGTTTAAGAAGTATATTCTTCTGCATTCCTTTTGGAGTTTCGATATGACATCGCAAAATTTTTGAAAGGATGATAATAATAAATTTCAGCTACATGGAATTTTAAGACTTCACCTAGATTAGTTCACCAGTGAATCAATCAAAGTGCTGGACCTTGTCAAAGAGAGTTTGCAAATATCTGGCACAAGAAATCTTTGCATATATTATGTACAGGCTCTCGGTATTTAAGATGTATTAGGAGTGTTCCGTTTCAAAGTTCTCACAGCCATTTCCAATGATTACAAATTAAGAGTACCTCTCATTTATAAAATGATCACCTACAGAGTCTATCTATGAAAATCCATTAAGATGTCTCCATAATGAAAAAAAAAAACCCTTTAGATCACAAATCAAAGGAAGCAAGTTTGACCACTGATCCTAAAGACAGTATATCTCCCAAAGCAGGAGATTCATTCATAAAATACTTTAACTTAATATCAGCAATATTGGTTTCTTCAGAGCTGTACCGTGGCTGAGAGGGAAAAGGTAATAAATAGAGAAAGCATAACAAGTTTGACTCAATCTAAGGCTTCAGGTAAATTAGAGATTATAACTGTATTTCCTTCAGATTTCTTTCATATGAAGCTGAATGCTCTGCCAAAGCACTCAAAACTTAGAACACTCATGCTACACAATTTCTTTCCAATCTTCACAGAAGGCCAGATTTCTTCCTGGACATTTATGTAAACTCCTGTGACTGTCAGTGATGATTTTGTGTTGGTTATGGGAAGGCTGAATTTGGCCTAAGGTAGCTTATCCTGGAAATAATCACGAAATTCCAATGAAGCTATCCAAAGAGTTTTACAATTAATTGCTTGGAGGGAAACTCACATCTTAGAGTTGTAAAGAACCCTCCTTCGGAAACCTAAAAATTCTCATAGATGAATAGGAAAGGCAAAGGGCAGTACCATATATAAGGAGAACATAAAAGTTACTAACGTACCCCATGGTCACAGAGAAATGGAGAACATTTGCCTCTTTTGCTTTAGCGAACAAGAGTTAAGACCAGAACAGTTTTTAGGAACTTTTGTAATTTGCTCATTGAACTGGCTGTCCCCAGACATGGGCAGAGAAACGTAAAGACAGAACTAGTAAACTTAAAAATAATCTGACAAGAATTTGCACATGCCTCCAGAATTCTAGAATAAGCCTTAAACAAAAAAAGGTCATTAGGTAGCATCCCTGCTTTCTTTTTTTAAAAAAAAAAAGAAAAACAAGCATTTAAAAAAAGAGCTGCATAATCCATAGCCTTCCAGAAAGCCTAGCTTCTAATGTTTTGCCCTCCCAGTCACCTATACTAGCCTATACACTGAGTGAACACTGCTTGACTTATCTCAAACCAAAAATTAGAGAAACTTCAATAGTAACATAATAGCAAGTCTAAATATCACCATTCAGATTTGGATTTTGTTTAATATTACAATGGCTTTAAGCAGAATCAGTTTTTCTAAAAAGCCTAAGATCAAAATTTATTTTGTTACACAGCCAACTCTTGAAATGTGCTACTATTTTGCACATAGCATTTAAGTGATTCATCTAAGACACTTAACTGAAAACATCTTAAGGCTGTATCTACATGATACCAAAACATCTGGAGGTAAAATGAAAAGTCATTCCATGTGCTATTTTTTTATTTAAATAAACAAATATCTAACTATTTAGTAATGAGTTTGAATAATAAATGACACATATTCAGAAAGGTGATGGTTTTGCTTTGGAAATTATTTCTTAAATGTAGCAGATTTCGAGTGATTTTTTTCTTTCAGCCAATAAGTCAATGTACTTGTTTGCAAGTTAAGCCAGGATGCAGTCTATGAGTAAGCAATTCATTCCCCTACCAACTTGCAAAATACTGTCTGGTCACTGACATTCTATCATCTGGATCTTCCCTAGCTTTCCCCTACAAGACCACCTCCTAAAGTTTCTCTTCTTTCTCCTTAAAAAGAAAGATTAGTACATAATAGACTATGCATTTGAGAATTTCCCTCCATATGATATCTCTAAATGTGGGCACTGAACTCCAAATTCAAAACCAGGTTTTAGCAGACCAATGGGATGACTATGGACAAGGTATTTTTTTAAACAGTAAAAATGGGTAAGATAAAAATTTTATTTATCTGAAAGCTGCTACCAGAGATTAAGCTACATCTCCATCTATTAGTCACCATTTTTTACAGAACATCTCAATTTCACTTAGAAAATCATCTGTGATCCTTATAATATAATCTGGAATTCTAAAACAGCTCCCACGACCATCACATTTCTCTCCGGAGAGCACTACCTGCTACCTATGGCAAATATTCATATAATTGATTCTACTTAACTTCAAGGCATGATTGATTCCTTTTCTTGGTTTGTTTGATGATTAGAGGTTTCAGGGGAGATTTTTTTTGAAGGCTGAGGTAAGTGCCATTTAATATGGTGTAGATACGTTTCCCCGATTTTTAATAATGAGACTAGCAGAGCAAATATTGCAAGGGATGTATAATAAATTTTAGCACTGAATGACAAACGGAAACAAGTAGGGCTTCGATGCGAAAAGGTGGTTTGTTCTCCCAGCTGCGTGGTTCAAAAAGTCACACTTGTTTTGACATATTGAATCACCAAAATGGCTCTCCATTTGCTTCCTTGCATTGGCATTAGCTTGTTCAGCTTCTATTTTGATTGTTAATATATTTGCTGCAGCAACCATTAATAAAAAGGCATGCTAATAACAATGAAATACAGCTCCACTTGAAAAATGAGGTGCACACAGACCCTAAAGAGCCTTATATCTGTCACTATACCACAACACCGTGTTATGAGTTACTACAGATTATTAAAATAATTTAATGTAGTTATTGCACTGAAATATGTACCTTTCAGTCTGTAAGTGAAAGTAGCCTGTGCTCTAATAAAGAACAATTCTAAGAAAGCACCCCAAAGGGTTTTTGCCCAGGTCTAATTATAAGCGGTAAATTTGTTTCCTTCCAGAAAAACCAAAGAAAAGCTTTTCACTGTCTTTCACCCAATACCAGTGATTAGCGCAGGTGTTCCAGAAGAAAGTAAATTCACCTTAATAGTTAGACGTAGCATGTAACTCAAGGCTATTGCATATTGCCTCCAAAAATCTCTCCCTTACTTGCAAGTTGATGCCAAGAGGGGATGGTTACTGCCACGAACTGTCTTCCCACCTCAGCCCCTAGATTACTTTGAATTCAGCATTTCAGTAATAACCATTTACATGCATATGAGTGCCCTCCATAATGCCTGGAAGGTTTTTTCTGGGAGAGCTGTAGTGGCATGAATACCAAAATATGTTATGGAACGACAGAATTGTAAAATTCAGATGGTATGGTGTAGAGGAGGAACCGAAGGCCTAGACACATTTGTCTCCTCTCTTCTGGGACACATGAGATTCTAGGGTAAAGAAAGCACATGTACGAGACTAACGTGTGCAGGGCAGACTCCTGCTGCATTTTCTTGTATACTCTATTTACTTTAAGGATAGTTGTTTCACAGTTATCCAAATTGACAAAGGCTTGTAATAAGTGCCATGATTCATATTCAAGAGCGAGCCTTGGCTCTAGGAAAGAATTCTTCAAGAATACTTTGTCAGAGGCAGAACAAGTATTAAACAGCCATCATGTGAAAGTTATTCACAACGAGCCATTCCAGACTACTTTTAAGAACAGCATTTTTGTTACAGGTAGCCGGGAATCTGCATTTGTTTACGCCATCTCTTCAGCTGGAGTTGTATTTGCCATCACCAGGGCCTGTAGCCAAGGAGAATTAAAATCCTGTTCCTGTGACCCAAAGAAGAAGGGAACCGCCAAGGACAACAAGGGCACTTTTGACTGGGGTGGCTGCAGTGATAACATTGACTATGGGATCAAGTTTGCCAGAGCGTTTGTGGATGCCAAGGAAAGGAAAGGCAAGGATGCCAGAGCCCTGATGAATCTTCACAACAACCGAGCCGGCAGGAAGGTATGGACTTCGACAGTGCTCACTGTGTAGACTGCATGGCCTCATAAATCACTTAAGCCAAGCGTATCTTAAACTTTCCGAGAGTTACAAAAATGCTTATCATCACAGCTTCCCATTGCCCCCCAGCCCAGAGCTGTTTGCTCTAAAGAATACCACCGACTGGGCTAAAATATCCCACCTGCACTCCAGCTTCCCTACCACAGCGGAGGTGAAAGAGTCCACCTGCTGCTTTTGGCAGTGGGTACAGTCAAGTGTCTGTGGTCTCTCTGGATACTGTACCATGTAGTCACAAGACAGCATCTGTGGCTGAGGCTAGGGCTGCTTCCCACATACCGATGGGACAGTGAATGCTTGTATCTAAGGGGTTTCAAGACCAAGAATATCTTCTCTCAAACTTATCATGAAAGCAGCTCACCAGGCATGGCTTGTTGGCTTGTTCTAGATTCAGGGAGGCTCTTTTTAGAACCAGACCCCAGTTTCACTCTTGAAAGCCCCACCTTGGGTTTTCTGGTACTGGATGAGTAAATGCGCCAAGGGAAGACATGCCCCAGAGGTGCTTTGGCCCCTTAATTGCTAGTCCTGCCTAACTTTTTGGGTATCTGGTCAGTATTCATTCCCTAACCCCTATTTGTTAGATGAGGACACAGACCCTTCAGAGCTCAGGGTCACCTGCAGAATCAGAAGAAATGTCAGGACTAGAATTCCAGTTTCACCTCCCAGCCCCAGGGTGGTTTGGCCTAGGATTAAACCATTTTAATGCCAATGATCAATCTACTGATGAGCCATGTTTGGGGATATGGTGGCATGACCAGAATAACAAGAGAATCTGAATGCTGCATGTTAGGCCTTTGTGTAAAAAAAGCATAAACCAGTTGGGCTAATCACTCAGTCAGAACCACTCTAAAATAACCTAATTGCCAATGAGAAGAGATAATCATAATTTGTCTTTTATCAACACAAAATCAAAATGTGCTTGATATTAATATGTAAAGAAAGATCAGCATAAAATTGAAAAGTCCCCAGGGGGGCTTTAATAGGAAAAAGAATAGAAAAGAATGCAGATCTGTTTGGATGAAAACCCTTTTACTAGGCTCACAGAGGGAACAGATCTCATTTAAAGGAAGTTGGAAGGAAAGAAGTCTTGCTTAGCACATGGAATAAGATGAGTGTGACCTGAACTGTTTACAAATAGTACCTTCTTGAACTTTGAAAATCAACATTCTTTATTTTCATGAATTTATGAACTTACAGTGACTACTGCCAAGAATATAGACTACAGTTGTGCAATCCTACAACTATTGGTAATTACTGTTTATGCAATGGCTCAGATAAGGAAAAATTTACATTGACCTTTGTTTTGACATTGATACCACATGTATAGATTATAAAGTGTGGTGTCTTTGATAGGAGAATGCTGCTCAATTATTCAAGCACAATATACAGATCTCTCAGACTATCTACAGATAAGAGCATATGGTTAGACTGCATCCAAAATAACATTGACTCATCAAAACAAATGTTAATTTTGCTTAGTAGGTCATTAGATATTGAATGTTTCCATTCTTCAAGACAATAGATCTCAGCTATTATACTGTAGGCTCTGAATCAATATGACTTTTAATGTAAATCACATGATTCCTCACTGGGTAGAGGTGAACAGCTGTCAGGCCTCAGATATTCTCCTGCCTACTCTGCAAAACTTAGGAGGCTACTTTTGATTGGAATAAAAGTGCACACACTGCCTTTTTAAAATGTGGCTTTAATTAATGGTGGGTGGGCAGACTTTTTCAAGGAGATGCATGATGTCAGTGAATATGAACTTTAATGAGAGTAAATGTATTGAGATAAACATGCGTCTCTAATTCTCTTCTTGCGGTCATTAGACCCCCAGCCTCTGCTCCCCCTTCTTACCAGCAGAAGGTCTGTGGAATCAAAATGAAAACAGGCTGGGGTGTGTTTGAAGGCAAACCTCCTGAGCTAAGCCTCCAACTGGCCTGGCTCTAGTAAACCCCAGCCTCCAAAGCTGACAGCAACATTGATTCATTTGTTTTTTTATTCTTTGCTTTTCACTATTTCCCAAATTGTCCAATATGAACATTTTCTACTTTTTTAAGTGGGGGTGGGGGGGGAGGAGTAGGGCCAATACATTTTAAAAGAAAAGCCATCTATTTCAAGATTGTTCTGTTTAGCCAATGCTACACATGAGAATTCAACACTGCCATCACAAAAGCCTTAACCTTCCCCTAATATTTGAGCAGTTTAATTCCTTTATTATAGCGGCTGGTTAGAGCACCCTCATGTGTCTCTGTACTGTAATATCATTTTAGATCTGTGCTATTATATCATTTAATTTTCATCACAGCTTCAACAGAATTTGTAATGATGTTTTCCTGAAACTCATCTTGAGTCTAGTTTTCTACCTCCAAATAGGGCTATTAATAAGTCTTGAAAAGATAAACTACCTTGTTCAAAACATTTTATGGGAAAAGACATTCCATAACTTCTCTCAGCAGTTCTTTTTAGGTCTAAAGAAGCCATGCTATGAAAGTTTGTAAATTGCATTGTAAGGTAGGTTAAGGTAAATGACAAGCAAAAGGTACTTGGTTGGTATCCACCACTTGTTTCCTCTCAGGATCCAGAAAATGGCTTTTAAATTAATCCACTCTTTCTACATGAAGTAATCCCAACTTCTTTTACGTTTCCTGAGAGAATCTGTCTCTAAATAGTCCATGTACCCAATCAAATACTGCCCTTCAATCACTGGACATTTCCATAATAAGAGAGGAATTTCATAAAGATATTTTCCCGCAAAAGTATTTCTTACCATAGTGAAGATGGAACATAGGATGTGAAGCAAGACCTGCCTTCATTTTAACCCTGCAGTAGCAGTGGCTTAGATCACTGAATTCAGCTCTCTCAGATGTAAAAGGGAGTACAGAATGCATGGAAAGACAAGGGAAGGGAACAGAAGAGAACCTGGCGCATAGTAGGTGTTTAGTAAAAGTTAGTCCCCCTCTTCCTCCCTTAGTGATGTGAGGGTTATCTGTAATTCGGGGTACAGAATCAGCCACAAATCCAATTTGAGCTGGTATTTAGGATTCAATCTGATTTCTGCAAGTACCTAGAGACTCATCTTCAAATACAGTCCAACATACTAATAAAAAATAGGCATAAAAAATAGTATTCCCTAGTATACAAAAGACGATCAAAATCCTTTGTAATTTGATTTCTAAAAACCGCTATAGGAATAAAAAATAGTATTAGTATTTTTGTTTTTCAAATAAGGAAATTGGGTCTCAGAGGGATCAAGTGACTAACACATAGGGGTACACAATCATGAGTACTGGGCTTGGGGGTTCAAACCCTCTGCTTTCACCCTTTTGTCTTTACCTACCTTTCTGTGTTGTCTCTGTTGAGAAGGATAAACACAGTATTTCTGTATTTTAAAAAATTAAAAACAAAAAAACACAGCAGCAGCTGCTGCCCTTGGAAGGTAGTTTACTGATGATTTTTCCCCTTTGTGTGTGTCTTAATTTCACAAGTCTTCTAAAGTGAATATGTATTATTATTTTTAATAGAAGGGAAAACTCTGTTTTAAATGCCAAAAACATAAATTCTAGTCACCATGAGCATGCCTAAAGCAACTCAGCCTTATTTGGTGGGATTCCCAAAATTTCAACTCAAGGCACAGCAAGTATGTGCTGTTGGGTTAAATTTGGGGAAAGCACTGTTTTTGGTACTGTGGCATATGGAGAAAAGAATAAAACAAAGTTCTGACCACAGGAAACTAAATCTGAGTCAGAGAGACAAGTGAAATACAACTGTATATAGTATATACATTGTAGAGAGTATAGGGCGAGGAAGCCCTAATACTATATGATATAGTAGAAAAATCACCCAACAGAGCCAGTCAGTTGAGGAGAGAAAGGCTATGTCATAAAAGAACTGGATGTTGGAGATAAAGGTTTCCCATGACTGAGATAGGGCAAACGCTTTCCAGGATGAAGGGCCTCCAAGTCACAGAAAGATATGAAAGCAGAAAAAACATCAAAAGTGAGGAATGACAAGGGTCCCAGGGGAGCTCATGACTGAGCATTAATACGGCCTGAGGCTTCAAATCTGAGTCTTGGCCAGCTGTGGAGAGCCTCAAATGCCATGCTGAGATATTCAGATGCCGCTGTGAAGCAACAGGAAAGTACTGAGCAGGAAGGTACTGAACAAGGTACTGGGGGAGATGTTAAATACTTAAGTTCTATTTCTATGCGTTGTTAATTTCTCTAGAGTCCACTTTAAAAGAATGATAGATTTCAAAATTAAAATCTTCTGGTTTGAAAGAACAACTTAAAAAAATGGCCTCACTAGGAAATTTATGAGAAATTTTTACCTCCCTGAATTTTATTTTCAGCCTTACCTATACATATAAAGACTGATACAAGCTTTCTGATGAGTAGTAATTAAAAATTAGCACATGGCAACTGATGTTGCTATTGCTATTTATATTTTTAACATAATGTTTACATGGTTATTGGCATTTCTCTTATAGCTCAGGGAGTAAAGAATCTAAAATCTGCCTGCAATGCAGGGGACACAAGAGACACAGGTTCAGTCCTTGGGTTGGGAAGATCCCCTGGAGAAGGAAATGGCAACCCACTAGAGTAGTCTTGCTTGAAGAATCCCTTGGATTCTGCCAGAGGAGCCTGGCAGGCTACAGATGGTGTCACAAAGAGTGGGACACAACTGAGCCCGAGCATGGACGGACTTACATTGTCATTAGCTCATTAGGGGTTCTCAGCTGTTGACATCATGTTGACTAAGGCAACATGGAGGCTGGGACTCTGGAATTAGAACACTGGTTCCAAAACTTGAGCACAATCTTGGACAGGTTACCTAACAAGGATTGCTACATAAAATATATATACCTATGCATGAGGTTTTAAGCAAGCCTAGAAGATAGGTATCATTATTATCCATATTTTGCATATGAAGAGACTAATTTCAGTTAGGGAATAAGTTCAACTTGTTTCCTAATTCCCACTAGAATTGAATTTATTCCCTAGCTGAAATTCAAACTTAACCTAGCCTCCTGTAATTTTTATTTATATATTTTGATAGCCTGTATTTTATATGTTAGAAGTTTGGAGGGTGAAGATCCAAAGTTTTAGTTCTCTGCCCTGCCCAGGCCAGCACCAAGCAAGGTCAGTGCTGTGGAGCACTGGGCCTACCCCTGAGCTTAGCCCACTGGGGTGCGGCACAAAACAGATACTTCCCAGTTCTGACTACAGGAAATGCCTCCAAAGTCAACACAAATGGATACTGTACAAGATGTAAGCACAGCTTTACAGGCAAGTAAATTGTGGGCCTAATAAAGGCTTCCAAGAATAGATCCTATGATGCCACCTAAGATAAATAATACATAATGGTTCTGAACCAAGAGAACTGGGTGTAATGGAAAAGCAATCACTCTCTAAAAGTAAGGAATGGTAGTAGAAAGAAAGTGATAAAACTGAACTGAATTAGAGCCAAACCGCTTTACCTCCTATATATCCTCATCTTCCCTTCATGTTGAGCATCTTCATGAAGCCCAACTTTCACTTAGCACAGATTTATTTTCTGATTGGTTTTCTACATTCATAAAATTAAATGCATTTTGAAAATTAGATCAGTTCTCCCTGCCTCATCTCTGTCTTACTGGACTCCAAAATAGTATGTTCGTGATACAGTTGATCTTTTATTGTGTATGAATCAAAAACTAACCAAAATTAAAGCCCTGAAGCAAAGAATAACTCTTAACAAAATTGTTACAGTTCCAGGTAAAGTTCTATTATTCATATCAAATATTTTTTTAGACTAGCTTCATTAGTCAGTAAGAACTATTATATATATGGTTAGTCAACAGTAATGTTCTTGAATTCCACAGATATAAATTCCACACCTTATATTTCCTAGCTAAGCCCACCCACAGGCACTGTTTTTAAAAGAATGACAGTGCTCAAGAAATCACAGTGTCTTATTTAGGTTAATAAATGATTGTATAAGCAAATCAACTGCACAGTTTGCTAATAAATATTCTTTGTTTTCCTAGTTCCAGAGCATGTATGTTCAAAAGATATGTTGGTCTGGTTTTCACTCTCAGAGATGTGGACCTGTCAAAAGGATTTAATTGTTAATAAATGTATTTGGCTTTCAGCCAGTATCTGAAAATTAAATAATATGATTTTAATGTGTGTTTCCCTCAGGAAAATTGATATAGGACCAGAAATATGGTGGTTTTGTGGCAAACACCCAACTAAAAAGTGACATGCTAACACTTCTTCAAATGCTCAAGTTAAACTAAATAATTTGGTTGAAACATATAGCATATATCAAATTAAAATAAATCCTAAGTAGGCTTTCTAAGGCAAGGTCAGTAGTTAAGTTTGCACAGATTTCACATGGTATGAGATAGACAGCCCTTTTTCTGATAGGGAGAGAATCAGTATGGCATGACACAAGGGTCATAAACTTAGCAAAATGCAGGTACTTAGAAAAAAGATAACTTTCGTGATCTACAAAGAAGTCTTATAAAGACACCCTGGCGTTGCTTGAGTTCTGTCTTCAAAAAGGCTGAGTTAAGAAACTAAAATTTTACTCTCCTTGGGAGAAGTTTGTCTTTAAAACTGTCAAAATAATTCTTTGTGGACTAATTTAATGTGAAAACACTAAATGTAAAAACTTTTGCAGAACCCACCACTGAAACCAGAGTAAATGAACCCTTCAGGATTTCATAAGAAAGGCTGGCAGAGTGACTTCAGGTGTCAACCTGGTGTCAGACAGGCTTAGGGTGCATCCTGCCTCAACCATATTGCCTGTAAGACCTAGGGCAAGGTCCTCAGCATCTAGGTATCTCAATAGCCTCATCTGTAACATGGGGGTGAAAATAGTATATGCCTTATATACTTGTGTGGTTTAAATAAAAGTGCTTAAATCAAGTGCTTAGCATAGCTTAACATATGCCAAGAGCCTAATGAATGTTATGCCTTGTTATTATGCTCTGACCTTTAGTTGGGACAGATAAATATAAAACAGAATTATTCTGTTGCACAATTCAAGTATTTCCTTCTTCTATACCTTTTTTTAAAAAAACATTCAGACTTCTGTTTCTGCAGTAGAGAATACTAATGTTTATAAATTTCTTAAATTCTAAGAGTAGAACATAACTTCTGTAGATCTGAAGGCTTAAAATGCTGAAAGTCAAAGATTTAAGGGCCATCCACAATCTACCAAGTAAAATTTAGCAATAATGGAACAATGAGCTTGTTGAAGATTTTTTATCAGGAAAAGTTACATATTAAGCTAAAATGGTTTCTACAAGGCTAAATGCCAAGAGTAATGCTGTCCTCAGCAGTCATATTCATTCATCTTTTTAAAAGTTGTCATGTCAAATGAGGTCTAATGATGAGATGCCACAAAGCAAACGCTGAAGGGTCTAAACAAATGGTGACGGGGGGTGGGGGGGGGGGGTTGGTGAGGAATTGTGCTGGCCGCCTGGGGTGTATAAAAAGCTATCAGGGCTGTGAGACTGTCAAAACAGGAGTCAGAAAATGGAACTTTGACAACAGTCAAGAATCAAAGAAGGAAGTGGTAGAAGAAACCCTTTAGAAAAGATTCAAGACAAAATAGGAAACAGGACGAATGTGTCATGGGGTGTGGCCTACGTTTCTGAAAGAAGTTTTCAGTATCACACATTGAAGACAGACAGCAAGTCCCTGTAATCGATTATTTATCATGCTCTTTCTGGTATAAGAACAATACTCATACAAACAAAAGTAACAAACTGAGAAGTGCAGAAGTGTGTATCAAAGTGAGAACATTTCCTCCCTCACAATCCTTGTCTCCTTCCAGAACATTTCAAAGTGCAATCAGATGCAAGGCTGTGGATAGAACATATACTTTTACACTTCTTCCTCCCTCAGATCTCATTAAAATCATACTAATAGAATAAACATGGCTTAAACCAACAATAAAGAGAATGGTCAAAGAAATGAGAGAACTCAACACATTTCTGGAAAGTGGAAAGGGAATGAAGAAATTGTAAGAATTGATGCCTTTGAACTGTGGTGTTGGAAAAGACTCTTGAGAGTCCCTTGGACTGCAAGGAGATCCCACCAGTCCATTCTGAAGGAGATCAGCCCTGGGTGTTCTTTGGAAGGAATGATGCTAAAGCTGAAACTCCAGTACTTTGGGCACCTCATGCGAAGAGTTGACTCATTGGAAAAGACTCTGATGCTGGGAGAGATTGGGGGCAGGAGGAAAAGGGGACAACAGAGGATGAGATGGCTGGATGGCATCACGGACTCGATGGACGTGAGTCTGAGTGAACTCCGGGAGTTGGTGATGGACAGGGAGGCCTGGCGTGCTGCGATTCATGGGGTCGCAAACAGTCGGACACGACTGAGCGACTGAACTGAACTGAAGCAGGATGGAGAAGCGTCAGTCTAGCAGAATAAAAGTAGATGAGAAGAGGGAAAAAAAGCAGATAAGGAACATGGAAACCAAGATGCCCTGAGAAAATTTCAGATACAAATAAGCACTGGAGAGAAGCACAGGTCCGAAAATTTGGATTAACTGAAAAACCCACTGGTGGCATAAAGAACACCATCTTCTCCCCTTTGCCCCTAAACAGAACTCCTGGAAGTCTAGCATCAAATCTTCTAGGCTTTTTGGAGTTAAAATAGTCCCCCAAACAAACAGTATCCTACCTAGTCACTAGAAACCAAACCTCTGGTCCACAAGCCCTACCATATAACCAGATTCCTAAATATCTTTTTATGACTTCACTCTTAAATATGAAAAGAATGTCCAAGAATTACCATATACTTGATTAAATTCAGAAGCATAAAAGAAAAAACAAAAAAGCAGTAAGTCAGGGATGAGAAGAGAAATTTTTAAAAATCAAGAAGGTCCGAGAAGGTATTTATATCCGTGAACAACAAGAGTGGATGCTTTGAGAAAGTGACAATTAGAAAACGAGAGAACTTGGAAGAGAAAGTCAAAGAAATCTCCCAGAAAGTAAAACAAAAAGCCCAAAGGACAAATAGAGAGTCATAACATCACCTCTCTTTCCCACTTGAGTTTGAAACCAGCTGAAAAGTGGACAAGGGATGTAGATATAAGGAGTAACAGCAGCTGCTGCAGGATGGGAAAAAAAAAAAAAAAGGCAGCCCTGGAGAATGCAGCTTTGAAGCTTCGATTCCACTCCAGAGCTGGGCAGACTTACTCACCCTGTCCCAGTCTGCGTACCCGGGCTCTGCAAGGAACCTCTTGCTGGAGGGCAGGAGCTGATCATAACTCATCTTCTCCACATGCTGGCAGATGCCCAAAGAGAAGGAACCCAGACACACAAGCCCTTCTCCTTCCTCTAAAGTCACCAGTTGGAAAAGTCTGTTGTCCTCCCCTGGGGAGAAATTAGTAAGGGGATAGAGAGAGCCAGGAGTATTACTCTAATGGAATTTCTTCCTTAAGAAGCCAGGAAGAAAGTATTAAAACTATAAAAGAGAAAATATAAGAGACATGGAGGATTGATTCAGAAGGTTCAGCAACTTGACTAATTAGAAAGCCATAAAGAGACTAAAAAACTGTGGCATGTTGAGGGGGTGGAATATTAAGAGAACATCTCAGGGCTGAAGTTTTCAGATTGAAAGGGCCCACTGACGCTGAACAGGACTAATTTTTTAAAAACTTCTAAATACATCCTTGTGATATTTCAGAACACCAAGGATAAGAGCAAGTTTCTAGTGCCTTTCATGTAGGGGGTGCGGTGGCGGCGGGGGCGGTGGGGGGGGGCGGGCAGTGAAATGAAAACAAAAATCAGTTGGCAGAGAATCAGCTGCATATCAGATTTCCCACCTTAACACTTAGAAG
The DNA here is from genome assembly GCF_014754425.2 of Oryx dammah. Classification (NCBI taxonomy): domain Eukaryota; kingdom Metazoa; phylum Chordata; class Mammalia; order Artiodactyla; family Bovidae; genus Oryx; species Oryx dammah. Next base: position 51,435,700 of record NW_024070202.1, read on the forward strand.
CCAAAAACCTTGGAGCAATACCTTCAATTTTGAGGAGAAATTATTTTCAACCCAGAATTTTATCACCAGCCAAGCTATTAGTCGAGTGTGAAGACTGAATAAAGACTTCATAACACACAAGATTCAGAAAATTCATCCTCCATGCACCTTGAAGGAGTTACTCAAAAAGGGGCTGCAGTAAAGAGAGGGAATGAACTGAAAGAAAGAGAGAAAACACGGCATCTGGCACTGCCGTGCCCTCCTCTAGTAGGGCATGATCCCAGCTGTGTCCAGGCGAGACTAAGACCACTCAGGGCCACAGAACCCCCCCAGGAAAGGAGGGGGACTGGTGGCACAGGTGGAATGAGCGTGAGAGTGAAAGACATGAGGTTACAGTAAGTGCACTTAGTAACAAGTAAAGTAAGAAAACACCAAACTTCACTCTAGCAACATTCTTCAGCCCAGACGTTGTCCAATTGGATTAGAGATTATAAAATGCAGTCCTGGCACAGTCCTTGGTTGTGCAGTTAACTAAGGAGATCAAACCAATCATTCCTAAAGGAAATCAACCCTGAATATTCATTAGAAGGACTGATGCTGAAGCTCCAAAACTTTGGTGAAGAGATGACTTACTGGAAAAGACCCTGATGCTGGGAAAGACTGAAGGCAGGAGGGGAAGGGGGTGACAAAGGATGAGATGGACAGCATCATCCACTCAATGGACACGAGTTTGAGCAAACTGTGGGAGATGGTAAAAGACAGGGAAACCATGGGTTTGCAAAGAGTCAGACACGACCTAGCCACTGAACAACAACACATATTTATTGTTTTCAGTTTTTAGATTTGATGTTTAGACATGCCATGAGAGACTTAATTATGGTTACAGAACATTAATGCTCTAATCTTTGTCACCACAAAAGGACAGACCATGCTGATGGAGACTGGGAAGTGGAAGGGGAGAAGAATGGAGGGGGCTGCAAATATCCTCATCTCATGAGAGAGCACTGGTGACTTCTGGAAATAGAAAAGGTGTAAGGATTCTTCTTGAAGCTGGAGAAATCATCAGAACCAACCATGACAGAACCATGTTGGGAGTGTGGGGGAGGGTAAAATTAGTGAGGTGTGAATCAAGTTTTCACCCTCACCCATAAGAAGTAGTCTATCAGGGACTATACAACATGATTGGAAGGTAAATAAAGTGACTGGCAGAACTGTCACACTCAGTTGTGCCAACTGTGCGTGGAGCCCTCTCCAGAGGGCTCCATTCACTGGCATTCAGGTTTGTTTAGTTATGAAGAGAATTTTCTGGTGGATGTCCATAAAATATCTTGAGGATGGGATTCTGTTTCTCACAAAGCTGGAGGAAAACTAGTACAGACCTTGTTCTACAGACACGTAATGAACCACCACAAGGGCACAATGCATTAAAAATGACCGCTCTGAGGTTGTGCCAAGCCGACTGGGAGGGGAGAGGTGGGGTGGGTACAGCAGAGAGTGACTGCTTTTTATTCTCTTTTCTGGACTCTAATTTTTAAAAATCATGCGTACATGCTGCTGCTGCTCCTGCTGTTTAGTCGCTCAGTTGTGTCCAGCTCTTTGTGAGCCCATTGACTGCAGCCTGCCAGGCTCCTCTGTGCATGGGGTTTCCCAGGACCACCCACCAGAATGGGTTGCCATTTTCTTCTCCAGGGCATCTTTCCCAACCAGGGATTAAACCTGCCTCTCCTGCTTGGCAGGTGGGTTCTTTACCACTGAAACCTGGGAAATCCCATGTGCACATACTTAACTTTAAAATTCAAAAGTAATATATAAAAACAAACACAAAAAGGCCCAGACTGTCTGGCAGTGCTTGGATGTCCCCAGGTCCCGTGCTTCATTCACTCATTTCTTCACAGTGCAAATAAAAAGTCTGTTGCAGCTCCACAGCTGCCTGCGTGAGAAGCCCGCAGCCCCTCTTCCCGCGGCTCCGGAGACCCCGGAGGAGCATCCTTGTGGCAGGGCCCTGCGCGGCAGCCTGTCCCAAAGCAACGCTAACGCAAAGGGCTGTTTGTGGGAAACTTTCCCTGGAGGTCAGGACATTTTGGAGACATAGGATATGACACAACTTCTGATTCAGTCCTCAGATATCCCAGTTTCTAGAAATGTAAGACTGGCTCTGCACGTGAATGTCTTACCTGCTCTGGCCGTGGTGCGGACTCCTTTTATACTCCGCCACCTTCCCTGGTTTGGACGTGACTCTCAGCCTGGCTGTGTATTAGAAGCACCTGGACCGGAAGTGCCCTCAAGGTGGGCCCCACCCCCTGCCCAGGTCATGGTGTATTCCGCTCCAGGAGAGGTCAGGGTCTCTGTGATGGAGACAGTCTCCAGATGGATTCTAATGTGTAACCAGGAAGAGAACCACTGCTCTATTCTACTCTGCTCTGCTCTGCTCTCTCTAGTTGCCAGAGAATAATCCCAAGATTCTTGGTTTGTTCTCCTTTAACTTGATGAGTAGTTTGTTTTTCCCTCTTTCGGATTATGCAGCCCCTCAGACAGCATCCAGATTGTAAATGAACATTCTTTCCCTTCCTTCTCTGTGTATGCACACATGTGCAAGCCTTTGAAAAGTGCATCATACCACTTGCATTGTTCTGCAGTTTGCTTTTCACTCGATCTCCTTTTATGCCTGTAAGAATGATATTATTAATTAATCAAAAGCCACACCATATTCCTTTATTAAGCACATACCATTGTCTTGCTGACATCATCTGGGTTTTTCCTGATATTTTGCTATTGCTAATTATGCTGCAGCGAACATCCATGTGGGTCTGTATCTTTCAAAGCTTGTGCAAATATTTTCAGAGTATCACCAAAGTTAAAGGATACTGTACATTTAAAATTTTGATAAGTATTGCAAAAATGCTATTTTACATGACATATTGATTTAATCTCTCACCAACAGTTTGTTAAAGCATCTCCTTTCCATGCTCTTACCAACACCAAATATTATCAAATCATTGTTTTTTTTATTATTATTTGCTAACCTGCTAGGCAAAAGAAAAAAGTGTTACACTATTCGAGTCTGCTTTGTCTGACTCCTAGTGAAGGTGAACATCTTTTTATCTTGTTATTACTACTCTGTACTTCTCCTATGAATGAACCGTTGCTTAGGTTTTTTATGACAATTAGTTTGGAAGGTGCAATGTAATTCCCATTTCCCTCCTTACCTCTTTTTTGCTCTAATGGGTCTATAACATTATCCATTTAATTCTTCATTTAGTCAAAAGAATAGAGGGAAGCAGAGTATGCACAATTCAAAATTTGAGAAAAACGCAATTTACAGGAATATTTAAAATGTGTTTGTAGAAAGAGCATGGATCTGTGGGTGAGACATATCTGATTCACATTTTTTTAGTAGTCTGCTTCTGTCTCACGGGGTGACTCTGGGGATTTGATTTTCCTTACTGAGCCCTGGTTTCCATAACTGTAGAATGGGAATAATAATCTACTTTGCCTAATCATGGTAATTACATAAGACAATGTGTGGAGCCTGGCACATAGTGCCGTGCTTATTATTATGTTATTATACCATTTGAATACTGGAATTCTTCTAAACTAGAAAACATTGTGAGTTTCTTACTCTTACATCAGCTACTTTCTGAACGAGGCCACCTAGGCTTAGATCCTCTGCCCTCTGCCTCTCTGATGGAGTGGGTGTTTCCCTCTTCAAGGTTAAAGATTTGAATGTCAAGCCTGCAAACTCAGTATACAGAAGAGGCAGAGGTAACCCCCAAGTGTGCCTGAGCACTTCATGTTAGGGATGGGACCTCGAGATGCCAGCAAACCCAGTACCAGAGAAAGTGTCTCACCTTCCCCCTTGGTTAATTGTCAGAGTCTGTGATTAAACCACAGTCAAGAATTGATCATGGTTCCAGTGGAAATACTTTCACTTATAAGTAACAGACCCCAGGGAACCTAAAAGATGAGGAAAACTTAGTATCTTGGATCATGAGAAGTCTGGGAGGGCAGGGCCTCGGTGGGTTCATTCAAGCAGTTCAGCAACACCCTCTGGAAGCTGGTTCTTCCTGTCTTTCCAGGCTGCTGTCTACAGCCTGTTGCTTGTCCTGCACTGGCTGCTTCATGTCCCAAGGAGGCAGCTGCAGAAAACTGCATCCAGAGACAAAGAAAAGGACATTTATCTCTCTTAAAGAGTGAAGGAACCTTTCCTACAAGCCTCCCAACAGATTATTTGTAACATCATATTGGCCCAAATTGTATCACTACATACTCAAATGCAAAAAAAAAAAAAAAAAATCAGTGGCAGAACAGTGCAATTAGTATAATGATTTGGGTTGTTCTGGCTCAGAAAGAGTCCAGGCCAGTTCTGAAGCACGTGGCTACCCAACACCTGAACAGAAGTTAGAAGGAAGAGAGAAGTGGATGCAGCCACTCAACAGTGAATGACAGTGATGATCAACAGGGTGTACCACTCCTGCATGTGCTTATAAGAACTCATAAAGTGTATTTTAAATTAATATGCAAACCCTTCAGTTAATCATATAAAAATACCAAGTTCTAACTTCGTAACCTGGAAACTTAGTATTAATATTACAAAGGAGAGTAATATATCCCATTATTTTCAAAGACAGAAGTATTGTTGCTGCTGCTGCTGCTAAGTCACTTCAGTCGTGTCCGACTCTGTGCGACCTCATAGATGGCAGCCCACCAGGCTGCCCCGTCCCTGGGATTCTCCAGGCAAGAACACTGGAGTGGGTTGTCATTTCCTTCTCCAATGCATGAAAGTGAAAAGTGAAAGTGAAGTCGCTCAGTCGTTTCTGACTCTTCGTGACCCCATGGACTGCAGCCTACCAGGCTCCTCCGTCCATGGGATTTTCCAGGCAAGAGTACTAGAGTAGGGTGCCATTGCCTTCTCCAGACAGAAGTATTACTTGTGAGTAAATAAGTCAGCTTTTAAAGGAATAAGCTTTGATGAAGAAGCGTTCATAGTCAGTTCCCAAACGCTTGGCACGGAGTGAGCTCTGTGCGGCTCCATCAGGATCTTTGAACAGAAAGTGCCTGGACAGGTGATCCAAGTGGGGCAGGGCGGTGGAGTCAAGATGGCCTTCCCAGCAGTGTTTCTCTGGCACAGGCCTGCTGTCCGGGTCACCTAATGAGTCTCATACCAAACACCTGCCATATAACGATAGGGGATCAGAGTTGAGGGGCACAAGGGAAATGTAGTTCCCGAAAAGGAGTCCATTCTGAAACATCCTTTAAAGATGCCCAGAGCCCCAGGACCTGGAGGGCCAAACTCAGGACATGCTCCTTCCTTCTGTGTCCTTCCCTCCAAAGCTGGCTTATGCTGAACAGGGCAGGCTTCAAATGTAACAGGGCACAGTCATCATGTGGGACAAAGTGGGAAAGGTGTGGTGTTCCGGCCTGAGCCAAGAAGGGGATGCATAACCGTGGAGCCCCCATGCTGTCTCGGCTCCTTCTAGATTGCTTTTGTGGGACTGGTCTTCTGGAATGATGAACATTCTGCACGCTTGGTTCCACCATAGCATTGGATGGAAACTGAGTCTGTGGAAGAGGCAAAACCTGGTTAGAGTTACCTGGGGTGAGGCCCCGGGGAGGGACAGGCAGCCTGGAGGTGGGGTGTGGGGTGAGCTGGGGTGAGGTGGGGAGCTCTACCCCAGTTTTTTGCTGGAGCCAACCCCCATATCCCCACCCACCCCAGCTAAGAACCCCAGAGAGTGGGCAGAGTTCCAACCATCAGCTCCAAGTTCCTAGAAACAGGGCTATCAATGCGTTACCCTAAGAATTTTGTGCCTGGCACCGCCTCAGATAATGTCACCAAGGGGTTTCACTCCCCTGCTGCCTCTGCCTCCCATCCGCAACACCCCTTGGCTTAGACACGCAAATGGAGAGGACAGAGGCCCTCAGAAGGCAGGCTTCTCGTCCTCTGCCCTGTGCCTGAGCTGAGGCCAAAGGCTCAGACTTGGTGAGGTCTCCAAGGTCAGTCTCTCCCAAAGCCTCTCTCACTCAGAAATGAGTGTCACAGTGCTCTGGAGAGCTGATGAGGGAGACCCTACTCATCCCACTTGCCTCTATTTCCTCTCTCCAAGAGAACAGAGCGAGCTCAGCTCTCACTGAGTTATTCAGAATTACTCAGCCAGAGCTGAGTGATAATCCCCCAAATTCAATGTCACCCTCAGGGTCACCGACTGACTTTCCAGTGTACCCTGACTCTGTCCTTACCTGCTGTGTAACCTTGGACAAGTGTTTTTACAACTCTGTAAGTCTTGCTCCTCAATCATCTGCAAATGAATCATGTAACACAGGCTTGTGAAGATCAGGGTCATGGAGACAGAGTGCAGAAGCATCAGCACAATGCCTGGACCATGGGAAACACCTCATAGATAGGAATAATCGCTATTATCAGCTTATCGAAAGGAAACAGGCTTCGCAATTATTTGTTCATTTGAGTAATAGTATACATTTTCAACATAGTAAAACTTATTTATTTAGAAAATACTCTAATTCATTCCCTCATTCTTCAAATTGGCTCCACACCCCAGTAAATTCCAATTAGTGAGGCTTTTTTTTATGCCCAGAGGGAAGCAGGCTCACAGTCAGGTGCTGCCCCTCCCCACCTGCTACGGTCAGGGCAGCGTGCCCAGCGTGACCAGCGAGTGACTGCAACATCTCCCAGTCCTGAGTCCCAGGATCCTGGGTCCTCAGTTACTTCTCTTTTCCTTCCCCACCCCTGCCTTGCAGCATAGTTAATTTACAATGTTGTGTTAATTTCTACTGCACAGCAAAGTGGTGCAGTTACACATATATATACTTTCTTTTTCATATTTTCTACCGCGATGGGTTATGGTCACTTCCTGATTGCTTGGAGGTAAGAAAAGTGGCAGCGTGTGTACATATTTGAATCTGCCTCCACTGAACTCACCCGTCCTTTCCCACAGGCTGTAAAGAGGTTCTTGAAACAGGAGTGCAAGTGTCATGGCGTGAGCGGTTCCTGCACCCTGAGGACCTGCTGGCTGGCCATGGCTGACTTCAGGAAAACGGGCAATTATCTCTGGAGGAAGTACAATGGGGCCATCCAGGTTGTCATGAACCAGGATGGCACTGGTTTCACTGTGGCTAACAAGAGGTTTAAAAAGCCAACGAAAAATGACCTCGTGTATTTTGAGAATTCTCCAGACTACTGTATCAGGGACCGAGATGCAGGTAAGTTCAAAACACTTTATTCAAAGTACCTAATTCTTCCAAGAATCAGCACTCCTCAATTTAAGAACAGTACTGTATTTTCCACCTGCCAGTCCTCTAAATACAGCCTGCTGTCTTCAGGTTCAAAGCTCAGGTTCTTCAGCATTCATATTTTAAGTGCACAGAAAGCTTTCCTAAGCAACTGGAGAAATTCACTGATAATGTGCAGATTCTGGAGAAATGGGAACCCAACAAGAATGTACGTGGCAAAAAGTCAAAATGTGCAGATTAGCAAAAGTCCTCAGCCTGGGCAGAACTCTAACTGGTGGGTTCATGTTCACTATGTATAGAAGCCCAGCATCTTCTCTGTGATTTGACGCTCAGGGGAGGACAACTTTGCAGTGTATCTGCCCCTTTAAGTCCCACCTTTGTGATTATGGAAGAGGATCCCAAGGCTTTAGAGTTAGCCTGTTCTGAAATCCTCCATACTTCACACTCCCTCGCTCTTTCCAAAAAGCTCTGAAGTTGCCAACTACTTGAAAGCAGGAATTCATCCCCACTGGCTCAGCTGTCGGAGAGCAGTGGATGAGGGCTGCGTAAGAGGCACTTCGTTTATTAAAGCCACACCCTTCCCTTGCTGACGGCACCTTCCCTGTCCTGAACTCACTCAGAGGGCAGCTCCATCAGCCTCAGTACAGCAGTTGCCACCTGTGGGCTTTACACATGTGCTTTTCTCCACCTCTTGCCCCTCCTGGTCAGCCCTGAACTCTGGGCTTAGCACAAAATCCATGCAAAGACTTTGATACAGAATAAGAATGAGCACTATGTCTCAGTGGAGAGGAGGTGATGGGGAGCCCACAGACAACTTATCTCAAGCCAACTTCTCAGGCTTAGTAGAAAGCAAGGGAATTCATTACCAGGAAAAACATCCTCGAATTCAAATTCTGAATTTGTTTTTCATTCCAAAGTAATTGCAAAGGAAACAGTAAAACAGAACGGACGTCAGCAGCTCCTATCACAGGTCTGAGCAGGATTATCAGGGGATGTCACAAAGAGTCCAGAGCCTCTTCTTTGTCCCCAAGTGGTTGAATTGCCTTCATGGTTTGATGAGCTGGTTCTTTGCAGCCCTGGAGCACGTTTGTACATGCAGCCCCTGGATTAATAACTGCTGAGCGAAAGGGCCAGATGCTGTGCCCTGCTGCATTCCTCACGTGCTTTGCGACCTCAAACAAGTCATCCTACCTGTCAGGCCAAAGTTTCCACTCAATCCCCAAGAAACCTGTGTTTTGGTACAGGAGGGTCCCAGAGGTCTGGGTTCCTTTCTGCTGCTAACTAGCTGCTTATCTTCAGACTGCTCAGACAAGCATGGGGCTGATGACATCAGGATCACTTTAGGAACGATGTACCGACTCCTGTGTGCCAGGTACTGCTCTAAGACCATTGCACACATGGTCTTATTTAATCCTTAGAACCGCCCTATGACATCAGTGCACTGGAACTGATTATTGAAGAAAAAAGATAAAAATGATTAAGAAGAGGGTGGCTCCTGGTTGATCAACATCAACCAGGAACCAAATTCACTTCTTATATTTTTGAGATCAGTTAAGTACCCTGGATATCACTGTCTCTATTGTACAGATGAGAAAGTGAGTAACCAGCTCAAGATCTGGCTGGTCTTGGAGGGGATGAATGTCCAGTTGTCTGACCCCATGACCTGCGCTCCTAACCCAGACATTACAACTTGCTCCTGTCTTTCTCCCAGGGCGTGTATGTGAAAGGACGGGTGAAGCATGAACCTCACTTCAAACATAAGAGGACCTGCTTCCCCGGACATCTTTTCTGGTTTTTTGAATTGAAGCAGTTTGCACAGTGAAGCAGTTATGATGATGACCATTTAACTGCTACATATAGATAGAAAGACCTTACTTTCTCTTCACAATGGGGAGATTCTGAATTGAATCCCTGCTGCCTCTTCAGGATACTAAGTTATTCTTGCACACTCCGCTTTTTATACTCCCATATATTAGAACATGGTTCTGGTTCTTGATCCTAAAATAGCAAACACATTTGCAGTACCCACCACATAATAGGGCTTGATCTATATTCTCTCATTGAGTAAAGTGGGATGTTATTATCCCACTTCATGGGAGGGGAAACTGAGGCTCAGACAGGTCATGGATTTTTCCCAAGGACTCTAATGGGTAAGAGGCAGAGCAGGGACTTGAATCCAAGTCCTCCCACCCTTGTAACTATTTCACTCTGCCTCCAAATGCACCAGCCACAAGGCCTACTGCTGCAGGTCTAGACTTTCTGAGGGAAGTTATATAATTTATTCACTGTCTTATTTCCCTTCTATTTTAGGCTTATTTTAGCTTCTCTGACTTAAAGAGATTTGAATTTGGTTCTGGGTTGGTATCAATTTACCAGGAGCCACCTTGTTATTGTTTTTAAGTAGCCAGTTCCATTGTTTTAGATCATATTTCCACTGATTCCTAGATTATTCATAAATTGAACTATACTTAAGGCCTTTTTATTTTAGCTAAGCCTAGAAAAATGCCAAAGTTATCTATGAAAACTTGCAATATTTCTTTTTAGTTCTGTTGACTGTCAGATGACTGTTTTAGTGAAAATATGATTTAGGGTGTTTGATATTATGTGGAGAAATCTTGGATTTCTGACAGTATTTTGTCATTGTTCATATCTGGACAAATAACACTTACAAATAACACATATATGAAATGCAGATTTTCCTTGAGACAGCCTCCTTTAACCCTAATGGCTGCTGAGGGCCTTGCCCTGGTCTGTGTAGAGATGAGACTTTCTCCAGGCTACTTTCTACTAGAGACTTCTGTGGTATGTGCTCTGAAAAGTCGGTCAAAGTGTGTAGTTCTAAATCTTCCTGGAGTGGCTCCCAACTTTTGATTGTTCAGGCAGTGAGATATGACAGTCTGAGAACTGTGAGAAGGGGCAATTCCTGAATCTAACTCAGTGGCATTCCTTCTCTGGGCTCTCCGCCTTCATCTAGGTCAGTACTGACATTCTCTGGTGTACATTTTAAGAAGCACTCACAGTTAACGAGTCAGGACATCAGTGAGAGAGTCTCTCCGTATGATTGCACGACATCAGACCTGCTTTATGGTAAATGGAACATGTTCGAAATGAGTTGTTGTTCACTTGCTAAGTCGTGTCTGACTCTTTGAGACCCCATGGACTGCACAAACCAGCTTCCCTCTCCTTAGAAATGTGTTACCATCAGAGTTATCCAGGCTCCAAAATAAGTCAGAAGTTTTCAGTAAAATTTAAATCAAATATATTTGTGTATACAAATATGCATATGTGTGTGTGTATGTGTGTATATATATATATATACATATATATATATTTACTTTCTCTTTTAAAATTGACACTAACTTTTCCCTTGATTTCACCCCTCTGCTGTGTTGCGGTCATTTTATCTTGCTTTTTTAAAAAAAAAAATCATGTACATTTAATATTCAACTGATTGGGCAACTTCCCTTTGTCAGCACTTAGAAAAGCAATGGTGGTGAGAAGATTGAATACTGTCAAGTCATAGATATTTGGAATTGGCAGACTTTACTCTTGCTAGTTAGCAGCTTCTTCCTGTTCAAATCCACTCCTAATCTGACTGATGTGAGCTGGCTTGTTTTGTCATTTCAATTTGTGAAGTGGATAAAGTCTGTAGGTCTAGTCCACTGTTTTCCAAAGTGAGGACTTCTTCAGAGACCTGTTGGATCAGAATCTCAGGGTTTTTTTCATGAGATTCTGTATGCTTTTCACACTCAAGCACATCAAAGTTTGAAAAATCCATAGGGTTTCCCTGGTAGCTAAGATGGCAAAGAATCTGCCTGCAATGAGGGAGACCAAGGTTTGATCCCTGAGTGGGGAAGACCCCCTGGAGAAGGGTATGGTTACCCGCTCTAGTATTCTGGCCTGGATTCCACGGACAGAGAAGCCTGGCTGGCTACAGTCCATAAAGTTGTAAAGAGTTGGACACAACTGAGCAACTAACACTGTCACTTCACTTTTTGGGAAATCCACAATTCCCTGATTTTCTATAAGTATCAGGTACGAAGAAGTCGTACCTGAGAGATTTGTTGTTGTTGTTAAATATCTGATCTCTTACAAAGGAAAAAGAAGTTTTTCTATTTGAAAAGCTCTAAATAAATGTCACTCAAAAATATCCCTGCCCTGACTTACACAGTATGAGAGGGTGTTCTTTCACATTAAGGCATTTTTGGGGACCCTCTTTTACTGGGAAGAGCACTCTGAAATGATCTCATCCATCAAAGCTTCCCTTGGAATTAGCTTGATGGAGATCAAGTCAGCCCTTTAGTGAAGGCCTGAAACAATGATATCAGGACTAGTAGATTTTGGTGAGAATTACAGAAGGTGAGTCAAGACCCTAGGGTATTCCTGGGTGAAGACAGACCCAAACCTCAGGTTAGAAAGGTAATGGGAACTTTGGGTGAACTCCTACTGAGAATCAGGCCTTGTACTGCAAGCCTTATGTGCATTTTCTTTAAATCTTCACAGCAGTTACCTCTATTTATAGAGAAGGAAACTGAGCCTCTGAAAAGTTAACTTGTCCAAGATTTTGTGGCCTGTAAGTGGTAAACAAAACAAAATAAATAAAGTCAAAACAAAATTCTATACTTTTCTTCCCTTACTTCCTAAAACTTGAGAGTAGCGACTGGGGGGCTGTGTAATAAAAAGGCAGCATGAGGACATAGAACATAATGGAATGAGGTGCCTGCAAAGCAGGGAGCTGGGAGGTGGGGAAACTTCAACCGCATTCAGCTTAGACTGCCTAGAAGCCCCATTCAATTACAAGCCCTTTCAGATTTGGAGGGTGTTAATGTCTTCAATTGCTCCTAAGAAATGATAAGCTTGAAAACCTGTAAAGGAAGATTTTCTTATGGCAACAATAATGACAAAAGACATTTTTTACCCCCCGGTCTTCCACTGAAGAAGCTGAGTGCTCTGATGTTCAACTATAAATACTTCCTAGAGATTCGGAGAGTAGGTACAGCTGTGTGATGCTGTGCATGTGACATTTTGCAGGCCGAACTGGAGGCCAGATCTAGGAACTGGGCTTTCGGGGATGGGTGGTTGTGTGGTTATCTCCTCTGGTTATTGCCCCTGGCATCTGTAAATCAAAGAAGTCCTTAAGTTAGAGATAGGTGCATCTCTGGCTAAGGAATGCTGCTGTCTCTCCAGAGAAGGCCTGCACCTAGTCACAGACCACTCGCACTGGTTATTCTGTAAAAACCCTGACCTGGGCCAGAGGTCACCACGAGGTCTCCTCTCCTGCTGCAGAAAACAAGCAATCCTCCTGTCAAGCTCAGAAAGCAAATGGAGTTCACCAGTTGTTTAACTTGTTACCGAAAGCCTGAGACAGGTTTCCCTTGCTGTCTAGAAGTAGAACCTTCCTATAAAAACTTTCATAAGCCAAAATGGCCAGAAGCGAAGAAGTGATTACCTTAGGACACATCTTGCTAACAGATGCACAGAATCCATGGAGATAAAGCATGGACACTCACGAACTCAGTTCCAGGTGACGGCGCCTTGGTACTGAGATGCTGAGTGTAGGCCCTGGGGAAGGAGCTGAGTAGGGCCACTCCTGTCGCTCTGGGTGGGTGCTGCCTCTGTACCGGCTTGCTCCAAAAACAAAGGCTCAGTGCTACTTTCACTTTTTGCCTTTTTTGGTAAAGCAAAAATTCTCTTGGGATTTCTTCTGGTTAGAAAAAACCGGTACTGATGTAGGACTTTCTGCAAAGTGAAATGCATAAAGTGAACTTCCTCAGAAATCAGAGGAGAGCTTTACCTGCCTGACAGCTGCAGGCTGTGAACAACGTGAGTTCTTGGATATCGTAGTTCTTCCCACATAAATCATATTAGCAAACAGCTCAATACCTGTGGGAACACAACCCCAACCAAGGCTTACACAGACTGGTTGGTGTTCTAGACCTACCCCATGGTGTGACTAGCTTGCAGAACCTCCGAACTCTGTGATTATGACCTGATAAAAAAACAAGAGAACACCATCTCAGCCAATAGCAGTGGGTGGGCCTTATTTTGATCCAAAATGTACAATTCCCACCAGGATATCTGAGGTTCCTCATCTCTTCATGGAACAAATATTTCTTAAGGCCCTTCTATATGCCAGAAACTACGATAAGCCCCAGGAATGCAAAAATGAGGTAGTCAGAATTGGTCTTTGCCCTCATGGCTTCATAAGCCTCCCGGTCCTTGTGGATGACCCAGGTGGGTGGCAGGCAGGGGACACAGGCTAGGTGCTAGGAAACCCTACCTGGGCCAAAATGTGATTTTCTTAGGTTTCAGTTCTCACTCCATTGCTCTATTATGAGGTCTTACCTTACATTTGTCACTTTGAAAATTAAAGAATAAGTTTTTTATCCCTTTCTATGTTAAGCTTTATTGTAGAAATTTCATGATATCTAAAAAAGTGCTAAGACAGCTAGAATAGGCGAGAATGATACGAAAATATATTGGTGAGGTTTTTAAGTTACCATTTTCACGGTAATTATTGATTATCTTATATAATTTATATCAATACTGTTTGGTGGACCCTCAAATTCCTGGTGGCATATAATGCAGATAGCCTATCTCTCCTTCTTACAACACTATTTTCTTGACCTCTGTAACACTGCAGTCTCCTGATTTTCCTCCTGACCTGAAATTGGTCTTTCTCAGCTTCAGTTGTTAGTGTCTCCTTGTCTGCTTCTAAACCTTGAAGGTCTTCGGGGCCCGATCTAGGCTCTTCTCACCGGTTCCTCTGCATTTTCGCTCTGGGCGGCCTCCTCCACTAATACGGTTCTAACTGCTACCTCAGACCTCATCTGTGTCCTCTCCTCTCTCCTCATTCTGTATTCAGCCCCCTGCTTAACAGCTCCAGCATGCTCATGTTTTTATCAACCTACTTCTGTTAGAAATTGAGCTCTAGATTTGCCCCATTCCCAAACATGTCTTCCCCAGGTTTCCCCTTCTCAGAAAATGGCATGACTGCCCACTCCATCAGTCAAGCCATAAACCCACACATCCTTTGTTACACTGCTTTCTCACTTCCAATCTGGTCCATCACCATGTCCTCTTAAAATGTACAAAGGATCTATCACAGAAAGCCTTCTTCTTTCATTCCTAGAATGTGCCAGAAGTTTTTGTTTAAATATTTGTTCACTACCTGTCTGTCCCACTGGATTCTGACTCCATGATGGCAGGAACTATTAATATATCTGTCTGTTCACCACTGAATCCCTGGCACCGAGTACATAAACATGTGTTGAACTGAACTGAATGTCAAGTTATAAACAACATAAAATATGTTCATCATATTAGCTGGATACTTATGTTGGTGCAGTGTGTAGCTTAAAGATAATTTGGTTGCTTTTTTCAGCATGTCTTCATTCATCACTGATTATTTTATAACACACAGCCTATGAAAATTCCCATTTAAGCATAAGTGTTCAATGGAATTTTTCCTCATATTCAAGTGCATTAGTGGGGCATTTACAGAGCCCAACATGCTTCTGGCTACCCATTTCCTTGGATGAGATAAAAGGTCTTAAATAAATGCAGCAGCAGACTCTATATGTTACTTTTAGCTGCCACCAAATACTCAGTTCTTTTACTCTTTGGGGGGCCTTTTTCATTTACTGTTATCAGTGGGATTACAGGCTAGTTCATCAGATTTCATTGCTAACATACCAAAATACCTTTTACAGCCAATGCTATTTCATAGTATAGACATGATCTGTAAACCTGCATTTCCTTTTAGAATACAAGCTTGCTAGAATTACTATACATTTAGGATACATTAAAAAGTACCCTGATTTGACAGTGACAATTAGATTGAATTTGTGAAGTTTTTTTAAAAGATTTTTTTATTTCAAAAAAAAGAAAATTTAATTTTCTTATTTCTAAGTCTTTGACATAACTACTAACAACAAAGAATTTATCAAATAGATATCCTTCACTTTTTTGGAAATAGAAAAAAATATTTCTAATTATTGTATTAATGTGTGATTATTTCTAATTACTATATTAATGTGTTACAAATAAAAGAATGTTAAAGTACTTTAAAATAATGTATCTGCATACTTCTTTTAAGCTTTCCCCATGAAACTTATTTTGTGCTGCTATGGTAAATCTCTTCTTAAAATTTGCAAATTTCATATGCCTATGAATTTTGCAAATTTCATATAATAAAGAGCCCTGCATTATAGATTAGGAGATGGATGCTGCCTATGATTATTTCTACTGATTATTAATTGGGTAGTCTTGGACAAATTCACTTCTCTGGGTCTCTTAAGATATGTATCTCACTTAGAAATTCCTAAGGTTCCTATGACTCAATCTTCGAATGAATGGGTTGTTAATTAATCTTACTCTAAGTTTGCAATAACAGAACCTGAATCTGACGCCACAGAGTCTCCTGTCATTTTTAATTTCTATCATTTAAAAATGTGTCACATTTCTTGTATATGTTCTCTTTATATATCAAGTGAGATATTTCAAATAAAAACCAGGCTCTCAGCTCCTCTGTCCTCATCACAGTGCCCCTGGGTGAGCCCTTCCTGGAGAAGTATGCCTCTGTTTGGCAAGGGAAGGTTGATACTAATTTGTAAGAAATTGATTTTAGTACTTAATAGATCAGGAAGAATGTGTTTACCACCTGAGTAATATGAGACCTAATACTGTCCTTAGGGAACAAGATGTATGAGAAATCACCAAACATTTCAAAACAGTGTATGAGCCCTAGAGCCTGATGTGCTAACATTACAGAACTTAGGAAGATGGTCCAGGTGGGCTTGGAGCGGACAGAGAGTGCTCGATGAAAGGTGCTGAAGTAGGCCCTGAATCTTGAGGGGTGGGAAGACTTTCAGTCTAAAGGAGTGAGGGGAGAGTCCCGTGCGGCAGGTGAGGGTAACTCTACGGTCTACGTGGCTGTGACATCAGAAAGTCACTTCAGTAGGACAGTGAGGAGTCAGCTTGATGAGGGTGCAGGTGGAGGGTAATGGGAAATAAACATGGCTTAGGCTAGTCAGAGAAGGCAATGGCACCCCACTCCAGTACTCTTGCCTGGAGAATCCCATGGACGGAGGAGCCTGGTAGGCTGCAGTCCATGGGGTCACGAAGAGTCGGACACGACTGAGCGACTTCACTTTCACTTTTCACTTTCATGCATTGGAGAAGGAAATGGCAACCCACTCCAGTGTTCTTGCCTGGAGAATCCCAGGGACGGGGGAGCCTGGTGGGCTGCCGTCTATGGGGTCGCACAGAGTCGGACATGACTGAAGCGACTTAGCAGCAGCAGCAGCAGCAGGCTAGTTAGTGCCAAATAAAGAAAACCTTGAAGAGTCTGACTCAACAACTTTAATTCCAGGATGCTGCTGCTGCTGCCCACCAGGCTCCCCCGTCCCTGGGATTCTCCAGGCAAGAACACTGGAGTGGGTTGCCATTTCCTTCTCCAATGCAGGAAAGTGAAAAGTGAAAGCGAAGCCGCTCAGTCATATCCAACTCTTCGTGACCCCATGGACTGCAGCCCACCAGGCTCCTCCGTCCATGGGATTCTCCAGGCAAGAGTACTGGAGTGGGGTGCCATTGCCTTCTCCAATAGGATTCGCTAATTTAATGGGACGCTCTTTCCTGAGCCAGTCAAACCTTTCCTAGTGATTATGAGAATGCTGAATAAAATGCCTTGAGATAAGTGGAGAAACATTGTCCCAGCTGTAGCTTTACGATCCTTGATGCAAGGAAGGGGCAAGCCTTCCAAGCAGATGAATGCGCGGCCTCTAACATGTGCTCTTTAACATTCTTTTCTTCCCTCAATAAATCTGTGTTGTGAATGACAACATGTAAGTCAGCCAGAGGAGAAACAGCCTATTGGATGACGGGCTTAAGTGAATCTTGCTTTATGCCCTAATGGTCAACATATGGGCTTCTGTCAGCCTGGAGGGCAGGAATTTCCAGAGATACAGACCCATCCAGAGAGAGAGATAGAGAGCGCCCTTCCTCCAGGTCCCCGAGGTGTGGGTCTGGGAACTATTAGCACAAGCCCCCCGTCCTCCTCTGCTGTCAGGAAGATGCATGTCAGTGGAGACAGAAGGGTTTCTGCGCTGGGAACCCTGACTCCATTATTAATTTTATAGCTCTGGGGATGGCATGCTTGATTCTAAAATGTTCCGTCAGCCTTGTTCCACCGAAGGTGTGTTATGTGGTCCCAAAGTTACACAATTTAGAAGATCCAATTCTTTATCCTTTTCCCTCACAGGTTTGTGAGCTCTTGTGTGGGTCAGGATGAGGACAACACCTGTGGGAGAAAGGTCGATCTGGCTGGAAGCTGCACCTTCCCATGGTTGCAGACAGCCTGGATCTCCCGGGCACTGACTCCAGGCAGATGGTCTGACTATGGCGTAGTGTGAAGACGATAGAAGGCTGGGTCTGCTGGGCCTAAGACTGCTCCACCCTGGGCACTGGGATCTGTACCCAGCAGGCCACACATCTGGGCATATTTCACAAACCTAAAGCAAAGGAAGTCAGGGAAAAGAGTTTCCTACTTGGCACTTCTGTTCAGTGAACTGAGTAAATCAAAGTGTAGTAAGAAATAATACTATAAAGCAATGTAAATAATATTTTAAATAAGCAATCAAATCTGAAGCATCTAAATATATGTTTATCCTTTTAGCATATCAATTTGGGAGGCTGATATTAGGCCATTACTCAAAAATATTTTTAAAATTTCTCCTCTGAAGGATTTTTAGAGCCAGCCACACAGGCTATTGTAGACATTGTATGATGCAAATATGTGACCAATTTGGCGTTTGGAAATGGCACAGAGAATCTCAGAATGAAGTCTGAGAAGAGTTAGGTGAGTGATCAAGTGATGCTATTTCATTTTTAGTGAGATGCAAGCTGATGTGTGCTGCCTCGCGCTCAGTCGCTTCAGTCACATCTGACTCTTTGGAGTGCAGCCCGCCGGGCTCCTTTGTCTATGGGACTCTCCAGGCAAGAATACTGGAGTGGCTTGTCATGCCCTCCTCCAGGGGATCTTCTGGACCCCGAGACTGAACCTGTGTCTCCTGCACTGCAGGTGGATTCTTTGCCATTGACCCACCGGGGAAGCCCAGTTGATGATACAGGCTTTTCTAAACTAGAGAATTCAGTGTAGAGACGCTTCTCCCAGAGTCTCAGTCACATCCGAGACATACATTAGAACCTCCTTGAGGGCACACATGTTTTAGAGATGTATACCCTGCTATTACAAAGTAATCAGTCTGTCTAGTTCCTCAAAAAGGTGATAGGGATTCAACAGGAATATTATAAAGGAAGAATGCAGTATAAGCTATAAGTACCATGCTAACCAGCCTTGTTTACTTTCTTACATAACTTTAAATGTCTTAATTGTCGATGACATATCATGTGCTGGAGAAAAAGTTCCCCTCCAAAAGAGCTGCATGTCAGGACCTTTGCAAGTTCTTCAGTTGATAAAATAAAGAAGGGAGAGAGCAGGAAATAGGTAGAAGCACTGATTACATACTGTTACACATGAGCCAGCTTTCTGGGGCCTATTTCCTATTTTCTGGTGGGACACGAGGCCCAATCACAAGGTCAAGACCTCCATCTCTGGGCTTGGATATGCCTTCTCCAAATTCTGACCCTGCCACCTGCTTGCTGTGTGATCACTTAGCCTACCTGACCTTCTCTTTGCTCATTTCCAAAACAGTGATGATAATAGTACCTACTTTATAAGTGCTTATGAGTATTAAATGAGATAATGCAGGCAAAGGCTTATCACAGGGCCTGGCCTGTTTAAGTTAAATATTGGCCCCAGTTATGAACAAAAAGAAGAGAAAGAGGATAAGAAAAAATGTAGAGGGGGAAAAAAAAGAAAGAAGAAGAGGGGTAAAAGAGAGGAGAAAATAAAAGATGGATGAACTTCAGCTCTATCTGGCTTTGAAAATGTAAAAACTGGCCCTTTTGGGCTTAAATCTGGTAGTGTAGCTGGTTTTATTTGTGACCCAGGCAGGGGTCATCAGATCATGTAATGAGTGACTCATTATTTAATAAGTTGGTATATTATTTAGAATAAAAGATCTAAAATATATGTCCCAAATATTCAGCATTAAACAAGGAGTCAGATCATATAACTCAGTGACTCCTTTTCATACACATAAGCTCACTCTTTCCCCCCAACACACATGCACAAATGCATAGTCTTGATTCTTTTTAAAGATGATGGTGATGGTGTTGTTTTCTGTCTTGAAAGAGTAATGGGAGGTCCCGAAGACAATGGAGGCCTACTGCTGTCAATAATACTAAGTCCTTATTCTAATTTTGATCCAGGAAAACAATACCAACAAGTTTTATATAGCTTCTGCACTCTGGCAAATGCTCTCTTCAGGGTTTTGATGAAATAGCTCTGTTGTTCAGTTCAGTTCAGTTCAGTTCAGTCACTCAGTCGTGTCCGACTCTTTGCGACCCCATGAATCGCAGCACGCCAGGCCTCCCTGTCCATCACAACTCCCGGAGTTCAATCAGACTCACATCCATTGAGTCAGTGATGCCATCCAGCCATCTCATCCTCTGTCGTCCCCTTCTCCTCCTGCCCCCAATCCCTCCCAGCATCAGAGTCTTTTCCAATGGGTCAACTCTTCTCATGAGGTGGCCAAAGTACTGGAGTTTCAGCTTTTGCATCATTCCTTCCAAAGAAATCCCAGGGTTGATCTCCTTCAGAATGGACTGGTTGGATCTCCTTGCAGTCCAAGGGACTCTCAAGAGTCTTCTCCAACACCACAGTTCAAAAGCATCGATTCTTCAGCGCTCAGCCTTCTTCACAGTACAACTCTCACGTCCATACATGACTACTGGAAAAACCATAGCCTTGACTAGATGGACCTTAGTTGGCAAAGTAATGTCTCTGCTTTTGAATATGCCATCTAGGTTGATCATAACTTTTCTTCCAAGGAATAAGCGTCTTTTAATTTCATGGCTGCAGTCACCATCTGCAGTGATTTTGGAGCCCCCAAAAATAAAGTCTGACACTGTTCCACTGTTTCCCCATCTATTTCCCATGAAGTGATGGGACCAGATGCCATGATCTTCATTTTCTGAATGTTGAGCTTTAAGCCAACTTTTTCACTCTCCTCTTTCACTTTCATCAAGAGGCTTTTTAGTTCCTCTTCACTTTCTGCCATAAGGGTGGTGTCATCTGCATATCTGAGGTTATTGATATTTCTCCTGGCAATCTTGATTCCAGCTTGTGTTTCTTCCAGTCCAGCGTTTCTCATGATGTACTTGCATAGAAGTTAAATAAGCAGGTTGACAATATACAGCCTTGATGTACTCCTTTTCCTATTTGGAACCACACAGTTAAAGGCTTTGGCATAGTCAATAAAGCAGAAATAGATGTTTTTCTGGAACTCTCTTGCTTTTTCCATGATTCAGTCACTAAGTCATGTCTGACTTTGCAACCCCATGCATGGACTGCAGCACTCTAGGTTTCCCTGTCCTTCACTATTTCCTGAAGTTTGCTCAAATTTATGTCCATTGAGTTCGTGATGTCCTCCAATCATATCTTCTGCCCAAATTACAGCAAGTGTCAGAACTTCCCTTCCTCCCTACAGTCTGTCTTCAGATCTAATGAGATCCAAAGCCCAAAGCAGAGCCGGTTGGTAGTCTGTTGCTAGGCAGCCTCCGCCTTCCTCTCAGCTGGCCCGTCCTGGTTCTGCTCATCCCCCAGAAGGGCTGTGGCCACTCCAGGCTGCAACCTCACAGCGCTCTCACATCAGTGACTCTCACCCTTCTGTTCAGAGTCTCAGTGCTCCAGCACTCTGTAGCTGAACACTGAACTGCTGAGACAACTCAGTGCCAGCGTCTCTGTCTCTTCTTCTGAAACCATCTCCGAGTTAAGCTCTTGCCAGTGGCCATCGCTCTGTCTGCTCCTCTCAGAGTTTGGACGATGTGGAGATTCCTTCACTGAGTAGCCATCTGTCCAGATGGAGTCTAGTCCAGTTGCTGCATTTGGGGGACAAAACCCACCAGGGCCATTACTCAAGGCTGAGCTAGAACACCAGCATAGACCTCCTTGTGCTCACAAGCCACCAGGGGACAACCACCGCATGTGATGTCAGTAAAAGGCCCATAGCCTGATTCAGGAAGGAGACATTTTGTCTCCCTGTCCTGGCCCCTGTGCCCCACAACCCCAAAGTGGGTAAAGAATTCGAACTGCATTTTAATGGGTTTATATTCTGATAACAGCATATCAGCAGAAGTGAGGAATGTTTATCAGTGTGCACGGCTTATGAACAAAACACAAAAAAGGTAAAAATTCTGAGTCTCCTGTGGATGGCAGGTGAGAACACTTTTCACACCTGCTAGGGGTCTCATTCACACCCCGGGCTTCAGTTCCCATTCCGCAAAAGATGTCCTAATCCGGGTCTCCATCCTGACCTCTCTCCTGAGTCCCAAAGAGGATTTTCAGTGACCATTCCTACCTGGATGGCCCACATTCACAGCCAGCTCGATGTGCTGCAAACTAAGCCAGTTATCTTTCCTCAAAGCCTACCCAACCCGTGTTCCCACCTCCGAGAATGTCCCCATGTAAACCCAAGCACTGCTGTCAGAAGCCCGGAAGCACTTCTCAGTCGCATCCTCTCACCTGTTGGTCCAGTCAGCCCGCACATCCGGAGATGCTCCTCCTCAGCGTCTCTCGAGTCTGTTAGCCTCTCCCATTCGCACCACCACTGTCTCCGTCCAGGCCACGTCGTGCCCTGCCCAGAGTTTCACTGGTGTCTAACTTGTCCGCTGGCCTTCACCCTGGCCCCCTGCAATCCAGTCACCCCTAGTGATTCTTCTGAAACGCAAATCAGATCACATCACCCTTTCAGGGAGCACCCCACTGCCCTTGGCTGACATGTAAACCCCTGAGCCTGAGACACAGGGTCTTTCCCAGGCGGCTTCTGCCCACCTGACCAGCTCATCTCCGGCCACTGCTCTGTCTAGCACTACCTTCTCAGCAAAGTGAACACTTTTCTGCTCCTCACACACTTCCACGTCTTTGCACGTACGGCCTCAGCTGCTGCTTCCTCTGCCTCCTCTTCCTCTTCCCCCTTCTCTTCTTTTTCTCATACTGCAAAGTGCATGTATCCCACGTGTACAGCTCAGTGAATTCTCGAAGAAGCACCTCCGGGTATTAACAACATGCGCCCAGATCAGGAACTTGAAGAGAATAGTATTCTGGAAGTCTCCTCTGCGCCTCTTTTCACTGCTACCCACCAAAAGACAGCACTACCCTGACTTCTAATAGCATAGTTTTCCCCGTTTTTGTACTTTATATAACGAACACCTACACGCAGTGCGTCAGATATATCCTGCAACACAACAAACTCCCAGTCAACTTAATGGCCCGAAGTCACCTTGAAGTTCCATCTTCAGCCTCATCACTTCTTTTTTTATTAGTGTTTTTCTTTTTCTAAATGTGCTCTTTGGCTGCACTGGGTCTTAGTTGTGCCCCGTGGGCTCTTTAGCTGTGGCACACAAGCTCTTAGTTGCAGCGTGTGGGATCTAGTTCCCAGGCCCCCTGCACTGGGAGCACAGAGCCTTAGCCACTGGGGCCCCGGGGAGTCCCAGCCACACCACTCCTTTCCCCTGTGCTCTTTCATTCACTTCGTCATCAAGCTTCTCAGTCACCACCTGGCCTCTCCTCCTGTTCATGCTTCAGTGCACTGCGTCCACCCATATTGTCCCACTGAGGCAGCTCTCATTAAAGGGCACTAGTTACCTTCCTAATTGTTGAGCCGAATGAACAGTTTTCAGTCTTTTCCTACCTGACACGTTATCACCCCCTACAACTCATCCTTTAATCCAGTGAGTCACCAAACCTAGTGATCCTTCCTCTTTAACATCTCATGCATTTGTCTTCTGCCTCCACTCATTATCTCTTGCCTGGACTAATCCAAAGGACTCAAGATACCACCCTGCCCCAAGCCACTCTTCCAGATTGATCATTTTGACATATTTTTCTCTGAATAAAAATCTGGACTGGCTCACCGCCCACCATGGAATAAAGTCCTAATTGTAGCAAAGCAGGAAGACTCTCTGACCTGTTGCTCCAACCTCCCTTTCCGTGTTTGTTGCCTAACACGCAACCTCTGCCTTGGTCACGTTGAATCTACACAGTCTCCTGTGTACTTGACCTCCAAGTTTCTACTGGGAGGTTCTCTCCTGCCAGAAAGGCCTGTCACCCCATTCTCCCTTCAATCTTCTATTCATCCTTCATGTCTTATATCTAATGCCACCTCCTCTACAAAACCATTAACAGCTCCTTTTCTGATCCTGTTTGCTACTATTAATATTAATAAATATCATTATGATAATATGCTTCATGCACTCTCCCTAGAACATAAACTCCTCAAGGCAGGCAGGCTCTTTGATTTGTTCACTGACACAGCTCAAGCTCCCAGAACTAGGCCTAGCACATAGTAGGCACTTTTGTTAAACACTTGTTAAATGAATGAATGAAGTGAAGTGTTAGTCACTCAGCTGTGTCTTACTCTTTGTGACCCCATGGACTGTAGCCTGCCAGGCTCCTCTGTCCATGGGATTCTCCAGGCAAGAATACTGGAATGGGTAGGCATTCCCTTCTCCACGGGATCTTCCCAATCCAGGGATTGAACCCAAGTCTCCTGCATTGCAGGGAATTTCTTTACCATCTGAGCCCAAGTGAATGAATGGTTAACATTTATTGAGCACTTCTTATGCCAGGCACCTCCAGGCATAATCTCATTCCATCCTCACCACAGCCCCTGAGGAAGGAACTGTTTTTATCCCAATTTTGCATGGGAGGAAACTGAAGCTTAATGAGATTAGTAATTTATCTTACTTAATTTACCCAAGGTCACACAGTCATACATGGTAAAGCTAGGATTTGAACCCTGATCTGTCCAAGCCCTAAATAACCTCACTCTATTGTCTTTAGCTTTATGGTGCTATTTTCACAAAACCCTGCCTTTGGCTATAGAAAGTCTTCAGCAAATGGAGCAGTTATCTTAAAGTAGTGGAAATACCTCTTTACATATTTATCTCTTCCTTGTATTATGAGTTTCCTGAGAATCAGAACTGAACTAAAATCCTAATTATTTTATTTCCTCATCATCACCACCAAAACCCCAAGTAGCCAAACAATGTCTTACACATTTGCATTCACTAAACATTTACTGAATTAAATAAATGGGTATGCTGTTAAGAGGCAGCATTTGGTAGTGAGTCCTTTCTGCACAGTAATTCTGAGTACTGTCCTGATGGTTGCCCCAAATCTGGCTGCTGTCTCTTCTAACCCTTTGCTTCTTCAGCACGATGTAGGCTCTGAGCCATCCCTGGCTGACCCACCCACCACCCTGACCCCAGCCCTTGGCCATCCTTCCTGTCCTTATGAAACTCCCCTGCCTGTCTTCCTGCCGTCAGTGGCCTGATCACACAGAGCAAGTCCTGCCCCTCCTACTCTTCTTCTTGACCCCATGCCCTGCTTGAACCTGGCTGCTTCCCTGGTCATTCTTGACAGGCAGGGCAACATGACATTTATATAGATAATTGGAACACAGGGCGGAATGTGATAAACAGAGTCACGAGGCACTGGAGGAGTTATAAAGAGGGAGAAATTCCTAGTTAAATAATGGAGGAACAGAAAATGAAGTCACTGTCTTTTTCATCCTGATAAAAGTTTTTTTTGTTTTTGTTGTTTTTTTTTTTAGTTTTTCAGTAAAGAGTTTAGCTTCTCTAGGTTTGTAGATTATTTAGGATTGTCAATCACAAGTAATAGAAACTTGAGTGGCTTAAGCTAAAAGGGGAAATTTATTACAAGCATACAGGGTGTCTAGAAATCCAAAGGCTCGAATGCAGCCAGACCTCAGAGAGAAATGTCCAGAAAACAGTCCAGCATCTGGGCAGCATTCTCATTCCATGTCTTGTTCTCACTGTCTCTGGACATCTGTCTCGTCTTGTCTCTGTGACGTCTTCTCATCCACAGACCACATCATGGCACACAGCTGCCAATGGCTACTGACTTTATACTTGGAGTTTGTACTGTCTCCATCAGAAGCACAAATCCTCAGGGAAATCTACCTGAGTGGCCCAGTTCAAGTCAGTGCCCACCCCTGGCCCAATCACCTGCTGCTAACAGAGAAGAGTCACATTGTTTACTATTGCTGCCAGGTGCTCTGCTCTGTGCACGAAGCATCACTATAAGCTGAGCAGGCTCTAAAAATGTCCACCACACTTGGTTCTGCTGTCTGATAACACTCTTGTAAAAGAATTCTGAGTGCTTCCCCAGGAAAAGAACAATTAAGAGGCTTCTTATCTTTGAGATTCTTGGAGAAACAAATACATAAATATGAATTGCCATGTAGCAAGCATCATCCTAAATAAGACAATGTCCACTAGTCATTTCTAACAGGCTTTTTATACCGGTTTTGTTTATCAAAGACCTAGAATCCTGTCTTCAATCAGGTGTCTCACACACATCTCAATGGCCCACTAGACCAAAGCACAAAAGAAAAACCAGGCTGAGCATGGCTCCCTCCTCAAGGTCTTACACAAATGGTGCCCACACATCCGCTTCAGCAAGCAGAGCTCTCTAATGTTTCCTATAAGCCAGCGTAATCAGGTCCAGGGAGGCAGAATCTCCTCCCTTGCAAGAGGTCCATACCCTGACAGATTCCAAGAGAGAGAACTTTGGCCACTGCTTCCTTAGTGCAGTTTAAGGTCAGGAGAGGGAGGATCAGGACAGGTCCTTCTTTCATTCTGATCTGGCCTTGGTCATTCAGTGACCCATCAGTCCAAGGCTGGGTAAGGGTAAGCAGAAAATTTCATCCAACTTACAGTGGGAGTGCTGGAGTCAGGATGCTCAGGACAGCCCCAGGGCTTCATGTCAGTCCTTCCTGGATGTGGCCCTCACTGCCATTGCCACCGAGGCTGACACGTGCTGCGGGGTCCAGCCCTGGGCTGTGGTGAGGTGGCAGCAGGGCCCAGTCCTGGAGGATGATCTCGGAACCCTTCCTTCAGAAGCATGCTGTATTCCACCCATGCCAATTCAGTAACATGCCCTGACCTGTCTTCCAGGCTCCCTGGGTACAGCAGGCCGTGTGTGCAACCTGACTTCCCGGGGCATGGACAGCTGCGAAGTCATGTGCTGTGGCAGAGGCTACGACACCTCCCACATTACCCGGAAGACCAAGTGTGAGTGTAAGTTCCACTGGTGCTGTGCCGTGCGCTGCCAGGACTGCGTGGAGGCCCTGGACGTGCACACGTGCAAGGCCCCGAAGAGCCCCGACTGGGCGGCTCCGACATGACCCCAGCAGAGGCTACCATCCATCTTCCCTCCTGCAAGGACTCCATTGGATCTGCAAGGACGCTGGGCCTTTGGGTTCTCTCTGGGAGATACTTCCTGAGGCACAGAAGCCCTTCTGGTTCCCTGGGGCCCAGGACTGGGGCCACACGCTGCACACTAAGTCTGCCCTATTTTCTCTGACTTCTGGCATCCTGGGACATGTCTCTTCTTGGTCACAACAGGTTATTAGAGGAGCGGAGGGGCCAGGTCACTGTTTCCACCCTCCTCGACATTTCCTCTTTTGAGAGCAGATGACCAGAGAGAAAAAGTGTCTCAAATGAGCTTCCTCTGTGTTTTTCAACAAATGTTCACAGTTAAGAAATTCTATACTTCACTCTGGAGGGTACAGTAAAGAAAGCAGGATCAATCCCCACTGATTTAACTTTAATTCTTGAAAAGACCAAGCAAGGCTTTTGCCTGATGAAGTGATTTTCACAGCCTGCTACCTCTGGGGTAATCGGTAATTGGCTGGAGAAAAATGGCTTTCAATAAACTTCAGGTTTCAAATGCATGTATTTCAAGGCATTTGTTGCCATATTAAAATCTGATGTGACAAGGTGGGTCTGTTGTCCGTTGGTACAGTTTGGAATCTGTGCAATAGCAAAAGCCTCAGAAAGTGACTGCTTTGCATTACTGTCCACTCAATATAAAGAACCTTTTAGGGAATGAGATTTGAAGAGAATTAAAAAGGAGACTGATGATCTGGCAGTATTCTGTAACTACTGGGTGAAGATGGAGGAAAGTAGCGTAGAGAGTGGAAGGTTAGAAAACCTGTCTGTACAGATAAGGGGGAAAGTGGGGAATAAAATTCCTACTTGGTGTGATGCCTGTGGCCCATGGAATTTTGTAACTAAAATGGCTTTGAGAATGAACACTTTTGAAATGACAAGACCAGGGAACCAAAATGCTGACAGAGAGGTTTCCAAAGCAAAGTCATGCCCAGACAGCCTCTACCATAAGCAAATGCCTAAAAGTTGGCCACATACACAGGGAGCATCAGCTAGTATTCATCTCCCTTCAAGCACACTGTTAAAGACCTGTCATATTTAATTGTGTTATTTGATGCTTATATGACAACAAGATACCCTAACCTAAAGCAAATGACACGTAACTTTGCTTATGAAGTTGGTAACTCTAGTGTATTATATTGCAAACAAATTGTAACTTGGAGACTATAGTTAAGGGACCCAGCTGTAATTATGGAAACATCAATAAGCAAATTGTGGCCGGCTTCTGCCCTAAATCCAAAATTGACATCCAGGGGAAATGGAGAGGCTGCCTGCCCTACTTAATGTATCAGATGAAAGAAAGGTGAAATGCATGAAGGTACTCCTTCTGCCCTGTCCAGTTAGGTTCTAGATCTAAATGTGATCTCTTCACACAGCCATGCTAACTAACAGGATGATTCCCTTTAGGCATCTTGTGTCAAATCACTGATGCTGCTCATCCTTGGATATTTTGGCTTTCACGTTCTCGATCCTTGCTTTAGACAGGACATTTAGACCAAGACTTATAGATATCAACTTTATGGAGTGTTTTGTCATAACGATATTTGCCCCTTCAGTTTCAGTTCAGTTGCTCAGTCGTGTCCAACTCTTTGCAACCCCATGAACCACAGCACGCCAGGCCTCCCTGTCCATCACCAACTCCCGGAGTCCACCCAAACTCATGTCCATTGAGTCGGTGATGCCATCCAACCATCTCATCCTCTGTCGTCCCCTTCTCCTCCTGCCCTCAATCTTTCCCAGCATCAGGGTCTTTTCAAATAAGTCAGCTCTTTGCATGAGGTGGCCAAAGTATTGGAGTTTCAGCTTCAACATCAGTCCTTCCAATGAATACCTAGGACTGATCTCCTTTAGAATGGACTGGTTGGATCTCCTTGCAGTCCAAGGGATTCTCAAGAGTCTTCTCCAACACCATACTTCAAAAGCATCAATTCTTCGGCACTCAGCTTTCTTTATAGTCCAACTCTCACATCCATACATGACTACTGGAAAAACCATAGCCTTGACTAGACGGACCTGTGTTGGCAAAGTAATGTCTCTGCTTTTTAATATGCTGTCTAGTAGTCATAACTTTCCTTCCAAGGAGTAAGCATCTTTTAATTTCATGGCTGCAATCACCCTTCTCAAAAATGACAGGATTCATCTCTTTGCCCTCACTGCCAAATCCTAAAAAAGAGTGAAGTCACTCAGTCGTGTCTGACACTTTGTGACCCCATGGACTGTAGCCTACCACACTCCTCTGTCCATGGGATTTTCCAGGCAAGAGTACTGGAGTGGGTTGCCATTTCCTTCTGCAGAGGATCTTCCCAACCCAGGGATTGAACCTGGGTCTCCCACATTGTAAGCAGATGCCTTACCATCTAATTTTTCCAAAGTGGCTATTTCTGCTTTTTATTCTGTGGATTTAGCGGGAAGGAGTGGAGTGTCATGGTGGCTGCTCTAGGTCCAATGAGGGCCTGGGGGTCTCACGAGAAGCCAAGCAGTGGGACTCAGTGTTGGTTACACTGATGCTTGAACCATCAGCACCTCTCTTCCTGCTGGATAAATGGTGAAGTCATAAATCTATGGATATAGTTAGACATGGAAAGGATTTTGGAGGACATTTTAGTTCCCCTCAGCTTGTATCTGGAAAAACTGAGACCAAAAGATGTAAAGGGATCTACAGGAATACCAGTCATTACCCTGATGCTCCTACAAACAGAAACACACTCAAAGTCTTCAAGAAAGTTAGGCACTTTATCTCTTAAATGAAATGAGTTTGTCTCCGAATTAACTTGGTAGATTCTAAGCAATTTTAACAACTTGAGGGGATGTTCATTGTTTGTTTATCCATGGCATGTTTCCATCTGACTTTCTTTTTAGGCTGAAATGTATCCTTCATGATAAGGAACAAGGGGACAAGGCATGTCCATGTTCCCTTGCTCATAAATTGCCTCTTGCTTCATAAATTGTCCTAATTTGTAAGAGAGACTATGGCAACCTTCTCCAGCAGCAGTAGATTAAGCCACTGTGGAGGGCAAAATAAGAGAGTGAAATATTTTTACCGGCTTTTACTTATAAAAGAGAAAAATCTCCATTCTTGGGGGAAATTCTCCAAATTTTTTAAAAGGTGAAGTTAATTTCAAACTCATTTTTTTCTAGCACTTAAAGGATCAATGTTTCGTGACTCTAAAAGATACTAAACTCTTGATTATCAAGGCTTTTAAGGGAATATATGGCACAGATTACCCAAAATAAAACAATGAGACTCCATTCAGGCCAAATCCCCTTATGAATTTCCCCTCAATAAAAAAGTCGTATTAGAAATGGAAGTTCTCTAATCCGAGATCATATCTTTTCATTTGCTTTGTGGTGCCAACTGATCTTTGTATTCTGTGAACACCCTTTGTCAAGGTGCATTCTAGTTACAGCGTCCTGGACAGTCACTCTGAAAGTGTTAACACCTGGCCTTAAGAGACCAGTTAGGGACTTCCCTGTGGCCCAGCGGCTAAGACTCTGTGTTCCCAGTGCAGGGGCCCCAGGTTCGAACTCTGGTCAGGGACCTGGATCCCACATGTCACGACTGAAGAGTTCACGGGCCACAGCTAAAGATCCCGCGTGCCACAACCTATGACCCACAGTGGCTAAATAAATATTAAAAAGAAAAGAAAAGGGGAGACAAGTTTATCCCCTTAAATGGCTTAAACTCAAGCACAAGCACCCCTGGAGCCATGATCACACTCGGCTCTGGCTCTGTGCCCCTCAAGGATGGGGACCCTGACCTGTTACTGGACCACCGTTGCTTCAGGATGGGAGGAGAGGTACAAGCACCCCGAGGTATAGAACACTGCCTATCTGTTCTGCCTTACAATGGTTCTCACTAGATTGGACATAGCATCCCAGAAGATCCACCAAAAATGGCAATTTAATCTGCACCTGGCCTGATCATGGGAGGAGAAGTGAGAGGGAAAGAGCCAGGTAACTACTGCCAAGAGACCAGCTGAGTCTGGCAACGGTGGAGTGTGGCTTTTGCAGCTCTGGTGGGTACCCCCCAGCCTCCTGCTGCTGCTGCGGCCCTGTCCCCTCCCAGCACTGACTTCCAGGCATCTGGAGGCCCTGGGCCTCAGGCCATTGCTCAGCTGTCCATACCTGGTGTCCAGCTCTGCTCCCAGCTGCCAATGTGAATTTCAAGGGATGTTTTCAATTGTCACAACCACTTGCCTTTTTATAGGAGTCATTACAAAGCTTGAAAACATCAGGTATCATATTTCTTTTTCAAAGAAGGTAGCTTTAAAGTCAGAAAAATCTAACTTCACATCGGCATTTCACAGCCTTATTAACTTATTAAAGAATCTTACATTGACTCTACAAGACCCACAGCAGGCCTCTCTCTCTGGGACAGCCAACGTGATTATACACGTGCTTGGGCTTGATGGTATTTTCAGGCCAAGATATTGTTATTACTTCTCATTTATTAAAGGCTGGCCCAGGGCTGATGTCTTGCTCAGCTAAAGAACATTCATCTCCCCTCTTGCCCACTCTCAAAATAAAGGCTCAGAGAGGTATCCAATGGAGCAGAACCATTCTTTTGTCTATTTACTGTACTTCAACCTGAGTTTCCTTATCTTAAGAGCAAGAGTCGCACTGTCAACAAATAGACCCCCCAGTTCCAAAGCCGGTAAATCGCTCTTGTCAGGTCTGCACTGACCTTCCGCAAAGCGGTCCGCTGGTGTAAGCTGACAGCTAAGGCGTGCTGATTCTAACCTCCTCCTTACCTAGGCAGAGAAAACTTTCACTCATCCGTGAGAATGTTCTTTACATTTTTCTGGGGATCAGCAAGGTGACAGGTGGCTTGCAAAGCCCAACATGATCATTATTTTTCTAAATAATCATTGTTCCAGATCTAGTTTTTTTTCCCCCTGATATTCACATAGATTTTTGTTTAACCAAACCTCCCACGTCCAAAAGGTAATAAAAGTGTCAGGCAGACTGTTACAAAGAACTATTGTTATTTACAAGTCTACATTTTCTGCGAAATCAAAACATATTAAAGCGAATTTTCAGTGTTGACTTTGTTATTCTAAACTCATGATAGTCTTGCCAAACCCTCTGGTGAAAAGAAGTTATGGAAATTATTCCCTGTCTTTTCTTGGGATCACACTTAACAACTTGATTAACAGGTGTCTTTCAAACTGTAAAGATGTTCAGGGAAGGCATACCTTACTATGATAACTAGCTTGTGAGTTCACAGGTAAGTCATATCCTAGATTAGGAAATTATTCCAGATGTTCACCTGTGTGCTCCTGGGGTTGTCATCTAAGTGCTCACCACCTCTCAGTACCAGCATGCTTTGGTGGCACAGAAAAGCATGTGCCACCCCATCAACTTCTCTCTGTTATTGTTTTCTGTATCAGTGCTTGCTCTTGGCTAACATGTTGTTGTTTTTTTCCCCTCAGCTTAATTAAAAACATATAAGATCTCTAACGACTTCACTGAAATCTGTGCATCCGGATTGTGTGTGCCACTTAAGATACAAGCAGCAAAAGCTCAGAAAATGGAAACAAACTCTCCCACAGCAAGGGAAATCTGCCCCTCCCCGCATTTTCTCTTCCCTGATGAACTATGTTTTGGGGTGACCCAAGCACAATGGCACCCCACTCCAGTGTTCTTGCCTGGAGAATCCCAGGGACGGGGGGGCCTCGTGGACTGCCGTCTATGGGGTCGCACAGAGTCGGACACGCCTGAAGCGACTTAGCAGCTGCAGCAAGCAGGGTACTGAGTGTACTTCAAGCACCCCAAGGTGATCAGCCCCCTAGGTGGGCTTCACCTGGTCCCTCTGGAGTTCCATCATTCCTTCTAGAAACTCCCACACTTGAATGATCTGAAGAAGAGGTGGCAACACAAAACATGTGTCTGTGTGCGTTTTTCAAAGGGCATTTCCCCTAAATATTTTTTGCCCAGACACTGTCAACGAAGTTCCCCTTTTATCTAAGCCTTTGTACAAGAGGACTGTCCTGTACATCGTAGGGTCTTTAGAAGCAACCCCGGTCTCTAATCTCTGGATGCCAGAAGCAACTCCCCTGCTCTGCCGTGACAGCTGGCAGGGTCTCTAAACCCTGTCGGATGCCCCTGGGGGTGGGGGGAGTGGGAGGTGACAGTGAAACAGGTTCCAGTTGGGAACCGAGGATCGAGCATTTTAAGTCCTCTTATTAAAATGAAGTCACAAATATTCCTGCCGTTGTCAGGCAGAACATCTCCTTGGGAGTCTTAGCTTAATGGGATTAACGCTCAGTATTAATACAACAGACCAGCTGGGAAGGGAGATTTGGGAAAGGGTATGGTCACAGAACTTCCCAGCACAGAGACAGAATGAGGCAAGCTGGGACTTGTGGGTCACTTAGACCTACGCTGTTGTGTCCTGGGAGGGTGGGAAAGCACGGGGCTCCTGGGTTTCTGCCGACAGGAATCAAAGGCAGGATGAAAGGTCAGCAAGGGGAAACAATAATGTGGTTTTAGAAGCTGGAAGCAGAATTTTTCTTAGGAACTCCTCAGTTTCACAACACAGGAATAAAAAGCCCTAAAATATGACCTGGAAGGTAGAGGAGTGAGAATGTTCTATCTCCGCCTAACATAGCTGAGTAATTTTGAGCTTCTCAGGACAGTGAGGGTACTGTCCAACAGGGGCATGGCAAGATGAAGGAAGTCTGAGTTTCAAACCAAGAGATAGTGAAAAGTTTCAGTGGAAGACCAGGGTGGGTATCAGCTGCAGTTTGTTTATTGTACACACACAAACACACAGAACCTATCATAAAACACATAGGTGTCCTTATTACAAGTACCCTAGCCTTGCGGGGTGATATTTTAGTGAAGTGAATTCATTCATAAAGCTGTCCAACATTTGCCAACGAAGGTGGGAAAGGCCCAACATGTGCTGGACGTGAGGTGGGGCAGAGTGGAAGAAGAAAGACACTGGTTATAGACAACATGAAGCATGATTCCAGCTGACTGGAGAACTTGGGTGGGATGACAATTGGCTAAAGGAAGGACATGGAAAGCCTGTTTTCTTTTACTCGACAATTTTTCATGGGTCAAACTGGATTTACATATAGGCTACACAAAGAAGTAAAGAGCAGATGAGAACCACTTGGGTGAACAAAAGAACTCTTCGTCTGTTCCTCCATGCTATGATCCAGTTTTAGATAATACAGCCTGGGTAAAATCTGATCAACACGATCAATCTACCATTTAGACTGTTTTTGGACTCAACTTGATTTTGTAATTTCCGAGTACTGACTAACCCTGTGAAAGCCCCTGTAATTCAGTCACAGGCTCTGGATTTCCCCAGGCAGTCCACACAATCCTATCTTAATAGCATTGTAGGCTTTCCTAAGTTCCACGCATGAGACGAATCACATTACTGTCTGTAAACTCAATTCAAATGCTTCAGTGATGAAGATGCATCCAGTGGATACTGGCTGGCTTGCTCATACTGGTTACTTGGGCAGAGGCTGGGGAGTTTGGCAAACCCATCTGTAAATGTTTAGGGGCTTCATGTTACAGGTGGAGGTTGCACACCAGCCAAACCAATATCAGGAAATACAGAAAAAGAAATTTGAATTGTAGTCCCCAAAAGTCTACCCACCCACATAAACTTTGGCATCTGCCCCTTGACCATTTTTCTCCAACAGTAATGAAGACTTCATGAAAGGCCTTGAACTCCTAAGTCGTCATTGTTGAATTGTGCTTAATCAAGGCAAATATTCCCAGCCTAAGAGGACAGCTAGAAGAAGAGAGTAGAGATTTAATTTTCTTATATATTGCCGTAACTATAAACAATGCCTTATCTTCTCAACAACTCTCATGAAATAATAAGCACTCGTGTTTTTTAAAGTATTTACACCAGCCCTTAGAGATTTTATTAGACTCGTGATTCACAGATGAGAAATTTTCCTCCTCTACAGTGTTTAGTAACTGGAGTAAGAATTACTCAGTAGACTGTCTATACAGACAAATGAATCTGAATATGTCTTCTGGCTATTAACCCATCATTTACTGGTGATTTTCATTTATTAATGTTTTTCTGAGCTGACTGATTGGGTCAAGATGATCCCTCTGGTTTGAATACAGCAGACATAGAATTAAACAGTTTCTGAAAATTATGTTGCTCTGTCATATGGATATAAGACTTCAGCAGAACAGTACAAATCCTCCTAAAATTTACGGAATCACAGAATGCCACAGTTGGAAGGAACGATGCACATAATTTATTCCCAACTTCTCATTTTATTCATGGGAAAACAAAAGAAATGTCACAGTTTTGAACTGTGATGTAAGCAAGACACTGAATCATCTTCAGGGAAGAACAGTTATTATTCATTCCATCAGTCTGTGCTGAGCATCTCCGGTGAGTCAACCACTATGCTACATACTGGAAACACAGCAGTGACTAAGACGGACATGCCCTTGCCCAGAGGCTTCTGGGGGGCTACACGGGACACGTATATTTCACTTCTTACTTTACAAGCACTGTCACATGCATAGTTGGATTTAGTCCTTTGAACCACCCTTCGATATAGATATGATTATCCTCTTTTTTTTTTTAAGGTAAGTTTCAAAGAGATTTAGTAATTTGCTCAAGATCATAGAAGGGCTTATAAGAGAGAGAACCTGGACTCAAAATTCATTTGCAAGTCTCACTCCAGCGGTCTCGCTAGTATGCCAGCTCCTTGATTAAACTCAAGGAGCTAGTATATATATGCCAGCGCTACTTTCCCAATTTGTCCCACCCTCTCCTTCCCCAGCTGTGTCCACAAGTCTGTTCCCTATGTCTGCACCTCCGTTCTTCCCTGTAAACAGTTGTTGTGTGGCAGAAACCAACATAATATTGTATAGGAATTATCCTCCAATTAAAAATAAATAAAAATTTTTAAAAAGCTCAAGAAGCATTCTGTCCAATGGGTCAGTGAAAACTGCTTAGTTGGTTCCATGACGTATTTTCCAGTGGACATGTGGACTGCCAGAGGATTTCTGATTTGTGTGCAAGCCAGATGCAAATCATCTGTAGAAGCACATGTGAAAAAGCTCTTCTAGAAAGTGGCTATTAGTTATACCTCTAGCAAGGTATTTATATTTAAAATACAATGGTCTTGAGAGGCTTATAGAAAATATAAGATTTCCAGTCATAAGAAGTCTGTTTATTCTGTCAGGGGAAGACTTGACTCCACAACTGAAAAGGGTTCAAAAATATTCTGTATCAATTCAAACATGACATGGATTATGATTTATTCAAGACTTTTCATCAAATTCCTATCTAATGCTTGATTACTAAGGTTGAATTAACATGTCAATAATTTTAAAAATATTTTTCATAATAATCTTGCCTTATTACCCTAAAATAGGGAGATGGTTAAAATTTTCTTAGCAACAGTACTCAAGAAAAAAATTTCAGAATTGTATTCAAATGTAAGACTGTATTTTAAAATATTTTCAAGGTATACAGTGATTATAAATATGATATTAGCATCTAGCAGCAATAATGACATTTTACCTTGTTTAACAAGAAGTACGAGTGGTCTTTCTCTCCATAAAGCAAACTGGGAAGATTTGTATAACCCTAGAGTATTAGATAATGTTCTAGAAACAACAGATGATCTCTTCTCTACCTTCTGGTCCAGAAACAGTCCAGCAGAGCTGGGGTAGTACACATTATTGGAACTGACATCCAATTCTTTTCTAATCTACAACTTACTCAGTTCAGCCTTGTGGTTGGGGTTACTTCTGATGGTGGCTAAATTAGCAAAATAAATTCTCTTCAGAATTTAAGGGAACCAAGAATAAGTCTTTACATGAATATCTGAGGAGTGTAGGGGAGTAAGAGAGAATCTTTGTTTAAATGGAATCTTAAACAATGGATTAGGGGAGAGGAGAGGGTGGAGAATTTTTATTACTTTAAAAGTATATGGAATAGATTTACACTCATGTTTATTCATGATAAAAAAAACTTGTCCCTAGGTATGCATTTTAATTTGTGAGAAAACTGCTAAGAAATGTGAGATCATGGAGAAGGTGGTCCTTAAAATAAATAAGTAAATAAAATCTAGGGAAAGTAATCCTGCCTAGAATGTGATTCATTCTTTTCAAGCAATAAGTAGAGTGAGATGATGTCCAAAAGCAATTTTCATATTTATTGAACATGTAAGCATTTTTCCTTATACGACTATCATAGAATAAGATCCCTAGGTAGATTATATAGACAATCGGGAGGGTAACAACTCACCCCTAAATGCCATTTCCTCTCATTGTCCTAGAATGGGGCCTAAATTCTCACCCTTACCAGTGCTGCCTGGGGATGAAGAAACTATCTTAGGGACTTTTCCTTTAAAATGCATGAATACTATTGAGCTTTATTCTTAATTCAACAATTATTTATTCAACAAATATCTGGCACAATTTACCATCTACCAAATGGTATTTTCCTCAGTGTTAGAGAAACAGCATTGAAAAGGTAGGTGAAATAAATCAGATTTATCTTTCGGATATTAATAATATGGCAGCTGAAATAGCCCCCAAACAAAGGCCTTTTGCTACAAAATGTCTAGAAATTCAATATAAGGTAAAATAAACATTCTCTGAAATGTGTGAGTGAATTCTCTCCACACCCACTCTCAAATACAGGAAAGTTCCAAAGGCCAAAAGTAAAGAGGAAGCTGAAAACTCAAGTTTTGGTGCCTCAGTGGAAGTTCACTGATCTCTGTCTTTATGAGATCGGTCATGTCAGTGCAGGAAACAGGTTTGGGGCCTTCTTGAAGTGAGGAATGAGAATTAGGACACAGCACCCAATGCTTCCCCACATAAAGTCAGAGCCTTCGAAGGGCTATATGGTCAATAAAGGACAAATCTGACCACTAGCACAGGGAATCAACTGGGAGCCTGTTTGCTAAGTATTAAGATTTGTGTAGGGAAAGATAAATTAATCAATTAATTATGATTACCAGCCTCTCCTCATCTTATTTTGAAGTTAGAATTTATACAACTTATTCTAGGAATTGCCTACCCAAGAAATTAACCTTAAAAAAATTCTAGATTGAGGTGCCTAGAGATGCAAGAACAAAACCTCTCAGCAGGTCACATTTTCCACCAGGCTTGCAGAGGATTCTCCCAGGTAAAACTTCCCCAAACTTGAGTTTATAATCTAAATTACAAAACATGCCACAGAATAAACCTCCAAGATTGAGGGTCACAGCAAAAATAAACCATGGACTCAGATACTCAAGAATGTCAGATAATAAAATTATCATACACAGACTATAAAACAAATCTGTGTAGAGATAAAAGAAAATTCAAAATGAATAATAAACATTAATAAGGTACATAATACTTAAAGGAAAAAGATAAAAATAAAAGATAATTGAAAAGAATTTTAAAAACATCTAGAAACTAAAATATCAACACTGATATTAAAAACAAAGTGATTTTCTACCTGTGGCCACAGCTGAGAGGGAATTGCTACAGTCTTCCTTCTACTGCCATAATGTCTAATTGAGTCACCCAAAGAGCCACAAAAACTCTTGGTTAAAGATATGACCTTCAGAAAAGGAAAAAAACAAAAACAAAACAATGAGAGATTGAGAAGCCATGGGAATACCCACAGACTGGGCGGCAACGGAAGATCCGGACGCCAAGCGCTCCGCAAGCCCTGAGTTCTGACAGACCCCACTGGGGTGCAAGCAGCTGCGTCATGAATTCCAAGCCACACAGGTGGATGGAAGAGCTGTGAACCAAAGAAGGTTTTCAGAGAAGGTTTTCAAAGATTAGGTGCCCAGTTACCTATGAAAAAGACCTTTGTCAGTAGCAATGAAGACAAGACTGAAGAATATCATGTAAGAGATTAATCTGAGCAGTATAGGAAGAATGAAATGATTGAAATCATTACTAGGGAAATGATGACAAAAAGACAGCCTTTTTGTTTGCAACCTTCAGTGACCACAACTCCATGGATAAGGCTGTCATTCAGAAATGCAATAACTGTGAAATAAGGACAGCCCTGGGTAAGCAAGAGATGGACAGTTCCTCATCCAATGCAAAATGGTTCGGAAGATTTTAGCAGTGGTTGAAGAGGTTGTTTTCAAGGGAATGGCAGTTTTGATCATGGAGTGTTGTGATGGCTTTGCCAGAAGCCATGTTGGGGGTAAACTTGACGGCAACAGTGGATTTGGTAATAATGGAAATAGTTTTGGTGGTGATGAAAGCTACAATGACTTTGACAGTTATACAATGAACCTTCAAATTCTAGAATCACAAAGGAAGGAAACCTGGGAGGTAGAAGCTCTAGTTCTGATAATAGTAGAGATCCATATTTAGCCAAGCCACAAAACTAACATGGGAGTTCCAGCACCAGTTAGTTATAGTAAGAGGAGATTTTTATTATTGTCAAGGAAAAAAAAGAAATACTTAGCAGAAAAGGACAGCTATAGAAATGACAGAAAAGTTACAGTTTACAATAGGTTTTGTATACTCAGTTAATCACAGAGGCAAGCCCTAACTGTTAGGACCAGACATGGAACAATGGACTTGTTCCAAATTGGGAAAGGAGTACATCAAGGCTGTATACTGTTACCTTGCTTATTGAATTTATATGCAGAGTACATCATGTAAAATGCCAGACTGGATGAAGCACAAGCAGAAATCAAGATTGCAGGGAGATACATCAATATTCTCAGATATGCAAATGACACCACCCTTATGGCAGAAAGTGAAGAGGAACTAAAGAACCTCTTGATGAAAGTGAAACAGGAGAGTGAAAAACGTGGCTTAAAACTCAACATTCAGAAAACTAAGATCATGGCATCCAGTCCCATCACTTCATGGCAAATAGATGGGGAACAATGGAAACAGTAACAGACTTTATTTTCTTGGGTTCCAAAATCACTGCAGATGGTAACTGCAGCCATGAAATTAAAAGACACTT
Source organism: Oryx dammah (assembly GCF_014754425.2). Lineage (NCBI taxonomy): Eukaryota > Metazoa > Chordata > Mammalia > Artiodactyla > Bovidae > Oryx > Oryx dammah. Next base: position 51,475,250 of record NW_024070202.1, read on the forward strand.
GTTCTTTGGAAGAAAAGCTATGATCAACCTAGACAGCATATTAAAAAGTAGAGACATTACTTTACCAACAAAGCGAAAATGAAGTGAAAGTGAAAGAGTTGGACCATAAAGAAAGCTGAGTGCCAAAGAATTGATGCTTTTGAACTGTGGTGGAGAAGACTCTTGAGAGTCCCTTGGACTGCAAGGAGATCAAATCAGTCAATCCTAGAGGAAATCAACCCTGAATATTCACTGGAAGGACTGATGCTGAAGCTGAAGCTCCAATACTTTGGCCACCTGATCCGAAGAACTGACTCACTGGAAAAGACCCTGATGCTGGGAAGATTGAAGGCAGGAGAAGGGGATGGCAGAGGATGAGATGGTTGGATGGCATCATCGACTTGATGGACATGAGTTTGAGCATGCTCCAGGAGCTCATGATGGACAGGGAAGCCTGGCGTGCTGCAGCCCATGGGGTCACAAGAGTCAGACACAGCTGAGCAACTGAACTAAAGTATAAAAACAGAAAATCATTAAATACTCATTAAATACTTTCTAAATGCTTCTTAAATTCAACAAAGCTCTGATTTTTATACAGTAATTTCTATAGCTTCCTATTCATTGTGTGGCTCAGGAGGTGTCTTCAAGTAAATCTTTAGGTTTATAAATACAATGATCTACTCATGAAAGCAGCAGAAATTCACACTCACATTAATTTCCTGTAGATGATCAAAAAGATCCCAAATGCCTAATGGTCCCTGAGAGCTGGTTGTCTTGAGACACATTAATATTAGCATGTAACTGAGAATCATATTTCCCCATACTCTTTATCCCTCTTCTCATCACAGATGAATAACTGGAACTTGAAAGCCAGTATTACTCTTATAACCCTCCTACCTAGCTTTACATATTTTCCCCCAATTTATCGCTTATTCATCTACGTATCCTAATTAGCAGAAATTCAGGATCTTTCTCTTGGAGTTCCCATTTCAAATTGTCCAAGAATCCCACAGACTCACTAAGCCCATATGGGTCAGCACTTCTAAAGCAGCATAACTGGTAAGGCTCTTTGGCCTTGGCACCGTTGTTTCTGTGACTTTTCCAGGGAAGGTGCTGTCACTTTACTACTCCTGTAAAGTTGCAAGGACTCTAGCTCAAGGATCAGGTAACACTCTTGCTGGACCAGATCCTGGTACAACCCAAAGTTCACCCTTGGGTTTCAAGGGTATCACTCTCTTCATCTTCACCTGCATGGTCAGTCATCGCCCTCAAAGACAATGGCGTGTCAGTCCTGAGGTTCTTCAGCCTCGTCTACATGTTTTGCTGGTACCCTTCTTTGAGCCCGCATCACCTCATAAGGAATTCCCCTTTGGGCTCTTGAAGTTTTCTCATGCCAGCAGATGCCACACTCTTAGAAACAGATTTCTCTAATTTCAACTCTCAGAAAGAAGAGCATGGGGTCTGGCATTCCTTACCTACCAGAAGCCTCTAGGGCTCTTTTTGCAAACTGATAAGCCACAGGAATTTTTTAAAGATTCTGTTACATCTTCCCTCTAGCAGAGTCCAGTGCCTTTGCATCACCTTAACTGAGACTGGGTACACAAAGGCTTCCTCTTATAACGAAATTCTGCTCCAGACTGATTCGCGTCTACAGTTCTATACGTAGTAGTTAGAGTACTCAGATACATGAGCTTAAAAAGCCAATCTGCTAATCTCAAACTATTATTAATGTATGTAAAATAGATAATCAACAAGGACCTACTATATAGCACAGGGAACACTACTCAATAATCTGTAATAACATACATGGGAAAAGAATCTGAAGAAGAATAGATATATGTGTATATATATGTGTACATAACTAAATCACTTTGCTGTACTCCTGAAACTAACACAACATTGTAAATCAACTATACTCCAATGTAAAATTAAAAAAATATATAAATAACAGTGAAACTACAATAGCAAAAAAAGTTAATCTGTGCTCTCTGCTTTCAGGTAAGGTGCAGAAAGCCAGAGCAGGCCAAGCCTCCTACTGTGACAACTCACAGTTTTCAGGTACAAATGGCCCTTTTTAAACACACAGCAACCACCCTTTAAGGGCTCAGGAAAGAGGCAGCCAGCAGTCTGCTTCCACACTAGAGAAGCTGTGTTGAACCGTGTGAGCAGAGGTCTACCATCTTCATACACTTAGAAGGGAACTTCAAGGGCAGTTTAGATCACGCTGCAGTACCTACCCTCCGGGTGAACTGGAGCTCTACTCAGTTTGGGTCACTTAGATGGACTATGCTGCCCTTCTAAGAATGGCAGTAGTACATAATACCTATCCTCTCAGAGAGCCCCACTGTACCCACATAACATTAGAAAGTGTGACAGGTTCTTGCTTTCATCTAAGTCCAGTGGGAAATTTAAATAAGTTTTCATTGGTTGAGGTGATGAAAATCCAAAATGCCTACCGAGCTGTGTCTCTACTGGCAAGCAGAGATCTTTTCCTGTCTGGACTCTTCTTGCAAGGTGCTCACCACCCTTCTTACCAGTTCCAGGTGAGTTTTCTGAGGGGGACAACATTTGAGCCTGAGGTTTGCATTAGTAAACACTCTGGGGTCAACTAAGAATGCACATGAGTGCTCCCTAGCACTCAGTAGATAACCAGAGATGAGGCCACAAAAACCACGGCGCCAGGTCCTGGCCACGCCCTCCACCTCCCCTCCTAAACCTCCACCTCTTGGGGCCCCACCCCAAACAGGTCTTAGCCTCAGCAACAAAATAACATCAGGTCCAAGATGAATAAAATCAGATACTCTGAAAATGAGTCTAGGTGTTGGTATTTCTTAAAAGCTCCTCGGGTGATTATGATGAATACTGAAGTCGGAGAACCAGGGCTATCCATTATCCCAATAAATGCTTCTAGTCACACTGTGAAATAACTGATCAAGTAAAATACACAGCAAATAACAACAGATTGAGAGTAGAATCCAGTTCTTCATCTCTAATCTCACATTTTCCCTGACTACATGGTATGCAGTTACTGCTAATCTAAATTAGCGACTTTATCGACGATAGCCAGGGCAAGACAGAACGCCGGACTCTTCTGCTCGCCATACTCTCATGGAGGTGTTGGAGGACTAGAAGGAGTGAGGCAGGCAAAGGTCATATTCTAAAAGAAAAAGTCCAGAATTCACAGAATCTCTATTTCTGAAAGCAGTGTCACTCTTCTGTTAGTTTCCTAGATCCCCCAACTTAGAATTTTGAGTCCTACTTTTCATACAGTATCAATGTCCAGCCATTCTTGTTCACTCTTTCTTCCAAAAAATCTCTCCTCTCTCCTTTCTTTCTCATTGCTGCCACCCAAATCAAAATTAGGACAATTAATTCATGATGAGGCTTGCTGGCACCAGACTCCTCTCTTGTCAACCCATCTTGCACACTCTGTCCAAATAAAACTCTCTAAAACACGTGTTCACTGTTTTACTGCCATTTTCCAAATTTTTCATTGGTTCCATCGCCTAAAAGGCCCAAATCCCCTACCTCTCCACAAATGAGCCAGAACTCACCTTTCCCAATGTATCCACCAAGCACCTTTTCAGCAAACATTGGATCTTGTGAAGGAAGAGCTTTGCAATCAGTCGTGTCCAGATTCCCATTATGCCCCTCATGCGCAGGGGGCGTTATTTAACCTCCCTGACTTCAGTTCTTCCTTGGTCACAGGTGAATAACAATGCTGACCATGTCATAAGATGCCTGAGAGGATTTATGACTGAATGGGGTAAAACGATAGAAAGTAGATGCTTGGACACGGTAGATGTGATTACTACTTTGTGTCAACTATATCCCTTGCTTGAGCTGCTCCTCTAGGACTGGTTACTAGACAGTTATTTCTCAGCTCCAAGCCAACCCTCCTTCCTGGCTGGGGCATAAGGCTGAGGCCGCAAACTACATTTCTGCTTTACCAGCTGCTCTTTGCTAGGCTCTTCCAGAAGGAGGAGCTGAGAGGGAGACTGCTCTTTTCCGTGGGATGTTCCCGTGGGTGTTATTCCAGCAGTTCTTCCTGAAGCAGCAGCTATTTCCAGTTTGCAGGTTTTCCCACACTCCAGAACCAGCCTCGTTGTGACCCTGAGCGACACCAGTCCCATCTGGGCAAGAGCCCTGCTTCAGCTCCAGGGCCTCTTCTCCAAGTTTCTAGTGATCCCAACCTTTTCCCTTTGTTCCTCTACCCCTAGCTGCTTCCTGAACTTCCTGTCTCTGTAATACCTCAGAATTTCCCTTATGTTCTCCAGAACCCACTTAGGAATTCTCTCTATTAAATTGCCTGTTAATACAACTGGGGTGGTGTGTGTTTCCTGACTGGTGTGGCTGATAGCCTTCCCGACACTTCCCCTCTTCCCAGTTGAATATACACACCTCACTGCCAGAAGCTGCATGGCCAGCCCATCCCCTGAACTCTTGCAGACCCCCAGACTCGCCACAGATGAGAACTGGGATGACCTTAGAAATAAATTTCCGGTATGACCTTTCTGTCTTGCAGTCAAAGAAACCGGGGTTCAAAACGGAAGGCACAGGCTCACCTGACTCCTTGCCTTCCACAGGGAGCCGCCCGCCTGGGCTCTTCACGCTCAGTCACTGGAGGCCCTGCAACATCTCCCTCATTACTCCTTAAGCACATCATTTAACAGAGACCATTTAACTTAGCTTTTAGGCATCCTTATAAAACAACATTTCTGTGTGAGTCACTAGACAACAAATACTACTTGGCTCTGTTATTTAGACAGTGTGTGTGTGTGTACACCTTAGGAGGACTCCAAATAAAGTTTGGTGACTAAATTATATAATTAAGCCAGAATTTTGAGCATATAGAAAGGATGTCCATACCTCTCGTATTTTCTAGATAATAGCTAGCAGTGACCAACATCTGATCCTAATACCATCTGAGAAGAGTAGTTTTATGGCCTTTACATATGCAGAAAGGTCTTCTGAGTTGTCTGCTCCTCAGATGCAGCAAAACAGAAGCTTTAATATAATTTTATAAGAATGCAGATCCTACTCATTAGAAAATTAATGTAAATTCACAGCACAGTGTTATCATGTGATGGTTCCTAACTGATGGAACTTAATACTAAAAGTTATAAATAGTCTTAAATGGGACAGACATTTTAAAGACATAGTCTAGTTGTCAAATCTTCTTCCATAAATTTGGCTATAGTAAAATAACTTCAAGTACCCTCCTAGAGTCGGTATAGAATCTGCCTGCAGTGCAGGAGACCCGGGTTTGATTCCTGGGTCGGGAAGATCCCCTGGAGAAGGAAATGGCAACCCATTCCAGTATTCTTGCCTGGAGAATCCCATGGACAGAGGAGCCTGGTGGGCTACAGTCCATGGGGTTGCAAGAATCAGACATGACTTAGCAACTAAACCACCACCACCCTCCTACACTGTTGGTGGAAACGTAAATTGGCACAGCCACTATGGAGAACAGTATGGAGGCTCCTTAATAAAACTAAAAGTAGAGTCACCATCTGACCCTGCAATACCACTCCTAGGCATATATCCGGAGAAAAACATAATCCTAAAGGATACATGCACCCCAATGTTCACTTTGCATTGATTACAATAGCCAAGATATTGAAGCAACCTAAATGTCCATTGACAGACAAATGGATAAAGAAGATGTGGTATATGTATATAATGGAATATTACTCAGCCATTAAAAAGCACAGAATAATGCCATTTGCAGCAACATGGATGGACCTAGAGAGTGTCATACTGAGCGAAGGAAGTCAGACAGAGAAGGGAAATAAAGTGTGACACCTTTTATATGTGGCCTCTAAAGAGAAATGATACAAATGAACTTACAAAACAGAAAGAGACCCACAGGCTTGGAGAAAAATCGTGGTTGCCAGGGTGAAGGATGGATGGAAGGGATCGTTAGGGACTTTGGGATGGACATGTACACACTACTGTGTCTAAACTTGATACCTGACAAGGACCTACTGTACAGCACAGGGAACTCTATTCAACTCAATGGCCATCTCTTCTGTGAAGCTTCTGGGCAGAACTGGCAGTTGCTCCTCTTGTCTTCCTTCATGCATTACTGTTAGCACTTAGTTGACTCTGTATTGAATAATGACTGGTTATTTTTATTTCTGCTACAAGTTCTTTACTAACAATCCTTTACTGAGTAACGTGCGCTTTGTTCTTATCACCTCATTTGATATTTAACACAACTCTTCAAAGTGATGTGGGAATCTCTCTTTGCCAAGAAGGAAAACTGAGGCTCAGAGAGGTTCAGTCCAGTTCAGTCACTCAGTCATGTCCGATTCTTTGTGACCCCATGGACTGCAGCACGCCAGGCCTCCCTGTCCATCACCAACTCCTGGAGTTCAGTCAAACTCACGTCCATCGAGTCAGTGATGCCATCCAGCCATCTCATCCTCTGTTGTCCCCTTCTCCTCCTGCCTTCAATGTTCCCAGCATCAGGCTCTTTTCAAATGAGTCAGCTCTTTGCATCAGGTGGCCAAAGTATTGGAGTTTCAGCTTTGGCATCAGTCCTTCGAATGAACATTCAGGACTGATTTCTTTTAGGATGGACTGGTTGGATTTCCTTGCAGTCCAAGGGACTCTCAAGAGTCTTCTCCAATACTACAGTTCAAAAGCATCAACTCTTAGGTGCTCAGCTGTCTTTGTAGTCCAATTCTCACATCCATATATGACCACTGGAAAAACAATAGCCTTGACTAGATGGAGTTTTGTTGGCAAAGTAATGGCTCTGCTTTTTAATATGCTGTCTAGATTGGTCATACCTTTTTTTCCAAGGAGTAAGCATCTTTTCATTTCATGGCTGCAATCACCATCTGCAGTGATTTTGGAGCCCCCCAAAATAAAGACTGCCACTGTTTCTCCATCTATTTGACATGAAGTGATGGGACCGGATGCCATGATCTTAGTTTTCTGAATGTTGAGCTTTAAGTCAACTTTTTCACTCTCCTCTTTCACTTTCATCAAGAGGTTCTTCACTTCTTCTTCACTTTCTGCCATAAGGGTGATGTTATCTGCATATCTGAGGTTATTGATATTTTCCCAGCAATTTTGATTCCAGTTTATGCTTCATCCAGCCCAGTATTTCTCAAGATGTATTCTGCATATAAGTTAAATAAGCAGGGTGACAATATACAGCCTTGATGTACTCCTTTTCCTATCTGGAACCAGTTCCATATCCAGTTCTACCTGTTGCTTCCTGACCTGGATACAGATTTCTCAAGAGGCAGGTCAGGTGGTCTGGTATTCCCATCTCTTTCAGAATTTTCAGAGAGGTTACATTTATTTTTAAGGTCACACAGCTGGTGAGGGCAAGAACCAGAACGTGAATGTGGGTCTGGTTTACTCCAAAACTCTTTTCCCCAGACCAGTTGTTCCCAATCTTCACTGCACATGGAAATCACCTTGGAGAATCTTTAAAAATTACTGATCCACTCAGACATTCTGATTGAATTGATGTGGAGTGTAACCCAGGCTTTGGGATGTTTGATTTATTTGTTAAGTTGCCCAGTGATTCCAATGTGCAACATTGTTTGGAAATGACTATGCTAGGCCATTCGGTACTCCCCCAGCACTAAACAGGTAGTGTATTTAAGGCCTGTGTGCACTCCATCTTGGCTCCATGTGCTTTTCTGATCCACTGACACTTCACCCCTAAATTCTAAGGTTGTCACGAACTCAAAAGCAAAAACAAGCGGAGAAAGAAATTAATTATCTAGTCAATATGAGCCCCAAATTCATTTCCAGTGAAATTTCCCAAAATAATATAAAGAAGTTAGGAAGCACAGGCCAAAGTTAAGTTTTCACAAATTGATCCTCAGTTTCCTTTCTTTGCTGAGAGATGCCTGCCTCCAGGCTACCCTCCCTCCTCTCCTCTTTTTCATCACTCTCGTAGCTAGCTGCATGTTGACACGTTTTGCCTTTACAGACTGATCCCAAGGCAGAGCCTATTTTCATGGGAAGAGAAGCTGAGACTCTGCAGGGGAAGCACACATAGTAGGTGTGAACCATGGCAACAATCAGTCACACCCCCCCAAGTCCTCGAGGGTGTTCCTGTGGCAGGCTGTCACAGCTACACACTGTTATCAGAAATTGCCAAAAAATATCCTCACTGGGTCAACTCCTGCTGCACTCACTTCCCCCTTTTTTATAATTTCAGGTTATTTTATTTATTATTTTTTGAAACTTTTTATTTTGTGTTGGAGAATAGCTGATTAGCAAACAATGTTGTGACTGGGATTGAGGGCACAGATGGTGTAGGGAAAGCCTTGAACGCCCTTCCAGGGAGTCTGAACCTTTCTTTGCATACAAGGAGGAATCAGTGCTATCTCTGAGGTGGAAATGGTCTGATATAACCTAATATTCATTGGAAGAACTGATGCTGAAGCTCCCATACTTTGGCCACCTGATGCGAAAAGCAACTCACTGGAAAAGACCCAGAAATTGGGAAAGACTGAGGACAAAAGGAGAGAGGTTGGCAGAGGATGAGATGGTTATATAGCATCACCAACTCAATGGATATGAATCTGAGAAAACTCTGGGAGATAGTGAAGGACAGGGAAGCCTGGCCATGAAGTCACAAAGAGTTGAACATGACTGAGTGACTGAACACACACACACAGAACCTGTGTCTCAACCTTGAGAAGACAGAAGTTTAGTTCAGTTCAGTCGCTCAGTCGTGTCCGACTCTTTGTGACCCCATGAACCACAGCATGCCAAGCCTCCCTGTCCATCACAACTCCCGGTTCACTCAGACTCATGTCCATCAAGTCAGTGATGCCATCCAGCCATCTCATCCTCTGTCGTCCCCTTCTCCTCCTGCCCCCAATCCCTCCCAGCATCAGAGTCTTTTCCAGTGAGTCAACTCTTTGCATCAGGTGGCCAAAGTATTGGAGTTTCAGCTTCAGCATCAGTCCTTCCAATGAATAGCCAGGACTGATCTCATTTAGGATGGACTGGTTGGATCTCCTTGCAGTCCAAGGGAGTCTCAAGAGTCTTCTCCAACATCACAGTTCAAAAGCACCAATTCTTCGGTGCTCAGCCTTCTTCACAGTCCAACTCTCACATCCATACATGACCACTGGAAAAACCATAGCCTTGACTAGATGGACCTTTGTTGGCAAAGTAATGTTTCTGCTTTTGAATATGCTATCTAGGTTGGTCATAACTTTCCTTCCGAGGAGTAAGCGTCTTTTAATTTCATGGCTGCAATCACCATCTGCAGTGATTTTGGAGCCCCCCCAAAATAAAGTCTGACACTGTTTCCATTGTTTCCCCATCTATTTCCCATGAAGTGATGGGACCAGATGCCATGATCTTCGTTTTCTGAATGTTGAGCTTTAAGCCAACTTTTTCACTCTCCTCTTTCACTTTCATTGTTTGGAGGCAGGTAAATCAGGCAAGGGTAATAGCAACTGATTGAAGGCACAGGTATAGGCCCACCATTGCAGAATGGACACACAACTGTTTGGCCACCTGGCAGGATGAGCTATTGTTTAACTGTGGGAATTCACCTGCTATGGTTTCCATGTGTGTGGTTGGTCAGTGGTGTCATTTACACAAGATGGGGGATTTTTAGGGTAAAGATGGTAGGTACTGTTTGAGACATGTCAGGTTTGAAGTGAGAGGTCCTACTGGTAGTTGGAAATGTAGGTCAGGAGCTCCGAAGAGATGGGGTGGAGTAGCGGTGGGAGGAGAGAGTGGGCAGCACATGGGTGAAGCTATGTGAAAGAATAAGATGGCCCAGAAGTGAAGCAAGAAGGCCCTCTAGGAAAGATGAGACCTTGGGGAGAGGCATGTATCTATAGAGTAGAAAGGAAAACACATCAGAGAGCCTCAAGGAGAATCTGGAGAAGTGTCTTAAAGGTCAAAGGAGGAGAGTTCCTGGGGCTCTGTGATCACATTGGAATTGGGAATTGGGCTGTCACTATTTCCCTTTTGAAAGAGCAGATTCTAACAGAGCAAAGTTTGGAGGGTTGAAGAAAGAAGATGTGAAGGGAAACCAGGGACAAAGCACAGAGTATGAATCTAAAGAAGGGGTGGGAAGATACTGAATGACAGTTTCAGGAAGAAGCAAGATTGAAGAATTGTGGGTTTCTATAAAAATACTTGACTCTTTGTTCAGATCAATGAAAAGGTGGCCTGAAACAGTGACAGTAGAGGAAGAGAGAAAAACTGATGTGGGCTGTCCTGGGGGAGAGTCAGAGGCTAGGTGAGAAGGAGAATCTAGACTGGGGAGAAGAAAATCGAGGTCAGGAGTTCACGCAGAGTTAACACAATATTATTAAATGGTCCTGGGGGACCACCTGGGATGAGAGAGAAAAGGAAAGAGACTGGGAAGGAGGGAGGGTAGGAGGCAGGGAGGGAAAAAGGGAGAGGGAGAGGGGACATATTTGCCTTGAGAGAGCAAGTGCTGTGATAAGCCACGCTGCCCAAGGTGAGCGCAGTGGGGATGAGAACGAGGGCAGCTGTGCCGCTACAGCCAGGCAGGTTGTCCCGGCCAAGCATGGGGCTGGCTGACCTGGGAAGGAAACCTGAAGGGAGCTGGGGGCCCATGAGGTTAGGTAAGGAAGAGACAAAGGGTCTTGATGAATCCTAAGGGCAGGCTTACTGGGAGAAACTAAAGGGAAAAAATAAGAGCCCAGGAAATTGTCTTCATGGAAGGAAAATCAAGACATTCAGGTTCTGGAAATGAGCCAGTTATAAAAGGATGAGTCTATGATTTGGCTTTGGGAGTGTAGTTCAAAAACCAAAACAAAGTGAGATTATGACTGGGAAAACATTTCCTAGCCTATAAAATATGAATCACTTTTTATGTATTGTTTTCATTATTTTTGGAGTGGCTAGGGCGAGGAACTGCAGAGCTGACCTGTTGCATGAATCGTCCATGTAGACGTAGAAGCTGCCCAAGATGATGGCAAGGAAAGGAAGGGGAGGGGACATTTCTATTTACATTTGTTAGGGAACATGGAACAGTGTCCAGGGGCTTCCCTGGTGGCTCAGTTGATAGAGAATCTGCCAGCAATGTAGGAGACCCACACTTGATCCCGGGGTTGGGAAGATCCCCTGGAGAAGGAAATGGCAACCCGCTCCAGTATCCTTTCCTGGAGAATCCCATGGACAGAGGAGCCTGGTGAGACATAGTTCACGGGGTCACAAGAGTCAGACATGTCTCAGTGACTAAACCACCAAAGTGTCCAGATATCAATGGATGACAGGAAAGAAGACAGTACATCCTTGTCTGGACATGGACCTAAAAAGGTAGGATGACCTTGTTTGTTTAACAGAAGTGTTGCAGAAATATCTGGGAAATGGCACTGTGAGTAAGAGGAGTAGAATCCTTCTCCAAGGGTTGATATTATAGATACATCTCGACTTGACCCCTCTGTTTCCACTGGATAGATCTTGAAGGCAAACCTTCACCAAGAATATTCAAGAAAGGCTCTTTTGGGGGCAACAAATAAAAATTCACTCAAAATGGTAGACAAAAAAGGGGACACTTAAGATTATACAGATCTGAGAGAATTCCTGAACATGAAGCAAAGTGCAATTGAGCTTTGAATGAAATAATGTTTGTTTCTAGAAAGATGTTGGGAACCAAGCAGCTACTCTCCCCTTCATTCATGCTACAGTCTCTCTGCAACTCAGCTTTCTCTTCCTCTCTCTTGGCCTCTTCCTTCACTCGTTTAAGTTTCACAATCTGGCATGACGATAGACTCCAACTCTTCATCCACATCATGCTCCCACACCTGCCTTTCCTCTTCCCTAGTTCAGTGAAGGAAAGAAACTGAGCCCTCTCAGCAAGTATGTCAAGGTCCTCTTGCTCACCTCTGGGTTGGTTGCCCAGAGGTCAGTGTCTCCCCTCCTAGGCAGCTTCACAGGGTTTGAATCTGCCTGCAATGCAGAAGACCCCAGTTTGATTCCTGGGTCAGGAAGATCTGGTGGAGAGGGGATAAGCTACCCACTCCAGTATTCTTGGGCTTCCCTGGTGGCTCAGACGGTAAAGAATCCTCTTGCAACAGAGGAGACTTGCGTTTGATTCCTGGGTTGGGAAGATCCCTGGAGAAGGGCATGGCAACCCACTCCAGTATTCTTGCCTGGAGAATTCCATGGACAGAGGAGCCTGGCAGGCTACAGTCCATGGGATCACAGAGTCGGACACAACTGAGTGACTTTCACTTTCAAGAGAGGCTGGAGTGATGGATGGTAAATTTGGGTGTGAAAAGCTCCAGGGGAAAGCCAAGACTTCGCTGACTCCAGGGATGGAGAGGGTATGGGAAGACATGCTAGGGAGAGCTTCAGCAAAAAAGACCTAAGGGGAGGTCAGAGAGGACAGAGAGGCTGAGGAGAAGGATAAAGCATCCAGACGTTGGGGGCTACCTCTTGGGTTGTCCTGGCCAATCCAGGAGGTAGGAGTTGGGAAATCAGCTGGAAGGACCAGGTCAGCTGTGTGTGAGCACTGTGTGGACTGCTAGCCCAAGGTAGCCCCCAGGCTCCAGCCACAGTCTCGAGGAAACCAACTGGCCCCACCCCATGGCATAGTCTGGGTGAAAATTCTCTAGCTAAGCAGAAGCAAGGCTGGTTGGGTTAGTTAGACCTTTCAGTTTTTCCTTCTCCAAGGATGCTAGCTAGGGAAGAACAGGCAGGGGAATTCAAACTTCAAAGAGTCAGGGGAATCAATCCCAGGAAAAGCAGAACTAAGAGATAAAATAAGAAACCAGTTGTTCTCACAGTGTAAAATGGCAGATCAGCCCCTGGGCCTGATCCTCACTTGTGCCTAGGAATGCCTCACACGTATCAGATGTTGAAGCTCACTGAGCTACCTGCCGTGAAGTCCTCAAGCTAAGTTTCTCCAACCAGGGCCAGTTGGTTGCCCAGCATGGCTGCCAACAACACACCAGCCTTTCCCAGGGTACAGGGTTATTATCGTATGCCTGCTGGTTTCACAGAGTTAGAGCTCCCAAGTATCAGCAGAGAAACAGAATGGGCTATGTGGGGGCAGAGCTGGGGAGGAAGGGAGGGGAAGGCACACTGGTGGTAAAGACACGGCATGTGGAAGGAATGAAGAGAAAAGCAACAGAGAGAAACTGTCACAACAACAGTCTGGAAAACGCACAGAGCAAACACGTTTCTCGAAACGCTTTTTTTCCACTGAAAGGAACCAGAGCTCCTTTTAGGGGCAAAGAAATTACAAAATAAGCTTAGAATATCTTATCTTGTGCCAGAAAGCAAGGAAGTGATCACAGAATGATGGGGACATGTCACAAAGACACAGAACCAGACTAAATGGCTCCTTCTAGCTAAACACAGCACAATTTGAGGATCAAAATAAACAATAATTCTAACAGATTAAAACCTTTCAGATACAAATAAATACACTAATAAATTGAAAGTTGGCAATAGGACATTTACATAAAGTCAAAAAATCCTTTTCACAAAATACTAATTATAAGGGGAGAGGCCCAGGAGATACACCTTAATCAAATGATCAAAATTTTCATTGCCAGTGATCATACACATTGAAAACATAGGTTATGCAGTAGGATGCAATGAGAAGAACACAGCATTACTTTGGGGGTGGCCCTGAGAAAGACATTTCTCTGAATCTAATCATGAGGCTGTATCAGCCCAAACTGAAGAACATTCTACAAAGTAACTGACCTTCAATCTTCAGAATTCTTAAGGAATTGAAGCTCAAAAAAAGACTGAGGATCTGTTTCAGATGAAGAAAAGTGAAGTGATGGGATAGCTAAATGCCATGTTTGGTTCTGAAGCAGGTCCTTTGGCGATGAAGCCAGTATTAGGACAATTGGAGGAACTTAGATGGGATGGTTGATGCGGAGAAGTGAAGTTGTTCTGTGTCAGCGTTGATTTCCTGGTTTTGACAGTCACACTGTGGTTACATAGAGGAACATCCTTGTTTATGGGAAATGCACACTGAAGTCTTTGGGGGAGATGGGGCAGCATATCAGCAACTAAATCTCAAAGGAAAGCCTTTGGATGACACTGCCAACTTTTCTGTAAATTTTTATTGGCTTCAAATATTTTTTAAAAATAAAGTATAAAAAATATCAGTCTCTATGTTAAAAAAATTCACCTTTGTTTGAGTATGTAATAGGCTGGTAAGGCCCCCCAACAAAGGATACTCACATCCCAGAGAACCTGTAAATGTGACCTTATTTAGATGTGATTAAGGTAAGTGACATGGGCTTCCCTGGTGGCTCAGAGGTTAAAGCATCTGCTTGCAATGTGGGAGACCTGGTTCTATCCCTGGGTCAGGAAGATCCCCTGGAGAAGGAAATGGCAATCCGCTCCAGGATTCTTGCCTGGAGAATCCCATGGACGGAGGAGTCTGGTGGGCTACAGTCCACGGGGTTGCAAAGAGTCGAACACAACTGAGCGACTTCACTATTCACTAAGGTAAGTGACATGGGATAGGAGCATTCTGGATTAGCCTGGTGGGCCCTAAATCCAACAGCAAGTGTCCTTACAAGAGACATACAGGGGAGAGATACACAGAGGGGACTACCATGAGAAGACAGAGGCATGGGGTGGAGTGAAGCAGCCACAAGTCAAGGAAAGCCTGGAGGCACCGGGAACAGGAAAAGACAAGGAAGGATTCTCCCCTGAAGCTTCTGGAGGGAGCACAGCTCTGCCAACACCTGAATTTCAAACTCCTGACCTCCAGAACCATGAGAGGATAAATTTTTGAGAAGGATGAGGAAGTATTCTACACACCCTTCTGGACTGTTTTTTTTTTTACTGTAGGAAGAACACATAACATGAAATCTCCCCTCTTGAAAAAGTTTCTGGTATACAGTACAGTATTGTTATGAGATGGTTAGACAGCATCACAGACTTAATGGACATGAACTTGAGCAGATTCCAGCAGATAGTGGAGGACAGGGAGGCCTGGCTTGCTGCAGTCCATGGGGTTGCAGAGTCATATACGACTTAGCGATTGAACAACAATATTATTGTTAATTACAAGCACAATGCTGTTCAATAGATCTCTAGAATTTATCTATCTTGCATGACTAAACTCTATACCCACTGAACGGCAACTCCTCATTCCTCCCTCCACCATCCCCTGACACTCACCGTTCTACTTTCTGCTTCTATGAGTTTGAGTACTTTAGCTATTTCATATTAATACAATAGAATCAGGCTATGACCAGCTTATTTCACTTAGCATGATGGCCTCAAGGTTCATTCACATTGTCACAAAGGACACAATTTCTTTCTTGTTTATGGCTGATGCCATCGTATATCTTACCACATTTTCTTTATTCGTTTATTCATTGATGGACACTTTAGGTTATTTCTACCACTTGGGTATAATGCTACGGTGAACACGGGAGTGTGGCTGTCTCTTCAAGCTCCTGATTTCAGTTCTTTTGGATAAACACTCAGAAGTGGGCTCACTGGATCATACAGTAGTACTTTAAAAAAATTATTTTGAGGAGCCTCTGTATTGCCTTCTATAGCAGCTCGACCATTCACACCCCACCAACACTGGACATGGGGGTCAGTCTCTCCGTACCCTCTCCCACGTTTGGCCGCTTTTGTTTGTCTGTTTTTGGTAACAGCCATCCTAACAGGTCGATATAATGTGCTGGGATTTTTTTTTTTTAATTTCATTGGTTTTAAATTACATTTACCTGATGATTAGTGATGCTGAACATCCTTCCATATACTTGTTGGCCATTTGTATATCTTCTTTAAAGGCACATCTATCCGAGTCCTTGGTCCATTTTTAAGTCGTTAAGATTTTTTTGCTATTGACTTGCATGAGTTTCGTAAGTATTTTGGATATTAACCCCATTATTGGTTAAGTGGTTTCCAGATATTTTCTCCTGTTTCATAGGTCGCCTTTTCACTTTGTTTGATTGTTTCCTTTGCAGAGCAGAAGCTTTTCCATTTGTATAGTCCTACTAGTCTATTTTTGTTTTTGATGCTTATGCTTTTGGTATCATATCCAAGAAATCATTGCTAAGACCAACATCATGAAATTTTACCCTCTGTTTTCTTCTAGGAATTTTGCAGTTTCAAGTTTTACTTTTAAGTTTTTAATCCACCTTGAGTTGATGACTGTGTATGGTGTAAGATAAGGGTTCAATCTAATTATTTCGCATTAGCTGTCCAGTTTTCCTAGCATCATTTGTTGAAGAGACTCTCCTTTCTCCAGTGTCTATTCTTGGCACACTTGTAGATGGTCAGTTCAGTTCAGTTCAGCCACTCACTCGTGTCCGACTCTTTGCGACCCCATGAATCGCAGCACACCAGGCCTCCCTGTCCATCACCAACTCCTGGAGTTCACCCAAACTCATGTCCATTGAGTCGGTGGTGCCATCCAGCCATCTCATCCTCTGTCGTCCCCTTCTCCTCCTGCCCCCAATCCCTCCCAGCATCAGTCTTTTCCAATGAGTCAACTCTTCGCATCACACTATTTTAATTACTGTATCGTCATATGCTTTGATATTAGGATGTGTGATATCTCTAGCTCTATTCTCTCTCAAGAATATTTTGGCTATTTGGGGTCCTTTGTAATTCCATATGAATTTTATTGTTTTTTCTCTTTTTGTAAAAATGTGATTGGGATTTTGTTAGGGATGCACTGAAACTGCAGATCACTTTGGGTAGTATGCACAGTTTAACAATATTAAATCTTTCAATTCACGAATATGGGTGTCTTTCTCTTTATTTGTATCATCTTTAGCTTTTTTCATTAATGTTTATAGTTGGCAGTCACATCTTTATAATCTCCCTCATTAAGTTTATTCCTAAATATTTTATTATAGTATATGAGGTTGCTTTCTTAATTTCTGTTTTGAATAGTTCAGTTTAGCCTTCCAACTTCTTATATGTCTTCCAGTTCCAGAGGTCTATGGTTTACAGTAGACTGTGGATGAGATGTGGGGATCAAGAAAAGGTTCTGGGATTTCTCGGGAGTCCCAGCCTCACACCTTTCTTTAGGCTGCTCTTGCCCTTCACTACCAGCACGTGGAGAGAGCGATACTCTACAGGTGACTCCTGTAAATTGGTTCTGAACACACTCGACAAAATATTTCAGTTCCAACTATCAAGTTAAACTGTACAAGGGGGTGCCAGTGCCCCAGCCCTGAACCCTGGGGTCTTAAGTTCTCACATGCTACAGCTCGGGAAGAGAACATTTCTAGGATTCTAATCCCTGCCCCACTTCTGCCTCTTTTCTCTGCTCAGCATTTACTGATCAGCAGCAATGCACATACTGTGCTTAACCCTGAGAATACAGAGATGAATAAGTTAATAATCTGACAGGAGGACAGACAGAGACATTAAATCTGAAGTTCTGAGTGCAGTCATAAAGGGAAATTTTTTGAAAAAACCTCCTATACCCGACAGGGGAAAATCAAATAGAATTCAGGTATCTCATAAGAGAGATGAAGAAAGCATCCTGGAGAGTTAAAATTGAAACCAATATCTCAAAGGGTATATCAGTCCTTACTGTGGTGAAAAACTGACTGTGGGATATGAGAGCTCCTAATTTTTGAAAATCCAATGTGCTTTTCAAGTGTCTAGTGAGACCTTCTGAACTAAAACACATCTAAAGATATTTTGGAAGGGAAATATACAGAAGTCCTGAAAGTCAACATATACAAAGATGTTTCTGAGAGCCAATGGAGCTTGTTTTTGTTGCTGTAGATGCTTGGGTGGGAGGCTGTCAGTGGATATAATCACAGTGGAGCAAGACAGAGAAATGAGGCCCTGGGGCAGCTGTCATGACTCATATTCTCTGTTTTTACTTGGATCATGTTGGGAAAGCAGGTGGATTAACTGAATGATCCTTTAAGGCATGTCTGTGGCTGTGATGACCAGCAATCATTGGACAATCTCATCTGACATTCTGATTAAAGTAGGCAATTAAAACACCTACTTACCTATAGCTTGGCTATTTTTACACTCTAACATTTTTCTGGAGTCCAAGGCCCTGTGCAAATATGGGCAAAGACATTCAGAGGAGTTGAGGAGAGGGAAAGGGGCTTTTTGTAGGCCTTGTGTATGAGACTTCAGTAGCAATGCCATTGATCCCCCTCCTGGTGACAGCTGCAGGCACATCAGAGCTGAGCCAGGGCCTGCTCAGCTAATTGAAGTGCCCGTAGGTTCTCTTTGCCCTCAAGAACCTTTCTGATAAACAGTTCTTGACCAGCTCCTTATATGGCTACAGACAGCCCCAAGAGGTTGAGATGTATTTTGGACACAATCTGATTCTCATTTCTCAAGGGTCCCAGGCCTTCACCTTTGCAGCTGACGGAGATGGCAGTGGCCTCCAGAGGCTCTCGTGCCCTGGAGCCGAGGCAGTCACTCTTCCTCTAAAGATTCCTCTTATCTTGAAGAAGAGAGGTGCCTGGCGCTCATCACACTGTGCTAGGCAGTGGCTAAGATAGTTTGAAAGAAAGCATGTGGGGAAATCAGAGCTGGCAAAGTTCACGGGAGAAAAGTGGCTCTTGACTTGTTCACCTTTTGAGAGCCTTTGGGGCCCAGTGAGAGTAGTCTCCTAAGCCCCTTTGGATACGACATGCTGGCTGTTCCACTGTGTGTGTTTATTACTTAGAAAAGCTACACCTCGGAGAAGGCTTACAGGGGTCGCCTGGCATCAGGTGCCACGTGAGAACTCCCAGCCAGAGAGATGGATGGCCCATGAGCTCTTTTTCTCCAGAGGACTGTGGCCCTCGTTGTGGTCACAAGCTCACCAGCATGAGTCCAATGGATTTTTCTGTTGCTGTTCATTGATGGAACTCATTGCATCACATATGCTGAAGAAAGGAGTGAATGGGCAAAGAAAGAAGCTGGTGGCTCATTAGAAACTTTGTGCTTGGATAAAAATACGTTGTCATTGTGGATTTATTGGCATGATTAAAGATTACATCCCATGAAATCTCCCCAAGTGTAAATGTCTATCAATGACACTACAATACAGATGCTTAAGAGCATGGTTGCCACAGAAGGCAAAGCTTGATGACTGTAGAGAACAAAAACTCCTTTTCATGTTATGTTGTAGAAGGAAAGATATTGTGGATTTTTGTCAATGGTCTTGATGGATTCTGCCACAACCATCTCCTGCCTCCCTTAATCAGTGCAGCCACTCACTCTCCAAACTATCCTGAAGGCTACAAGCTCTCTGTCCCAAACAGCCACCATGTTCTAATCTCCTCTCCAGAAAACTCTAGATAAAAATACTTTCCACCTTCCCCAGGTATACTCTTCCCACTGGAAGGCACATCTTCCCTGAGGAGTATAAAATAACAGGAGAAGAAAACTTCCAGGAAAAACAAGGAGCCAGGAATGAACAGACAACCCTCTCAGGCTCCACTGCTGCAGACCATATTTAATCCAGACCTGTAACTGTGGAGTGAGAACTATTCAGAAGCGTATACCCAAGGGGCACACCGAGCTGTGATACATGAACTGATTTTGGAGTCACATGTAATATGCTTAACATAACACTGTAACCAGGGGAGCCATTTTTTAGGAATAAAACAACGAGGGAGAATAAATACCATTAATTCAGAATGAGTGACATGGGAGTTCCCAGTGAACAAGGGATTTTTCTCACTCTGACATCAGATTCTAATTGCAGAGGGACAATGTTAGTTGTCAGTAACCAGCTTTTAAAACAAATAACGTAAAATATAATTTGTTAGATATAAGACCTATAGGCCATGGGGTTGCTGAAAAATCACACTTGGTGGGAACCGCAAGAGAGTGACAGTTACTGACTGGTCACCGTGGCCAAAAAACCAATTCTTAACAGCCTCTCTTACTGGGTTTTTCTCAGATAACTGGAGAGAAAACAGAACCCTTGAATTATGACACCTAACCCAGTCCTTAATCTCTCCCCTTTTTTCAGCTGTGTTGATATCCAGAGACAGTTCAAAGGCCCCAGGACCCTCCTGGGGGCCCATGGCCAGCACCAAGGAGACTCAGGAGGGGACACAGAGCACCTGATGCCACTTAGGGAGCATGGCAGGGGTTCGAGGCTGCATGCACCCTGAGTTCCCCCCACTTCTGTCAGGCAGGTCCCACCTGGTCAGGATGTCCCACCTGAGGGGCACATGCCTTGTCGGTGGAGTGCTCCTTCTGATTCAGCACTGGTCTTGTCCAGTGTTTTCCAAAGTGAATATTGTGAGATGTTTATAAGTCTTCTTCATGAAAGAGGAAGGTGATCTATGATTTGATTAGCAGGAGAAGAAGTGCTGGGCTAAATGGATTTCTTCATCATGAGAATTCTCAAGGCTTATGACACTGAATTTCCAAGAGAATGGTTAACTGTCTTGTTATCACTGAGAGCATTTCACCCAACTAATGCTTCTCAAAATCCACTGTAGGTCTGTACTATCATCTACTCTAGAAACTTCTGTTCCCTGACTCCCATGGCAACACACATGGCTGAAAAGTGAAGAAAAACATGAAGTCCACTTTGTCTTTAGAGACCTGTTCAGGCTCTGCCTCTTTCTGGGGTGTTTGACAGGCAGTGTCCCCCTGGCCTAAAGGCAGTGAATGAGTACTCTGCCTCTGGCTGGAAAGACCAGATGGGCGGGCAATTAGAGGCAGGCAAGCAAGGACCCTGTGGCCACATAGCGTCAAGACCAGTGGCCCCCAGTGCCGTGGCTCAAACCCAGCTCCTTGACTCAGCAGCTGCTCAGTGGCAGGGCACCTGCACCCACTCCACACATGGTTTGGAGGACCCAAAGAGGCCCTGCCCTGACGGGGTATCTGATGCTCCATAAAAACGAACAATGATTATTTGAGGAACACAGAGTAAGAAGTAATGCGTCCCAAACATAATGATAAGTGGGCAAAGTTTTCACAAAAGCACCTCATTAAGCTGCTATCCCAAGAACAGGATAAGTACATTTTATTTCATTTTAATAATCTTCTCCCTGGACTTCTATAAAAGGGTACTCATTTCTTCTGATTTACCATCATTCTCTCCTCTACCTTGTCTGTCCTACCTTCCTGCCAATATTTATTGGGCTTTTGTATTCTAGAATACAGAATCGCCAGTTCCAGATCCCAAGGTTGTGTACAATGTAAAACTTAAGTTTCCTTTGCATGAGACAGGCAAGTAAATGTACAAATAATGCAGGGTGATCAAAGCTGCAGTTCAAGGTGCAGTGGGGAGAGCATGATTCTACCCCTGGCACATAGTAGGCATTCAATACATTTCAATATGGGCTTTCCTGGTAGTTCAGATGGTAGAGAATCTGCCTGCAATGCAGGAGACCTGGGTTCAGTCCCTGGGTTGGGAAGATCCCCTGGAGAAGGGAATGGCAACCCACTCTAGCATTCTTGCCTGGAGAATTCCATGGACAGAGGAGCCTGGCGGGCTATAGTCCATGGACTTGCAAAGGGTTGGACATGACTGAGTGACTAACACTTTCACTTTTACTTCACATTTCAATACACTTACAGGAATGAGAGAGCAGATGAAACTAATTTCTACTGGATGTGAAGGAGCTTATCTTTGATTCATGGGGCAGATTATCATTCAGATGTTAATTCATATTTTCTCCCAGCATCCTCCCTTCTGTTATTTCAAGCAGAAGTCATAGTACTGTGCCCCAGAAAGCCATCAGAAAAGCAGCTGAGAGTGCCCTGACTTTGGACGGACATACTTCTGTCTGGGTAACCTGCGGGAGAGTGGGGAAACTGAGAGGCACCAAGGGGAGCCTGTTGGGGGAGGCGCATCAGGTCCGACAGCCATAGGCACAGAAGCCAAGAGTCACCAGACTTTAGGAACATATTATATATTCTCTAAAATCAAAACCTACTGCCCCTCCCCTGGACAAAAAGAGACCCACTTGAAGTTTGCTTGCCTAATGATGACGGTCAGTTGAGGAGTTCGATTCCAAAGATTTTCTTCCTAAGATTGGTCACACACATGATTCAAGGCTGAGGATCCAAGGTACAATGAAATGGACTTGAACTTGTCAAAACAAGAGACAAGCTGGAGAAAGAGGGGAAGAAAACCTGCTTCCGTTCTGCCCTTTGCTCCTGCTGGAGACTCACAGTTGTTACTCTGAAGGAGACGGAATTATGAAGACCTGCAGGTCTTCATCCCCTGAGCACTCCAGGCATTCCTGATAGAGAGCTAATTCACCTCTGCCTGGATGTCCTCATTCCAAACAATGCCCATTTGATCTCAGACATTCTTGACCCTCAAAAGCCAGAACTTCAAGACAGTTCCTTCAAGCCCTGTCTAGCCCCCACCACCTTCTTTTACATTTCAGTTCATGATATAGCCTGCGCTATCATGACAGCAAAGCAGAAGACAAGTCTGTGATGGGAACCTGGCTTTGCTTGGTGAAGAGCATGGCCGTGAGGCAGGGCGAATAACAGAAACAGTGGAAGAGACATAAGCATGGTTTGGATATTTTAATGCCACCCTGAAGGTTTACACTGAAGCAAGATGTAATTTTTAAAAAAATGCTGGAAACAAGGATCAAAGGTTTACTTAGAAGTAGTCCATGGATACGAAGTGTCAGCGTCTACTGTATTTGGGGGTAGTAGTTGAACATCTTTGATATTTTCATTAGATATTTCAGAGCAATATTAAAAATAAATCCCTTCAAGGCAGTAATAGAGAACTAATTACTAAAAGAAATACCCCCAAAGTGATCCCTCTTGGATAAAAAGAAACCAAAACACAGAATTCTAGCAACGAGTGAAGAATGCTTAACAGCAAAATCTACGGAACAAGAAAGCTACATTTAGAGGAAAAGTCATAGCCTTAAATATCTCCTTCCTAAAATAATATAAAAATGTACCAAGTACTCATCTAAGGGAATTAGGAAAATCAGGAAGAAACAATAAAGTACAAGATAAAAAGTAAGAATGCATCAACAGATCCAAAACTTTAAGATAAACTTTGAGAAGATGATTAAAGAGTGGAAAAAGAGAAAGACAAAAAATACACAAAGTAGGAATGAGAAAAGTGAAATTACCACAAATACAGGAGACATTAAATATATAATAAAAGATATGCCTGGGTAACTTCATGATAATACATCTGATGCCTAGAGAAAGCATTAATTTCCTGGCACACATGAAATCAGGCAAATATAAAAGTAGAATATTTGCACAGACCAGTCGCCATTACAGATAGTAAAAAGGTGATCAGTTCAGTTCAGTTCAGTCACTCAGTTGTGTCCGACTCTCTGCGACCCCATGAATCGCAGCACGCAAGGCCTCCCTGTCCATCACTAACTCCCGGAGTTCACTCAGACTCACGTCCATTGAGTCCGTGATGCCATCCAGCCATCTCATCCCCTGTCATCCCCTTCTCCTCCTGCCCCCAATCCCTCCCAGCATCAGAGTCTTTTCCAATGAGTCAGCTCTTCGCATGAGGTGGCCAAAGTACTGGAGTTTCAGCTTTAGTATCATTCCTTCCAAAGAAATCCCAGGGCTAATCTGCTTCAGAATGGGTTGGTTGGATCTCCTTGCAGTCCAAGGGACTCTCAAGAGTCTTCTCCAACACCACACTTCAAAAGCATCAATTCTTCGGCACTCAGCTTTCTTCACAGTCCAGCTCTCACATCCATACATGACTACTGGAAAAACCATAGCCTTGACTAGATAGACCTTAGTCGGCAAAGTAATGTCTCTGCTTTTGAATATGCTATCTAGGTTGGTCATAACTTTTCTTACGAGGAGTAAGCGTCTTTTAATGTCATGGCTGCAGTCACCATCTGCAGTGATTTTGGAGCCCCCCAAAATAAAGTCTCTCACTGTTTCCACTGTTTCCCCATCTATTTCCCATGAAGTGATGGGACCGGATGCCATGATCTTTGTTTTCTGAATGTTGAGCTTTAAGCCAACTTTTTCACTCTCCTCTTTCACTTTCATCAAGAGGCTTTTTAGTTCCTTTTCACTTTCTGCCATAAGGGTGGTGTCATCTGCATATCTGAGGTTATTGATATTTCTCCTGGTAATCTTGATTCCAGCTTGTGTTTCTTCCAGTCCAGCGTTTCTCATGATGTACTCTGCATATAAGTTAAATAAGAAGGGTGACAATATACAGCCTTGACCTACTCCTTTTCCTATTTGGAACCAGTCTGTTGTTCCATATCCAGTTCTAACTGTTGCTTCCTGACCTGCATACAGATTTCTTAAGAGGCAGGTCAGGTGGTCTGGTATTCCCATCTCTTTCAGAATTTTCCACAATTTATTGTGATCCACACAGTCAAAGGCTTTGGCATAGTCAAGAAAGCAGAAATAGATGTTTTTCTGGAACTCTCTTGCTTTTTCCATGATCCAGCAGATGTTGGCAATTTGATCTCTGGTTCCTCTGCCTTTTCTAAAACCAGCTTGAACATCAGGAAGTTCACAGTTCACGTATTGCTGAAGCCTGGCTTGGAGAATTTTGAGCATTACTTTACTAGCATGTGAGATGAGTGCAATTGTGCGGTAGTTTAAGCATTCTTTGGCATTGTCTTTCTTTGGGATTGGAATGAAAACTGACCTTTTCCAGTCCTGTGGCCACTGCTGAGTTTTCCAAATTTGCTGGCATATTGAGTGCAGCACTTTCACAGAATCATCTTTCAGGATTTGAAATAGCTCAACTAGAATTCTGTCACTTCCACTAGCTTTGTTTGTAGTGATGCTTTCTAAGGCCCACTTGACTTCACATTCCAGGATGTCTGGCTCTAGGTAAGTGATCACACCATCGTGATTATCTTGGTCATGAAGATCTTTTTTGATACTTAAATACTGATAAAAGAAGTTAAAAAAAAATCAACCTTTCCATTTGGTCACATTGTATCTTGTATATATTGCTAGATCCAATTTGCTAATATTTAGAGTGTGTGCATTTGTATTCCAAAAAACACAGATAAGTTGAGTCACTGGGACACTTACTGTCCTGCTGGAAGGAAGTGTCTTTATAGAGGAAAGCCCATTAGGATGGATTTTGATGTCCCCTTAAACAGAAACAAAAGCAGAAGGCAGAAATGCAACTCGAATTCCAGTTGCCATCTTATGAAGTCAGGAAAAGTGGAGCTTAGGGAAGAAATGTAAGAACTGTGTAAAATCAATCATCTTAAAAATTGCTCTGACATACTGGTTGCTCTGGTTTTGTCTCTCCACAGATTTGCATATAACCCTTAAAAAGGCCTGAATTCTTATCCCCAGTGGCAGCAATGTCAGGTAGGTGCTGGAATATAGCAGCCTTCCTGGTGTCCAGGCCCAGGGAGGTCAGAATGGTGAGAGTGAGTCACAGTTGCCCTGAGAGTTGAGCAGAGGATTGAAGAGAGAGGCAGAAGACAGGGATAAGCCCACATGATTAGCTCCTCTCCTGGACCATGGACTCATTCCTCCAACAGTCCCTCTTATTCCCTCTGCAGTCTTCATTCTGTCACCATCTTTTCTCCACCTTCGCCTCTCCCATTCACTCCCCTTACCTGTCGAAGTCTAACTTTGGCCTCCCCTCTCTATGGAACTGCTGTAAAGTCCTAATTATTAAATTCACAAGGTGCTTTTAAATCCTTGTGTGTTACATTTCTTTGCTGTATTTCCTGCAACTGGGATTTCTAACAACTCGTGTTGGGCCATTTCCACTTACCATCACCTACAGGCTCTTGAATCTTTCACTTAAGGCTTATCGCAATCTAGTCTCAACTTGAACAGGTTGAAATCTGTTTCAACCTTGATCTCCTCATCTGTTAAATATCTGCATGAAATAATTACTACTTTTTCTTTCAGCACCAAGTTATAAGTCTAAGGCTTCCCTGGTCCTTCTCTGCTGTAACCAACTCATTACTCTGAAAATGAATAAAAGTTTATCTGTACCTATCATATATTACATTGATTTGTCCAACAGATCATTTGAGCATCACTCCAGGTCAAGAGTTTTACTGGGGGAAGAAGAGGCAAAAACAAAGCAGACACAACCCTGTCCCCAAGAGCAGCACTATTGATATGGATATAGGGTTTAAGTTTCTTCTGAGGAAGGGCAAGAGCCAACTGCATATGCCTGCAGTGGCTTTGCACAAAGAAGGTAGAGAAAAAAGTTTGCCTGAAGCATGGAAAGGCCTGTGCACCTAAACATTACCTGCCTCTTGACTCTGCTCTTGGATGAGGACCAGGAGGTTGCAGGAAGTCCAAATGCCAAGGGGGCTGTGGTGTGGTGCTTTCCCCAACTCTGCCTACTGTAACACTCATGGGGACAGATTCAGGATTCTAAACAAAGGGGAAAACAAACCATGTAAAGGACAGTCCTTTTTATAAAGCACTAGATTGAGATTCTGAATAGAGGTACTTATCACTTCAGAAGAGGAGTCAAGGTTATTTATTTTTCTCTTTTGCTTAAGTAAAGCCAGATGCATGCTCGGCAGGTGTGACTCATGGAGAAGGCTTTCAAAGATGGTGAAGACAAACGACCACTTTGATTCAGATCACGAAAACACTCAAAGAACGCTCACATGCGTGCATCAAGAATGCAAAGATGATAAAACAAGAAATTACCCTTATGAGAAAACATCTTAAAAATGGCAATGTTGAAAAGTGGGCAGGTTCTACAATAGACTATTGGGTTAGCATCTTCTCATCAGAAGTTTTCTTCTCACAACAAATTTCAGAAAGCCAAACCAAAATGATTCCTGGAACCACAGTGCTGAGCTCTATTCTGTGAGTAGAGTCTCTGAACCAGAACAACCTGTGATGGCACATACTTTTCATTCATGCTTCCTGTCATTCATGCTGGAAGTTTCTTTTGTGTATTTGGCCTAGGAGGGCACACAGTTTGGAGCTGAAAAGATGGTGCTTTTTAGCCAAAGAGAGTCTATTTTCCAAGCCAAGGGGTGCCAATGGCCTGCTGAAATCAGTCCTCTCAGCTCAGAATACCATCATGTGGTGTTCAGCAGATTTGGGGGCCTTAGTAAATTAAATGTAACCTACAGGTTTATTTGGATACCAATGATTTTAGGGTTGGGAGACACAACTGATTGCTGCAATACACAAAAGTTTATTTTTGACTTTTTTTCTTTTCTGAAGGCAAAATATAATAGAACTGAACATCAATGAATTTTGTACAACAAAAACAGCTTTTAATATGGAACAGACAGTTCATGAAGGTTTTAAAATCCTGGAATGGCTTCCCTTTTCCAAAGTCATGCTTTCTTGCGGTCCACGAGGAGTTGGCACAAAGAGACGGTGGCAGCCTGCTGGGCGAGGTGAGTGGAAGGACGGGTGGGCTCCCCTAGATCCGAGTCAGCTGGTGCCACAGACTGGATGGCAGGATGCTCTCCACTTTTTCCATGACAAAGTTTAAGGGGGCAAACAAAGTGCTGAGGAACTGTGAACAAACCAGAAGAGCACACAAGTCAGGAGAGATCTTTTTTTTTCCCTTGGACTACATCAGGTCTTAGTTGTGGCACGTGGGCTTAGTTGCTCCATGGCATATGGGATTTTAGTTCCCTGACTAGGGACTGAACCCATGTCCCCTGTATCGTAAGACAGATTCTTAACCATTGAACCACCAGGGAAGTCCCTCAGGAGAGATCTTGTTCAAGACTATAAAATGAACCTCTCCAACCCATGCTTGCGTATTAAGTCTCTGCATCATAAAAAGTCCCCAAACACTATGATTACATATTTATATTTATAGGAAATGCTGGTTGATGAACAAATTCCAGTTTCTGTCCCCCACCTCAACCCTGCCACCGCAGCCCAAGTTCTGATGGACAAGGGAAGAAATGTTGGCTGACAGGCCCTCCACTCCTTGGACAGCTGCCCTCAGCGCTGAGGCCTTCCAACTAGTCTTCAGGATATGAGGCTGCCCATGGAGATGACCAGTACCATCAAAAGGGATGGAGGACGGGTGGTGAATGAGCAGAAGAGCTAAACCATGGCGACAACTTCTCTGCCTGCTTGTGTAGTTATAGAGCTTTAAGTGGAAAAGGCAACAACAAAAAGTCCAGTCTGCGGGATGGTTGTCAGCTGCTTTGGGATCCTATGATCTCCCAAACACCTGCAGCCCAGGCTCCTTTCTGAAACAGCTACTCAGCAGGGAGCACCATGGGAGCCCGGGTGAAGGTGGCGGGCCAGCCAATCCATGGACCACACATCCTTGTGGAAAAGGTGCTCCTCTGAAGAGACCTTCAGAATCTCTTTCATTTGGTTACTGAATTCCTTTCTGCCTTTCACGTAGAGAATAATGTTCTTGAAAAGCGCCTTTTAAAAAAGCCAGGTGCCTCACCTAAGGCTTATTTAACATGATCTCAAGTCTGTTCTTATTACGTTCTCAAGAAGAATCAGCCTCTTTCCACAAGCCATCAGCAGCTGGCAGAGGAAGTGCCTAAACCCAGCCAGGCACAAGACGGGTATCTGGATGGATTGCTTGCTCTCTGTTCAGAACCAAGGTATCAACTCACAAAGGTTCAATATCTGGTCCTCATACTGTGGAATCCTTTGTCCCAGTCCCCTGTAGAGAGTACAGCACAGTCTACACCACCAAGAATTTCCCACAGAACTGCAGTGTAGGACATGAGTACATACACAGAGTAGAGAGCACAGTTCTGAGGTCAAACTGGTAGATATGCATTTAATCCAGTTAAAACAGGCTCCTCTACTGGTCACATGTTCTATGAATTGCAGGTCCTCCGAAAGAAGTATGGTAGGCAAGTTTCCCAAATTTACTTGACCTCAGAATCTTTTCTTCTTTTTTCAAAAAAGAACCAGTAGAATACAAACTGGGAAGGCTTGCACCACATTATGGAAGGATCATCAAGGGTGAGATTTGTGTAATGAAAACTCGAGAGTATAAGATTCGAAATCCTTCTCTATGTTGCCTCTTTCACAACAATTGGACATATTTACTCAGTAAGGCACTTAAGTACTGGATGAGATATAGAATTGTTTTGGACAAAAGTCCCACTGTCAGGAAGGTCAACACCTAGGGGGAGGGGGAAGGGAGCTACTAAGAACTGTACCCAGCAAAGTAACAGTACCAGGTAGACCATAATGCAGCAGAAGACAGATGCACAAGCAAAGCACCAGGAAGGTCAAGAAAGGGAGAGAATCCATTCTGTTGAAAGGAACAGGAGAAGCTGAAAATGAGCTGACTGAAATAGTCCCCAGTGGATGGCTGGGGTATGAAAAAAACAGAGATGAGGTTAGAGTAGTAAGGAAAGAAATGTGAGCAAGGCAGAGGGGGAGTGGTGGATGGGGTGGGGGGCTCCAGGCTCAACAAACAGCTGGAACAGAAATGGTAAAGCAAAGCAGCTAGGAAGACCAGAAGACAATAAACAGTTCAGTTTTGCTGGAAGGGATAGAAGAAGAGCGCTCAGAAGCAAATGGAAGAGCTTTGGGGAGGGCCTTCAGTGTCAGTTTGAACTTGCACTGAAGAATAAGGCAGCCTCTGGAGAGGGTACGGAGAAAAGGCAACCTTCTCACACTGTTGGTGGGAATGCAAACTAGTACAGCCATTATGGAGAACAGTGTGGAGATTCCTTCAAAAACTGGAAACAGAACTGCCATACGACCCAGCAATCCCACTGCTGGGCATACACACTGAGGAAACCAGAACTGAAAGAGACACGTGTACCCCAATGTTCATCACAGCACTGTTAACAATAGCTAGGACAGTAACCTAGATGTTTATTGGCAGACGAATAGATAAGAAAGCTGTGGTACATATACACAATGGAGTATTGCTCAGCCATAGAAAGAATACATTTGAATCAGTTCTAGTGAGGTGGATGAAACTGGAGCCTATTATACAGAGTGAAGCAAGTCAGAAGGAAAAACACCAATAGAGTATGCTTAGAAAGACGGTAACAATGACACTATATGTGAGACAGCAGAAGAGACACAGATCTAAAGAACAGACTTTTGGACTCTGTGGGAGAAGGCAAGGGTGGGATGATTTGAGAGAATAACATTGAAACATGTGTATTGCCATATGTGAAACAGATCGCTGGTCCAGGTTCGATGCATGAGACAGGGTGCTCAGGGCTGGTGCACTGGGATGACCCTGAGGGATGGGATGGGGAGGGAGGTGGTCGGGGGGTTCAGGATGGGGGACACATGTACACCCATGGCTGATTCATGTCAATATATGGCAAAACCCACTACAATATTATAAAGTAATTAGCCTCCAATTAAAATAAATTTTCTTAAAAAGAACAATACAATGGAAAAAAGACAGTGTCTTCAATAAATGGTGCTGGGAAAACTGAACAATTACATGTAAATGAATGAAATTAGAACACTCTAACATCATACACAAAAAACAAACTCAAAATGGATCAAAGACCTAAATGTAAAAACAGATGCTATAAAAATCCTTGAGGAAAACAAATGTGGAATACTCTTTGACATACATCCCAGCAATATCCTTTTGGATCTGTCTCCTACGGTAATTAATGAAAATAAAAATAATCAAATGGGGCCTGATCAAACTAAAAGCTTTTGCACAACAAAGGAAACCATAAACAGAACAAAAATACAACCTACAGAATGGGAGAAAATATTGGCAAATGATGCAACCAACAAGAATTAATCACCAAAATATACAAACAGTGCATAGAGCTCAAAAAAAAAAGGGGGGGGGCAAAAGATCTAAATAGATGTTTCTCCAAAGAAGGCATACAAATGGCCAAAACGCACATGAAAAGATGCTCAACATCACTATTAGAGAAATGCTACCAGTCAGAATGGCTATCATCAAAAAGTCTACAAATAATAAATGCCAGAGAGGGTATTGATGGGAAAGTCAATCGGTGCAGCAACTATGGAGAGGAATATGTATGTGTGCGTGCTAAGTTACTTCAGTTGTGTCCAACTCTGTGTGATCGTTGGACTGCACCCTGCCAGGCTCCTCTGTCCACGGGACTCTCTAGGCAAGAATACTGGAGTGGATAGCCATTCCTTTTTCCAGGGGATCTTCCTGACCCAGGGATTGAACCTGGGTCTCAGACATTGCAAGCAGAATCTTTACCGTCTAAGCCAGCAGGAATTATTATTATTATTACCTTCTCCAGAAGAGCAGTATAGATATTTCTTAAAAATCTAAAAATAGAGATACCATATGATCCTGCAATCCCACTCCTAGGCATATATTCAGAGAAAACCATAATTTGAAAAGCTTTGTGCATCTCAGTGTTTATTGTAACACTACTTCCAATGGCCAAGACCTGGAAGCAACCTAAATTTCCATTGACAGATGAATGGATAAAGAAGAAGTGGAATCGTTACACAATGGAATATTACTGAGCCATAAAAATAATGAAATAATGTCATCTGCAACAGCATGGATGGACCTAGCAATTATCAGACTAAGTGAAGTAAGCCAGACAGAGGAAGACAAATATCATATGATATCGCTTACATGTAGAATCTAAAAAAAAAAAAAAAAAGATACAAATGAACTTATATTCAAAGCAGAAATAGCCCCACAGACATAGAAAACAAATTTATGGTTACCAAAGGGAAAGGGGGAGGATAAATTAGGAGTTTCAGATTAACACTACACACTACTCTGTATAAAAGAGATAACCAATAAGGACTACTGTAGAGCACAGGGAACTATACTCAACATTTCATAATAACCTATAAGGGAAAATAAACTAAAAAACTATATATATATATATATATATGATTATCTATTTCTGTATTTTTCTCCTTCAAAAATAACTAATTTCCACCTATGCTTATGTGAAAATAAATTAGTATACATCTTCAAGACAAACATACAAGAATAAGGCAGCCTCAGTAGTTCTTGTGTGAAGGAAGGATGGCTTTGTACTCCGGAAGGTGCTAACGCACAGCAATGCCTGACTTTCTGAAACCATTCTTGGCTGGGTGGGCAGTACCACGTGGTTGCTCACCCTACTAACTGGATGGCTTGCACTTCTCAGTTCAGAGCTGGATGTAGTTGTGGGAGATCCTAGACCCAGGAACAAGCAATTACTGCCCACACTGCCTCTGAAAGAGACTGTTAAATCCTAGTTCTGAGAGTGTAATATGGAGCAAGTCTCCTGATTGTATCAGTCCAACATAGTAATACTGCAGAATTTAAAATATGCATACGTAACATTTGTTTGTAATCAGAGATTGTCAAGGCTCCATTAACATGTATTTGCCTGTATGTAATAGTTCCATGAAGAGGAGCTAGGTGCTAAACTGGTCTGGATAACCCAGGCATCCTGGCAAGAGATGGAAGATGGGGCCCGATGAACAAGGTGATTTTGCTGGTGAAGTTGTCATGTCCTGAAAACCTGACCAAAAACAGATTTATAACCACCAAATTTGTGACTGAGGGTGGGAAGGAATGACTGATGCATTAACACGAGCCAGGGTGGTTAGATGAAAGGCATCACTCAAAGTCTGAGTTCTGGGTGACTTTCTACACTAACTGGGGGTTGGGAGGACACAGGGAGCCACGGCATGGGCA
Source organism: Oryx dammah (assembly GCF_014754425.2). Lineage (NCBI taxonomy): Eukaryota > Metazoa > Chordata > Mammalia > Artiodactyla > Bovidae > Oryx > Oryx dammah. The sequence goes on from NW_024070202.1 coordinate 51,507,693, forward strand.
GCAGAACAAATGAAGATGCTGTTACAAGGTTGGTTCAAAACAAAGGCCTGCCTGTTTATTTGCTTTGTTTTGGGCACTGACCTGACTTGGATAAAGGGAGGCCTCTGGAAATTCAGTGGCAAGCCTTGCTCAGCTTGAGGTCTGCAAACACCCCTCTTTCCACACTGCGCCACAAGATGCAATGCACCCTGCCTGCCTGGACCACACCTGTGCTGCTCAACCAGGTTCCACAAGAGAAGTAAGTCCTGATACCTCCCGTGTATGTGATCATTTACTGTTCTCCCTTGTATCTAGGATATTCTATCCTTGGGAGAATTGAGAAAAGAATCCTTTGAGTTGTTTCCTAGAGATCCTAGTTCTCTCGCATTCACCCAGTTGGGATGTGCACCCTTTGTTACTAGGTTACCTTCCTCCTTAGTAGCCCTCCTTGTGTCCTCTTCCCCATCCCTCACCCACAAGGAAGAAGCAGCAATCTAATAAGGTGCCTGAAACTAATAAGCTCTTTTCACTTGGTAGCTAGACAAAGGTCAGTGGCTTTCATCAGGAGGTATTACAAAAAAAAAAAAAAAAAGTTTGGTGGAACATGCCTTACTTCCTTGGGATGCTCATTTATATTTCTTTGCAAGTTTGAAAATCAGTCAACACTTTCTGACCCAAAACTCAACCAATGCACATGGAGAAACAACAAGTTTCACTGAGGGACTTGGGAAATGTTATTGCCTGAAAAGTTAAGTCTGAATGAGCAACACCAGGCAACCCTGGAACAGCTCATCTATCTCAGTGTCCAAAACTCCTGTCCCGAGGGCAGAGATACATGGTCCAAAACCCACCATAATTTAATCAGTGTCTTGTGGTGAGAAAAAGCAACTGAACTAATAATAAAAGAGAGAGCAACACTTCAATAGCCTGATCCTCCTTTTCCCAAAACACCATTATTTAGAAGAAGGTCATGGCTCGCAACATGCTTCATTAACATTTGAAACGCCTCTGCTTATCTGAATAAGTTCCAGGTGCCCTATTGCAATCAGACAATTGACATTTCACTGTAATCAATATCAGACTTCAAAGAGGTCAGGGTCTATAAGTTGAAGACAAGAGTCAGAAGTCAGGGGGCTGGATCTCAGGGAAGGAGAGAGACCAGAGGAGTAAAGACAAGGCCCTTCAAACAGAAGAGGTCAGCACACTGACCTTCCCACATTCTGCGAGGGGCTGGGTTTGGAACGATCACTTATTTATATGAGCAACCTTATCTTGGTAACCAAACATTCTAGGAAGAGTTAGTTCTAAGTCATTGAGGTAGATTAGATTAGGCGGGGAGAGCCAGTTGAAGCCTCTCATTTTACTATTTTCCAGTGGCTCACACTTGGCTGCGGGCTTCCTTACTGGCTGCATATCAACATGTAAACACACTGGAGAGTTCCCAAGCTGCACGCAGCCTGGCGGGTGGTGGTGCAATCTCTCTCCATCTACTAAGAGTCATTATCCCAGGGACATTATCTCAGGCTAGGGCTGAGAAAATCATTTTCACAAGCTGCAAATGGTTGCAGGCAGCCTATAGGGCGGCTGTGATAACCTGTGGGGGTCTTCACGAGGGGCCTGATGAAGTGACAAGAGTGAAGATGTGGCGAGGGCTCGGGGGTGGTGGGGGTGGGGGTGCGGAGGAGGGAGACGGGGCTTGTCTCCTTCAGGCTATCCATCTTCCTTCTCCACAAAAGCTCCCCAGACATTTTGGAAGCTGCTAAACCTTAATGAAGGGGAGATGAATGTGATCCTCCAGACAGAGGTTTAAAAGCAAATTTATCTGAACTACATTTGAAAACTGTGAGTAGCTGACCAAACTATCACAACTTAGTGAAGTCACTCAGTCGTGTCCGACTCTTTGCGACCCAGGGACTGTAGCCCGCCAAGCTCCTCCGTCCATGGGATTCTCCAGGCAAGAATAGTGGAGTGGGTTGCCATTTCCTTCTCCAGGGGATCTTCCCGACCCAGGGATTGAACCCAGGTCTCCCACATTGCAGGCAGACGCTTGCTCGGGGGTCGCGTCACACCTTGGTAGCATATAAAATAAGAGGACCATAAAGGCAAATTTATATTTTATTTAATCATTTGGTCTCTGACTCAAAATAAAGCTATGCTGCTGCTGCTGCTGCTGCTGCTAAGTCATTTCAGTCATGTCCGATTCTGTGCAACCCCATAGATGGCAGCCCACCAGGCTCCCCCTATGGAAATATTAAATGAGAGTGGCCCTTGGTCTAATCTGTAATGAACACATCTTTGCAATGTTGTGGCAGCGATGCAGCCTAACCTAGGAAATGCCCAGTTGTAGTCTATGTACTATCCGCCATTCCCTCTAGCCCTCTCCCTGGTTAATGCGGCTTCAGGCAGTCACTCTATATAATATGGTGGTTCTCAGCCCGGGCTGCACACCCAAATCACCAAGGGGGAGCATCTGAAAACTCAGATACCCAGGCTGCACCCCAGGCCAATTAAGTCAGAATCCCTGGGTTGGAAGATCAGGCATCAGTAAATTTTAAGCTTCCCAGATAATTTGAAGGTGCAGCCAGGGTAAAACCACTAGTTCCTAGAAAGCGATCACCTCAATGGCTCTAACACTGCACCATGCACCCACAGATGGCTGTGAGAAGGCAGGCTTTCGTGAGGCCAGCGTTCTCTGAAGGAATAGTCCTCAACCCATCCATCTTCATAATGAGTGGTGGGCTGGGAGGGAGCTTGTTAAAAACACAGATTCCTGGGCGCTAACACTCAACACTCTGAACTCCTAATGGTGGGGCCAGGTGAATTCTGCGCACACCAGAGGCTAAGAATCACTGTCCTGATCCCAAACTCCCACCAAGAGCTGTACATTAGTTTAAGGAAGAATACCGGGCCAATGACATTATCTAATGTTGTAAATATACTCTTATTTTAAATTTTACATTATACTCTAATCTACCCAGACTTTTGGAAGCTACTTTAATTCAGAGGTTGGCTTGGGAGAGAAGGAAATAATGAATAGCATAGGCTCATAAACTAGGGAGCATCCATAGGGAATCTTAGATGATACTGGGTTCAGGAATCATATCATGGTAAGGAACTTTAAGATATTCTGCCTGAAAAAAAGAGAAGGTATTAACTTAGAAGAAGTGGCCATGAATGTAGTAACTGCCTCAAGAATTTCAAAGAGGAAGTAGAGTTGTTCACTATAGTTTTGGAGAGTAGAATAGAACATAAGTAGAAATTAAAGGAGGGCAGACTTGACCAATAAAAGGAAGAGTTCTGAGTGATCCAATAATGGAATGGCCTTCCATGTTGAAAAGGTGAGTGCCCCATGGCTAAAAGTATTCAACATGCACCTAGGTGATCTCCATCAAGTTACTGTTGAAGGCAATTTGTTTAAGGTCCCTTTCAACTCTTAGTATCTATGATTATAATTATAAAAGAAGAAATGCTAAGCTGTATCTGAGTTTTTACAGTGATTCTTTCTGCAGAAACCACTACCATTTATTCATTTAATAATCATTTATTGAAAACCTACTATGTGCAAGGCAAAGCTATGGGGATACAGAGATGAGGAAGACACAGTCTTGCTCGCAAGGAGCTCACATTCTAAAAGGGGGTCAGACAAGATTTTAACAATTATAATACAGTACAATAAATGTAATAATATAGGTATTCATGGCTGGGATCAGAGAGGAAAGGTTCTAACTCAGCTTAGGAGGAACTTAGAAAGGAAGCCGAGTATAAAAGAACAAAGAGGCATTAGTAGACTGGCCAAGTGCTGGTGGTAATGGGGAAGGGCATTCCACACAGGGCAAACAGCACGTGCAAAAGCACGGGGCACAAGAACCTGTTGCATCTGGGAATGGTGAGAAATCCACCATGGCCCAAGAGCAGTGCCTGGGCAAGAGCTGAGAGAGAGTAGGCTGAAGAGGCAAGCAAGGGCCAGATCACAAAGGACCTTGTGTGCCATGCTAAAGATCTGTGACTTTATCCTGATGTTGGTGGGAAACCATTGGGGAAATTCAAGCACAGAAGTGACATGCTCAGATTTTCTAAAAGAGATAATTTTGGGGTCAGTACAAAGGAAATACTGGCAGAGGAGAAGCCTGGAAAAAAGGAGACCAGTTAAGACTCTTGCAAGAAATCACAGAAATCTAAACTAAGAGAGTCATGGGAGAAGAAAGAAGAAGAGGTGACTTCCATCTACTGACCGCCAAGCGGCTCAGGAGGTTAGATCCGACAGACTGTGGAAACAGAGACAGATGGGATGTAAAGGGTGAGAGAAGGAAGAGTCTGGCAGGGCTGCCGAGTTTCTGGCTTGAGTGACTGGGTGGATGTCAGAGCCACTGGCGGAGGTCAGGGATACGGGAGGAGGAGCAGTTTTGGTGGTGGGGGGAGGAGGGTGATGAGTTCAGTTTTGGAAATGTTGAGACTGAGGTGCCGGTGGGATTTCCAGTTCATCTTCAACACGCATGAAAATACTCTCGCAATTCCAGTCCCTGAGCTCTGCCGAGCAGAAAATGTCAATCATCTGGAAAGGGATTAAATCAACCCAGCCAAGTTAGAAATCATCCTTTCTGACTCCACTTGCCTTGAAATCAGAATGGAGTTCCAGGGAAACAATTGGTTTTCTTTTACTGACTCCTTCTGTTTGAAACTCCTCTGTGGCAAAATTAGTAAACTTATCCTCACTGTGTGTACAGGTGGAAATAGTCAGTTTTCATCAAGGAAACAATGGTTCTTGGTTGTCAATGCAGATGACTTTTCTCATTAAAGCTCTTCTCCATAACCATCTTTTTTTTTTTAGAAAAAAATTTTAATAGTCATTTTATTTAACTCAATATATCTAAAAATTATCATTTTAACATGAATTCAGTACAATAACTAATGAGATATTGTATATTCTTTTCCAAGACTAAGTTTGAAATTTGGTGGATATATTATAGTCTCAGTGCATCTCTTTTTAAAAATTTTTATTAGCATCTAGTTGCTTTACAATGTTGTGTTAGTTTCTATTGTACAGCAAAGTGAATCAGCTATACGGATACCATAACCTTCTTTAAAGTCTTAATGGATTCTGATAGTTCTAAACATTATATTTCTATACTTATTAATACTAGACACCCTACACACCCTCTCAGTTCATTCCCCAAACAATTTAATTTGTTGACATTACAACTTTTAAAATTTAAATCATCTTTGAAAATGTAAATTCTATCCTTCTTGAAGGAAAGACCTACAATATCTAAAGATTAGAAATAATGTCATTCAATTTATATAAAACTGAATAACCTCCCAAATATTTTTCATTTGCTAGGATTTCCTTAATTCTTCATGTAATTCTTTTAGAACTCACGCATTTTGGGGGGCAACTGCTGAGAATCTTTTTGTATGTGAAATGAGGCAAGGCATGCAGTAATAAACAAGCTACACTTTCTCATTTTGATTCCGCTGATGATACTGAAAATTCAGTATCAGTGAGCAAAGGATCAGTACAAGCACATCCACTTTTACATGACCCTCCCCCGTTTCTCTTATGCTGCTTTTCATGACTTTCCCTGCCCCTTGCCTGAGGCCTCTCTCTTGGCAAATACTCACAGCTTTTGCAAAGACCCCCATGAGTTCCGGGAACTGGTGTGTCAGGAGGGCCAGCATGGCTGTGAAGGAACACAAGCCAGCAGTAAAGAGAATAAAGAAGGGAAGCTCCTTTTTGGGGTAAACTGAGACTTCATGGAAAGCTGTGGAGAAGAACAAAAGGGAAGTGTTAGGGCTGCAGTGAAATGCACTCTCAGGGAACTTCTCTAGGTGGGATGGACTCTTCAGAGCGTTAGCTGAAGCCTTTGGAAAGGAAAAACGTAGGGCCCTTGCATGAATCAGCACCAACATCTCCGCCAGCTTCTGGGGCCTAGTGCTTCTCCCAAGTCCAAGTTTACCCTTCAGGACTCTATCCAGGGCATGATGGGGTTAACATCGGGATGTCACACATTCATGGGCAGGGACAGTGACACTGTCTATGCCTAATACACAGTATTCCTTTCTCAGAAGGAAACATAAACAAAACTTTATTTGTTATGTGTTTTATAAATTATAAAACATATGTTCACTGAACAAAACTTGTAAAATCCAAAGTCAAGTATCCTGAAATAAAAACTCTTCTCTCTAGATTGTCATTGTCCTGGAATTTTTAAATCATTGTCACAGGGAGATACTAGTGTGTATGTGTGTATGCTAAGTCACTCAGTCATGTCTGACTCTTTGTGACCGTGGACTGTAGCCCACCAGGCTCCTCTGTCCGTGAGATTCTCCAGGCAAGAATACTGGAGTGGGTAGCCGTTCCCTCCTCCAGGGGATCTTCCCAACCCAGGGATCGAACCTGCATCTCTGGTATTAGCAGGCGAGTTCTTTACCTCTAGCACCACCTGGGAAGCCCTGATATTAGTGTAGCTTGTATTTTTTCCTGGTACAATCTAACTATATCAGTGGAGGATACTACCCTAAGGGAGAAACATTTAGCAAGGACCATCCATCCATCAATGATGGGAGATTTTAGAGCTTTTCATAACTTTTAAATTTCAAGTGACCCGCACAGAGAGAAAAGCACCAAAGGCTGGCCCTGTGGAAGGAAGCCGTGTGGCTGTGTGTGAACAACATTGCCATTCCAACCAAAGGACCAAGGGTCTCCATCTTCCTCAGGAAACCCAAGGTCTCAAGCCTCTCCTCAACCTTTCAACTCTAAGCCCAAAACATGACAGGGTAGAGGGCCAGGGAGGGACAAAGACAAATAAACTGGAACCTGAACCCAGGGATGTCAACCTCCTAGGGCTCTCCTTGGGTGGACGTGTGCTCAGGGCCACCGTGGATGCCACGCCACTAATGTGCCGAACGCAGGTAACATGTGAAACCACCCATCTGCCTCCCATCCTCACCCTCAACACTCAATGATTGTGAAGGGAGATCAGACTTGAACCACTGCATTCAATCAAATCAACGTGAGTCGTAACTTTCTATTCTAGAACCGTACAGATTATTCCTAGACACTGTCTTTTAAGGACTATAATCTTTTTCTAATAGTGAATCTATCCCCCATGGAAACGTGTTTGAACTCAATTAAAACATTTAAAAATGATGTACTTTTTAGAAAACTGCCTTTCTTATCAGAAATCAGAAATACTAATAAGGATCTCCCTGAAGGGAGAGCTGAAAGGAAAAAGTGTGGGCCTGTCACAGACTCTGTTTCTGAAACCAAACCTAATGCAGAGTGAGGTACCCAACCCCTTTACACAATAAATACAGATGGTGAGGAACACCATATCACTGAGGCCTCCACCTCCCGAGGTAACTCATCACACAGCAAAGAAAGCAGAGAGCTGCCTTCTGCGCCTTCATCCTGAGACGGCAGCTCATTTTGCACCTGGACCCCACCATTTTGGAGATTTACAACTGTCTCAAAAAATATGGCCACTGGACAGTTTACAAGCATCCAGGGCTCCAAGTTCAGCTGGTCTTCTGGGCAAAGCATCTAACTATGTTAGAGCTATGAGATGTGATAGAACTGGGGCTGGTGCAGGGTGGGAGTGGCAGGAGAGAGGACAGGGAAGAGAGACTAGACAAAATTTGGAGCTTATTATCTGAGGGAGAAAAGTATGTACTAAGGCAGGGCCACATGAAGGGCCTGGACACGATTCCTTATACACAGTATAATTTGATAAGAACTATTTAGCTGGAATTGTCAAAACAATGTTGGATTACAGTAAACCAAATCATACTTTCCACGTGTGGTACGGGTCCTCCGATTGCCAGCTGGTAAGGCCCTCAAGGGTAGGGTTTGCCCTCTGCCTGCTGTGGACAGAGCTGAGACCGCACGTGTGCCCTGCACACATCCCACCGGCTCACTGCATACCATCCGAGAGATGCTCGTGGGAAATCGTGCTGGCCAACAGCACTGCATCACCGCAGAAAGCACGCCCACCTGGCCCATGGGTCTGCCTCTGGTGGCAATGCCAGCATCCTCATGCTGCCCTGCGCTCCCCACCAGACTCTTTTGCAGCTCCTCTGTTTCTCTTTTAGACTCCAGTGTGTGCAGACTTCCTCTGACCAGTGGGAGAGCCCAGGCCGAGCCCTGCACAGTGGATCGGCCCAGCGAGGGGCACCTGCCTCAGACTAGGGTCTCTGTGCTCAGACCAGCCAGGACATGATGCCTCTTCATCTAAACTTCAGTCACCAGGGGTCTTTCCCTTTGATGAATCTGGAAAGACATGGAGGAGCAGGAAGCCAAGCCTACCCACATCACTCACTTTAATGCTTATGCTATCAAACGAGGACAGAGCTTGGGAGAAGAGTAATAGGAGACAAGGAACATCATAAACATTTATCATTCCCACCTCTTTCTATCCCTGTTGTTGGCACACCACCCTCACCAGCCCAGGAGAGGAAGGAGGAGGGGAGACTTACATGGAAGCAGCTCGCGATCTGCTGTCTCTGTACAGATGGGGTAGGGATAAAACAGATGCCCCTTTTCCAAGGGATAAGGGATCATCCGAAAAGCTGAAAAGGAGAGACAATATGTTAGAGGCACAATATTTGTCTCATAACATCTCAACTTCACGGGGAGCATTTTGAGCATTTTTATAATGGGAAACATTTCTACAAGTAACTTTCAGAAAGGATGCGAGACTTACCCAAATGCTGAGGCATGCACCAGAGAAATTGTCAGAGATGCATTATGACAAATGACTCCCACATTAACCTCACACTATACATCTGGACAAACCTCACAACACTAGGTGGGGATGGGGGTGCAGAGGAGAAGGCAAAGCCATCAATTTCAATGCCCAGGGTTTCCTCAGCTACAAAATATTATGAAAATGTCATGAGCACTAATTCAATATAGCTCAACTGATAGTAATAACAAAAACCTGGATTGAAATGCTTCCCCAAGAAGCAACATGGACTGACTTGTAGGAGCATGTCACAGATGCACAAATATGAAAGGCATTCTAGCACATCTATTTCAAAAATATGTCTAGGTGGATTAGAATTCCAACCAAGACGGATAAAAACAAGAATCTAAAAGTGCATGACTTGGGAGGTATTTCTAAACTTTATGAAACTTTTAAATCTTCAACATCATGTGGGGGAAAAAATGGATCTGGAGAGATTGAGTATCTGTATTTTGAGGACGTCAGGCCACGCACGCTTTGCTTTTGGGGCATCAGATAACACTGGGTCTCACCCTGAATTATGCCTTTCCAGTCAGTCCATCTCTTCCCATTTTCACACGCGTCACTCTCCCTGTTACAATGTCATCAGCATGTTAGTCTCACTGTTCCTATGAACAGTGCTCGAGGAGGTAATTTTTCTTCCACAGATGTCCGGCAACTACAGCATGCCGTAGATATAAAATATGAAAAAACTAGACCCTACACTGGGAATGTCGAATTACAATCCTTGCCTTCATATGTGTCAAAGAGGGATGGTGGCAACACAGCAAACTTTTCAGTTGTAAATACTGCATTTCAAGGACTCCTAGCTATGTCCTCAGCTGTGTAATTACCAAAGTCTTCTCAAAATGCTGTCAATGTACATATTTGTCTTTTGCATACTTATTTCAAACAGAAATCAGAAACAAAGAATGTTCTCCCTCACGAGACATGACAAGGTTCCATTGTAACCAGCATCAGTGCACATATGGTATTTATTCTGGTGTCTGAATATTATTTAAAAGTAAAAACATTATGTATGTGATCCCAGCATTTGGAATGCAGTCAATCTGCACCACAGTGCTATCACTCTGAGGTTACAGCATGTTGCCACGGAGAATATAAATCACTACAAACGTGGGATTAGAGCAGAGCCAGTTTGCTGGCAGTTGGCTGAGGTAAAAATGTTATCAATTTTCCTCTTGTAACAGAAACCTCTTAAACAGAGATTAAAACATTAAAAACACCCTAGACTTTAACTCTTCTTAAAATGAAAGGCTCACTCTAGTTCAATCAGACCTTCTCTTTCATGCAAAACAAGATGACTTTTGCCCATTACAGCAAGCAAGAGAGGGGTTCCCTGCACAAGTTGTTAACACACAAAGATTACTTGAAGGAAGCAGCAATTCTCTCAGTAGAACCAGGCTTTCAAGAGAAGGGAAAAAAATTACAAAACCAAAAGAAGAAAAACTCACTTAGTGCTTTATAGGATACACTAAACTCTCTTCTGGGAAGCGGGGCATTTAAACTGCAATATGGCAGGATTTTAATACCATTTCCCATAAATGATGGCTGCTATGAAAACATCCCCAAAATGTAGAAAAACCTATGTGGAAGGTTTTTTTTTTAATCCAGATTTTCATGCGCACTAGGGCTCCTGTAATTAAGAATCTGTCTAGGTTCATATGATATAAATAAACCCTCAGTTTTCAAAGTGGCTATAAATTTGAATGCTAAATTTTATTCAAAACTGAAGTCAGTTTGCACTTCAGGGAGCAATTTTTTAAATGAAATATAGGAGTGCAAGATCTTGAGAGTGTTCAACCATAGAAATCAAATGGTTGGTTGGTGTCTTTTCAATCAGATAGCAAATGCTTTTCATTCCAGTATTTGGCATGCATACAAATTTTGTGCATCAAGTTACTCTCTTCCTTCTAATCAGTTCTGGTCTTCTGGAGAGGGTGAAGACACTGATTATATATGATTCAACAAAGAATACACACACACTCTTCCTGTACCATCCTCTGCCCCCAAGCCCCATGATAGTAAGGATGCTTATGTGCCCTTAAAATTTCTCTTTCTCATGTCAGTTGTCATTTACATCGAGTTCATAAAATAATGTTAAGACTTGGCTTCACTAAACAAAAGCAAACACAATTTCTGTTTGCAATTCTATTCTTTATCCACCTTGCTGGGCGGGGTCCAGCAAAGTGTGAGATAAGCACTGGAGGTCTAGAAAGCGGGAAGAGGCACCACGTGAGCCGTGCCAGCCGCACCCCCCACCGCCTGGTCCTTTCACTAAAAACATGTATAACTGCTCCACAAGGACCTTGTGGCTTTAGGTGAATGGCCAGAACTTTCGCAAGTGCAAGTAGTAACACACTGATTTAGCAGGGCAAGTAAGAATGAAAAAAAAGGTCATTTGAACTGTTTTATGAATTCGATCTACTTCATGAGTGACTAAAAACCTCCTAAAATATTTCCATCCAAAAAAAAAAAAAACCAAACACATACATTTCAGAAGAAATACATGAAAAGGTACATGCATTTGGTTAGGGAAAAAAAAATCTGGACTATCCAGTGTTAGTACATGGAACCCAGTGGCATTTCTGCATTTCCTTTTGTGCCCTCTCCTCCCTACCTTGGTTTCTACTGTGCCTTTGTGGGAGAGGCAAAACGAACCGGAACTACCTAGTGAACACAACAGGCCCTCCACAATAACGTGTGAGACATTACACTACTGCCTTCTGGCCTCACCCAGACACACTTTCTAGACAGGTTTCAAGCCTATATCAGTGTTGTACCCATCAGAGACTTGACCAATTCTGGATAAAGAATCAAGAGAATGGACACAAGCATGGATACGTGAACAAGTTAACTCTTGATTTTCCCACTGAATTCTAATGACCTTTCATCCTATCCACAATATAGACAAGGACAGAAGGCAATGTCTGATACTTTGCCTATGTCGAATTTTCAAAGAGGATCTCAGAGAACTTTATACAGATTGTTTGCAATACTAAGGACTGAATTTGAATCCCAGCTCTACATGGTCAAAATCTGAGTGTCTTCCTTGTATAGTAGGGACAGGAATGTGAGCCAAGCATGCACTGTTTCTGGACTGATGGAGCTGATTGCCCAGGGTGGGAAACAGATGAGACAATAATCATGAAAACAAGTGTGAAAGTTCCCCTGTGATAGTGTATACCTAGCGGTGGAGGTGACAGCTCACGGCGAGCCAAACTGGACCAGGCTGACAACTGTATGACTTCAGGTGGGTCATTATTCTGTGTCCAGCGGGTCATTTTATGTGTCCATAAAAATGAGGACACCACGGACCTCGAGAGGCTGTTAAAGGGACTATGCGTGACAGCAGAGCTCAAGGTGTCTACACATAGGGCCTGACTGCTCAGTGAAAGTTAGTTTTCTCTTTGCTTTCCTTTTCCACCAACCCCAAGCTCCTACTTGCTCTATCAGGTCATATTCTAGCTTATAAGTACAAATGCTGCTTATTTGTGAACAATTAGAAGTACAAATGATAGAATAGAAAATTATCACAACCCACATTTTCCATTCTATTGACTGTCACACAGGCAATGGCCATAAAGGCTCTCTGTCTTTTGTGAGGCTTTGGGGACAACAAGAAAGAAAATTCAGAAATCAAAACTCTGGATTTTGATCTTCATTTTTTCACTATCTAGTTATATGGCCTTGGAAAACCATTTTCCTTTTAGATTACAAGATGTTCTATTCCAATTTCAAAGAAACATTCTAGAGTTTTGGAGCAGAGTCACTAGCTTGTTAGTGACCTGTAACACTCTAATACTCTGTTCCTGTTTCCTTGATAGGTCTGCTCCTACCCACACTATATGTACACATACATGGGCATGTGAGTATACGTGCACACACACATTGTTTCTCCCAAAGCATTTCAGAGTCTTACTTATCTTGATATCCCCCAAATAATGCCTATAAATGTTCACTGAATAAAGGAATGAATAAATTAATGCACAGCAGGGAAGAGACAGAATTTTCCCTTTAAAAGCCCCAGTGGATCCAAATTTGGTCAGTTGCTCAAAACTGAATAAGTGAAAGGAGCAAGCTGGTTCTACTGGGCAGTTGGTGGGGAAGCATCATACAATATCTGGATCCCGGCTATTAGTATAAGTTGGCTATGCCCAGGGACTTCAGCTGCCATTGTTTTCTCCCAAATTATAAAATTTAGCCTTGGATCCATGGGCTGAAGGGTGGGAGAATTTCTCTTTAGCAGTCTCAAAGGTGCCAGGCTTTTGGAGGAAAGGTTTGATTAGAGGAAATGCCCCCAGGATCACATCTTACAGCCAGTAGCATTTACCATCGGGTTCAAAGAGAATAAATTAGAATCAGAATCTCATCCTTTGCTTCAACAATGGGCCATTTTCTCCTCTCAAAGGAAAGATTTGCCTTAATCCCCCTAAGAATCACCACCTTCAAATCTTATACATTATTTAGTGAATTTTTTTGGGAAAAAAAAATCTCCAAAAAGAAAATAAAGATCAAGTGAGGAAGAAAATGGAAACAAAGAAAAGCTAAATGATTTACCCCATGGTATTCTAGTCTTCTGATATATGTAACCTGAAAATTAAATCTCCAGTTGCAGTCAGCAGACTACCTCACTTTTAAAAAATAAATACAGCCAAATCAGAGTCTTGAAAATATCAAGGCAGGAGGGAGATAAGGCCACATAAGAATTTAATACAGGTAAATTAGAAGACGTACCATTTAAAACAGGGCACCATAAAGCACAATACCACTGTAACTAAAGACACAGTTCAAATGAGTTTCCTCATTCATGTATGTTTTTTATACTCAACATATACTTGCAGTCATGTGTGTACATGTTTGTGAAGATAACCAGAACCTACAGTGCTTAAAATAAATATAATTCAGATAATGTGGCAGTTGTGTAATGAACTTAGGAACATGTTTTTAAATCTTAAATAAATTAAAACTTTTCCCCTTTCTTGATTATCTTGACTTTGAGAAACACATTGTGTAATTTCAGGGGCTGGGATGGTGATGAATCAAACATTTTACAAACCTTTGAAATGCTGATGTATTTGTGGTTGAGGATTCAGGTTTTTTTTCTTCAAACCACCATATGTTTCAAACCCAAACAATCTCTGCCATGCATCAGCTGGACTTTGGGGTTTTATCAAAAATGTGAGTTATTTCAGCCTGATTGGTGGGAGACTCACTTAATTCCACAAGATGACTAGTGCTCCAACATAATAAACTCATTAAAAAGCAAAGAAAACCATACCTCATCCCCACCCCTAACCAACACTTTTGACATTCTTTTTCTAAAAGATAAAGTGAATTTTTGAAAGAATACACACTTTTAACATGGAACCGAGTGAAATTAGGTAGCTACCTTCCTTTCTGAATTCTCTTTCTAGTGAAAAAGAGGAAGTGGAAGGGAGTTGGGGAATGGTCTTAAATTTCAGAATGAAGAAAAAAATGATTTGAAGGTGAAAACCTAGACTATGAGACTGGAGATGTCAAAAGGCGCCACCCAGTGGTGAACTTGAGGAAGTGCAGCCTTCTGAGCTTCGGCACGGGCAGTCTAGGGGAGCCCCACTGACCTCCAGAGAGGGAACAGGAGTGGTTTCCGTACTGCCGCAGCCCTCAGAGCAGCTGCCCTGAAGCTCACCAGCTCGGAATAGGGCGGTGGCACTCAGTATCACCAGCACTTCACAGGTTCCAGCAAACGGGTACGTTACCATCAGTAAATGGGCAGCTGAGCCAGAATTCTAAGCCAAGTCCTTTCAAATCCAGAGCTTTGATGCCGCCACTTAACTTAGAATGGACACAGATCTAGAAGTCTTGTCAAACAATCACACACAACTGCCTGAAATTGGAGTGGTAATTCCGTCTCCTAAATCTCAAGACAGATTTATAGCTTTGTATTTTTTAAAGACAAAACTGTTTGTAATGAAAGATTATTTTCTAAATACATGCATATACATATATATACATGTACATATAGACACATAAGTTTTTATGCTTAAAGAAAACACATATGGTTATTGTGGCAAGTTTGAAAAATACAAATATGAAGGAAAAAAATCACTTAAAAATCTACTTAAAGGTATATCTATTTCTAACCTCTTTTATCTTTTTTCATACATAGAATGTATTTTTATATTAAATTGGGCTCATTCCATATTTTAAATGTTTAAGTCAATATTTAATAACAAAATATAATTTTATGTAGAATGATTAGCTTTCAAAACATTAGAAAGGGCATAGGAATACCCCAACCTTAAGTAAGTAGTGGTGTAAATTGAGGGCTTCTAAACAAATGTTTCAGAGATGGCTGCTCCTCTTCTCCTTAATCTATCCAGGTAAGGCCTAAATAGCTGGTGTTACAGAAAAGAGCAGTGAAGACACAATAAACCTGATTCTAACATCAGTGCCTGCAGGATATTCAATAGGTTGCTCACCTCAACAAACCTGCTTCTCTTTTGAACATCTAACATGGCCACCTTTGTCCTGCCTGACTCAGAACTTTATCAGGAGTCCATGAAATGATGGAAATGCAAACTCTCTGTGAATTACACTGTTACACAAACATTCTTCAAGGTTCTTGGGATCCTCTACTAAGGTCCTCAATTAACTACTAACTAAGGTAGTCAGCACCTGCTAAGCACTTTCATGATTCTCTTTTCTCAAACTGAATGGTACGACTCTCTTTTTGAAAACTGAACAGATGTGTAATTTCCTGGCTTGGTTCTTAATTATCCATAAGGATTAAACACAGAGTTTGCCTTTCATATAGGTCCCTGACTGCCCTGCCATACTGTTTGATGTCTAAAAACTCACTGTTTCTTTTTATTCTAATAAAGTGTTCCACCCATCTAATCTGAGATAATTACATCCCCCCAATGGTACCTCACTGCTTGATGTGGGGATCACTGTGTCACTTCTCATCTCTGAAAATGTCACTGTCCTTCCCAGTGTTTCCAAAGCATCTTCCCATTGTTATCTGGTAATACAGGACAGAAATGGTCTGAACTTAACAGAAGCAGAAGATATTAAGAAGAGGTGGCAAGAATACACAGAAGAACTGTACAAAAAAGATCTTCACGACCCAGATAATCATGATGGTGTGATCACTAATCTAGACCCAGACATCCTGGAATGTGAAGTCAAGTGGGCCTTGGAAAGCATCGCTACGAACAAAGCAAGTGGACTGCACTCATCTCACATGCTAGTAAAGTAATGCTCAAAATTCTCTAAGCCAGGCTTCAGCAATACATGAACTGTGAATTTCCTGATGTTCAAGCTGGTTTTAGAAAAGGCAGAGGAACCAGAGATCAAATTGCCAACATCCGCTGGATCATGGAAAAAGCAAGAGAGTTCCAGAAAAACATCTATTTCTGCTTTCTTGACTATGCCAAAGCCTTTGACTGTGTGGATCACAATAAACTGTGGAAAATTCTGAGAGAGATGGGAATACCAGACCACCTAACCTGCCTCTTGAGAAATCTGTATGCAGATCAGGAAGCAACAGTTAGAACTGGACATGGAACAACAGACTGGTTCCAAATAGGAAAAGGAGTACGTCAAGGCTGTATATTGTCACCCTGCTTATTTAACTTATATACAGAATACATCATGAGAAACACTGGACTGGAAGAAACACAAGCTGGAATCAGGATTGCTGGGAGAAATCTCAATAACCTCAGATATGCAGATGACACCACCTTTATGGCAGAAAGCCTCTTGATGAAAGTGAAAGAGGAGAGCGAAAAAGTTGGCTTAAAGCTCAACATTCAGAAAATGAAGATCATGGCATCCGGTCCTATCACTTCATGGGAAATAGATGGGGAAACAGTGGAAACAGTGTCAGACTTCATTTTGGGGGGCTCCAAAATCACTGCAGATGGTGACTACAGCCATGAAATTAAAAGACACTTACTCCTTGGAAGGAAAGTTATGACCAACCTAGATAGTATATTCAAAAGCAGAGACATTACTTTGTTGACTCAGGTCCATCTAGTCAAGGCTATGGTTTTTCCAGTGGTCATGTATGGATGTGAGAGTTGGACTGTGAAGAAGGCTGAGCGCCAAAGAATTGATGCTTTTGAACTGTGGTGTTGGAGAAGACTCTTGAGAGTCCGTTGGACTGCAAGGAGATCCAACCGATCCACTCTGAAGGAGATCCGCCCTGGGATTTCTTTGGAAGGAATGATGCTAAAGCTGAAACTCCAGTACTTTGGCCACCTCATGCGAAGAGTTGACTCATTGGAAAAGACCCTGATGCTGGGAGGGATTGGGGGCAGGAGGGATTGGGGGCAGGAGGAGAAGGGGACGACAGAGGATGAGATGGCTGGATGGCATCACGGACTCGATGGACGTGAGTCCGAGTGAACTCCGGGAGTTGGTGATGGACAGGGAGGCCTGGCGTGCTGTGATTCATGGCGTCGCAGAGAGTTGGACACGACTGAGTGACTGAACTGAACTGAACTGAACTTCCAAACAGAATATTTTTCATTATTTTTTATTTTTACAGTTACACCATTCATAACACTGTGTCTTTATCACTTATTGCCCCACCTCTCTTCTGACCTGTTCTATAGGACTATCTTATCCGGAGAAGGCTATGGCACCCCACTCCAGTACTCTTGCCTGGAAAATCCCATGAACAGAGGAGCCTCGTAGGCTGCAGTCCATGGGGTCGTGAAGAGTCGGACATGACTGAGCGACTTCACTTTCACTTTTCACTTTCATGCATTGGAGAAGGCAATGGCAACCCACTCCAGTGTTCTTGCCTGGAGAATCCCAGGGACAGGGGAGCCTGGTGGGCTGCCATCTATGGGGTTGCACAGGGTCGGACACGACTGAAGCAACTTAGCAGCAGCAACCACCTTATCAATCAGATCCAATCAATAACCTTCTATTACTATATTTCCAAGATACCAATCTATAAATTGAAGGTCAAGAAGCAACAGTGAGAACTTGACATAGAACAGCAGACTGGTTCTAAATCGAAAAAGGAGTATGTCAAGGCTTTATGTTGTCACCCTGCTTATTTAACTTATATGCAGAGTACATCATGAGAAACACTGGGCTGGATGAAGCACAAGCTAGAATCAAGATTGTGGGGAGAAATATCAATAACCTCAGATATGCAGATGACACCACCCTTATGGCAGAAAGCAAAGAACTAAGCCTCTTGATGAAAGTGAAAGAGGAGAATGAAAAAGTTGGCTTAAAACTCAACATTCAGAAAACGAAGATCATGGCATCTGGTCCCATCACTTCATGGCAAATTGATGGGGAAACAATGGAAACAGTGACAGACTTCATTTTTGGGGGCTCCAAAATCACTGCAGATGGTGGCTGCAGCCATGAAATTAAAAGACACTTGCTCCTTGGAAGAAAAGTTATGACCAACCTAGACAGCATATTAAAAAGCAGAGACATTACTTTGCCAACAAAGGTCTGTCTAGTCAAAGCTATGGTTCTTCCAGTAGTCATGTATGGATGTGAGAGTTGGACTATAAAAAAAGCTGAGCATCAAAGAACTGATGCTTTTGAACTGTGGTGTTGGAGGGGACTCCTGAGAGCCCCTTGGACTGCAAGGAGATCCAACCAGTCCATCCTAAAGGAAATCAGTCCTGAATATTCATTGGAAGGACTGATGTTGAAGCTGAAATTCCACCTGATGTGAAGAACTGACTCATTTGAAAAGACCCTGATGCTGGGAAAGACTGAGGCCAGGAGAAGGGGACAACAGAGGATGAGATGGTTGGATGGTATTACCAACTCAAAGGACATGAGTTTGAGTAAGCTCTGGGAGTTGGTGATGGGTAGGGAGGCCTGGCGTGCTGCAGTCCATGGGGTCACAAAGAGTCAGACATGACTGAGTGACTGAACTGAACTGAATCTATCTATCTATATATATATGTTCTTACTTGGTAAGTCAATTTGTCCATTTAATTTTACCATGACTAATACTAGGTAAGGGCTCTCATGTTCAGTCTTGCTGGGCTTTATCTCTTTCTTTCTCATGTTTAAATAAAAATTCCTTTTGTCTCATCTGTATAGAATACCATAAATGCAACAATAAGCCCAAGCCAGAGAGAACTGCACACGTGTCCACACACACCCTGAGCAAGAGTCTGCTGTCTTAACACATCCAAATACCAGGACCAGGACACTTGGAGTAGATTATTACACTTACAGAGTGAGTGTAGAAATATCCACCAAGTCACCACCCTTCAAGTTATAAGCAGTAAATGATTTAACTAGACCTGCTACAATTCTCTGAAGAAATATTTTCAAAACAACTAAACAAAAAAAACTTTCAATCAACTTGAGTCCTATCTCTGTCAAGCTACTTTTACTCCATCTCATTTGACTGCTCCCCACCCCTTTCCTGTACCAGTTTAGATTCCTTCTGGGTTAGGGAAGGGCAGGAAAAGGGAAGAGTAGAAGATTGGCAAAATGAAAATGGAAGGAGCAAAAATAAACAGTGAAAGGGATTAAAAAGACATTTGCTTGTGAGGCTGATCAGAGTAGGGGTGAACTAAGGAAAAATTATCAGAAGACTCTAAAATTTCTTTTCCCCATGAGGGCGGCGGGGGGGAAACCCATGCTACATGTTATGCTTTGTTTGCTTAAATTTATGATAGCAGTGTCAATATACATCTTGTTCAATAATCCATAATCTTGAGCCCTTTTCATTCTCCCCAACAGCTGCCCCACACACACTTAGCACTGTTCACAGTGTCCTTGCTTATAAATCTGTCCTAGTTCTTCAAGGCGTGGTTCAAATCTCCTATGAACTATAAGGTTACCCATGACTGCTCCACCCCATAGGTCTCTCCCATCTGAAAAATCATTGAGCAGCTGCTAATCCTGCTGGTTACTCCTTCCAATTGGATGAGATGCTTCTCTGGGGCCGGGAGCATGTCTCACCCACCAGTACAACCACTTCTCACACAGAATGCTGATGCCAGCAGCTGCTCAGATCAATGTATCCCTACATCCATCTAACAGGCATTTATTCCTCAACACACAAGGCTACCCCTGTCACCATACTAGGGTCCAGTTGTCCTGAAGTATAACTGCTGCTCCTTTTTGTTTGGCCAACTGAGCTCTCCTGGAGGATAACTGTGGCTCTTCAGCCAACCCTCCCAGAAAGCCCATCTAGAAGTGGTCATCGGAGCCCAGCAAGGAGCCTGGCTCCATGCCAAAGACTCCCATGATGCCAAGGGCTGTCTGGGTCTCCAAGGAGGGTTTCCAGGAGTAGAGTGCTCCTCTGATCTCTGGGTTGGGAGGATCCCCTGGAGGAGGGCATGGCAACCCACTTCAGTATTCTTGCCTGGAGAATTCCCATGGACAGAAGAGCCTGGCAGGTTGCAAAAAGCCAGACATGACTGAGCGACTAAGCATAGCACAACTGCTGGAACAGTCCTGATTCACCCCCTCCAGTGTATAAACTTGCCTTTTTGAGGCGCAGAGGCAGCATCACCACAATAACACCCATACCACTGGGGAACCAGAGAGCCCGAGTAATTAACCACATCTCTGTGATGTGGTTAGAGAGCAGGGCTATAGATATATAAATCTTCATCATTCATCACAAATGCTCAGGGCAAAAACACCTTTAGCATGTTTTTGTGCTTTAAAAAAAAAAAATGTTTCAAAGAAAGAAAATTACTTACTGCCTTCCCATGTACAATGGAGAAGATTCAAAGCTCCTTCTACCCTCTTCCAGTGCGCCAGATGGAAGAATGCGTATGCTATTGCTTCACTGTCCCCTCGCTTCAGGATGTGTTCTGGGGGCAGGATTAAGCTTTTCATTTCTAGTAGGTACTGAAATTTAACAAAAGGCAGGAGACAGATGCGTTAATACACAGTAATTTGGAATTCAGTATTGAAAATGGAGAGGTTAATTTCCCCAAAGCCGTTGTTCATAAGTGTTTCCTCAAACCTGCAACCTCATTACCACATTTGAGGGCAATTACAGAAACATCCAGCAATCCAAATTTTGCTGACAGATAATTAGCCTTGTACTAGTTTCCTACAGTGAAGATCAGAGGCTTTCAGGCTAAGATATTCTAATCAAAGAAATATATACATATAGCCTCAAGCAGAAAAAGGAAAATTTAGAAGATACGATCATTTAGTATAATTTTGTAAGCAGAAGGAAAATACATGAAACACACACATGAAGGTTATGAAGTCATACGCCTAAACCAACTGTTGTAGAGAGACGAGGATGACAAGCACTGCCCATTAGTTTTTCTACACAGATCTATCAAGGAGAAGGCCAGGGTCCTGTGGAAAGGGTCATCTGTAGCTCCTCAGATGCTGGGGAAGGAGGGGTGGCAGACTGGGCACAGGAAGGCCCAGAGGGAGGGAGTAGAACAGACCCCAAAGCATGCTCTTCCTTTGGCTCCTTTCAAACACTTCAGGGGCCTCAAGAGCACAGGGAGAGGATGGATATTCTTCCTGGGGGCTCACAGAAGACTAAGTTTCTGTCTGTATTCCTTTGTGTTTACTACAGAATAGAAAGGGAAGCAAATTCAGGCTGGTATTTTATATTTGCAAAAGCTCACTGGTCTTTGCTGGCTGGCCTTCCCCATGCTCCACTCCTCACCATCTCCCCTTTGAATCTGTCCCCAGCACACAAACACACACCCAACTGCCAACCACAGTCACAACAACCCAGGCATCTCCTATCAAAAGGAGATTAGCAGACCACGGAGGGATGTGTTTCATGAAAACAGCACCACCACAGCGATTGGAGGTGCTATGAGAAGAGATGTCCAACACAACTTTAATGTCAGAAACAACCGTCTGGATTCATGTGTTGGAGGAAATTTATGAGAGAGGGTGAAGAGTGGAAGAATCCAAAGACACAGAATGGAGGCTACGAGACACCCATCAGCATTTCCTTCTCATCTCACTGTACACACTGGGCACGAGGGTGCAGTGGCCTTAAGCTCCCTTGCCTCTAGGCGTGTTCGGTGTCAGGGCACACTGCCCAGCAGGAGCCGAGTGGACACATTCTGGCCTCTGGGTTCAGCAAATGAAACTTCCCTTGCTCTGGGTCTGATATCTGAAGAGAACTCTGAGCCTCAAAGCAGGAAGAGCAGGAAGTGAGAAGGCTCACCCCAAGGGCAGCAGAGAGCAGCCTGCACCTTTACCCTTGTGGAGCGAATGAGTTTGAAGGCCCTCCTCCAGAGAAAGACCTCTTCCCAGGCTGGTCCATGAAAGGTGGTCATTAGTTTGATGAGAGCTCCTTGGGTATGAGTTCATATGCTTTTTTGAATTCTACATGTTATTGCTTTCTTCCTTCATCTTGCTTTAAAACACTGCACAACACAAATCTTTTGGGAAAGATAATGATTTTGAATTACCTACTAATCATACTAGCACTGTATCTATAATAAATATCAATCATAATATAAATACAAAGGTGAACTTTACATTCAGAGATATTTGGCTATCATCTTGTGATTTTACCTTAACAGAAGTTATATCATATGCTGCCACTGCCCATGATGATCTTAGAAGGACCCAAGAGTCATAACTTATAAAATGCTCTGAGTTGTGTTGATTTTTTTCAAAGTTAGAGAAGGAAGACCTTTTGGTCACTCTCAATAATCATCAAGAGATCAAAGGAAAGGGAAAACTTCTTGCTTAATGAGTGCCCTAGAATAAGATATTGATTTCTGAGTTTCTAATAACCCTGATGTTGGGAGGGATGGGGGGCAGGAGGAGAAGGGGACGACAGAGGATGAGATGGCTGGATGGCATCACCACCTTGATGCACATGAGGTGGGGTGAACTCCAGGAGCTGGTGATGGACAGGGAGGCCTGGCGTGCTGCGATTCATGGGGTCGCAAAGAGTCGGACACGACTGAGTGACCGAACTGAACTGAACTGAATAATTATTTATGGCCTACCAAACAGTCAACTTTTATAGAAGGATCATGTTATATGACCTTTGAAACAAACTAAATATGAAAACCACTATTTCATGTACCCCAGGAAAACAGAAACCTCAAGTTCCTAAGGATTGGATGGTGGTTGAAAGAAAAGTGTAACTTACCATACCTTTTCATTTCTATGATTAGGAAAGGCTTTCAAAACCATATCATTAAGCATCTGTGAGAGAACCCTTCTCTTGGGCTAAAGAACCTTCAGGAATAGGAGCACCTGAGAAGAAGTGGGCCTGGTAGACACCCACAAGTGGGTAGAAGCCTAAACAAACCAGGAAGGGGTGTGGCAGAAGGAACTTGGGGAAGGAGGGAAGACTTTTAGAAAATTATCTACAAAGGGATACATTAGATCTGTGTTGTCCAACGTGATATCCTCTATTTAATGTGCATCTATTTCTACATTAAAATTAAATTAAAGCTCAGTTCCTCAGGCCCCACTAGCCGTATTTCAAGTCCTGAAGTGCCATATGGGGTTGATGACTACACCGCTGGACAAGGCAGACATTCCCGCGATCACAGAAAGTCCTTCTGGACAGCACTGATTCAGACAATGCGAGTTTCTAATCTCCAAGTAATTGAAACCATTTATAACAGGAAAAAATTTCACAGATGTATGTCGAATCTACTGATAATAAACAATAAGGCAAAAAGTTAGAATAAGTAGTAATAATACAAGAATTCATTTAAAAATATTACTGGCCACCAGGGTGTCTGCATAATATCTGGAAAGCAGTAGTGCACATGTGTATGAGACAACTGGTTCACTCAGCCTGTTGACTGAATGTGGTGCATATGGCTTCAAGGACACTGTCCACAGCCCCCAGTATGGGCTGTGAGGTAATGCTCTGTTTCTCCTCTAAGCTCCCTCTGATCTCTGTGTATGTGTACTTTTCACACACCACCTTAGATTCGTTATATGTCTCAGCTCAGGCATAAGATCCCAAAGAACATGAATCTCATTTCCCAAGAAGTCTCTCAAAATGAGCATCCCTGGCCTTATCAGCCTCATGAGACGAAGCAGTGCAGCTCACCAAGAAAACTCAGCTGCCTTCCCATTGCATCTACTTAATGGCATAAACAGGTTTTGTCTATAAAGGAGATTTATATTTGTTTCAAACAAAATGTTGGCACTAACCAAATAATGAAGGCTAATAACAACAGTGTGTTATGTTTCTGGCCTGGTTTAAAATGGTTGGCAAGATTAGTTCTCAACATGTGCAACATTTAAATTAGAAAGGCATGGAACAACATTTCACATCTTACTTGTCCAGAGAAAAATAAATGGAAAAGGGCAGATCCCTATCCACAACTATGCAGAAATCAATTAGAATAACTGTAGCTTGCAAATCAGAGAACACTCCCTGCCTGTCTACAGCAGTTCCTTGGCTTCGATTAGCTAAGCCAGCATTCTGCGCTATCTTGCCTGCCATCCTGCCTCTGACTTCCTTCCCAGATTCTCAAATCACATTGCTCTTGAAGCACATGCTTCTAAAGGTTTCGGAAGCAACTTTTCAAAATCTGTTTGTGTCAGAATCTGGTTCCTAAGCTCAAGATAGGAACATAACACATTAGCACAGATGAAGAGGAGCTGAGTGGTGTCTGCTTATGGAAGTCTGTGAGCAGAGGCTGATTCACCTGTCGGGAAAGGTGTAGGAGGGAGGTGCCCTGTCATAGGCTACCCCAGGTGACTGCTTCTCTTCTGTTAAGGTCTTAAAATTCTATAATAATTAGAGTGAACATGATTCCAAAGTTATCCTTCACACAGATATTAATACCAAATAGTCCATACTCCCTTTTTGGATTTTCAACACTGGTAACAGCAGAAGTCCTATGAAAATAACTGGCAAAAACATGGGACTAAGAAAATGAGAAAGAACAAATTAATTAGACTACAGTATATTTAGATGAAGCCTATCATTTTCCTCATTCAAAATCAGGTAGTGGAAGAATAGTTATTAGCATGAGGAAATGTTCATGATATATCACTAAATGAAGAAAGAACAAAACAAATGTATCACACAGATTGTGATTTTGGTAATATAAATGTACGTGTAGTAATTAAAAGCATTGGAAGGTCACAGATTGAAAGTTAATGGTGGAAAATACTTGATCTTATGGAGATTTTTCCACTTTTTCTATGCTTTCCAAGTTTTCTGTAATAAGCATTTTAATAGTTTATCTCTCTCTACATATATATGTGTGTGTGTGTGTATATGAAAACAAAACTATTTTCTAGACTCACATCAGAAACATAAAAAGCAAATCACACAAACAAGATAACCAGGGAGAGCAATTTTTCATGTCTTCAGTGCTTTGGTGCAACCGGCTCTGAAAGAGGCTTTAAGCTTAGAAATGATGTGTTAAAAACATCAGTAAAGGGCCCAGAGAATAAACTAGTGCTACTGGGAAGTCATGCTGCATCCTCTGAGTTTCAGTGATGTCCACTCCCTGGAGTCAGAAAGACACATGCTGGAATAGAACAGAGATGCCTGAAGAGGGCCGCAGCTTGCTCTGACCATGCTGCAGTGGGGCCTCAGGTGCACAGTCCTTTGCCCCAGTCCCACTGCTCATCTGTTCCCTGCTCCCTTAAACTGCTGCTTCAATCCTGTCTCCACGATTCTGCTAAGAGGCCCCGGGCAAGTTATGCAAGTTTTTCAAACTCAGCTTGCTCATCTGTTAAAACAGAATAATAAAAATACCCTCTTGCTGCTTTAACTTCTGTATACTACATAGGATAATATTTGTAAAGCATTCACACAGTTCCTGGCACATGAGTATTCACTAAATAGAAGCTATTTTTTGCTAACCAACAAACAAATGAAGTATTTAAATTACTGTGGAGGGAAGTTGTGTTTCTGTGGATATATGTCCCACAGATGATTGAATGTGTTTCTCGGTAAAACACTTCAGCAATTTTATAGTAGTAGCAGTTCAGCTAAAGAGAACTGGCTGCCAGGGGTCATCAACTGACCATTATGAAGACAAGCACAAAGCAAAGCTGAAATGCCAAATTCAGCCTGGTGAGCTGTCGTACCACCCACGAGTCCTCTTCTCAATCTCACTGCTTCTTGCTGGTTCACTTACCTATTCATCAGCTACTTTGCTTCATTCATAAAATACAGCATGTCCACAGTATATCCCAAGAAAAATTATGGGAGTGCTGTACCCCAAGAGCACAGATATAGCAGTGGCCACATGTTACGCATACATGCCCAGTCATATCTGACTCTTTGCGACGCTATGGACTGTAGCCCACCAGGCTCCTCTGTCCATGGGATTCTCCAGACCAGGAATACTGGAGTGGGTTGCCATTTCCTCCCCCAGGGGAGATTCCTGACCCAGGGATGGAACCTGGATCTCCTGCAGCTCTTGCACAGGCAAGCGGGCTCTGTGCCACCTGGGAAGCCCAGAGCAGTAGCCACAGTGTTCTCCAATGACACATGTGGGAGGACCCACAGTTTACCCCAAGGGCACGGATATGGGCACATCCACAAGTCACCTCAAGTGCACGGACATGATCAGGTCAGGTCCCTACCTTGGTGACCTTTAATCTTTGTAGGAGTGTGAGTGTGAGAGAGAGAGAGTGAGTATATGTACATGTGTGTGTGTGAGAGTGTGTGTGAGAACATGCATTTGTGCATACATGTACAGACAAAGAAACAATAAAATTCAACATGATGACTATCTTAGTAAGAGGCATATACTTAGTACTAAGGAAGCAAATGAGGAACATTGTCTCTGGGACAGCTTCACAGAAAGAGGAAAATATGAGTCAGTCTTACTAAATAAACAAGAGTTTAACTGTAAAGATGAGGGGAGGTGGAAGCCATTGTAAGGCTGGGCCAAAGCATCACAGGGCATAATGGGTTTGCAATCTTGAAGGGCTTGAGTACTAACCTGACGGGAATGGCCAACTCTGATGAAGCACTAACACATGTCAAGCATACTTATCTCAGGTACTCCTTACAACTGTGTGAGGGAGCTGATATTATTATTCCTATTTTACAGATGAAAAAAAAAAATGGACACTTTGGGAAGTTAAATAGCTTGCCCAGGGTTGCACGATTTGTGTGTGATGGAACCTATCCCGGAACTCAGGTTTCATGCTGCTCTCCAGGGGGTGAAGCAGGAAACGTGGATGTAAAAGGCCTTGCATGATTTGCTCTAAAGTGCAACCTTTCCCCTGAGTTATTCTGTGGTTTTCAAACTGTAAGACCCTGACAATTCTGTTTTGAAGCAAAAAAGAAACATAACACAGAATGTGAAGTTGATGTAAAACAAAGCTGTGGGGGATCTGAAGGGAGGCCCCCAAGAAGGACCGAAGAGTCTAAGAGCTCCTAGGCAGAGTCTGAAAACCCCTGTAGCAGGCATTGGGAAGAGAGTTGGTACAGTTTGTACTGAAGTTTCTCCATAAAGAAATGGGCAAGTCATGTGTAGCAGCACCAGATAGGGAACAGACTAGGGTTAGCAAAGTCTTAAAAAGCTCCTGTCCAAGTGAGGGCCGAGGAGACTGAAGAGCGGGACTTCCCCTGGACTTGCCACCTGGTTGAGTCTGAGGATGAGAGAAGGACGCAAGGTAATTGAGATATTTCTAATTTAGGAAACTACCATAATGGGAGATCATCAGCTAAGATAAAGACACCAGAGGAGGAAGAGGCTTAGTGGTGGGAAGATAACAGAAACAGCTGAAGTGCCTACAGAACACCTCTGGAGTGATGGCCTGAGGGGAGGAGTGAAGGCATGCTGGTCTGGGTGTGCGGGGAGCAGAGAGGCAGAAGCAGCAGGAGTACATGCGGTCTCCCAGGAGGGCTTTCAGAAGGAAAGGAGAGAACTGAGGACCAACCTGAGGGAGGGCAGGGGAGGAAGTGCTGCAGGAGCAGAGCCCGGAGAGGCAGCAGTGGCACAGGGAGAAGGTGGCACAGAGCTAAGATGGCCTCGATCTAGAACGTGGTCAGTGGGACCAGAGGCTGAGGAAACATCAGATAGGATGAGCTGGGGGAAGAGGGGGTTCTCGGGGGGAGTATCCTCTGTGGAAGCAGCTACATTGCTTTTTGTTAAAGAGAGAGACCTCTTAGAAACTTTCTGTTTTTGAGAAGTGTGGCTAAAAACTGGTTTGTGTTCCCTGGGTCCTCCTTTCTCTAATCCACAAAAGCTTTGGAACAAAATATGACTCAAGTCAAAGAAACTTATATTGAAATAATAATATTTCTGAAATGTACCATCGACATACAATATCATAGACACTCTGCCAGGGTATTCTGAGTTTCTGCTTCCACGCTTCAAGCACTTTTAAATGCTAAAACCCACGACACATTTTGTTTCCTAAATTTGATTAAAAAGCAATTTTATACTCTGTCAATCAGCTTTACTAAGATATAAAGGGAGGATTACATTAGTGTTTGCAAGAAACAGAATTTCCATCACTATAACAAGGTCCCGTGGATACACTATTAGCATATACATTTACCAGGATGCTTTTCCCCACAAACCTCTAGAAATCCCCATGAAATTTTAGATTAACATGAGACGAACTTTTCTTTTAAAAAAAAAATGCAAAATGTTTAATGGGAGTGCATTTCTGTCATAACATTCTTCATTCTTCCCTCTACATTTTCTTATGCCCTTCCTTCCATGCTCCTTTTATCATTTAAAAACTAGACCCTCACCTCAAAGTTCTGTGGCAGGCGCCTAGGCTGCCCTGTTGCTGACTGAGGGTCAGGAGTGTGGTGAGCTCCTTTCTGCCAGCACCTTCAAGATGCCTATGCACCCCCTGCAGGCCCCGGGGGTGCCTAGGAAGACAAGCCTGAGATTTAGCAGCACTGGGATTTTGGGCAAGATGAAGAGGAAAGTTTTCCCCCTTTGGTCCTGGTGATTTTTCTTGATTTTTCTCCCTTAACAGCTCCACCCACAGCACCCAAGTAACTCCAACCACCCAGGGCTCAGAATGGGTGTGGGGCCTCCTGTTCTACGGGCAGGACCTCCCGAGTTTGGGACTGCCCTGTGGTGATGGGGGTGGCTCCCAGGCTTTTGTTATTTTTTAAACTGTATAAAGAGGTGCCTTGGGGTTGCAGGGCTACCAGCCTTATCCCAGTTTCAACCAGAGTGATTCTACTTTTAATTAGTTTGTTCACTGAGGTTTCACATAAGATTGCAATAGGGGGGAAAAACTGTTTATTGCTTTAAAAATAATAAATCATTATTAATTAGTTTGTTGGTGTTTGGTTTGGGATTGTTTTGGTGGTGGTAAGTAGGAATGACTGTGCTAGAGTAAGGGTACAAGGCAGAGGTTGGAAATGGGTAACTCTTAATCAGTTACAAGTGAAGGACTTAGCCAGCAGTTACAAACTGGAAATTCATGAAGGCAACAGCTGCACCCGGAACGTGCTAGAGCCTCTTCCAGGTCTGGAGGCTGAGGAGAACCTGTGGTTACTCCAGGTCGAGGCACTGTAGCTCCACTGTTCCTCTCTGGCTATATTTCTTCAGACTATCACAGCCTGTACTTGGCCAGCATGCAAGTGCAGAAACAGCTGAAGGTACAAGGGAAGAGGCAATGAAAGGGCCAGCACATACTGCACACCTACTATGTTCTGAACAAGTTACACAGTGTAATTCCACTTACTTTTCATCAGTCTTATGAAGCCTTTATTCTTATCCCCATTTTATCAAAACAAGAAACCTGGCAGGGAGCTAATTAACTCTTCCTTCCCATGCTTTCCTCTGGTCTTGTGGATAGGAAGTGGGAATTCTTGTTTCAAATACTTTTGAACTTCTCCAATAATACTTGATGAGTCTGCCTACTTATGTTCATACCCCTTGCATCATCACTGTAATTAACATTTTCCCAGTAATAATAGGAACTCTACATAGTAGGCCTGATAAACAAGAATAAACACACACAGCTGATGATGTTCCATGTTACTAGCAGTGGCAAAGAAATACAAACTAAAAGAACAGAATCACATCTGTCTGTACTTAATGAAAATCATAATTTCTATTTTCCTTTCTTTTTTTTTTTTTGTTTTAGACAAACTGCTCCATGCTGGTGAGAGTGTGATAAAATGGAAAAGTAAGAGTCACCAGCTGATGAGAGTGTAAACTGCTATAATTTTTTTTGGTAAGCAATTCAGCAATAAATATTAAGAACCCTGAATGCTTCTGTATGTTATTCAGTCATTCTTATTATGTAAATTTATCCTAAGATAAATTTAATAATCTTAAAGACCAAAAAAAATCTTTATGCCCAAAGACATTCACTAGTTGAGATGACCTCAAACTGATGCCTACAATTAGAGAACACAAAAAAACAAATCATTCTCTTCAACAAATGGTGCTGAAAAACCTGGATATCCACATGCAAAAGAATAAAACTGTACCTGTATTTTACACCATAGGCAAAAATCAACTCAAAATGCATTAAGACTTAAACACATAGGAAAAACTTCCTAACACTGGGTCTTGGCAATGATGGCTTGCATATGATACCAAAAGCACTGGCAACAAAAGCAAAGTAGACAAGTGGGGCTACATTAAAATGAAAAGCTCTTGCATAATCAAGGAAACAACAGAAGAGGCAACCTATGAAATGGGAGAAAATATTTGTAAACCGTATCTGAAGAGAAGTTAATATCCAAATAAATAATGGAACCCCAACTCAGTGAAAATGACCTGATTTAAGAGTCAGCAAAGGACTTGAATAGCCATTTCTTCAAAGAAGACATACATGATCAACAGGTACATGAAAAGGTAACATCAGAGACCATCAGGAAAATGCAAATCAAAACTGCAATGAGATACCACCTCACACATATTAGACTGGGCTTCTCTGTTGGCTCAGAGGTTAAAGCCATCTGCCTGGAATGGCCACTATCAAAAAATTGAATATGACAAGTGTTAGCACGGAAGTGAAGAAACTAGAATTCCTGTGCACAGTTTGGGGACAGGATGTAAAATGGGACAGCCAATATGAAGACCCCTCAAAAAATAAAAAATATGATCCAAAAATCATACTTCTGGGGATTCATCTAAAAGAATTGAAAACAGAATTGAAGAGATATTTGCACTCCCATGTTCACTGCAACATTATTCACAATAGTAATGAAGTGGAAACTAATTTTCCATCAATGACTGCATAAAGAAAGAAAACGTGGTGTATACATACAAACACACACACCATACCAGAATATTGTTCAGTCTTAAAAAGGCAGGAAATTCTGCTTTGTGCAACAAAATGGATGAACTTGGAGGACATCATGCAAAGTGAGATAAACTAGTCACAGAAGGACAAATAATGCATGATTCCACCTGTATGAGGTAGCTAAAGTAGTAAAATGCATAGAAGCAGAAAGTAGAATGATGGTTAGCAGGACCTAGGAGGAAGGAGAAATGCTGAGTTGCTGTTCAGTTGGCATATAGTTTTAGTCATGAAGAAGAAAAGATTCTAGAGATCTGTAGTACTACAATGGGCTTATAGTTAACAACACTATGCTTACACTTGAAAATTTCTTAAGAGGGTAAATTTTATGTGATATACTTTTTATAATGAAAAAGGAAGTAAATCATCCAGAAAATATTTTTAAATTTTTGAAAGCACATGGCTAAAGACTTGGACTTTACTGTGAAGCTAGAGGATAACCATTTTAAGGTCAAAGAACTCTGAAAATCTGATGATCCTCCCCAAGAAGGAGTAAACATACCCCGATTCCCAACCATAAGATTATATTTAAGACTATTTTCTACCTGCCTTTTTCCTATGCATTTTTTTTAATACTTAGGAATCACAATCACACAGCATATTCATGTTTTTGAAAATTAACATGGGACTGTTCAGTTGGAGTATATGGTTGGGAATTAGGGATATATTTACTCCTTCTGGTGACTTCCCTGGTGGCTAAGATGGTAAAGCATCTGCCTACAATGTGGGAGACCTGGGTTCAATCCCTGGGTCAGAAAGATCTCCTGGAGAAGAGAATGACAACCAACTCCAATATTCTTGCTGCACACCCCCCTCCCGCCCCAAAAAGTGGCTCAAAGAAATATTTTTGGCTTCCCTGGTGGCTTAGAGGGTAAAGCATTTGCCTGCAATGTGGGAGACCCGGGTTCAATCCCTGAGTTGGGAAGATCCCCTGGAGAAGGAAATGGCAACCGACTTCAGTACTCTTGCCTGGAAAATCCATGGACAGAGGAGCCTGGGAGGCTGCAGTCCATGGGGTCGCAAAGAGTTGGACATGACTGAGTGACTTCACTTCACTTACTCCTTCTAGATATGGGGGCTTCCCTGGTGGTTCAGTTGGTAAAGAATCTACCTACAATGCAGGAGACGCGGGTTCGATCCTTGTGTTGGGAAGATCCCCTGGAGAAAAAAATGTCAACCCACTTTAGTATTCTTGCCTGGAGAATCCCATGGACAGAGAAGAGCCTAGTGGGCTACAGTCCATGGGGTCGCAAGAGTCAGACACGACTTAGTGACTAAACCACCACCACCGTGACTAGATATGAAGGGATTATGAATGATTTCTTTACTCTTTTCTCAAATATATGTATATAAAAAAGTATAATACCACTATGGAGGGAAATGGAGAAGGCAATGGCAACCCACTCAGTACTCTTGCCTGGAAAATCCCATGGATGGAGAAGCCTGGTAGGCTGTAGTCCATGGGGTCACTAAGAGTCGGACACGACTGAGCAACTTCACTTTCACTTTTCACTTTCATGCATTGGAGAAGAAAATGGCAACCCACTCCAGTGTTCTTGCCTGGAGAATCCCAGGGACGGGGGAGCCTGGTGGGCTGATGCCTATGGGGTCACAAAGAGTCAGACACAACTGAAGCAACTTAGCAGCAGCAGTAGCATGGAAGGAAAAACCATACTTAATGCAGCTTGTAACAAACCAATAATTTAGTCATTTTTTGGACATTTGTCAAAGTGAAATTTATCTTTAGCACCCTGAAGGAGTGAATGCAACATCCTCCAAACCAAAAATGTGTCTCTTCACAGGGAGAGCCTTGAGATGAAGGTGTGGCATACTAAGAGCACATAAACTCATTAACTTAGATCTGTGTAAAGATCACTGATAGAAATGTACCCCTCCTTGTCAGGTTGAGCAAGAGCAGAGCAGGTGGGAAAGCACATCTGTAGGGAAAGCAGAAGAAAAAAACTGAAGCTAAAAATCCATTAAACAATAGATAGCAATACAATGTAACAATACAAAATATAGAACCGAGCTGGCCCTTCATTGGTCCAGCATTACATGGTGAAGGACAGTGAAGCCTGGCATGCTGCAGTCCATGGGGCTGCAGAGTCGGACACGACTGAGCGACAGAACAACAACAACATCATGAGGGAAATCTTCTTTAAAAAGTGGAGAAACTCTCTTTAAACTCAAAACTCCTATTTTAAGCACACTGAATGGGGAACTCCTCTAATGGTTTAAAACTTTGTCTTTTTGAACTGTGTACCCAGGTCTTGAAAATCAGCAGCATGATTAAGATCCTAAGACCCCTCATCAAACTCAAAAGAGGTGACCAGTAGGTACATAATCAGTGTGCTGTAGTGAGAGACCAGAGGGGAAGAATGATTCTGGGATGGGGAGGTACATGCTTCCCAGTGGTGGCAGTGGGGGTGAAGGGTGAGGAGGATGGCCCATTGGAAGGAACTAGGGAAAAATGAAAAGACAAGTTGGATTAGATCATAAGAAGTCCTGAAAAACTATCCAAGGAGTTGACACCTTCTGTAGGGCTGGAAACACAGCTGCACTTCCTCGGGAAGGGAGTAACACAATTTGACGGCAGTATGAGTCTATGGGGTGCTTCCTCCTTATACTCTGCTGCAAGCTAAAGCTTTAGAAATCATGTCTGGAATCAAACAACTTTGAGGCTCTCCTTCAGAACAAAAATCCACAACTTTGTACTATTGTTATTTATTTCTCAGTCCTGTGGTGTGGTTAGGAGCAGTACTCTCTATTCTTTATGTTTGCAGGTGAAGAGAGTTCCTAGGAATAACCCTCCTGGGGTAAATAACTAATATTTATCATTGGACATTGAAATATTAACTATTCTTACTGGGGTTGGAACTAAACTATAAATTTATGGAAGGCAATTCACAGTTATCATAGTTGGTATTTTTTCTCCTTCCAAGCAGGCTGTAATTGGGTAAAACAGCATGTATATACTGAAAATTCCAGGGGTAGGCCACTGAAAACTTCTTGTGAAAGAGGAAAAGAAACTATGGAAGTAAGTAAGACACGATAACACCCTGAAGAAATCTGGATTGTCCACAGGAATCAAGTGCCTGGGGAGGGGATGTGGCTGCCATCATTTAAAGGTTTGTGCCTAGGCTGGTCTGCCACCTGGGGGGATCTGGGAGAGAGTGGAGGGAAATGTTTAAGAGCTAGATAACCCAGAATCAGTTCAGGCTCTGTCATTTACTTACGGTGTAGCAGGGATAACAGTATCACAGTGTTGTTACGAAAAATAAATAAGATGGCATATGTGGTTCAGTTAGCACTGTGCTTGCCACACAGTAAACATTGCTACTGCTGCTGCTAAGTCACTTCAGTCGTGTCTGACTCTGTGCGACCCCATAGATGGCAGCCCACCAGGCTCCCCCATCCCTGGGATTCTCTAGGCAAGAACACTGGAGTGGGTTGCCATTTCCTTCTCCAGTGCATGAAACTGAAAAGTGAAAGTGAAGTCGCTCAGTTGTGTCCGACTCTTCGCGACCCCGTTGACTGCAGCCCACCAGGCTCCTCCATCCATGGGATTTTCCAGGCAAGAGTACTGGAGTGGAGTGCCATTGCCTCCTCTGCAGTAAACATTAACAGATATCAATAATAAACATAACTTTCATAGAATCATTATGAGAGATTTAAGCTTAAAATCTTGGAGGTGTCCCACATGACATTTAAAGTCCCTTCTTACTAAAAGAATCTTAAGTGTTTATATCCTCCATTGATGTCTCATTAGAATTAAGGCTATTCTCTGCCTGAAAAGGCACCCAATATACATACACACCAAGGGAACATTTCATGCAAAAATGGGCTCGATAAAGGACAGATATGGTATGGACCTAACAGAAGCAGAAGATATTAAGAAGAGGTGGCAAGAATACACAGAAGGACTGTACAAAAAAGATCTCCATGACCCAGATAATCATGATGATGTAATCACTAATCTAGAGCCAGACATCTTGGAATGTGAAGTCAAGTGGGCCTTAGAAAGCATCACTACAAACAAAGCTAGTGGAGGTGATGGAATTTCAGTTGAGCTGTTTCAAATCCTGAAAGATGATGCTGTGAAAGTGCTGCACTCAATATGCCAACAAATTTGGAAAACTCAGCAGTGGCCACAGGACTGGAAAAGGTCAGTTTTCATTCCAATCCCAAAGAAAGGCAATGCCAAAGAATGCTCAAACTACCGCACAATCACACTCATCTCACATGCTAGTAAAGTAATGCTCAAAATTCTCCAAGCAAGGCTTCAGAAATATGTGAACTGTGAACTTCCTGATGTTCAAGCTGGTTTTAGAAAAGGCAGAGGAACCAGAGATCAAATTGCCAACATCCACTGGATCATGGAAAAAGCAAGAGAGTTCCAGAAAAACATCTATTTCTGCTTTCTTGACTATGCCAAAGCCTTTGACTGTGTGGATCACAATAAACTGTGGAAAATTCTGAAAGAGATGGGAATACCAGACCACCTAACCTGCCTCTTGAGAAATCTGTCTGTAGGCCAGGAAGCAACAGTTAGAACTGGACATGGAACAGACTGGTTCCAAATAGGAAAAGGTGTATGTCAAGGCTATATATTGTCACCCTGCTTATTTAACTTATATGCAGAGTACATCATGAGAAACGCTGGACTGGAAGAAACACAAGCTGGAATCAAGATTGCCGGGAGAAATCTCAATAACCTCAGATATGCAGATGACACCACCTTTATGGCAGAAAGAGGAGCTAAAAAGCCTCTTGATGAAAGTGAAAGAGGAGAGGGAAAAAGTTGGCTTAAAACTCAACATTCAGAAAACGAAGATCATGGCATCCAGTCCCACCACTTCATGGGAAATAGATGGGGAAACAGTGGAAACAGTGTCACATTTTATTTTGGGGGGTTCCAAAATCACTGCAGATGGTGACTGCAGCCATGTAATTAAAAGACGCTTACTCCTTGGAAGAAAAGTTATGACCAACCTAGATTGTATATTCAAAAGCAGAGACACCACTTTGGCGACTAAGGTCCGTCTAGTCAAGGCTATGGTTTTTCCAGTAGTCATGTATGGATGTGACAGTTGGACTGTGAAGAAGGCTGAGCACCGAAGAATTGATGCTTTTGAACTGTGGTGTTGGAGAAGACTCTTGAGAGTCCCTTGGACTGCAAGGAGATCCAACCAGTCCATTCTGAAGGAGATCCACCCTGGGATTTCTTTGGAAGGAATGATGCTAAAGCTGAAACTCCAGTACTTTGGCCACCTCATGCGAAGAGCTGACTCATTGGAAAAGAGTCTGATGCTGGGAGGGATTGGGGGCAGGAGGAGAAGGGGACGACAGAGGATGAGATGGCTGGATGGCATCACGGACTCGATGGATTTGAGTCTGAGTGAACTCCGGGAGATAGTGATGAACAGGGAGGCCTGGCGTGCTGCGATTCATGGGGTCGCAGAGAGTCGGACATGACTGAGCGACTGAACTGAACTGAACTGATATACACACACACACACACACACGTGTGCACGCATGCACATTTGTGTGTGCATGGCTACTAAAGTATTAGGAAGCAGTCCCAACAAACAGAACATGTATAGAAGATATTACTAGCAGTCTGTATATGTACACATGTACCAGAGGTTTCACTGGAAGGACTGATGCTGAGGCTGAAACTCCAATACTTTGGCCACCTCATGCGAAAAGTTGACTCATTGGAAAAGACTCTGATGCTGGGAGGGACTGCGGGCAGGAGGAGAAGGGGACGACAGAGGATGAGATGGCTGGATGGTATCACTGACTCAATGCACATGAGTTTGGGTGAACTCCGGGAGTTGGTGATGGACAGGGAGGCCTGGCGTGCTGCAGATTGTGGGGTTGCAGAGTCGGACATGACTGAGAGACTGAACTGAACTGAACCAGAGGTTTGTGATTAACTCTGCACATATGAGGTCAGTGATTCATGGGGCTTTTTCCCCATAGAAATGTAAATAATGAGGAGGATCTGGAAACAAGTTTTCTCCTCAGCACAATCATCAGTAAAGCAAAGTGGTGGAGAATCAGTTTATTCCCATGCCCTATTGGTTTAATGACTGGAAGCTAGAGTGAAATCAAATATTCTCAACTTGTTCTAATTATTTCCACTTTTATAAGACTTATATTTTGCAACTAGAATACTAATTGACTGAGTCAAATTCTTCCATGGCAGCTTTAAGCTATTCCTTAGGGCTCTTATTACTCTTCTGGAGGCTCAACCATTTAAGACCATTATCTAGAATTAAATGACAGCTTCAGTTAAAATGTCTAATCAACAAGCATTGTTCCAAGGATTGCTGCAGTTTTCTAGCTTGTGTCTCAGGATGACAAGGCTTAGGCTGGTATAACCAAAAAAGTTAAGACTTAGGTCCCATTCTTGAAGAGCTGCCAACAAGCCAAATATCAATAATTTTAATGATTTACAAACATATGGTGTGCTAAAGTATTTTCAAAGAACTTTAAATATATTATCTCACTTGATCTTCATCACAGAACATAGGAGAGGCTTATATTTTTATCTTCACTTGGAAGACAAGGGAAAACTTTGAGTTCAGAGATGCTAAACTCAAGATCCCATGATTAGTAAATGACAGAGCCAGAGCTGGAACCCAAGTTTTTGTCTCAGAATCTAGGACTCAATTGCCCAATACTGTTTGTAAAAGAGACTTATATGTGCTCATAAAATAGCTATGTAGTTAGAGAATGGCATTCAATAAATATTAATTGATGATCTAAGTTTACTGTAATTCAGGATATTTTCATGATTCATTTTACATTTTAATTAAATTTGATAATACATTTTTAACTTATCTGAAAAGATATTAAATAGATATATATTTTATACCACCCTATATACAATACCTAAGTCTACAAATACTATGCTGCTCATTATCCACTGAGACTACAGTGGATAAATGTATCTTGCAAATGTGGCACTGTGCACCCCTCTTCAGTTTCCTGTTTTGTGAAAAGATGACCATGATCTGAGTAAAATCTTAGGAATGATAGAGCTCACCTATCTCTGTCAGTCTGGAGATCAACAAAGTAAATTAAAGTAGGTAACTCCATAAGTCATCACACAGGCACACATACACACACCCAAAACTCACCCTTTTGCTACAGTACTGCAATAAAACAGCCTTATTTTGTCACTTTTCACCAATGGAAATTTTTATCAGACATTCTGCCAAGAAAACTGTCTTGTACCTGATGTGAACTATAGGAGGTTTCCTAGAGGTCAAAATGTGCTTTATAATATCCAGAAACAGAAATGGCCCTCAGCAATAAACCTATCATGGAG
The DNA here is from genome assembly GCF_014754425.2 of Oryx dammah. NCBI lineage: Eukaryota > Metazoa > Chordata > Mammalia > Artiodactyla > Bovidae > Oryx > Oryx dammah. The sequence continues at coordinate 51,545,925 of NW_024070202.1, forward strand.
CAGGTACTGAAAGACAGGTAATTAATGAACACACACTCTCCTTCTGAATAAAAGATTACAGAAATATCCTCTGCCATGATTTGACTCCCTTAAAATCAAATTGATAAAGAATACAGAGGAAATACTGAATATTTATAAGCTGATCAGTCTTGTGGTTAATAAGACAAATATTTCCTATTAAAATAGCACTCACAAGTCAAAAGAAAACTACTCCATGCTGTGAGGTTTTCATTATTTGCTGGCCAATACTGATTAATTATCATTTACTTATGGGCTTTTCTGATAACTCAGTTGGTAAAGACTCTGCCTGTAATGCAAGAGACCCCGGTTTGATTCCTGGGTCGGGAAGATCTGCTTTGAGAAGGGTTAGGCTACCCACTCCAGTACTCTCGGGCTTTCCTTGTGGCTCAGCTGGTAGAGAATCTACCTGCAATGTGGGAGACCTGGGTTTGACCCCTGGGTTGAGAAGATCCCCTGGAGAAGGGAAAAGATATCACTCCAGTATTCTGGCCTTCACTTCACTTATGGAGAGACAGAATTTCATATTAGTAATTTTTTTTACCACTGCTATTCACAGCAAGGTTCATTTCTCGAGTTGGTTCTAGTAAGACCGTAACTGATGTGCAGTTCCTATCAAATGCATCAGCATCCTTGGGGATCTCCATATTTTGCCAATTTCAGGCTTCCTGATCTAGCCTGCCTAAGCTAGATCCATCAATTTACCTTTACTATAAGAAGCCCCAAAATGGGCCCCAAAGCCTCTTGAATGGAGCTTTTGCTTAAAAAATGAGGCTAATAAGCATAGCCTATGCAGGGCCTCAACCAAAATTCACTGGTTGCAATTCAGTCTTTTTAGAACTGGGTGTATTCGAGACATGACATTGTGGTCACCACATACTCTCTGCTCTCATAACGAGCTCCTATGGGGATTCCACAGACTCACTTTTGGCACGTGAGGATTGAATTCCACAGCTCTATGAATGGCCTCTACCGCATTCATCTCTGCTGTGCTCAGCCCCCGCCGAGATGCAGCCTCAGGAGAGAATCTGAAAAGCAGAAAGACAAACACCATCCAGTTGGGACCACTGCTTGGGCATTAACCCGGAAAGGCATCCACACATCAAGGGCCCAGAAAAACCACAGCGAGCCAAAGGCATGAGCTCTCCAAACCTCCACTGCATCAGACCTCTGAGAGACCCTTCAGACAGAGGCCAACAAAAACCCCAGCAGAAGCAGAAAGCGTGCTTGTGTCTAATCGTGGAAGGAATTCAATTCAGCTGTCAAGTCTCTCTGTCTAAATAGCTAATCTAAGTTTTCTAGGAGGTACCTGCTTAGGTCAGGGGAGGGGGGAGGACTGACAAGGGCAGACAGTGTAGGAAAAAGAGAAAACTAGGTTACAGAAGAGCGCACTTGGTTAAAAACAGAACTGGGGAGAATTTTAAAGGAGGCTCCCAACCCCATGTCAGTGCTGCGATGGAGGGTTAAGTCTTGCAGCTTCAGCAGCAGGCGAGCCTGCTGGGGGCCATTCCGGCAGGGGGCGTGTGCATGCCCAAATTGCGGGCAAGACACCTGCCCGAGTGAATGAAAAAAACCAGACCATGCAATCTCTTTCTCACCTCACACCCAGGGCTAACTCCAGAGCTGTGCTTGGCAGGCAGACACCACAGGGGAAGCTGTGACAACCCTGGCCCTGCCCTCCCAAGCTGGAGTCGCTGTGTAGGGAGAAAAGATGTTGCAGTAGGTACTGGCGATCTACAGGATAAAAAAGAATGAAAGAAAATTACTTCGGTCTTGAAGTGCACACACACTGAACAGCAAACCTGTCTGACACAGCAGAGGCTGTGTTCTTTTCCTGGTATCTGTTTTTCAATGCTCCAGAGGGAGTGGAGTGGGACATGTAAGCGTTTATGAATTCAAAACCAGTTAAGCCATCTGTTCTCTTTCACCTGCAAGTCACCTGGTTCATGGAAATTCTCTATGCCATTGCCACCTGCCTGAATAAAAAGGGCCAAGGTCCCACTGAGATGGTGACTCAAGGTAAAGGAACCCTGGGTGGGGAGTCAGTTTGGAATTGCTGAGATAAAGAATAGGGGATGGCCATCCCCTTTTACTGTATTACATCTCTGTTATGACCCCTACCCCATTCTGGACTGCTGGAGGAAGAGGAATACGCCAAAAAAAAAAAGAATCGAAGAAGGCATTTTTGTGTAAGTCTCAAGCAGGCCTTTTGGTATCTGTGGTCTGGCCAAAAAAAAAGAAAAAAAAAAAAAAAAGGAAAAAAGTCACCTCAGAGGCATGGAATTTCATACAAATCCCTCTTTAGGGACCCATTCACCATTACAGTTCCTGGGGATATGCATTCCCTCCTTCTAGTAGTGAAAGGAAAGATCAGCAGGTTTTGGAAAATGCATGCTTATAAGCAGGGGTCTCACAGACTAAGGAAAACTTCCAGAGAAACCCTCAGACACAAAGCGTCTCCTTCAGTCCAGACTGACAGTACCACCAAGTCACTATGCACTTACTTGTCAGAGACAGCTCTTGCTTTGAGCAAGGCAGCGGTGTAGCATATTGTTGCCGACTTTGGTAAGCTTATATCTGTCAGAGAGAAAAGAAAAGTAGGAGCTGTTATACGTTTGTAGAAACAAAGAGAAAGACTTTTAAATACACTAGCATTTTAATCATATAAGCCTAATAAAGCATAAGTTAAGAATATGTCAATCAATGTATACAGTACACAGCTGTTTATGTATCTGGGTGGTATGTGACAAACAAGGTAATTCATTTTTCTGTAAGTAATTCATGTTTAAAGCCCACCACACTGTTTGGCATTCATCTTCTGTTTTAAAACGTGTATTTTCACATGTTGAGTTTAAGCAGAGAATAGCTATGAATACATAAAATAAATATTACATGAATAGCCTTGATATCAAGAAAGGCAAATAGGACCTCTTTGTTACTTATAAAACTTAAGAGGTATATGAAATACTAAAGTGAAGAAAAAAATATTACCTGGATTTTTTTAAAATATTTTAGTGATAAATCAATTTATTTTAAAAAACTATTATTTAAAATTTTAAACCTGGTTTAAATTTAAACCAGATTTCCTTTGCATTAAGCTTTAAGAAATTTATATTCAGTTTTTTTGTTAACCGTGAGAAGAAAAATATAAAGCTATATACATTTATATATACATATGAAATCTTTATAAAACTATACAATTTTGTTCATTAAAAACCCATGACAAAGCCCCTTTCAAATTAGGAAGCCTAATCTGTTGCCCAGAAAAACAGGTCCTTTTGGTTTGTATAGATAATTTCAGATGGAGGGGTAAGGATGAGTACCAGATTCCATTTACAGGGAATAAAGCGCAGAGTGCAACTAAGAGTAGATAAACTCAGAGAGGGTAGTCCCTTGATAGGGGGCAGATTTGTATTTAAATTATGATCTTATTTCATACCAGAACTGTATTTCTTTAACACTCATAGTAATTTATACTACTATGACATAGAAATACTTTCTTAATTCAGACCAGGTAAAAATATGCCATTCTAAGGTGCTACAAAATTCACTCTAGGTTAGAAGAACTCTTAACACTTGGAATTCTCTTCAAGTTTCTTGTAGGGCTGTTTTCAACTTTAGAAGAAGGACATTATAGTAGGAATAAAAAGGAAAGTCCATAACTAGACTTAAGACAGCAGCAGGAGAAACTAATTTCATAAAAGAAAAACAATCTCTCATTCAATAACCAATATCTACCACCAACTTCAGCATGAGGAATTTCTCCTTGAAGGAAATTTCAATGACATTGATAAAATACAAATAATCAGAGAAAATACCAATACAGAATTGAAAGGGTCAGATGTCTCTGCAATTCTGATCTCATAGTTATAGTCAAACAAAACTTCAGCATCGTAAGCACAGTATAAAATGTGCTTGTGACTAAGGAAAAAAAAAAAAAGGTCAGACACTCATGGATTTGTCTTGTTGTTTTTCCAATATCTGAATATTTAACCACTTCCCAGTGGTGAAGGACAGAGGATCCTGGTGTGCTACAGTCCCTGGGGTCTCAAAAGTCAGACAGGACTTAGCAACTGAACAACAACAGTATGGGAAATCAGTCCAGCAATCAATTGTCTTGTTTGCTAGGGTCCACTTATTGACTGTTATTAGAAGATAATAAAAAAAATTGCAGATAATACACATTCTACTTAAAAGTTTAAACCTTTTTCTCTTTTTTTAAGTTCAGACCTTTCGTTTAAACATTATCTAAGCCTGGTTTTCAGGCTTCCCAGGTGGCACTAGTGGTAAAGAGTGAAGTGAAATTAGCTCAGTTGTGTCTGACTCTTTGTGACCCCATGGACTGTATAGTCCATGGAATTCTCCAGACCAGAATACTGGAGTGGGTAGCCTTTCCCTTCTCCAGGGAATCTTCCCAACCCAGGGATCGAACCCAGGTCTCCCGCATTGCGGGTGGATTCTTTACCATCTGAGTCACAAGGGAAGCCCAAGAATACTAGAGTGGGTAGCCTATCCCTTCTCCAGCAGATCTTCCAGACCCAGGAATCAAACCGGAGTCTCCTGCATTGCAGGTAGATTCTTTACCAACTGAGCTATGAGGGAAGCCCCATAGCTTCCCTCATGAAGAACCCTCCTGCTAATGCATAAGACATAAGAGAAGCGGGTTCAATCCCTGGGTCAGTTGGGAAGATCACCTAGAGGAGGGCATGGCAACCCACTCCAGTATTCTTGCCTGGAGAATCCCATGGTCAGAGGAGCCTGGCAGGCTACATTTCATAGGGTCACAAAGAGTTGGACACAACTGCAGCGACTCAGCACGCATGCAAGCTCTGTTTTCACCCTTCATAGAGTGATCTGTGCTCCTTCTGTGTCAGTCTAGAACCTTTCTATGAAATGGGAACAAAGGATTAGTCCTGGAAAAGAGCTAAAACTGAAAATAATGGTCAAAATTATTTGAAGGTGGCAGCCCAGGAGGAAGCCTCACTTGAAAAACGAAAGAAAACCTGCTGCTAAGGATTTAGCTTCTCAGGGAGAAGGATCAGGTTGTTTTGAAGCAAAGGAATACATTCACCTAGTTGGAAATGCAAAAACATATATATGACTGAGGTGTTCCAGCAGAATATTAGAGATGCCTAATCAAAGGCAATCTTTAACCCTTTCACTCCTATAGATAAGACATTCACAACTCTGCAACATTACAACTACTATGGTATATTTTCCCCATTTAAAAAATGTTTACCCTTATTCTTTCATTGTATGTGAAGATGTTGGTAGTATATGTGCATGATCATACTACTTAATTTTAAAAAATATATTTTAGTCAGTATCAAATGGGGGAAGGAAAAAATATAAATACCACAATTCTCCACTAGTGGCAAGTTTATTTCATTTGTTATCTCTTTAGTATACTATTTTGCTTTCACTGTTAAACAAAAATGAAAAACTAGCAAACAATTCTTGCATAACTTACTTATATAGTTTCAATATTTTTATTTTAATTCTGTCAAAGCAAGACATCTATTTGGTAATGGCAATCTGTCTCTAAGGAGGGATGAATCATTATAAAGAAATTGATCCTAAATATCCCTTCAGGTAAAGCATCTTGTTCAAATAAGGCTTTCTTTTAAAACATATCTTTGTAAATGATGCTTATTTCTGACAACATAAATCAAATGCTTTAACATTTTGCCTACCCAGCAATTCTACATCTAAGGCTTTATCTTAAGGGAAGTCAACATGATTGTGCATGAAAATTTAACCTTAAGGATGTTGATCACAACATTATTTCTAATGGTAGAAAACTGCAAACAGCCTAAATGTTCAATCATAGGAGAAAGGCTAAGGTGCTACACCATCCACAAGGCGCAATTCTGGGCAGTCATTAAGTTGTATGGTAGATAAGTATTTATTTAATGAGCTGGGAAAGTTTTGCATTATTGTGTACACATCAATAAGTAAAACAAGTTTACAAAAATTATGACTTCACATATTTTAAGAAAGGCATTTATATACAGAGAGATAAAAAGGCTAGAATTATACATATGAAATATTAAGTTTTATTTCTGGGTGCTGGGATTATAGACAATTTTCTACTGTTTATCTGAATTTCCAAAGCTTCCTGTGATGTGCATGTAATAAGTGAATTTTTAAAGGATAATGATGATGCTAAATAGAAGGATTCTTTTTACTAACTGCCTGAAGCAAGATCATGGGCAAATACATTGGTAGAGCCAGACACAGACAGCATAAACAGACAAAGGCAGAACTTACACAAAGTGCTGTCAGCCCTGCAGATCTAGAAAATGTATTTACATGCCTTTAAAAAAGTTAGTGTATTCTTTTGCAGTGTGCAATTGTTAACCATATTTTAATCTAATAACTGCCTAACATCTAAATCAGAGGCAGGAACTGCATGTTTTGGCACAGTTTTTAAGAAAAACCATATACACTACCTTTAAGAGAAAGCTAATTACTACAGGCTGCTTGCCCCTTAAGCACTGCCTTTTTCATTTGGTAGGGAAAATAAAAGACTGAGACTTGCTGGGTTGCTGCCTATTATAATTTTTAAAATTATTATTTTGAAATAATTATAGTGTCACAGGGAGTTGTGAATATAGTACACAGAGTTCTGTGAAGCTTCCCTCAGCTTCCCTCAAATGGTAACAACTCACAAAACTGTATAATGATATAAAAAACCCAGAGACTGACACTGGTATAGTACTATTAAATCAATTACAGACCTTATTCAGTTTTCACCATTTTTTACATGCATTCCTATAAATTTGTGGTTCTATGCAATTTCATCCCAAGGCTAGATTCATGTAACCACCACTACTATCAAAACATACAACTTTCCCAAAGGAATTCTCTTATGCTGGCTCTTTATTTGTACCCTTCTCAACCATACCTGTCCCCCAGTGACCACTAATGGTAAGGGGAACAGAGTGACTAACAGTAGTGATGAAAATGGTAGTGTCAGAAGTTTAAAGCAGGAAATAACACCAAATAAGATGCTTTCCTATACTTCTTATAATTTATTCAGAAATTTTATTTTGAGGAAGAGACTTGAAATTATTCTAAGTCCAATTAGTATGAAGAGACTCTAACTATGCAGTGCTTTTCCGTCTACCACTATTGCCAGAAAGTCTCTTTAAGGATTAGAATCCAAGGAGGAAACGAAAGGAAATAATGAGGCATCACATATTTCCATTACTCATTATAGGAAGAAGGAATGCTGATGTTTCTCACTTAAGCAAAGCTGAACGGCTGGCGTTACTTTTCCTTCCACTTCTTTGCCATCTTGTGGTTCATATAGATCCTTTTATGAAGAGGGAAGAACTTTCTCTAAGCATCTTAGGCATGTAAAATCAAATAGACATGAAAGACTTTAATCAAAAGCTACAGTCTCGAACTCCACAGAATTAGAGTCACAGTGTATGTACTTTCATGTCAGGCTTCTTTCATTCCAAATGATATTTCTGAGGCTCATCGATGTGGTAGCGTACATCAGTATCTCATTCCTTTTTATTGCTGAGTAGCATTTCATTGTGTGAACATACCACAATATGTTTATTCTCTTGCTCATGGCTATTTGGATTGTTTTCCAGTTTTTCACTATTATATAGAAAGCTGTTGTTATCATTCTTGTGTTTTTTCTGATTAAAAAAACCCTCATTTTTCTTGGATATATAACTGGAAATGGAATTTAGTCAGAAGACAGATAAATGATTGGTGGAGAGTACTCCAAAGAGGTTGTGTAAAGTTTGCAAAACTAATATATGGTGAGAGAAGTCAGAAAAATGGTTACAGCTGGGTTGGAGGGGAAAATTCTATGATCCTGGATGGTGATCACAGACGTGTGTATACATAACTGGTGGCTCAGATGGTAAAGAGTCTGCCTGCAGAGTGGGAGACCCAGGTTTGATCCCTGAGTCAGGAAGATCCCCTGAAGAAGAAAATGGCTACCCACTCCAGTATTCTTGCCTGGAGAATCCCATGGAGTGAGGAGCCAGGCAGGTTACAGTCCATGGGGTCACAGAGTCGGACACGACTGAGCAACTTTACTCACTCACTCATACACAACTGAAAAGTCATCCAGCTATATGTTTAAGACTTGTGCATGTTACAGCACATAATTTCAATTTTAAAAAGGTGAAAAAAAAAAAGCCAAACCTATGATCCTGAAGCTGTCTTCTCTCCTTTGCCTTTTATCACTTTGGCCCCTCCATTCCCTCTATGCATCCTTATCTAAAAACTCCTTCTTAGTTTAATAAACAGAATCTGATTATTTCTCAAGCTGACCTTTCAACTATTAAGATGGTTAAATTATCTCCTCTAAACCTAATCTTTTCCAGAATAAATACTTCTAGCCCTTTAACTGAAGACACAGTATTCAGAACTTCTCACTTATTTTTATTACAGAGCCATAAGTGATTTCAAAATATGAGATTTACAACTGTAAATAATCCTTTGGATCCCTGAAACCTGACCAGTACAGAGCCAGGGAAACACGCAGCCTGAGGAGCCCATGGCCACTGCCCCATCTCTGAGTACCAGCAAGGATGGCCCTGAAGTTGAGCAGCTGAAGCACTTTGTTCCTAAGACTATGTGGTCAACAAACCTTCACTCCACATTCTATCCAAACCAATTTCACCCAAAGCCAGGTCTTCTCTCTGTTACTTCTGCCAGAATTTTGGAATCTATGACTCATATGGAATATGAAATCCTCATATGACTCCATTAAATTTTAAATCTTAAGATAAAATATTAAGATAAAATCTAAACTATTAAATAGTAATGGTTTCAGCATATCATTCCAGCCTATCAGTCATAGTTGTAACTCAATCTATCACCTATAGCTTTGCTCCATACACGTCATAAGTATACCTTCCTTCCTATATGATCATTATCATCATCAAAATTACTGCTAGTTAACATTTATCGAGGGCTTATTAAGTCCCAGACACTGGTGTTAATCACGTACACACATTAATCCTCAGACCAGTAGGTCCTATGAGATAGGACCTATTGCTAGCCCTGTTTAACAGATGGGGAAAGTGAGGCATAGAACAGTTAAGAAATATGACAACACAATACACCTAGAACAAAGATGAGCTTCCCCCAGAGCACATGCTTGTTAACTGTGCTATGCTGTCAGCAAGGTCTGATTTAAAAACATACTGACCACAGCAAAACCAAGGAGAGAGTCCAGAAATGGTATTCTAGAGATCATCCTGTATTTGTAATGGTCTGCAATAATCTGTGTGCAACTATTTATTAATAGTTACGACAGGTAAAACTGCGCGGCACTGGAGAGACTTTATGGAGATACCCCATGTCCAAGGGCAAAGGAGAAGCCCCAGCAAGATGGTAGGAGGGGCAAAATCACGTTTAGAATCAAACATACCTGCCAGAGACATTCGGAGGGCTCAAACAAACCTTGTGTGCACCAGGACCCAAAGACCCCACAGAAACTGGGACAGAACTGTGTTTGAGTGTCTCCTGTGGAGGTACGGGTCAGCAGTGGACTGCTGCAGGAGCAGGGGCTCACAGTGCAGGAGCAGGGGCTCAGGGTGAAGCAGACTTGGGTACGGCATAAGCTCTCCTGGAGGAGGTTGCCATCAACCCCATCATATAGCTGTCAGAACCTACACAGGAATGGGGAAGTAGAGGGCACAAACAGAACCTTGTGTGCACCAGGACCCAGGAGAAAGGAGCAGTGACCCCACAAGAGACGGACCCAGACTTGCCCGTGAGTGTCCAGAGTCTCCAGCGGAGGTGTGGGTCGGTGGTGGCCAGCTGCAGGTTGGGGGCACTGAGTGCAGCAGTGTGAGCATGGGACCTTTTGAAGGAGGTCACCATTATCTTCATCATCTCCACCATCGTTTAGCCCCAGGTGAATAACAGGGAGGGAACACAGGCCCACCCATAAACAGAAAACTGGATTAAAGAACGGCCCCGCCCATCAGAACAAGACCCAGTCTCCCCCTCAGTCAGTCTCTCCATTCAGGAAGCTTTCATAAGCCCCTTATCCTTCTCCATCCGAGTACAGACAGACTGAAAACCACAATCACAGAAAACTAACCAATCTGATCACACGGACCACAGCCTTGTCTAACTCAATGAAATTATGAGCCATGCTGTGTAGGGCCACCCAAGATGGATGGGTCATGGTGGAGAGTTCTTACAAAATGTGGTGCACTGGAGAAGGAAATGGCAAACCATTTCCATATTCTTGCCTTGAGAAGCCCATGAACAATATGAAAAGGCAAAAAGATAGGGCATGGAAAGATGAACTCCCCAGGTCAGTAGGTGCCCAATATGCTACTGGAGATCAGTGGAGAAATAACTCCAGAAAGAATGAAGGGATGGAGCCAAAGCAAAAACAACAACCAGTTGTGGATGTGACTGGTAATGGAAGCAAGGTCTGATGCTATAAACAGCAATATTGCATAGGAACCTGGAATGTCAGGTCCATGAATCAAGGCAAATTAAAAGTGGTCAAACAGGAGACGGCAAGATCGAACATTGACATTTTAGGAATCAGCGAACTAAAATGGACTGGAATGGATGAATTTAACTCAGATGACCATAATATCTACTACTGTGGGCAAGAAACCCTTAGAAGAAATGGAGTAGCCATCACAGTCAACAAAAGAGTCTGAAATGCAGTACTTGGATGCAATCTCAAAAACAACAGAATGATCTCTGTTTGTTTCCAAGGCAAACCATTCAATATCACAGTAATCCAAGTCTATGCCCCGACCAGTAATACTGAAGAAGCAGAAGTTGAACGGTTCTATGAAGACCTATGAGACCTTCTAGAACTAACACCCCAAAAAGGTGTCCTTTTCATTGTAGGGGACTGGAATGTAAAAGTTGGAAGTCAAGAGATACCTGGAGAAACAGGCAAATTTGGCCTTGGAGTACAGAATGAAGCAGGGCAAAAGCTAATAGAGTTTTGCCAAGAGAACACAGTGGTCATAGCAAACACCCTCATCCAACAACACAAGAGAAGACTCTACACATGGACCTCACCAGATGGTCAACATCAAAATCAGATTGATTATATTATTTGTAGCCAAAGATGGAGAAGTTCTATAAAGTCAGCTAGAACAAGACCAGGAACTGACTGTGGCTCAGATCATGAACTCTTTATTGCCAAATTCAGACTTAAATTGAAGAAAGTAGGGAAAATCACTAGACCATTCAGGTATGACTTAAAACAAATCCCTTATGATTATACAGTGGAAGTGACAAATAGATTCAAGGGATTAGATCTAATAGAGTGCCTGAAGAACTATGGATGGAGGTTCGTGACATTGTACAAGAGGTAGAGATTAAGACCATCCTCAAGAAAAAGAAATGCAACAAGGCAAAATGGTTGTCTGAGGAGGCCTTACAAATAGCTGTGAATAGAAGAGTCTCTTGGTGAAAGTGAAATGGGAGAGTGGAAAAGTTGGCTAAAAGCTCAACATTCAGAAAACTAAGATCATGGCATCCGGACCCATCACTTCATGGCAAACAGATGGGGAAACAGTGGAAAGAGTGGCTGACTTTATTTTGGGGGGCTTCAAAATCACTGCAGATGGTGACTGCAGTCATGAAATAAAAACACGCTTACTCCTTGGAAGGAAAGTTATGAACGACCTAGACAGCATACTAAAAAGCAGAGACATTACTTTGCCAACAAAGATCTGTCTAGTCAAGGCTATGGTTTTTCCAGTAGTCATGTATGGATCTGAGAGTTGGACTATAAAGAAAGCTGTGTGCTGAAGAAGTGATGCTTTTGAACTGTGGTGTTGGAGAAGACTCTTAAGAGTCCCTTGGACTGCAAGGAGATCCAACCAGTCCATCCTAAAGGAGATCAGTCTTGGGTGTTCATTGGAAGAACTGATATCGAAGCTGAAACTCCAGTACTTTGGCCACCTGATGCGAAGAGCTGACTCATTTGAAAACACCCTGATGCTGGGAAAGACTGAAGGCAGGAGGGGAAGGGGATGACAGAGGATGAGATGGTTGGATAGCATCACTGACACAACGGACATGACTTTGGGTAAACTCTGGGAGTTGGTGATGGACAGGGAGGCCTGGCGTTCTGCGACTCAAGGGGTCACAAAGAGTCAGACACTACTGAGCAACTCAACTGAACTGATCTGAGAAGAAAAGTGAAAGGCAAAGAAGAAAAGGAAAGATATACCCATCTGAATGCAGGTTTCCAAAGAATAGCAAGGAGAGATAAGAAAGCCCTCCTCAGTGATCAATGCAAAGACATAGAGGAAAACAATAGAATGAGAAAGACTAGATATCTCTTCAAGAAAATTAGAGATACCAAGGGAACATTTCATGCAAAGATGGGCTCAATAAAGGACAGAAAAGGTATGGACCTAACAGAAGCAGAAGATATTAAGAAGAAGTGACAGGAATACAGAGAAGAGCTATACAAAGAAGATCTCACAACCCAGATAATCATGATGGTATGATCACTCAACTAGAGCCAGACATGCAAAGTCAAGTGGGCCTTAGGAAGCATCACTACAAACAAAGCTAGTGGAGGTGATGGAATTCCAGTTGAGCTAGTTCAAATCCTAAAAGATGCCTTATGACCCAGCAATCCCACTGCTGGGCATACACACGGAGGAAACCAGAATTGAAAGAGACACATGTACCCCAATGTTCATTGCAGCACTGTTTATAATAGCCAGGACATGGAAACAACCTAGATGTCCATCAGCAGATGAATGGATAAGAAAGCGGTGGTACATATACACAATGGAGTATTACTCAGCCGTTGAAAAGAATACATTTGAATCAGTTCTGATGAGATGGATGAAACTGGAGCCAATTATACAGAGTGAAGTAAGCCAGAAAGAAAAACACCAATACAGTATACTAACACATATATATGGAATTTAGAAAGATGGCAATGATGACCCTGTATGCAGGACAGCAAAAAAGACACAGATGGGTATAGCGGACTTTTAGACTCAGTGGGAGAGGGAGAGGGTGTGATGATTTGAGAGAATGACATTGAAACATGTATAATATCATGTAAGAATCGAATTGCCAGCCTATGTCCGATGCAGGATATGGCACGCTTGGGGCTGGTACGCGGGGATGACCCAGAGAGATGTTGTGTGGAAGAGGGTGGGAGGGGGGTTCATGTTTGGGAACACATGTACACCTGTGGTGGATTCATGTCAATGTATGCCAAAACCAATACAGAATTGTAAAGTAAAAAAAATAAATTATAAAAAAAAATAAATAAATAAAGTGCAGATGACAAGAAAAAAAAAAAAGATGATGCTGTGAACGTGCTTCACTCAATATGCCAGCAAATTTGGAAAATGCAGCAGTGGCCACAGGACTGGAAAAGGTCAGTTTTCATTCCAATCCCTAAGAAAGGCAATGCCAGAGAATGCTCAAACTACCGCACAATTGCACTCATCTCACACGCTAGCAAAGTAATGCTCAAAACTCTCCAAGTCAGGCTTCAATAGTACCTGAACCATGAACTTCCAGATGTTCAAGCTGGATTTAGAAAAGGCAGAGAAACCAGAGATCAAATTGCCAACATCTGCTGGATCACAGAAAAAGCAAGAGAGTTCCAGAAAAACATCTACTTCTACTTTATTAACTATGCCAATGCCTTTGACTGTATGGATCACAAAAAACTCTGGAAAATTCTGAAAGAGATGGGAATACCAGACCACCTGATCTGCCTCTTGAGAAGTCTGTATGCAGTTCAGGAAGCAACCGTGAGAACTGGACATGGAACAACAGACTGGTTCCAAATAGGAAAAGGAGTACATCAAGGCTGTATATTGTCACCCTGCTTATTTAACTTATATGCAGAATACATCATGAGAAATGCTGGGCTGGATGACGCACAAGCTGGAATCAAGATTCCTGGGAGAAATATCAATAACCTCATATATGCAGATGACACCACCCTTACGGCAGAAAGTGAAGAACTAAAGAGCCTCTTGATGAAAGTGAAAGAGGAGAACCAAAAGTTTTTGGCTTAAAACTCAACATTCAGAAAACTAAGATTATGGCATCTGGTCCCATCATTTCATGGCAAATTGATGGGGAAACAGTAGAAACAGTGAGACTTTATTTTGGGGGGCTCCAAAATCACTGCAGACGGTGAATGCAGCCATGAAATTAAAAGACGTTTCCTCCTTGGAAGAAAATCTATGACCAACCTAGATAGTATATTAAAAAGCAGAGACATTACTTTGCCTACAAAGGTCCATTTAGTCAAAGCTATGGTTTTTCCAGTAGTCATGTATGGATGTGAGAGTTGGACTGTAAAGAAAGCTGAGCACCAAAGAATTGATGCGTTTGAACTGTGGTGTTGGAGAAGACTCTTGAGAGTCCCTTGGACTGCAAGGAGATCCAACCAGTCCATCCTAAAGGAAATCTGTCCTGAATATTTATTGGAAGGACTGATGCTGAAGTTGAAACTCCAATACTTTGGCCACTTGATGTGAAGACCTGACTCATTGGAAAAGACCCTGATGCTGGGAAAGATTGAAGGCAGGAGGAGAAGGGGATGACAGAGGATGAGATGGCTGGATGGCATCATTGACTCAATGGACATGAGTTTGAGTAGGCTCCAGGAGTTGGTGATGGACAGGGAAGCCTGGCGTGCTGCAGTCCATGGGGTCGCAGAGTCGGACATGACTGAATGACTGAACTGAACTGAAAGTTCTTCCTTTTTGATAAGAATTAAATCCAAGGTATTAATTACTCTCAGACTTTGTCTACGTTAGTTGTAATTAAAGTGTCAGGAAGCAAGATCCCTCTAAAGACCTTCCACCTCTTCCTCACATTTCACTTTTTTCCTCCTTGTGTCACTGCTATCACTCAACAGAAGTATGCAGGTATTGATGAAAGTAGGTAGGATACACGAATCGTGGCAGACACTTAATGTAACATCTTAGTTACATTCCCCTCAAAAAACAGATTATATAAGGGTTTTTCTGGTTTATATAGGTCTTGACTTCCTGGAGATAAGAAAGAAATCACCAGAGAGCAAATGAAATTAAGTGCTTATAGTTTAAAATAAAAGTTTTGATTATCCATGAAATAAAAAGTTTCTGCACTGGGATTTCCATTTGTTGTTAAAGGAAGAAAAACCAAACTCTGTTAATAACTTTTTTACATTTCTTGGTTGGAGGACCTAGAAAATGTCTCCCTGAAGGATAGGATTCTGCTTCTTTGCAGAGTCTGAAAGCTCTACCACAGAGGTTCAGCATCCCACTCTCCAAGTCAAAACGAGGCTGAGTGTGAATTCACTGTGCTACTCTCTTCACTCTGCAGGCAGATGAAGCCTTTCCTCTGCTGAAATTGCCTTCAGGGTCTCTCCATAGTCTTTAGAACAAAATCCAAACTAGAATCAAAGCTCTTTGAGGTCTGGCTCCTCCTTAACTCACCAGTGCACCTTCTGCTGCAGCCCTCCGCCACCCCTCTGCTCGGCGGGAAACAACGTTCTCCATACAAGCTGTGTCAGTCCTGCCCCCAGTGTGTTTGGATGTGTTTTCTTTGCCTCCAGCACCTTCACTGTTCGGTTCAGCACAGATCCCACCTCCATGGGGGTGGCTTCTCTCATCGCCTTGGGTGAGGGGTCCCTTCCATCTTGGGTTAAACTCTGTCAGTCTTTACCCTTCATATCAACTGTCCATTCTCATTTCCCTCTCCTATTCACATGGTGTGCTTTAGGGGTTAAAGCTGTGTTTCTTCATCACTTCCTACCCACAACACAAAACAATGTTTAAACATAGTTGGTGGTCAGTGTTTGCTGAATAAAATCCTAAATTAACATAGTAACATATTAAACCACTTTATATCACCTTCCTTGGACATGCAAACATTTACTTCTAATTTAGCTTCCAGGAGTCAAAAGTGATCTATATTGATGTGTACTTTAAGAGGGAGTCAGAAACGTGTTATTTCGCAACATGTATACTTCATTTATCTCTGCTTACAATTCCATGAACAGAGGAGGCTGGCTGGCTACAGTCCTTGGGGCTGGAAGAGTCAGACACAACTGAGCACGGACGCACACACAGCATTCCAGCAGAATGTATGACACTGGATTGTGCTCTAAATCTAAATGTCTATTTGACAAAGCAGTATAGTGGGAAAGTAGGGCAGGAAGAAAGCAAGAGTAAAACCTGACACAAGGTTAAACAAAAGTGAAATTTTTGTCCAGAAACAAAGAAAGCAAACCACACCTCTTCTGGCTCCCAAGCACCCTTTATGAGAATGGTGCTACTGAAAAAAAAAAAAAAAGAAAGGTCATCTCAGGGAGGATGACTCTTAAGTTTTCAAAAGTCATGAATGGCTCATACCAACAAACTTGAAATTCAATGAAATAATCTTGGGACAAAGTTATGTGATTATGAGTACAGCTGTCATTTTAATGTTTCAGAAAACCCATGGGGCAAAACCTTAGATAGGACAGAATTTTTTCCAGTGATGATCTTTTTGCCTAATTTCCCTTTGTTCATCTATAATAACAATCAAGATGTAATTTTAAAAAATATCATTACTCTTCCTATGTATGAGATTGGTCAGTTGAGGGTCAATTTCACACTGAAACCTCTAAAACAATGTCTTCAAGGGTAGCAGCCAGTAGATAAGTAAGTCCCAAAGCACCTCACAAGTCAGAGCACTATTTCACAGTGTAGCTCCATCTAACAAGTTGATCATTCACCACTGACACTCTGAACATCTACCGTAGTATATCAGTGTCCAAGAAGAGGACACAGGGCTTGCTCTCAAAGAGTTTCTTTCTCACTGCTCCCTGCAGCATGTTTCAAACTGATTCACTGAGCACAGATTCACCCCACCTTGATTCATTATGGGTTGCTTTTTTGTTTTTAACCTCTTTCTACAACAGACTGAAAGCTTCTTGGCAACAGAGAATAAATCATATTCATCTTCAAATCTGGAAGTACCTAAAAGTATCTTCAGCATAAAGGTTTGCTGAATTAATTTGAAAAAATTAACCTAATTACTCCCTGTAACCACCTAAGATTACAGAGTATCAAGTATCACTTTTCTTAGTAAGACAAGAAGTTGATATACCTGAAGTTTATGTAGCCTTGACAGATTCTTCTGGAGCCATGAACAAACCAACTGAACAAACAAAAGTGAAAAACAAACTAATGAAAATACAGCCCATTTCTCCTTCCTGTTAGTGGACCATAATGTCTTACTACTGTACCATGATGTGATTCTATCTTCCATGTGACTGTCTTCAATAAAATTTCTCTGTTTACTCCTGTTCATGATATGATGCAAAGAAAACAATAACATATATGCATAATTGTGTTCTTAGATTTTGCAGGGGATTCTAGACAGTATGAAGTTGTTTGGTTCCACCTTCAAAAAGTCAATCTAAGGTTGTCCCCTTACAACCAAAAGAGAAAGCTTCACTGAAGAAATAAAAAGGACTGATATAAAATAAAAAGAACCTCAAAAAGGTGTGCCACCTGGGAAGTCAATGATTCAATCAGGAAACACTACTGATCTTAGTAATTTAGAGCAAAGGGAGTGGCAGGCAGCAAGGATTCAACTATATGAAGAAATATTTATCTTATGCTATAAAATTTTTACTTATAACTACATGCTGACTCTATAAAGCAATGATCAGCAGAAAGTTTACTCTCTGAAGGATCTCAGCATAGAGTGATTCCCTCATGTTTTCTTTAGAATTTCTGCTTTCAATCTACTGAAATCAAAGTATTCCCCCAATGCTACAAACACGTCCTATACTTAAAAAGTATTCCTTGTGCACATTGTGAAGTGAAGTCGCTCAGTCGTGTCTGACTCTTTGTGACCCCATAGACTGTAGCCCACCAGGATCCTCCCTCCATGGGACTTTCCGGGCAAGAATGCTGGAGTGGGTTGCCATTTCCTTCTCCAGGAGATCTTCCTGATCCAGGGATTGAACCCAGGTCTCCCGCATTATAGGCAGACGCTTTACTGTCTGAGCCACCAGGGAAACTCTTCTGCACATTACCAGATAGTAAATAAGAATGCAGATTTAGGATGGGCTTGATGGTACCAGTAAAAATGGTCTTATATAGCTGTTGCATTTATATAACATTCGTCACTATATAAAAAGACCAGCTGTCCTTCACAGGGAAGCTTTTGACCCCAAATTTAGGGCAATCACTAGATGCTCTAACGCAGTAAGTATCCAGAAGAGCTTGAATTTGTATTTCCATTGGTACAAATTGCCCTGAGGCTGAAACAATCTGTCTTTATCTCAAGAGTGAAAATCTTGGGCAATTTTTAAAAATAAGTATTCCCATTCTTATTAAATATCTACACACATGTCCTATTTTATTGTTCAGTCACTCAGTCATGTCCTACTTTTTGTGACTCCATGGACTGCAACACACCAGGCTTCCCTGTCCATCACCAACTCCTGGAGTTCACTCAAACTCATGTCCATTGAGTCAGTGATGCCACCCAACCATCTCATCCTCTGTTGTCCCCTTCTCCTCCTGCCTTCAATCTTTCCCAGCAACAGGGTCTTTTCCAATGAGTCAGTTCACATGTCCTGTTAGATGTATAATTAATTTTAACAAGAGGCTATAACAGTTTTTAGGGGGACACAAGACAGGGCTCTTATGCTCTCATTTTAATTGACATTTTATATACGGTTTTCCATTTGAACAAAATGGGTTGAGAACAATGGTGAAGTTCAGGAGTGGTCATCTTGTCTCTTTATAATGGTTAATAGTTACTGAATTCTTATTGTGTGCCCCACACTTTTCTAAACACCGTTGTTTAGTCATTAAGTCATGTCTGACTCTCTTGTGACTCTATGGAATGTAGCTCACCTGGCTCCTCTGTTCATTGGATTTCTCAAGTAAGAATACTGGAGTGGATTGCCATTTCCTTCTCCAGGGGTTCTTCCCAACCCAAGGATCGAACCAGCATTTCCTGTATAGGCAGATGGATTCTTTACTACTGAGCCACCGTTGATTAAATGCTTTAATCCTCACAACAAATTGCCAGCTGTGTGATCTTGGGCAAGTTGCTTAGGCTTTCTAAGTTTTGATTCCATTTCCAGAGAAAGAAATGAAAGTTTAGAAGGTTAAGTGATTTGCTTAAGTTCACTCTCACATCCATGAGATGTGAGAGTTGGACCATAAAGAAAGCCGAGTGCCTAAAAATTGATGCTTTTGAACTGTGAAGTTGGAGAAGACTCTTGAGAGTCCCTGGGACTACAGGGAAATCAAACCAGTCAATCCTAAAGGAGATCAACCCTGAACATTCATTGGAAGGACTGATGCTGAAGCTGAAGTTCTAGTACTTTGGCCACCTGATGCAAAGGGTGGACTCATTGGAAAGACCCTGATGCTGGGAAAGATTGAGGGCAGAAGCAGAAGGGGATAGCTGAGGACAAGATGGTTGGATGGCATCAATGACTCAATGGACATGAGTTTGAGCAAGCTCCGGGAGTTGGTAATGGACAGGGAAGCCTGGTGTGCTGCAGTCCATGGGGTCACAAAGAGTCAGACAAAACTGAGAGACTGAACTGAACTGAACTAAGTTCACTCAGCCAGTGAAAGGCAGAGCTGGGCTTGATCTCAGCAGGCTGGCACCAGGGCTAGTCCTCTGCCCCATCACCAGGACTGCTTTGGGTATCCCCAGGAATTACTAACTAGAGACAGAGCTAGGTACTCCCAAAGGAAATGCCCACAAAGGGAGCACTCATATTCATATTCACTTGCTCTGTGAGATTCTTCTAAAATTCAAATGTGCAAATGATAATGAATAAGAAACGCATCAATTCTTTTCCTCATTCCCGCCCTAATCTTCAGACTTAAGCTTTCAAGCTAGGTGGCCTATAAACATCTTTGAAAGGCAATCCAAAGCTTGTAACAACTTTCTCAATGGCTTCAAATAGAAGGTTCTGATGACTTTATGATCTTAAAAACATTGTCTTTATAGCTAATGTATGACTGAAAAAAAAAAAGATAAATCACAAATTAAATGAACACCATACATCAAATCCCTTTTGTGACTAATGAAATCAGGAACAAGGTGATTGGAGATGGTTTCAGAAAGACAGACAAATACAGATATGCCCAGTTCTTAAGGAATAATTTTTTAAAAATCTTAAAAGACAATTTGGCATCACTGAAATTCTGCACCATGGCTCCAGCCTGCCTAATTCATTCTTTATAAGAGGAGGGAGAAAAAGAAAGTCACTTCAACGAGGCTTACGTTTATGAAAAACACATGGACTCTTAAAGCCAGCTAGACCTGAATTTGCATCTCAGTTCTGCAGTTTTGCAGTTTTCAAGGAATGTGGTTTTGAAAGTTACTTAAATTAACAAGCCTCAGCTTTGTATCTGATAAAACAGAATAACTACCTTCTTGCAAGGACATTGTAAGGGTTATAGGCAATGTGTATAATAAGCTTGGCACATGGTAGGTTCTCAATAAATTGGAACCAATGATAACAAGAAGAGTGTTAATAGAAACAATTAAATATACCGCCAACAGCAGAGACAGTGGAAGTGGAATGATGGTTAAGAGCATGGGCCTGGGGTCAGATGACCTCAATTTATTCTTGCTTTCCTTTCCTCATAGAATTCACATCATATCAAATAAAGGCTGTTCTAAGTTTCTTTCTTTGCCCTCACAACATAATATCTCCATGGCTTTACTGTGACATCTTAGGCTCTTCACTTGAATAAGTTACTTAACTCCTTTCTGTACCAGTTACCACAGCTGTAAAATGGGCTAATAATAGTATTTACCTCATATGCTGTGGCGAGAATAAATGAGTCCATCCACGCCAAGCTTAGGATCATGTCTGACCATGATACATCATAAGAACTCAATGTTAGCTGCTGCTGTTTTTTCAGTCATTTTATGAAGGATCCTCCAAAACCAACACCAACCACCTGGATAAAAATTGCTCACCCATAATGTTGGTTAACAGACTGAAACTAGAAGACCATGAAAACTCCTGAGGATGGCAAGACAGCATTTCAGACTAATGGCTGGAATAACATAAGATCAAAAGCTATCTGAAGGGAAAAGTAAAAATTAGATTGCAGTTTACAAGGAGGGGTGACCAGTTAACTGGTAATCCCAATTTGGAATCCAGGCTTGCCAAAGGGCTTCCCTATAAAAGAACTTTGTAAATGTCATTTTAAAAAGTCAAAGCAAAGAAAAAGAAAATAGAATTGAAGAAGAATAAGAATGAGGCAAAAGGAATATATGCTGCCTTCCTCCTTTCCTCAGAACATGCTGTGTTTTTTTCCCCTGTGCTTTGCCATATTTCTAAATCCTTTTTGCAAAGGTCAGAGAAGCAGCACCAATCCCATTGTGTCACTTCCCCTCATACTACTTAAAAAAATTCAGCCACCTAGCAAATGTAATAAAGAAGGATTGCTGTACCCATAAAACATCCAAGAAAGAGCTACCCAACCAGAGCATTCCAATTTGCAAAGATAACATCTAATCCTGCTGCTCTGGGTGTGGCTCGATGGTGAGGGATGGGGAGGCTGGGGTTCAAAGTGCTGTCTCCAGCATCTCACAGATTACAATGATGACATCAGAATCAGGGTGAAGAGCAGGGCGCCCCATTGCTGTTTGTACTCCAAGCCCTCTGAAGCTTCCACTTCCTCACACAGAGCAAGAAAATTGGATAAGAACTGGGTCAAGGTCCTTTGGGTCTCCAGGAAAAGCTGCAGGGATGAGCCGGAAAGAGCCCATTTTCTGGTCCGGGGAGAAGATGAGGCATGTTTTTAATAGTCTGGTGTGGCTGCAGCTCACTCCTCGAGAACAGTAACTTCAGCAGCCACTTCATTATATTTCTACTGTAAATGACACAGGCCTGAGCCAAGTCTGAGCCAAAACACCCTCCAGGATTCAGCTGGGGTTAGGTCATCTGCAGCGTATTGACCACTGCTGAACTCCAAACCCCTAACGAGGCATCTCAGCAACAGTATGTGTCCTGCCACTAATGAGGCTCTTTTTCCATGAATAATGAGAAAGAACATCATCTCTGTTGCCAGGTACAAACATAAACAAAGCTCAACACAGGGCTTTGGTATAGTGAGTTTGTCCATTTGCAACAAAGGAATTTAGCAAAGTGAGAGCCAAGTTTTAGTGGAGGGTGGGACAGGCTCTTGTAACAAATAATGTGAACATATGTTATCAGAATCTAATAAATCAGCTTTCAGTTGTTGTGGCAAGGAGACTGTGCAATGGGATAGAGACAGACGACAGAAAGCTCCAAATGAGTTCACTTCTTTATTTTACAATCAGTCTTGTAACACAAAGCTGATGATTTCTGTAATGAACTGAGATCTTCATGAAAGGAGCCTTAGGAGAGACCTGAGATCCCAAAGGCTCTATTGGCTAAAGCTTTCTCACGCCTTGATGTAGCAGGCTGAGTGCAGGCTGACCCTGGGGATGAGAACACTGAAGCCTTGCCATGACAATGCTGGCTTTGAGGTACTTTGTGGAAGGCGCATGGCCACCTGAACCCATGTGCCGTGCTTCTTAGGTACTGAAAGGCTCTCAGCGTACCATAAGCATTCTGCCTCTAAGGTAGTCTCCTGGCTTAGACTCCCAAGGTCAGCCCAACAGTGAGATTCCAGCACATAACAAAGAACAAAAGTGAGCTGACATGAAGGCCAAACAGTCTTTATTTTGTTTACTGTAAAGTGTGCCACATTTTTCTCTCTTTCTAAAATTAGTTCCATACTAGGTAGCATATATTTTCTTACACAGGGTGCTCATGTTTGCACAGGCCAAGCGGTGCCATCACTGGCTGAGGGCTTTTAGTTTCCATCAGTCTGAGCAAGAATTAACAACAAAACAAAATGAAAACAGTCTCAGAATGCCTCAGTTCCTCCAGCTGCAGGGGGTAACAACTCTAATCTAGTTCAGAGATACCTTTTGAGGAACTGTGTGTCAAAAAAAAGACTCAAAAAAAAAAAAAAAAAAAAGACTCAAATAGTATAGTTGGCTCTATATGCTTGATGAATTGCTAGAAATTTTAACTTGAATAATTCTTTCTTTTTTCATGGAAAGGCATTTTATTTTAAATATAGCAGTGTGTACATGTCAATAATTCTTTAAATGCACTAAAAATGCTTATTTAATAAAGAATATTTTATAAAGTAAAAAAAAATCATGTAACATAAACAATCACTTCCTAACATCCATTTTATAAGCAAATATATTTATTTTGGGGAGAGAGTTAATGGAACATGGCAGAATGGTATGAAATTCTGCAGAGATTCTAACAGCTAATTATGTAGAAAATTGTGTATAATTAATCAAATAGTAAATTCAAAGACAATGGCAATTGAGAAGAAAATTTTTCAAATATCTGGGTGGTATCAGCTTATATTTCTGGTTTATTAAGAAAAGGCAAAATAAAATGAGCTCATGGATGAGTAGGTTGGAATGGCAAAGGGACTGCAAAGGCTCTCATGTGAAGAAATGGGAGTTAATCTGCTAAAAAAGAGAAGACCTGGGATGAAGGGGCCATGATTTCATCTTCAAACATTACTGAACTGTCTCAAGTTTTGTAGCAGAAGCTAACAGCTGTTTTTGGTGAAGGAAATGGCAACTCATTTCAGTATTCCTGCCTGAGAAATACCATGAATAGAGGAGTCTGGCGGGCTACAGTCCATGGGGTTGCAAATATTCGAACACGACTTAGCAGCTAAACAACAACAAAACCTAGCTGTTCTATTGCTTCAAAAACTACATGACCAACAGGTAGTGATCACAGTCAACCAGCGAGGGGTCAGTGCTGTTCCTACAGGGCATGTGCTGCCTTCAGAGGTTCTGAGTGATTCTTGACCATGGAAATCAGGTGGAAATTCATAAGACAATAGTTATCAAAGTGCTGTGCTATTTGAAATGATCCTTCTCATCTAATCATTGAAACACATCAAGAAGAGAGGAATACTCAAGTAGATAAAAGTACCCAAAGACTTACCGTCATACTTTGCTAAGACTGCCTGAACATCAGCATATGCTTGTAGTTCCAGGAGAGCCTCTAAAAGGTTTTCATGGATGTTGAACATGCTCAGGAGAGGGAACTCCTTCATTAACTAGGAAAGAAGAAACCAAGGGAAAATTAATCTGTTTCTTATTTTTTAAGGTATAACTAATACTCAGTTATTTATATACTATATATAAAAGTATAGTATAATTTTTAGAAGTACAATTAATACTAAATTACAAGCATGCATATCAATTATTATGTTGTAAAGCATTAAATGCTTAAATTTTTTTGTGCTGTTTTTGGGAACAGCAACTTTGAATTTGTGAGAACCTAAGGTTGGAAGGAATGATGCTAAAGCTGAAGCTCCAGTACTTTGGCCACCTCATGCGAAGAGTTGACTCATTGGAAAAGACTCTGAGGCTGGGAGGGATTGGGGGCAGGAGGAGAAGGGGACGACAGAGGATGAGATGGCTGGATGGCATCACGGACTCGATGGACGTGAGTCTGAGTGAACTCCAGGAGATGGTGATGGACAGGGAGGCCTGGCACGCTGCGATTCATGGGGTCGCAAAGAGTCGGACACGACTGAGTGACTGAACTGAACTGAACTGAAGGTGGGAGAAAAATCCAAAAGTGAGGAGTTTTATGAACACTGAGGAAGATGCTTAGAGGCAGTACTGAATGTTAAAATGTCTTTAAGGCCAAATAAGGTGAACGTGGAAAACTATCTCTAGGTGTTAACAGCAGCTCTGGATGGAAGCCAGAGGGTAGAATGAGAAGCAAAAGGCATTGCTCTTTTGAGCAGCCTGATAGCCAAGTTAAAGACAAAAAGTAGGAAAATAACAAGGAGGTGATATGTGTTGAGAAAATTTGCAGGTAGTGACAGAGAATGGTAGTCAAAGAAGAAGAAGATGTTAAGGAGTTCCTGCCTGTTCGTCTCAATACAACAGGAGTCAAGATTATTTTTCGAGACTTGAGGGAACAGGTAACAGGGAAGAAGTAGGAAGACGGAGGAGAAAGTGTGGAATAATTAAGGATTACAGAGGCTGTCTTAGGACCCCAACAGACTGGAGACCATGGATTTAGAGAGTCTACAATTGGCACTGTTGTCAAGTTTCAGCTGACAGGGCTCAGCAGCCCAGGGACAGTGGCAAAGATGTCAAATGATAAGGTTGACCCTGGGAAAAACTGAATTAGATTCAGTGAAAAGTCAAGGAGCAAGAGAACAGGCTAGAATGGTGAAAGAATGATAAAAGGAAAGGCTCAGGTTCTAGACAGCATCAGGAGGAAGAGAGGTCCAAAGGGAGTTAAAAGATATGATAATGAATTTCATTGGAAAACAAAGAGAAAGAAGAAAGGACACGACCAAGAATTTCAGAGTAAAATCTTATCCTCAAGAAAGGTAAATCTCACCTTAAGGAAAAGACAACCAGGTTCTTTACAAGGCAAAGTCACACACGCACACATATACGTGTGTAAATATGTAATGATGTATTCATATATGTGTGTGTATCACGACCCAGAAAATCACAATGATGTCATCACTCACCTAGAGCCAGACATCCTGGAATGTGAAGTCAAGTGGGCCTTAGAAAGCATCACTACAAACAAAGCTAGTGGAGGTGATGGAATTCCAGTTGAGCTAGTTCAAATTCTAAAAGATGATGCTGTGAAAGTGCTGCAGTCAATATGCCAGCAAGTTTGGAAAACTCAGCAGTGGCCACAGGACTGGAAAAGGTCAGTTTTCATTCCAATCCTAAAGAAAGGCAATACCAAAGAATGCTCAAACTACCACACAATTGCACTCATCTCACAAGCTAGTAAAGTAATGCTCAGAATTTTCCAAGCCAGGCTTCAGCAATATGTGAACAGTGAACTTCGAGATGTTCAAGCAGTTTTAGAAAAGGCAGAGGAACCAGAGATCAAATTGCCAGCATCCGCTGGATCATGGAAAGAGCAAGAGAGTTCCAGAAAAACATCTATTTCTGCTTTATGGACTATGCCAAAGCCTTTGACTGTGTGGATCACAATAAACTCTGGAAAATTCTGAAGACATGGGAATACCAGACAACCTGAACTGCCTCTTGAGAAACCTGTATGCTGGTCAGGAAGCAACAGTTAGAACTGGACATGGAACAACAGACTGATTCCAAATACGAAAAGGCTGTGTCACCCTGCTTATTTAACTTATATGCAGAGTACATCATGAGAAACACTAGACTGGAGGAACACAAGCTGGAATCAAGATTGCCAGGAGAAATATCAATAACCTCAGATATGCAGATGACACCACTCTTATGGCAGAAAGTGAAGAGGAACCAAAAAGCCTCCTGATGAAAGTCAAAGAGGAGAGCGAAAAAGTTGGCTTAAAGCTCAACATTCAGAAAACGAAGATCATGGCATCTGGTCCCATCACTTCATGGGAAATAGATGGGGAAACAGTGGAAACAGTGTCAGACTTTATTTTGGGGGGCTCCAAAATCACTGCAGACGGTGACTGCAGCCATGAAATTAAAAGACGCTTACTCCTTGGAAGAAAAGTTATGACCAACCTAGACAGCATATTAAAAAGCAGAGACATTATTACTTTGCCAACAAAGGTCCGTCTAGTCAAGGCTATAGTTTTTCCAGTGGTGATGTATGGATGTGAGAGTTGGGCTATAAAGAAAGCTGAGTGCTGAAGAATTGATTCTTTTGAACTGTGGTGTTGGAGAAGACTCTTGAGAGTCCCTTGGACTGCAAGGAGATCCAACCAGTCCATCCTAAAGGAGATCAGTCCTGGATGTTCATTGGAAGGACTGATACTGAAGCTGAAACTCCCATACTTTGGCCACCTCATGCAAAGAGTTGACTTATTGGAAAATACACTGATGCTGGGAGGGATTGGGAGCAGGAGGGGAAGGGGACGACAGAGGATGAGAAAGCTGGATGGCATCACTGACTTGATAGACAGGACTTTGGGTAAACTCCGGGAGTTGGTGGACAGGGAGGCCTGTCATGCTGTGATTCATGGGGACGCAAAGAGTCAGACACGAGTGAGCAACTGAACTGAACTGTGCTTAGTCGCTCAGTCATGTCCTATTCTTTGTGACCCCATGGACTATAGCTCGCCAGGCTCCTCTGTCCATGGGGATTTTCCAGGCAAGAATACTGGAGTGGGTTGCCATGCCTTCCTCCTGGGGATCTTCCCATCCCAGGGATTGAACCCAGGTCTCCCACATTGCAAGCAGATTCTTCACTGCCTGAGCCAACAGAGAAGTCTGTATACATATATACTCTCTATTTAATTTACTAAATGGATAAGTGTTTTCTATTATAACACAGTGACCTCTAAAGAAGTAATACTTCTTTTTTTGATGTCAACATATTTAAAGCAATTGTGCTTAGAGAAATAATACCCCTCAAAATTGACAAATTTATTATTAAACAAGAAACCAGTGGAGACACTGCATTGACTATTCACTTCTTCCAAGTTAGAAACCTTTGATATCTCTAAAAACAAATAATTTTCTGCAACTTCAAGGCATCATATTACCAACAAATAACACCTATCAAAACGATTATGTCTTCAATAAGCCTGTCTAAACCTCCTAGAGACAGCCTGCAGTATTTCCACTGCTAGTAAAGGAAGTGAATACGACTGTATCACACATTGTTGATTTTCTGCAACCAATAAAAGTATTCCTTGCCTGGTTTATTCTGATTCTGGTTCACATCACTTTTTAATTTTTTTCTCTTTCTAATTAGTGCTTGTTAGAATTAAATCTCTCTATCACTCAGCATTTGGCAATACAATAAAGATATTCTCTAAACTGCAACATTTAAACATTAAACATTTTTGATCAATTCTTTAGGTAGAGGTCAAACTTCAAGGACTCAAGTCCTATTCTGTAATTTAAAAACTGCAATTCCAAATACTAGTATGTTGAAGCTTAAAAACTGAAAGGGGAATCTAATTAAAATCTAACACATGTAGGCCTATGGCTGATTCATGCTGATGTATGGCAGAAGCCATCACAGTATTATAAAGCAATTATTCTTTGATTAATATAAATAAATACATTTAAAAGATCCAGTGAAAGTATGAGCAAACATGGAGGTCTGTGCTTGTTTAAATAGAACTCGAAGATGCTAGGAGTTTGGGCAGCAATGCTTTCACTGGCTGCTTGGACAGAACATACCATGTCCAAAAAACAATCACCAATAAAAGAATTTTAAACATAGCAAATAGCAAATGTTGGAAAGGCAATCGAAGTCATATTACAATTTGGAAATCTAGCTTTGCTTCCTGAATATAAACAAGAAGAAACAGTGAACCTTCCACTGCCCCATCTCACTCCAGTTATCACTTTACCTCCTCCAGCCTTTCACAACAGGCTTTCTTAGAGAAGAGCCACGAGTATTCTACTCCCTCTGCTCCTTTCACTCCTCACTGTAAGCTACAATCTGGCTTCCAGCCGCACAATTTCTCTGAATCTGCTCATCCCACATTTCCGTGACTTAAATTGCTCCTGTGGATGCCCTCGAGTCCTTTTCTTGCTTGACCTCTGCAACATTTGACAGTTTGATGACTTCTTGAAACTCTTGTCTCTCTTGGCTTCCTCCATACCATTTTCTTCTGGTTTTCTTCATATTCATCTTACAGCTCCTTCTCTAGTTTCCCTCTTTTCTGCTACTTAGTTAGGAGTAAGCTGTCTGCCTGGGTATGTCCCAAGTATTCTTTGCATAAACACGCTGATCGCTAGGACACTTTCATGTCCGAGGTCTCAATACCACCACTTTTGTGGGGATGGCTCCCACATCCTCATATTCTGTTCTGACCTCTCTCCTAAGCCATTATATCAATTTATAAGCTCTCTCCCTGACAGTTTTACCTCATCCATCTAATACTAGGCTCATAAATTCCTCCTTCCAAAGCCAACCCTTCAAACCTGTTCGTCCCCTTGGTATTTCCTACTTTGGAAAAGAACCATTAAGCGTGTTAAGAATCTCTATGACGTGCCCACTATAGCCACCTCCTTAGAGGTCTTTAAACACCTGAATTAATGCCAGCAGCTTTCATCAAGCTCAAAGAAAATTCTGTCATGCAAAAAAACAAACATAAAACAAACATTTTAAGAAACATTACCACTTCCTCTTTTCTCTGACCTTGCTATCAATAATTTAGTTTATGCTCTTATACTTGGCCTAAATTGCTCTAATGGCATCTTTCCTCTGCCTGCTTCTGGAATCACCTTTTTCCAACCCACTCTTCACATTACTTTCATAACAGTTTTTCAAATAAACACATTTGAGTTCATCACAACCCTGCTTAAAAGGCAACCACTGGTGTTGGAAACAGGCAGATGTGAGTACAAATTTACAAACAAGACTGTTTTTTACAGCATCATTTAGAGTGATGAAAAATGCAAGCAACTTAAATTTATCTACTATGAGACATTTACATAAAATAAGATATAGTCATCTTTGGGACTATAACATATAGTCATTAGTAGCTAAATTATCAAATAATTATTAATGGCATGGCCTGGGAAACGTAGACATGTGACATTACATTAGAAAAAGTAAGATACAAACAAAACTTGACAATAACATAAAGCTTTTCTTTTGTATCTATGCATAAAGACATACTTGATTAGAAATACATCAAAATGTTTTATTAGTAGTTATTTTCTGGTTAAGTGGAAACAGTGTCAGACTTTATTTTTGGGGGCTCCAAAATCACTGCAGATGGTGACTGCAGCAATGAAATTAAAAGACTCTTACTCCTTGGAAGAAAAGTTATGACCAACCTAGATAGCATATTGAAAAGCAGAGACATTACTTTGCCAACAAAGGTCTGTCTAGTCAAGGCTATGTTTTTCCAGTGGTCACGTATAGATGTGAGAGTTGAACTGTGAAGAAAGCTGAGCGCTGAAGAATTGATGCTTTTGAACTGTGGTGTTGGAGAAGACTCTTGAGAGTCCCTTGGACTGCAAGGAGATCCAACCAGTCCATTCTAGAGATCAGCCCTGGGTGTTCATTGGAAGGACTGATGCTGAAGCTGAAACTCCAATACTTTGGCCACCTCATGCGAAGGGCTGACTCATTGGAAAAGACCCTGATGCTGGAAGGGATTGGGGGCAGGAGGAGAAGAGGACGACAGAGGATGAGATGGCTGGATGGCATCACCGACTCGATGAACATGAGTTTGAGTAGACTCCGGGAGTTGGTGATGGACAGGGAGACCTGGCGTGCTGTGATTCATGGAGTCGCAAACAGTCAGACACGACTGAGCGACTGAACTGAACTGAACTGAAGGCCAGAATAGTAATGTATATATGGCAGCCTTGAGTGCTTTGGTTTAGAATATTTCTCAAATTATTCATCTTTTTTGATGTTTTGGATGCAGGAAATGTTTGGGCATCTGTCTACAGTTTGTTAGACTTTTAGTGAATTAAAATTTCTTTTAGACTATGGCGTTTTAATAGAAACTGTTTTCAGTGTGATTGTGTATAACCTGTAGCAGAAGTTTTAATAATTTTATCTATCTTCTTACTGCTATAGTTTATTTAAGACTTTTATACTTTGCATGAAAATTCAGTACTTTATACTCTCAAGTAGGTTTTGTTTAGCTTAATTTTACTCTTTTAGAATATGTGGTTTGCCAGAGGGAAGTGAGGAATTCAGATGTAATAGGAGTGATAATATAATAATGTGACTCTAAAGTAATGAGTTTCATTTCTAGGTGGCTATATTTATCCAAGGGATTGGTTTGTCTAAAATGCTAAGTATGAAGAGAGAACTAAAATTATTTTTGAAATATGTTCAGACTTGATAATATCAGGGTTCTACTAGTAAAACAGAACCAATGGGAGATTCCTCTGTGTGTGTCTATGTGTGTGTATATACAATAATGCTGGGGTGGGAGTGAGGAGAGATAAAGGGAGAAGCAGGGAGCTGGCTTACACGATTATAGGCTGCCTAGGTGAGTCTAAACTCCTCAGGACAGGCTGGAATTGCTATCCACTGGCAGAATTTCTTCTTTGTCAAGGGAGACTTCAGTTCTACCTGCTGATTGAATCAAATCCATCTAGATTCATATTCATCTAGGAAGATTTTTATTGCTTCCTTCATATTTACCATAAGTTGTAATATTTTTAAAAGGAATATATGTACATTCTTTAGATGGGGGTGGAAAAACTCTTTTTGAGAATATTGACTTCTCTGAAAACTATAAAACATTGAAAAAGGAAATTAAAGATGACTCAAAGAAATGGAAAAAAATCCCATGCTGTTGGATTAAAAGAATTTATATTATTAAAATGGACATATTACCAAAGCAATTTACAATTTTAATCCAATCCTTATCATTACCCATGAAATTCTTCAGAGAACAAGAACAAAAATCCTAATATTTATATGGAACCACAGAAGACTCAGAATTGCTAAGGCAATCTGAGAAAGAACAAAGCTGAAGGTCTAACCCTCCCAGACCTCAGACAATACTACAAGGCTACAATAATCAAAATAGCATGGTACTGGCACACAAGCAGATATACGGATCAACAGAACAGAAAAGAGAGCCCAGAAATAAATCTACCCACCTGTGATCAATTAATCTTTGACAAAGGAGGCAAAAATATACAATGGGGAAAAGACAATCTCTTCAGCAAGTGGTATTGGGAAAGTTGGAGAGCCACATGTAAATTAATGAAGTAAGGACACCCCCTCACATCATATACAAAAATAAACTCAAAATGGCTTAAAGATTTAAATATAGGACATGACACAAAAAACTCCTAAAAGAAAATATAGGCAGAATCGTCTCTGACATAAATTGTAGCAATGTCTTCTTAGGTCAGTCTCCCAAGGCAATAGAAATAAAAGCAAAAATTTTTTAATGGGATCTTGAACTTAGACGTTTCTGCATAGCAAAGAAAATTATCAACAGAATAAAAAGACAACATATGAAACGGGAGAAAAAATATTTGCAAACGGCACAATTGACAAGGTCTTAATTTCTAAGTTACACAATGAGCTCATACAGCTCATTATCAAAAAATTAAAAAACCCAATCAAAATATGAACAGAAGACCTAAACAGACATTTCTCCAAAGAAGCCATACAGATGGCTAACAAGCACATGAAAAAAAAAATGCTCAACATTGTTATTATGAGAGAAATGCTAATCAAAACTACAATGAGATATCACCTCACACCAGTCAGAATGGCCATCATCAAAACGTCTACAAATAATAACTGCTGGAGAAGGTGCAGAGAAAAGGAAACCCTCCTACATCATTGGTGATAATGTAAATTGGGACAGCCACTATGGAGACCAGTATAGAGGTTCCTTCAAAAACTAAAAACAGGGTTACCAATAAGATCCAGCAATCTCAATCTTGGTCATTGATCTGGAAGAGATGAAAACACTAATTCAAAAAAATACATGCACCCCCATGTTCGCATCCTGGTGACTCAGATGGTAAAGCATCTGCCTATAATGTTGGAGACCCAGCTTTGATCCCTGGGTCAGGAAGATCTCCTGGAGAAGGAAATAGCAACCAGTATTCTTGCCTGGAGAATTCCATGGACTGGAGAGCCTGGTGGCTACAGTCCAGGGCATTGCAAAGAGTCGGACACAATTGAGCAATCAACGCGGTCACTTCAGTTTCCATGTTCATAGCAGCACTATTTACAATGGTCAAGACATGGAAACAACTTAAGTGTCCGTCATCAGATGAGTGGATAAAGAAGATGTGGTCCATATATGCAATGGAACATTACTCAGCCATAAAATAAAAAGAATGAAATAATGTCCTTTGCAGAAACATGGACAGACCTAGAGATTAACATACTAAGAAAAGCAAGTCAAACAGAGAAAGACAAATTTCATATGACATCATATGGAACATAAAAAATGGTACAAATGAACTTATTTACAAAACAGACTCATGTGGTTAACCAAAGGGGAAAGGAGGGAGGAGGTATAAATTAAGAGTTTGGGACTAACAGATACACACTACTATATATAAAAGAGATACAACAAGGACCTACTATAAAATAGAAATACAACAAGGACCTACTGTACAGCCTAGGGAACTATATTTAATATCTTATAATAACCTATAATGAAAAAGAATCTAGAAAAGAATATGTACAAGCATATTTTTACATATATATGTATATATGTTCCTCTACCATTTAAAATCTTCCAATGACTGTGCATAAACTGCATCTTATAAAAGGTATAGCTAGAACTCATACGCTTTGACTAAAGGTAAGGAAGAATTTTCTTAGAGTTATCAGAAAATGAACAGATGGTCTATAGAAGTCTCCATCATTGAAATTTCATAGCGAGAGAAAGGCTGGTCACTGGGCAGGGATGCTCAAGGCAGAGGACCTTTTAAATCCTCTAATTCCAAGGGAAAGTGTCCCAGCTCCAAAGCATAACTTTCAGGCTCTCTCTCAGCTCAGTGCCAGACTCGTGCCTCCCCTGTCTTCTCAGGATTAAACTCTAGCCTTGTCAGATCAGACCATTATAACCATCTCTAGAATTCTTTCTACAGTTACTAGCCACTGAGTTTTTATTCAGACTCTTCATACCACCTGGAATACCTTTTCTCTTCATTTACAAGGCAGCCTGTCAAAATCACCCCACCCTCCAAAGCCTAGATCAAATGCCACCTCCTAAAGTCACAGCATCATAGAAAGTGAGAGCCAGAAGAGCCCATAGAGATCATCTAAACACCCTCTTCAGTTTACAGACAGCTCCCGCCCACCCTCACCCTTCCAAACAACAATGAAGGCTGCAAATTTAAGTGACTCAGTCAAGTCAGTGCTGGGACTATGATTCAAACCCAGTCATCATTACCGATTCCAAATTTCAATACTTCAAAACCCTGTCTGGCCTGCCAAGTCTAGGAGAACTAAACAATTTTGCTGAGGCTTCTTTTTTATAACACTTATCTATTTGCTTGGTATTGTGTTTGCATGAACATATGAGGATGGCTATATTACAGAGGAAAGAGCCCTCTATATTTGGAGTTATTCCTGAGCTTAAATCCCACTTATACCACTTACTACCTGCGTGACTTTGTACATATTACTCTCTGAGCCTCGGTTTTCTCGTCTACTGGGTCTCAGTTCAAATGGCCTCTTCCCAGACTCTCTCTACCTTCTACCTATTGTCACCAGCTCACTCAACCATTTTCCATTGCTTCTATCATATTCTGAAATTATGATATTTATTAATGTAGCTGAATACTAGATAATTTAAAAAGCAAAACAATAAACAGAGTGACAGTAGGTAATACTATAATTTCAGGAGTCAGCAAATTTTTTTCTGTAAAGAGCCAGACAGTAAATAGTTTGGGCTTTGTGAGCCATATGGTCTCTGTTGTGACTACCCAACTCTGACATTACAGCATGAGAGCTGCCATGGACAGTACATAAATGAACGAGTGAGGTTAGGTTTCAATAAAACAACTTACAGAAACAGGCAGATCAGATTTGGCCACAGGCCTTAAATTGCCAACCCCTGGTTAACAGGAATAAGTTTCAAAAATCAAAAGGTCTTCATAAAATGAGTATCATAGTGATATCACATTGGAAAAATAGAACATCTGTTACACACAGCTGGTTTGACAGACCATAGTAAAATGGAAAAAGGCCTACTCTATAGCCCAACACTTCCTCTTCCAGCTCTGTTTCCTAGAGACCATTCACACACATTTCTGAGGGTTTACATACTGGGATATTCACACAGGAGGAGGAGCATTGTATAAGCATGCTGAATGGATAGATGAAGTGAGGCACACTCAGGACAAAAGGCTATTCAGCAGGAAAAAGGAATAAGTTATGTTTAGTATATCCTAACGTAGACAAATCAAGCAGTTTTGAGTTCTCTAGAAATACTCTAGGAAACTGCCTGTACAGTATAACATTTAAAACTTTTAATCCACACAAAATGATTCTACATATTGTTTATGGGTATATTATATATAAACATATGAAAACTAACTGAAAAAACAAAGTTCCTGGCACCTAAGGAGAGATGGATGGTTGTGAACGGTAGTCACATGGGGGTCTATAGCTTTATATTGTTTTATGATAAAAGTTTTAATTATTAACTTACTGCTATTTATTATTAACTATAATTAATTCTGAATGGTGAGGTTATTTTTCAATATATTAAACTTTTATATATAAAGTTGCTTCTTCAAACATAGGAAGCTCATTAAATGTACTTTTCATTTGTAATTCCTCAAGAGTTTCATACTCCTCATTTAGACTTCAATTTGTTTTCCTATTTTCTAATTGCCTTTTGAAGCAAAATTACTTCCTCCTGTTGGGGGTTTGACTATAGCTCCTTAAAGTATTGCTCAGTTCAGTTCAGTCACTCAATTGTGTCCAACTCTTTGCGATCCCGTGAATCACAGCACGCCAGGCCTCCCTGGAGTTCACGAACTCCCGGAGTTCACTCAGACTCACATCGATAGAGTCGGTGATGCCATCCAGCTATCTCATCCTCTGTCGTCCCCTTCCCCTCCTGCCCCCAATCCCTCCAAGCATCAGAGTATTTTCCAATGAGTCAACTCTTCGCATGAGGTAGCCAAAGTATTGGAGTTTCAGCTTTAGCATCAGTCCTTCCAATGAACACCCAGGACTGATCTCCTTTAGGATGGACTGGTTGGATCTCCTTGCAGTCCAGGGGACTCTCAAGAGTCTTCTCCAACACCACAGTTCAAAAGCATCAATTCTTCAGCACTCAGCTTTCTTTATAGTCCAACTCTCATATCCATACATGACTACTGGAAAAACCATAGCCTTGACTAGATGGACCTTTGTTGGCAAAGTAATGTCTCTGCTTTTGAATATGCTATCTAGGTTAGTCATAACTTTCCTTCCAAGAAGTAAGTGTCTTTTAATTTCATGGCTAGCATCTAAGAAAAGGTCAATGTCTGATTAAACAACATTTAGAGAATTTACTCAAAAAACAAACAAACAAAAAAAATAATTTGAGCTAATAGATTTTAATGTACTGCAGTGAATCTGATAATAATGACAAGATAACGATAGCTAATCTCAGATGAACCACACCTTAGAGACCCAATTCTCCTCCAACTGAGTTCCAGAGAGTAGAGCCATGGACAGATGTGGTGTGAAGAACTATATGAATCATTGTTTTACCTTGAAAGATGCCTCAGAGTTAAGATGACTGTAAGTTCCTTCCCACTCTATCCCCTTAGTCCTGGGACTGGGGTTGGAGTTGGGGTTGGGGTTAGATGAGACCACCTAACAAGAAAATTTCTTCATGCTTCTTCTCCAGAACCACAAAGATTCCTATGACACATTGTTTTCAAAGTAAAGGAGAAGGCACTGGACATGGCAGTGGGGCTGCTGAAAAGGACTCCATGCAAGGGAGGTGGCACATTACAAAAGCCAAGATCTCCACAGTCTTTGGAATCAGATAGGCCTGGGTTCCCATACAGGGACAGTGGAGCTTCTTAGCACCAGGTTAACTGATTTTTCTCATCTGCAAGATAAGGATAATATGTGCACTAGCTCACAGTGCACCCAGACACAATCCAGGGCTTGAAAAGTGAGCTATTTGTTTTGCTGTGTGCGATAGTTTCCTTTTGGAGTTTAACTGCACAATATAACGTATCTTATTTATTTATTTTAAAATAATGTGCAAAAAACAGCTTGGTGACATAATTAGCCTTCCTACTAAGAAACTCAAATGAAGGCATATGATAACTACAAAGGCCTGTTTTCTATAAGCTAAGTCATTTTAAATAAATGTTTAAACTCCTATCTAGTATAGTTTTGTTTATTTATTGTCAGCTATCTTCCCTGCATTGGTAATTGCTTTCTCCTGGCAGTAAGAAATTTATATGCCCTGTTTTGCCCAAATATTACAGTTCATGTACAATGAAAACATTAACTCTCCTATGATTCCTCTAATACCTAGGGGGAAGAACATGGGATGGGCCAAGGATAGAATTTCAGTTTCAATTTTACATCATCTGGCTATTGTCAGTTCAACTTTATTTCAATGAAAGAATTTGAGACACTTCTAAGGTTAACATTTATGAGCTCAAGTAGGGAAAAAAAAAAAGGAGAGTTAATTTACTGGATTTGAAATACTCTACGGACATAATTTAGAACTACAATCTGTATGCTTTTTCTCAGCTGACTTACAGGATGAAAACAACAGTTTAAACTTTTCAAGTTTGATTTGTATCTATTTAAACATTTTATTAGTTTAGCTACCCATGCATTGTTCTTTGAGTGAGAAAAGCAATATGAAAATTCTTACATATTTTAAGGCAGAGGTAATTAAAAGAGATTCTTAGCCAGATTCCTACTGAGGTCAATGCAAGTTTGGCCTAATTAAAGTTTATAGAACTTGGCCTGTATTATATTCAAACAGCAGATACTATTCTCTTACAGATGCAAATTTGACATTGCTTAATTACAGTTTCAAATAAGGACATAAACAGAAAATAGAAAATACACTCTGTACTGCATGCCTATTATTTTGTCATTGATTTTCAATGACACTGAGGGCCATGAAAGCAAAACAATCGTTTACTAGTGTCCTTAGAGGCCCCTGCGAGTTCCAGTTACACAGACCTCTACAAAATGCAGTCCTGAGAGGTGTAAACATACATTAATAAGAAATGTCATTTTCAGAGTGAATCTAAAAGGAAATACTAAATTGCATCTATTGCAAAGTTATATGACCAATGCATGATATTCACAGTTAGTTAAATCACTAGTTAACTAGTTCTTCACTGAGCTGAGTACATGATGTAAAAATATTCATCACCAAGAACTGGAAAGGGAAGTGGAAGTTGTGGGGATGATGGTGAATCATCCAATGACAGGTTGGTATGACCACCCCCCACCCTGTCCCTCGCAAAAAATTAAGAGGGATGGAAGGTTATCTAATTACCTACTTTTCTTGTCAGAATTATGCTCAGTTCATTACAGAGAAAGAAATTTTCCTTAAAAATTTCTAGTGAACGAGACAAGCTTTGGATTTATACAGATCCTAATAAAAATATTTTCAATACAAAACTTCCTCTTCCATTTGTTACTCAATCAGTTAAAGATAAAACAAAGGCAGCCCTGGTCATAATTTAGGAATCTTCAAAGACTCTTTTCCTCAACCTCTATCTTCCTTAGTGACATTCTTGTTTTTCACCTCACTCTGGTGGCCCAGTTGGTAAAGAATATGCCTGTCAATGGAGGAGATGCAAGAGAGACGGGTTTGATCCCTGGGTTGGGAAGATCCCCTGGAGGAGGAGATGGCAGTCCACGCCAGTATTCTTGACTGGAAAATTCTATGGACAGAGGAGCCTGGCGGGCTACAGTCCATGGGATTGCAAAGAGGCGCACGTGACTGAGCACGCACATGCACGCACACACCTGTAAGACATTCCTTTCCAAAAGCAAGGATCTTAATAGTACCACTGTTTCACCTATGTTATAATATTGTGTCAATACACATCTAAAATCTCTCCTTACTTTAGACTTTAAGATAAACTGCAGTTTCAGGAACCCTGAAGGTAAAGCTGGAGAAGAGGGCAGAGAAGTCAGCCTCATCCTGTCTTGGGGAAATAATAATTTACACCAATCTTAAAACTGAGAGGAAACACATTGAGCAAAACATTTTCTTTATCATCTTAAACTGCTTCAAATAGGGCTGTGCCCTAGCCCTGAAATCACGAACAAATCCGAACAATTTGATGCTTATTTCAAATGGGTAGGACACAAGCCTGGTAACAGGAAATAAGATGATAAACATCCTTCCATCTGTGATGACATGACGTGGCTCTCCTGTTCCAGGAGTGGCCTCAAGGAGCAGCTAAACATACTGGCCAACAGTTACTGCCAGAAAGGACTTTTTATGTCAAAACCACTATTACTGTGTTTGGCAGACACCATTCCATATCCACACAGGTAATGGTAAATAACTCTAGTCAGAAGATTAACTCATCTGGTTATCTCAGGCACAGTGAATAAATACTCATCCTGACAAGCACTTCACAACAAGGTCATGCTGAAAGGTTACAGTTATGAAAGATGCTTTCATAGCAACAGGCAGAAGGTCAGTACTCCAACCTTGACAGTCATCCACACACCACTCTGTAATCCCTTGGCCTTCCAGTGCTCTTCTTCCTCCCCATGTCTTTCCACTCTACCCTCCTGAAACCCGAGTCCATGACATACAAATTTTCCAACACATCCATTAGCTATTTACAGAACATAAGCGTGAGTTCACGACTTCTGTCAATTTCCCAGACAAAGCTCGTGTCTACCAGCAGGATGCAGGGCTAGCTTCTTCTAGTTCCCCAAAGCACATCTAGATTGTTACTGCTCAGCCCTGGGGCCCACTTCCTACTCCTCTGAAATGCACGCCATAAAGCACCAGCACCTGCCACCATCAGACTGGGTTTTCTACCAGGTGACAGACCCTCATACACTGAAGATTCTGACACCTGTCTCCAACTCTTATTCTTGACATCAAGTCCTACCCTCCATATAGATGATTACAGTCTGTGTAAACATCCCACCTAGTATTCAAGATCCTCAACTGTTTTACCATCTCTAAGGAAAAGACTGTCCCTCTCCTGTAGTTAAATAACCCAAGGTCATAGCCAAACTCCAGACTGTGACATCTAGATGAGTCCCATCTATGCAACTCTTTGACCAGAATCTACTGATTTCATTCATTTCTAGGTGCTCTTTCTCAGAAGCCACTGGATGCTTCTCCTCGACCCAACCCATCAATGCTGGAGACCACAGAGCTCACTTCTTAACCTTCTTTTTTCTGTCTACATGATTTCATATAGAGATGAACCTTTGTTCACCTCTGCACACATGATTTCATGCAATACCAGGGTTTTAACTCCTACATATATGTTGATAACTCCCAAATTCCTCACCCCCGAGTTCCAGACACATACCCAGTTGCCCTCTTGACGTCCCTGCCTGGAGGTAAAAAGGCCATTTCAAATTTAATGTGGCCAAAACAGAATTCCTGCTTTCTCCTGAAACTCTGTTCCTCTCCTATTTTGTCTTCCTTTCTATAAATGCTATGACCATCAAGAAGCCGCTCAAGCTATAAACCTGTGGACTCCTAGATTTTCCTGATTATACAATTTCTTTCATTCCACTGTTCCAGTCAGTGGCTAATTTTTCAACTGGTTACTGAGAGGCTCTACATGCCAGGCATTGCTTTCCTGGGGTACAGTAGTAAACAAACAAACAAACAAAAAAAAACCTTCCTTCCTGAAAATGACATTTTAGTGAAGAGGGGATAGTAAATATGCAAATAAATATATGGAGAGACTATCAGCTGGTGCACATTCTAAAGAGAGTGAATGAAGCCAAGAAAGGTTTTAGGGAATGCTGGCAAAGCAGGCAAAGGCAGGTTTAAATACAGTAGTCAGAGAGGGAGGACAGAGAAGGTGGGATTGTGAATGAGCTGTTTAAGCAGAAACTGAAGTGGTGAGGGAGCCAGTCATGAGATTGGAAGAGGAGAATTCCATGGAAGGCTTCCAGCAAGTGAAGATCCTGAAGAGGCAGTGAGTTTGGCACATTCAGCAAACAGGAAGAAGGCCTGTGTGCCTGGAGCACGGTGAACACAGAACAGAAAGGAGGGCTGGAGAATGTAGAGCCTTCTAAGCCACTCATAGAGTTTAAGTTAAGGATGAGATGAGAGACCACTAGAAGGTTTTAGCAAAGAATGACTATGTTTTAAATGGCTCATCCTAGCTGCTGTGTGGAGAGACTCATACCTCAGAAAGCAGCCTTGTGTACCAGTGAACTCATGAGTCACAAAGGCAACGTCTCTAAGCCCATGGAGAGGCAGAAGGCTACGGGAGTATCTGCTCTTAGCAAGCAGAACAGACAACTGAGCAGGAAGGAGATATATTCAATGCTTATGTATTGATTATTTTAAAAGGGAATGCAAAAAACCCAGATCATTAGCCTCCCTGGTCATCACATGCACTGCTGGCTTTGCCTGCTTTATGGTTTCTGTTCCTCCTGGCCCAGGGCAGCCAAAATGTCTTTCTTCAGTAATCATCTCTCTGTTCGCTCTAGAAGTGAACAGCTTCACTGATTCCTGGTGACAGAAGCAGCCTGGCCAAGAGAGCAGAGACTCAGACATCAGTTCCCCCTGTACATCTCACAGAAGGAAAAACTGTTTATAAAAGTCCCTGGTTGAGGTGTGAATGAGAGAAGATACAAGTACAGGCTAAGATAATTATCATTTGGGAAAATGATATAGGCACTGATAAACTTAATAGCTGATCAAGAAACACAAATATAAGCATGGATCCTTAGTTAGTAGGGACCACAAGAATAATATAGTCAAAGCTATGGTTTTCCCTGTAGTCATATATGGATGTGAGAAATGGACCATAAAGAAGGCTGAGTGATGAAGAATCGATGTTTTCAAACTGTGGTGCTGGAGAAGACTCTTGAAAGTCCCTTGGACTGCAAGGAGATAAAAACCAGTCAATCCTAAAGAAAATCAATCTTGAATATTCATTGGAAAGACTAATGCTGAAAATGAAGCTCCAATACTTTGGCCACCTGATGCAAAGAGTTGACATATTGGAAAAGACCCTGATTTTGAGAAAGGATGAGGTCAGGAGGAGAAGGGGCTGACAGAGGATGAGATGATCAGATGGCATTACTGACTCAATGGACATGAGTTTGAGCAAACTTAGTGAAGGACAGAGAAAGAAGC
The DNA here is from genome assembly GCF_014754425.2 of Oryx dammah. NCBI lineage: Eukaryota > Metazoa > Chordata > Mammalia > Artiodactyla > Bovidae > Oryx > Oryx dammah. The sequence goes on from NW_024070202.1 coordinate 51,587,711, forward strand.
CTGACATGCTGCAGTCCATAGAACTGCAGAGTCAGACACGACTTAGCAACTGAACAACAACAACAATAAGAATAAAACAGAATTTTTAAATACTGAACCACTAGACCTATTTAATGGAAGAGAAGAAATAAAGAGGCAAAGTATGACATACAGAATATGTCAGCAAAAATAACTCTAAACAGAATGATGATGATAAACACAAATGGGAAAAACATGAACCAAAATAAAAAAACTGTCAGATTTGAGTAAAGATGATATTCAGCAACATTTTATAGATCCAAATGGTCTATCAAAAAATTACAGAAAACTTGATTATAAAATATGTAAATATCCAAATCCAAATAGCTAGAGCAGTCCATCTTAACCCAAGTTAAAAAGAAAATCAAGGCAGAAAAGTAAAAGGGACAAAGAGGAGCATTATATACTCAATAATCAGTAAGACAAAATAATTATCAACATAAATGTATTTAACAATATAGCCTCAATGTATATAAAGCAACAATTAATCGAACATGGAAAGAAAGAGGTACATAAACAATGAGAAATGAATAATCAATCACACATCTCTCAGAAACTGATACAGCAAGCAAACAAAATATGCTCAGATACAGATTTGAATAACATGATTAGTAATCAATTAAACTAGTAAATACATATAGACTTTTGTAACCAACAGAAACATACTCCTTTCAAACAGATATAACATTTATGAACTGACCATATACTAGACCTCAGAGGAGACTTCCAATAAATTTTCCCCAAATCAGTATCATATGATTTATGTTCAAAATCATATGATTTAAGTTCTCTAAAGATAATATATAGAATATTATGAACCAATGACAAGGGGCTAAAAAAATACTATGCAGAATGAGATGAAATTATAAAAAAATAAAGAGATACTTAACTTAGAATCAAAGGGAGCTAAGTGTTTAACGTAAAAAACTGGTAAAGAGCCAACAAACAGGGAATGGGGGAGGGGAGGAAGAGAAGCAGGAGAAACAGAAAAATACAAGTATGACCAGAAAAACTGGAATAAAGACAAAAAGCTGAGAAAATAAATAGAACCAAATCCTAGTTCTTTTGAAAAGTTTTATAAAAAAGACACACCTCTGTCAAGACTAATCAGCAAAAATAAAAGTTAAAAAAGACAAAGAGAACACAAAATGAAAAGGGGGGGAGGAACTACAGACAAATATTTTTTAAATTATGAAATAACATTATAAAAAGCTATATGCAATGAATTTGAAATATATATAACATATATATAGTGCTTAAAGCAGCCTAGTACTGAGATAAATGGGTGTAGTCATGTATTGCTGATGAGAATTTAAACAATCACAGGCAGCCATTCTGGGAAGTGTCCTGGCAGGACATGCTAAAATCAATATTTATATGCCTAACATCCAACAATCCACTCCTGGCTACACACCCAGTGAAGGCTTCTCACATGTCTATAAGGATGTTCACTGAGGCACTACTATGATAATGGGAAACTGGAGGCCATGTGGGGGCCTTCACTGGGGAAAGGATAAGTAAAATAGAGTAAGAGTATAAGAGAGAATACAACACAGAAGTTAGAACTTGCAACCATATACCAGAGGTATGAGAAGTAAAAATAGATAGGCCTGAAAAATAATGTTGAGTAAAAATGGTAAGAAAATCTATAGAGATATAAGTTAAACACATACTGCATTACATATTTTGCAAGACTGTGATGGTCCTGGTCTCTCTAAAATCAATTAAGTTTTACTTTCCTGGGATTTCTTAAATGAAAGGTATGACAATGGGAGTTCCTCATTAACTATATTTTAGAAGTGAAGTGAAAGTTGCTCAGTCATGTCTGACTCTTTGTGACCCCATGGACTATACAGTCTGTGGAATTCCCTGGGCCAGAATACTGGAGTGGGTAGCCGTTCCCTTCTCCCAGGGATCTTCCCAACCCAGGGATTTTCCCAACTCAGGGATCAAACCCAGGTCTCCAACACTGCAGGCAGATTCTTCCATCAAACCCAAAGGTCCCATTATTTTTCCTCTATATAATGGTTTCCTCACCTCAGCAAAGAGATTTGTTATGACTCACAAAAAGATCAAGATGCCATTATGATAAAAACGAGTAATGTGCTCTCTCAAATACAGCATGTTCAAAACTGCAAGGAGATCCAACCAGTCTATTCTGAAGGAGATCAACCCTGGGATTTCTTTGGAAGGAATGATGCTAAAGCTGAAACTCCAGTACTTTGGCCACCTCATGCGAAGAGTTGACTCATTGGAAAGACTTTGATGCTGGGAGGGATTGGGGGCAGGAGGAAAAGGGGACGACCGAGGATGAGATGGCTGGATGGCATCACTGACTCAATGGACAAGAGTCTGAGTGAACTCCGGGAGCTGGTGATGGACAGGGAGGCCTGGCGTGTTGCAATTCATGAGGTCGCAAAGAGTCAGACACGACTGAGCAACTGAACCGAACTGAACTGAACTGAACACTGAACTCCTAACCTTTCCCCCCGCAAACCTGCAGGTTTCCACATCTTAGCTAATAGGAACTCCTCTTCTTCCATGGGAAAATCCTGGGAAACATCCTTGACTTCTCTCTTTTTTTCACACTGCATATATATTGAAGGCTCAGCTCAACAGTGGATTCTACTCTCCATGTGGAAAAACGTGGGCCACATATATGAAAAACCCTGATACTGACAGTTACCTCATCAACCATATATTTATTATGCTACAAGTAAAACTTTCATGTATATGACATGTGTAAATAAATATAACACTCTCATCTGCCTCAGGGATTATCTGCCACCAGCTCTTCACTGTAAATATAGAGTATAATGCTGATGAAACTGTGCTTCATCACTACTGATGCAACAAGGTAATAACCAATAAATCTATTATTTGCTCTTATTAGTTAAATAACTTTCCTTCCTATATAATCACTAATTCTAATAACTTATTAAATAAGTTAACTCAATAAATCAGGCAAATCCAGAGAAGCAAATCATGATAAAAAAGCAAAGGTCATATAAAGTTTTCAAAGTCATATAAATTCTGAAGATCAGTGTGTTACTATTTATAGCATTTGCTTTCAAAATTCACTTTTTCTTTATTTGTAAGTATTACAAAGATAGAATCTAGAAAACATGACAACAAACACTTTAGGAACACATACTATGAATTAATATATTTTGCTGCACACTTTATCTTTAGCTCATCTGGCTTCCTGATGGCTCAGAGGGAAAAGTGTTTGCCTGCAATGCAGAAGACCTGGGTTCAATCCCTGGGTCCCATTGTCTTTAGTTCAATGATATATGTGGTTGTTGTAAAAGCTTGAATGGAACTGTGTTCAAGTGATACTTGGTTGCCTAAACTTATTAAAATGCTACTCCTATGCCTCCTGTCCACATAATGGTACTTGACTTCTCTCAACAATCAACATCTAAATAAATTCATCAACCAAGTTACTAATAATAATCCAAGATAAATTTCAAGAAAAAAAGGATATACTGATAAGATGGAAATCATGTGACCTTAAATGCTCTAGTTTTATTCCTTATAAAATTAGAGCATTTAAAAATAAGGAAAAAGAGATGAAAAAGGAATAGAAATTAACTGGTAAAACATTCATTAAAATTTTTTCTCCTGAAAAGATCTTTTTACGTATGCAATAAAACAGAATTTCTGTTACAGAATATTCTCTAATTTTTTAAAACAATTTGAGAAGGGCATACCAGGTTTTTTTTTAATCTTTAATTTCATGAAGATTTTTCTTCATGACCATAAGTAAACAAAAACACAAATCAATAGTCCTTAATGTTCCAAAGAGTCTGATTAGTCCCAGAGGTTTATATTTTCTAGTGTGCTTTCACCAGAAGTGTTTCTCTTCATAAATCATTCAAAGGGAACCCTCTTGCTATTAATACTATTAAATTAATCCCAAAAGTCAATTGCTTACATCCTAGGATACCTCTAATGACCTAAAAGGGATTATATATAATGAACATCTATAATAATTTTCTAAATAGAACTCACTTTAACTTATATTAGTTTAAAAATAAACATTACCGCTTCCAAGGAAGGTAGAATTAAACCGTTACCAAAGAGGTATCTTAACAAAGGATGGGAAAGAAAAGTCACAGGTGTAAAATGCTAACTAGGAATTTGTATGCTACAGCTCCGATTCACAGACTCAAATATTTTCTTGATTGTCTGTCTACAAGACACTGTACAGTGTGCTGGGAGGGACACATGAGAAAACTAAATACCACACCAGCACTCAAGAAGCTCAAAATCTAATGAACTTCACTTATCCCTTTTGTATGTTATTAACATTTGGCTCAAAACACCTGTCTCTCTCTGTTCATTGGCCCTAATTTCTCCTTAATGAAGGGATCATCTCAATAAGTGATTTGAGATAAAAATTGAGAACAGTAAAGTACAGGGATAAAATACTTGTGAAAGAAGAGGTCAGGGAAAATGGTACTGTATTACCTCAAAACTTGTGGAGGAGACCCCTTAGGGAAGAAGCTCCCCAAGAAGGCTTAATCCTCATATGGAAACTTGGTTAAGATACAAATCAACTCTGTTCAAAATCCTTACATGATTAGATACAAATTTATAGGCACAAAGAAAAGGGGGTGAAAAGATGTACACTGACTCATGAGTGTGTTACCTCAGTGAGACGGCATAGCAGGAGTGGAGAAGAGAAAATAAGATCCTTATTTCTTGACTTGTTACAGTGAGTAAAAATTATTCTTCAAATTTAATAGGACACCCATGGTATGTGAATTAAATGAGATGGTATATGTAAACTTCTTAGCAAAGTGTCTGGTGCACAGTAATACTCAATATGTGTCTTACATGAAAAAAACTGAAAACCTTCCAGTTCTCAACTGGGAACTGTAGAAATGAGGCTGAAAATATAGGAAGGATACAACCCAGGGATGAGGTAACTGCAGTTTCCTCTCACTAATTTTTATAAAGAACCCTGACTAAGAACAAAAGAAGAATGTTTAGCAGTTATAACCCTATCGTCTAGTCTGAAAAAAGTCAGACATGGTCCAAAGCATAAAAAAAAAAATCTCTTTAGCTAAATGTCATATAGGCGGTGAAATTTTGAAAGAATGAAAGTATTGACAGAGAGTTTTCCTTTTGTATGTAACCTGGTGCCATGGATTGAATTGCGTACTCCAAAAAACTATATTGAAGTCCTAACACTTGGTTCCTATGAAAGTGACCTTACTTGGAAACAGGCTCTTTGAAAACATAAATAAGTTTTAGCTTCAGAAATGATAGACATCAATAGATAAACCCACACAAATAAAAGTCTTGAGGTCCTTAGTAATTTTAAAAGGATTCTGAGACCAAAAAGCTTGAGAACTATGGGTTGATATTAGCATCTATTTTTAATTGAAAAAAATGGAATCAAACTATATCTATTATTATACCTTTCCTTATCACTTAACAATATGTCTTAGACAGTAATGGTAAGAATAGCAACACTAACTGAGTACTTATTCTTTGTGAAGTCCTGTGCCAAGTGCCTTGCAGGAATTATTCCATTTAATTCTTATACCTATCCTATGAAGTAGGTACTCAACTAGCACCCTGGCTATTACTGATGCAGGTGATTGGAAGATCACCTTCTCAGAACTATGCATTAGCTATGCAACCTTGAACAAGCACCTACGTCAAGGGCTGTTATGAGCATTAAGTGATTTATATTTGTAAAGCACTTAAAATAATACCTAGAACATAATAAACACTGCGGATATGTTCATCAGCATTCAAACCTCTGAGTCTAAATGTCATTTTCCAGAGTTGTAGATGGAAATCAAAAAGAAGGCTTAGAACAGTCCAGGAAACACTTCAAATTTGGGAAGTTAGGAAGATGAGGAGAAACTAGCCAGGAAGACTGAGACTTCTTGAGGACTAAGAAGCATGGTTTCCTAAAAGAAATAAAATGTTTTAATAAGCTTGTGTTGACCTGTGTCAAATGAGAAGCCAGGATAGCAAAAGAGGTAGAGCTGCAGAGACAGGATGAAACAAGAGTCAGGGATAACGATGCAGAGGTCTGTAGAAAACTACCGAAAGGAGGAGAAATAGGTAGTTAAGTCTGAGCACCTATGGTCAACTTTCAAAGGAGCTATACATTTTAGGGAAGAGGGGAAGATGATGATCTAGACCAAGGAAGGACTAAGGAAGACACTAAACCACATTAGCCTTTATTTCGCCTCTCTCTTACCCCTCCAACTAGGTCCCCACCCAAATCTTTAAGTTCACTTACTCTTCACTCCCCAGATCCCTATTCAGTGAGTCCCATCTAAGACTCATCTCCCCAAACTAGCACAGTCCCAGGTCAGTCAAGGGTTCTAGTAGGAAGTGATTAATCCCAGGGATGCTTTAGAGGCTTGTACCTACCACAGGGGAAACTCAGACTACAGATAAGCAGAGTAAATAAAAACTTGATGTCTACCCCAAAACACATCTACTCACTTCAGGATTCTCCACATCAGCAGTTCTTAATGGGGGACAAACATCTAAAGATGGGGGAAGCAACAAGCGAGAGGGCAACTACTGCACCTAGTGGGCAGAGGCCAGGGACGCTGACCATCCTCCAATGCACAGGATGCACACAGCAAAGACAGGTGCCCGAATGTCAACAGTGCCAAGGCTGGGAAACCCCACCCTAGACTCAGCGACCTGCGGCAAGATGAGCTTTAGGAAGGCTCTCTCATCTGGGCACACAATCCCATCCATACCAGGGGCCAGATGGAGCATGGCTTAGGGGCCAGACCAGTCAGTCTCGTGAATTCTATTTCCAATCAGCTCAAACAGGACCAGGGAAGGATAGAGGAAAGAACCTGAGGTTAGCTCATTGGAAAAAGTTAAAAAGAGAAAATAAATTGTGTTATATATCAAATGTTAACAAGAGAGACAAAATTCTTTTAAATGAAAACAAGCAAACAGACTTTGCTTTAAGTTAAGAAAGCAGAAAATACAACTCTTTTCATTTTGAATATTAAATAACATCTTATAGTGAAGTTCAAAAGCCACCATGCTCTCTTAGCTCTGCTTGCTGCCAAACACGCTTCAATAAGGAAGGTGCTCTTGTATTCTTGACTGCAAAAGGAAGCTAATTAAAGTGGGTTTTTTGAGAAGACATCCTGACAGTTAAAAATAATTAATGTCTTGCTTTTAAAAAAAGAAACCATGAATCTTGACATTAAGGAGCCTATGTTTTCTTTTCTCATCAATAGTTCACTTGGAGGATCAATATTTGGATCCACAACCATTGACAGCCTTCCCAGAAATCCATTCACTCTTTTTCAGGATAAATCACTAATGAACAGTTTTTAACATTTTCCCTTTCTTAAGAGATTTCCAGAGAAATGTTTTAGAGTCTACTTTCTACATGGAAGGCATTTTGACTACCATTTCTGTTTCCACTTTAAAATCTGCTCTAGGAAAGTTTCAGCTAATGCATATGGGGTAGGATGGCTGTGTCTTAATGAAAAATTAGGTCCTTCTGCCCTAAGGCTTTATCAGGAGGGTGCCTGGAATCCAGTGTGCTGTTTTATCAAAGGAAGCTTTCCAGCAAGATGGCTCATGTGCATGCTGTTAAAGGAGTACCCCCTCGGTGAAGTCCCTGTCTATGCATGACCCATGACCTGAGAAGAGTCAGGACCGACCAACTGGCTCCTGCAGGGCTGGGGCCAGCTGCAGCTTCAACAGAGAGGCGCCTCAATCTTCCCTCCTCCGCTTAGGGTTCCAGGAGCTTCTGAAGGAGAGAGTGTCTTGGATATTTCTCTTCAAAACACATTTCTACCATGTCTGACAGCATCCTTCACAGGACTGTTACAACACTGGGGGCCCTATCTACTGGATGTTCCAGAAACCCAGTCAAAAGACAACATGTATTGGTATTCTAATAATATGACAGATTTTTTTTTTTTAAGAAAAGTAACCCAAGAAACATATACATAGAAATATAGATATACACAGGTATGTGTGTGTGTGTGTATATATATATATATATATTTATACACATATGAAAAGAGAAAGACTAATTGATTCATTCAAGGAAAGGAAATCAGAAATATCTCAAAATGCTCATCAGAGGAACAGTTCAGCAAATTTAAGACATAATTATATAATGGAGAAAAAGTAGGGCAAAAAAGGGAAGCATATCTAGTATATGTCAGGCATTTTCACATTATGTCACTCCATCACTCCCTCAATTATACTTTTAGATAAAAATCATTATCCCTGATTTACAGAAGACAAATGAAAAGCCCATGAAAGGGGAGAAAGCTGCCCTAGGTCACAAAGTTAATGAAGAGCGAAGCTGAGATTTACTTGCAGGTTTTCTTACCCTCTGCCCAGCATTTATTTTATTTGATCCCAGATTTACCCCACCCCCTCCGCTCAAGATCTGTTTGTAGACTATGTCAATAAATGGAATTGCAAATATAAAATAATGTTAAACAAAAATTAAACCACAGTATAGATGTATTGGTTTTAATCATGTGAAATTTTATATGTATATACTAAAAATTATGACAATCAGAATGAGGCTGATTGAAAAAAACTGGAATTAAAATCATCTGAGTTTGTTTTTCCTATGAAGTTGCTACCGTCTATGGGGTCGCACAGAGTCGGACACGACTGAAGCGACTTAGCAGCAGCAACCATATAATAAAGAAAATCACCAGAATCTGTTCCTCCATGCATGCTTGTCCCAGGCTAATTAAGGTTAAGAAAAAACACCTTAAAGGCTGAATGTGCCAGGGCCAGTTTAATGTAGCTGGGCCACTTTCACATAGAGAAATACCCTATCCTTCATAAAATTCTCAGCTCTTTCAGGGACTGGCAGCGTTTCTCCACTCTATTAAAGGCTGGAATTTCTGCAAGTGAAAAAGCTTTGAGAGCAAGTCATGTCTCTACAGAAATCGCCTTTTCTAAAATTTAGCATTTATACTATATAACAAACATTCTTTCAATTCTTCCTTCAAAAAAAAGAATTTAATCCTGGCAGGTTCCCTTTGCGGTGGCTTTGCCTAAGAAACATCTATCACCTTCAGTCAAGTTAGAGTTATTTTGGAATCTCCCTCCTGTGTTCCTCTCTTCAGGTCTGGTGGCTATACTGCTGTTTAGTGGAGTAGCCAGAACCCAAGCCAGAAGCATGGGTCTCACTTGCGTCATCCTGTTATGCTGTAACTTGCAGAAACAACCAGGGGTGATCCTGAAGTGCAGACTCCCACTGCCAAAGAGTAACTGAGAATTTACATGAATAATACCGGTCCAGAGAAAACTGAGAAAGGGTTCACTGGATTTACACAGTCTGGTTCTCACCCCAAAAGCTGAGACCTATGCAAGACTTTTATCTTACCCCATGTTTCTTTTACTTTTATAATGGGCAGTTTACCTATGCCTCCTAATTAAGTAAGACAGTAAAAGAATAAAATGTTGACAAAGGCTTTCTGAGACTGTTTTTCAAAAGAAAATGGTTTATAAATACAATCCCCACTGGTGTTTGTTTCTTTATGAAAAGCATTTCTTACTATAAAAAAAGAAAAAGTGGAAGTAAAAGTTCCTCCACTGGTTTCCCTTAAAACCACTGTTTTAATTTGAAGTTACATAATAATAACCTCCTTTGGTTCTCTTTTGTTTTAAAACTCTCACCTATTTCCTCTCTTATTATGTTGACTACTATTAATAAAATGTCTTGATTCAAGAACCTAGGAAAATGCTTGAAATGATTCTAATAAGATTAGATCATAATGTTATTAAATTTGAGAGTAGCAATTTGAGCCATAGTTTATTCAAATCGTCCTAACAACTAAATACAAAAAATGTCAGTTAGCTAAAGTGGCTGATCTCATTCTTGGCTTCCGGCTACAGCCCCAAAGGTCTAATAACAAGGATATTTCTTTAACAGGCTAGTCATTCTATTAAAAGTTTTGCATGTATTATCTCATTTAATCTTCACCACGATCCTAAGTAGTAATCATTATTATTAGTGTGTTGCTATTGCTAAAGTTACTGTTATTCCCATTTTATGGATGAGGACATAGGGCACAAAGAAGTTGGGTAACTTGTCCAGAGATCACTCACTGACTAAGTTGTGAGTTAGAAGAGAAGCCCAGCCCCCATGGCAGCACCGCACCATCAGCAGTACTATCTGCTATGGTCTCACTCGGCAAGCTCCTCCTTCTCTAGGTCAGGTGCATTACCACTGCTCCCAAGCACCGCTTCACACTCACATCTCTCATCATTTTCACTGCTTCTCTGGTCCTCCCGAGTCTTCTGGCACACATGGCTAGTCTTCTTTTGATGTAGACCAAGACATTGGTGTCTCGTCCTGAAGAGGGAGACATAAAACATGAAAACTTAAAAAAAAAAAAAAGAGCTTTCAGCTGAGCAGCAAGAAAAAATAAAAACACAGAAATACAGAGGCGTATTTTCCATGCCCTTGAAGGAAAACCTCAGAAAGAACAGTCTGCTCCTTTGACTTTTCCTTACTGGAGGAGCACTGACAACTTTGCTAATAGCAGAAGGTATACAGAGTGAAGTCAAAGTACTTAGCCTTCCAAGGTCAAACCATGTGACTGATTATTAATCCATGCTTTTGAGTTAGGATGTTGAATATTCGATAAATAAAATCATCTGCCACAAAGTGCTGGGAAAATGGACATATCCACATTGCATGCGGTTTACAAGCAAAAATTCCACATTCTTCTCGTGTGCATGCCTTTGGCGAAGATGCAAAGAGGTGAATCTCAGGTTGCATCCTGATGAACTATTATTTCTTTCCTTCTTGACAATAAGTCTAGAGAAGCCTCATCTTGAACTTCTGTTTTATATTATTCTTTCCCTAACACTAGTGACATCATAATCATCTCCAGGTCCCCAAAGCAGTCAATTTCAGATGGCAACATAACACATTCCAGATATGACAACAGACTATGCAACAAAATGAAAAACTACCCTAGTGTTAGAGAAAGTACTGACAAGCTAAATAGTTGTGATAATAGTCACCAAAATGGCTCTTAAAAAGCACATTAACAACTTCTCATCTTAATCTCTTTATTTAATTATGTGTCTTTTTGGATATGTTTCCAGACCAGTGAGAACATGCATGTACTTAATCCTCAATAAAATTACCATGTTTTAGAAAAATATGACACACCTGTTATAGATTAAGTATATGTATAATACGCAGCTATTAAAAGATGTTAAGACCAAAGTCCTAACATTTCAAGTTTCAAACAATGAGAACAAGATGTGTGTTGAAAATTTGCCAGATACCTACCAATTATTTTAAAGATGTGATTATATTTTTGGATGGATTTGGGCAACAGGTTGAAAGGATTAATTTACAGAAGAAAAGAAATAAAGAAAATTTCTCAGGTTATATTACAGACTTTGTAATTTTATGTATTAATCCTCATTTAGTTCACAAAATAGACATTTACTATATATGTCTACAAAATTCACTGTGTTATACATTTTTTTTTATAAAAAGCAAGAGAGACATGATGATTAGAGACTTGATTAACATATACACTGTGCTTAGTTGCTCAGTTGTGTCCAACTCTTTGCGACCCCGTGGACTGTTGCCCACCAGGCTCCTCTGTTCATGGGGATTCTCCAGGCAAGAATACTGAAGTGGGTTGCCATGCCCTCCTCCAGGGGATCGTCTCAACCCAGGGATTGAACCCAGGTCTCCCACGTTGCAGCGGATTCTTTACCGTCTAAACCACAACATATACACTACTACAGAATAAAAATAAAAACCTGTGCATTGAGGGGTTATGTGGACACACTTATATGTACATGGGCCACAATGCAAAGATCTCACTGTACCTTATTCATAGGGACTCATGCACTCAGTTTCTGCACCAAATTCAGGCTTAACAATAAAACTTAATTTTATAATCTCAAATATGAAGGAGATACACTCCTACTCTCCAAGATGCAGGAGACAGAAATGAGTTGAGAGAAACATCATTTTAAAGAAACACTTCCAAGTTTGGTTAGACAATGAAAACATTCTCTTTCACAAGGATCACTAAATTTCTTCTTAAACAACCAACAAACTGACAAGTCAAGGAGCTCAAGGAATTCCAGAAATGACTTTGTTATCTTGTTTTTATACCATTCCCCCCAAACATCACTGACTCTCAGTTTAGTGTACTAAAATGAAAGGTCTCATGTTAAAGAGTTGTGTTAAATATGGGAAGTCATCACTTTAAATATAAAAAAGATAAATAATTAGGAATTTAGGGCTCTTTCTCCCTAGAAGCCAGCAACAGTGCTTCCTAAACAATAGCTAAATACTGAGACAATCACCAATCACTGTTAAATTCTTAGCAGTCCTATTTCTATCCATGCTGTAGAAGACCCATGAGATAAACCTCTGATAGCATTAACACTAATTTAAGTCCTGTTTGCCAACTAAGACTTAAAATTATGGGGCAGAGAAGCAACTGGTATATAGAATTGTGTAAGAATTATGAGGAGAAAAAAGGTTCACCATTAAAGGTTATTATCATTTATTTCTAGAGTTAAAAATCTATGGGGCGAAAAGAAAACATGAACAATAATGAAGCTATAATTTAATATGTACTGTGCTCTTATGGAGAAGAAAAATTAATAAAAACAAAGAAAGGCCAAAAACTACATTTATTCTTAACTCGGAGAATCATATTTTGAACTGGCCTGAAAATTTGCTCTGACTAATCATGTTACAATTCTGATCCCCCAGCACATCAACCTGGAGGAAACCTTACTGTGTTGGGCTTCATACTGGGATCCATGATGCTGCAGCTGCTGAGAACGCCGGTAACAGCCATCTCCAGCTTTCAGGGCCTGCTTAAACAGCTTCTCTGCTTCAGCAATGGTTGTTGCTTCTTCTTCAGCCAAGAGAATATAAGCAGTTGCACACCTGTCCATGCAGATAATAGCCACCATCAATTACAAATCCAGGGACATTGTAATAGCTGTAGGAGTGCATGCAGAAGGGCAGGAGTTACGCCAAAACATGCAGAGTGGCCAACTGGTTCATGCACCCCTGCTTGCAGTTGTTGACATAAAATAATGGTACAAAAGAAATGTCTGTGTTTTAGCTTGAAAGGGACAATGAGTAGTGTTAGGAGCATGGGGCTTAGATATGGACTCTGCCCCTTATTAGTGTGTCACTTTGGGCAAGTTATTACTCTGCCTCCCTGATGGAAAACAACATGGAATCTACTGTTCACAGCATTGTTGTGAAGGTTAAGTAAGATGATGCATGAAAAGTGCTCAGTACAGTAGTAGCCAGCATGTGGTACATGCTCAACAATGTCAACTAATGATGGCAATGGTAATAGGTGTTGTTAAACATCTCCTTCTGACACTCAGAGTTAGAAATACCAGAAAGTTTACTTCTATTTACTACCCACAGATTCTCTTTAGTCTTAGGATTTATTCAGAATGAGAAATTCATTAAACCAAGTAAGTTGTTTCACAAGCAGTGCTTCAGCATCTCATTACAGTTAGCACTGGTTTCCTATGTCAGAGAAGAAGCCTAGAAGAACCTACAGGTAGAGGTTATTTCAGAAGAGCTCAAAATTTGATTCAGCCTCAGTAGCAAGCAAGAGTTAAATTTCATACCTTTAACAATAACAGCTACCACCTGATGCTTAGTATATATTAAGGACTGTACCAGGCACTTAACATATATCATCTCATTTAATCCTTTCAACAACCTCTAACATAGAAAGTCAGAAAGGATAAATAGTCAACTAATGAACAAGGGGAACTCTTGAAAATTTAAACTGTCCAAATTGTAGAAGAACAACTCAACCGCCAAAGAAAGGGAATGTGATAAGGAAATGGTGAGGCCAGAGGAGACCACACAGGTCCTGATCTATAATATCCCTTGGCTTTCTCCACTGCCTCTCTCGTGGTCATTTCCCTATTTATCAGAGCCTCCATCAGACCACAAGAGAGAAACAGAAAGGGAAACCAAATGTTACTTCTACTATTCATAAACTACAATAGCCAGCTAAGAAACGGAGGCTGAATTCATGACTAATATGAGATTTTGGGTTACTCATTAATCTCAGCCTTGAGGAGGGGTCTTTTAATTCTTTAGCCAATCCCTCTAATTTCAGGCAGGACTGATCAATAGGGCTTTGAACTGAATGTGGTGAGGTAGGGAGGAAAAATGCCCAGGAAAAAAAAAGTTGTAAAACCAATTACTGTGGAAGGCAGCAGATATGACTTGGAGAGAACAATTATGATGTTGAAAATGCCCAGTAATTCACTGGAGAAAATAAGTAGGTTGGGCAATCAGGAAGCAATACTTCACGCTTTAGGTGCTGACACATGAATATGGGTCCAGGGTTATAAAGTGAAAACTGAGATTATAATACTGAGTGGTAGACACAGTATCAGAGGAATTAGCTATAAGATTATAGTTGGTGGGCTGGGAACTCAAGACAGGTTGGGGCTAGCTTGCTGGCTTTGTTTATTTATTTTGCAAATAGCTCTCTTAGGAGGAGAGGCAGAGTAGCACTACTGGCCAAGAAAACATACATCTGTGTGGAGACTCATGAATCTGGGGTAGAAACATGCTAAGAGTTTATGAGTGAAGGAGAAAGGAAAGAGCAGTAGAAGTGCTAATGGTTGGTGGGGACAGGACAGGCTGCTCAGCTCAATGGAAGACAGAGATGATGTGTCCTTGTCACAGCACAGTACACATACAGAAGCAAGAAGGTATGGTGATGGGGGTGTCAACCATCCAGATATCTGCTAGAGTACGTCTCATGTGGTTAGAAGGAGGGCACTTAGCAGGTTCTTGACTTACTTTGGTAACAATTTTATCTCCCAGATGGTAGAGGAAGCAATTAGGGGAACTTCAACTCTGGACCTAATTCTGACCAAGAAGAAAAAAATAGTTGGTGAAATGAAAATTGATAGGAACATTCAGAGAGTTATTGTGTCATTTCAGATTTTAGGACAGTAAAAGAAGGTAAGGTGGACTTCAAAAAATTCAAAGAAAAGAGGCATGATTCAATGGCATGAGACGCAGAAGGCAAATGGTTTAAGAGGGTTGGCAGCTTCCAAATATCTAATCATAACTGCAATCACAAATGATCCTCTCGGGAAGAAAAGAGGGGTGACAAGTAACCACTATGGCTACACAGAGGTCGCTCACAAGATCATATTTTTAAAGGACATGTAAAAAAAGATGGAAAGAGGGTATGTGATGAAGGGCTATAAGAGAGTGAAATGAGCTTATAAGAATGTCAGGAGAGCTGCAACTTCACATTAGCTGAAGCTCGCAAAACAAAATAAAGGCAAAACGAAAAATGCTAAAGACAACCATCTAGTCCCTATATTCATATTATGTTTAAGGCCCTGTAACCACCCCAACTTCTCCAAAACCATGACAATATAAATAAGCAAAAAAGACAAACAACACAACAACATCAAAATGAGGAAAGTTTATAGTTAGTAGCAACAGATAATAAAGAGAAAACAAAACTCTCTAACTCCTATTTTCTTCTTGGTTTCTCCATCAGGAAGAATGATTGTCAGACTGACAAAGGGAGAAGGAATTAAACTCTAAAATGAATTAAAAAGATGTAAGATAGCACATAACTGATCTATGCTAAATGAATTAATACACTGGGATGGGCAAATCCCAGAAAGCCGAAAGATCTTGTAGGCAGCCCATGGAATTGCTCTCTGCGGATTGTTAAGGAATCACAAACAATGGAGAGGTACTAGAAGATGAAATGACAATGTAGTAAAAATGTTCAAAGAGGGGAAGAAGGCAGACTTCCCAAACTACAGAACAATTTGGTTCTGATTTGGAAAGATATTTTAATGGATTATTAAAGGGATAGTTTCTAGGCATTTTAAAAAGAAAGTAGTGAATGCTGGAAGCCAGCTTAAATTCACTAAGAATAAATAAATCAGGCTGTGTTAACCTAATGTACTCTAATGGATTTACTGCACATTAAAGATCCATAGCTACAACTAGTATCTCAAAACGCAGAAATATAGCCTGAATCACGGTGTAACTAGGTGGCTTAGTAATTGGTTGTACAATAAAACCCAAAGAATGATGATTTATGAAAACATGACTCTAGAGGGTGGCTTCTATATGTAGTGTCACAGGGTTCTTTCCCTGGTCCTGCCACTTTTATCAGAAACATGGATGACACACAGAACATAGGAATATCAAATTTGTAGATGAAAAGAAACTGGAAAATAAATATGTTGCATGACAGAATCAGAAACCAAATAGATCAACAGGTCACACTGGCAGGATTTCCAACTCTCAAGTGAATCTTTTCACTAAGACCTCTGAAGATTCTGTAGCCTTCTTCAGAAAAATCATAAAATAGTTTAACAATGACCACTTGGCAGGGAGAGTGTTGAGGTGATTCAAGCACCAGATGGGTGTTTGAGCTACATGACCTTTAAGGCCTCTGCCAACCCTGAGCTTTTATGACTCCAGTTTTAAGAATCTCTCATTTTCTGAGATCTCCAGACAAGAGTTTCCAGCCTTCCTTGGTGACCTACAGAATGTTTAACAACACTAAGGACATCATTTCCTCCCTGTCTTGACCTTGAAATATTTTTAAAGAGTAATTTCTTTACTTTATGTTTTTACTATGTTTCCCCCCCAGTAGAAGTTCTACCTAGAAAATCTGACAGCACAAATGAGCATTGTATGTCTGGGAAAATGTCCCTGTCATAATGTGTTAGGTATGAAAGCACTGTATTTATTTTATGTCCACATAGTATTCCACGGCTAGCCCTTAAATGATTTAATTTAGGACCATAGCCAAGCCACTAAATTTTTCTCTAAAATGACTAAAACTATCTTCACATGGATGTCTTCTAAATTTTTTTAAATAAATTAATGCCCCCCAAATAATCCTCAAGTTCAAATACATAGTTTAGTTTAAGTATCCCATGAATGGCAACTGAAAACATTCAGCAAAGCAAGATTTCCCCCACTTACTCATTTATCTCTAAGGCTTCGTGGGCAGCAGAAATCCTAGCTTGGGGGTTTCTCTCTCTCCAGGCTTTCTGCATTACTATTTTAGAAAAAGAGAGAAGAAGTTAATATATACTCAGGAAGATTCAGTACAAGAGCTAAATTAATAGCTTTTTTTGAATTACAAAAGAAGAGTTCACTTACCAAGTGGGTTAGCCCAAAACTCTAAAGTCACACAAATACATTCTAATTTGCCATTCCATTGTCCTTCAACAGCTGATATAAAATCTTTCTTAGGCTAATAAAACTAGAGACCTAATATCTTATATACTAACCCATAGCCTATAATCATAGAGACTTAATTAAGATTTCTTAATCTGGGAGACATGACCTTTCATTCTGTCTCAACCAAGGATTTAGTTAGCTTCATATAAGATCTATATTTCTTAATATAGAAAGTAAATTTAAAGTAAGTAAATCCAACTTTGGTATATGTTTTAAAAATAACATTTTCAATTATAATGAGGGGACTCATGTCTACAATAACACTTCATGGCAATAAAGCTTTATTTAAGTAGAAACTTTCTGCATCTTTCTGGTCAATCTCCAATTTAATATTTTATTCATCAGGGTTTTTGTAGAGCAGACATTCTAAAAGTAGTAACTTTGATCTCTAAAACAAACAAAAAGCCCTCCCACTCAGTAACTATCTAAAGGATTTTCCATACTTGCATCTGCAGGACGCAGATGGTCCGAGTCACAGGTAAAGAAGGTCTGGTGGTCCTGGGCAGAGAGATTCATGTCATAGTAAGTCAGAGGCTCTCGTCCAGTCACCCAAGTGTACCTGTAAAAGAGAAGTAAGATGATCAGACACTTCTGAGAGAGGAAAGTAAGACCTACAAAATATTAAGCTGCATAGGTGTTGAACTATAACCCATTAACTAAGTACTACTGCCAATAAATTAAAAACAAAATAATCATGCTAGTCTCCTTTTAGGAAGTATATCAGCAGAAAAAAAGTTTAAAAATTCTGCTATATTTTTGTCTTAAAATCTTAGCAGCTCTAGCTAATGAAAACCTTCCCTAATTAGTATTATGCATAGAGATTTCCCCAAAGCTATGAAAATTCTGATTTGCCTACTTACTCTACAAAATTAAACTCTAACATTACTTCTGGGGCATCTTTATAACCATGTTCCAGGTAAGCTACAAAATATTTTGAGTTCATAACATATAATGAAAAAATAACTGTAATAGAAAAATCTCTAAAAACAACAGGTTTGTATGTTATCCTAAGTTCAAAGCTAAAATATTTATAAAACAGAAAAATCAAAATATTTGAGCATCAAAAAATGGAAGCACTGAACAGACTGTTAAATGACCCCTAAATGAACCTGCAAAAACATGTACTGCTGTCTTTGCTCTCTGAACTAGACCCATTAATTTCCCAAGCTGTCAAAATGCTTACCGATTATATTCAGCACCCCTAAATAAATTAAGTGGATTTCGCCATACTTTGCATTCTGCAACAAAGAGAATGTGAAAATGTTACACGTAAGTTCAGAGACACTACAAGCTAATTAATTCAGCAAAACACCCTTCCTGGCCATTTGATAAGATAATTTTATTTTCTATCTTCTACATGGGAAGCAATGTGGAAAAACTCTGGGTAGTTAATCAGGAAATGTAGCTCAGGCACCAGGACTTCGGAAAGTTTCACTTAATCTCTTGGGACTGAAGTTTCCTCATTTGTCAAATCAAGGCACATGCCAAAATCAGCTAGTTCATAACTTCCATAGTCACTTCAAGAGATCCAAATACATTCTATAAATTTATTTCTAAATGATAGGTAGAGGCAAAACTACTTTCTATAACTCTAAAATATATCTTACAATGTCTACCTATGTAACAAGCTAAATTTAAGCTCCAGAGTACAACGTGCAAAGAACCTCAGGCTCTTAATAGGGCCTATGCTAATACTGATTTTGTGATAATTTACCAGGTTGCTTTTATACTGCTGGAAAGGAATGGCAAGAAGATTACTACTAAAGCTACCATCACTATAGGGAGAAATGTTATGAAAAAAATTGTTTTCAAACACTTTACCATGGTTTACTTATGCAGAAACAGGTAATTAATCATCATACTAATATCATAATGATAACATGTACTAATAGATATACATTTTGTTTTATAAGAACCACAGGCAGAACCATGGGACTTTAATTTAGAAAAGTAAACCATTAGGTTTTTAAGACAGTTATAGTAAATGTGTGACTAATAAGCTGCAATTCTTTTAAAACAGTCTATGATTAAGACTTTCTACTGATTCAGAATGCTATTAATATTTTTTTGGATGAATAATTTTTTATTAGAAAATAAAATCAGTTAACAGTATTTAAAAATCCATGTGTGCTGTCGGCCAAAAAAACACACCCAAAGACAAAAACACACAAAAGTGAGCAATTATTGCAGAAATTGAAAGAACATTAAAGGCCATGAATGATTCATTAAGACTCTACCCTCAGTCCTGTTACATCAACATCCATCCATCCATTCATTCACCTATCCATCCATCCAATATATGAATACATTAACTGAGCACCCAGTGGGTGAAACAAATGCATAAGCCATGGGTTACCATACAGCGTGAAAATGAAGCAAAACATGAAGCACTACGGGAACACCGTGTGCAATCTCAATACATTTTTTAAAAATAGCGAATGAAAGGTGTACACATACCAGGAAGTCATGTCCTTATTTAAAAAAAATAAATTTATATTTAAATTAGGGCAAGATCCCACCTAAAATTTACTTTATGTTTGGAAACAATGGTCCTAAATTTTTTGTCACTTAGCTTAACTTGCCATTTAAGAAATGATCTTTGCTAAGTTAGTTTAACATTATTGAATTTTGTTCTTGAGAAACTGAAATTCGATGGCTGTCATTTCATATGACACTAATTAGAAAATTACACTTCCCTTAAGTAAATACTTTTTTTCCAGACATGAAGCTCCTTAGTGGGGTTACTGCTGCTGCTGCTGCTGCTGCGTCACTTCAGTCATGTGCAACTCTGTGCGACCCCATAGACGGCAGCCCACCAGGCTCTGCTGTCCCTGGGATTCTCTAACGTACTTCAAATTATGGCTTGAAACAACTGGTGAGCCAAACAACCATGATCTCAGTACTTATGGCTTCTACAGCTCTGAGGTCCCCACTGCTCCCAATCCCTCCTAAGATCATGTCTTTTAAGATTCCAAATGCTCTTCTTAAATCTTCTGAAAGCTTCATGAATATTATAAGGTTTGTATTTAACATATGATAAACAAACACACAAATCTGTATTCAATGATGGTCATTTCTAACATTATTTACAATAAATAGGGACATTTGTAGAAGCCTCTCCCCTAACAAATTTCATCTGAAATATCAGTAAAAAGTTATAGCAAAAATTTTGTCTCCATCAAAGACATGATATTGCCTGGAAGGATAAGTGCTATTCAAATATCAGTTGACAAATTATAAAGAAAATTACCTTTCATTAATATTTTAACTCTATTATGCATTTTATAGAAATGAAATTATTTCTAAATCAAAATAACCCCAAAGAGAAAGGGTGTGTATAATTAAAGCTTTACTTAGCAGTATTTAAAGATGCCATCTTTATTTAGGAAGTGCCAAGATATAGCCAGCAGGGGGTGCTGCAAACATTTTGAAATATTGTTTTTATGACTTCAAGAGTACTGATCTTAAAAAATCATTGTTACTATTAGTGTCAAACATATGGTCTGTATGCAGTTTCTTCAGCTACTTCTAATACTTAGAAATGAGTATCTGAACAACTGTAACAGATGTTAAATGTTCTGAATGAGAACAAACGTGATGAAGAAATATGTAAGAAATGTCTTCATGAGCTGTATCCTTCAAGTTGAGGGTGTGGAGAAGGTACAATTTTCTTTTAAGAAATAAGCAATCTAGAGGTTTAATATGAACACATGTAAAATTTCACTTCAAATTAGCTTATAGCTACACTCATTTCTTCTTTGCTGCTATGTTTCATGATTTTATCTTTACTACAAAAACTCTCTTTGTCTGGAATCATTCTAGGGAACATACCCCATAAATTTCTGATGGTTTCACGATACAGACAAAGGTTGTAAATGCCAAAATTATCATAATATGAAGATTTAAGTCAGGAAATTAAACTCAGGTCTTCAGTGGATAAAAGTTTTTCTTTATGAGGTCTACTTTCTTATCTTACTTGTATCTTTGGGAAATAAATTTCTTATTTACATCTGAATTAAAACTTTACCTCCAAAAGGTATTTTGCATTATCCATCAATATCAACAATTTTAGTGTTCTTTAGAAGCACTAAAGGTTGACTGGGACTCATCAAGGGCTTGCTAACATCATTAACAGTTAAAAATATGTCCCTGATATACTTAACCATGCCCTCTCTGGTTCCATCTGTACCAACTCACAGAGAAGTCTCCACCTACAACTGCTGACTGAAATGTTCAGACCTCACCAAGCAAGCTAGAATGCAATTCAAGAGAAAGAAAATCACTAAATATTGGGAAAGCACCTGTTTAGTTCCCAAAGTCTGGAGAAAAGATTCCATTCATCCATAGGATGATAATAAATTTCTGTGTGAGAGATAAAGAACATAAAAAATAATGCCTACTACTTTCAAAGACTTGTAAAATGCTCAAATCGTTTTTTCAGTCTTCCTGCTCACCATTCCCTACTACAACTTTACATCTCAGCGGATACTTATTTCCTGTCTTTTCATAATCCCCCCGAACGCAGCCCCCGCCCCAGTTACTCACTGGACTAAGGGGTTTAAGCATGAATAGAATCCAACCTAGATAGCATATTCAAAAGCAGAGACATTACCGACTAAGGTCTGTCTAGTCAAGGCTATGATTTTTCTAGTGGTCATGTATGGATGTGAGAGTTGGACTGTGAAGAAAGTTGACTGCTGAAGAATTGATGCTTTTGAGCCGTGGTGTTGGAGAAGACTCTTGAGAGTCCCTTGGACTGCAAGGAGATCCAACCAGTCCATTCTAAAGAAGATCAGTCCTGGGTGTTCTTTGGAAGGAATGATGCTAAAGCTGAAACTCCAGTACTTTGGCCACCTCATGCAAAGAGCTGACTCACTGGAAAAGACTGATGCTGGGAGGGATTGGAGGCAGGAGGAGAAGGGGACGACAGAGGATGAGATAGCTGGATGGCATCACCGACTCAATGGATGTGAATCTGAGTGAACTCCGGGAGTTAGTGATGGACAGGGAGGCCTGGTGTGCTGCAATTCATGAGGTTGCAAAGAGTCGGACACAACTGAGCGACTGAACTGAACTGAGAATGGCTACTATGTCTTAGTCCTTGCCGGAAGTCCTAGGTCCTTGCCTCCCCCCCACCCCAGAAGGATACATTTTATGACCTAGACACACTTATACATTGGTAGTAAAAGAAAAAGACACCGAATTACTATCTGGTAACCATATGAAGAAGTTCTTATAAAGGGAGTAAATATACTGAGAGAACCATAGACTTTCCCTTGATCACAGTCCTCAAGTAAAAAGAGAACTTAATTCCTGGAAACACCAAAAGTCTCTAAAGTCATAGAGCTTTTAATCATCATATGGAAGAAAATATTTTTCTATATCCAATTTTTTTAACTCTGGAAACTTTTTTCTCCTAAGATTAAAAATATAGACATAGAAAGTGAGATTAAGTAAGGCCTGGTATCCAGACTGCCTAACAATTACCTACAATATACAACAGATCTGTTACCCTGCAACATCATATTTAAAAATCCTGTGACTTCATCAATTACATTTTCTACTAGAGAAACAGTTTTGGAACTCCCCTAGGGAAATATTAGGCACTTGAAAATAATACTTTAAAATATTTTAGGTCCAAAGTACAACAGAGAAGGGCTCTAAATAATATTCTATCAGATATATTATGACAGTAAAGATTAACCTCAAGTTAGTCAATTTCTAACATTTATTTATTAGCTTTGCTATATTAGAAATGAATTCTCAGTGAATACAAGTCCATCTTAAGCAATCATTAAGAGTAACAAAATATTCATTTTCTTAAATAATTAAGCTTTAACTGTTTTCCTAACTTTTTGAAATAATTATTTTGAAAAGATTACTAGAAGTAAAGGCACAAAGTATTAATAATATATAGGTAACTTTCAATTCAACAAATATATTACCCTTTCAAATTCTTTTATGGAATGAGAAAAGGTGCAAATAATTATGAGTTTTAAGATCATTTTTATTGGCCTGCTTTATTCAAGACAGTGTACAACTTTCTTCAAGAATATTGCTAAAATGGCTAACCTCTGTGTCTCTCATACATTTCTCATTGATTGGTCATTTCTGATCTAAGTCAATCAATTCTATCAAATAATATGAAGACCGTAAAATATTTATTAAGTAAGTATTCACCAGGGGCCAAACGTGTTTTTGAGGACTTTTCACCAGTCAATTGGAGAGCTAATCTATCCTAGAACACACATTTTTAATAGCAAAAGACTTTAAAAGATGTAATAAGCATTGCCTAAGAGAATCATTTTCAACACTTAAATAGATTTTGGCAAGTATAAACTGAGTTTCCCCTGACTGAGGCTATCAAAGAGCAATTCTAAAGGCGCTGGACATATAGTAACTTGAAATTTTGCTAACGGATATATTTGAAATGTGAGCTCTGAAAGGCCTGGTCTTAGGATTTATATTTACAATCTATGAGTTTCTTCATCTCCATTGCTTTTCTTTAATTTGTTACCTGTATTAAACCAGTGCTTGAACTACCTCTAGTGATGTAATGAACCTTAATTAAGAATTCCAGGTGAAATTCTTAGTAAAAGTTTTCTATAAAAATGGATATGATATGGGCTTCCCTAGTGGCTCAGTGGTAAAGAATTCACCTGCCAACACAAGAGATACAGGTTCAAACCCTGGGTTGGGAAAAACCCCTGGAGAATGAAATGGCAGCCCAATCCAGTGTTCTTGTCTGGAGAATACCATGGACAGAGGAGCCTGGCGGGTTACAGTCCATAGGGTCAAAAAAGATATGATATACACTTATCTTAAATAAAGTGAGATTAAAATGAGATGACTTACAACAGTATGCCAAATGACTATAACCAGAGTTTGTCTAAAGATCCAGTTCTATGCAAGAGGCTACTAACATGTCTCAGAGAATTTAAACTTGACTTTGGCAAGGATAATTCTTATGTGATGGAGCACCCTGCACTTTTGTAAATATCTTGAAGAAGGTGAACACTGCAAACTTGTCTTTGTGGCATCTTATTTGAGAACAGGGCAAATTATCAAACAGATATTCCCATAAACCCAAATTCAGAATGTTCTTAGACCCTGAGAATCCCTTCCCTTAAGATAGGGATAAGGTGGACACATCTTAAATCCCTATGCATCATCAGTTTATAAGTTAAGCTGAATTAAGCAATGGCAGCAAGAGTAAGTGTAAATACACACTGGATGCCATTAATAATTTTTATATTGATTGCATGTTAAAATGAAAATATTTAGACATATTTGCTTAAAGAAAATACACATTTCACTTGTACATTTTTATTATTTTCATATGATTATTAAAAATGCTAAAATTACACTCATAGTTAGCATTATATTTCCATGAGACAGTGCTCACTTAGAGACTTAGTTGGGTAGGTAGTTTTGTGCAGCTAGGTCATTTGGAAAAAGGATTAAAGTAAACCATCTGAATTATTCAAAAGAATATGTCAAATCATCAAAGAGGAGACAGGAATAAATATATTCAGCTTTTCTTTGTATAATTCTGATCACAGGTTATTAATCGTGTTATTAGATGTAATGAATTTCAAAAATTGACAACAGGAAACATGGTGATGTGGAAAATACATCAGCAGGGTTTATCAGAAATTGTGTATTTGTGACAAAAACAGCCATTTAGCTCCCAAATAAATTGAGACAAATGAAATGTTCACAAATGCTAACCTAAGCCAAACAATCAGGAATTTGGCTAGATTAAGAAGCTGTATTATTAATTATACATTTCTGCTCTGGTCCATAAACAAAGATCACTGAAAATTTTGAGAGGATTTGCACTTGGGCCAATTTACACAGATCCAAATGTTAAACAGCATATGAACAGTCTGTCCTATAACAATCACTTCCCATTTCTCCACTGCAAATTATTCTTAGGTAGGCCAGGTCTTTCAGCTTTTAATAAAACAAATGATTTTAAGGAAAGAGCTATACTATGAGTTTTCATATAGTCCAATGCTTATATAAATAGTATTCTCTGTTTTAGCTTTTTCAATGATTTTTTTCAAATAAGGAATACTATTTAACTGCCTTTGCCAATGTTCATGGGATTTGGTTAGCCATGTTTATTTCATGTAATATTCAGCCAAGAAATGTCTTGTGATGATTCTTTCATTAAAGCAATAGTAATTTTGTTATTGTTAAGGCAGTATAAATTTTGAAACAAATTCCTCCATTTTAATAAAATATATTAATTACTCTCAGCTTTGGATCTTCTTTTTCCTTTATACTTAGCTGAAACCAGACAATGAAGTAGACAATGATTAAGGGTAAAGGTATAGAGAGACAACACACTTTCATATAATAGCATTTTTCTTGTTCAAAAATAAAAATCACCACAAGAGAAGAGAAGTGAGAAATGGTATTAGTCCCATGTTATCTGGCATTTCCGTAACAACATACATGTGTGTGGAGCTGAGTCAGTGAAATAGTAGAAACCCAAATGTCAAGGAGAAGTGGGCTGAGGGAGCCCTAAACACACTAGGACAGAGTAATCTCTGTTTTCCTAAATGTAATTATTTGAATACTGTTATGAAATCAGATCATAAGTGCTATATCTGTTATAGGAGATGAACAGAAATATTGAATGCATAGTAGTAGACATTCAGCCAATACTGGAGGAAGAGAATTAATAATAATACTCAAAACTCAATCTGGGTGAGGTAAAAACTCAGTACAATTAAAACTGGGAATTTCCATGACCATTACTGTAGAATGTATTTTTATAAAGGACTGTAATTTTCCCTTTAAAAGCTGCTATATAAGCACTAAGAGTAGCATCAAGATTTACATAATGCATCAGATTTGTTCAAGGTACCCACAGAGAGAGAGCGAGAGCAAAGTAACAGTGACAATAAGGAGAGTATAAACTCTTTGTCACATTAAGGAATGATGTCAAGAGATTTAAATTGGGTAGAAAGAATTTTAATGAAAATAAAAGCACATTCACAATAAAAATGTCCTTAAATGAGGCTGCTTTCTGTGTTCAATCTATTAATTTTCTACAATGTTCTGTGTCATCCAAAGACTACAGTAACTTGGGTCAGACAGAGTACATTTAACCTGCAGGTTCTTCCAACAGATGCAAAGTGATGTTGATTATCCACACTGCTTATGTGACAATGTTTGCAGGATCAAGATTCCTCATTAGAATAATATGCCACCCATGTAGGACTAGTTGGTCAACGTGGTATTTTATTTGCTCAGATCTCTTTCTGTTTCTTTCACAAAATGGATGAGTTTATAAAGTCCCAGACAATTTTGTTACCTCAGTGGTACCATCTCTCACACATGTACCCTTTAGAATCAAATAAATATGTACCCAGAGGTGCCCATTACCATGGTGGGCTGGCAAATGGTATATTATTAATAAAAGAGCATTGAATCAACATCAGATATATATTATGCACATGTGTGTGTGTGCGTGTGTGTGTGCTGTATGCTCAGTTGGTCATTCATGTCTGACTCTTTGTGATCTCATGAACTACAGGCCACTGGGCTCCTCTGTCCATGAAATTTCCCTGGCAAGAATAGTGGAGTGGGTTGCCACGCCCTCCTCCAGGGGATCTTCCCAACCCAGGGATCGAACTCGAGCTTCCTGCATCTCCAGCATTGGCAGGCAGGTTCTTTATCACAGAGCCACCTGGGAAGCCCACATACACACATACAGGTAGTCGCTGTTTAGTCCCAAGTCGTGTCTGACTCTTTTGCAACCCCCTCAACTGTAGCCCACCAGGTTCCCCTGTTCATGGGATTTTCCAGGCAAGAATATTGGAGGGGGTTGCCATCTCCTTCTCCATATATATATGTATACACACACACACACACACACACACACAATGCTCATTGATGCCTATCACCTGGCTAGACAGTTATGAAATATGGACTGAGTTATTTTAGGGAGGAAAGAAAAAAAGATCGGACTTAGTTCTTCTATCTCTTCTTCACCCTTCAAGTCTCAGAACTGGTGCCATCTCCCTCAAGAAGCAAACTTCCCCCCCTAGTTTGGATTGGGAACCCCTGCTTTGTACTCCATAGCGTTGCACGTTTCCCTCATATGATCACAGCACTGAACACTTTGCTTCCTTCAGCAGACACAAGAGTTCGATGGGGGCAAGCACTCTGGCATTATTTTTAAACCATAATGTTCATATGAACCAGGCCAGGTTCACATTAGAGATTTGGGAAATGTTTACTGAATTGATAAAGAGACCAATCTAGGAAATTATATTCATCCCTCTTCTTTTATGAGGGGAGAAATTACAGGCCTTGTATGTCCTCATTCGTTCATCTACTGAGTTTCAATGATAAAGTAGAGACTATTCAAAATGCTAGAGATACTATGATGAAGCAGTAAGGTTAAAAATTTCATTATAATTTAGTAAATGTTGCTAAAAATAAAAATATTATGAGTCGACAAAGGTGGAGAGATAGATAGTGCACAGCCTCTCAGAGAGGGTTTCCCTGGAGGTAGCATTTGAGTTGGGTTGTGTGGCTCAGTCGTAAAGAATCTGCCTGCCGATGCAGGAGACATGGGTTCAATCCCTGGATCGGGAAGATCCCCTGGAGGAGGAAATGGCAGCCCACTCCAGTATTCTTGAATGGAGAATCCCATGGACAGAGGAGCCTGGCAGGCTACAGTCCATGGGGTGGCGAAGAGTTGGAAGCGACTGAGCACAGCACATGTGAAAGATAAATGAGCACAGAAAGAGGGCAAACAGGCTTCTGGGCAGAGGGTGGTGAGAAAACATGGCACGTTCAAAAAATGAGACAGGCGGGGAAAAGATTGTGACAGAATTCAAGACTGGCAACAGAGAAGCAGCTTGCATGCATGCGTGCTCAGTTGCTTCAGCTGTGTCTGACTTTGCAACCCCATGGCCTGTAGCCCACCAGACTCCTCTGTTCATGGGATTCTCCAGGCAAGAATACAGCAGTGTGTTGCCATTTCTTTCTCCAGGGAAATCTGCCCAACCCAGAAATCGAACCCAGGTCCCCTGCATTGCAGGCAGCTTCTTTACCAACTGAGCCACTAGGGAAGAAAAAGTCAAATTAGACAAGATACCTATTTCCTTTACCCGGGATGCTTACACTCAACTTCTCTGGCAGAAGCTGTCAACTCCTTGGGAAAATAAATTGCATTTTTCTTTGAAGTCTAATCTTTAAATAACAACATTCTTACTGTCTTATAGTCATAATAATGTAGTAAAAGTAAGTAAATATTGCAAACTGAAGGACTTCCCATACCTGAGACACTCTGCCTGTTGGAATCTGAGTCCCCGTTACTGGAATTAGAATTGTTGGAGGAATTGTTGTCAACCCCTCCCAGAAGGGGGCGCAAGTGGCTTACTGAGACTTGTTCAATAAATGATGTTCCATACTTGCGAAAATACCACCATTCAAATATCTAGAACAGAAAAATAGTAAGCATGATTACAGTCCTGTTACCAGGTATAATTTTGTACATATTCATAAAATACGTTGTATCTACTAATTATACCCACCTTAAATACTGGTTTAAACATATTTATTCAGAAAAAAATTGTTTAATTCTAAAAATTAAGAAATTCTTAGCAGCAGCAAATATCATTTACATTTTAACTTCTCAGTGTTGTTTTATCCACTTACTACTGGCTTTTAAG
Source organism: Oryx dammah (assembly GCF_014754425.2). Classification (NCBI taxonomy): domain Eukaryota; kingdom Metazoa; phylum Chordata; class Mammalia; order Artiodactyla; family Bovidae; genus Oryx; species Oryx dammah. Next base: position 51,616,697 of record NW_024070202.1, read on the forward strand.
GAAAATTTATATACCCAGTCATGGTAAAAGAACATTGTTAAGAGCTGCTCATTATTACTTTCCTCCAAATTTATATAATATTGATAATAAAATCACCACAGCTGAAAAGCAATTCCAGAAATAAATACAAAGAAGCTAGTTTTAAAAGTGTGGCTTATGAAATATTCCAATATTTGGCATTTTATATTCTGATAAAGCCATACCTGTATAACATTAAGACAGCAAAATTCCTTAAAAGAAAAAAAAAATCTCCTTAGAGAAATCTAGCTTTACAGGAAGAGTAATAGTTATCCCAGTTCATGGTACTCTGGCACCCAACTGCTGAGAGATTCAATAATGTCTGCCAGTTGAGATGTGCTTTATAAACACTAGTATGTGCTGTACACCGTTAACATTTTCTAGCTCACAAGCCTACCAATAATGTGCTGTTTGCAAAGAAGAAAAGAAATAACTTTCATTAAAAGAGGAAAGAAGCAATGATGCTCACATGACTAGACTGAAATCAGGACTCCTAAGCAAGGGGGAAGCAAGAGACCTCCCACAATTCCTCCCACCTGCCCCACCTCCCCTTGAACACTTTTCACCACTCTCTCAAGCTGCTCTCCCCACATCCTTTCCTGGCCTCCCTGTCTGATTTTGAATCTGTTCCATAAGCAGTCACAAATCATTACAGAGAAGAAATTTAAGAATCAACTATATCCCAGAGTCTCCTAAGAACTATACTTTTATAATATAGAATGTGGAACTACATAAAATTAATGCCCTTTATCCTTATTTCCTAAAAACAAGATGATGCCTCTCATCCTTTCATTTCAGTCTGAATGTCACCTCCTCAGAGCTCTTTCCTAGTCACCAGATCTACAGTCAGCTTCTCTTGCCTCTCTCAAAAGCACCCTGCTTTTCTTCTTGGCAGCATTTATGACATTTGTTTAATATCTACATGTCCCACTAGAGAAAGAGTTTTGAGAGAGTAAAAAACATGTTTTGTTCATGACTGTATATCCAGGATTTGATAAATACTTAATGAATGAATGCAAAAAACAAGTACTATATAATCAATGAAGCCAACAGTTTGTTCTTTGAAAAGATCAACAAAAGTGACAAACCTTTAGCTAGAGTGGCCTCCCAAAACAGAGGACTTAATGTTTTTAACACATGAAAGAAGGGAAAAGTTAAGTTCTTTGTAATAGACTTTGGGCTATCATTTAAAAATTGGTATTTCTCTATTTGGTTCTACCAAAAATTCCTTTAAAAGACAGAAAAAACATCTACAAATGACCAGAAGGAACTATCAATCAAACCAAATGTTTGCAATCCTATAACAGGAGAACTTGATTTAATGCCAAGGAGTTATCCCTTCTGACTCTATGAATTTTCACATGTTAAGACAGACATTTAAGTAATCTGACTGGGCAGACAGGGAGAATATGATGTAAAAGCTAAGAAGGGATAGGACTAGTCTATAATGTAGGAACAGGAGGAATTAGAGATGTTGTTTGAAGAAAGAACAGCATTCAAGAACGGTAAATTTATGAACCATAGATCCAGAAGGGAGTTTGTAACCTCAAGGGAGTTATTTTATCTATTTTAATATCAGTTTCTTCAACTATAAAGTGTAAATCACACTTGTTATTTATCCTTGAGTGTCCTTAATTTCACACTCATGTAAATCACCCAGATGCAAACCCCATGTAAAAGACTTAGTTCAGTGCTTGCTGTATAGCTGGTTCTCAAAAGTAACAGCAAAGCTATTATTCATCACACTGATGCTGCGCATACCTCCTACAGGCAGCACAGCTCACATACTGCTATGATGCACTCCTCTTGTTACTCTACAGTTTAGGCTAATACAGCATATTGTCTGTTACTAAATGGTTGGCTGAAAGCCCTGTTAATCATGTGAAAAAGGAGGCTGCTTACCATTTGGTCCCGACCACCGCCGCTCCCCCCCCCCCAAAAAAAAAGATTTTGGCTTTGCCTTTATTGAAGAGAAGGCAGGCTGCAAAGGACCCAGAACAATGGTCACAGAACTAGCAATGGCTCTCAGTCACTTGTGGGAAAGAGCTTTCTTTGCCTCAAGACTCTGCTTTTTATATTATGCTGCTTGGGCACCTGCCAGACCTTCCTTTATTCAGTAGCACAGCACTAAACACTCCATAACAAGCATCGGCTGTGCTCCAGGGTCACAGCACAGACAGGGCCCCTGACACTACCAATCCATGCCACAGGCCCACAACGCCTCTCACAGTTTGCTCCCATCACACACACACACACAAAACCCCACTTTGGGACTCTTTAGGATTTCTCAGTTTATCCAGCCAAATCAGAGAACCCCAGCACTAAAAGGAACCCTCAGTTTCATTTAGAATGCATGAAGGCTACATGTTAAGGTAGTCCAAAGTCACAAAGCCAACTCAGTAGCTATCTAACCTGAAGCCTCAGTTCTTGTGCCACTAATCTTACTAGGGCCCTAAAGCAAGACATCTTTTTATAAATCTCTTGCTCATTTTAACAGATTTACTTGTCATTTTTCTTTTCAAATCTTCACTTCCAAATGCCCTCCTATTCTACTGTCTCTTTGTCTGCTTAGCTATCAAACGTAATCCAGAAGTCTATCAAATAGGACTGGATAATACATCCCAAGGTATAAATGCTTCATATTAATGGAGCATTTGCATTATAAGAGGAGACAGACCTTCCAAGCAGTATTTCTAATGCAAGGATAACAGACTTTAGTGAAGACTGGGTTATTCATGCAACTGTTAGGAAGGCAAAGGAGGATCTTCTCAAGCCTGTCCTATTAGAGCTGTACATGTGGCTTCTTACCCAATACAGACCTTTATACTGGTATCTACAATACCATGGGACAGATACTCCAATACGAATTAAACGAACAGCTACTAAAAGGAAGTGGGACAGGACTTAAAGCCTTCTTAAACTTCAAACCAAAACCTCTAATCTGGGGTCTTAGCACCAATGATCTGTCCCATATCCTGAAACACAGCAGGCTTGGGCTAGAACCTCACAGTATTTTTTAAAAGCTGCATAGATCCAAATGGGCAGATGGTGTTATTTAACACGCACATATTTGGTGTCACTTTGAATTATTCTCCCTGGTGCATAACCTACAATGTAAACAGCAAAGCTCTCATAAACAAATTTAGATTTTAAAATTAGCCCTTAGACATGCTAGTAGCTTAATGGAATTGCCATTGTGGAACAAAACAGTTTTTAAATCTGACAAATAACCATAAAATTAAAATATAAATTTACACATTTCATAGTCTTTTAAAATGCAATCTTGTCTACACCAAGAATTATACAGATCAAGTAAGATGAGAACTAAAAAGCACCAATTAGATTTGTCATTTGGAAAGTCAATAAGACCCTACCATCCTGATGAAAGGTAATGGCCCTAATGTATTATAAGATAGCCAAGTTGTTTGTCTTAGTTGGTTCTCTCGATTCTGTGGGGCTCAGTAATGTAATGTGTAAAACAAAGTCACTCTTAATGTTGCATGGATGGATGGTTGAAAACTGAATGGAGAGACAGCTGAAAGGTTGAATGGATGGATGATAAGGGTTGGTCTGGTGACTTATGGGATACTGTCTTAATAAAGAGCAGGACCAATGAGAGGTTTTGTGTTCATTTTGTTAGTTATAAAAAAAGAGAGACCTATATATATTTGTTGGAAAGGAAAGAATCAAGTGGAACGAGAGAAACTGAAGTGCAAAAGAGTACAAATGACCAAGAGGCAGGACACCAGGAGCCCAGGAAGAACATTTGCCCTGCCTGAGAAAGGTAACTTACCATTTCTTCCTCTACGACAGGATGAATGGGAAGCGTGAGTGCACAGACAGATACATTCTATTTGGGAAATAGGGTGTGAGATGACCTGTTTCACAGGTAAAAAGGCAACAAACAGATGAAAAGTAGGTGACAGTTATCTTAGTGGAGATGCAGGTAAGGATTATCGTCTGAGAATAAGGAAAGTGTGGGTGGAATTGGGAATGTGAGGATCAAAGCAATGGTTTGGATCTATACCCTACAGGACCAAAAGGCCATTGCTATACTCAGGACCCAGATTACACTTAAAACAAAGACTCATTTGTCAGGAACCCAGTTTTCTAGGCCTTGCAGCTGCAGGCTGGGAGTGGAGATTCAGGTTTGCAGCTGGCCTAAGATGCAAACACCTCATTTTCACCGGCAGGAAAGGAACAAAAGTCTGGCAAAGAGTAAACAAATAAGGCCCTTTCATCTGACTTGCGAACCTAAAAGCTGAATCTTTCCTAAAGATGCCTAGATTTATCCTATCCATTAAGAACTCCCCTTCTTGAATTGCATGTTTTGCATATATAATACTTCTTTCTCTTCACTTATGGGGACTTTCCTATCTTACTCAAAAATGCTTCAAGATTTCCACAGAGAAGCACCATAATGATTCCACACAAACTCCATTAAACCCATGGGAAACACAAAGATGTCACAGCCTGAAATTGGCTATGTGTTTTCCAAGGATTAAATAGATGATGATATCATAGGATAGATACAGCTAGTGGTAGAGACTGAAGAGGAAATATGAAACTCTGGCAGTCTACTCTCAAATAGGCTGCAAAACTGCCACCTGCTCTATGTCTTCAGAAATGCATCTGGTGGTAAACAGATTTTTGGCAAGAGGCGATCTTCTAGGCTTAAAGAAGATAAACCAAGACAGTTGGCATGGGTTATAGTAATATCCGAAAACTTTTTAGAAGTTTCCTGTTAGAATTCTCAAGTAGATTTTTTTCTCTGAATCACTGACTCTTTCAAAGTCCCTCTCAATTCCTCATGACAATTTTCTTTCTTTTTTTTAAACATTCCTGGCTCCTTCCTATTTTGTTTAGAAATACTGAAGAGCTATGGTACAGGACTTGGTCTCCTTCTTCCTTGACCTCAGCCAATAGCCCCACCAGCCATCTGTTCCCCTAACCAGTTGGAGGGGATGTGTAAAGTACTTGTCTTCGTGTCCTTCCACCTCCATTCCTGGCCACCTAATGCCAAGGCTTCAAGAAAAGAAAAAAGGAAGAGAACTGAGGTTCTTTTCAAGGTCAACAGCCAGTGATCCATCCCCACCTCAGTGTCTGCATTGCAGCATTAATGACTATGACCTGGACAGCAGGATCACTGTCCTGGGGTAAAGTCACCTAGCGACCACTGACCACTGGGAGATGTGAGCCTTTGCCATGATGCCCAAAGCTCTGTCAGCTAATCCTGGGGCCCAGCTTTCTTCCAGGGATTCTGACTTGGTTAGTCTGGAGAATATTCAGAATCCATCACTTTAAACAAGCTCCCAGATAATTCCCAGACACATCAATTAATTCATGTGTTCACTGAATCTATGTGCATTCAACAAATATTTAAGAATTAGCAAGGTATTACACAGATATATTTTCAGCCTATATGATGCTTCCATCACAGAGAAGATAAGACTATAAATATCATAAATGAAATTATAAATTGTGGTAAGTGATGGTTTATGTTCTAGACTAACCAAATCTGACCTAAGCCACAGCTGATTGGAAGAATTTCCTCCAGAGATGTTTATAGTCTCTCTGCGTCCCTCTTTCTTTTATCTGCTTTTCTCTTTCCCTTTTCTGCTTTTTGCTTTCTTATCTGCGTGCTCCACTTCTGTGGGTCTGTTAAAAGGAACACATCACCCGCTACACACTGCTGCAATCCATCTTCCTAGTCAACACATTTAAGAGAGGAACAATGATCCTGGGACAAAGCAGTGAAAATTTAAACTTTTAACCTTCCTTATACTCTTACCTAGCAAGGTGACCTGACAAGTCATAGGTTTTCTGGGTGCCTATTCCTTAGGTTTTTACTGACTTAAACTGGATGACTTCTGAGGGTTCCTTCCTCTAGCCCTGCAACTGTATAATTTTCAAGTCAAGTGGAGGTCAAGATTTTAGATGAATGAAAAAGAGTTGAAAGAAGCCATAACAAGCTTCTAGTTCCATTCCCTTACTTTTAAACAGGAGGGGACAGAGGGCATGGTCAGACAGATCCAAATTTAAATCCCACCATCTGTCTGTTATATGTATCCTTGGCAAAATTACATAAATTTTGTGTCGGTTTATACTCAGCAAGCTGGCTTAAAACTCAACATTCAAAAAATGAAGATCATGCCATCCGGTCCCATCACTTCATGGCAAATTGATGGGGAAACAATGGAAATAATGACAGACTTAATTTTCTTGGCTCCAAAATCACTTGTGGATGGTGCCTCTGGTCATGAAATTAAAAGACACTTGCTCCTTGGAAGGAAAGTTATGACTAACCTAGATAGCATATTCAAAAGCAGAGACATCACTTTGCCTACAAAGGTTTGTATAGTCAAAGCTATGGTTTTTCCAATAGTCATGTATGAATGTGAGAGCTGGACAATAAAAATGACTGAGTGCCAAAGAATTGATGCTTTTGAACTGTGGTGCTGGAGAAGACTCTTGAGAGCCCCTTGGACTACAAGAAGATCAAATCAGTCAGTCCTACAGGAAATCAACCCTGAATATTCATTGAAAGGACTGATGCTGAAGCTGAAGCTCCAATACTTGGGCCATCTGATGCAAAGAGTTGACGTATTGGAAATCTTTCCCATGATGGGAAAGATTGAAGGAAGGAGGAGAAGCGGATGACAGAGGATGAGATGGCTGGATGTGATCACCAACTCAATGGACATGTCTGAGCAAACTTCAAGAGATGGTGAAGGACAGGGAAGCCTGGCATGCTGCAGTCCATGGTGTTGCAGAGTCAGACATGACTGAGTGACTGAACAACAGAAATACTCAACAGCTAGAGGCACTGCCTATATCAACCACTTAGAATTTCAATAAAGTTAATATTAGAATTCACTTAGAATTAAATGAAATAACATATTCAAAGTGCTTAAAACACTACCTGGCATAGAGTGGAAAACACAACAAAAGGGCCTTTATTTACAACTGATTCCTATCTAATTATTATCTCTTCTTTCACTTTCCTGAAAACTATTGTTTTACACTGGATCCCTGAATTAACTCTTTTATTTACTATTTTAATTTTCTTTTTTATTCTTGATTCTCATTTTTAAAAATTATGCTTTGGCTGCTTTTTCCCATATCCCTCTATTGAACATATATGCATAACCCGCAGGCATAGGAGCATGTCTAACACATTAATGGGGAAACAGGGGTCTATTATAAATGTCAGTATGGCAGCATTTTCTCTATTCTACCAATATTTTTAGAAATTAAGGGAGCATTTTCTCCACATATCTACCTTAGCATTCTCAAAAGCAAAAATAAAACCCATAAATGTTTTCCATAGAAATAAACATCACCCCCAGAGGCCACGTCAAGCAGACTGGGCCTGTCCTTCCCAGAGCAGATAGAAGACTAAATTGGTGGGTTTGGACTGTGATAACAGGTGCAGTTTCTGTGGCTGGGACTGGGCTGAGATGAGAACTACTGTGATAAGTGGGTCAAGGGGCAGCATGAAATTCAGCAAGAATAGAGGTGCCTGGATAGGGTATGGGCCTGGGAACTGTAAGGGAAGAGTGAGAAGCAGGTGGTGTAACAAACTCATTGCTGACTTTCAACCTGTAAAATTAAGAGACAGCAGTGACATCTAGTAAAATACACACTGCTATGTCCTCATTTATTTTTAAACACATTAGTGTAAAAGACAGCAACATTTCCCAAACACATTTTATTTCTATGTATGTTGTTCAGTTAATTGATTTTTCCTTCATAGGGTAAAAATAGCAGGGGTTTTGTTTCTTTGTTTGTGTTTAGCTCTCTTTGCCTAAGACATCACACTACATGATACCTTCAGCCTCCAGCATAGGAATCCTGAGGTCCCCAAACAAGAAATTTCCTCAGGGGCAGCCCTGCAGCTTCTGTGTTCACCATCTGGCTCGCTTGACATTGCTCAGGAAAGAGTAGTTAGGTAATTGTTTCTGTGGTGCCAGGAAACCGCTATGCAATTCTATGCACACAGCTATTTCACAAAGCACCAGATCCTTTATCCCAATGCTGCCTCTCCATGAAACGCACTTGACAGAAAGGAACAGTAGCCGAAGAGAAATCTCAGCCCAGGGTGCATTTCAAGGGCTAGCAAAGCTGCATCCCCAAGAGCCGATAGCCCCAGTGTCAACAATCTCTAAAGCTGGAGCCTAAAGCAAACGAGAGCTGTTCCCACACATAGTAGTGACTCCGACCTCATTATAAACCAAGCATTTTTGAGAAGGCCTTTCAAAATCTTCCCACATCAGAGGATTTCCTTTGCACAAAGTTTTGTCAGTCAGGAGAACCCTCTAGTTCCTAAGAAAGCAACAAAGCAAATATATCATAAAACAACACAGCAGTGATCATCAGGCATCAGCAACTGTAATTCACACAGAGGGAGAAAGCGTCACCAGCCTAGGTCTGCAAAGATGGTCATGGTACAAGAAAATCCCTTTATTCAGAGGAGAGAAGCAGGTAGATGGAACGTCATCATCCCTAAGTGAGAAGGGAAAACGACTGTTGGGCTTAGCTCACCAGCGTGAACCTCTGGAGAAAGAAATGGCAATTCACTCCAGTATTCTTGCCTGGAGAATCCCATGCACAGAGGAGCCTGGCGGACTATAGTCCAGGGGGTCGCAAAGAGTCAGACACAACTGACCTAAGCACACACACACACCAGAGTGAAAGGAAACAACTGCATTCTGGTAATTAATTTATAGGCTAGTGAACCCACACTGAGATAATACTAGAATAAAATTCAGACCTGCAATTTGTTCAGAAGCTAGAAAAACAGCTGAGAACTTAACCAGTAAAAGTGAAAGTCACTCAGTCATGTCTGACTCTGTGCAACCCCATGGACTGCTGTTTGCCAGGCTCCTCTGTGCATGGGATTCTCCAGGCAAGAATACTGGAGTGGGTAGCTGTTCCCTTCTCCGGGGGATCTTCCTGACCCAGGGATTGAACCCAGGTCTCCTGCATTTCAGGTGGATTCTTTAATTAATTAATTAATTAAATTCTGAGACATCCACATAACCAGAAAGGTGGTGAAATGAGTGATAAAAGCACAGGCTCTGGTGCAAGCCAGACTGGGTTGAAATCCTACTCCACCATTTGCCAGCTATGTGACCTAAGGCAGGTTACTTCCTATCTAGCTTATGTATTAGTAAAATGAAAACAATACTAGTAGCTACCTCATTGTATTTTGTCTTGCCCATGTCTCTATAATTAATAGTAATCACAGCATTATGTACAGAAGGGGAAAAAAAACTTTCTAAAACCTCTTTCTCCTCAAAGATTCTTAACATAAATTTAACTATATTAGAGTGATTCCACTAGTTTAGATGGCTCCCTTTACGGTCACTTAAAGAAAACTACTGTAAGTATTATAACTTATTACACTTCACTCTTTGTTTTAGAGTATAAGGCAACGGAGCCAATGTGATAATGAAAATGATTACCATATTGCTTTTTGCCTATTTGGAATCTTTTTTCAAGGAAGATTTGTAAATTTTAGAAGAAATATATGTAAATTTTAGAAGAAAAGGAGATGAAGGGGGGGAAAAGCTTAGAACTGCCACATTTATGTCAATACATTTAAAGAAGCTGAGCTATATTTCTCCTGATCTTGATTATGTCCAATAATCCATTTTGAAAACAGTAATAAAGGAAAAACATCTTAGTTTAGCTGAGTCACACTTGCAATAGAGTATCTCAGACATTAGAATTTGACACAGAATTACATCCTCCTGTATTTTCCATTTTGCCTAAATTTTGTTTTTCCCTTCAACAAAAGTAGCATACAATTTTAAAAATTTTCTTTTCAAATATATTTTAAAAACATAATCTGGACAGTGCAAGGCTTCTAGCCAGTCTCCCACCCAACATACACATACATGCAATTATTGTAAGCTGCTGCTGTGTACTCTTGCAGAGTTTTTTCCTGCACATATATAACACATATATTAATAATCAGCACATTTTTAAATAGGAAGAATTCCACCACTTACCAAAATAAGCCCTGATATTAGTGAGGAAGTTCCTGTTAGGGCCACGTAGAACTTCGGTGTTAATGTGTTCAAAAACATGCTCACTGAAAAACAAGAGAGAGGGAGAAGAACAGGGAATGCATGAGTATATCATCAGTAAAACCAACTCTCATTTTTCTTTCTGGTGAAATCATTTGTTTCTGATGACAAGAGTTATTAGAATCATAGCCAAGTGCCATTAAAATGCTTCCGCATCACACAGGCTCAGAATACTAGGTTCAAGTTATATATCCTAAAAGAAAACAACTACATACAAGAAGAAAGAGCAGTTTTGAAAACTATCATTGTGAACAATTTTCATGAATTTATAGCCACTGAAGAGTCAAATCAAAGCTGGTTACTGAACTGTTAAGAGGAATGGAAGATGCTCTAATATAAAACATATCTGATGTGTGGGGCCCACACATCAGAGTTTTTGATGAGCCAACAAGTGGTAGTTCAACTTTAAAACAAACAAAAATTAACTATATTAAAGATTTATTAAAGATTCTAATACTATGATTACCTCTGAAAAAGAAATGTTAGCATATATTAATACAGTTTTTTCAACTAACTTATAAGGTTGTTAGATTGCTCATCAAAGTAATTGGAGTCAATGGAGAAAAGATGAAAACTAAACCAATAAAAGTGAAAGTATAATGGTAAGACTAGCTCCTGCCACTCTGTTCAAATCAACACTACAGTAGATCTGCTTGCCCATTAAGTAAGGTCACTTACACATTTTATAAGTATATTTTAAGTCATTGTTTGTATCTAGAAATTGCACAAAACTTTGCAAACCAAACAACAATTGACCTAAATGGTTTTTTGCTTGCATATTCACATTTCTTAACTGAAGTATTTGTGGAAGGGGATGATATCCAGTACTGTTTCAGTGAAGAACATTATAAGTAGGACTTTTATGTCAGGGGAAAAAGCTTTGGCATTTGTCCCAAGCTCAGCCCAGAAAGCAAAGTCACCAATATGAACAGAGATCCCATGCTCACTCATTCAAGAAACGCTTCTCTCTGCTTATGAATGAGACTGTGGACAAAGAATGGAAGCACGAATCAGACATAGCTCCCGCCCTCTAGAAGGCCAAAGTCTAGTTGCGAACAGACAAGTAAATAAACAATCACCAGACGGTTTTGATAAGTGCATAGAAGGGTCCTGTGCACAGAATTTTACAAAAACACCTAAAAGGTATGCATCTCGGTCTGGGGGCTCAGGAAGATGTCCAGGAGTGTAAGCAGGAGTTAACCACACCAAAGTGGGCAGGAGGAAGACAGGAGGGCCATGTGAGCGAAGGACAGGGCCTGCTTGAGGTCCCAAACATCAGCCTTCCCGGATGTTTGTGGACCTTCCCAAAGGCAGAGATGTAGAAGGATGCACTGATTCCATCTTTCCTGACCATGGGCCTGGTCTCAGCAAACCCTCCTCCCCCCACACCCACTTTAATCAAAGCGGTTTGAGGGACTCGTGGTCTATCATTTGCCATCCCAAATCTGGACTAACAAAGTGCTCAGTCAAAAGTCACAATATGACTAAGTGGACTCTTTCGGGGAGGTAGAGGAGGCACAGGAGGGATCGACCTAGGGCGTAAGGCAAGAAGAGGCACAGCTGAAATGTGGTCCTGCACTTGGCCATTAAAAAAAAAAAGACTGTGGTTTGTCACTTCCACATAACAGTCTCTATAGAAGGAGGCAGATTTCTAAAAAAGATTTAAAAAAAAAATCAAGCAAACAATTCTAGTTATAAACCTAAAGCTTGTAACTGACAGTCTGATTCTGAGGTGCCTAAAATTCTCAAAATTCCCCTCCTCACACTATGAATGATTCAACATTTCCTTTTTTTTTTTTTAAGTCACCAAAATAGACCATTCACTTTGTTATTCTATAATTATGAACTTTCATATCTGTACCATACACTTTTCAGTAAGTTTCTGGGGACACAGAATTCAATGAAATCTATTTCTAAAAGAGGGAAAGCACTGCCTGAATTGTGAAGTGCTTTGGTAGTCCAGCTAAAAGCATAAAGCAATGGAGAGAAAAAGATTGGCTACTGAAAAACTACTGATCCACCAGAGATAAAATTTGAAGAACCAATTGACAAGTGAAAAAATTATGTGAGTTTTTAAAAGAGAGAAAAATAAACATTCTATACATTCAGTTTTACTTAAAATTATATAGCAACCATCAGAAACAATTAAAACATGCTTCTCTACATCCAGTTACATATACCAGAGTTGGGAGAGAGAATGCTGCTGCTGCTAAGTCACTTCAGTCGTGTCTGACTCTGTGCGACCCCATAGACAGCAGCCCACCAGCCTCCCCCATCCCTGGGATTCTCCAGGCAAGAACACTGGAGTGGGTTGCCATTTCCTTCTCCAATGCAGGAAAGTGAAAAGTGAAAGTGAAGTCGCTCAGTCGTGTCTGACTCTTTGCGACCCCATGGACTGCAGCCTACCAGGCTCCTCCGCCCATGAGATTTTCCAGGCAAGAGAATGGTGGGCACTAAAAGAAACAGACAAATAGAGAATGAGAGAAGCAGAGATAGAAGCATTTATAGAGAGTGGAAGGTGTTCATTTAATAACCTACTAATTTTATAGTCTTACTAGACATTCTGGGTAACATCATTAAGACATGGCATTTGGCAATTCTGGGCACAAATATTAACAATTAGTACTTGCCATTCGAATCTATCTATGTATTTAAAGTTTACAATAGCAATTTCACAGACTGGAGAACTCAATGCTCACTTCAACTCTGCGAGGGCAGTATTATTATTCGTCGTATTTCATAGCTGGTGGCTGGGCAAAGCCCTAAACACAGTTATCCAGCCCCCAGAGCTCAGGCTCATATTATCAAGGGTGCATATGACGATAAAGCTGAAAAGCATGAAGGAACAAAACAGCAAAAGGAAAACAGTAGTCTTGCATTTGAAAGGGAGAGAAGCTCTAAAGGAGAGATACTAAAAGATGGATGATTTTACTGCTATTCCCCGGGGTGTGGGGTGGCGGGGTGGTGGCGGGAGGGGGCAGGATGCCACCCTGAAGGGAAGCATCTAGTTAAATATTCCTCCGTTAAATGAGAGCTGCACATTGCAAACCAGACTGTCTTAAACCTAGGAATACCTTGCCTACTTTCATCAGAGTCACTGGAAATTATTTCTGAAAATATGGGGGGGGGGCCTGCTGAAATACCTAAAAATTAGACAGAAAACTTTGGGGAGTATGGTTTGAAACATAAACTGGATATTTCCTGACATCTATAGACATAGGAATACTATCTCCATAGCTGCTGGGACTCAGGCAAAACAAATGGTAAAGACTAATCTAGCTTTGGTAAGAATCAATTCATAAAATTAAAAATTTAGTAAGTCAGAAGGCTTTTCATCTGACCTTGCTGGACACACTAACAGGTCATTGCTCAAAGAATATTGCATCAATTATTCAAGGATGGCAGGCCTCAGGGAATGTTTCTTCAGGCGTTCTGAAGATGCTGAACTTTAGTCGTGTCTGACTTAGTGACCCCATGGATGTAGCCCACCAGGCTCCTCTGTCCATGGGGATTCTCCAGGTAAGAATACCAGCGTGGGTTGCTTTGTCCTTCTCCAGGGGTCTTCCCAACCCAGGGATCAAACCCAGGTCTCCCGCATTGCAGGCAGACTCTACCGTCTGAGCTACCAGGGAAGTCAAAACTTGGCACAGTCTGGAATTAAGTACAGGTCTGAGAAGAAACTAGGTAGGAGGGGTGGGTAAATGAATTGAAAGCTCAGTGACGTCTCTGGATCACAGAAGAGAGGAGGTAAGAAGATAATGCAACATGTCAACTGTGGAAAGTCAAGAATCACCCCTGTGAGTTGGGAACTAGAATACCAGAGGGCTTACTCAGGAGTCACGTGGGATGGCCCTGTGAGGTCCTGTCTGTGAGGAGCCAGCCCTGTTTCTGGCCCTTGTGACACCAAGAGTCTTCCCGCATATTCTTCAGAGCACAAACAATTCCCAAATTACACTCCTGGAGAACACACTGAACATGAAACGCTTAAAGAGTGTTTGACTCCTCAAGATATATTCTACTTTATACAAGTAGAATGAACAGGTTAAGGCAGCATCAAAGACTAGGAGGCACTGACTAGACAGAACTGAATATGCAGTGTGATAAAGTCTATAACACCCCAAAACACGGGTCTGCTTTGTCCCATGTTCCATTTAATGCCTTGCTAAAACAGGGCATGTGAAGTAGAAAGAATTAGAAAGTTATAACAATCAGCAATCACTGAAAAGATTAGGACTAAAGTCCCTAGGAAGAAAGGTTAAAGAAACTAAATCTATTTAAGCTGTATTGGGGAAAAAAAAAAGAGAGAGAGAGAGAGAGAGAGACTTTATGTAAAAGCTTTATGTCTGGGAAAGAGAGAGGGGTTAGGAGACTTGGTCTCTGGACTGAAACCAGCAGCAGTGGTGGCCCTGGGAAATTCTGACACCCTCCCAGAGCTGCTCTGAGGCTCAGATTGAAACAGGCCTTTCCTCCCCTCACAACCAGTTCATACTTGCCGAGTGTCACCCCGGGTGCGGCCCTGGGGATAGAGCAAGGAGCAGAGTCCCTCCAAGGGGCTTACAATCCAAGGGGTGAGAGAGGTAAGTAAACCACTAAGAGAACACATGAGGGAGTTAGGAAGACACACAGCACTCAAAGGGATTAGGAGAGCAAGAGAAATGTCTGCTAAGTGTAAGCAATCCATCTGAGACTTGTAGGGTGAACCAAGAGTTACCCAGGTGAGATTACTTGTGGCTATTCTCAGATGAGACAAATGAAAATGAGTTCAGATTGCACTTCTCAAAATTAAAGGTGTTTACCGCTCTTTGGTATTCTCCAAAATCATTTATCAAGGACTTCTCTCTGGTGGCTTTATGCAGGGAGTAGATAAAAGAATACTGAAGAAATAGGGAACTCTGAATTCTTACTTTTCTTAGAAAATAAATATAAGTAAAATTTATTTCAATACAAGTTGAAAATCTATGATTCTGGAGCTGTTTCATTATCTACAATATAAGATAATGTGTCTTACAGGTTTGTTGTGAGAACTCAATGTGACAGTTTAGATAAATTGCCTAACACAGTAGATGTCATCAAATAATATTATTGTTGTTTTTTATATTACTCTTCCTTTTGTGATTGGGCATCTTCTATTACTATGGCATAGAAAGCAGAGGAGACTGAGATGAATGTATAAGTACCAGTAGGAATAGTAGTCATCTAGCATTTACTGAGCACCTCCTGTATGCCAAGCACTGTGGTACAGACCACAGCCCAAGAAATAGCCCCTGCACTGTGATTTGTCTTTATGCTAAACACGGATGTCCTACAAAACAGAGTCAGTTAACAGAAGGGTCCTTTCAACTGGATTCTCGCTGCCTGAGATGGAAGTAAACTTGAGGGTGAGTCTGAAGGCAGCCATTATAGAAGGCAAAGAAATCCATGTGGATATCCAATAGCTCTGGCTAACTGCGGTGAGCCCAGAAAGGGTGTTAAGATAAGCCAACTCTATCTGCTCCAAGAGCTTCTTTTTCAACTGTTCATAAATAAAATGCAGCTTCAAACTCTGCTTCCATGAGAGCAAGCTATTCCACATGCTAATCTGTGGCTGTCTTTGCAGATCTACTGATATTAAAGTAGAAGCTCAGAGGAAATTTTTTTAAAATCTGGAAACCAAGTATCTTCATTTTACCCCAGTAAATGTTGTTTTTTTTTAAAAAATAGGCCACATATTAAATTTACAATATTTACATGTTTCCAAAAAAAAACCAGTTTTACATCTGTAAAACCACGTCAGTTCAACAGAAGATTAAAAATACACCAGGAGCATGCTTTCTTGTTTGCTGTTTCTGCTTCCCCTCTCCTTGCCCTTCACCCTGGTCTCCCTAGGCTGTGACAAGGTCTCCGGCTTTTATGTATTACAATTCCCTGGATAAATTCTGTAGCATTTATCCTTGAGAGGAGAAAGACATGGAAGTATATTTTTAGATGTGTTCTTATTGCAAGAAACCCTCATAAATCATTCTGTCAACTCTTCCCTCTACCCTTGACGTTGCGTTGGCAATTTTACAGGTATACTGTTTCTGCTTTATCAGGCGTCTGGCTCTACTGAGAAGTGGAGCTGAGCACATTCTTTCTTTCCTCATTTGTGATGGAGAAACTACATTGAAGCAACGCTTAATCTTCATGGCTCCTTGTCCCTTGCTGGAGGGAGTCCATCTGTCAACAACGAAGGACTGTCCAAAGCCCAGTCACATATAAACCTTGGTAACCCAAAGGACCTGGAGAAGCGAGATCTCAGATTACCTGTTCCCTTTTATTTACAAGCAGGCTCATGATGAGAGACTATAGTCAAGAACAGGAGAGCAGCTTGTATAAGTCTTTTACATTTTTAGCTATTTAAAACATGCTTTAGAGTTGAAGATTTATGACTCTTCTTATTTCTCATAAACTGTTTGACATCAGGAAGAAAAAAAGACATAACTGCCTCTAACAGGAGAAACTTCTGCAACGAGACAGAAGCCTTATGGAGACATGGTCCTCCAGGCCCAGACCTCTTCTCACCTCTAAGCAGTCACTGTGTCTCCATCATCCAGCACCCAGCAAAAAACCTGGTCCACAGGGATACTCAATGTTTGGTAGGTGATAAAGTCATTAACAACCATTCCTTAGGACTTCTGATTTTAAAAAAAATTCCTAAGTCTAGAAAAACTGAAATTCTTTAATGGCTGTGACCTGTTCTTCTGGGAGTGTGTGTGTGTGTGTTTCTATCCCCAGAGTACCTGTACATTGTGAGATGCTTATTAGGTAGATTGAATGACCACTACTCACTGCTAAATCAAGAAAGTCCAGACATATGCTATCCTCACACAGTAAGGCCTTGGCTATATAGAACCCTCAGTAATGAATTATTTGGGATGAAATGAAAATGAATATATTAGTTGCTCAGTCGTGGGTCTGACTCTTTGCAACCCCATAGACTGTAGCCTGCCGGGCTCCTCTGTTCATGGGTTTCTCTAGGCAAAAGTACTGGATTAGGTAGCCATTCCCTTCTCCAGGGGATCTTCCCTGGATTTTCCAGACTCAAGGAGTGAACCTGGGTCTCTTGTATCGCAGACAGATTCTTTACCATCTGAGTCACCATGAAAGCCCTAGTTAAAGCCCTATTAAAAATCAGAAGTTTTCTTTTTCAAAGCAATTTTATAAGGAAATCTTTCCAAAATGCATCACATACTTGACGGCATCTTTAAACAAAATATTCAGAAAATATTTCAATCTTTACTTGATGGCTGTAAGTCATCAAACTGAACATAAACTATAGTACTGTGCTAGCATTCAGCAATATTTTTAGAAGCCCTTTCAGTACCCTATGTTCTTTCCCTCCAAAATGAAGTGATCCCAGACTAATGTGTTTTTTCAGTCTTTCTCATATTTTTGTCACCTGACATACTATTATTTGTTGTCATTGTGTGCCTGTTTCAAACTGCTTTCTCTCCTTTTTTAATAAGCTATTTAAAAATCTATGGTTCCTTCAAAGGCAAGTAATCAACTTTGGTCATTCAATAAATACTGATATTTAATGTATGTCAAGGGGGCTTCCCAAGTGTTGCAGTGGTAAAGAATATGCCTGTCAGTGCAGAAGACACAGAAGACATGGTTCTATCCCTGGGTCAGGAAGATCCCCTGAAGGAAGAAATGGCAACCCATTCCAGTATTCTTGCCTGGAAAATCCCATGGACAGAGGAGCCTGGCAGGCTACAGTCCATGGGGTCACAAAGAATTGGACACGACTGAGTGCTCAATATACGTCAAACACTGTACAATGCTGAGGATACAAAGATATATAATACATAGTTCTTATCCTCAAGGAGCTCTGCATTTTGTGGAAGAAACAGACATGGAAACAAATTAACAGTCAATTCTTCATCTGAGTATTACTCTGGAAATAGAAAGTTGGTACTCCTACATCAGCCTTGGGGTAGGGTGCACGTGTGTGTGCTAAGTCACATCAGTCATGTCCAATTCTTTGCGACCCCATGGCCTGTAGGGTAGAAGATAGAATATGCATTAATAAATGTTCCTTTGATAAGATTGCTAAGCAAAGCCAAAGGATATGCACCGGAACTAGGTAAAATAAGACCTGTGATCTCCCATTGGTAATTCTTTGATGCTCATCTGTATGTGCCATATACACTGGCTTAAATACATATATTTAAGCCAGAGAGAGAGAGAGAGAGAGAGCTTGGTGGTTGAGGAGTTGAAATGACTGGATGGCTGAGTTCTAGAAAGGTCCAGTATCACTGCAGTGAGCTATAATACACACATCTATAGGATGGCTGAAATCAGTATTGTAAATTTAAGAACACTCTTGGTGGTTCTTGTGTTCGCAATAAAAGTGAAGTCACTCAGTCATGTCTAACTCTTTGTGACCCCATGGTCTATAGCCTACCAGGCTCCTCCGTCCATGGGACTTTTCCAGGTGAGATCACTGGAGCAGGTTGCCACTTCCTTCTCTAGAGGATCTTCCTGACCCAGGGATTGAACCCAGGTCTCCCGCATTGTAGGCAGATGCTTTACTGTCTGAGCTACTAGGGAAATCACTGTGTTCACAATGGGGCACTCCAAAAAGCTCCTTACAGAATCAATCATGCAAAATGTATTTGGACTTTTCCATCATCTTGATAAGCATTTGGTCATCAGCTTCTCATCCTTACTTTACTAGAAGTTATTTTTTAAAAAGGAAGCCCTAATGGTTTGATTTAAGTAGATTACATGCTGCAAAATTCATTACCTAAAGGACTAGAATAGAGATACTACCTAAAAGTGTTCAAAATATTTGTGGCAACACAGTGGTCTGAATAGATAATTGATAAATCTAAGATGCATGGAAATAACTGAGAAAGGTAAGAAGAACATTAACAAGGGTAAGGGAAACACAGTCTAAAACATCTTTCAGCAAATTCTCTATACTTATTAATCAGTTCACTCTTTTATCCAAAATGTACTTGGCTTATAAAAAGTATGACACTGAACTAGACACTGGGGTCGTAAAATTAATAAATAATGAGACTGACCTAGAGAAAGGACAATAAGATGCCTACACAAATAACACAGAACAGAATATGAAACATATCAGAAAAGAGGTACAGACAAATACAGAGGAATAAAATAATCACTTTCCTCTAGAAGGATGAGAGAAACAATGAATCAGATGGCCTTCTTTCTGGGCTTTGAAAGAAGGATAAGCTTAGAGCATGAGGTTGGAAATGAAAAGAGATAGTGTAGGACTCCAGAGAGACATGACAACACACCAGGAATTGGGTTGGAGTACGAGGTAGATGAGGAGAAGCAGTGGGTGAATGTTAACTCAAATGCCAAGCCGAGAAAATCAGACTTTACACAGAAGATAGCGAGAACATACTCACCACTCATGAACAAAGATGTGAGCAAGACAGGTGTGTCTGGTAGTAATGAAGCAGTGTGTAAAATGTAGAGCTTTAAGAATTATTTCAGAAGAGAGCTCCTGTAATACCATGAGGGTGGGCAGTTGGGCATATCAGATGTTGCAGAGATAAATTCAATGGGATTCGGCTCTTAACAATGTGACACAAAGAGTAAGAGTTTAGAGACTGTTGGCAAAATGGAGCCAAAGTCAAATGGCAAGTGATCAAAGACAGTGAGTAAGTGGTAAGGAAATTACAGCAGCAGGCACAGGCTACTTCAACAGGAAGTCTGGCAGGAAAGGAAAGAAGAGCATTTATCATTAAGTGTGACTTAAGCACAGAAAACAGAAATAGCACCTTAGGAGTTAATAAGTAAACTAGGAAGGAATAAAACTCAAACCTTTATTCTACTGTAGTAATATTAGCCCCCCTAAGAAATCCGGTACTGGTTCATTCTTATACCAAGCTTTTAAAGATATATAGTTAATCATTAGAAATGTGTCTACTTTCTCTCAGATTTTTCTTTTTATATACATCTGAAAGAATAATTAAAACAGTGTTAAGTATTATAATTGACACGATTCTGAACCTAACAATTACACTTATGTGCATTCCTGTTTTATCAGTTGGGATTAAATGATAAGACAAAACTAAAGTGTTTTCTATTGAATTTATTCTGATTTTTGTACTTTCTAATAATTTCCACGCTCTGTTTGGAAACCCTCTGCTAACTCCAAGAGTTTGCTCACATGAAGATCACAGTTTGGGCCAGAGAAGTAACTATACGGCACAGAGCAGTAAAATTAAAATTAAGTTAGGTGTTTCTTTTAATCAATGACTAATCTACTTCGCTTTTGAGTGAACAGCTGCCGCACAACAGAAGGTCTGCTGGAAGCGAAGTTAGGCTATTTCCTTTTTGGTGAGGACACATAACCCACAGAGTAAAGAAGCCACAGGGGAAACCACTAGACAGACCAATATTTTGGTACTCAGCATCTCCAAAGGTCCACAATAAACCTCTGGATTCATTATTTTCAATTCCAGTAACTAGTTTCAGCTTTGTATTTGCATCAGATGAAGCTATTATTCCAGAGGACACTTAAAATTATCTCCCCAGGTCCAGGGTTGGCAGCAAATTCTAAGCACTAAGGCTCAAACGAATCCAGCTTAAATCAACGTCCACAGGTGACAGCCAATAGAAACTGGAACACTGGTATTTTCAAATGCTAGTAAGCCAGTTTTGGTTTTTTTTTTTAAATATATTTTAAAAGATGTATCTAAATTCCAGATGCCCTATGCCATCCCTAATACAAATGCTCCTAGTGCATGTTGCATGGCCTTCTTTCCCTTCCAATCTATTCTTACCATCTCAAATAGTTTTCAGACATTTGTCATCTCTCACTGTGAGTGACCCATTCATCTATAAAATAAAAAGAAAGAAAGAACGAGATTTGCATATTTTAATTAGCATTGTCTAATGCCTCATTCCTTAGGATCCAATATTTTACCTACAGGTGGATCAGTAGTGGTTAAAACCCAGGATTAATGAGGTGACTGTCCTGAGTCTGAGTGAGTCAGTGAATCTCATACCAAGAAATCCTGCGCCACAAACTAGAGAGCAACCCTGGCCAGCTGTACTATAAATAGGTATTACCACTTGGAAGCCAAGCAACCCATTAGTATAAAATAACCACACTTAAGAAAAAAACAGGGGCTTCCCTGATGGCTCAGTGGTAAAGAATCCACCTGCCAATGCAGGAGACACAGGTTCAATCCCTGATCCAGAAAGATCCCACATGCCAAGGAGCAACTAAGCCCATGGGCCACAGCTACTGAACCTGTGCTCTAGAGACTGGGAGTCACAACTACTGAAACCCCATGTCCTAGAGCCTGTGTTCCATCACAAGAGAAGCCTCCCCAATGAGAAACTCGTGCACCACATCTAGAGAATAGCCTCCACTCTCCACAGCTAGAGAAAAGTCCACACAGCAATGAGTACCCGGGCACGTGTGCTCAGCCGCTCAGTCGGGTCTGACTCTTTGCAACCCCATGGACTATATATAGTCCACCAGGCTCCTCTGTCCATGGGGTTCTCCAGGCAAGAATACTGGAGTGGGCTGCCATTTCTTCCTCCAGGGCATCTTTCTGACCCAGGGACTGAACCCACGTCTCCTGCATTGTAAATGAATTCTCTCCCATTGAGCCACCTGGGAAGCCCAATAAATACCCAGCACAGCCAAAATAAAATAAATTTTTAAAAATTACCAAAGAAGATGATTAATTTTCAAGGTTATTTTTCCAAAACATTTTGAAAAACAAACAAACAAATTAATCTTCCCCCTGCAAAAAAAAAAAAAAGAGAGAGAGAAAAATAAAATAAAATAAAAACCAGCATACATAGCACTGCTAATGATAACCTGCACAGGCCAAGTTTTTCTTAGGAATAATTGCTAAGATAAAATCATGCAAACTGACAGATGTAGAGACTAAAGCACAAAGCAACATTTAACATAACTACTCAGTAAGCAAGTACAGTAAGTGATTTGCAAAAATGCCACTTTTAGTATAAATCAGATCACTATCTGCAAGATGTCTAACACCATTATTATGAGGACAAAAAAGTGTCTTATCAGACCACACTTTAAAATACTTAGTTCAACAAAGTGTAGAGAGAAAGATTGACTAATATTTACTCAGGAGATGTTCTAGGGCTACTATGTGTCAGGCACTGTTTTAGGTTAAACATTTTAAACATTTTAGATCTTTAATCACTTGATCCCCACCGCAGACCCACAAAGTACATCATTACTCCCATTCTCATCCAAGGACATGCAGCTATGAGCGATTTGAACATTGCTCTGCCAGACCCCAAAGCTGATACCATATTTGGGAAGGTAAAACAGAAATGCCCAAGTTTCACATTTGCTGTTTGAAGTTTCCGAAATTACTGTCTCTTTTGAAATGGCACTGTGGCACTTGCTCCAGAGCCAGACCCTGAGACTGGGCTCAGAGAGCCCGCTAGAACTTGAAAGCAAAGGACTGCCCCAAACCTTAGCCTCAGGGGCACACAGGCCCTGAGGTGACTTCCTAAATTGACGTGAGAGTGAAGGTGGCTGATTACTGAGACATTCATTACCACACAAACCTCATGTTAAATAACTTTGACTCTCCCTCAAGACAAGACAATGAAACATGACATCTGCAAGTTCTGATGCATTCTGCTCTGCATTCTGTTTTATTCTGTATATTGCCCATTTAAATTATTATGTTCTTGGGAGGGGGTTTCAGGATAGGGGACACATGTATACCCATGGCTGATTCATGTCAATGTATGGCAAAAACCACTACAATATTGTAAAGGAATTAGCCTCCAATTAAAATCAATGAATTTAAAAATTAATAAATAAGTAAATTACTATGTTCTATGCTTAGTTGCTCAGTCATGTCAGACTCTTGCAACCCCATAGACTGTAGCCTGCCAGGCTCCTCTGTCCATGGGATTCTCCAAGGCAAGAATACTGCAGTGGGTTGCCATTGCCTTCTCAACTCAGCTATGAGGGAAGCCTAAATTACTATAGGTCAAGATAAAAATCCAGAATCAGATATCTCACAGAGAAATAGGCAGCACCATCTCATGGTCAGGACATAAATATGAATATTGGTAGATCTGGCTCCTTTCTCTGATTCTTTATTAGGCATCATTCATTCTTCTTCATTTAAAATTACAGTGTGAACTTTTTCCAATCTCATTAAACATTTTTTGAAAACATGATTTTAATGGCTGTGTAAGAGTACTTCCTCCTAAAGTTTTTTTTTTTTAATTTATATAAACTGCTTTGTCAATGGAAATTTAGGTTGTTTCTAAAGTTTTTGATGTTACCAATGCTATTAAAATGAAAGTGACTATTGCTTTGATAGGCATCTCTAATGATTTCCTTAGAATGGATTCCTAGAAGTAATATTAATGACCTAAAGGTGACAAGCATTTCAAAGTCTCAGTTCAAGTTGTCAAATTACTTTCCAAAATGGTTGTGGTGCTTTCCACTCCAGCAGTGTTTGAGAGCATCTGTCTCATCAAATTAAGCATTATGTGTTCCCAAATTAGTAGAGAGGAAAGGAGGGAGGGAGAGTCGGAGGAAAGACACCAAGAAAGAAAAAGAGAGTAAGAAAGGAAGGAAGAAAGGAAGGAAGACAGAAAGGAAGAAAAGGAGAGGTAGGGAGTTATTTCTTTGATTACGAGCTAAGCAAAAATTTTTTCATGTTTATTTTCTCTAGTTTTTAATTCTTTGGGGAGCATCACAGACAAAACCAGATCTAAAAATGATGGGAGTATAACATGAAACAAGTCAACAGCTGCAGAAAAAAATCAAATAATTTCTCAAAACAGGGAAGCAAGGGACCTAACTGCTGAAAGGAAACACTTGGGGGTGGAGGGTGGGCAGAATCCCACTTGCAGAGTACTGGGGTTAAAAATACCTTAAACTTTCTACCTCATTTTAGTCTGAGAGAGAAATGCTGTCTCTTCTTGCCACAGAGCATTAGTGACTTGAAGTACTCCTTTGTTTTTCCTTTTTGGTGCTTTTCCCCTTCTTTTTCTTGTACATAATTGCTAGATACTTGTCTCTTATTTCCTCTTTCTTAGGAATAATGACTATTGCCGACTCAAACATTACAAAGATGGACATACCCAAATGATAGAGAACAGGTATTTATGATCTATAATAAAAGCAGGAAACAGAAAAAAATGAAAGTCTAAAACTGATTCGCTCCTAACACATTTGATCAAAGTGAAAACATAAAATTTATCTTTATTCTCAACAGATTTTTTAAAAAATAGAGTATGTCCTAGCTGTGGAAAATTTATAAAGATTTTTATAATCATAATTTTTAAATGGTTAAAAATTTTCATTGGCTCTAAGACTTGACATCTGACTAGCAGAAAATATTTATAGGATCTTCACAAGACTCCCAGTTGTTGATTTTCACAACTTCGTAGGGTCTTATTATTCTGCCCATTTTTACATATAACAATACTCGACTTGCTCATCCAAAGTCACACAGCTAGAAAGTGACATACCCAAGACATAAATTCAGGCACAACTGGCTCTGAAGGCTGAGTGCTTCATCACTGTTCTATGGGCATCTTCTACTGGAGGGACTGCACAACAGCCCTTACCCAGAGTCTCTGGTCGGATCATTTCTTTCCATCTGTGCTCATTAGTTTACGTATGGCCTCTGGCTGCTCCCATGCCACTAAAGCAGAGCTGAACATTTGTGACAGACTCTACGACCTGCAAAGCTGAAAATTCACACTATTTGGCCCTTGGCAGAAACAGTTTGCTGACCCCTGGCCTACATTAAATAAAAAGTGTTTCTCTAGTATTTTCTATTGATGTATCCCTTAATGGCAGAAGAAAATGAAGTGGAGTCATGAACCTCAGTTTGAGAAGCATACATTTAAACAACCATTTGCCCCTTTACATCCTGCTGGGGAGTCATCAGTGTTCGAACAATGCTGCCATTCCTCCAAACTTTTTAAAAATTGTAATTGTAGCCTGATGTACTTTCTTTTCAGCAATCTCAACTCTGGTAGATGTTAGTACTTTGAAGGTAGATTTTATCTTTGGTAACATGTAAAATTTTGTATGGCCCAAACTAGTGCCTTAGCTAGCTAGTTAAACTGGTATTTTTGGTTTTTATCACAGATAAACTATGATAACCAGTTCATAGATAAACTATGAAGCTGGTTCTTTTATATGACCTGTGCACTGATTCAGATATCAAATATTATTTTGCTTGTGTTAACTTGTCTAGGCTACAATCTCCAGTCATTTAATCAAACACCAATCTAAGTATTGCTATAAAGGTATTTTGTAGATGTGATTAAAGTACACAGTTAACTTTAAGAAGATTGTCCTAGATAATCTAGATGGACTTGATTCAATCAGCAGGTAGAACTGAAGTCTCCCTTGACAAAGAAGAGATTCTGCCAGTGGATAGCAATTCCAGCCTGTCCTGAGGAGTTTAGACTCACCTAGGCAGCCTATAATCATGTAAGCCAGCTCCCTGCTTCTCCCTTTCTCTCTCCTCACTCCCACCCCGGCATTACTGTGTACACACACACACAGACACACACAGAGGAATCTCCCACTGGTTCTGTTTTACTAGTAGAACCCTGATATTATCAAGTCTGAACACATTTCAAAAATAATTTTAGTTCTCTCTTCATACTTAGCATTTTAGACAAACCAATCCCTTGGATAAATATAGCCACCTAGAAATGAAACTCATTACTTTAGAGTCACATTATTATATTATCACTCCTATTACATCTGAATTCCTCACTTCCCTCTGGCAAACCACAAATTCTAAAAGAGTAAAATTAAGCTAAAAACCTACTTGAGAGTATAAAGTACTGAATTTTCATGCAAAGTATAAAAGTCTTAAATAAACTATAGCAGTAAGAAGATAGAGAAAATTATTAAAACTTCTGCTACAGGTTATACACAATCACACTGAAAACAGTTACTATGAAAATGCCATAGTCTAAAAGAAATTTTAATTCACTAAAAGTCTAACAAACTGTAGACAGACGCGCAAACATTTCCTGCATCCAAAACATCAAAAAAGATGAATAATTTGAGAAACATTCCAAACCAAAGCACTCAAGGCTGCCATATATACATTACTATTCTGGCCTTCAGTTCAGTTCAGTTCAGTTCAGTCGCTCAGTCGTGTCTGACTCTTTGCGACCCCATGAATCACAGCATGCCAGGCCTCCCTGTCCATCACCAACTCCCGGAGTCTACTCAAACTCATGTTCATCGAGTCGGTGATGCCATCCAGCCATCTCCTCCTCTGTTGTCCCCTTCTCCTCCTGCCCCCAATCCCTTCCAGCATCAGGGTCTTTTCCAATGAGTCAATGCTTCACATGAGGTGGCCAAAGTATTGGAGTTTCAGCTTCAGCATCAGTCCTTCCAACGAACACCCAGGGCTGATCTCTAGAATGGACTGGTTGGATCTCCTTGCAGTCCAAGGGACTCTCAAGAGTCTTCTCCAACACCACACTTCAAAAGCATCAATTCTTCGGTGCTCAGCCTTCTTCACAGTCCAACTCTCACATCCATACATACCACTGGAAAAACCATAGCCTTGACTAGACGGACCTTAGACGGCAAAGTAATGTCTCTGCTTTTGAATATACTGTCTAGGTCGGTCATAACTTTCCTTCCAAGGAGTAAGCGTCTTTTAATTTCATGGCTGCAGTCACCATCTGCAGTGATTTTGGAGCCCCCAAAAATAAAGTCTGACACTGTTTCCCCATCTATTTCCCATGAAGTGATGGGACCGGATGCCATGATCTTCGTTTTCTGTTAAGCTTTAAGCCAACTTTTTCACTCTCCTGTTTCACTTTCATCAAGAGGCTTTTTAGTTCCTCTTCACTTTCTGCCATAAGAATGGTGTCATCTGCATATCTGAGGTTATTGATATTTCTCCCAACAATCTTGATTCCAGCTTGTACTTCTTCCAGCCCAGCGTTTCTCATGATGTACTCTGCATATATGATAAATAAGCAGGGTGACAATATACATCCTTAACGTACTCCTTTTCCTATTTGGAACCAGTCTGTTGTTCCATGTCCAGTTCTAACTGTTGCTTCCTAACCTGCATACAGATTTCTCAAGAGGCAGGTCAAGGGGTCTGGTATTCCCATCTCTTTCAGAATTTTCCACAGTTTATTGTGATCCACACAGTCAAAGGCTTTGGCATAGTCAAGAAAGCAGAAATAGATGTTTTTCTGGAACTCTCTTACTTTTTTCATGATCCAGTGGATGTTGGCAATTTAATCTCTAGTTCTTCTGCCTTTTCTAAAACCAGCTTGAAAATTTGGAAGTTCACAGTTCACATATTGCTGAAGCCTGGCTTGGAGAATTTTGAGCATGACTTTACTAGCGTGTGAGATGAGTGCAATTGTGTGGTAGTTTGAGCATTCTTTGGCATTGCCTTTCTTTGGGATTGGAATGAAAACTGACCTTTTTCAGTCCTGTGGCCCCTGCTGAGTTTTCCAAATGTGCTGGCATATTGAGTGCAACACTTTCACAGCATCATCTCTCAGGATTTGAAATAGCTCAACTGGAATTCTGTCAGCTGCACTAGCTTTGATCATAGTGATGTTTCCTAAGGCCCATTTGACTTCACATTCCAGGATGTCTGGCTCTAGATGAGAGATCACACCATCATGATTATCTGGGTCGTGAAGCTCTTTTTCATCCGGTTCTGTGTATTCTTGCCACTTCTTCTTAATATCTTCTGCTTCTGTTAGGTTAGTGAAGATTAATAAGAGTGGCAAGAAGCTCTGAGGGCTGAGTTGGGCACCTAATCTCCACATAGTAATTATTACAGTTATTACATAAATAAAATTATAGTGTTATTCTAATCATATATTGATAGAAACATATATTGATTGAGTCAACACTTGAGGAAGTACTCTTTTACATTTTTAAAGTTATGATAATTATTTTTATCTTGAAACAAACAAACAAACAAAAAAGCATAATTTATTTTCTGCTCCTAGAGTAAAATCTGCTAAAACAAGAAAAGAAGTTTAGAGCATCCTGGAAAATCACCATATCCTTTCTCTCCAAGAAATCTTGTTATACTTGTCACTGATCCATAAAACCTATGTTTGACTGTTTTCACTTTGGATTTGGAATTTGATGTGATAATCATAATTGCAATCATTCAACAGATGTAAAATTCAGTTATATAAACACAAATATAAATATTAAAACACACACAATAGGCTTCCCTTGCACAAATGGAGTGGTTATACAAATACAGGATGTGAATACCTAAACCAAGAATGTTTGAACCTAAAAGATTATCTTCATAAATCAAAAGCCTAAAATTTGGAATTTGCAAATTTACTTGCTAAAATCATTCTAAAAATATGAAGAGATCTTGGTCACCACTTGTCAATCCTGGGAGCTTGTAATGTGAATTGAGCACATTTTTGTTGTTTTTTAATTCACTATACACCTATGAGTTTATCCTAAGGAAATAATCATGGGTTTCTGCACATATTTGTCTTCAAGGATATTCAGGAAAAAAAATTATAATATTAATTATAAAAGCAAAATCAAACCCACTAAATATCCAACAAAAGAAATGGCTAAATATTACATATTACTGTGACAGAATAGCACGCAGTCATGAAAAATCATGCTACAAAATCACATTAGGAAAAAAGTTCGCCACATTTTAGTTTAAAAATCATATTATATAACTTTGTATAGTTTGACAGTTTTTGTAAAAAAAATTCAAAGATTATACATCTACTATCTTGTAGGTTCATAAGTACAGTTTCTGAGCACACAAAGAAAAGCTGAAGGATAGAAAGCAAACATTCCAGTCTTGCTCAACTCTGAGTGATGTAATTATGTGTGATTTCTTTTTTCCTTCACTATAGACTTGAAATTTTCTACTATATGTGTTCTTTCTTTTAATCAGGGGAAAAAGATTTTCAAAGCATGACATAAAACTGAAAACCATATGGTGCAGTAGTTATCTTTGGAGCATGACATTATGGGAACTTTCATCTTATACTTTTTACATTATCTATAGTTTTACATTTTTTACATATGCATGTATTATTCCAATAATCACTCAAATGTGTGCTTTTAACACAGTCAATACATGCTACTTTTTAATTTTGACAAATAAGATATTTTCTTATTTAAGGGGATTTTTTAAAGAACATGTCTATTTATTTTAGTTTAAAAGAAGATATTTCAAGATAAGTTGATAGATTAAAAGCAAAAACAACATAATGCTCCTATTAAGTTTTCAAAGAGAATTATATAGGAAAAGTTTATATGTATCTGAATTCCAGTTTTATAATGATGAACAGTGAGCAACTTTTAATGATTACAATGCTACAGTCACAAAGTCTTATATGGAATTATTTCAGTGTATTTATAATTGCATATGAACAGCACACAGATTTATTCAAGAACATGAAAGACTGTTCCTAAGCCAGAGAAGGAGAGCCATGTAGGAAGCCAGCAATTCATTTAACATGCACAGTCTGCACCAAGCAGTGCCGCCCACCCAAGCACTGCTGCCATCCCTCAGTGTCACAGTGGGCTGGCGACATGACTTAATTGCTGAGCTAAAGCTAATTATACAGCAAATGAAACAGTAAGAGAGAATTCACCCCAACCAATTAACTAAGAGTAGACATTAACTGTCTCAGAATGTCCTGCATATGCTAATTTAAACTTTATCACCCATAAAGGCATCCATACAGCCACGACATTTTTTTGTTTATTCTTTATCAAGTTTTACAATAGTAGGAAAGACCCTGATGCAGAGCATCTATCTTGCTACCATGTAGCTGGCATTCAGATTTCTCCAGCTGGCCGTGAATTTCTATGTTTCATCCCAGGGTTTAAGCAGTGTTGTTTAAATAATGTGAGTTACTGTATGGTAATAAGCTGATAATTGCACAATAACGCCATTAAGAAAAAATAAAAGTAACAAGATAACCTGGATTCACAATATTTATATGATAACCCAGTAAGTACAATTAATTTGTGTCCCCAGATGGCTGGATTAATCAATACATCTAATCAGGAAAAATGGGCAGAACTGAACACACATTTTTCCCAAGGAGGAAATGCAGATGGCCGATAGGCACATGAAAAGCTCCTCAAAATCACTAATCTTCGGGGAAATGCAAATTAAAACCACAGTGAGATACCACCTCATACCTGTCAGGATGACTACCATCAAAAAGTACATAAATAATATGTTGGCGAGGATGTGGAGAAAAGAGAAACCTCTCTACACTATTGGTGGGAACGTAAATTGGTGCAGCCACCATGGAAAACAGTATGCAGGGGCAGGCAGGGGGGTCTCTAAAATCTAAAAGTCAAGCTACCATATGATTCAGCAATCCCACTCCTGGGCATCGATCTGGAAAAGATGAAAATTCTCACTTGAAAACATACGCACACCCATGTTCATAGCAGCACTATTTATAATAGTCATGATATGGAAGCAACCTAAGTGCCCATCAACAGATGAATGAATGGATCAAGAAGTGCTGTACACACATACACACACACAGGAATATGACTCAGCCATAAAACGAAAAAAATTTTGCCAAAATTTGCAAAATTGGAGGATGGACTTGGAAGGCACTATGCTAAGCGAAATAACTCAGAGAAAGACAAATACTGTATGATATCACTTATATGTGGAATCTAAAAAAATACAATAAACTAGTGAATATAACCAAAAAGAAGCAGACTCAGAGATGCAGGAAACAAACCAGTAGTTACCAGTGGTGGGGACAGGGGGAAGAATAGGGGTGGGAGACACAATAGATACAAACTCAAGAGAGTCAGAGACGACTTAGTACTGAAACAACAACAACAGTGGATCTAAGATAGGCTCAAGGATCGATTATACAACACAGAGAATACAGCCAGAACTTTGTAATGACTGAAAATGGAAAGTAACTTTTAAAAATTATATACATTTTTTTTAATTTAAAAAAATATTTGTAATAAGAAAAATAAAACATCTAATCAGCAATGTTTCTAAAATTAAGATTATTTAAAAAATGATTTGTTTTTTGAAATCCTTGTCTTTTCTATCCTACTATTAAATTGTTGAAATGCTCAGTTGTAGACTCCCTTGGTAGTTCCTCAGGTAAAGAATTCCCCTGCAATGGAGGAGACCAGATTCAATTCCTGGGTCAAGAAGATCTGCTGGAGAAAGGAATGGCTACCCTCTCCATTATTCTTGCCTGGAGAACCCCATGGACAGAGGAACCTGGCAGGCCACAGCCCATGGGGCCACAAGGAGCGTGACATGACTGAGTGACAAAGCATTGCACACTAGTTGCACCTTCTCACACTAAAGAACTACAAACTATGCTTTGGAATCTGTGTCAACATTGTATAAAACTGTTACATAATCATGGCTGCAACTAACAGTTCTTCCTTCTGTCCTTCAAGCCTTCCTCACAAAATGGAACACCTCCTCCTAGAAAACATGGGATCGGCTTTGTTCTCTCTTGAGCCAAAACAGCTTACTGTCTCTGAGGGAATTTTTCTCATCTATAAATTGAGGGATTTAGATTATAAAGTCCTTTTCAACTCAAGGACAAATGACAATTCTCTACTAGCAAACCTACCACAAGATTTAAGCTACAAACCACAAACTTTGCAAGTCATATCACAAAAGGCTAATTCAATAATAAAGAGTTCCAAGAAACCAATACCTAACCCCTTTCACTGACTAGAATCTGACAAAAATCCAAGTTTTGTCACTTGTATTTCTTTCAAATTTACTTAAAATGCAGCAATGCTAAATGCTATCTATAATAATAACAATTATTATTATTATTACTATATATTCTCTAAATTGTTAACTTCCATGAAAATCCAATCTGGAGCCATTATGGCTTACCTTATAATACCCATTTAATACACATCTGCAACAGTACAAAAGCAGAGTTGTTATATCCCGAAATGTAACTCTGGCCCTACAGAAGTCCTTTCAGTTCAGTTCAGTTCAGTTCAGTTCAGTTCAGTCGCTCAGTCGTGTATGACTCTTTGCGACCCCATGAATCGCAGCACGCCAGGCCTCCCTGTCCATCACCATCTCCCGGAGTTCACTCAGATTCACGTCCATTGAGTCAGTGATGCCATCCAGCCATCTCATCCTCTGTCGTCCCCTTCTCCTCCTGGCCCCAATCCCTCCCAGCATCAATGTATTTTCCAATGAGTCAACTCTTCTCATGAGGTGGCCAAAGTACTGGAATTTCAGCTTTAGCATCATTCCTTCCAAAGAAATCCCAGGGTGGATCTCCTTCAGAATGGACTGGTTGGATCTCCTTGCAGTCCAAGGGACTCTCAAGAGTCTTCTCCAACACCACACTTCAAAAGCATCAATTCTTCGGTGCTCAGCCTTCTTCACAGTGCAACTCACATCCATACACGACCACAGGAAAAACCATAGTCTTGACTAGACGGACCTTAGTTGGCAAAGTAATGTCTCTGCTTTTGAATATGCTATCTAGGTTGGTCATAACTTTTCTTCCAAGGAGTAAGCGTCTTTTAATTTCATGGCTGCAGTCACCATCTGCAGTGATTTTGGAGCCCAAAAAAAATAAAGTCTGACACTGTTTCCACTGTTTCCCCATCTATTTCCCATGAAGTGATGGGACCAGATGCCATGATCTTCGTTTTCTGAATGTTGAGCTTTAAGCCAACTTTTTCACTCTCCTCTTTCACTTTCATCAAGAGGCTTTTTAGCTCCTCTTCACTTTCTGCCATAAGGGTGGTGTCATCTGCATATCTGAGGTTATTGATATTTCTCCTGGCAATCTTGATTCCAGCTTGTGTTTCTTCCAGTCTAGCATTTCTCATGATGTACTCTGCATAGAAGTTAAATAAGCAGGGTGACAATATACAGCCTTGACGCACTCCTTTTCCTATTTGGAACCAGTCTGTTGTTCCATGTCCAGTTCTAACTGTTGCTTCCTGACCTGTACTCATCTCACATGCTAGTAAAGTAATGCTCAAAATCTCCAAGCCAGGCTTCAGTAATACACGAACCGTGAACTTCCTGATGTTCAAGCTAGTTTTAGAAAAGGCAGAGAAATCAGAGATCAAATTGCCAACATCTGCTGGATCATGGAAAAAGCAAGAGAGTTCCAGAAAAACATCTACTTCTGCTTTATTGACTATGCCAAAGAAGTCCTTTAGGATCTTAAATAAATTGGTGTGCTAGCCATACCTAGTCATACATGTATATTTTATACTTCTACTCTTCTCCAAGGATGCTAAAGAAAATAATGACAATATTTATAAATGACTCAGAATATCCAAAAAGAAATACTTCTTTTTGGGTCCCATCACTCCATGGCAAATAGATGGGCAAACAATGGAAACAATGACAGACTTTGTTTTCTTGGGCTCCAAAATCACTGCAGATGATAACTGCAGCCATGAAATTAAGACACTTATTCTTTAGAAGAAAAACTATGACAAACCTAGACAGCATATTAAAAAGCAGAGGCATTACTTTGCCAACAAAGGTCCGTCTAGTCAAGGCTATGGTTTTTCCAGTAGTCATGTATGGATGTGAGAGTTGGACTATAAAGAAAGCTGAGCACTGAAGAATTGATGCTTTTGAAGTGTGGTGTTGAAGAAGACTCTTGAGAGTCCCTTGGACTGCAAGGCGATCCCACCAGTCAATCCTATAGGAAATCAACCCTGAATATTCATTGGAAGGACTGATTCTGAAGCTGAAACTCCAATACTTCGGCCACCTGATGCGAAGAGCTTACTTATTAGAAAAGACCCTGATGCTGGGAAAGATTGAAGGCAGGAGAAGGGGATGACAGAGGATGAGATGGTTGGATGGTATCACCAAGTCAATGGACCTGAGTTTGAGCAAGCTCCGGGAGATAGTGAAGGATAGGGAGGCCTGGTGTGCTGCAGTCCATGGGGTCGCAAACAGCTGGACACGACTGAGTGACTAAACAACAACAAAAGGAGCTTTATGTATATGCTATGTATGCACAGACATACACACATACTCGATTAGCTAAATCCTGAATTGATAATCTGGAAGTGAAAAATCTACTTTCAGTTTTACCACAAATTTAGCCAGATAGTTTCTTTGCATAATAATTCATTTTTTAAAGGGAATCTTCTGAAATTCCCTCAGTATGTCTAAGGATGATAAGGAGAAATCAGTTATAGGAATCCCCTGCAATTCATAGAGCAACTGTTCTAGAAAACTAAAAAAGGCCTGGGAGATGAGAGGATGAATGTCCTTCTCCAGATCTCTTTTAACACTGGCTCAGGTCTCACCCCACCAGACAGGCCACACCAGGACACAACAGAGGGAAGCACAGAAAGATATCTTTCCTTCCCTGACTTCTTCCTGATGTCCAGGGAAGAGGACAGGGACAACGATGGGCTGCATGGAGAGGCTCAACTTCTCAGTCTCCCCATAGTCCAAATGTCTTAATTTGAGAGCAAAGAAACACAGTCTCTACATCCATTCCAATCTATCTCCACTCACCTCCACTCCATTATTTCTGTGAGTAGAATTTATGCCATGGAGTAAAGTAAAAATTGTCACCATGATGAGTTCAATGGGCTTATGATTTATAGTCAAAATTATAAATCACAAACTTTTAAACTATAGATGTTTACATACCTAAGCAGCATAAAGAATACTAGTGAAAGTCACTCAGTCGTGTCCGACTCTTTGTGACCCCATGGACTATACAGTCCAAGGAATTCTCCAGGCCAGAATACTGGAGTAGGTAGCCTTTCCCTTCTCTGGGGGATCTTCCCAACCCAGGGATCGAACCCAGGTCTCCCACATTGCAGGCGGATTCTTTACCAGCTGAGCCACAAGGGAAGCCCAAAGAATACTAGTCATTATAAATATTAAAGGATAGAAAATATTTGAATAAATTTGCAATACATTTTACAGTAATTATTGCCATCATTATTCTTCATAAAAATCCTCAGGAAGGGGTAAGAATTATTCTAACCTATATCAGCATACCACTGGCATTACCTTCACCACGGGATACTTTTCAAATGTTCATTTTCTTGGAATTAAGCTAGAAAGAATGAACTATAGTTAAAATCATTAATAACCCAAATTGTTATATCAGCTTCATGCTGCTGCTGCTGCTGCTGCTAAGTCACTTCAGTCATGTCCTACTCTGTGCGACCCCATAGACGGCAGCCCACCAGGCTCCTCCGTCCCTGGGATTCTCCAAGCAAGAATACTGGAGTGGGTGGCCATTTCCTTCTCCAATATCAGCTTCAAAGTTAAGCTGTAATATTGATTAATTTCAAATAATTCTATCAAGTTGTACAACTGTACCAAAAAGAGTACAAATGCAAACAGAGCATTATTCACCATAGCCTCACTACTCACTGGAAAAAACGTGAGTTAAGTACACCTCATTGTCTTAGGAAGAGCCAGATTTCCAAATTTTGAAAGGTCATATATAGAACACCATTACTCATTTATTACCTAGTGATGGTTTCCTTAACTTTACTGGATAGCATTACAAAGGTTTAAGGGAGTTAATCTCTCAAAGCCTTATTAAAACAAAAGCCCATTACTCTAACTCATTATTTGAAGTCTCAGTGTACCTAATGGCTTTTCTTTCATATGTTAACAGTCAGGCCTGGCTATCCACAATATACCAACCGCATTACCTTCTGTCAGACTAGCTCACTGTGTATATATGGAAGGAGTCCATAAACAGTTTGGGTGTGGTACTTTTCCCACTACTCATGAGGGAACAAAGATCAGCCATCTGAACTAGATATATTAGAATAATTGTATATAAGAAACACATAACAATATCTACTTATAAAATTAGCATGTAAATGCATAGAAAAACTAGTTTAAAGTAACTAGTGTGATTTTTTTCTTAATTTCAGGATTAAGGTAAAAATTCCAATCCAGTAATCTGCTGACAAGAATTTTAACTATATTTTTCCCACAGTGCTTTGAAACAATGGTTTTTTTAAATTTAATATCCTAAAGGAAGGATACCTACATGAGATGGAAAATTAAGTCTGAAGTTAGCTTCTGACTAATTTCTGGAAGCTGAGAAAGTATGTTTTTTCTATTTCAATTTGCTTAACAGACATTTGTATAGAGCTTATTATGTGCCAGACACTGTTCTATATACTTTACAAATATTCGGTTCGGTTCGGTTCAGTCGCTCAGTCGTGTCCGACTCTTTGCGACCCCATGAGCTCATTTAATCTACATAGTTACCCTATAAAGTACTACCACTGTTTCCACTTTACAAATGAGGAAACAGGCACAGAGAAGTTAAATGACTCACTCAAAGTCATACAAGTAATCAGTGGTAGAATCAAAATTTAAGCCCAGGTAGTCTAGATCTGGGTTTTGTGCCCTAAACACTAACACACTACCCACTCCCTCCATAATATATTCCCTGTCTTCATGAGGACCAGTGATGTTTCGCTGCTTTAGGTAGTCTTATGTCCCAAGGTTCTTTTTGCTAGGATTGTATATTTTGCCCTCAAAATACATGTTATATAATATAATTTGTATTTTCACTTAATTTTCCATTTCAGAACATCCAGCACTATCTCATTCATTTAAAATACTGAAATATTCAACATAATACAAGCCATTTATGACAAATCCACAGCCAACATAATATTCAACTGTGAAAAGCCAAAAGCCTTCCCACTAAATTCTGGAACAAGACAAGGATATCTACCATCAACACTTTTATTCAACACAGTACTGAAAAATCCTAGCCACAGCAATCAGATAAGAAAAAGAAATAAGAGGTACCCAAACTGGAAGAGAACAGGATGCAGATGGGTTGCTACTCTATATGGAAAACCCTAAAGACTCCACACAAAAGCTATTAGAATAAATGAATTCAGCAAGGTAACAGGATACAAAGTTAATAAACATATATTTGTTGCATTTCTTTACACTGAGTAAAATATCAGAAAGAGAAAGTTTTAAAAATCTCACTTAAAACTGCATCAAAAAAATAAAATATCTAGGAATAAACCTAACCAAAGAGATGAAAGACCTATATGCTGAAAACTATCTAACAGTGATAAAGGAAACTGAAGGTGATTCAAAGAAATGGAAAGATATCCCACGCTCTTGAATTGGAAGAAGCAATATTCTAATCTATGGTCACACCACCCTGAGCGAGTCTCATTTTGTGTGATGTAAGAAGCTAAGCAGGATTGAACCTGCATAGTACTTGGATGGGAGAATCAATATTCTTAAAATGGCCAAACTATCCAAAGCAATTTACAAATTTAAAATCATCCTTGTTAAATTTGTTGCCCAGTCACTCAGTTGTGTCTGACTCTTTGCAACACCATGGACTGCAGCATGCCAGGCTTCCCTGTCCTTCAACATTTCCCAGAGCTTGTTCAGTCTCAAGTCCACTAAATCGGTGATGCTATCCAACCATCTCATCCTCTGTTGTCCCCTTCTCCTCTTGCCTTCTTTCTTTCCCAGCATCAGGGTCTTTTCCAGCAAATTGGCTCTTCAAATCAGGTAGCCAAAGTATTGGAGCTTCAGCTTCAGCATCAGTCATTCTAACGAATATTCAGGGTTGATTTCCTATAGGATTGACTGATTTGATCTCTTTGTAGTCCAAGGGAATCTTCTCCAACAACACAGTTCAAAAGCATCAATTCTTCAGCGCTCAGCCTTCTTTATGGTCCAACTCTCACATCCATACATGACTACTGGGAAAACCATAGGTTTGACTATACAGACTTTTGTTGGCTAAGTAATGTCAGCAAAGTTTTATAATATGCTGTCTACATGTGCCATAGCTTTTCTTCCAAGGAGCAAGAGTCTTTTAATTTCATGGCTGCAGTCACCATCCCCATTGATCTTGGAAACCAAGAAAATAAAGTCTTTCACTGTTTCCATTGTTTCCCCATCTAATTGCCATGAAGTATGGGACCAGATGCCATGATCTTAGTTTTTGGATGTTGAGTTAAATTACCCTTGACATTTTTCACAAAACTAGAATAAATAATCCTAAAACATATACAGAACCAAACCATAGAAGATTCAGAATTGCCAAAGCAATTCTGAGGAAAGAGAACAAAGATGGAGATATAACCCTCCCAGACTCCAGATAATACTACAAAGGTATAATACTCAAAGTAGCCTGGCACTGTCACAAAAACAGATACATCAATAGAACAGAATAGAGAGCCCAGAAATAAACCCACACATCCATGGTTAGTTAACCTTTGACAAAGGAGGCAAGAATATACAATGGAGAAAAGACTTATCTCTTTAGCAAGTGGCATTGGGAAAGCCGGACAGCTAAATGTAAACCAATGAAGTTAGAACACTCCCTCACACCAAAGACAAAAAAAAAACTCAAAATGACTTAACAACCTTAATAAGACAAGACATGACATCATAAAACTTCTAAAAAAGAACATAAGCAAAACATTCTGACAAAATTATACCAATGTTTTCTTAGGTCTGTGTCCCAAGACAATAGAAATAACAGAAAAAAAAAAAAATGGGATCTAATCAAACTTAAAAACTTCTGCACACAAAGGAAACCATTAACAAAACAAAAAGAAAACCTGTGGTATGGGAGAAAATATTTGTAAATGATGTGACTGACAAGGGGTTAATATCCAAAATACAACCACAGCTCATATAGCTTAATATTTAGGGAAAAAAATCCAATAAAAAATGAGTAGAAGACCTAAACAGACATTTCTCCAAAGGAGACACACAAATGGCCAACAGGCACATGAAAAGATGCTTAACATCACTAATTATAAGAGAAAGGCAAATCAAAATCACAATGACTTATCACCTCACACTGGTCAGAATGACCATCATTTAAAAGTCTGTAAATAATCAATGCTGAAGAAGATGTGGAGAAAAGGAAACTCTCCTATACTGTTGATGGAAATGTAAATTTGTCTAGCCACTACAGAAAACAGTATGGAGGTTCCTTCAAAACCTGAAAATAGAGGTAACATATGATTCAGCAATCCCACTTGGGCACAGATCCACAAGAGATGAAAACTAGCTTGAAAAGATACGTGTTCATAGCAGCACTATTTACAAGATCAGAGATATGGAAGGAACTTAAATGTCCATCAACAGATGAATGGATAAGGATGTGCTGTGCTCTGTGTGTATGTGTGTGTGTGTGTGTGTGTGTGTATACTCAGCCATAAAAAAGATGGAAATATTGCCACCTGCAGCAATACAGACAGACCTAGAGAGTATCATACTAAGTGAAGTCAGACAGAAACACAAATATTATATGATATCACTTATATATGGCATCTAAAAAATAATACAAGTGAATCTATTTACAAAACAGAAGTAGGCTCACAGAAATAGAAACACAAAAAATAAACTTTCAGTTATCAAAGCGGAAAAGGCAGGGAGGGATTAATTAGGAGTATGGGATTAACAGATACACACTGTTACATATAAAATAGATAAGCAACAAGGATGTGGTGTACAGCACAGGTGTGTGTGTGTGTGTGTTAATCATTCAGTCTGGTCCAACTTTTTGCGACCCCATGAACTGTAGCCCACCAGCCTCTTCTGTCCATGGAATTCTCCAGGCAAGAATACTAGAGTGGATAACCTTTCCGTTCTCCAGGGGAATCTTCCTGACCCAGGGATCAAAGCTGGGTCTCCAGCATTGCAAGCAGGTTCTTTACTGTCTGAGCCACCAGGGAGGCCCCATAGTCCAGGTAACTATATTCAGTATCTTGTAATAACCTCTAAGGGAAAAGAAACTGTATACATATATATGTATAACTGAATCACATAGCTATATACCTGAAATTAACACAGTATATTGATAGTAAATCAGCTGTACTTCAATTTAAAAATAAATACGCAAAATTAAATGCTGCAACAGCATTACATTGTGTGAAGGCCTCAGGGTGTGGTTAAATATCCTATTGATTTATCTGATTTTTATTTATTGAGTTCCTTTTGCTCTTTTTCTGGGTCTTATTCCAGTAACTTCCTTAAAACCCCACCCCTTTTCAGTCCTATTCTTCAAAGACTGAAGCTCAGTCTCAATGCTCCCTGCGGGGGGTTCTAGCATAGTCTGCCTGGACTTCTGAGAACTGTAAGCCTGAAATTTTGAGTTACTGTGCTCCCATTTGCTTTGTCTCAAATTCCCTTTCACAGTGGCCTACCCTGTGCCCTCACTGCCTGAGCACCTCTTTGGTCTCTTGATCACTTCACTTCACTTCCTTCATCCACACCTGAAGCTGGCCAGTTGCAGTGGCTGCATCTCTTTTCCCATTTTGGCACCTGTCTGCCTGCCTTGCTCAGCTAGAAAGAATAGCTCTGCCTAGCCAGATGCCAAGAAGTGACAAATCAAGCTCAATCAATAGATGGTAATTAAACTTCT
The DNA here is from genome assembly GCF_014754425.2 of Oryx dammah. Taxonomy (NCBI): domain Eukaryota; kingdom Metazoa; phylum Chordata; class Mammalia; order Artiodactyla; family Bovidae; genus Oryx; species Oryx dammah. The sequence continues at coordinate 51,657,229 of NW_024070202.1, forward strand.
GCTTTAAAAGCCCAGCAGAGGTTGTCAATGGGATTTCTCAGTGGATCCCTGCTGCTAAACAAGGATGCAATTTTATATTTAGTTTTAAAACTTGAACTTTCTCCAACAGAATTCCTAGAGAAAACAATCAAGAGTGAATAAAAGCAATAGTAAGAATTGTTTTATGGCAAAAAAAGGCAATAAGAGAGGATTTGGCATTTCCACAATCAAAATACCTATCACTAGGTAGATGGTGACTAATCTTCATTACTAGGTAAGCTAAACAGAAACACTAACTAAACAGTAATATAGGTCACTTTCAAATATAATCTATTCTCTTGGGTTTTCCTTCAGTCTAGGATCTTTAAGCAAGCTATTTAAAAGATATAATATTGCAGAATGACACCATTGAGGGGAATAGGATGAGGCGTGAGAGACAAGGACGACTTTAACGGCTTTAACTGGGAAAGGCCTCACTGATCTATACCATATTTCTTACAAAAATGCATTAATATGAATATACTATTCTCCAGCACATCCAGTTCACATCACTGTCCCAAATAATTATTTCTCTAGGAAATACAAAGTCAAAAACAAAATGTTTCCCATTAAGTGGGAACTATTCTGCTAATGCCATTAGTACACATGTTCTCACTTTAAAAATAAGAGGTTGCTGAATTAGTCACTTAGGTATATTGAACAAACTGTGGAAAGGTATTAACCTGCTGGAAAACCCTCACCCCTCACTCTCACATATCCACTGGAGATTTCCAGTTAGGTCTAATGATCAGTAATAACCATAGCCATGCAGACCATCAGGAATTTATGATTTACCTAAAGTGGAAAATTGTTGCCAATGAAAAGTAAATGGAACACAAAGTATAGTATGTTCTACCTCTAATACCTCTTTCACAGGCTAACTTGACATCTGAAGAGTATGATATTTCATGTAGCTTGTGCAATGATAACTTTTTAAAGATCTTATTGCCAGATTTTCACCCAACTGGTGTGCTGACTGGATTACAGAACTCCTAGCCCAGAGCCACCTTGTCTGTTTACCCACATGTACCATTCATATATCATTACATTCTGTGCTTGTCACAATATGGAAAACAATGAGAAGCCCTAAATTAATCTTTGTTTCCAGGGCTTATTTTCACATATTTCACTTTATCATATGGTGTCTTTAAAGAATGAGAACATTTTTGAGCTGGAAAAGACCTCAAATTACCTCTTCCTAAATGGACTTTTTCAAATATAAGTTCCATAGACTATTAAGAGATGTTAGTTTAATTGGGGGAGGGGCAATTTGAGAAACACTGGGTTAAAGAAGAATTTTTTTGTGCAGGATGTCTGAAAAGCTTCCATATGCTGAATACCTGAAATTCTCCAGAAGAGGAGTATAAAAAACAATATATCTTTATTAAAGAGTGGAGTCCTAAAAATATCTTTTTTTCCAATTGTGGTAAGATATGCATAACAAAAATTTATCATCTTAATCATTTTTAAGGATATGTTCAATAATGTTAAGTATATGTACATTGTTGTGCAATCTCCAGAACTTTTCATCTTGCAAAACTGAAACTCTATACCCATTAAACCACAACTCTCCATTTCCCCCTCTCCTCCAGCCCTGCAAAAATAATTCTGCAGAGATAGGAAGGATAAACTATTTTCCTTTTGGATCTCTAAGTTTTTAGCGTTCATCCATATGCTACTGCTAACTTTCTAAGCTTTAGAAATTACTGGCATTTTTTCAAATACCATAATGATGATTTCTGGCCTTTATTTTAACTGTGCCTAAACAGCTGGCTTGAAGCAGCTGGCAACCCAAGAGTGAAATAAAACAACGAAGCTAAGCGCCTCCTTGACTAGCATCATGTGCCAGGGCAAGGTCAGCTTTGGTTCCACTTGGTCTTTACTTATAACCTGTCTCAAAAGATCCCTTCTCAGAATATCTGCATCAGTATGTTCATCCTGGCACTGGGTGCTGGGTATTCATTCTCCCCCCAGCTGCTCTCTGCTTCACATCCTCTAAAATCATGGTTCTCCATGCCAAGATGAAATGCAAAAGGATACATTAGTCAAAGACACAGGGAATGAGTACCACGTAAGGTGAGAGGCATGTACCATGAATATTAATATAACCTAAGCAATTATAATCACTACCATGGGAGCTGGCACACATTAGACACTAACTGCACAGAAGAGGGAGAAGGCAATGGCACCCCACTCCAGTACTCTTGCCTGGAAAATCCCATGGACGGAGGAGACTGGTAAGCTGTAGTCCATGGGGTCGCTGAGAGTAGGGCAGGACTGAGTGACTTCACTTTCATTTTTCACTTTCATGCATTGGCGGAGGAAATGGCAACCCACTCCAGTATTCTTGCCTGGAGAATCCCAGGGACAGAGGAACCTGGTGGGCTGCCGTCTATGGGGTCGCACAGAGTCGGACGCGACTGAAGCGACTTAGCAGCAGCAGCAGCACAGAAGAGGCAGCAGTTAACCCCAGTGAAGGGTAGGAAGCTCTGCTTGAGTCACTCAGAGGAAGCCTTCATTTTTCCAATTGAGTAACAATGCTAGATTCTCAGCTCTCCAAGACAGCCAATTATTTTCAGGAGCATTGCTAAATTCTCAAAATAAATTTGAATTTGCACTAATTGATGATACGTGACATACTACAGATGGGCGGTAGTAAAGTAGAAAAACTATAGGACGAAACAGTTTGTGTGATAGTTAAAATCATTCTTGCAGTTGCTGCTGCTGCTGCTAAGTCGCTTCAGTCATGTCCGACTCTGTGAGACCCCATGGATGGCAGCCCATCAGGCTCCCCCGACCTTGGGATTCTCCAGGCAAGAACACTGGAGTGGGTTCCCATTTCCTTCTCCAATGCATGAAAGTGAAAAGTGAAAGTGAAGACGCTCAGTCATATCCAACTCTTAGCGACCCCATGGACTGCAGCCTACCAGGCTCCTCCATCCCTGAGATTTTCCAGGCAAGAGTACTGGAGTAGGTTGCCATTGCCTTCTCCACTTGCAGTTGCTAGTTGATTTATAAACAACCTACTCTAACAATATTTCAATAAGTGGGATAAAATAAGAGTAGTAATAAAAACAATTTAGTACTGGATTGGAGACATCACCCACTCGGAGGCAGAGAAAAAAAAAAGTTTTCTATAAAAGGAAAAGATAATAAAAAAAGAAAAAGGAGGAAAAAAAGATATTCACACTTAAAAAGTGTATTTGGGGAAGGAATAGCAACTTACTTAAACAGGACCAGTGTCTTAAACTGTGAAACTCATGATAATTAATATATGATGTTGTCTTTCCCTCTTTACAGGATAAATGAGACTTCCAAAGAGGACTAAGCTATCAGACCTGCTAAATGTTTCTAAAAACAAAACAAAAACATTAATTTATAAGAATGAAACAGAAAATAAAGCAGCTTTACCAGCTTCAGGAAAATACTCCAAAAACTGTATCCCAGCTCAGCCAACATCATGTCAATAAATATCTGTTGGATGCTAAATGACATGTCACTGGATAGAGTTGAAGGAAATTTAAGAGAACTGATCAGAAGCCTCCTTGCTAATACAGCTGAAGAAAAGCTCCAGAAGGGTAATACTGAGTCATCTGTTATGGGTCTGACAAAGAGTCTCTCTTAGATCAACCTAACCTTTAAACAGGCTCCTCTGAATATTTCTCCCAACTAGGCCTTGACTCTTAGACTGGCATGTCTGTCTCTGCATTGCCCAACTTTAGCGAGAATCTTATTAAAAAGGTTTAGCCAGAATCTCCCACACTTGATATCTGATCACCCTTAATATTTAACCAAATTTCTCACCGCCCCTGTCCCCCAAAACAATAAGTGATCACTCCGGTCAGTCTTCAGTAAGAATTCTTTTAGAATCTTTTACAGCAGTTTAGCAAAGAACTGCCCTACCCTCTTAGTAATTTTCTACCCACCAATCCCCACCCCCACCCTGTTCCTTGACAATGAACCCCCACTTTTCCCTATTCTGATCAGAATCAATCCCAGTTCTATACTGAGATCTCTTTCTCCCTACTGCAACAGTCCCTGTTTTTACTGCTTTAAATATTGTCTGTTCAGCTCTGTTCTCTTTGAGAGGCCTTAGTCCTTGTTCCACTCTGGAAAACAGTTTGGCAATTCTTCAAAATGTTAAACAGACTTACCACAAGACCTAGCAGTTCCACTCCTAGGCATATACCCATAGGAACTGAAAAGATATGTCCTTGTAAAAATTTGTACATAAATACCCACAGCAGTATTATTTTTAAAGCCAGAAACTAGAAGCCACCCGCATCCCCATCAAATGGTGAATGGATAAAGAAACTGTGGTATCTCCATACAAAAGATCAATACTCAGCAACAGAGAGGAACAGAGCACTGAAATATGCCACCACATGGACGGACCTTGAAACATGCAAAATAAAAGAAGCCAGTCACAAAAGACCGTTACGTTGCATGAGTCCACTTATATGAAGTTTCCAAAATAAGAAACCCCAGAGACATAAGGCAGATTAGTGGTTCCCAGGGAGTGAGGGGACAGGGAAACACAGAGTTTCTTTCAGAGCTGATGCAAACATTCTAAAATCAGATGGTGATGATGGTTGGACAACTCTAGATATACTAAAAACCACTGAATTGCATACTTTAAAAGGACACATGTTACTGTAACTATACTAAGAGACTTCCCTTGGCTCAGACGGTAAAGAATCCACCTACAGTGCAGGAGACCTGGATTCAGTCCCTGGGTTGGGAAGATCCCCTGGAGGAGGGCATGGCAACCCACTCCAGTATTTTTGCCTGGAGAATTCCCATGGACACAGGAGCCTGGCCAGCTACAGTTAATAGGGTCGCAAAGAATTGGATACAACTTAGCGACTAAGCACAGTGCAAAGCATTATTTTAAAAAATAAATAAATAAATCATTTCCACAGGTTTGTCTGTTCAATAGGTATTTGCTGAGGGCCTATTATATGCCAGGCACTGGGAAAATAATAAAACACAGACATGGTTCCTGCCCTCCCAGAGCTTACAGTCTTGTAGAGGAAGGCTGGGTTTAAACTCTGGTTCACAATTTACTGTAATCTGGGAAAGTATCTAACTTCCTCATCTATAAATAGGGTAAAAGGCAAGTACCCAGTGGCTGGCAATTTGGAAGGACTTCCTGACTGTTAGTAATTATTAAGTAACTATAAAAGCAAAGCATAAATACTGGAGAGAGAAGGAATATAAATAAAATAAGAGGGCTTAGGTTGGGAAGCTGTAGAAGGTATCATTTCAGAAAATGACATTTGGGCTAAAATGTGAAGGATCAGCTAAAGGCAGAAAGATTTAAAGAAAAACAGACAAAGGAAAATACAAGTACAAAGGTCCTGAGGCAAGGAAGAGCTTGAGGCCTTCCAAGAACTATGTGTGATCAGCTGATGCTTAAGTGAGGGAGAGATAAGCAGAAGCCAGAATGTGCCAGGTCTTATAGACAAAAATAATATTTTGGATTTTATTCTATGTACAATGGAAAATCATTGAAGGCTTTTAAGCAGAAGTATGACATGATCCAAATTACATTTCCAAAGATCCCTGGCTGCTACGAGGGAAAGAAGGCTACTGGTGCGCTCCAGGGAAGAGATAAGGTGACCTGTATTCCAATGTGGTAGAGATCCTAATAGCCTTGGCCGGGGTGAGACATACAGAAATGAAACAAGGATCTGCACCAGAATCCCTTCCATTCAGTGCTACCCATGCAGCTGGCGCTGAACAGAACACCAAAGGAAAAGTGAACATTATGTAAAGAAAGCACACCATACCTACTTGAACCAAAAGCCCTCAAATTCCTAGTTCCACTGCCAAACAGTGATACAATCTTGGCAGACTTCCTCAATTCCTTCAGTTCAGTTCAGACTTCCCTGGTGGCTCAGATGGTAAAAGTGTCTGTCTACAATGTCGGAGACCCGGGTTTGAGCCCTGGGTTGGGAAGATCCCCTGGAGAAGGAAATGGCAATCCACTCCAGTACTATTGCCTGGAAAATCCCATGGACAGAGGAGCCTGGTAGGCTACAGTCTATGGGGTCGCAAAGAGTCGGACACGACGGAGCGACTTTACTTACTTCAGTTCAGTCACTTAGTTGTGTCTGACTCTTTGCAGTCCCATGGACTGCAGCACGCCAGGCTTCCCTGTCCATCATCAACTCCCGAAGCTTATTCAAACTCATGTCCATCAAGTCAGTGATGTCATCCATCTATCTCATCCTCTGTTATCCCCTTCTTCTCTAGCCTTCAATCTTCCCAGCATCAGGGTTTTTTCTAACAAAGTCAGTTCTTTGAATCAGGTGGCCAAAGTATTAGAGTTTCAGCTTCAGCATCAGTCCTTCCAATGAATATTCAGCACTCATTTCCTTTAGGATTGACTGGTTTGATCTCCTTGTTATCCAAGGGACTTTCGAGAGTCTTCTTCAACACCACAGTTCAAAAGCATCAATTCTTCTGTACTCAGCTTTCTTTATGTTCCAGTTCTCACATCCATACATGACTACTGGAAAAACCATAGCCTTGACTAGATGGACCTTTGTTGGCAAAGTAATATCTCTGCTTTTTAATATGCTGTCTAGGTTTGTCACAGCTTTTCTTCCAAGGAGCAAGTGTCTTTTAATTTTGTGGCTTATCAGAATAATCAGAATAACAGTTTTACCTCACAGGTAGGCTTAAGGTACTCTAAGACTTAATTGACTTACATGTGAAAGTGCTGCAGAGTATCAGACAATGATAAGTGTTAATCAGTTTAAGAGATACACCCAAAACAAAAACAAAGTACAGATTGTGATTAGTTATTTGTTTCTCTTTAAGGTCAAGTTGTTTTTTGTTTTTTTTTCTTTCAGTGAGTACCTGCTAAGCTTCTCCAAAATACTTGGGCTTGTAGAGAAGACAGCAGGAATCCATCTATTTGTTCCACAGCACTTACTTGCTGGGAAAACCACACAATTGTTGCAGATAAAAGTCCTTTCCCAAAGACACAGCCTGGGGAGTGAAAGTTCTATAAAGAAAACTCTTCCCTAAAGAAGTCCAGGCAAAAGAATGTATGAACATAGAGAAAAGCAGTGAACATTTTCTATAAAACAGGTTTATGAAGCAACTAATATAATGATTGATTTTAAGAGATATATGGCAAAGTAAATGCCATAATTATCCTGTTTACATGCTTAAACTTCTGCCAAAATAAATTATACCCAAATTTTAGCTGAAAAACAAAACACTTTGGTCTTCCTGCTGGTGAAGACACCTCTGTACACATTACAGTCACCACTTTCTCTGAAGTATACTTGTAGTAAGGGTACACCTGGGATTTTATGAAGTTGATTAAACAATTGTTAAAAAAAAAAAAGAAAGTAAATTCTTCTGAGACTTTTCTGGAAGCCCCTGATAGAAGCATATAGGGAAGTAGTTTTTTAATTACCTTGATAGCTCATTAATGTTTTTGCTCACATAATTATATCACATTTCTTCCTAAAAGTCTCCAAGAAAGCATTAATTAAAGCAAAAGCAAAGAGTTTTAAAAAAATAAATAAATAAATAAATAAAAAAGCAAAGAGTTATGTGTTTATTTATCAATATGTTTAATCAGACAATGAAAAAGAGAAAAAAAAGAAAAACCTTCTCATATATATTGTCCCATAAACTTTTATCTTAAACAGGAAAAAAAGATTTTTATGTCTTAATAAAATACCATATTAAAAAGCCAAAAGTAGCAAAACAAAAAGCATCTTTAAATAAATGCTATATTATGTTGTCATAGCTGTATTAATTATTGAATAAATAGTAGGAAATCTAATGATTTCCAAGAATAGAGATTTAATGTTCAGAAAATTATTGAACTTCAAATCCTCTACACAGACACTGATACAGATTAATATAAACAATGGCTGTTGGAAATTGCTATAAATTGCACACATTTGCATAAAATTATGTCAGCTGGGTGATGGGGACACTGAGAGGATAAGTCAGAACCGACAAGTATCTTCTGAGTTTCTATGTTCTTCAAAATCCAGCCTCCTTCCTAGAAGCAAATAAACTATGCTCCTACAGAAGAAGAGAAGAAAGCAGTAGACGAAATTATACAAATGTAAGCATAAAAATCTTTCTCCACTACCCCTCAACTGAAGGAAACAAAACGAATAGAAACAAAAGTTCTATCATTCTGAAAACATTTGATCTTTGTTCTGGTTTAAGGCAAAAAAAAAAAAAAGAGAGAAAAGAATTAGAACTATATTTCATCATTTACATAAAATCATCAGTCATATTATAAAAAGAATCTTACCGCTCAGATTTTCTTTCTAAATTAATTCTGCCTAGAGCCTCAAATGGAGAAGGAAATGGCGACCCACTCCAGTACTCTTGCCTGGAAAATCCCATGGGCGGAGGAGCCTGGTAGGCCACAGTCCATGGGGCTGCTAAGAGTCAGACACGAGTGAGCAACTTCACTTTCACTTTTCATTTTCACACATTGGAGAAGGAAATGGCAACCCACTCCAGTGTTCTTGCCTGGAGAATCCCAGGGACGGGGGAGCTGGGTGGGGCTGCTGTCTATGGGGTCACACAGAGTCGGACACGACTGAAGTGACTTAGCAGCAGTCGGACACGACTGAAACGACTTAGCAGCAGCAGCAGCAGAGCCGCAAAAGAGAACTGAGTGAAATAAAAAACAAAAGCAAACAAACTAAAAAGCAAACACAAGATTCTATTTTCAGTTATTTTGAATTTTGATTGAGATATTTTTCCATGTACAGCACAATGCCCCTACCACAGTATACTAAAAAAAAAAATCTGCTTCAAACTATCATTAAATATAGATGTATGAGAGAATCAGCAAGTCAAAAACAGTTCAGTTCAGTTCAGTCACTCAGTTGTGTCTGACTCTTTGCGACCCCATGGACTGCAGCACGCCAGGCCTCCCTGTCCATCACCAACTCCCGGAACTTACTCAAACTCATGTCCATCGAGTCGGTGATGCAATCCAACCATCTCATCCTCTGTCATCCCCTTCTCCTCCTGCCCTCAATCTTTCCCAGCATCAGGGTCTTTTCTAATTAGTCAGTTCTTCACATCAGGTGGCTAAAGTATTGGAGTTTCAGCTTTAATATCAGTCCTTCCAGGACTGATATTCAGGACTGATCTACTTTTGGACAGACTGGTTGGATCTTCTTGAAGTCCAAGGGACTCTCAAGAGTCTTCAACACCACAGTTCAAAAGCATCAATTCTTCAGTGCCAAGCTTTCTTTATAGTCCAACTCTCCATACATGACTACTGGAAAAAGCATAGCTTTGACTAGAAGGACCTGTGCTGGCAAAGTAATGTCTCTGCTTTTTAATATGCTGTCTGGGATGGTCATAACTTTCCTTCCGAGGAGTAAGCGTCTTTTAATTTCATGGCTGCAGTCACCATCTGCAGTGATTTTGGAGCCCAAAAAACTCAAGTCTGACATTGTTTCCACTGTTTCCCCATCTATTTCCCATGAAGTGATGGGACCAGATGCCATGATCTCAGTTTACTGAATGTTGAGTTTTAAGCCAACTTTTTCACTCTCCTCTTTCACTTTCATCAAGAGGCTCTTTAGTTCTTCATTCTCTACCATAAGGGTGGTGTCATCTGCATATCTGAGCTTATTGATATTTCTCCCAGCAATCTTGATTCCAGCTTGTGCTTCATCCAGCCCAGCATTTCGCATGATGTACTCTGCATATAAGTTAAATAAGCAGGGTGACAATATACAGTCTTGATGTACTCCTTTATCTATTTGGAACCAGTCTGTTGTTCCATGTCCAGTTCTAACTGTTGCTTCCTGATCTGCATACAGATTTCTCAGGAGGCAGGTCAGGTGGTCTGGTATTTCCATCTCTTTCAGAATTTTCCACAGTTTGTGGTGATCCACACAGTCAAAGGCTTTGGCATAGTCAATAAAGCAGAAATAGATGGTTTTCTGGAACTCTCTTGCTTTTTCCATGATCCAGTGGATGTTGGCAATTTGATCTCTGGTTCCTCTTGTCTTTTCTAAAACCAGCTTGAACATCTGGAAGTTCATGGTTCAAATACTGTTGAAGACTGGCTTGGAGAATTTTGAGCATTACTTTACTAGCATGTGAAATGTGTGCAATTGTGCGGTAGTTTGAGCATTCTTTGGCATTGCCTTTCTTGGGGATTGGAATGAAAACTGACCTTTTCCAGTCCTGTGGCCACTGCTGAGTTTTCCAAATATGCTGGCATATTGAGTGCAGCACTTTCACAGCATCATCTTTCAGGATTTGAACTAGCTCAACAGGAATTCCATCACCTCTACTAGCTTTGTTTGTAGTGATGCTTCCTAAGGCCCACTTGACTTTGCACTCCAGGATGTCTGGCTCTAGATAAGTGATCATACCATCATGATCATCTGGGTCGTGAAGATCTTTTTTATATAGCTTGTCTCTGTATTCCTGCCACCTCTTCTTAATATCTTCTGCTTCTGTTAGGTCCATACCTTTCCTGTCCTTTACTGAGCCCATCTTCGCATGAAATGTTCCCTTGGTATCTCTAACTTTCTTGAAGACATCTCTAGTCTTTCCCATTCTATTGTTTTCCTCTATTTCTTTGCATTGATCACTGAGGAAGGCTTTCTTATCTCTCCTTGCTATTCTTTGGAACTCTGCATTCAAATGGGTATATTTTTCCTTTTCTCCTTTGCTTTTCACAGCTATTTGGAAGGCCTCCTCAGACAGCCATTTTGGCTTTTTTGCATTTCTTTTTCTTGGGGATGGTCTTGATCCCTGTCTCCTTTACAATGTCACAAACCTTCCTCCATAGTTCATCAGGTACTCCGTCTATCAGATCTAGTCCCTTAAATCTATTTCTCACTTCTACTATATAATTGTAAAGGATTTGATTTAGGTCATACCTGGTCTAGTGGTTTCCCCTACTTTCTCCAATTTAATTCTGAATTTGCCAATAAGGAGTTCATGATCTGAGCCACAGTCTGCTCCCGGTCTTGCTAAGAGAATTAGCAAAAGTAAAAAACAAGGGATTTCTTAACTTTTCTGCCTCTTGAGAGATGAAAAAACTGAAAGTTTGGAGTTTTTGCTCCACTCTATCTTATTATTTAAGTGGAGGATTGAGGCGCCAATAATACTACCTGAAGTGACAGGACTAACCCATTATTTTGCCACAAAATAGATACACTAGGTTGGTCACAAGGTGTGTTGGCCAAGCTCAGGATGTATGATTTCTTCCTTTATCTCTCATGCTGAAATCTATCCAATGTTTGATGTATAGAGTACATAAACATTCACTTTTTTCCTTCGAAGTATGCAAGTTCATAATCTAGATTTAACCATAAACTAGTGGAATTACATCTTTTGGGGCAATCTCACAGATTTATTTCATCTTGGAAAATTTAGCACATTTAAAACATGTTAGAAAAGGAAAAAAAAATAAACAAGTGAACTGATCTACTGCTCTTAGCATTCTAACAGGAGACTAGCTCTTTTAAATAAATTCCGAGGACTACTATGAAAGCATGATTGAATTTCATATCACACTGAGTACAAAATTAAAAGCTATCACTTTTAATTAATCAATAATGACTCTGATCTCCATGGCAGTACATGTGCAATGAGCTCTCTGCTTTAAGGTTAAAAAAATATAAGATAGGGTCCTGTTGGCAAGATTACCATTCGCTATGGACAGAACTGTGTCCCCCTAAATTTGTATGTTGAAACTCTAACCTCCAATGTATTTGGAGTTGGGGCTTTGGAGACAATTAGGTTTAGATGAGGTCATGAACCTTCATGATGTGCTCAATACCCTAAGAAGAAGAGACAACAGAGCTCTTTCTCTTTGTGTGTGTGTCTGTTTGTGTGTGTGTGTGTGTGTGTGTGTATGTGCCATGCAAGGATATGCCAAAAAAGTGGTTGTCTGCAAGCCAGGAAGACAGAGAGCGCACCAGAGACGGGAAACACTAGCACTTTGATCTTGGAATTCTCACCCTCCAGACTCTGAGAAATTTCTGTTGTTTAAACCACCCAGCCTATGGTATTTTGTTATGGCAGCCCCAAATGACTAATACTCCATCAGACCAGTGACAAACACGGTATCTTTTACAATAGAGGACAAACTACAAATACAGTCTGAAAAATGGGCTTGGATTCTTAAGCTTTGTCCTATATATTAATTTTCCAAGTGACAACTAGTCTAACTGTTGTTTATTCTCTTTTCGTGTCATCATGATGGCTACACACTTCCTTTTCACGCCAGCGTCACTCTCCAGTACCCACTCATATGCAAGCCTCCATCTTTGCTACACCTATGGATTCAGACCTGCCATTTACAGTACTATATCAGCTTATATTCTTCCTCTCTGATGTAGAGAAGTAAAATTCAAACTTCCTGACTAATGTTCTCTGAAGAGTAGAGCATTTACATCTGATTTTTTCTTATCACTTAATCTGGGATTTAGATCATTTATATAAGCTGTTCTTTGGTTATCTAATTATTTTACATCATAAATTATCTGCTTCAAATTACCTGTAAAAATCATCATAGGTTATTCCTACCTCCCCTCCTTTCACCCCCACCACACAGACATAAAAGTTGTAAAATGTTCAAATAAATTTCAGCAAGCTGGACAGTGAAAAGGCTGGGCTAATGGGCTTGAAACTTGTGAAATCTGCCCTCACTGCTTCTCCTGTTAGTGAAGGAATCTTTAGAGCTGAATTGCATGACAGGGACTATAAGAAAAAGGCCAAATATTTGATCTATCTCATTTCCTAACTCCCACTCACCTCAGAGATCTGAAACTCCATGTCTGGGAGTTTCGATTCCATGATGCTTATAATTGGCTTCACAAGCGAGGAATTAAGATTTTCTTTTTCTATTTATTTATAGGAAAAGCAATATTACACTAAACACTATGTTAATTATTTTTAAATATCTCATAAGCTATCATTTTATTGGAATTACCTTCATTACTACCTACTAGCTTTCACACACATTTATTATTGTTGAAATCGTATTATAGGTTCTATTCCATTTAACACGACACCTTAAGTGCATGTCATAGTTTTCATTGTAATGATTTGATGAGATTATGTCATGATGATATAATATATTAGTGACATAACATCACTAACATACCATTTCTCTTCTGATGAACATTGAGGTTACTTCCAATTATTTGCTACTGTGGGAAACAGTGCAGTTTGATCATGGTGTGAACACGTACTACTTGGGATGGATTGCTAGGGACAGGATTACTAGCCCAAAGGGTTTTAGCAATTTTTCTACTTTTCTGTGGTTTACCTTTTTTTTTTTTTTATTCCCAGGAGGAATTGTGCCAATGACTTCATCAGCAATGAACAGTTCCTGGTTTCTTTTTAAAATAAAAACATACAAATTTTGCTGCAAATATGCCAATATGAAATGTTCTCTTTTTGTGATGGAAGGGGGGAATTACCTCAATAATTTAAAAGTGTCATTTATGTATTATAAATTTACACACAGTCTGATACAGAATTATGAAGAACATTTTTTCTTGTTCACTTTACTACTTCTATTTCCCTTTCTGTGAATTATCTGTTTTGCCCATTCATCTATAAAAGTCTTGATGTTTGAGGGATAAAAGCAAACCAGTGCTTTATACACACAACCCTCCACATCCTCAGGTTCCCCATCTGTGGATTCAACCAACCACAATTAAACACACTTTGAAGAAAGATTTCAGAAAGTTCCAAAAAGCAAACTTGAATTAGCTGAGTATTGGCACTGTATTTATAACACTGTATTAAGTAAACTAGGAACTTCTCTGGTGGCTCAGATGGTACAGAATCTGCCTGAGATGCAAGAGGCCTGGGTTCAATCCCTGGGTCGGAAAGATCCCCTGGAGAAGGGAATGGCTATTCAGTCCAGTATTCATGAATGGAGAATTCCATGGACAGAGGAGCCTGGCAGATTGTTTACAGTATATGGGAGCCTACAGATTATTTACAGTATATGAGAAGATGTACATAAGTTAAATATAAATACTATACCATTTTATACAAGGAACTTGACATCCATAGATTTTGGTATCTGCAGGAGTCCTAACCTACAGATGATGTGGGTGCTATAGGTTTCAAGGGATGACTGTGCTTTATACATATTCCTTATCAGTCATATAGGTGTATGTCTATTTTCCCCCTTGTTCTAAAAACTGTTATCAAATATACATTTAAAATAGTTTTCAAATCTATATTTTTCTTTGTTTCTCTATTTCTTTAAGCCCCCAAAGATATATCCTTTCACAGTTCCATTATATATATATTCTGTTTTACATTACTTTAGGTTTTCTATAACACTTTTTCATTAATTTCATCGATTTTTTCATTAAGTTCACTAATTTATTTCAATTTTATCACAACTTTAATCTTTCCTTTTTTGGAACATATTTCATTATATTGTTTATATACAGCTGAATCTATTTCTAGACTCAAGTATTGTTCCATAGATCTGTGTTTATACTTTTTCACCATTATTACTCATTGCTCCTCTATTTGGAAAGTTCCCTGGAAAGCTCCGTTATTTATTTTTCCATTAGATCATTCTTTCAAGTTCTCCGCAAAATCTCAGACTGATTTTGACTAAAATTATATTATATGCATAAATTAGTTTTAAAAGGTCATGGACTGGATTTATAAATTAAAATGCTGCATGCACATAGAAAGAATGCTTTGGCTTTCTAATACTTGCTTTCTGTTGCTCTCAGAGTGAAGAAGCTTCATGCCTATTTCTTGAGACTGTTGTATATATCAAGGTCTCTGTGACTCTATTTCTATGCCCCAGCCTTTACTTAGTTCAAAACATACTTGAAGGCCCACCATCTGTTCTAGCTGCAAAACACCTAGAAAGAGACAAGGTTTTCCCCTCAACTGAAATTGTGAAAGAGGCAAAGGAAAATCAATTCAGCACTGTAATTAGAAACCTTTCCCCTTATACATGGTGTTACAGTCATGAACTACCTGATACTCTGCTTGCCTTGTCTACATATTCTGCTTCAACTGATTCCATAGTTTTTAGACCATTTTGACCTTTGTGATGCACAAACTCTTCTTCGCTGACCCGCCATTGTCTAGATCCACCCACCATTCATGTTTAGCAGACCCTTCCTTTCCTATCCATGGGGCTTGGCTATACCCTAGGCCTTCACAGCAAAAGATGCTAATGCATATGCCTTGACTAGTTACACTCATCAAATGAATATGAAATTTCAAAACTTAATTTTATAGAGCATAGTGAAGTCACTCAGTTGTGTCCAACTCTTTGAGACCCCATGGACTGTAGCCCACCAGGCTCCTCCGTTCATGGGACTTTCCAGGCAAGAGGACTGGATAGGTTGCCATTTCCTTCTCCAGGGGATCTTCCTGAGGCAGGGATCGAACCCGGGTCTCCCGCGTTGGAGGCAAATGTTTTACCATCTGAGCCACCAGGGAAGACAGTAATATTTAATTTTAATATTTAAGCATCAAATCCTATAAACTGGTAGAAGCCTAAGGCTCAAGGTCAGAAATAAATTAAAATGTAACTAATAATTATTCAGTATCTTAGAATTTGATCTAATATTGGTGCTCTGTGGTGACACAGATGGGTGGGATAGTGGGGATATATGTATACATATAACTGTTTCACTTCTTTATACAGCAGAAACCAATACAGAATTGTAAAGCAACTATACACCCAACTTAAAAAAAAAAGTAGTCCTATACTTCACAGTACATTTGACCAAAGTACTACATTTATGAAATGAAGTATCTGAGGAATAACATTATTCTCAATTCTAGAATAAATCTAGATGTATACATTTCAAATTAACAGGAATTTCATATATACAGTTATATGTGCCAGAAATATCACACACATATGCATATACAACGTTGCCATGATTTGTGTTATTCTAGCCTGGTGGGTTGTCGTCTATGGGGTTGCACAGAGTCAGACACGACTGAAGCCAACTTAGCAGCAGCAGCAGCAGCAGCATGTGTTAGACATGTAAGAAACATTTCTTAACTTAAAACATTTCTTATTTCCCTTTAAAATTATTTCTACTCAAGAGCAGAAATAGTATTTCCTATTTCTTTGATACCATCATATAGTATTTGTATAAGTATGGCCAACAATTATAAACACTGAGTTAAAACTTTTCTAGATTGTAATTTCTCATAAGACACAGGATAGCTATGAATATAGGATTTATAATTCAAGAGCATTTCTCTTTTTCGACACTTGGTTCTGATACTCAATTTAACCACATTGAACCATGAAATCAAAGGAAATTTAGCCTTTGAGTAAAGAAGTACAATGTTCCTTCATGAAAAAGAGTTCTGCATTAACAACCAAAAGAAAAGATGTATAGCAAAGGGTATTGAGTAGAACACATTTTACATTTTCCACATTAACTTTTTTATGCAAACTGATCATTAATTTCTAAACAGATAAAGCTAAAGAAAGTTTATGTTTTAGTGGGAAATAAAAACACAAAAATTTCCATCATGCAAGTTATATGGGAAATAATTGCTCTTCTGCAAAAAGAAAATGTGTTATGGATTTGCCTGTCTTATTTAGATAGATAACCTGAGTTAAAGAATTGTCTATTCTCAAAAAGCAAAAGCAGATGTGTTTCCAGTCACTCACTCACAAGTTAGGCAACATTCCTGATACTCCTGACACTCACAAATACAATTTATAAAGAATTTCAAAATAAAAACTCATGAAAAATGAGCATGCTTTCCAATGACAGCTTACATAAATCCTAGAATCTGTGGCCCACACACAAGAAACAGCTGTTACCCTAAGTCAGAGGAGTCAGAGGCACTGCCTCAAACCAACTGGGGTTCTGCAAAACATCCTACTTTGATAGGATTTCTGTAGCTGCCAGACTCCAGATGTTAACACGACTTGAAAAAGAGTCCGAAGGGATCTTGATTTTTAACCCTCTTACTTTACTGTCAAGCTCAAATACCTGATCCCAAGAAGTGACAGGTCACATCCGCATATGACATAGTGACATCACATTTGACACAGTGACAAAGGTCAGATCTCTCGACTCGTCTACTACACACTTCTTTTCAAAAGCATTCTATTAAAAGGAAAAATAAGTCCCAGAAAAGAAGCTCCATATACTATATTCAAATTGATGATTTACTATGGGTCTGAAATAACATAATAACTAGTGGATGTCAGAGGTCTTCAATTGGGCTATTATTTTCTATGTTTAGGCATCTGATGCCAAATAATCAAGCACAGATGTTTTAGTACATAACTCAAACAATCTATTAGGAGGAGCCCTAACTCAAAGCATGTAAACAATATCTTACAACTCTCTAAGGCTTAGTACTTATTTTTCTTAAAAAATCACATCAAATCAACATTATGGAAAGAATATCAATTATATCCAAACTATAATGTTGAGAACTATATGAAAAACAAAGAAGTAGAAGAAACAGTCCCTGGTCTAATAAATTTAAAATTCTTGTTTTAGTTTTGTCCTAGACCAGTTTTCTATCACTCCTATGGCAAAAGAAAGGCACTTTCAGATATACTAAGAATGAACGAATTTGGACATAAACCAAATCATTATGCTATACATCTAGAACTAATACAATGTTATATGTCAATCATATCTCAATTGAAAAAATAATGAATATATAAGTATAATGAGATAAATAGTGAAATACAGCTCTAAGCATATTTATAAAAAGGTTCAAACTGGCCACAATTAAAATCACTAGATTTTAAGTTTACCTTTCAAATCATTAGGAAAAAATAAAACATAAGGGATCAATGAAAACTAAATCTACAGCTTTAGCTCATCCACAAGTTGCTGATAAGCAGTATCCATTTTCTTCACTCCAGATACTGATACAGTGTTAAAATGGGCAGGATCAAAGTTAGGACCCTGCAGTATACCACCAGAATCCACCCAAGTGACACTGCTGTAGAAGACTCCCTGTTATGCTCAAAGCTATTTCCAATTTACATGTTCTTCTATTTTATCCTATCTAATCTTGTGTAACTTGCATAAGTCTGAGTAAGCAATATACTCTTCAGAAACACACTGAAACTCTTCTGCACCTGGCACAAATCAATATTCCCATCTCACCTAGATTGTTATTCTGGAACAAAAAGTCCTACTAACAATTTGGACAAAAAGAAAGAAGAGCACAGGAAGGTACTTGGAATTTACTAAAATATGAACATCAATTATCAGAGATATAAATATTTTATCAGATAAATAAAACCCCACTACCCCACTAAGCAAAATGGGAGGTAGGTAGGTTAAGTACAGTTTAGTGGTTGGTACATGTTATAAAGACCTGAATGTAAATCCCAGATTTATACGACTAATAAGAGGTGTTAACACATGACCAATGTGAATCTTGTCGAGGGTTCCTTATACCATATCATCACTAAATATAAGACCTTCCTAATCCAACTGCTTTTCCTTTTAACTAGCCCATATTTCTTCTTCTCTGCAAAGGAATATGAGATGGATGTACTGCTAAAATCTGAATTTGTTTCTCTGCTGTCCTTCTCTGATACATCCAGTAGAGAATTCCATAGCAACTATGTCCATCAGAAATACTGTTTTGTTTTTCTTTAAACAATTTGTGTGTTGGGAAAATGCTCACACAGAGCTTAGCAAGCTAAACCATCTTGTACTTCACCCATGAAGATTTATCTGCCAAATTATCAAACAAAAAGAAAGCACAACATGTTACCCTGCCCACAAGCACAGCACATTTATAGTACAGACCAAGTGTGACAAAGGAATGACCAGACAAAGGCAAAACTCTTTTATATTCTAGCTCATTGCTGTCATTTAGTCGCTAAGCCATGTCCGACTGTTTTACAACCCCATGGACTGTAGCCCAATAGGTTCCTCTGTCCATGGAATTCTCCAGGCAAGAATACTGGAGTGGGTTGCAATTTCCTCCTTCAAGGGATCTTCCTGCCTCAGGGATTGAACTCTCATCTCCTGCCTCTCCTGAACTGTCAGGCAAATTCTTTACCACCAAGCCTCTGGGGAAGCACTACATCCTTTTAAGAAGAGGTTTACTGTTGTTTAATAGCTAAGTTGTATCTGACTCTTTGCAACTCCATAGACTGTAGCCTACCAGGCTCCTCTGTCCATGGGATTCTTCAGGCAAGAATACTGGAGTGGGTTGCTATTTCCTTCTCCAGGGGATCTTTCTGATTCAGGGATCGAACCTGAGTCTCCTACATTGGCAGGCAGGTTCTTTACCTCTGAGCCACCAGGGAAGCCCTTAAGAAGAGGAGGGAAATACAAAAATAATTGTCACCTTCTAGGCAGACTTCAAGTCCAGCTCCACCCATCACCACCCTAACATGAGGCATGCGCACGTTACATGTGACACCAGTTGCTGAGAGTGGGGTAGAGCAGTTTCTGATCCCTGAAGGACTGATAGCCTTGCACTATGGCACTTGAGGATCTAGCATGACTGACAACTCCAGTAATGGAAAAGGTCAGCAGAGAGAAACAACATTACCAAGCAATGCCTCTTTTTCACTGACTGGCTTCTTTTGTCTCCTTTTATAGTTTTAACAGATGCAATTCATACCTAAATGGGTATGTGCATAGCTTTTAAAAATACAATATATAGTAATATATACTAGCTATAATCTATACCAGCTATGGGCTTCCCTTGTGGATAATTAGAAGGATGCACCCTGCTGAGACTTGAGGGACTGCCCTAGGGGAGGACAGGGCTGAGGATGGAGCCATGCTAATCTGGTAGCCCAAAGCTGTCCTAAGAGGGCTGTGCCTACCTCCTTAGTTCCTGCAGTGCTACCAAGCAAGATTCAGAGGTGCCAGCTACAGATGGAAATAGAGATTCCAAAGGACCAGGGCAAAGATTTCAGTGAGAAACGATGCTGAGGAGCTTGGCAAAGGGAGTCCCTGTTTATCTCTGGCACCTCCAGGACACAGGAAAGCACTGCAAGAGCAGAGAGCCCAGGAGATTAGGGCTTTTTACTGCTATTGTTCAGATGCCCCAAGCATTCTTCTAAAGCTTCCTGGAGAAGTTTACAGTTTTACAAGTGACTTTTTCTTTGAATAAAAAATTGCTTCTTTCGTTAAAACTCCATGTTCTGTAAAAATTATCGTTAAAACTTTGTGTTCTGTAAAAATTGTCTGACTTCTTCTCTTCATTTTAAAGTTCTCTAAAAAGAACAGCAAATAATCTAAATAGTCAACAACAGGAAAATGATAGCTCCATGCTGCAGAATGGTACACAGCCATTTAAGATGTTGTCTTTCAGTAATAGTTAATAAGATATAGAAAGTCACAATAGGATGTTAGATGGAAAAAAAAAAGTGGATGATAGAAAACTGCACAGAATATGAAGCATCATACCATTAAATTTTTTTAAAAACTGGAAAATCTATTGCCTCTTGGTATCAAAATTATAAATGACTGTATAACTTACTGTACTTTCTAAATCACCTTCACTGAAGATACTTTGTTTATAACAAGAAAAGTTATTTATTATTAAAAGAATAACAACAGATAAGAATAAAATGTAACTATATTACATCCAATGTCAGGTGGAAGGTTACAAAGTTTACCTCCAAAAGTATTTCTGGTGATTTACATGGGAAAAAAATCAACTGAAAGCACAACATACCAATCAAGCTGTTCGGGTCCCTTTAAACAAGGTGCAGGTATTAGTACAACAGGTCCTGGAAGAACAATAACCTTTAGACACACCTATGAAAAGATGAGTTACCATAGGTAAAATTTAATTATAGCCCTTTAAATTGTGCCATACTAATAAATGATGGCATTTTTTTGTTTTTAAACCTTCCCTTTCATATCTGCCCTGTGAAATATTCTGAGAAACCAGATCAGAATCACAAGGCCTTGGACACTAGTGCATTTACTTGAGAACACTGCATAAATTATTGATGACACACAGGTTACACTGTGTTCAAAGAGTCTATAGTAGATGAAAAGCTTTTATTTTGGTAAAGAGCAAGAGAATGGGAATAAAAACATGTGGGTGACTAGACTCTACTAAGAGCTGCCAACCGTCATATTTCCTTTTGCCTTTGTTGTGTGTCCTTCTCTATTTCTTTCAGGCAATTTTCTGTGTTGGTTAACGGCACGCCCATCCATTCAGTTCCTCTAGTGAGTAACTTGGGAGTCATCCTTGATTTCTCCATCTAACCTCACTCCCACACCCAGTTCAACAAACCCCATTAGTTCCACCCTTCAGAGACATCCTGTACACACCATCTTCTCTCTCTGTCACCACCATGATCACCCTGATGCAGGCCACCACAGCTTCTTATTTTTACATAGCAGCCTCCTAATCGGCCTCCCACTTTCACTCCTGCTCCACTGGCCCCTCTACTGCACCAAGACTCAGGTTCTCTGCCCGGTCACAACCTTTGTACACACTGAGCCCCTGTGCCTGAAAAGCAACTCTTCACAAGGCTAACTTCCTGGAACCTGAAACCACACCTCTCACGTCAACAGAAAAGCTTCCTCTGACTGCCTTATCTGTAGCAATAGCCAGATTATCTTGGCACTTTGGCAAATATTTATTGCCTGCTTTACTCATCAAACTAAAAGCTTCATGCAGGTCAAGAAGCAACAGTTAGAACTAGACATGGAACAACAGACTGGTTCCAAATCAGGAAAGGAGTATGTCAAGACTATACACTGTCACCCTGCTTGTTTAACTTATATGCAGAGTACATCAAGCGAAATGCCAGGCTGGACAAAGCACAGGCTGGAATCAAGACTGCCGGGAGAAATATCAATTACCTCATATATGCAGATGACACCACCCTTATGGCAGAAAGAGAAGAACTAAACAGCCTCTTGATGAAATTGAAAAGAGGAAAGTGAAAAAGTTGGCTTAAAACTCAACATTCAGAAAACTAAGATCACAGTATACGGTCCCATCACTTCATGGCAAATCGAAGGGGAAACAGTGGAAACAGTGAGAGACTTTATTTTCTTGGGTTCCAAGATCAACGGGGATGGTACCTGCAGCCATGCAATTAAAAGACTCTTGCTCCTTGGAAGAAAAGCTATGACAAACCTAGACAGCATATTAAAAAGCAGAGACATTACTTTGCCAGCAAAGGTCCGTCTAGTCAAAGCTATGCTTTTTCCAATAGTCATGTTATGGATACAAGAATTGAACCATAAAGAAAGCTGAGCACTGAAGAATTGATGCTTTTGAACTGTGGTGCTGGAGAAGACTCTTGAGAGTTCCTTGGACTGCAAAGAGATCTAACCAGTCCATCCTAAAGGAAATCAGTCCTGAATATTCATTGGAAGGACTGGTGCTGAAGCTGAAACTCCAATACTTTGGCCACCTGATGCGAAGAACTGAGTCATTTGAAAAGACCCTGATGCTGGGAAAGATTGAAAGCAGGAGGAGAAGGGGACGACAGAGGATGACATGGTTGGATGGCATCACTGATTCAATGGACGTGAGTTTAAGCAAGCTCCAGGAGTAGGTGATGGACAGTGAAGCCTGGCGTGCTACAGTCCATGGGGTCGCAGAGTCGGACATGACTGAGCGACTGAGCCAAACTGGACTGATAAGCTTCAGGAGGGAAGGGCTATTTCTGTCTTGTAATATGTTGGATCTCTAGCAGCTAAACACAATATGTTTTAATGAATTAAAGAATACTTTGTTTCATCTATAAAATAAATCCCTGACTTCCAAGCTGATTTTTTAAATCATTTTTTGTGTCTTCGTTTATTTTCTCAGCGTATTCTCTCACACCAATTTCTAGAATAAAAATTTGCCATGGAGATGTATAACCATAAAAAACATCCCTAGCCTCCAAACACCTGGTATTGAGCTGGTTAACATACCCTCAGATGTCAGACTTCGCATTACATCTATTTAATCCAAATCCTTTAATTATTGCCAGCCTAGGAAGTTTTCTGACAATGCACAAAGAGTATAAAGTGCCAGACATTAGTCAGTGTAAAATCATTTCGCAACTGGACATGCACATTTGCATGGTTTTAAATTTCTAATACAATACTCTATAAACAAAGTTCTGTCATCTGGACACCATATTACTGGGACCACCATACATTCTGGGAGAGATTCCATTCTTGTAATCAAATGCTCTACTTGGTAAAACCTCTCCCTAACCCATCTTATAAACAACACTAAGACTGTCACATGCTGTAATTAAATGGTTCTGATGAAACATACAACTCTCAGGTTACAACTGTTTATAATAGCTATTTCCAAATTCTCTTCATTTAAACATTTAAAATATTCAATTTGTCACCTCAAATGAGGTCTCTAAAAACAGAAGAAAAAAAAGATGAGTGTCAGAAATAATTCTGAAGGATGAACACACAAAGTAACAAAAAAAGTGACTTTTTGGGGTAAATGACCAACATCTTTGGTTTAGCATTTTGCTCAATCTATTTAACGCAATTTAAATCTAAAATTATGCTGTACAAATATTAACTCCTCTTGAAGGCTTTACTGCCATTTTATTTATGTATCTAGTACTGAATATATGGCAGTCCCTTTATATTCATTGCAATTAAATCTTCCCACCAATACTATAGGTAGGCACCAACATTATTCTCCACTTCCTAGACTAGGTGGAGGTTTAGAGAGATGAGGAATTCAGTGAGGTTAAGCCTGACACAAGCAGCAGGGCTAGGCGCTGAACCCATTAATTCCTTGTGCTTAATAACTACTCTGTGGCAGTGAATAGACGGATGAATGCTTCATCCACAGTGCATTATGAGATGTCTTCTAGACTTTCTCAGATGACAACTGACAGTTTTCTGTTTTTAAATTCAAAATCCTTAGATGTCTGCATTATCCATTATAACTCATATCATCATTAAGTGATGAAAGAAACATTTTCTTAGTGTACTGCATATTCTGTGAATAGGGCCTGGACTAGGTACTGGCAAAGCAAAGAAGAAGAGAAGAAACCCCATTCCTGGAGACTAAATAGAACACGGTGAAAGTGTAAGTAAGTAAGCCACGTGATAGGTGGCATTCTGGGAAGCAGGGTGCAGTGACCAACTGCCTCCCCAAGTGAAGCTTTAAAAAAAAAAAAAAAGCCTTCACAGAGGAAGTAACGTAAGAGCTGAGATTCCAAGGACAAGCATAGATTCTCCAAGCAGAAATGGGAAGAAGCGGCATTTGAGTTAGTGAAAAACATTTTGCAGAGGTGTGAAACTACAGCATATGGCCTATTAGGTAAAGAGCAAGTTTTTAAACAGAAGCTGGAGTTGGCAGTAACCCAGAAGAGAAAAAAAAACTAAGGCTAGCCACACAGGCTGAATTCAGACTGAAAGGGTCTTATATGCCCTGCTTGGGAAACGGGGCTCGCCTCACAGGTGATGGGAAGCCGTCTGAGAGGCTATGAGAAGCATAGGAAAAGAGGAGACAGACAGACATGAGTTTGGCTCTTCCTGGGCTTCCCAGGTGTCACTAGTGGTAAAGAACCCGCCTGCCAATGCAGGAGATGTAAGAGACGTGGGTTCAATCCCTGAGTCAGGAAGATTCCCTGGAGGAGGGCATGACAACCCACTCAGGTATTCTTGCCTGCAGGGTCCCAAGTACAGAGGAGCCTGCCTGGTGGGCTACAGTCCATAGCGTCACAAAGAGTCAGACACAACTGAAGCGACTTAGCACACACACAGAAGTCCTAAAAGAATGGATTAAAAGTTTGAGAGCCAGGGAAGACCTCTGTATTTCTTACTGTTAGCACTGAGCTGGACACATTTGTGAATAAATTTATTCCACACATTTTATTGATTACTAACAATGTACCAGGCCTTGAGATAATTGCTAGGCATACAAAATGAACCAAGTAAACCAAAAAAAGAAAAAACCTGTCATTTATGGATCTTTCAGTTGGGAGTGAAAGAGCAGGTAGGGGAAATAGATAATACACATTAACAAGTAAATTTTATAATCTTTTCAGAAGGTTATAAGTGCAATGGAAGAAAAAGGAATTTTATTTGAACCAAACTGAGGATTATAACACAGGAAGCAGATTCTCAGAGAGCTCTGAGAATTATTTCACCTGTTAGAAGTCAAAGGCACACTCATATACATTTTTCAGATATAAGATCATACATCAATATGACACACAAATATTTTATATAAAGTTCACCAAGGATACATAGTCCGGGTAAACATGGAAAGCAAGCAGCAAGTCACCATGACTCCCAACAGAGTTGGGAAAGAAAGTTATTTTTTTTAAGTTATTGTCACAGAAGTTCTGACACTGTAGGGTAAGAAGAAAGAGAAAAAATAGCTCCTAACATTCAAGCCAGCATTCCCATCTTTGAGGATCGCTGGTTAATGTGTAAGACAGCTACACACTGTATCTATGGAGGCCTGAACAAACAGAGAGAGGTTTATGTTCAGTTTTTCTTGTCTTGGTTTAAAATATAAATTTTGTTTCATCAGCCTCACTGAGAAGACTGGAAGAAATGGGTGTGAGCCCTGCAGATATCTGAGAGGAGGTCATTCCAGGAAGAAGGAACATGAAGTGCAGAAACCCTACAGAAGCCTGGTTCAGGGGACAGCAAGAAGGCCTGTGTGGCTAGGGCAGGTCAGTAAAGGGAACCTAAGAGGAGATCAGATCAGAGTGCTACCAGGGCCAGATCCTGTAGGGCTTTAACTCTGAGGGTGAAGGAAAGCTTCAGGAGGGTTTGAGCAGAAAAGAAATTGACTGAAAAGTCTCTCTCTACTAATGTGTCTAGAATATACTTGGGAATCAAGAGCAAAAGCCTGGTCACCAGCCAGGAGACCTTTGAGTAATCAAGGCAGAAATAGTGTCTGCAGTTTTGAAGATAAACTCAACCAGACTTCTTAACAGAGTACATGTGAAGTATAAGAAATAAAGGGGTTATGGCTAACTTTCAGGAATTTCTGCCCTGAGCAAGTAGAAGGATGGAGCAGTCAGGATCTGAGAAGGAAATAAATGGATAAGTAGTAGGTGGATGAGGCGCTAGAAATCAGGCGTTTGATGTATTTATGGGCTGCTCAAGCAGAGATGCTGAGTTAGGCCACTGGATGAACAGTTCTAGAGTTCAGAGAAAAGCTCAAGACTAAACCAAAGGTCTAGACTAGAGCAGTTCAGACTAGGTCAAGAGATCTAGAAATAAAAGATATGAGAGATGTCTGAACATGAATGGTATTTAGAGATATAAGAAATAGATGAATAAACAAACGCTAACTTTAGAGTCACAGAGTTCTTTCTTCATTCTTGGTTCTCACACTGTGTGACCATGGAAACTTCTTTAAAACTTCTCTGAATTCATTTCCTCTTGTGTGAAATGGGATGATAAAAGGTACCGTAGGAATTAAATGGATTAAGAACACAAAGCTCCTGAATGGTGCCTGGTATATGTCAAGCTGTCAAATGGTACTGGGTTATCAGATTTTTAAGCAAATGAATGATGTTATCCAATTTGTTTTGTTAGAAAGATAAGATTCTTCTTTCTCTTCTCCTTCCACGTCCCTCATGCCTTATGTGCTAAATGTCCGACTCTGTGACTCCATGGTCTGTAGCCCACCAGGCTCCTCTGTCCAGGGGATTCTCCAGGCAAGAATACTGGAGCTGTTACCATTTCCTTTTCCCTCTCCCCTAAAATGAAACATTCTATCAGATATGTGGGCTTCCCTGGTAGATCAGCAGTAAAGAATCTGAGTGAAATGCAGAAGATGTGGGTTCGATCCCTGATCAGGAAGATCCCCTGGGGAGGGAAGAGCAACCCACTCCAGTATTCTTTCTTGGGAAATCTCATGAACAGAGGAGCCAGGTAGGCTAAAGTCCATGGGGTTGCAAAAAGTTCAGACATAATTCAGCAACTAAACAACAACAACTCTTGCAACTGTGAATGGGAATAATATTTGCTATCTCACAGAGATGTGGTGGTGTTATTTTCAAATTTGGACTTAAAAATAATAGCACTAATATCAAAATCTGAAAATTGAAATAACATTTATGGACTATTGGCATCTGGTCCCATCACTTCATGGAAAATAGATGGGGAAACAGTGGAAACAGTGTCAGACTTTATTTTTGGGGGGGCTCCAAAATCACTGCAGATGGTGACTGCAGCCATGAAATTAAAAGTCGCTTACTCCTTGGAAGGAAAGTTATGACCAACCTAGATAGCATATTCAAAAGCAGAGACATTACTTTGCCAACAAAGGTCCGTCTAGTCAAGGCTATGGTTTTCCCAGTGGTCACGTATGGATGTGAGAGTTGGACTGTGAAGAAAGCTGAGTGCCGAAGAATTGATGCTTTTGAACTGTGGTGT
The DNA here is from genome assembly GCF_014754425.2 of Oryx dammah. Classification (NCBI taxonomy): domain Eukaryota; kingdom Metazoa; phylum Chordata; class Mammalia; order Artiodactyla; family Bovidae; genus Oryx; species Oryx dammah. Next base: position 51,684,594 of record NW_024070202.1, read on the forward strand.
TGGAGAAGACTCTTGAGAGTCCCTTGGACTGCAAGGAGATCCAACCAGTCCATTCTGAAGGAGATTAGCCCTGGGATTTCTTTGGAAGGACCGATACTAAAGCTGAAACTCCAGTACTTTGGCCACCTCCTGCGAAGAGTTGACTCATTGGAAAAGACTCTGATGCTGGGAGGGATTGAGGGCAGGAGGAGAAGGGGACGACCCAGGATGAGATGGCTGGATGGCATCACTGACTCGATGGACGTGAGTCTGAGTGAACTCCGAGAGCTGGTGATGGACAGGGAGGCCTGGCGTGCTGTGGTTCATGGGGTCGAAAGACTGGGCAACTGAACTGAACTGAACTGAGGAACTTCAATAAATAACAATGTTTATGTATTATGATGGTAGAGACAATCACTTCCTCATCTTGGGAGATGAGGTAAGGCTCCCTTTTAGACCCCACTCATAACAAATCTTCATAGACGAAAGGCAATTAAACACAAGAAACTCCCTGACCTCCTCTGAGTCCTGTTGACCTGGGAACATGAGGCAGTTAAAACAGAAGTAATATAGGAGTAAAAATATTTATTGATAAAAAGTTATTTTGTCTCAAACTCATGACTTCCCCAGATACACAGATGATATCACTTTAATAGCAAAAAGGAAAGAGGAATGAAAGAGCCTCTTGATGAAGGTGAAAGAGGAGAAGGGAATGGCAGCTCACTGCAGTACTCTTGCCTGAAGAATCCCATGGACAGAGGAGCATGGCTGGCTACAGTCCACGGGGTGGCAAAGAGTTGGGCACACAGAGCAACTAACACTCTCACTTCCAAACTGCTATAATCAGACATGACAAAGTAGACTTAGATAACAGAAGGTATTCTAAAGATTGATTACAGTAGCGTGATTTATGATGCTTCAACAACTCATTGTTGAATGTCTCATTCCTTATTGATTACTATAATAGCTTAAAAACAAAAAGGTGATTTGCTTTGTGTTGTAATTATGGTCTAAAACACTACTTATCCCACCTCTATATAATTATACTGAAACCTTCAAAAGTAAAAAAGAATTATTCATTAATTATTATCATTAATGGAAAAATATATACTGACCAGTACCACTCTGTTAAAACATACTATATATTTAACACAAAGATTATGCCAAATCTCATTCTAAAATTTAATTTCATAAGTTTCCTTGAAAAGAGAAAAAAAATATTTTGGTGGATCAAAGATTCTAAAGAAAAAAAAATAAAAGTGTAAAAGTTCTAGAAGGAAATATGGGAGGTTTTCATAATTTTTTTAAAATCTTATAGAAAGGAAGGTCTTTGTAGACAAGACACAAATAAAAAGATACACACACACACACACACACATATATATAAACTGACTTCACAAGTATTTTGAAATATATGCATGAGAGAAGAGTACCATGAATAAAGACAAAAGACACATGACAAACTGGAAAAAATCACTTGAAAAGTAGATGGCAGAAAAGCAGTTAACCTATTTAACATAAAATAAGCAATTCAGTTCAGTTCAGTCACTCAGTCGGTCCGACTCTTTACGATCCCATGAATCGCAGCACGCCAGGCCTCCCTGTCCATCACCCACTCCCGGAGTCCACCCAAACCCATGTCCATTGAGTCAGTGATGCCATCCAGCCATCTCATCCTCTGTCATCCCCTTCTCCTCCTGCCCTCAATCTTTCCCAGCATCAGGGTCTTTTCAAATGAGTCAGCTCTTCGCATCAGGTGGCCAAAGTATTGGAGTTTCAGCTTCAACATCAGTCCTTCCAGTGAACACCCAGGACTGATCTCCTTTAGGATGGACTGGTTGGATCTCCTTGAAGTCCAAGGGACTCTCAAGAGTCTTCTCCAACACCATACTTCAAAAGCATCAATTCTTCGGCACTCAGCTTTCTTTATAGTCCAACTCTCACATACATACATACCGCTGGAAAAACCATAGCCTTGACTAGACGGACCTGTGTTGGCAAAGTAATGTCTCTGCTTTTTAATATGCTGTCCAGGTTGGTCATAACTTTCCTTTCAAGGAGTAAGCGTCTTTTAATTTCATGGCTGCAATCACCATCTGCCATGATTTTGGGGCCCAGAAAAATAAAGTCAGCCACTGTTTCCCCATCTATTTGCCATGAAGTGACGGGACCAGATGCCATGATCTTAGTTTTCTGAATGTTGAGCTTTAAGCCAACTTTTTCGCTCTCCTCTTTCACTTTAATCAAGAGGCTCTTTAGTTCTTCTTCACTTTCTGCCATAAGGGTGGTGTCATTTAACAATGTTCAAACTCATTCACAATTAAAGAAACAGTTAAATGAGATATTGTTTTCACTCATCAGGTTGACAAAGAGTAGCAGTAATAGCTGCAAAATGATCATGCTTCCAATGTACTATTATCCTCATTTTATAAGTGAGAAAATTGTGATCATCCTAACACAGAGGTAGGAAGTGGTAGAATTGTCAATTTTTTAAAGTCTGTTCAGACAAACTTTAAGTTGATTAAAGTGGGGTGAGCAAGTATTTTTATACATCATTTTTGATGAAGTTTCATGGAAGACTCCTGGAGGAAAATGCCCTATATCCCACTGTCATGGCCCCTTCAAGTGCTACATGATTTTTTCAGCTTATGAGGCAAACATCTTGTATTGAAAAATTAATACGCCAAAGCCTTGTGCCCCTTCTAGAGACAGGTTGCATATATCCAAAACAGAACTAACTCAGGAATCACGCACACTAGCTAAATACTGTATTTCTACATCCATCAGTATCCCAAATAAGAGAAAGATAAGGTTGGACATGTGTCCCCATTCCTTCCCCTGCTAGAGTTGCACAGTCATCCCACAGGAACTAGGCTGCAGGACATGCGCACTCCAACTGCCGTTCCATTCTCATCACTACCAATGGAACCACACCAGCTTTAAGACCCAGATCATCTGTAGAACTGAAGCCAGAAATCAGGAAACAGTGTTTCACATTGTGTTTAATAGGGAAAAAAGACAGTGAGAGTCAGATCTCTGCCTCTTAATGTTTTGCACTTTCCACTTCACCACGACTAAAAGGGTAAGGTATACTATAGCCCAGAGAGAGGCTATAAAACAGAGTAGACCATGGCTGGCCTCCTTGGAGAGTTAAACTGGCAATAACCATCAAAATTTTAAATTTATAAATGTATTCATCCATTCCACTTTAGGAATTTATGTTGAAAATATACTTGTGAATTTTCACAAAGACTCACGCCATTGACTGAATGTCTGTGACCCCCAAATTCACAGGATGAGTCTTAACCCCAAGGAGACCCCAAAGAGCTCCTCTGCCCTTCTGCACTATGAGGACATAAGAAGAAGATGGCATCTATGAACCAGGAAGCAGGCCCTGACCAGAATCCAGTCATGCTAGCACTTTGATGTTAGAGCCTGGACTTCCCAACCTCCAGAACTGTGAGAAATAAATTTCTGTTGTTCCTAAGCCTCCTACACTATAGTATTCTGTTATAGAAACCTCAAAGTTTTAAGACAACATGCAACAACCAAAATTGAAAATATCCTAATAGTCCATCAATAGAGGACTATTTAAATAAACTATTATTCGGTCATATAAAGGAACACTATGAAGGTGTTTTTTAAAAAATATAACTGATCTAAACAATAGTCTCTAGCTAAGCACCTCTGTCCATGGGGATTCTCCAGCAAGAATACCAGAGTGGGTTGCCATGCTCTTCTCCAGGGGATCTTCCCAACCCAGGGATTGAAACCAGGTCTCCCGCATTGCATGCACATTCTTTACAGACTGAGCCACCAGGGAAGCCCACATTATCTTTTCAACATCTGATTTAAAAAGCAATAACTCAAGGAATATAAAAGTATAGATTTTTTTTTAATTCCAGTTTTTGCAAAATAAAAGGAAGGAAAATATGCATGCATTTGTTACACAAGAGTATTTTTGGAAATTTACATATGGCCACCCACGTTCCTGGACTCATGGCCCTCTTTCTCCAACTTCAAAGCCAGCAACAGCAGGTTGAGTTTTCACATCACTTTACTCTGGCCTATTCTTTTACCTCCTCTTCTACATTAAAGGACTTTTGTGAGCATACTGGGAATAGTTAGATAATTCAGGGCAATATCTGTATTTTATAATCAGCTCATTAAAAACCTTAATTCCAAATGGCACACTAATTTTCCATCACCATTTAATATAATAGAGCTACAGGTTCCAGGGATTAGGATGTAGACTTCTTTGGAGGCCATTCTGCTCACCACAAGTACAAGCATGCAGTTTAGGGAAAGGGACTTTAACATCCTCTTTCTTTAAAACAAAATATGCTTTGCTGAAATAGCCTATACAGCTCTTTTAAGAAAATAGGAACATAGGTGTGCAGACAGAAGGGGAATATATGTGTAAGAAAAGTGATCTTATTAAAAGAATACACATATGGATATGTAGTAATAATGCAAGAAAAGTAACAGAAAGAAAAATGTATGGAAAACGGAAACATTCCAGTTAGCACCAAGTGTTAATCAAGCATTAATTCTCCCAGTAGCAACTCCTTTTTCAGACCTTCATCCTTTGCTAACATCAATTCTCTAAAAGTATCCGCACAACTATCTCATAGTTTTTGCTGGTTACCGCACCATGATTCCTCGGCACATAAACATCTGCAGGCTTCACTGGAGAAGAAAAGCAGAACACTCCAGCAACAGCAGAATTTGCAATGAATAACCAATCTGCTTACTTACCTACCAAAATTACATTCATCCTCATGAAGAAAAAAAGGAATATGTGGTAAAAATTCAATCCTGCATTTCAGAATCAAACATCTCTAAGCCCTTTAAGTAGAAATTAGCTAGTACACATGCACAGACATCAACCAGGCTTTCTTGCTGATATTCAGAGCCTTCATACCACAAAGTAGATGTGGTCCTTACAGATTTTCCTAGAGAAAGCCTTGAATTTTCAGAAGGTATCTTTTACTGAAAGTAACCTTAACTCAATGCAGAAAAAAAGGGTAGAATACATAGTAGAGAAGGGAGAAAAGGAAAAAAAAATGTTAATAGTAAGATTTGATGGTGTGTGTGCATCTGTGTGTATATAATTCCATGAACTAAGTTTTACAGAATAAAATAAGAAAAATACTGCTCAAGATAGAGATTCAGAGTAAATTGTAGACATTTTGCCAATGATATTATTGCACAGGCTATATTAAATGCAAATATGGAAGTCTAAATATATCAGGAAAATTTTCATACTGATGATGGCTTGCCAAAAGAAACCCACCTGTCAACAGTCTGTAGTGACAAACAGATACATCCAAACACCCACTGGTAAAGAAATGAACCAGATCAGCAGATTAAGACTCCAACCTTTAAAATAAAGTTTACCTATGACCACTTCCTAGAGACTTATTATGAAGCAACTTGCTCTAAGTGTGTTGCCCAGAGAGGGAGTTTACTGTGCATAGTGTAAATACTAATACATTCTTACTAACTGATAGTGTCTGAGTTTCTTAAAATGAACTGTCTTCCTGAGCAAGCACGTAACTAATGAAGCTTCTTGGGCTCTCTGTCTCCCAAGGTAGATTATTTCCCTTGGGACTTTACAGGGAATTTACAGGACATTTACAGGATGACAAGCCAGGAGAGACAACATGATCTATCACCACCTAACCAAGGATCCCAACGACCCCCCAGGGACCTGCACAGGGAGAAGCGATTCATTGCAGCCACTTTTCTTTCACACAAAAATCACAAATTTTTAAAAATAAGATTAAAAGCTTTTTCTTATACAAAAGTAAATATTCCATAACTTTATAACTTGATTTTACATGAAAATATTTTAAAATATATACCAAAGGAAAACAAATTCCCAGAGTAATCTGTAAGTGTTTTAAACTCTTGCATGCCTTTTGTCCTCCAATTCTAATCTACTTCTAGGAATTTATCCTAAAGGGAAAAAGAAATCACTATGTACCAAGATTTAACCATAAGAAAGCTTACCACATATTTATAGGAGATAAAATTAAAAAGAAAAAAAAAACACAGTAACAATAGTAAAGGAAGGATTAGTTTAAAAATGTTTCAACCTTCAACACAATAATCTATGACTAGAATCTAAAAAAGAGTGGATACATGTTTACATATAACTACTGATTCACTTTGCTGTATACTTGAAACACAACACTGTAAATTAACTATACTCCAATAAAAATTTAATAAATAAATGTAAAAAATGAATGGCTGTTAAATTTGGCACTGTGACAACATATTTATAAACTAGTGTTAAATTTTAAAAAGTAGATGTGAAGAAGTATCTAGAAAGTGATACCCGTTTATAGATATATCACTCATTGACTATTTTATGTTAAAAGAAATTAGGAGAAATTATCACCAAGGGAGAGGATTTTGGGTATTTTATTGATAATCATAAAACCTTCCATTCATTGAGCAGGACACTCTGCTTTAAAGACAGAGCTGAAGATGTTCACTAGAATATACACATATATACACCTTTATATAGATTTATCTATAGTGCAAAACTCTCAGTACACCAAGCTATAAGTACTCAATACATATTTATTTGCATTTATACTTGTATAAGTACATATTCAACACTTACTACATGTGGAGCACTCTTTTAAGCTATTTGCATTTACTATCTCATTAACCTTTCAGCATGGGCTGGGTATTGTTCTCTATTATAAGATTACCAAAGATCACTTGCCCAGTAAAGGGTAGAACCAAGACTCAATCCCAAGTCCTCCTTGCTGCAGAGCTCAGGGCCTTCTTTTTCATCTCTCTCCCTTTTCTCATTATTTGTATTAGTTAAGATATCCACAATGAAAATGAACTTTGGTGTGCTAAGGAAATAAGGTGTTATTTTAGATTTTCACTTTTCTCTTTCATGAATTGGAGAAGGAAATGGCAACTCACTCCAGTATTCTTGCCTGGAGAATCCCAGGGACAAAGGAGACTGGTGGGCTGCAGTCCTATGAGGTTGCACAGAGTCGGACATGACTTGATACAACTCAGCAACAGTATCAGCAGATATATACTAAAAAGATTTAAAATGGTTTTGTGTTTTTAAAATAGCTCTCACCCTAGCCTTGAGAAATAAAAATGACATTAGGTATCAATCAATAATCACCGGGGAAAATCTTATTTATAAGAAGGACTAATCATTGGTCAATGCAGGAACCAACGTGAACAAGCCTTTTTTAGCAGTAGGAACTGCCCAACTCTGGCCACTCACTGTGGTCTCCTCAGTAAACTGGGACTCCTTCCCAATGAGCTTAGGACTGATCACTGGCAACAACGAGGACTCCAGGCAAACTACAGAAGTTATCACATTAGATCTACCTAGAAGTATCTCTTTTAAAAGTTGTCATATTAGACTACCCTTTTAGCACTTAACATCTATCAGGTACTTTTCATTTAAGTTGTAGTAATAGAAAGTCTAGCCTCCTCCTTCCCCAATTGTCCCCCTTAAAAAACAATAGGCACTTAACAGTTTTTATTTCAAAAACTCCAACATCTCCACATGCTGAGCTCAAACATCTGAAACAACTATTTGAATGCAGCCTGGGGTCACACTCTCCTTTGTCGCTCAGTCGAGTTCAACTCTTTGCGACCCCATGGACTGTAGCCTCCCAGGCACCTCTGTCCGTGGGGATTCTCCAGGCAAAAATTCTGGAGTGGGTTGCCATGCCCTCCTTCAGATGATCTTCCCAACCCAGGGACTGAACCCAGATCTCCTGCATTGTATGCCGATCTTTACCATCTGAGCCACCAGGGAAGCCTTGTTCCTAATCACAGTGCTGTGTTAGTCTCAGCTCAGTCATGTCCACCTCTTTGCAACCCCATGGACTATAGCCCTCCAGGCTCTTCTATCCATGGAATTTTCCAAGCAAGAACACTGGAGTGGGTAGCTATTCCCTTCTTCAAGGGATCTTCCCGACCCAGGGATCGAACCTGGGTCTCCTGCATTGCAGGTGGATTCTTTACTATCTGAGCCACTAGGGAAGGCCCTCTACAGACTAACACTAATGTTCTCCAGAAGACTGCTACAGTAAACTATTTCTCAAAACATCCATTTACCACTGTCTAGATAGTTTAAATGCTGGGAAGCAATGAGCTGAACTATAATGTCATATAGTAGATTTCATCTTTATCTAAAAATGAAATTCAAGGTTATGCTACTTGTTGTATAATTAAAACAAATCTCATTTGATCCCACCCTCATACATTTCAGAAGTATGAGCTAGAAGTAAAAGCCCTTAGAGAACGTGAACAATTGGAAAAAAAATCTTTAAGCATACCACAGTATGCTGAACATGATAACAGATAATTTTAATAGTTTCATGAAAACTGAATAAAATATTCCCTCCATCTCCAATAGCAGAATTTGAAAAGACCAAAGCATTTCAATTATCTTGACTGAAAGAAACTGTCTATTGATAAATCAGGCCTAATCAATGCAAGAGGTGATGGTCAGAGGCTAGGTTCAACCTTTTTGGATCTGTCTTACCACAGGCTTGTTTGTTTTTCACTTCATTCTAATCCATTACATTTGAGAGCCTTGTTCAGTTTAAATAGCATCATAAAATCTTTTCCTCTTCGGCCTTAAATTGGCTCTCCTCAGGAAGCTTTTGTGTTTGGACTGTATATTAAGGGTGTAACATAAAAACGCAATGCTGTGCATATTCATACAAAACAGAAGGTCACAGGACCTTGCTCCCAAATGCCAAATTCTTCTAATCACCAGCATAAAATACCAGTGGTTAAGGGGAAGGCTGCCTCACAAAACACGGCGCAGGCAATTGTACTGGTTGCCCCTGTGGCTTCCATGGCAGCTGTTCAGGGCAGAGCTGCTCTCTCTACTTGTATTGCCAGTGTTCCTAGAGCCAGAATGCTGGGTCCAACCAACAGCTTTTAAATCTGGTTATTATGAAGTCACCTGCTGAACTCTGTAAGAATATAATGGACCTTTAGACTGAAGTGCTAGAAAAATGGCATGAAAAAATAAAAAAGTCTGACACTGTTACCAAGTCTATTCCCAACCCTAGGACAGGATTTTAAAATGAAGAATGGATTGGGAGATTCAAGCAATCGTGGTCTTTCCACTACATGTAGAACATTTTATTATTATGCAAATACTTTTTCAGAATACAAAACAGGCAGCCAAACACAGCAGTGTATGAATATGATATATGGTTGCCCCAGGAAAAGATATAATTGCTACCTAAATGTTCTGTCCCCACTTCCTTTTTCAACAGGGTTCTTTGAAAACGCAGCTTTAATGATCATGTCTCATTTTCATAGTGAATGGTAAGGAAACTAAGAGTATAAAACCTCACACAGCTGGTATTTACCTTTGTTTCTACTATTAATTTTCAAAAGCAAAAAATTAAATAGAAGTCGAGTTAGTTTAATGAGGAATTTCCTCTCCAGGTTCTACTGATTCATGATACGTGCCATGCTGTCCCTTCTTCCAGACACAATGTTTTGGAGAGCCCTACACAAATGAAATGATAAAACAAAACATGCTACATCACATTGCTTGACATCCAATCACTGATAATGTCTCTACTAGGCCTCTAGTAAGGAGGTGGCTCAGTGGCACGAGAGGGAAAACAGAAATTTTAACACTTCAGGAGTAAGGAGTTCACATAAAATGCAGGAAAGTCAAGTTTTAATGCATGGAATGAGCCTCCCAAACCACCATAAACAATTCCCAGAGAGATTTACTAAACAGCAAGGAACTATTTTACTTGTCAGCCTGGGACTTCCACAAATGCAGTTGAGGTCAGAGAAAGAAAAATTAGTACCTCTGGCTTTTAGTACCTCTCGCTTTTAATGCCAATGTCCTAAGAAATCACCAGAATGATTTCTAAAACACACATGAAGCTATATAGTTCTTTGTATGCTTCTCAAGAACTCCTAATCATCTGGTTGTTCAAATTAGCTATCAGAAAATATTTATTGATTCATGTTAGATTCTGAACTAACAAATTCCTTGAGGACTGTTCTACGAAGAACTTACCCAGGCAAAGAAAAAAAAAAAAAAAAACTAGACTAATCCTAATTTTGGGAAGTTACAAATAATAGTACATTTAATGCCAAAGGAAAGGAAATATTAACTCCATAAACACAATCCACTTTTATCTACTTAAAAATGTCAGAAAAAAATCCTGAAAATATTCGTGAAAAAAAAATTGTTCTCATGCTGGCAGCAAAAGTTAGAATGGAGATATTTTTGTTATTAAAAATAAAGTCTAAAAAATAACTTTAAATAATCAAGTTAATGTAAAGAGAAAGGGTCTGACAACCATAACAGTGAAGACAGCTAAAATCTCTCCTGTATGTGTGTGTTTTACTTTAAGCAAATTAGATATACTAAATAAAATTTGAATTTTCTGGCCAAGTATTTGCTTTGTAAAGAAGTGTATCCCTCCTCCCAAAAACTAAAAATAGAAAATGTTGCTTTCATTCATTGAAATATTCTACTGACAAAAGGAATCAAGGCACAATTTCAGGAAACAAAGGCGAGGCATACTCTGTATCCCTGAGTTATTGTTCCATTCTGACGCCACACACAGCTGGTGTTATGCAGACTCCAACTTCCTCAACGAGGGAGCCTGGAAAAGGTCAATTTAATATTAAAAGCAAATGAATGATAGTCAGGTAGCAGCTGGTGAATACCTAGCATCTGAAGACCCAAGAACTCAGGGACCTGGGTATTTATATATAAAACACCAACTCTGCATGAAATCAAATGTAAGCACAGATTGTAATTTGCTTTATGAAAGCTTGAAGGGAAGCAAGGCATACTGCAACCCCACAGTAAAAGTCTCTCATAATACGCACAAATTCTGCAGAGAATGCTGCTGTCTGCTCCCCTTTACACAAAAAAGAACATCTCTGATACGTGCTAATACAAAACTCAATAAAATAAACCCCAAAGTGAACTTACACATTTTAATTTTCCTACTAGTCCTCCTTAATGGCACCCCACTCCAGTACTCTTGCCTGGAAAATCCCATGGACAGAGGAGCCTGGTGGGCTGCAGTCCATGGGGTCGCTAAGAGTCAGACACGACTGAGCGACTTCACTTTCACTTTTCACTTTCATGCATTAGAGAAGGAAATGGCAACCCACTCCAGTGTTCTTGCCTGGAGAATCCCAGGGACAGGGGAGCCTGGTGGGCTGCCGTCTATGGGGTCGCACAGAGTTGGACATGACTGAACTGACTTAGCAGCAGTCCTCCTTAAACAATGATAATTCTATCCATTCTAATTAAGAATCAAGAAGAGTTTACTGAATGCCACTAATCCATTTAAATGGAGGTAAGCAATGACTGTGTGGATCACAATAAACTGTGGAAAATTCTGAAAGAGATGAGAATACCAGACCACTTGACCTGCCTCTTGAAAAACCTATATACAGGACAGCAAGCAAGAGGCAGAACTGGACATGGAACAACAGACTGGTTCCAAATAGGAAAAGGAGTACGTCAAGGCTGTATATTGTCACCCTGCTTATTTAACTTATATGCAGAGTACATCATGAGAAACGCTGGGCTGGAAGAAACACAAGCTGGAATCAAGATTGCCGGGAGAAATATCAATAACCTCAGATATGCAGATGACACCACCTTTATGGCAGAAAGTGAAGAGGAGCTAAAAAGCCTCTTGATGAAAGTGAAAGAGGAGAGTGAAAAAGTTGGCTTAAAGCTCAACATTCAGAAAACGAAGATCATGGCATCTGGTCCCATCACTTCATGGCAAATAGATGGGGAAACAGTGGAAACAGTGTCAGACTTTATCTTTTTGGGCTCCAAAATCACTGCAGATGGTGACTGCAACCATGAAATTAAAAGACGCTTACTCCTTGGAAGAAAAGTTATGACCAACCTAGATAGCATATTCAAAAGCAGAGACATTACTTTGCCGACTAAGGTCCGTCTAGTCAAGGCTATGGTTTTTCCAGTGGTCATGTATGGATGTGAGAGTTGGACTGTGAAGAAAGCTGAGCGCCAAAGAATTGATGCTTTTGAACTGTGGTGTTGGAGAAGACTCTTGAGAGTCCCTTGGACTGCAAGGAGATCCAACTAGTCCATTCTGAAGGAGATCAGCCCTGGGATTTCTTTGGAAGGAATGATGCTAAAGCTGAAACTCCAGTACTTTGGCCACCTCACGCGAAGAGTTGACTCATTGGAAAAGACTCTGATGCTGGGAGGGATTGAGGGCAGGAGGAGAAGGGGACGACAGAGGATGAGATGGCAGGATGGCATCACGGACTCGATGCACATGAGTCTGAGTGAACTCCGGGAGATGGTAGACAGGGAGGCCTGGCGTGCTGCGATTCATGGGGTCGCAAAGAGTCGGACACAACTGAGCGACTGAACTGAACTGAGATGAAGCAATGCAAAGCATGTGCAGCATTCATATCAAAGTATCATGAAACTTAAAAAAAAGAAAGAATTACAGACATGCATGATTTTAAGAAAATCTAAAAAAACCAAAAACATATAAACTAGAAATATTAGAGAATAATTATTTGTATTTAAAGATTGTCTTTAAATATCAAGGTTGAGATAAGATAACATATGGTACCACTACAAAGGCATGAATTTCATTCATATTTTCTTTAACAAAGAGAAGGACACTGGTAGTATTGTGTTTAATAAGCAAGGCGCTGAAAAATGAGATGAACTAAGTACAGATATTTGGCAAAGTAAGCATAAAATCCAGAACCACTACTGTTCTGTCTTTAAATAAATCTCCCAGGGACTTCCCTGGCAGGGCAGTGGTTAACATTCCACACTTCCAATGCAGGGGGCTCGGGTTCAATCCTTGGTCTGAGAACTAAGATCCCACATGCTATGTGACACAGTCAAAAAATTTTTTAAAAAATGAAATAAAATTAGATTATTATAAAAGAGAGAGAGATAAAAGAGGAGGAGTGGAGAATAGATCCTTAAGTCCTTATAGGCAAAAAAATAAATAAATAAATCTCCCAACACATCATAGACTTTTGTACAAAAAACTATTAAATGGAAAAGTTACTATTATTATTTAGTTTGGTAGCCACTAAGATGAATACACCCAAGTCACAGGTTAAATGCAATGCAACTGGCAGTGTGAAGCAATAACATAGAAGACTCCAATATCATAATACCTAGCAATAATAGGGGGGGGAAGGCAATGGCACCCCACTCCAGTACTCTTGCCTGGAAAATCCCATGGATGGAGGAGTCTGGTAGGCTGCAGTCCATGGGGTCGCGAATTGTAGTGCTCAGCATGACTGAGCAGCTTCACTTTCACTTTTCACTTTCATGCATTGGAGAAGGAAATGGCAACCCACTACAGTGTTCTTGCCTGGAGAATCCCAGGGACTGGGGAGCCTGGTGGGCTGCAGTCCATGGGGTCGCACAGAGTCAGACATAACTGAAGCGACTTAGCAGCAGCAGCAATAATAGGTATCACTTACTGAGTCTTTACTAAGTAATAAGCATTTAATGACATTTTAAAACTCACAAGAGCCCATGACATAGTATACAATACATATGTCCATTTTATAGAGGAAGAAACTAGATGCAGAGAAATTAGTTAATCCACCCAGGGCCATATAGTTGGCAGAATGAGAATTTCAACCCCCAGAGTCAGATTCCAGAGCATGGAAACCAGGAACCATGCATCCTCCATTAAAAAGTGCAACAGGGTATCTAAAAAATGTGGGATGCATTTTGTAGGGAGCAGTGATTTAGAGGGGCAGGGGACAGGGGAAGAATGATGTTTGAAAAGTTGAGAATAATTGTTCTGTGTGCAAAAGAAGTTTCTATGATGATCTTGGGATGAGGATTTAAAAGAGAGAAAAAAGCACTTGAGAACCATCACATTAGGAGAACCAGGAAAATTCATGGAGTAACTGGTACCTGATATGAACTTCAAAGAATCTATTCAAATGATTAAGATTTGAATAGCTGGAAACAGAGGTAAGAGCCAAATAGAAGGTCTTGCATGAGAAAAGGCACTCAGGAAAAAGCAAATAATAAATGCAGAGTAGTAGTGGGAGTTAAGCCAGGAGAGGAAGGTAGCAACCATATGGTAGCTAGCTTGGACACCCAGGCAAAAAGTTTATATTTAGTTCAAAAAGCAAAAAAGAATCATTGAGAGTGTTTTGAACAGGTGTTGGGCCCTGGAAAAAATGATCAAGCTAGCTGACACAAGGGAATACAAATTGTATAATTCCACATATACTAAGTCCAAGGCAAAACTAATCTTAAATTATAAAAATCAGAAAATGACTGCCTAGTGAGGAGGTAAACCATTTGGGAAGGGCACAAGAAAACTTTCTGAAGAAATGAGAAATGCTCTATATCTTACTTGGGTGTTGCTTATCAGTTCAGATCAGTCGATCAGTCATGTCCAACTCTTTGCGACCCCACGGACTGCAGCACACCAGGCCTCTCTATCCATCACCAAATCCCGGAGCTTACTCAAACTCATGTCCATTGAGTCGGTGATGCCATCCAACCATCTCAATCTCTGTCATCCCATTCTCCTCCTGCCTTCAATCTTTCCCAGCATCAGGATCTTTCCCAATGAGTCAGTTCTTCACATTAGGTGGCCAAAGTATTGGAGTTTCAGCTTCAGCATCAGTCCTTCTAATGAATATTCAGGACTGATTTCCTTTAGGATGGACTGGTTGGATCTCCTTGCAGTCCAAGGGACTCTCAAGAGTCTTCTCCAACATAACAGTTCAAAAGCATCAATGCTTTGGCACTCATCTTTTCTTATAGTCCAACTCTCACATCCACACATGACTACTGGAAAAACCATAGCTTTGACTAGATGGACCTTTGTTGGCAAAGTAATGTCTCTGCTTTTTAAAACGCTGTCTAGGTTGGTCATAACTTTTCTTCCAAGGAACAAGCATCTTTTAATTTCATGGCTGCAGTCACCATCTGCAGTGATTTTGGAGCCCCCAAAAATAAAGTCTGTCACTGTTTCCCCTCCCCACTGGGAACAGTGGGGATGGGATTGTTTCCCCATCTATTTTCTATGAAGTGATGGGACCAGATGCCATGATCTCAGTTTTCTGAATGTTGAGCTTTAAGCCAACTTTTTCACTCTCCTCTTTCACTTTCATCAAGAGGCTCTTTAGTTCTTCGGTTTTTGCCATAAGCATGCTGTCATCTGCGTATCTGAGGTTATTGATATTTCTCCCGGCAATCTTGATTCCAGCTTGTGCTTCATCCACTCCAGCATTTCTCATGATGTACTCTGCATATAAGCTAAATAAGCAGGCTGACAATATACAGCCTGGACGTGTTCCTTTCTCTATTTGGAGACAGTCTGTTGTTTCATGTCCAGTTCTAACTGTTGCTTCTTGACCTGCAAACAGATTTCTCAGGAGGCAGGTCAGGGGGTCTGGTATTCCCATTGCTTGAAGAATTTTCCAGAGTTAGTGGAGACCACACAGTCAAAGGCTTTGGTGTAGTCAATAGAGCAGAAGTAGATGTTTTTCTAGAACTCTCTTGCTTTTTCGATGATTCAACAGATGTCGGCAATTTGATTTCTGGTTCCTTTGCCTTTTCTAAATCCAGCTTGAACATCTGGAAGTTCACGGTTCATGTACTGTTGAAGCCTGGTGGTGCTTATAGGTTCATGTAAAATTGTCAAAACTCATTGAATAGAACACTTAATATCTGGGTATTTTATAGTATGTTAGTTAAATCTCAATTTGTTTTAAGAGTCAAAAAATTCACCTAGCATGGTAGAAGGGGAGCTAAGAAGAAAGTTAAGGTGACTATTACAGAAGTCAATGAAAAAATAAAGTGTGTGTATGTATGTATGTATATATATATATATATATATATATATATAAACTTATCCTGCCCCCTGAAAATGGGGGACATATATAATTTATCTTGTTCCCTGAGAATGCAGGCTGCCAGATGACATGGACCAAATAATAACTTTTTCAAGTCATTTTTTTCTCATTTTTGTCAACTTTCATGCATCTGATGCTGCCATTTTATCCTCAGTTATACTCTATCTCATAACCAGTATACAAATATATAGGTATTCTGGTACAAAAAATACCTATAATTTCATAATTCTGGTAATTTCAGAATTTCATAATTCTGGTATGAAAAACTTTAAAAATAATTAAACTACTGATTGCTTATGTGCTATTAAGGGCTTGTCCCCCCTACTGACCTATTTCATTACACATTATAACAATCTCATGAGGTTTCCTATTATACCCATTTTACAGATGAACAAACTAAGGCTGAGATGATACCTATAGCAACAGAGTAAAATAGACACCCTTGTCTATGTATCTCAAATCCCAGGTTCTGAAGCACTGTGCTGTACACTTACACCAAAAATAATTAACAAAGTAGGGTTATCTGGAACTAACTCAGAGAAAGGGTGCGAAAGTCAGTACAGATGAATTCATAATCCATTAAATATATTTATCCCCATAGTTTTCAAAAGACTACACTAGTTAACAAGGGGTTACTACATGACTGTTGGGTTATTTATTTTTTAATTGGAGTATAATTGTTTTACAATGTTCTGTTAGTCTCCAGTGTACAACAATGTGAATCAGCTACTGTTCAGTCGCTAAGTCCTCCAAGCTCTTTACAACCACATGGACTGCAGCACGCCAGGCTTCCCTGTCCTTCACTATCTCTCACAGTTAGCTCAAATGCATTTCCATTGATTTGGTGATGCCATCCAACCACCTTATCCTCTGTCATCCCCTTCTCCTCCTGCCCTCAACTCTTCCCAGCATCAGGGTCTTTTAAAATGAGTCGGCTCGTAGCATCAGGTGGCCAAAATATTGGAGCTTTAGCTTCAGCATCAGTATTTCCAATTAATATTCAGGTGATTTCCTTTAGGATCAACTGGTTTGATCTCCTTGCTGTCCACAGGACTCGCAAGAGTTCTCCAGCACCACAATTTGAAAGCATCAGTTCTTTGACATTCAGCCTTCTCTATGGTCTAATTCTCACATCCATACAAGACTACTGGAAAAACCACAGCTTTGACTAGATGGACTTTCGTTTGCAAAAGACATCTCTGCTTTTTAACTTTCTATCTAGGTTTGTCATAGCTTTTCTCCAAAGGAGCAAGTGTGTTTAAATTTTGTGGTTCCAGTCACCATCCGCAATGATATTGGAGCTCAAGAAAATAGAATCTGCCACTTTTTCCCCTTATCTCCACCTATTTGCCAAGAAGTAATGAGGCCAGATACCGTGATCTTAGGTTTCTGAATGCTGGATTTAGAGCTACCTTTTTCACTCTCCTCTCCCACCCTCATCAAGAGGCTCTTTAGTTCCTCTTTGCTTTCTGCTATTAAAATGGTATCATCTGCATATCTGAGGTTGTTGATATTTCTCCTGGCAATCTTAATTCTAGCTTATGAGTCATCCAGCCCAGCATTTCATATGATATACTCTGCATGTAAGTTAAATAATCAGGGTGACAATATACAGTCTGATGTACTCCTTTCCCAATTTTGAACCAGTCTATTGCTCCATGGTTCTAACTGTTGCTTCTTCACCCACATACAGGTTTCTCAGGAGACAGGTAAGGTGATCTGGTGTTCCCATCTCTAAGAATTTTCCACAGTTGTGATCCTCACAGTCAAAGGTTTTAGCATAGTCAATGAAGCAGAGGTTTTCTGGAATTCCTTTACTTTTTCTATGATCCAATAGATGTTGGCAATTTGATCTCTGGTTCCTCTGCCTTTTCTAAATCCAGCTTGTATACCTGGAAGTTCTCGGTTCACATACTGTTGAAGACTAGCTTGAGGAATTTTGAGCATTACCTTGCTAGCATGTGAAATGAGTGCAGTTGTGTGGTACTTTGAACATTCTTTGGCATTGTCCTTCTTGGGATTGGAATGAAAACTGTTTCCAGTCCTATGGCCACTGCTGAGTTTTCCAAATATTCTGACATACTGAGTGCAGCACTTTAACAACATCATCTTTTAGGATTTGAACTAGCTCAACTGGAAAACGTCCACTGGCTTTGTTCGTAGTAATGCTTCCTATGGCCCATTTGACTTCACACTCAAGGATGTCAGGCTCTAGGTAAGTGATCATACCATCATTGTTATCCAGGACATTAAAAGCATTTTTGCATAATTCCATGTATTTTTACCGCCTATTCTTAATCTCTTCTGCTTCTGTTAGGTCCTTGCCATTTCTGTCCTTTATTGTTGGGGGCCAGCGTGAGGAACTCCTCCCATGGCAAAGGTCATGAGGAAGGAGGCTTGGCATATGCAAAGACGTGATCAAGCCTCAGGAAACCCCCTGATCCCGAGCATCTAACCCCAAAACCAGAGTCTGTTTTATGCTCTCACCTACACCTCTGACTTTACGGGGGGCTCTCCCCCATAACCGTTTCTCTCGGAGAAGGAGTAAACGTGCAGCTCCAAGGCAATAAAAATTCCTGGGCGTGACAAGAGTGTTTCAGCTTACGGACTCCTCTGAAGGTTATCTAGCCCGCCTGTATAGGTTCATCCGGCCACATGTGATTGTTACTAAAGGCAAATTCTTTTGGGGAGTTAGAAATTATTAATACAGTGGGTTGGTTAGGAATTATATTGGTGAAGGGTTTTTCATTTGTTGTGCCAATAATTGCTGCTAATTCCCTGCTTTGGGTGGGACAAGGATGTCTCAGGTCAAACCTTTCTGCTGCAACCATAAACAGCACAGAGAGTTTTGGAGTATTTTGAGAGTCTTAATTAGCATAGGGCTTTTTCTTCTCATTGAGTCAATGATTGCCGCCAGGCCTCCATATCCTTAGGCACCTAGGAATATATTAATCAATGTATTTGGAATATAGAAAAGGAAATATAGTAGTTTTAGATGTTAGCAATACTAGACTTTTTGAGTTAATGGATTTTCTCTTTTGTAATAGATCACTGTGCTTTGTTATAAATCACTGTGTCTTTGTTATGTAAAAATGTAACTTTATCGCTATCTTAAGACTAAATAGATCTTAAGGGGAACATTGGTAAAAGGATTTTCATTTGTTGGGCTGATGTTTGCTGCTAAATCTCCATATTCCCTGCCCGTATAATGAATATAACTAACATATAGGAGAAATAAGTATTAACCTTTAAGCATATAGGAGAAATAAGTATTAACTTTTAAGATTAATCCTGTTAACCTTGGGTTAAATAAATTCCTTTCTTGATTGTAACTCACTACACCCTCACCCTATAGGAATGCAACTTTATCTGGAGGGTGGTGCCTGGTTTAAGAAAAAACACCCTTGGAAGAAATGAGGTTTTTGGTTATCAGAAAGAAAGGATCATAGAATGTCAGCAGGTCTCACTCATGGCCAGAAGATGATGTAATATCCCTAAGACCCCCGCGTGACTCTGTATTCATCCCTATGTGTAACAAAAGGTATATAAGCAAACCCAAAAATAAAGAAATCGGATCAGTTTCCGGAAAGACTGATTCCACCATGTCGCTTCTTTCTTGCTCCCGTTTCTCTGGCTGAATTCAGCCTCTTTTCTCCACTATTTCTCCTACTACACTATCCGTTTCTAATCCCTCTATATATCTGTAATTAAATATGTATTTTTCCAAAGACGCCGATGCCGTCCCCCCGCCTTCGAATCACCCTGGATCCACCGGGGCTGGACCCCGGCACTTTATTGCACCCATCTTTGCACAAAATGTTCCATTGGTATCTTCAGTTTTCTTGTAGTCTTTCCCATCCTATTGTTTTCCTCTATTTCTCTGCGTTGTTCACTTTAAGGCTTTCTTATCTCTCCTTGCTATCCTCTGGAATGCTGCATTCAGTTGGGTAGATCTTTTCCTTTCTCTTTTGCCTTTCACTTCTTTTCTCAGCTACGTGTAAGACCGCTCAGGCAACCATTCTGTCTTATTGCGTGTTTTTTCCCTTTGGGATGACTTTGGTCACCTCCTCCTGTACAGTGTTATGAACCTTTGTCCACAGTTCTCCAGGCAGTAAGTCTACCAGATCTAATCCCTTGAATTTATTTGTCACCTCTACTGTATAAACAAGGGATTTGATTTAGGTCATACCTGAATGGTCTGGTGATTTTGCTTACTTTCTTCAATTTAAGCTTGAATTTTGCAATAATGAGCTCATGATCTGAGCCACAGTCAGCTCCAGGTCTTGTTTTTGCTGACTATATAGAGTTTATCCATCTTTGGCTGCAAAGAATATAATCATCTGGTTTCTGTATTGACCACCTGGTGCTATGTCCTCCCTCTTGAGCCTCCCTTGTAACCCCCATCCCACAGGATCACTGTTTTATAAACTGCTTAAAACAGGGTGGAGTTTAATGTTAGTTGCTTTAGGCATTAGATAAATGTTTATAGATTCACATTTATAATGTATATACATAATATGCTATGTCAGGTCAATTCAATCTCTACCAAATCTGGCTTCATGAAGTTTGAAGACTTATCACAATTTGACTAATGTCAAATAACTAGAAAACATACTTAATGAAATCAATTTGAATTCAGTTTAATTTTTAAAGGTGATATGCCATCCTGAATGTATTTTTAGGCTTCAATTCTCTTGAAATCATAAGGATCCATAGATTTAATAGACCCCTAAAAAGGATGATAACTTAATAGAACTATAGGAGCAGTTTAATAAGAAGAGGAATTCTATTTCTAAATACAAAGATTCATAAGTTCAGATCCTTCTAATTAAACAAACATGAATATTTAGGTAAAAATGGGAGGAAAGCCACTTCTAAAATATAAGAAAGTGATTTCCTAAGATAACAAACAAAAGGAAGAAAGTAGTTCATCTTGGTGAGAGAGCAAATGCTTTAAGGGCTATAAAAATAGCATTTTACATAAACATACAACTCTGCTTATCTATTTGTTAAAACATATCTCCCATAATACTTCTACATGGCAACAGTTGTTTAATAAAGTCTCATTTTTCAGGCTACTTAAGACTTTTCACAAATCCAAGCATGTCCTTCAAATTTGAATTAATGAGATTTTACTAAATACCACAAACTTAGATTTTATGATGCTTTCCCTAGAAACATATATTAGAGATTGTTACTCTACTCCAGATAAGTATTCTTTCATCAGTGGGGAAAAAAAGACAAACCTAACTCTTGGAATTTCATAACTCATTTTTTCATTGCTGAGAAAAGTTAAAAGACTTAAATGAAAGGGCAGATATACCACGTTCATGAATTGGAGAACTAAAAATTGTTAAACTATCCATTCCTCCCAAACTGCTTTTAGATTATACACTCTCAATCAAAATACCAGGAGGTCTTTCTGTAGAAATTGACAAGCAAATTTTAAAATTTCTGTGGGATGAAAGAATCAAGTATAGCCAAAAAATTTTGGAAAAGAACAGACCTGGAGGGCTTACATTACTTGATTTCAAAAGGAATCATAAAGGTGTAGCAATCAAAACCATAATACCATGGCCTAAGAATAAACACAGAGATCTCTGGAATAAAATAGGATAGAAATACAGGGTCAGTTGATTTTTTATAAAGTTGCCAATTCAATGGGAAAAGGACTGTCTGTTCAAGAAATGGTGCTGGAACAACTGAATTTTGGTGGGGGGCAAAAAAGTAAACAGCCAGCATTACCTCATACTATACACAGAAATTTACTGAAAATGGATCATAGAACACATAGAAGCACAACATAGAAAACATTTGGGAGAAAATACAGGGAAAAAATTTTTATGACCTTCAGTTCAGTTCAGTTCAGTCCTCCAGTCATGTCCAACTCTTTGCAACCCCATGAATCACAGCATGCCAGGCCTCCCTGTCCATCACCAACTCCCGGAGTTCACTCAGATTCACGTCCATTGAGTCAGTGATGCCATCGAGCCATCTCATCCTCTGTCGTCCCCTTCTCCTCCTGCCCCCAACCCCTCCCAGCATCAGAGTCTTTTCCAATGAGTCAACTCTTCGCAGGAGGTGGCCAAAGTACTGGAGTTTCAGCTTTAGCATCATTCCTTCCAAAGAAATCCCAGGGCTGATCTCCTTCAGAATGGACTGGTTGGATCTCCTTGCAGTCCAAGGGACTCTCAAGAGTCTTCTCCAACACCACAGTAGGAAAAAAATTTTATATAGGACACAAGAAATTGAGAAACTGTATGTTATCAAAATTAAAAACAACATTAGTAAGAAAATAAAAAGCTACAGACTATAAGAAAATACTGTCAAGACATATATCTTTAAAAAGATCATATCAAAATATATGAAGAACTCTCAAAACTCAATTATAGAGCTTCCCTGGTACTCAGTGGATAACAATCTGATTGCCAGTGCAGTAGACACAGGGTCTGTCCCTAATCCAGGAAGATCCCACATGCTGCAGAGTAACTAAGCCTGTGTGCCACAACTACTGAGCCTCTGTTCTAGAGACTGGGAGCCACAATTACTGAGACCACATGCACAACTACTGAAGCCCTCACGCCCTATAGCCTGTGCTCTGCAACAAGAGAAGACACCGCAGTGAGAAGCTCCAGGTACCATAACTAGAACAACTCCCACATGCCACAACTCGAGAAAAGCCTGCGCAGCAACGAAGACCCAGCACAGCCAAAAATAAAGAGATCAATTAATTATTTAATTAAATTTTTAAAAATGAGTGCACAGCTTTCTTGAATGCTGTGATTTTTTTTTAAATACCCAATTATAAGGCAAAGTATCAATATTTGAACAGACATTTCATCAATGAAGATATATCAATGGTCAACAAGCACATGAAAAAATGTTCAACATTTTTACTGATGAAGGAAATGCAAGTTAAATTCATAATATATCACTGCTGCTGCTGCTGCTGCTAAGTTGCTTCAGTCGTGTCTGTGCGACCCCATAGACGGCAGCCCACCAGGCTCCCCCATCCCTGGGATTCTCCAGGCAAGAACACTGGAGTGGGTTGCCATTTCCTTCTCCACTACACACTCACTAAATTAGCTAAAATTTAAAAGACTGACAATATTAAGTATTGCCAAGAGATAAAGCAATTGAACTCCCACACATTGCTGCTGGGAATGCAAAAAAGTATAACCATTTTGAAAAACAGCTTGGCAATTTGTCAACAATTGCATTTCTACTTTCCTAACCAAGAAAAGTGAAAACATATGTCAACACAGAGAATTATACATGAGTAATTACATCAGCTTTGTTCATAAGAACCAAAAACAGGAAACAATTCAGTATTGTCAGGCAAATGGCTGAGCCAATTATACATTTTTTCTACTACTTGGTAATAAAAAAAGATGAAGTACAAACAGCCATAACAACATGACTGAAAACATAATGCTAAATGAAAGAAGTTATACAAAAGAATAAAATACACTGTATGACCTCATTTATGTGAAAGTCTAGAAACATAAACTAAAGTGGCACAAGGTAACTTTGGGAGGTGATAGATATGTTCTGTATCTTGATTGTGATGGTTATAAGTAGGTATACATTTGTCAAAATTCATCAAACTGTACATTTTAAATGTATCCATTTTTTAATGGATACATTTTATCATATGTATATTGTTCTCCAATAAAATTATTTCAAGAAAAATCTGGTTTCTCTTGTCAAATTCTGCATATTATATAATGCCAATTCCAATGACATCCAATTTTTAGTTTGATTTATGGGTACCTGTGTCAAAAATAATCTAATTTACACTGACTTAACTGAAAGAGAAACATACAGTTTTAATATTATAACCCTCTCGGTTCTCTTCTCACTGTCTCACTCCACCATCTCCAGCTGAACTTTAAATTTCTTGAAAGCTTTTTTCCTCTTATTGCTTATCATGGGCAATTCCTCTACACTCTATAAATATTTGTGAAATTAAATCAAACAGAAGTTCTCCACAGTCTGTCTTTCCTAGCCTTACTCTTGAGAACCGAATAGAAATTAAGCCTTCAAATGTCTTATAATTTTATTTTTTTCTTTTACTCACTTTAACACAATCTTTCATCAGTTTTATGTAGTCTCTTCCCTTCAGATCTCCTACTAAGTCCCTTCAAAGATCCTCATGATGGAACTTCCACCCATTCTTACAAAGTGACATTTCCCTTTCTTCAGCCAGTCTTTCCCACTGCCTGAGTGACCCTTAATAAGCCCTACCCTGGTGCAGATGTCCTGACCCAAAAAGGCAGATTCCCCTAACATTCAAGAGTTTGTCAGATAAGTCACACTTTAGGCCCAGAGACCTTAGATGGTAGATGGCCAAACCCTGATAGGGCATGGTACATCCATGATTTGCTTTCAGGCAATCGAGCACCAGAGTCTCTACGCTTAAGTCACTGCAACAGGCACGTGGTTGCTGCCATTTCTACAACATGCATTAAACATACATCTTGGTCCCTCCGTTCAAAATAAACTGAATCCATTACTAATAAAAGCAAAATCTCTACAGAGAAAATATTACAATTTACTACTCGCACAGCAAATGTGACATTACAGGACTTTTAAATAATTCAAAACTGGCATTTTCTAATTAAAGACACACTAATAAACATGTTAATGAATGTTTTACACTTACTAGGGAAAAATAGTGGGATATAAATACACTTCAAAAAATGTAAAAATGACCATATAATTTATTTTCTTACGTCCCATATGGTCTTGTATTGAACATGTAATAGTATTTGAACATAATTTAACATGGTAACTACTGTTAACGTTAAAAATACACATTATCAGTGTAACTAATATGGATTCAACCCAGAATCCATAACAATTCTATTCACATCCTGTGTAACTCCATGGGGATTCTATGAGGAAAGTTTCCATATATGGTAATTTTTCCCCATAGACTCCCCACAGTTTATACAGGATATGAATCTGGTCCATTGTGACAACGAAAACAACAGATCACTGAAAACTCATGTGTAATTTCTGCTGAACAAACCAGACCTACAATTAAGGAAACCAGTACTCAAGTGAAAATAAGTACTCTGAACATTTTAAAATAACCACTGGGTGTTTTCATTCCATTCCTATACTAACAGAATCAGTATATAAATATCCAGGGGGAAAAAAAAAACAAATTCCTATCTTTATTTCGTTTAAAATATTCCCTTGATTCTAATAATCACTCTGCCAACTATTAACAGGCAAGAAACCCAAAAGGAAATTTCACATCAGACTTAACATTGTCAGAAGAAAAAACAAGACAATAATACAGTAAGACAAGTCAAAAGTATTATATGAGCTTTACTTCCCAGGCTCCTGTATGACCATGTCCCATGTCCCAGTGTAAATTCCAGTGATTCATAATTATTTTTCTTTATTGTGACTTTAGCCATCTGCAGTTTCTATTTATCTAAAGTCATGTAATTTTTTTTTCTTTTATTTAATGTTCTAAGTATAGAATGAGCAGTAAGTTTTTGTGTGTATATTTAAGTATGTGCATTTAAAGTAAGATGAAAGCATCTAAAATTCAATACAGCTAAATACTAACAGCTGGATTAAAGATTTGGAAAGGAAAATGACTCTGAATTACCTAGCTTCATATGACAAAAACTAATAAAGGAAGGGATATAGTACTAAAATGTCAACCATAGTAACAGCAAAAACAGCAGTGTCATACAGTGTCAGACTTTATTTTTTTGGGCTCCAAAATCACTGCAGATGGTGATTGCAGCCATGAAATTAAAAGACGCTTACTCCTTGGAAGGAAAGTTATGACCAACCTAGATAGCATATTCAAAAGCAGAGACATTACTTTGCTGATTAAGGTCCGTCTAGTCAAGGCTATGGTTTTTCCTGTGGTCATGTATAGGATGTGAGAGTTGGACTGTGAAGAAGGCTGAGTGCCGAAGAATTGATGTTTTTGAACTGTGGTGTTGGAGAATACTCTTGAGAGTCCCTTGGACTGCAAGGAGATCCAACCAGTCCATTCTGAAGGAGATCAGCCCTGGGATTTCTTTGGAAGGAATGATGCTAAAGCTGAAACTCCAGTACTTTGGCCACCTCCTGCGAAGAGTTGACTCATTGGAAAAGACTCTGATGCTGGGAGGGACTGGAGGCAGTAGGAGAAGGAGATGACAGATGAGATGGCTGGATGGCATCACTGACTCAATGGACGTGAGTCTGAGTGAACTCTGGGAGTTGGTGATGGACAGGGAGGCGTACTGTGATTCATAGGGTCGCAAAGTGTCGGACACAACTGAGCGACTGAACTGAACTGAAGGCTTATACTGCAGAACAGTCCAGTTGTGAACAGCCACTTTCTGAAAGACCATAGTTACTGTTAACATCTCAACTGATTCACATAAATTACACCAAAACAATAGACCCAAGTTTAATCTCACGTATGACTGGTTGTCAAGAATGGCCCTGAAATACATAAAAAGGGAATGTGACTCATTTATTCTTCTATAAAAGAGTTGTCTGTTTAATTATACAGTTTCTTGGTGATCTAATATTGCTAGAGTATATTCATTTTACTATCTCTCACATAATGGCTCAAAATTTGAGATAATTACATTGTTCTTAGAAGCATGATACCATACTCACTATTAAAACTGAGAAGCTGTCAGTTCCAAATTAATGCATTCATCAGTAATGAAAATAAAAAGCAACAGCTGCCCTTTTGGTATGCATCAAAGAAAATCATATGCGGCAGCACATATACCCCAAATCCTTTCCAGCATCTAGCTGCCTACTGAAGGTGAGAGGGGCATGCAGAAAATGGCAAGGAAGATTTGCAAGACAGTCATACCACAGCTAAAGAGAACTGACAATCTGACACACAGGTCCACCATATACCCATCACCACTAAACTCACAAAATACTACTGCTCTGTTGGGATTTGGGTAATTTCTCTTTCCTTTTCAAGATACAGTAGATGTTCTTTCTAATATGTTACAACTACAACAGACTGTTCAAAGGAGGGATTAAATGACACTATTTGCCCCAAGGGTACACTGTTTCTGAAAAGGTAGGATGTTGCTCTCTTCCCTGAACTAATAAGGTAAGTGCTTTTAAATAAGACACTTTAACTTGTTAGAAAAGAGCACAATTCCCACCACAGCACATCTTAAATGGTACCCTTGAGGACTAAAAAAGTTAAACATGGGAAGGGAGACAGGAGGAGGACGGAGCTAGAAAAACACTAATTGAATAAATGTCCATGTATTTGAAATGCTTACTCTTTGGAGAATAACTGGTTTTGTGATGTAGGATGTAACCAAATGGCAGCAGTACAAAGTCAGTGTCCCCTACTTCACAAAAAAAGAGGAACTTTTTCTCTATTTATAAAATTTTAAGAGGAAAGGAAATTTTAATTTTTGTGGAATTCCATTGATTTTAAAAATATGAACTATCATTAAATCAAGCATTCAGCATATGCATTTAAATGACTATTCCCCTCACTAAACTTTCTTTTTAGTACTTACATCCTAAGCCTAAATTACTTTGACCAGACTAAAATTGCATTTCCTCAAAGCAGATAAAGGGCAAACCTACTACTCCCATTTTTAGACATGGGAAATTTCGGTAAAGGAAAAGCTCAGTGAAATACATCAAGATGGTAACAGATTACAGAAGCTATACTTCCTGCTTTGTACTAATGATTAATTTACACATAACATAGAATACTCTCATTTCAAAGTAGGCTGAAAATAGTTTGTGTCCAATTTATACAACTATGGGAGACTCAGATATACTAAGTTAGAAAAAATGAGACTCCAACGCTGTTGGAGTTCTTCTGTAAAGTGAATCAAGAAGATATTCACTGAAGCGAGGTCAGACAAGGCATTTATTAATTCTGTTGCCATAACTATGTAAGTTTTAACTCTGATAAACTTTTTACTCTTCCAGGTAAGTTTCTTTTGTCATTTTAAAGACTCTTAAAATGTGTGTGGCTGGTGGGGGGTGGGGGGCGTGGGTGCTTTTTGGGCGTTTACATTAAGTAATACGATTTCAGTGAGACTAAACATGTTATAATGTGATTCCTAGGTTACCTCAAATTCCTGACCTGAAACATGAAGTCAACTTAATCAATCCAGTACTTGAAAATGAAGGCATGGAAATTGCTATTGACATTTCCTTTTCTTATAGGCAAAGAGTTAAAAGCAGAGAAAGAAAATTTTAATCACGTACAAGTGACAATATCAACAGAATTCAGAATAGTGATCACCTTTTGGCAAGGAACAGAAGTAATATTGGGACAAGCAATATTGACTGGGAAGGGTCATCACAAAAGAACTTTCTGGATTAGAAACAATGCTCTGTATCTCAAACTGGGTAGCAGTTCCAAAGTGTAAACAGGCAAAAATTCAATGTGTTCCACACTTTGATTTATGCATTTTATTGTATGTGAACCATACCTCAATTTAAAAGTAAAAGCATCAAATACAAGTAAGTTACTGCAACCAGAAATTAAGGATAAGAATTATGAAATTAGAATATGTTAGGAAAAAAAATGAACCTTTCCAAGATCTAGCATAGCACTGTACACAGAATAGATAGCTAAACAAGTATTTACTGTAAAAATTTAGTAAAAATATACCAAGTGGTTTGGAAGATCCCTTCTGAACTAATCAGAACTTCTAATGTGACTATTTTTCTGAATATTCTAAGTACAGCCTCAGTCTATAAAACAGCCTCCAAAAGATGGAAACTAAAGGCCTAGAAAAGCTATGCCTCAAAACACAAAGAAAATACACTTGTCTCAACTCTGACTACACATTTAAGGAATCTCCTTATCTAAGGAAGGCAGTCCATTCTCAACATTTTGCAGCCACTGACAGTACAAATCTATCTTTGGTCTTCTAGTTACAAGCAGGAAACAAAACTTAATACTCAGTAAAGTAAAAAAAAAAAAAACCTACATGATGATGTTCTGTCTTCTGAATAGCATTCTATCTGTACAGTAATTTGGTAGCTATGGAGACCCAAAGCAACCTGCAGTTTTCAAACATAGATCATAGCACATGGGTGATATTATCAAAAGATGAGGTTTAACGATCAAGAAAGGCTGTCTGCTGGGTAAACCTGGCCAGACAATGTTAGAGGCCCTACGTCAAGAACCCAAAGGTTCCCACACTGAGTCTCAACTTCCATTTTCAGCTAAACAAAGTAATAAGACTAATTTTCCTTTAGGATGTAAATACTTCTATCTACTCTACCTAGGTTCCTACTTAAACAAAATTCAATGACTGAAACGAAACTGGAAGGTCTTCGCCACTAAATAATCTGTTTCTAATCCTGGGTGACAATAATTCCAAATGCATCATTTTAAGTGAATTCAAAAACCATTTTTAAATTATTAAAAAAATAAAACTATCACATGCTGAATGGGAATCACATTGATTGTTATTCTATCTTGACCTTGATAAGGCACTGTGGTAATTTCAGAAATGGGACGCTTGTAGGTAAAACAACAAAAATAATCCACCCTTTAAAATAGCCAATCAAGAAACAGAAGACTTGCGAAGTATCAGCTCTCTTGAAATACTGCTATTCTGGAATAAATAATAACACTGATTACCCAAAATCAGAAAGGAGAGACTGAATTATATATTCATAAGAAATGTGTTTCTTAAATTCCTGCCCTAACCCTCTCTCCCCACAAAGCCAGTGTCTTGCCAATGTTTAAAGTCCTAGGTCAGCAGGTTGAGTCTTTATAAATTCTGAACTGTCACCTTTGCTTATGGATAATGACAAAATATTCTGCAGAGCCTGTATAACTGCGTTGACAAGTTATACTATTCTACATCCAACATTAAATAATTCACGTTACTTAGGGCTGGTCATCATTTTTCAAATACCCATTTTAGCTGTTCACAAGTGCCATCCAGCCCAGCCCCTTCTGCGGGGCCTGCTCTGCACCAAAGCAATTTCATTGTATAAGTTTTAAGACAGATATGCTGCTGCTGGACTGTGGCACTAGCCAGCATATCAAAATTGAAGCCATTGTGTAAAAAAAAAAAAATCCATTAAAAAAAAAAGCTTAACCTTTATTCTTTGTATCTACATATAATGTCTGCCCCTATGTTTCTGTAAAAATATGGGAAGAAACTATATAATGACACCTCTTTCTCCTTTTAGATTAAAAAATGTAAGCCTTTTTTTCTTTCTTAATAAACACTAACATCTCAGATCCTCACAGTATCTATTTTAGGGTTTAAGGGTCATTATAGAACCACAATAGATCAGTGACAGACTTGATCCCACCAATTAACACGTTCTGGGGAGGCTGCCTAGATTCCTGTCTTCTTCCCTCCCTCTTGGAGGCCTGATTTTGACCACACTGACATCCCTGGCCTTAAGGATGAATAACCCAGTGAAGGGGAAGTCCTTTTCCTGAGACCAATTTATTTGTAATTAGAGTCAAAATACAAAGGCTGGTAATAACCTACGGCAAAGTGATATGAACTCCAAGCCAATGAAACCATGACAGCAAGCAGATTTCTAAATAGCAAAGTGAGATCCATTTACTTACATGAAGATTCAGTGCCAAACATGGCTGGCTCCAGAGGCTGCTTTTAAAAAATTAGAAGAATGGAGGAAAGAAGGAAGGAAGAAAAAAATCGAGGACAGTGTACGTGTGAGAGTGGAGAGATGAGCTGCTACACAGCAGAGGTCATGAAGACAGACAATGCAGTCCAAGCTGTGTCCAGCTGCCAGATTCTCCTCTTACAAGCTTCAGTGTTCTCCCGTGTGATTGAAAAGCAAGGTCTCCTACAGCACCAAAAATCGAAGAGCTCCTTTTGAAAATCCAATAGGGAAAGGCAGGCCGACGTGGCTCTTCTGGGATGCAGGGAGGCAGGACTAGGTAGCAGCGGGGGCAAGACTGGGAGCAGCAGCAACAGCGGATACTGCAATCCCCAGCCCAGTTATAGCAGTAAGACAATAGCAGGGCTTATGCATACACTGGTGACGTCAGAGACACTGCACAGACCGACTGCGCTGCTTGAGCCAGAGGCTCCAGGGGCTTCAGGGGAGCAGGCAATTCAAAGGGGAATTCCTTTGTCACAAAATGCCCAAGACCAAGAGCCACATACATATTCACATATATATTCATTCTCCTGACAAGATCTTCATCCTGAGATACTAGGCACTAAAAGAGACCTCAAAGAAATTTAAATATTGGCTTTATAGCAACCAACCACAAAGATATGCAAATTAGGGTTCTTGAGTTTATGCAGCAAGTAGAACTTTTCAAAGGAATTAAGAATATGAGAAATGAGAAAAATAACCTACCATTTAAAATAACTCCAGAGTTCATTGCTTTTTCAGTAGGCTTGGGTAGACTGACAGATCAGGGATTGTACACTCAATCACAAGTATGTGAAAATATGTACACTATTCCACACATATCCTGGCATATAAATTCACAAGCAAATATAAAACAACACTATAAGGGCTTAAAACACTGTTTGACATCCAGCGAGCACTCAAATGTTAATGAATACATTATTAGCTATTTTACAACTATTATGCAAATGTGAAAACCACTACTCCAGGAATATGTGTACATACACATATGTTTCCTATCCTATTTTTTTGCTTTATTTTTATTTTGTCTTATGAGAATTCCTGTCATTTTTCCAGGGTAACTTAGTAATGTTAATGCTGTGTACACACACCTGTGTACACCTGTGTGCAAGTAGGCATATATGATCGACAATCATATTTCTTTTCCACCCACCAAAACAAAGAAGATATTATTATTTTGTCTCCTGATTCATTACCTGCATTACCCTCTTAGAAATCTACTTTTTTCTAAAATCTATAAGTGCACGGACTTTTATTAGAATATCTATCCAACACAAGCAAAGAAAGTTTGTTTCAATATTTTAAAAATATTGAAATGCACAAAAATGTGTAGGTGTTTTTCAATAATCCCATTGTTAAAGTTATATAAAACAAGAAGTTCAAAAGCTCAAGTTTCTTTTCCATTCATTCATCTAAGGTATATACTTTTTCTAATACTTTCTAAAGTTTATAGGCATGTCTTTACATAACACAGCTTTTAAACGCTAAATTCTTATATGGTTGTGGAACTGCAAATTACCATCTAAAAACATCACTAATAGTTCTTCTAGTCAGTATATGTACATCCACCTCATCTTTAAATGGTTACATAATGGTCCATCATATGGATGTGCATAAAGGTAATTTGACCTTCATCTTACCGAAAATGTTAAACCATTATGGAGAAATTGCAATGATGCTACATAAGAACAAATGTTTTATTGTAGGTAAGATAATAATGGGGACTTCCCTGGTGGCTCAGACGGAAAAGCGTCTGTCTACAATGTGAGAGACCTGGGTTCGATCCCTGGGTTGGGAAGATTCCCTAGAGAAGGAAATGGCACCCCACTCCAGTACTCTTGCCTGGAAAATCCCATGGATGGAGGAGCCTGGTGGGCTGCAGTCCAGTCCATGGGGTCGCTGAGAGTTGGACGCGACTCAGTGACTTCACTTTCACTTTTCACTTTCGTGCATTGGAGAAGGAAATGGCAACCCACTCCAGTGTTCTTGCCTGGAGAATCCCAGGGACGGGGGAGCCTGGTGGGCTGCTGTCTATGCGGTCGCATAGAGTTGGACATGACTGAAGCAACTTAGCAGCAGATGGTAAAGAATCTGTCTGCAGTGCCAGAGACTTGGGTTCAATCCCTGGGTTAGGAAGATCCCCTGAAGAAGGGCAAGGCAATCGACTCCAATATTCTTGCCTGGAGAATTCCATGGACAGAGGAGCCTGGTGGGCTACAATCCATGGGGTCACAAAAAGTCAGACACGACTGAGCAACTAACACGTTAACATTAACAAAGATAATAATAAGGGCTTCCCTGGTAGCTCAGTGGTAAAGAATCCTCCTGCAATGCAGGGAATGCTGAAGATGTGGATTTGATCCCTGAGTTGGGAAGATCCCCTGGGGGAGGGCATGGCAACCCGCTCCAGTATTCTTGCCTGGAGGATCCCACGGACAGAGGAGCCTGGCGGGCTACAGTCCATAGGGTCACAAAGAGTCAGACACATATGAAGTGACGGAACAAACACACACACAAGATAATAATAACCAATTTTTACTAAAAATTGTTTATTACTAAAATTTTTATTACTAAAATTACTCTGTACCAGGTATTATTTTGAAAACTTCACATATATCAGCTTACTTAATCTTTGTAACAATCCTACAAGACAGATACCATTATTATTCACATTTGATAGATGGTGGTCATGCAGGTTACTAAATGATAAGCTGGGATTCAAACCCAGGCACTCTGGTTTCCACACGTATGCTCGTAACTACTCATCTATAATGTCTCTTGAAAAAAAAATTACCAAAATTATATTTTAAGAATTCAACTAAAATGAAAGGAAAATACAAATCAATAAAAAATATGGAGAAGAAAGTTCTTAAAAGAAAAAGGTCACCAAAAACACTAAAAATGAGAGAAAATTGCAAAAATTAAGAAAAATGCATCCCTCCCAAATAAGCAGTCCAGGTTAACAACCAGTGGAAAACACAGGTATACCTCAAAGATACTGTAGGCTCTGTTCCAGACCACCACAGTAAAGTAAGTCACACAACTTTCTGGTGTTCCAGTGTATACAAAAGTTATGTTTACACTGTACTATAGTCTATTAAGTGTGCCACAGCATTATGTCTAAAAAAATGTTAATTTTAAAATACTTTAATTGCTAAAAAATACTGACCATCACCTGAGCCTTCAGTGAGTTGCAGTAATAACATCAAAGATCACTGATTACGGGTCACCATTGTAACAAATGTCACACTGAAAAAGTTTGAAAAATGTGTGAGATGAAAGTGTGTGAAAATGAAAAATGAAAAGTTTGTGAGAATTACCAAAATGTGAGAGAGAGACAGAGTGGGCAAATCTGTTGGAAAAAATGGTGCTGACAGACTTGCTTGATGCAGGGTTCCCCAAAACTTGCAATTTGTAAAAGGATGCAATTTCTGCAAAGAGCAATAAAAGGAAGCTCAAGAAGAAGAGGTATGCCTGTATCAATAATGGTGCTGATATATATAGCTGTAGGAAGTAGGAAAGGGCAATATACTTCAAAAGGGCTAAAACCAGAATATTATCTTACATGAGATCTGTTTTAAATTGTATACCAGATGTTGCACATGAATAGTCACACAAAAGAGGGTGGATGTGGCCAAAAGAAAGGCAAAAGGAAAAGTAGAATAAGCAAAGGATCCGTGGATAACAGATAATAGTTATTCCTCCATATGAACCAGTTCCACATGTGTGGATTCAACCAACAATGGATCAAAACATTCAGGAAAAAATATTACAGCAAGTTCCAAAAGCAAAATTTGAACTTGACACAAGTTTTTTTGTGTCAAAAATGCTATTTTTGACATGGCATTTGCATTGCATTTACATTGTACTTACAACTTACATAGCATTTATCTCATATTAGGTATTATAAGTAATCTTGAGATGATTCAAAATGTGCAGAGGGGATGTGTGTAGGTTATAAGCAAACACTACACAATTTTTATATAAGGTATTTAAGCATCTGCAGATTTGGGGTTGGGGGTAGTCTGAAACCATCCCCTGCAGATACTGAGTGACAAATGTACTTTCCATAGTCTATATACAACAACTTCTTGCCAACTCACTCATGTAGCCCCTCTCTTCAGTTCATACATGAAGATGTCTATATGCATATGTAAATACATTTTCTGAGTGCCTATATTTATTTCCTGGCACAGACTTCTAACAGTAAGTTAAAGGCTGCATTATTTTTCAAGACATCTACTTTTTAGATAACTATAGCAGGATCAGGCTTCCCTAGGGCTCAGTTGGTAAAGAATCGGCCTGCAATGTGGGAGACCTGGATTCAATCCCTGGGTTGGGAAGATCCCCTGGAGGTGGGCATGGCAACCCACTCCAGTATTCTTGCCTAGAGAATCCCCATGAGGAGCCTGGCGGGCTACAGTCCATGGGGTCGAAAAGAGTTGGACACGACTGAGCAACTAAGCACAGCATAACAGGATCAGTATGTTAAAAAAAATATTAGGTCTCACTTGCTGCATAACTGGACACATGACAGCCTCTAATTCCTATTAAGGTCTCTATAATCTTCAGATGTCAGAGGTATTTCTAAACACCTCTGGAAGGTTGGAATCCATATGGCTGAAGACTCATCTTTGAAAATACAGATTTTGAAACTTTAGTTTGCTCCCATTCTCTCCTCTGGGCAGCTAGCACGAGCTCAGAGAATGAAGACAAATTTTAATATGCTACCTAAGGAAAATGTAAAGAAAGGAAATGAAGGAAGAATAAAACTGACTAATGTCCTCCACACTCCTTCATAAAATCACATAATATACTCTAAAACCAAAGTGATCTGTGGATTATCAATTATGTACAATTATGCCTGCCTGTGACCTTGCCTGCCTGCCACCCTGCCCTTCTATTAGTAAAGTAAGTACTGTTAATTTCAGGATAAAATTAGTAATGAAAGAAGAGATCAACATTCAAAATAATTTAGTGGTCAAATAATTATTGTTAAACTAGAATGTTGTGAGAAAAACAATAGTAAAATATTAAAGCAAGTCAATAGTAATTTTTAGAAGAACCCCGATTCATAAATCAACTCAACAACTATTTCCTGAAAGCCTACTGTTCTTGTACTCTAAGGGTACAGCCATTAACAAACTCCCTCCTCTATGGAGCTATATTCCAGAGGGTGAGGCAGACAAACAAATATGTAATGCATTCAGTGGGGGTATATGTTATAAAGAAAGATAAGAGGAATTAGAGGATGAAGACTGATTGAATGGGAGGGTTATTTTAAGTAAAACTGTCAAGTAACGTCATCCTAAAAAGATGACTTCAACAGAGACCTGAAAAACTGAGAAGAAACCACATGGGTAACGTGGAAACTACATGGGGAAAGAACTTTCCAGAAAAACAAAATAAATCTATTCTTAAATAATTAAGACTCAATTTTCTATTGGAAGATAACCCCTCTAGTGCTATGATGCTGTCATTAGTATTAATACAAAAGTGGTTGTGCTGAACTATGCTGACAGCAAAATAAATTCTATTTTCAAATGCAAAAGAATTCACTCTCCCATGAGCTGAAAACATGTGTTCTTCTCATCAAAGTTTAATATACCAAATATACCTATTTTTGCAAATATGGAAATATTTTTTAAAAATCACCATAGAAGACAACACTCAAAATAGCTTCCCACCACATCAGACAACTAATTTAATTAATTTAATTATCTCTATTAATTTGGTAAGAATTTAAACCTCATTTTCTCTTAAGAGTATATACAGCAATTTTAAAAGTGTCATATCTGGAGTTCCTCTGGAGCTGTATCCTTTGTTCACATTAAAGTTTTATTTTCTTAGTATTCCTCTTGATGTTTATTTAGCATGTTAAAAGTTGTGTCTTTTAAAATACCATCTATGAAAAAAAATACCATATATGGGTTATTGCTTAAAAACAACAGAGAAGTGTTTTAATGACAATATATAAACTACAGAAAAACTGTAAAAATCAGTGATTCTGTCCTTTGGGGAAAAAATTGTACAAATTTATAATTAAAAATACATGTATAGTAAAGCTCCCTGGTAGGACTTCAGAAATTTTATTTCTTTGCCTATAAAATGTATTCCTTCCTTCTTCAACATAGAAACAGACATAGAGCCTTCTAACATACATGTAAGCCTTCTAACAAATAAGTATATTCTATTTCAGAGTTCTGGCACAAAATTCTGGTACACTAAAATCAAAAGGAAAAAAATCCAAAATCCAGAGAGAGAGAGAGATACTATTATTATATCTGCTTTAAAGAACTCTAAAATAGGAAATATGGATTTATAAAAAAAATGTATTTGAGTATTTAGAATTAATTACTTCTAAATGTTTCAGCTTCAAAAAATATTCACCACAAAAGTCCTTTACATAGCAAGTGCCTAAAATTTGCATTTTATTAACAATTTCACAATAATTTGATTTTCACCATAATTAGCTATCTTGCTAAAGATCTATCCATAGAGCAAAAGGGATCATTTATAAAGAACATGTAAGAGCTTAATTTAAATGCACACTAGAATTTTGTCATTATTTGGGGTATGGAAAAGAGGTCTCTGCCATGGTAGAAAAATCTTCTTAAAAGTTTTTGTTGTTTAGTTTATAAGGAATATGTCAGAAAAGTGTCACCATAACCCAAAAGTTCAAATTTAGGGAAATATAATTTTGAACTAGTTGCACAAATTTTGAGCAAAGATCCATGCCCTTATCTCCTATTACCACCTCACCTCTCAACCCCGCTTTCACCCCATCCAATCTAAGGGAATCCCCTACTTACTCATCAAGAGTTAACTTAATCTTAACCACCCACAGTTAACTTAATCTTAACTTTACTCTTGTACCAACTTACCACTCAGTGAAACTAGAAACTAAGAACAAGGTTAACCAGTTTAAAAAAAGAAGAGGCTAGTTACACTCAGAAATTTAGGTTAAAAACTGAAATTCTCCAATTCACTTCACTATGTCAACTCTATCTAAAAGATGGAGCCATGCACATGTACAAAACCACCACCACAATGTCAAACATGTGTATATTTTATTCTCTCTGTGGCATAGTCTGAACTCAGATGTTTGTACTCCAAAGCTTCTTGACCAGAGGATAAAATGTGAATTAAATATAAGTTGCTGTTTATTTTAAGTCTGTTTGTGTATGGCTCAAACTAAAATACAAGAAACAACAAGCATATGTCTGACAAATTCCCTTAAGTATATATGTATGCTAAATTAATCATGATTTGTATACAACAAAGTAATACATACAACAGGAGTAAACTCATGCATAATAATTTTTTAAATACCTTCATTTACAAACATAGCCAGTGTAATTTTAAAATAATTCAAAATAGTATATTTTAAGTAATTCTACATGGCTGGAA
This sequence comes from Oryx dammah, assembly GCF_014754425.2. Lineage (NCBI taxonomy): Eukaryota > Metazoa > Chordata > Mammalia > Artiodactyla > Bovidae > Oryx > Oryx dammah. The sequence goes on from NW_024070202.1 coordinate 51,722,526, forward strand.
AATATTTTAAATTTAATTTTACCTGTATAATCCATAGAGAAGCAGTAGGCAGGGAACCGGGTATTTTCCAAAGTAAAACTCTATCAGACTCAAAATGAAACAGCTCCCTGGACAGGCAAACCGCTCTGGGGACAGCCTCCTGCCATGTGACATTGAGCACACACACACTTCTGCTTATCTCTATTCAAGTTGCAACGGTCATGGCTCTGCTCTCCTTTGCCTGTTTTTTTAGTCATCCTTAGAAAAGTCTTTCTTAGAAGAGAAGTATTATTTCTTCCCATTTCATTCTGTATTATTAGTTTAAAACTAGGGGAAAAATAAATTTTTTTCTTTCTCTGAGTGAAAAGAACTCTAAATATGGATACTTCATCCTAGTACTCAACATTACCAAGCAGCATAACCTGAAAAGAGTCAGCAACCAAAGTTTTAGGAAAAACCGTCTTTTGTCATTATGCTCATTCCTTTGATAGTATGCACATGTGATCTACTTGAAACACATTTGATTTGTAAACAAACCTAATACAGGTGATGAAAGAACAATCCTTTAGAGCATATCTAAAACCTTTAACTCATTTATCTGAGTCCTGAAACAGACATCAGATGAAAAGGACATATGGTCATTCCTATAACAGACTGTATCTGATATAATCTTTTATGTCACATTGCCACATGCACTGAGCCATCTTTTCCTTCATTACCAATTGTTTTCATCCTGAATACGTCCTGGCTAAAGAAACCTTAAGAATGGTTACCTCATCTTGACACAACAATTCTTTAGACCTTGCACAGACACAAGATACAAATTTTTAAATTTTTTATCAGCTGTCTTTTTTTTTCAGCAACCTGAATGGTTGGATAATTTCCAGTTTATAAATATAGCAATACTCTCCCAGATTGCAACTACTTTGAGAAAGAAAAGTATTGATGTTTTGAGTGGTTTTATTGGAGTAGTGGGATATTTTGCCACTTCTCTTTCCATGGAATAGGTTTCTCCATGAGATAATTACAAAGTTGACAATACTAAACAATATGATTCTAATCTTCAATATAACATCAGAAGTATAAACAGTACAGAAATTTAAACATTTTGAGCCCAACATCATCTATAATTCTATGAAATGAATGAGAAAGCATCATTACATTCAGCCATCTAGGCGATGCTTCATTACCATAAGCAGATCCTATTACACCACCATTCTGCTCACAGTCAAAAGCTGTTAATTCCCATCAACTTCACCTGTCACTGTTGCTAAGCAGCCCTGTCTTACTTCTGGGGCTTTAATTCTCTTTATCTCAATCTAGGGTACTGACTGGGGAGCTTTCCATGAGCCATAAAAATTTGATATACTTTTTTCCTGGTAATTAAAATGTGCAAGTGGATAAAACATTATGATTGTTTTAAAATGGTAAGCTAAAAATTCCTAATAATAGCTGTCTTAATTTCCACACAACTTATAAGTATGTGGAAATACTGATAGCCATTATCAGATGTCACAAGAAATGATGTTTTGAGCGTTTCACAACTTAGTGCTATCAGCATGGATTTGAGCACCATCATTTTAAGAATGATTGTTTTATTTTTATCCTTTATATTTTATAACTCTTAAATCACAGATATTTTAAGGAAATGCATTTTATTCACAAATAAGAACATAATGAAAAATCCAAATGAGAAAGTAAAAGACAGATAGATGGGTAGATGGCTCTAAAACCTACCGTCCACAATTAAGTAATTCACCACACCTCAGAACGCCAGCAGAGTGGTTAAGAGCCAGGCTTTGTGTCAGACAGACAATCTTAAGCAAGTTTTTAAATCCCTCTGATCTCAACTAAGTGACAAAGGGCCTAGATCAACATCTGGTTTGTGACAGCTAGTATGTAAACACCACTTAATGTGGTCCAGGCATTGTTCTAAATCATGCATTAATAACTTACCTAACCCATACGATAACCCTGTGAGGTATTATCCTCATGTTATAGGTGAGGAAACTGAGGTGTGGAGGGTATGTAACTTGACTGAGGCCACACACCCTACATAACAAAGCCAGGATTCAACCCAAGTAGCCTCACTTAGATTTCTTGTGCTTAGCCACCTCCACAGATAGATGATCAATAAATGGAAGCAGAACAAGAAAGATCATTTCCAAAAACTAGGTTCATTCTTTCCAATAAAACCAGTCCTGTAGTTTGCCAAATATTTTAGTTCAGAGTTCATAAAAACTCTCTTTTTATAGTCTATGTTCAATCCCAATACACAGAAAAATTAAACAGATAAGCAGGATGAAAGGGATAATGTCTAAAGTCATTGTGATAGCTTAAAATGAGAGTTGCACTAGCCAGTTAAGCAGAAATAAGTACTCAAGTGCAGAAAGTTATAACCGTAAAAGGACTTGTACTGTGTACTACCCCACTCTCCTAGCAACCACTAAGTCCCTCCTTCCCCTCTCTACTTTTCAGTTTCCAAATGTCACAGAAGATATGACTTATCTGGCCTCCAAAGAGGCTGAGTAGTTTCCTCTGACTGTAACTTCAAAGCTTACTCAGGAGGACAGCACCTTCAGGTAGATCCCCCTGCCTTCCTCCCCAAGAGTTTTCTCTAGCCTCATCTCACCCTCAACAAAGGAGACTCACTAGTATGCCTAGATGCACTCCTCAGACACAGAAACAATTACATCACAGTCCTCCCCAAAACACACTTACAAGTCATGGGAGTCACAGGTTCTTTGCAAGTCATTTGTTCCCAGTCTACAGCCGAGGGACAAATGTCCTAAGTGCAACTGCCTGACTCAGGAACTGCCCACACTGCATCCCCGAACCCCATCCCAGATTCAGGCTATAATCTATCCATTCATGGTCCAAGCCGGAAAAAGTAAAATTACTGAACCAGACCTGCTGAATCAACACTGCTACTCATTACCTCTCTGGTTTGGAAAAGTTCTGGAATACTGAGGAGGTTGAACTGAATGATCGCTAAAACCCTGTTCAACTCTAACGATACAGGATTCTACTTTAAGCCAATTATAGCTGGATGAGAAAACTGAAGTGATTTCCAGCAGAGAGCTCTTCCTTTTCCTCCAGCCCACGTCACCCCTCCTCCACTGTGCTAGGGTGTTGGGAACAGCCCCACCTCAAGGGTGGGAAACCAGCGACCCAGCAAGTATTGTCGAAATCTAGTGCATTTACCTTGAATGTCTAATTTCTCCAAAGGTTCAGACACTATTCCTCTCTGCTGCTGCTGCTGCTGCTGCTGCTGCTGCTGCTAAGTCGCTTCAGTCGTGTCCGACTCTGTGCAACCCCACAGACGGTAGCCCACCAGGTTCCCCCGTCCCTGGGATTCTCCAGGCAAGAACACTGGAGTGGGTTGCCATTTCCTTCTCCAATGCATGAAAGTGAAAAGTGAAAGACTAGACAAGCCCTAGCAACTCAGCATAGGGGTGAGGAGACAAATACAAACATTCACGAAAGACAACAGAAACAACTGGTTGGAGGCCCTCCTTACTGGTGAGTTCATGGTCTGGTGGATCATACCTCTTAGGACAACAAGGTCTGGGTACCAGCAATAAAGCTTCTGAACGTGATCCCTCCTTCCAAAACACAACTGAGACAGACTGGACAGGGATTGCCAAGAGTTCTACAAATGACAGCTCAGGGCTGGAACACAGATCTCCTCGCTTTCCTCGTCATGGCTTTCCTATCTGGAATAGTTCCTTGTATGTGAGCCCATAGCCCTTCACCTCCTTAGAAAAAGAGAATGAACAGAGCTCCCACTTTACACTTTCCTCTTAAACCTGAATACCATTTACCATAATTGTACCATAATATCTTACATCATATTTCCAACCGATAGAATAACTTACTTTATCGCACATTTTAAAACCCCATGCCCAGGGTTGGATTATAAATGCTCACTCTGTTATCCCAGAAATGAAAAGATGGAGTTTTCCCTCCTGTCTCTATTCTCATCCTCCTCACCAAGTCACTTAAGTGAAAATGCCTTAATGGTATGCTTCATCCAAATTTCCATTTACTCTAAGGGAGAACAAAGGTTACCTAAGAAGTCACTGCTTATCCATGCTTCCTACCAACACATTACAGCCTGCATCAGCCTCAGTATCTCCTTTTCATGTCCTGTCATCCTTCACTGCTTACAGGTCTACATGATTATCACATGGTCCCTCCCATATGTGAGAAGACTCCACTGCAAAAAGGGTTCTCTGACTAAAGAAAATTCTAACAGCGTTAGCCCATCTCCTTGCATGAGTGTGCCCACCACACTTCAGAATGTTTAATAAACTAAGACACAGCAGCATCAAGTACCAACCAGATAACAAAACAGGACAGGAACTGTTCAACTCAACACCATGGACCAAGACCAGTGCTATATATTCTTCAAGAAAGTTAACAATCATCCTCACCAAGCACAAAAGCACAATTATGACCAAAGGCAAGGTGAAACCTGACAGAAGATCTACTTTACCCAACTCCAAACCCTGAGATAGGGATTATTTCTAGATAGACAACTTCTCTGCTATATTTGAAAAGAATAAGGTCAACGGTGGCAGGATCCAAAGCTCTCAGTAGTGGCAAAACTCAGACCTCTTATGAAGTAGGAGGGTCACTCCCTGCTTTCATAAGCTCCAAAAACAGTGATATCAAGTAACCACAGCTGGAGAGAGGGGGAAAATAACTTTATAAGAGGTGGAATACCACTGATGTTTTTATTTTATCAGAACAGTATTGTAAAAAGAGACATCAGTTTAAATGTTTAAAGTTAACCAGTGAGAAATCCATCAACTAACCCTGTCACAGAGTTAAGAGTCATGAGAAACATAACTAATATTATTAAAATGCCTGGTAAAGGCGGGGGGATGCAGGGTGAAAATAAATGGCTGGTAAAAACATGAAAGATTAAGATCTTCCCATGAATATGGATCTAACAATAACTGCATTTATTCATTTTACACTTTGAGGATCATTTTATATATGCTTGAATCAAAGCTCTAGTGGAAAGATCACAAGCAAATCCAGGTTTCTACAACAAACAGAGAGGTGCCCAAGCCAAGCATACCCTTCTGTAAAAAGCTTCTTTAGAAAAACCACAGACCTGTGTGGTTTCAGTCTGTTTACCTGGCTGGCAAAAGGAACCGCTGGAAAATAAGCAAAGGAAGTCATGAAAAATAGTCACGAATGGATTATTGTGGGTTGTCCCAGAGACAAAAAAAAAAAAACAACAGTGGAGAATCCTTCAAGAAATGTGGCAGTATTCAGCCTAGAGTTTTTGGTAAGCAAAGAAAGTCACAAATTTCCATATGTACTCCAGAACATAAACTAACCTTGATGTTTTAACAGGAGCCAGCACTCTTTCTACAAAGAACCAAACAAAAATATTTTAGATTCCATGGGACAGTCCAGTCTCTCACAGCTACTCAATTCTGTCATTTTAGTGCAGAAGTAACCATAGTTCAGTTCAATTCAGTCACTCAGTTGTGTCTGACTCTTTGTGACCCCGTGAATCACAGCATGCCAGGCCTCCCTGTCCATCACCAACTCCCGGAGTTTACCCAAACTCATGTCCATTGAGTTGGTGATGCCATCCAGGCATCTCATCCTCTGTCGTCCCCTTCTCCTTCTGCCCTCAATCCCTCCCAGCATCAGGGTCTTTTCCAATGAGTCAACTCTTTGCATGAGGTGGCCAAAGTATTGGAGTTTCAGCTTCAGCATCAGTCCTTCCAATGAACACCCAGGACTGATCTCCTTTAGGATGGACTGGTTGGATCTCCTTGCAGTCCAAGGGACTCTCAAGAGTCTTCTCCAATACCACAGTTCAAAAGCATCAATTCTTTGGTGCTCAGCTTTCTTCACAGTCCAAATCTCACATCCATATATGACCACTGGAAAAACCATAGTCTTGACTAGACGGACCTTTGTTAGCAAAGTAATGTCTCTGCTTTTTAATATGCTATCTAGGTTGGTCATAACTTTCCTTCCAAGGAGTAAGCATCTTTTAATTTCATGGCTGCAATCACCATCCGCCGTGATTTGGGAGCCCCAAAAAATAAAGTCTGACACTGTTTCCACTGTTTCCCCATCTATTTGCCATGAAGTGATGGGACCAGATGCCATGATCTTCGTTTTCTGAATGTTGAGCTTTAAGCCAACTTTTTCACTCTCCTCTTTCACTTTCATCAAGAGGCTTTTTAGCTCCTCTTCACTTTCTGCCATAGGGTGGTGTCATCTGCATATCTGAGGTTATTATATTTCTGCCAGCATTCTTGATTCCAGCTTGTGCTTCATCTAGCCCAGCGTTTCTCATGATGTACTCTGCATATAAGTTAAATGAGCAGGGTGACAATATACAGCCTTGACGTACTTCTTTTCCTATTTGGAACCAGTCTGTTGTTCCATGTCTAGTTTTAACTGTTGCTTCCTGACCTGCATACAGGTTTCTCAAGAGGCAGGTCAGGTGGTCTGGTATTCCCATCTCTTTCAGAATTTTCCACAGTTTATTGTGTTCCACTCACTCAAAGGCTTTGCAATAAAGCAGAAATAGATGTTTTTCTGGAACTCTCTTGCTTTTTCGATGATCCAGCGGATATTGGCAATTTGATCTCTGGTTCCTCTGCCTTTTCTAAAACCAGCTTGAACATCTGGAAGTTCATGGTTCATGTATTGCTGAAGCCTGGCTTCAGTCTTCTTGCCTTGAGAATCCCATGAAAAGTATGAAAAGGCAAAATGATAGGATACTGAAAGGGGAACTCCCTAGGTCAGTAGATGCCCAATATGCTACTGGAGATCAGTGGAGAAATAACTCCAGAAAGAATGAAGGGATGGAGCCAAATCAAAAACAATACCCCGTTGTGGATGTGACTGGTGATAGAAGCAAGGTCCGATGCTGTAAAGAGCAATATTGCATAGGAACCTGGAATGTTAGGTCCATGAATCAAGGCAAATTGGAAGTGGTCAAACTGGAGATGGCAAGAGTAAACATCGACATTCTAAGAATCAGCGAACTAAAATGGACTGGAATGGGTGAATTTAACTCAGATGACCATTACATCTACTACTGTGGGCAGGAATCCCTTAGAAGAAATGGAGTAGCCATCATGGTCAACAAAAGAGTCGGAAATGCAGTACTTGGATACAATCTCCAAAACAACAGAATGATCTCTGTTCATTTCCAAGACAAACCATTTAATATCACAGTAATCCAGGCCTATGCCCCAACCAATAATGCTGAAGAAGCTGAAGTTGAACAGTTCTATGAAGATCTACAAGACCTTTCAGAACTAACAACCAAAAAAGATGTCCTTTTCATTATAAGGGACTGGAATGCAAAAGTAGGAAGTCAAGAAACACCTGAAGTAATCATAAACAACACATAAATAAATGAGTATATGTACTGTATTCTGATAAAACTTTATTTACAAACTGTGGGGGAACTAAATTTTTTATAATTTTTATGTATCATGAAATGTTTTTCTTCTTTTTTCTTTAACCACTTAAAATACTTTTAAAAAATATTGTTAGCTTGAAGAAACAGGTGGCCCTTGGACTATAGTCTGCTGGCCCTGTTCTATAATCTTTACTATAGTTAATTTGACCTTTCTTTGAAAGAACTGATTTTCAGTTAGGTCTCTACCATTAACAAAATTCACAAAGGTAATGGATTTCATCAACAACAGCTTAATGGATCAGGGTGGGAAATTCAAGAAAACTTCTATTCCAATTCCCCTCATTTTAATGATATGAGCAACACCTAGTCTTGACAGCCCACACTACATGTTCACTGTCCAGCATGTTAGAATTAGTGATAAATGCTGAATTAACTTGTAAGAAGTCAACTACTTTCACAGTGTAACAAAAACATTTCCAACCCACGTTCATCTATAGCCCTCAAAAAATATATAAAAATGGAAATCATTAACACCTCTAAATCACCTCAATTATACTATAAGCCAGGAAACTTTGTACAAAGTACACTCAGAGAATAAAATACAAATAACAGCTAATTTGGTATGGAAAAAGCTGACCCCATTCACCAACAGTAGCTGAAAGAGAATTCTTGAGAAACAAGAAACTTAAATTTCAAGACTAAGTGCATATTCAACTACTTTGGGTAGCTATTTCACAACAACACCTCATTTTTATGAAATTAAGAAGTAGGTTTAGATTATTTTGGTACTTTTCTAGCTCTAAAATTTTTAGAGTTACATTAATTATTTACATTAATTATGTAATTATGTAATTACATAATTATTATATCTGATATACATTAATTATGATATCTGATGTAACTCCCTGAGAGTTTCAGCGATTTTCACTTTTCATTATCCTTCAGACAAGAAGCAGATAATTTTCTCTCTGCTCTTTTATTTCTGGCTTTTCAAAAGGCCACTGAAAATACACTTCTGATTAGAGTAGTTGCTGCCTCCTTAGAAATATCCATTCTTAACACAGATATAAATGATTTAAGAAAAAATGTAATGCAGTATAATACTTGGAAGATGCTTCCAGAGACACATATTTGTGTCTGCTGCAACTATAAAATCCAAGTTCCGTTAACAAAAGCACACATCAGGTCCTTTAGCTACCACAGAAATTTGTCTTTAAAACTGCTTCATTTTTCTACAGTAATCACATCCTTTATCTATACAAACCATGCTTCAACTGCCTCTAGAATCAAGCAAAACTGAATTCAGTCCCTGCCATTGCTATTTGTAAACTGAAAGGTACTCACTTACCTCAAGTCTTATTTTCCCCATCTGTGGAACAGGAACACCATTCTTGGTAGCAATGGAAATGATACATACACAATGGTATATAAATACTGATGTTCTTGAGAAGATACCTGCAATATGTTGTTAAGCTTAAAAAATAGGAATAATATGCTAATACTTTAGCTTTCTTTTTGAAAAGCATACAGTGAGAAAAAGGAAGGAAATTCTGACACATGCTACAATATGTATGAATCTTGAGGACATTATCTAACAACAAGCGAAATAAGTCAGTCATGGTAAGACATACTACTGCATCATTCCACTTACATGGGATATCTAAAGTAGATAAAGTCACAGAGAAAGAAAGTAGAAGGGTCACTGCAGAGGCTGGTAGAAGGGGAGAGGGGAATTGTAATGGACGTAGCACTTGCACTTCAGTGAGATAAGAAAAAGTTCTGAAGATTGGTTACACAACAGTGTGAATGTACTTAACACCACTGAACTGTACACTTAAAAACTAGTCAAGATGGTAAATTTAACATTATGTAAATTTTCCCACAATTTAAAATTTTCCGTAAAGTTTTAAATAAAATAAAATTTAAGACATTTTAAAAAAGCATACAATGGACTCCTTTGGCAGTATAACTACTGATGATTTTCACTTTCTACTTTATATGATTTGTCACTGCTGCAAAAGTAGAATGAGTTCACTATGGAAAACATTCAACCCAAGGGGAAAAAATGCATTTTCATTTCTATATGTAAAGTAAGCCTAAAAGCCTGAAAACTGTAAAAATCTAGCAGTTAAAGGTCCAATTAGTCTTTTTCTTTTTAATTGAAGTATAGTTGATTTACAATGTGGTGCGAGCTTCAGGTATACACCAAAGTGATTTGGTTTTTAATGTACATATATTCTTTTTCAAATTCTCATCCATTATAATTATTATGATAAAAGAAAATTACAGGCCAATATCACTGATGAACACAGAGGTAAAAATCCTCAACAATATACTAGCAAACTGAATCCAACAATACAGTAAAACGATCATACATCATGATCAAGTTTATTACATTTATCCCACAGATATAAGGATTTTTCAATATCCACGAATCAATCAAAATGATTGATTTGATATGGTGTAACAATGTGATATACTATATTAACAAGCTGAAGAATAAAAAACAAATGACCTTCTGAATAGGGGCAGAAAAAGCTTTTGATAAAATTCAACATCTATTTATGACTTAAAAACCTCCAAAAAGTGGGCAAAGAGGGAACATACCCTAAAATAATAAAGGCCATACAGGACAAACCCTCAGCTAACACACTCAATGGTGAAAAGCTGAAAACATTTCCTCTAAGATCAGGAACAAGACAAGGATGTCCATTATCAGCACTTTTATTCAACATAGTATTGGAAGTCTTAACCATCACAATCAGAAAAAGAAATAAAAGGAAACCCAATTGGAAAGGAAGAAGTAAAACTCACTATTTGCATATGGCATGATACTACATATAGAAAAATCCTAAAGATGCCACCAGAAAACTGCTAGAGCTTATCAATGAATTTGGCAAAGTTGCAGGATACAAAACAAATACACAGAAATCTGCTGTTTCCATATGCTAACGACTATCAGAAAGAGAATTTAAGGGCACACTCTCATTCACCATGGCATCAAAAAGAATAAAATACCTAGAAATAAACCTAACCAAGAAGGCAAGAGATCTCAGAAAACTGTGAGATGCTGAGGAAAGAAACTTAAGATGACACAAGCAGATGGAAAGATATACCATGTTCTTGTACTGGGAGAACCAATATGTTAAAATGACCATACTACCCAAGGCAATCCATAGATTCAAAGCAATCCTTATCAAACTACCAGTGGCATTTTTCACAAAGTAGAACAAAAAAATTTTCAACTTGTATAGAAACACCAAAGACTCCAAACAGCCAAAGTAATCTTGATAAAGAACAGAGCTGGAGAAACCACACTCTCTGACTTCGGATTATACTCAAAGCTACAGCAATCAAAACAGTATGGTACTGGCACATACACACACACACAACATACAGATCACTGGAACAAGATAGAAAGCTTAGATATAAACCCATGCTCTTATGACCAATCAATAAATGACAAAGGAGGCAAGAATATACAACGGAGAAAAGACAGTCTCTTCAATAAGTGGTGCTGAGAAAACTGGAAAGCTATGTGTAAAAGAATGAAAGTAAAACACTCTTTAATACCATATACAAAAATAAACTCAAAATTAATGACAGACCTAAATGTAAGACCGGTTACTCTAAAACTCCTAGAAGAAAACATAAGCAGAACACTCTTTGACATAAATCACAGCAAGATTTTTTTTATCTGTCTCCTAGAATTGTGGAAACAAAAGCAAAAATACATGAATGGGACTTAATTACAAGTTTTTGCACAGCACAGGAAATCATCAATAAAATGAAGAAAACCTACAGAATGGGAGAAAATATGTGCAAATGATGCAATTGACAAGGGTTTAATTTCTAAAATCCACAAACATCTTATATAGCTCTGTATCAAAAGAAATAACCCAATGAAAAAATGAGCAGAAGACCTAAACAGACATTTCTCCAAAGAAGACATACAGATGGCCAACAGGCACATGAAAAGATGTTCAGTATCAATTATTAGAGAACGGCAAACCAAAACTATAATGAGGTATCACCTTACACCAGTCATAATGGCCATCATTAAAAGTCTACAAAAAATAATTTCTGGAGAGGGTGTGGAGAAAAAGGAACTCTCCTACACTCTTGGTGGGAATGTAAACTGGTGCAGCCACTAAGGAGAACAACACAGAGGTTCCTTAAAAAACTTAAAATAGAGTTACCAAATGATCCAGCAATCCCATTTCTGGGCATATATCTGAAGAAAACTATAATTTGAAAAGATACATGTACCCCCATGTTTACAATACACTATACATGATAGCCAAGACGTGGAAGCAACCTAAATGCCCATCAGCAGATGAATAAATAAAGAAGATGTGAGATCTATCTATCTATCTGACTATTACTCAGCCATAAAAAGGGATGAAATAATCCCACTGCATCAACATGGATGGACCTAGAGATTATCAGATTAAGTGAAGTCAGACAGAAAAACAGAAATATTATATGATATTACTTATATGTGGAATTCTAAAAAATGATACAAGTGAATTTATTTACAAAACAGACATAGACTCACAGACATAGATAACAAACTTATGGTTACCAAAGGAGAAAGGGTGAAAGGGATAAATTAGGAGTTTGGGAGTAACAGATATACTATCATATACAAAACAAACAAAAGAATCTACTGTATAGCACAGGGAGCTATATTCAATGTTTTATAATAACCTATAAGGGAAAATAATCTGAAAAAGAATATATATAAGCACATGGAACTATATTCATCTAGTCGAAATACATTAAGATTAAATGCAGTCACCAGGAACTATACATATAATTAAAGTCAGAATGGCTGACTAAAAGAATGATAAAGGATTGGTGAAAATAAATATATTTGTATTATTAAATTTGGAGGGAAATACTTTAAATGGCATTTATTCAAAATTTATTTAAATTTTAAATTTGAATGAAACAGCACATAAAGAATAAAAAATTCATTCTTAACTCCCGTGCCTAGCAATGCTCAATGTCTACTTGAGTAAGTGGACAAACTTGAAATGACAGCAACTCCTTGAATCCTAGTAAATTTACACAGCATTCAGAATATATAATTTTATTACCCTGCTACCAACTGGTGGCAGCATCCCTAAAATACAAGGACAAAAAAATAGGAAAGGAATGAGTTCACTCTGAAACTTTAAAAGATGTAAATAAAAGGGTGACAGACTTGTAACAACTTTTCTCCTTTGAAAACTTTACTATTTCCAATAAAATATGGACTGTGCTGTGCTTAGTCGCTCAGTCATGTCCAACTCTTTACAATCCAAGGCTCCCCTGTCCATGGGGACTCTACAGGCAAGAATACTGGAGTGGGTTGCCATGCACTCCTCCAGGGGATCTTCCCAACACAGGGATTGAACCCAGGTCTCCTGCATTGCAGATGGATTCTTTATCCTCTGAGCCACTGCTGCTGCTGCTAAACCACTAGGGAAGCCCAAATATGGACACTGTCCTTTAAAAAGGCACTGTCCTTATTTTATTGGATGCTGCTATAAATAGCATCAACTCTGCTATAAATCAACTATGAAAAAGACATGAGTTGGAAAAATTACTTGGAGTTAGAGCCAGATCCAATTTTGAATTCTACTTTAGGTAACAATATACCTCAAGTTTTCTCAGATATGAAATGTATGAGCCTCTCAGCAATCTATTACCCATATTTCATATGCGAGACCATTCTGTAAATGGTAAAATGTCAGGAATTAGTATTATTTTTTCTTTTTTTTTAATGGCCAGGCTGTGCAACATACAGGATCTTAGTTATCTGACTAGGGATCAAATCTGTGTCCCCTGAATTGGGAAAACAGAGTTTTTGAACCACTGGACCACCAAGGAAGTCCTTTATTTATTATTATTAATTAAATTAGTTGTGTAAGCTCGCATGCTAAGTTGCTTCAGTCGTGTCCGACTGTTTGCGACCCTATAGACTGTAGTCCATCAGGCTCCTCAGTCCATGGGGATTCTCCAGGCAGGAGTATTGGAGTCCCTCTCCTCCAGGGGAGCTTCTGGACTCAGGGATCAAATCTGCATCTCTTGTATCTCCTACACTGGCAGGTGAGTTCTTAACCACTAGTGCCACCTGGGAACCATGTCTGAAACATTTCTATTTAAGATCTATGTATTTGTTCATATACCAGCTTTTTGAATACGTTAAATGCCTAAAGATTAAAAATATATATATATCTGTCTTTTGAATCATTCTTTACTTGGTACTCCATCTCCTTGATTCAACTTAGATTTTTTTCCCAGGATCTTTTTTTAGCAGAAACATGCCTTACATACTTTTCATGAATATAATTTATTTTTAAATTTATGTCTGGGAATTCAGCATACTGTATCTTAAAACAGTGCTTCATGTTAGTCATTGTTTCCACAGCCCATCAGCACTTAGGCAGGAAGTATAATATGCAAAGAAGGAACTGAATCTTATGGGATCTATCAGTAATGTTCTATAGCATTTTACAAAAATTTGATATACATAACTAATCATGAAAACTGGAAATGTTTTTATATTAATGATAACAATCAATGCAGAGACAGAGAGGAAAAACAAGGACTATGTATGACTCATCACCACAGGAGATAACTGAAGGTGAAGTAGATTGAAAACTGAGACTAGACTTAGAATCAACAGATTTTAGACTTTCCATTCTGAACAATGTTAAAATAATATTATATTTTATATTTATATAATATGAATTACTAACATAAAAAATCTGTCATCATAATGAATAACAGTGATCAACAAAATGGGAGAAATTATAAGCTATTTTGTCAATATTATAGTGTATCAACAAACACCTACTGCTTCAGTGAAATTAGATTCAAAAGAACTATGTTGTAGTATTTCATTGAGAATGTAGACTCTAGGAATGTGTGTATGTTTCTTTAAAACATATACACACTGAGGATAGATGGTATAACAATGAACAAAATACAAGTGTCAGTGAATTCCAGGCATTATACCATAGCAAAACACTTAAACATAGTCATGTTTCAAAAATATCTGAGGAAATTAAATATATATTAGGTTCCTACAACTACTTACCTAAAATATTCCTAATTATACTTGAAGAGATGGGAATACCAGACCACCTAACCTGCCTTTTGAGAAATCTGTATGCAGGTCAGGAAGCAAGTTAGAACTGGACATGGAACAACAGACTGGTTCCAAATAGGAAAAGGAGTACGTCAAGGCTGTATATTGTCACCCTGCTTATTTAACTTATATGCAGAGTACCTCATGAGAAACGCTGGGCTGGAAGAAACACAAGCTGGAATCAAGACTGCCGGGAGAAATATCAATAACCTCAGATATGCAGGTGACACCACCCTTATGGCAGAAAGTGAAGAGGAACTAAAAAGCCTCTTGATGAAAGTGAAAGAGGAGAGTGAAAAAGTTGGCTTAAAGCTCAACATTCAGAAAACGAAGATCATGGCATCCGGTCCCATCACTTCATGGGAAATAGATGGGGAAACAGTAGAAACAGTGTCAGACTTTATCTTTTTGGGGCTCCAAAATCACTGCAGATGGTGACGGCAGCCATGAAATTAAAAGACGCTTACTCCTTGGAAGAAAAGTTATGACCAACCTAGATAGCATATTCAAAAGCAGAGACATTACTTTGCCGACTAAGGTCCGTCTAGTCAAGGCTATGGTTTTTCCCATGGTCATGTATGGATGTGAGAGTTGGACTGTCAAGAAGGCTGAGTGCCGAAGAATTGATGTGTTTGAAGTGTGGTGTTGGAGAAGACTCTTGAGAGTCCCTTGGACTGCAAGGAGATCCAACCAGTCCATTCTGAAGGAGATCAGCCCTGGGATTTCTTTGGAAGGAATGATGCTAAAGCTGAAGCTCCAGTACTTTGGCCACCTCATGTGAAGAGTTGACTCATTGGAAAAGACTCTGATGCTGGGAGGGATTGAGGGCAGGAGGAGAAGGGGACGACCCAGGATGAGATGGCTGGATGGCATCACTGACTCGATG
Organism: Oryx dammah; assembly: GCF_014754425.2. Lineage (NCBI taxonomy): Eukaryota > Metazoa > Chordata > Mammalia > Artiodactyla > Bovidae > Oryx > Oryx dammah. The sequence continues at coordinate 51,737,946 of NW_024070202.1, forward strand.
GACGTGAGTCTGAGTGAACTCCGGGAGTTGGTGATGGACAGGGAGGCCTGGTGTGCTGCGATTCATGGGATCGCAAAGAGTCGGACATGACTGAATGACTGAACTGAACTGATACTTGAGTTGTGTCTTCATAGAAATATAAAGTATCATAAATGTTTTCTTCTATTCAAAATAGTCCATTAAAAATGTCATATTTTTAATTATTTATACTAACATACATTTTTAAAAATTAAGTACTCTTTTTAAGTTAATGTAAAGCACTTATTGCTAAAGCATTACAAGATAAAAATAAAGGCTCATAGACAGTTCTTAATACCAGACATAAACATAAGCACACTAAAATGCATAAAAAAGAAAAATGTTTTATTTCTATAATCAAAAGTCTATTTTCAGATACTCATGAACTAGAATCAATGCCTATTCAAAGACAGATTTCTTAAAGGTGAATAGATTATTTAGGTCATTTGGGGGATAGTGCAATTATAACTTCTACATTTTTCTCCCTGAGCACAGAGCAGGACTTGGTTACACAGTCCTCCAAATCCACTCAAAGAATTAGGGGGAAGTACGTAGGAGGCCTGGAAAATCCCATGGATGGAGGAGCCTGGTAGGCTGCAGTCCAGGGGGCCGCTAAGAGTCGGGCACAAGTGAGTGACTTCACTTTACGTAGGAGGCATGCTACTTTTGAATTCAAGTTAATGTCTGAGGACTGAGGTTGTTTTCCCTTTTTTGGCAGAATACAAATGTATTTGTCTAAATTGTGACAAAAAATATAACTTTAGAAATTATATAATATTGTCCAAAAAAATGACTGTTTTACATTTGAACAAAAGAAAGAAAAAACAAGACAACAACTTACATTTATTAAGTTCTTTAGTATGTGTATCAGAGACATTGAAACACTATGATAGAAACTGTCATATATTACATTATCACAATCATTGCCTCCATCTTGCTATAAAATCATAATGGACTCTTTTAAAGGGCATAAAAAAGGGCCAATCAAAAGCTCTAAATCTACCAGAGTTTTTAAAAATTTCTATACACTGTTAATTTCTTTTCAACATATTTCTGAATTAAGAGATTCAATAAGTTGAATATTTCATCATTTCTCTTCAGGGAACATGGGCAACATAACAAAATAGTAAAATTCTGAGCCAAGTGGATAATACAAAAACAAAGTCAAAGAATCCTTTAACTATCTCCCTAGATCTCTGATTATCACTGTCCAAGAGATTATTTTCAGGACACTGGGTTTTTCCCTCCTTAATTTAATAATTTTTTACTATATATCCAATATAACCATTTTCCACCTGAATCAAGTTATTCTATCAAAGAAATATGATGCATACTATTCAACATTCATCCACATGAATGTTAAGAAACTTTGAGAACAAAGAACCTAAACATTATTTAAAATAGGATACCATAAAAGTCAGTTTTCTCAATTTAAAAAACAAACAAATATATAATGATGTATATCATTTTGAGAGACCCTCACCTTAAATTTGCAGAAACCACTGAGAATGGAAGCGAGGTCTCTAAAGATTGTAGTCGCCCTGCAAAGACACTCTCCATGTGTCATGAATCAATATAGCAACAATTTATGAGTGCTGGACAACCCATTTAGAACTCCTTCCAAAGAAACATTTTTAAAAGCACAGTCTAAAACAACTAATTCAGTAAATTAATCTGTCATTGTAGAAAAAAGAGTTAAGATTTTGTTATTATTGATTTGCATATTTTTTTCATTGAAGGGATTCTACCTTTAACACACACACACTGAAGCCCTTGGGGAACCAGCAGAAATTCTATGTACCTAATCAATTTGAAATAGGCTGCATTAATAATGCTATCAACTGAAGATAATTAAGAAGCTTGTAAGCATAACCAAATACTGTATAAAAACAACAATATTGCATTAGAAATTTGAAATCTCCTCCCAAAAATATTCTTTCTTGATTGGATCTTCAGCAAAAATTACTTAGTGAAACTTCAATATTTAAGAAAGTATGTTTATAAAACATGTCATCTTTTCAGGTTTCCATATGTTTTTAATTACATTTTGCCTTTAAGCAAGATTAAATCAGATTATCTTCTGCTAGAATAAGACAAGGATTCTGCCATTTCTATGGCACTGAGGGGAAAAATAAGGAAAAGTCAATATACCCCCAAAACTGACATTAATACAGTTATGAATCTACCACCCATAGTTACAAGAAATGGGGGAAAAAAGCACTGCAACACAAGAAATAAGAATGTATCAGAAATGGTCTCTGGCTACTATGACAGTTATATATGACACACCTTTTCCCAAGCTTGGCCCAGAAACAATCTTGAAGGTTTGTAGGCTCTGTTAATAGCCTACATGGATTGCTTCTGAAAGTATCATTTCCTGATCCCTGCAATTTTATCACCTTTACTAACCACTAGTCCTTTCCATAACTCACACTGATATAAAAGCCTCTCTTTCCAGCTCATTTATCAAGTGAAAGGTTCCTTCCCAGGAAAACAGACACCTGAGCTCCAGGGACCATAACAGAAAATAGCAGTAAAACCATTCAACTGCACTTAGCATTGGAAGTTTTCTACTTTGTTCTTACAGGAAGAAAGTGGTCTTTAAATCCGGAAATATATTCTATATATACATGCATGTCTCCACATACTACTACAAAGAGTTTGACTGACAGATCTTTTAAAGCAGAGTGAGGTGCACCCTGTTTGGGTGAGGACTCAGTTGACAATGACTAGACCTCTGTTGCTTCCATTCATTTGCAGCAGAACAGTTTCATCAATCCACCCTGTGGATTTTTATGTACACTGGATAAAGTTCCAGTTTCACTGCTTCTGCGCTAAGCAAGTGACAAAAAGGCTCTTCAGTGTTTTCCAACATCAGCATCTAAATGTTCTACTAATTGGTTGGTGCTGAAAAGAACTCCTAGATTCACAACATCATAGGCTACAGAAAAGAAAAAAAATCTCATAGCCAGAAGCTTTAGAGAATGTCTTCCAAATTTTTCAGAGAAAAATTATCTGAGTTTTTCAGAGATAAGCCTTTGGACACTAGAATTTCTCAACTGTAACATAACTCTTACCATCAAAAAGATCCAACAGTACTTCTCAGTGAGGGTACTATGGGTATTTTAAGCAGGATAACACTACAGTTTTAACATCCCTGGCCCCTAGGCATTAAAGGCCAGCCACGACCAGTCACTGTGACAACACAAAGCCCACACACACATTTCTACACGGCTGCTGGTGGGATAGCACTGTCCTCCCAACCTTAATACTATATTTCCCTACCATCTTAAATTTGAAGTTGCACAAAGCTCAGAATAAGCTTTTCTTAATAACTTTATTATTTTGATAGGCTACAGAACTAAATGGAGATACAAATGAAAATGATATTTGATATAGAACTAAACCCTAAAGGAATGTTTAACATACAGCTTGAAAAAGTCCAAAAGGTCACTTTGTTTCTTGGTCACTTACAAAAATACTCATATTAAAGTTGCCTCTGAAGCCTACCTATCCAACACGGTAGCCACTAGCTAACTATGGCTATTTATATTTAAATTAAAAATTCAGTTCCTCAGTAACACCAGTCACGTATGTTCAACAGATGCTTTATTTTAGATCATCTCCACTGTCACAGAAAGTTCTATTGGGTAGCACTGCTCTGCAGCTTCCTAAGCATATGACAGTGTATCTCACTGCCATTCTGAAGGGAATTCACAGCAAAGGCATAGAATTCTTCAGTGGCAGTAATAGAAAACACTTATGTAATCATAGTTCAAATCCAAACTTTTTTAACAGTTAAGCCTTTGGAACAAAATTCTAGACATGGGCAACATCAAAAACAGAAACTTCAATATTAGACCAAGTTGATTAGTAGCTACAGAATGGTTCAGCTTTCTTAAAATATTCACAAACAAATTGTTCTCCGAGATGACACTAATCAGTGGAATAATACTAGGAAGGCATCTAATCTTTCTTTTCCAAATTATCATCTACTAAGTGTCACAATTTTGTTTTATTAACACAACTATCTGGTGGCTAGTATGCCCTCCACAAGGGTCTGTGTAGCCCTTTGGAACCACAGAGGCACAGATTTGCTCCTATTTTTCCCTCCCAAATTCAAAGGTGGTTCATCTTCTCTTTTATCTGTCCCTGAGTGCTCTTGCTTACCACACTTGGAGTTATGTCCAAGGAGGAGCCTGGGAGGCTACACTACAACTATATAGAATGTTTAGTATGCAAACTCCTGAAAAAGCATGTGGTAAGACTGCAAATGTATTTTTCTACCTCTCCTCTATTGGAAGCTCTAAGATTAGGGCAGTAATTCTGTTGTAATTCTGTATAAACAAATTTTCCAAAACTTCTGGTGTACTGAAGTTTATTAATGCGTCCACCATTAAAAGGCGGAAGAGGGGGCATTTCAAAGTAATTTGGAAGGCAGTGCAGCAACGGCATGCCTGATTTCCATCCCTGATCCTCTACAAACTGACAGGCTCAGAGACTTTATGCAGCAGATTGCTTGGCAAACTGAGGTAAAAGTGAAGAGGAAAAAGAGCTGCTTGCTGAAGGTGAAAGAAGAGAATGAAAAAGCTGGCTTGAAACTCAACATTCAAAAAACTAAGAGCATGGCATTTGGTCCCATCACTTCATGGCAAATAGAAGGGGAAAAAGTGGAAGCACTGATAGATTTTATTTTCTTGGGCTCCAAAATCACTGAAGGTGCTGACTACAGACATGAAATTAAAAGATGCTTGCTCCTTGGAAGGAAAGTCATGACAAATCTACACAGCACATTACTTCTCCTAACCTGTCAAAAGGTAAAAGAGATTATAGCAGTAGTAGTGAAGTCGCTCAGTCGTGCCCCACTCTGCGACCCCATGGACTGTAGCTTGCCAGGCTCCTCTGTCGATGGGATTCTCCAGGGAAGAATATTGGAGTGGGTTGCCATTCCCTTCTCCAGGGGATTTTCCTGACCCAGGCATTGAACACGGGTCTCCCAGATTGCAGGTGGATTCTTTACCATCTTAGCCATCAGGCAAGCCCAAAAGAGATTATAGTTTCTCACAAGTCAAGGCAGGACCAGGGCTAATATCCAGATCTCCTGGGCTGGTGGTTCTTTCCTCTCTTCCAACTACCACTAAATTCCATTATGTATATTAGGCAGGGCCCTGGCAGGAAGAAGATACCACACCAAGATCAGAATACTTTAGGCAGAGATTAATAAAGAACTATTTACAATGATGTGGAAAGGGCACTGAATTATCATAAGGAATAGTGCCGTTCCCTAGAACCATTACCATCCCCAAGATGGAAAGAGCCAAGAAGAAATTACCAAAACCAGGAAAACGAAAACCATATAGACAGTGAAATTCATATAGAGGTAATGCGGCTTTCACAGAGGGGCACAGCCAGATAACTCTCTCTCCCTAGGTCATCCAGTTCCCTACCAGGCTTTTTCCCGTTGACTAAACTCAACCAGAAACCAGACATCTGACTAGAAAAGTCTATATTAGTCACCTCCTAGGATAGAAGATATGTGTAAAAAAGTGAATGTGAAGGAGAAAACAGAAGATGACCAGTACATTATGTTATCTCCAATTATTTATCTAAAAGGAGAAAAGATATCACATATATTTCCAGCATCAAAATTTCTCTATAGAACCATTGTTAGCACTTCATGCTCAAGAACTATATATTTATTTCTCTTTTTTATGGTGGTCACTAAGTCAGATCTCCTTCATGTCAAAGTACTCCTTCTAGTGCCTTAATGAATTTGTGTCTAATAGTCTTTGGTATAAAAATATCACCAAGGATTTTCTCTTAATCTAAAAACACTGTGCCCACCAGTTTCTCCTTGTTTGAAAGTAAATATATCTTCTCATTTAGGAAATTCTACTATAAAAATCAGAATATCTTTATTATAGTTACTTCCTTTAGTCAATGATTCTATTATTTATTATGTACAAAAATCACTGGTCAATTAGACATATTTTTTGGCAAATAATTATATCTTTAAGCTTCTTTCATACTTTTGGAAAGAAATATTAACTTCTACAAAGTTAAGTATATTTATTAGTCAAGAGCAAAACATCCTCCTTTTTCAACCGAAGTATTAATTTCAACTAAGTATATTATTAGTTTCAGGTGTATAGCAAAATGATTCAGTTACATATATTCTTTTACACATTCTTTTCCATTATAGTTTATTACAGACTGAATACAGTTTCCTGTGCTATATAGTAAATCCTTGTTCTTTATCTATTTTATATATAGTAGGATGTATCTGTTAATCCCACACTCCTAATTTATCCCTCCCTTCCTTTCCCCTTTGGTAACCATAAACTTGTTTTCTATGGCTGTGAGTCTGTTTCCGTTTTGTAAATAAGTTCATCTGTATTAGTTTTTTAGATTCCATGTATAAGTGATATCATATAGTATTTGTCTTTCCCTATGTGACTTATCTCACTTAATATAATATTCTTGAGTTCTACCTGTGTTGTTGCAAATGACAATATTTCATTCTTTTTTATGGCTGAGTAATAGTCCCTTGTGTGTGTATATACATATACACACACCACATCTTCTTTATCTATTCAAGTGTTGATGGACACTTGAGCTGCTTCTATATCTTGGCTATTGCAAATAGTGCTGTTATAAACATTGGGGTACATGTATTTTTTCAAGCTAGAGTTTTCATCTTTTCTGGATATATGCCCAGGAGTGGGATTGCTGAACATCTTCATATCTGTTTGCTTCAAAAGAAAATTTAGAACCTTGAAGATATGCTAAGTGAAATAAACTAGTCACAAAGGGACACACATTGTATGATTCCCTTAATATTAGGTTCTTCAAGTAGTCAAATTCATAGAGGCAGAAAGTAGAATGGGTATGTAGACAGGTAAAGTAAGGGATTTACCATTTTCAAAGGTCAAGGAAAACTGAACTGAAAAGGTGATATTTGAATAGAAACCTCAAAAAAGTGAGGGTGTGAACCATGCAACTATCTAAGGGACTGTACCTAGAACACATAGCTCAATCTGTGCTTATAAACTGCCATTTATGTGACATAGAGAAAACTATCCACCTATTTTCTACCTTCCTTCCTTATTTTAGTGCAATTATAACAACCTAGATAACTGTAATTTTTTTAAAGGCTATTTCCTCATATGTGAACACAACAGGACAAAACAAGTCTGACTCCTTAGAAAAAAGGGATTCTTAAGCACAAACACTGCTAGCATGCTAAACAAAAGTTAAAAACTCAGACCAGAAAGAAAGTTGTCCAAACTGGAGATAAGAGAAAGTAAAAGGAGAAATTACTCATTTCACTTACTGACTGACTTTTACAGTGAAGTCAACGTTAAACAATCACCAATTTCCCCACTCCTGAAAACATCACACACACACACAGAGTTTTCTATCAGCCACATATTACCAGACACACACACACAGACACACACACACACACATGCACACACACACCTTTCTATCAGCCACATATTACCAGATATGTGAAGAGAAAATTTCTAACAGAAAAAAAAAGTGACAAAAACAACAAAATCACTTCTTTTTAAAAGACAAATGGAAGAGACAGAGACAATAAAAACAAATTTCCTCATTTCTTGATTTTGAAAATCTCTGTGATCATAGCTATTCAAATAATTGAGACTAGTGAGTAAAATGATCATCGGATTCTAACAGTGTATGAGAGGAAAAAATTGTGATCTATAAAGTATACCAAAAATACTTTAAAATGACCAACAAAAGACAAAAATTGAAAATTCTCATTTTTAAAGTCTGCCCTCTAGCACTGATAATAGTATTAGAATAAATACATTTGTCCAGAGGGATCAAGTTGCTTTACAAAAAAAATTAAAATAAATTTAACCATGAAATCTGTACATGGAAATATGCAGAAAGACTGAGAAAAAACATAGTAAAAAAGTAATTGCTGTGAATAGCTAAAATATGGGCCTCAAACAAACCAATTTAATGAAAGTAGAAGAGAAAATATTCTTCAGTATTATTTTTTAAAATATCAATAAATACTCAATTTTATTCAAGTGGGTAAACTTGCAATCTAATCTTCCCACCAACATCACCCCAAATATACCCAAATAAACACTCTATTAGATTTATCAAAGCAACCAATGAAGTTAAGAAATGAGCTGATTCAGGAAAGTACTTATGAATCCTTTTAAAGAATTGTCAAAATGCCCCAAGCACTTTGAATTTTTAAGGTCAGAACAAGGCTAAATAGCCAATACTCCTAAAGCAGCAAAGGGATAATGTTCAGTAACAGGACTAGCCAGCTCTGGAATCTTGGAAAATAAGAAAAGAGGAGTGTGGTCATGATGGGTGAGTCCCAATACTAGATAGAAAGTGACTCCAGATGTGGGAACAAGAGAAGGCCCTGGGTGATAGGCTTCCTGTGAGGTCTGTCTGAGTAAGGAGTAAGGTCAGTAATGAATCTGCAGAATAGAGTGCCAAGAGCAATCTTATGGGAAATAACACATACAAAATTCAAGGGGGTGGTGTAGAGTCAAGAACCAAAGCAGGGGCCAGTTTTCGGGAACAAGAATATGAGACGAGGCATAGAAAATCCAAGTTGGAGCAGTTTTCTTGCTACACTCTTGAGCAGCCAGGCCAGTGATGCTACAGCAAGCCCGAAGGTCTCAGGAGAATGCATGGTCCCAGTGAGGTACTTCTGCCCATGGTTTCCTTCCCTCAACCACGTCCTGGCTTCAGGGGGACTTCCCCAGAACCATTAAGATGCATACAGACAAAAAACACTAAGCCCATTTAGACCGCTCTACGTAACCCACTAGCACTCATTCACAATTTACAGTCCTTCTTTGGAGTGACTTTGAGGATAAGGAAGAAGAGAGATGCTTTGGGCAGGCAGAACGTCAAATAACACATCTGTAAGAAAAAAAGGCTGAGGCTCAGAATCCACATAAATTTTTGGACACTGCTGGATGATCCAGGACTCGTAGGAGTAATACTGAACATTCGTGGCCAGGGGGTTAGAGGTGAGGGGATGTGGACTACTTAAAAGGGCTCGGAGGACGAAAACATGCACGTGAGTGCTCAGTAAAAGGCCCAGCTGCATGAGAAGACCTTAAACATTCTTCTTAATCACCTTTGCTGGTTCCTCATTTTCTTTCCAATCTCGGAGACCTGAAAAGCTCCAGGAATCAGTCTAGAGCTTTTTCTCTTCTCTGTATTCACTCTTTCAACAATCTAATCTAACGCCATGGCTTTAAATACTACCTATAAACTGTGTCTGAAATCTCTATCTTCAGACTCAAACAACCAACTCCCTACCTTATATCTCCCATTTGAATGTCTGAATATTTCCAAGTTAACATATTCCAAATGAGTCTTCCCCCCAAACCTGCTCCTCCGTCCACTCAAACTAGCCATCCCCATTTCATTTGGTGCCAAGTGGGATGGCTACATGGATAATCTCTCCAAGCAATCTGATATTTAGCAGTATTTTTTTAAAACAAAAACAAAAAACTGAAGTAGCTGACGTTCATTCATTGAACAGTGGCATATAACTATCCATTAGTTCCTGATACGTAGATCCCTGGAGATGTGCTATATTTTGTCCTTTCTGAAATCTAATTCTTCAGCTTTTCATTAGATTATGAACATTTTCACTTTCCCTTAAATTGATCAGGCTGCTTCTGCTGCCTGCAACTAAAACCCCTTATTGGGCATAATCACCAGCTCTCAGTTCACTGACTTGGCTTTACCACCACCAACTCCCAATCTGTCACCAAACTCTGTCCTCTCTACTCCACTCTATGTACAGGTACAATGAAAAAGCAGTTATCCCACTTTCAATTATAACAGACTCTAACCATACATGCCCAGAACTGTTCTCTACGTTATCTGAGAAATTCTAAAAGTTAAAATTATCTTTCACTGATGTAAATATTTATTCCCAAACTGGTTATGTCCAGTTATCCATGGAAAACACAATGAATAGGAAATCTCTAACAGGATTCCCCCTGCGGTTCATCTAAAAAAGTCCTATACACAAATTATGATAATCCCTGCCTCTGATCCCACATAATCTCTATTAGAGCAGCCAAACATAATTAATTATTCATGACTTCATGAGAGGAAAGAGCCACGGATCTCCTCATTTCTATATCCCCATGAGAGGCAGGCTTGATAAATGTTGAATTTTATCACAAAGCAATACAGAAAATGCTTCACACTTGTAAAACAATCACCATCCTTCAAATGACAAGTATTCTGAGCTAAATATGATGCTAATTATCTGCTACTAATACATCTGAGGATAAACTGTTTCCTCAGTCTTTCTGATCCTACTGAAAAATCAAGTGAATTATACATAGGCCTACAAAGTGCTTATTACTTTGATATTTATAACTAATTCATGAATTAGCCTAGGTCAAAGTTTATGTACATCTCAAAAATAAGAATAGCATATTTACTTACCTAATTCCTCTCATCTCTTTATCTGTTTAATGAATGTCATATGTTTAAATTCGGGAATTATATAAACAAATAGAATGCTTTAAAGAAACTTTTAAGTTCTCAGTAATTTTTGCCCCAACCTCTAGTTTAACTTTAAAATATTTAATCTACAGGTTGAATATGAGTATCAATATCACATACACAAGTCTCAAAAGTAACAAATGTCTTTTCCCCCAAATAAAATAACTTTATATAGGAAAGCCTCACAAATGTATAGTAAAGCACCATCTAGTGGCAAAAAGAATTACTCCAGATAAAGAGATCACTGACAGTAGATCTAAAGAGTCGCTTTCCAGGTGGCACAGTGGTTAAGAATCTGCCTGCCAGTGCAGGAGATGCAGCTTCAAACCCTGGGTAGAGAAAATTCCCTGGAGGATGAGATGATAACCCACCCAGTATTCTTGCCTGGAAAATTCCATGGACAGAGGAGCCCAGCAGGCTACAGTCCAAGAGGTCACAAAAAGATGGACACAACTGACCATGCATGCACAGATCTAAATGAAATTACTACCCAAAATCTAAATCTTAGACATTCGCTGCTTAGGACCCAGTTTTGTTAAAATGTTTAATAACCAGGTAGCTCTTAAATCAAGAGTTTTAAGAACAGTTTTAAGAACAAAGATTAAAACTAAATGGTCATTCAGACAGTCCAGGTTCAGCTGTTTTAACACTCTTGAATGACCTTCTTCAATCTGAAGTGGAAGGAAGTGAAGTAACACCTGCACTGAGCCCCAACTCTGCAATGTGTTGGGCACATTTACATATGTTACATCTCATTTAATCCCCACAACAGCCCAGTAAGGAAGTTATTAAAGTCTCCTCTGTGCAAATGAGGAAGCTGAACCTCATATATTAAAGGACTTCTTAAGTCCTACAGACAGAAGTGATGAAGTCACCTTCCCATCCACTGCTCCTCTAACTGTAACTGGATCCTTGGGAGGAAAATTAAAGTAATACAATAGATGAAGTGTATACAAACTCTTGGACTTCCCTGGTGGCTCAGACGGTAAAGCATCTGTTTACAACGTGAGAGACCTGGGTTGGGAAGATTCCCTGGAGAAGGAAATGGCAACCCACTCCAGTACTCTTGCCTTGAAAATCCCATGGATGGAGGAGCTTGGTGCAGGCTACTATCCATGGGGTCACAAACAGTCAGGCACGACTGTGCAACTTCACTTCACTTTATACAAACTCACTGAGCACTAGTTTAGGCCACATGTAACTGACTCCAACATAGAAAAGAGAGACATGATATGGGATGACAGATAATCCCTCAGTCTTTGAGATTAATCAGACTGCTAGCTCAAAGAGGACAAAGCCCATCTTAGTCCTGAACACAGTGAAGTGTAGTGGAAAGTTCATGGACTTTGGTGTCAGGCCTAACTAAAACCACTGTTACAAACTAATATTAACAGAATGCCTCCCACGCAGCAGAGCACAGTGCTGGGGACACAAAAGTTTCTAAGCAGATATGACCTGCTCTCAAAGAGCCTACAGTCCTGACCTTGAAAAATTCATAGTCTAGAAGAGAAAGTGACAGACCAGTGTGTCCTTTTGGCACAGTTGGAGAGGCTACTTAATCCATAACCTAGTTTAGGGCAAAAAGGAGGAGTTTCTCAGAATTTTGTTTTTCTTGCATAAAAACTGGTTCCTTCACAAGAGAGGCTTTCATATGTTATTCATCACAACTTTCAAAATGTTCTCTCTCTTTCTTCTCTCTTCTCTCCTCTCTCCTCTTCCCTTTCTCTTTCACACACACGAATATGTACAAACTGGGGTCTGAATTCAAACTTCTGCTTTCCAGCAGACATACCGTTTGCAAAAAAGTTCAGTTCTCCAGGGCCTTACATATTCATAGATTTAGATCAATTCCATTTTAAAAACTGAAAAGATATAAAAAATAGATGATGGTGCTTGACAGAAGAGGATAAAACTTTGGAACCAGGTCTACTGAAATGCCAGGTCTGCCATAATTGATTAACAGATTATTTGAATTGTTTGAAAAATTAAAATGAAAGAAGAAGCGGGGGATAATCTTAAAGGTGATTGTACCTCTTCTCTTTCTCTTCCTAAATAATTTCATCCTAAACTCACAAGAAACAGTGGCAGATTATATTTTCTGCCACTGCAAAATCACTGCAGATGGTGACTGTAGCCACAAAATTAAAAGACATTTCTCCTGGGAAGAAAAGCTATGACAAACCTAGACATCATATTAGAAAGCAGAGACATCACTTTTGCCAACAAAGACCCATATACTCAAAGCTCTGGTTTTTCCAGTAGTTATGTATGGATGTGAGAGTTGGACCATAAAGAAGGCTGAGCACAGAATAACAAGCATTTGAACTTTGGTGCTGAATAAGGCTCTTGAGAGTCCCTTGGACAGCAAAGAGATCAAACCAGTCAATCAAATCCTAAAGGCAATCAACCCTGAATATTCACTGGAAGGACTGATGCTGAAACTGAAGCTGCAGTACTTCAGCTACCTGATGGGAAGAGCCGACTCATGGGAAAAGAACCTGATGCTGAGAAAGACTGAAGGCAGGAAGAGAAAGGAGTGACAGAGGATGAGATGGCCGGATGCATCATCGACTCAATGGACATGAGTTTGAACAAACTCTGGGAGATAGTGGACAGGGAAGCCTGGTGTCCTGCAGTCCATGGAGTTGCAAAGAGTTCAACACAGCTGAGCCACTGAAAAACAACATCAAAACTCATAGGGGGTGCGAAGCAAGGAGGCCTCTCTGCCAGGGTGGCAACACACGATGATGGGTGGCCCAGAGCAGGGTGAGGAGAGCATCCATACATGGGAGCACCTCCGCTCAGGGTGTCAGAGCCCAGGCAGAGTAAGAGGGGGCATAAGAACAGGGAGTGGCCCCAAATATGGGGTCAGAGCTGAATAGTGAGAGGAACACACTGTCCTGGGCAGGGTGGGGAGGAATGTAGAGGGATTGGGGGTTAAAATCCAAACCAGACGAGCTGGGCCTCGGAGGACTGTTCAGCATGTAGTTTCAGAACTAAGTATGTCAAAGCCAGAGGAAGGTGAGGAGGAATGTTAAGAGATGCAAGTACATACAGATATACTGAGCAAACAGTAAGTATATTGAGGATATTGGGACTCTGGTTCCTCATTGTCAGAGAAGAAACAAATAGAGAAAGAAAGAAAACTGGAATGAACCCTGTAGGGATGAGAAAGAGGTATCAATGTGAACTCATGAGAGAGATACGGAATAAACAGATATAAAGAAATACACATGTAAATGTGTCTCTCTATATATATACATATACACATATATTCCCCTGCTCTATCATCTGAGAGGGCTGGGAGCAGTAAAACCCCAGCAGCAATAACCACACTTTGGGCCCAGATCTTGGCTTGCAAACATTTTTCTCCACTAAAAGGAAAAGAGGATTCTTAGAGAAACTGCTGATTCCAAGGCTAGAGTAGGTAAAGTACAAGTTGAGCCTGGAACATCTTAGAAAATAATCAAGTTCTCAAGGAATGACAGGGACATGTCAAAAGGATACAGAACAGCTTGAAGGGGCTCACAGTTTGAGTATCAAAATAATAATAGTGATAATTACAAATTATAACCCACTGAATAACACAGGAAACCAGGAGTCTATACTGTCATAAGGAACTAAATGAATACACTGAAAGTCTGAGGAAGAATTTATATACTTTTAAAGCTCTTCTCCACAAAATACTTACTAACTACAAAAGAAGTAAGAAAAACCTTACAGTAGCAAATCCTTGCAGACACAAGGATTCAAATTACCAAAATGAGCATCATCAGTAAGAGGGCAAATAAAAATCATGAGCTACCAGACAGAACAAAGTGAAAAAAAAAAACACAGTGTTGCTACTGTGAAATTCTGGTCAAGGTACACACATAACCTGACTTGACTTAATCAATTTGGGCAAACCCAGATTGAAGCACATTCTACCAAATAACCAGCATGTATTCATCGAAAAGATCCAGGTCCCAATAGTCAAGAAAAAACTGAGGAACTGTTCAAGACTAAAGAAACCTAAAGAGACACAGCAATTTATGCAATTGCAAATGATCGTTTTGCTATAAAGCACATTATTGGAACCACTGGTGAGACTCAAATAGAGCCTGAGAACTAGACAGCAGTACTGTGCCAATTTCTGATTAAACTGATTAGTTAGCAGAATCTATTTTGATGGTTTTGCTATGGTTATGAAGGAGAACACCCTTGTTTGTAGGGAATACTAAAGAAAATGTAGGGAATCACATCAGCAATGCCTTCTCTAGTGATTGTGGAAGAAAAAAAAACTGTACTGACTTTCAACTTCTCTGTAAATGAGACTTTAAAAAAAATTTTTTTTAATTAAAAAAAAAAGTGAATCAGGAGTGCTAGTGAGTCATATTGACTGTGAGTTGTGCCTTGTGAACAACATCAAATAGAAGGGCTCAGCTTCTAAAGGAATATGCACGGTGGGGGAGAGGACTGAAGGCCCCCGGAGTTTAGGAGCTGACGGGCCTGGATGCACCATGAGTAGGAGTGAGACTCTGAAAGGAAGGATCAAGGTCCTCAGGAAACACAGGGCAAGGAGGTTAAACAGCCAATGGGATATATAGGTTTTAGGGGCACATAGAATTGGTGATTTGGGGAACTATTTAGAATCAGGTAAACTTACAGGTGTCATCTGGTCTTCATGATGAAAAAAAAGTGAGAAATTTTTTATGTAATTAATAAATGAGCATAATGAAAATGATGATGATACGTGAAGTATATTTTGAGTGAAGCATGTAATATGAAGGACAGTAGTGAGCATCAAACCAGAAAGGTTCACTGGAGTTAATGGAAGAAGTCCTAGAATATTAGGTTTAGGTGTCTCCATTTTATTTACTAGACAACAGAAAGACATTAAAGGATTTGAAAGCAAAATCCCAGTATGCAGGATAGATTAGGAGAGATTAGATGCAGGAAGATCAGTTGGGAGATTACCGTAATAAGATTATAAAGGCTGAAATAAAGAAAGAAGTAGGAACTGAAGAGCATTCATGAGGCACTAAAATTTGACAGCATTTGTCAACTAAACACATGTAAAGGAAAGAATATTAATAGATAAAGATAATTATGAGTCTTGAAAGTGAGAAAGAGAAACTGAGCTCTGCTGCGAGGAAGAGAACAAAGCTAGTGATCTGTATATCCATGAAAATATCCAACAGGCCACTCAAAACGCAAACCTAGAATCTGAGACAGGGCCTGAAAAGAAATAAGACATTTGGGTTTCATGTACATGAGATTACTGAAGGGTACAGCATAAGAAGAGAAGATGACTAAAAACAGAATCTTGAGAAATGCCTCGTTAGGAAAAAGAAACCCTTTTTAAAAAATGGTCCAAGGAGGTAGAGCAAAGTACCTTATGTCAGACATTTTCCATCTGCCCATCTTCTACTTCCCACCTTCTCTACCCTACCCTCTGCCTTCTAGTTGATTCATCTAATGGGAGACCCCAACAAGGGATGAAGAGGGTGGGTAGGGAAGAGGGGGAGGACATTCTTTCCTGGCTCCCAATATACAGCTTCACCTCAGAGTGACAGAGTGACTCCTGCTCTCTAGAGAGACCTCAGCCTTCTGTACAGCCATCTCTCCAGGTTCCAATATCTGCTACTTCCTATAGACCTGCAGATGGCGATGGCTCCCCGCTGCTGCCAGCTCCAAAGCAGTGCACTATCTCTCATTGATAAAGTTTCCTTTATTATTTTCCTGCTCACAAATTTAATAAATTCTTCTCAATTAACAATTTGATATGTTTCCTGCTGAGACCTTCATTAAGATAGTGCCCTTGGGGCTTCCCTTGGGGCTCAATGGCAATGAATCCGCCTGTCAGTGCAGGAGACACCAGTTTGATTCCTGATTCAGGAAGATCCCACATGCCTTGGAGAAACTAGGCCTGTGCACCACGACTGAGCCTCTGTTCTAGAGCCCAGGAACCACAGCTACTGAAGCCCAAATGCCCTTGAGTCCATGCTCCACAACAAGAGAAGCCACCACAGTGAGAAGGCTGCGTACCGCAACTACAGAGCAGCCCCACTCACTGCAACTAGAGCAAAGCCCGCACAGCAACAAAGACCCAGCACAGCCACGAATAAATACATAGAAAGACAGTGCCCTTATCTTTGCCAGCAATAATTATACACATAATATATACCAAAGTATTTAACTTCCCCCACTCAAAATCCTACACAACATTCTAGTCTAGGATCTAGTCTAGCTAATTGGTCCATTCTATCTCTGGTCTCCTCTGATGCCTTTGAAGATGTTGGATTCTAAGACATCAGAACTGGGATTCATCCTCACTAGCCCCTGCAGAAGCTGAGCCTCCAAGAAAAAGCAGATCTGAAGACATCAGAAAAGCTCACACTTACAGATCAGGGAGCAGCCTTTCCCCTCCCTGGCTAAAATAATGTGTTGTTCCATGTACAGCGGCCCAGCCTTCCTGACCTACTGTTCCTCTCTTTGAAGATGGCCAGTGGCCAGTTAGCATACCTATCTTACCAAAGGATGTGAGGATGGCCAGAAGGGGCCAAGGAATGACTCAGCTAAGCCCTTGGCACAAAAATTAACCTTTCCCTGCTTACCTAACATAAGTGATGCTGAAGAATGTAGCAAGTCACCAACCACTAGCTTGTCAAAGAGAATTCTGGCACTGCCAGCCCATTGTGGGCTGATATTGTGGCCTTGAGATTAAGATCTCATTACCATTCAGGATTTAGTGCCCCAGTCAGCTACACCCCAGATTAAAATCAGCCCTCTAGGACCAAGCTAGGCAGGCACATTGGCCCTGATTTTGCTGCAGTGATGACAACTGTCCAAAGGTATTTAAAGAGTGGGATATGGGTAGGGGGAGGAGGGGCTGGGTTAGGGATGCACCAAAACAAAGCCATGAGATTTCTAAAAATCACACTGAAAAGTGAAAGAATCGCACAGAAAAGACCCGAACATTTGAGTATTGGGTCACATAAGAATGTGCTATGCTGGGGATTTCTCTAGCAGCCCAGTGCTTCTACCACAGGGAGCACAAGTTCAATTCCTGGTCAGGGAATTAAGATTCCAATGCTGCATGGTGCAGTCAAAAGAAGAAGAAGAAGAATTTGCTATTCCTGCAGGAAAGAAGAAACACAGTCCATATACTATTGTAGGACAGACCTGGTTTGGCAATACCAAGACTTTTCAGTCCCAGAGAAACCAGGAATGCCTCAATAGCTGCTTCTTTGAAGGCCTTGCCTCCGTTCCATGTTCTTTCTAAAACTCCTAGCTCCTAGCTAGGGGTTGCTAGGGCAACAGGAAGAACTGGACACCCCAGAGCCCCAAACCAGCCTTCCCTTCCTGCGTGACAGTACAAAGGCACTAACGGTGGCCTGTGCATAGGTGTCCTCCCCCAGTCCACAGCCTGCCAAGGAGAACCCAGGCCGATACTCTACTCAACTGCTCACTCCACCAGCCTCACAATCCAAAAGCCTCTCCTAGTCCACAGTCCTCAGGCTTTCTGTGATGCAGAGTAGAAAGGGGCACAGAAGCACTAGATCTAAGAGACAAGATGGGACCTGAGAGGGGAGGAGGAGAGAAAAGGCTTACTGAAGAGTCAAACTCTCCAATAAAATACTGAGGCTGAAGAGAGTAAGGAGGGTAAAAGGCCTGACTAGGAACAGGAGAGAGAACAAAGGAGTAGGTGAAATATGAGGAACAGCAGCCAAAGGGGATACCAGAAATGTGCTGGGATTATGAACTGTATCTCCATTAAGAATGACAGTATAGAATGAAATTCTTTTCCACTCATTTTTGTTATTGTCGGTGGTGTTCTCTAAAAACACCACAATTCTGGACCTAGTCTGTCTGATCTGGCATACATGGGATTACAGGTACCAGGCAGAAATTCTGTGGGTACCTTTCTTCCTCCCCACCCATCTCACCTGAATGGAGCCCACCTGTAAGCACTGTCTCAGATGGAACAGTAACAATAAGCCATCTTCCCAGAGAAATGTCCCAGAAATCCA
The DNA here is from genome assembly GCF_014754425.2 of Oryx dammah. NCBI lineage: Eukaryota > Metazoa > Chordata > Mammalia > Artiodactyla > Bovidae > Oryx > Oryx dammah. The sequence continues at coordinate 51,756,512 of NW_024070202.1, forward strand.
TTGATTGAAACTCACAACATCAGCATATTCTGTAATACCAGTCATATTTTCAAAGGAGTAATTTGCAATACATAGCCTATATGCTAAGTTGCTTCAGCCATGTCCAACTCTTTGCCACCCCAAGGACTGTCGCCCACCAGGCTCCTCTGTCTGTGGGATTCTCCAGGCAAGAATCCTGGAGTGGGTTGCCATGCACTCCTCTAGAGGATCTTCCTGAAAGTGAAAGTGAAGTCACTCAATCGTGTCCGACTCTTTGTGACCCCATAGACTGTAGCCTACCAGGCTCTTCTGTCCATGGGATTTTCCAGACAACAGTACTGACCCAGGGATCAAACCTGGGTCTCTTATGTCTCCTCTATTGGCAGGCAGGTTCTTTACCATGAGCACCAACTGGAAAGCCCTGAATAAATAGCCTTTACTTGTTCTCTTTTAGGTGGTCTCTGTGTATTTTCACAAGGGAAAGCAAAACTCTTCACTGCAGAAGTATGGGCTGGGCAAAGTGACTTCTGTTTTAAGATTATGGTATTTGAAGGAGAGAAGGGAGTCACTTCACAGTGTAGAACTCAAGAAACATTGAATCACCTCAGCCAGGTGAGAAAGGTTAACATCCACAGTGATAAATTAACAGCATGTATCCTCGATATGTGAAGAAAGTGGCACTTTACTTCTGTGGTTCTCCCTCCGCAAATCCATGATCCCAAAAAAATCATGAGACACATACCTGACATATCCCAGTTGGGGGACAGCCTACAAAATTCCTAAGCAATGCCTCTCAAAACTATCAGGATTATCAAAACAAAAGCATGAGACACTGTCACAGTCAAAGAGTCTAAGGAGACGTGACAATACTGGATGGGATCCTGGAACACGGTAAAGGAACATTTGGTAAAAACTAAGGAAATTTAAGTATGTGAAAATTTAAGTTGGTTAAAAATGATATGTCACAAATGAACTTTTTATGAAAAAGAAACAGACTCCCAGACATAGAGAACAAAAACCATCAGGAAGTGGGGAGTGGGGAAGGGGTGCACTGGGAGTTGAGGATTAGCAAATGCAAACTACTGTATATATATATACACACAGGCTGCCTGATCAAAGCCACTCTTTAATGTCCTCAACAATGGGTACCAGTGACAAGGGAAGAAGGGACAGTAGTCCTGAATACCAGGTCACAATAGCACCCCTCTGGAGCACTCATGGGCAGGAGTGGGCATTAACAGCAGTCATGAGGGGGCACAGGGGCCTTGGTGGGCCCTGTGGGCTCAGAATTGTTACTACTTATTCATTCTAACATATCCTCAGTCTGACATTAGTAGGCAAACATAACCTGAAACATTTAGATTTGAGTTACTTTGTAATCAGGAGCAAGCTAACCTATAAGTAGCAAAGTGAATCCCTTGATATTTTGCAACACTTTATCACATCATAGGTGGTTTGATTTAGCAACACTCAGCTTATTTCTAATAGTAATATATGCTACATTAATTTCTCATTAATTGAGAATTTTACCATCTCATTTTGGATAATCTGCTGCATCCTGAGATAAGAAAATTAGGACAGGTTAAATGTGGGCACACACCGTTGTGCTGCAAACAATCGTTAACTTCTCTGGTGCCTCTAAGAAAAGAGATGAAAGCAATGTGCCAAGATTGGGAGAGAGCAGTTTTTATCTAAAATCCAAAGTGGAAATAATGTTATTTCACAAAGACAAATGGACTTCCTGCCTAGGAGTGTACATGAACTATAACTAAACTATTTAAAACAAAAGCAACTTGAAAGGACTAACACAGTCTAGCTGCCACTAGTCAGTGTTAAAAAGAGACTTCTGTAAGCCAAGTATCAAGAGCATTCACATATCAATAGCATATTTTTAATGAAATATAACATTTTATCCAAATAATAAATGATTATAACAAAAGCAGGTAATGTATTAATAAAATACTGTCTTAATGTCTAAATATTTTTATACTATCTTTGGTTTTTGCAAAGGTGTTACAAACAGAATTATATATATTAAAAAGCATTTTATATTTTACTTCTAGCTCACGTTTGTTCACTAGAAAGTGAGCTAGATATAAGACAATAGATGGTCATAATGCTCAAAACATGGTAGAGAAAAGCCCTTGCTTGTGACCATTACTACAACTCCATTCCCCAGCTAGTCCCAGCCTTCAATCACTGTACTTACAAATATTATTAATATCATATACATTTTCTCTTTGGACTAAAAAAATCTTTATTTTTTATTAGCAGTTGGTCAGTTTTCACACAAGCTTTGAATTTCGATCCTCACCAGCATGAAGAGTAACATGTTCCTTATCTTATATTTTTAAAATATTTGAATTACTCTTCTCCATCACATATATTCTCATGGTTAAAACTAAAAGTAATTATTTTAAAGAATTATAGTTCCTTTAATTGTTTTTAAAATCTACCAAAAATTGCTGCATTTTCAGTAAGCAAGCAATAAAAAAAAAAAAAAATTAACAATTGGTATAAAAACCACTTTTAGGAATACTTTTATAGCTAAAACTAATTTATATCTGCATATATTTGCTCAGACTTAATTGATGTTATATTGTCCTCATTAATGCACTTTCCCTTGAAAAAACTGATTGTTCAAATTATGTAAAAGAAAGAAAATGAATTATTCTTAAGATAACGACTTTCTTCAATCGATTAGATTTGCTATATGATTCTTTTTTCTTTATATTTCAGGCTTTTACTGAATGATAATACATATACAACTTTCAGTTTGGAGAAAAAACAATTGAGAAGCAAGTTTCTAATATTTAAAAACTGTAGTTTAACCTCTCATACTTCATCTCTCAAATGTAAGGTGCAATAAAAAAAAAACATTCTCTTTGCTAAAAGATTCAAAGAGCTACGGTTCTGCTAAAGAGCTATGGTTTTTCTCTAAACCATAATGTCAAGTACTCTGAGTCTGAACTTAGAAAAGTATAATTTGCTTTATTTTAAATAAAATAAGTCAATGGTAGAAGACAGTATTTCTCTTTCCCTTATAGCAATGTCCAGGGGAAAAGTACAAACTAGATCACACCAGTTCTTACTATGTGACACTACAGGAAATTTAAATGTATGTCACCAATTGAGTCAAGTGGTGTAATAAATTGCAAAATACCCCAAGAGCACTATTTTTTAAGTTCTACTAATAATGCCCATTAAACAGCACCTATCGAATAAATGAAAAGATCAATTTGGTAAGGAAGTAAATTTTATTCTCTTATTTCCAAGAGAAGGAGACGAGAAATTGGAAAAGCTTAATTGAGGGAAGAACTGTAAGCATTCTACTATTACCTACTGCTAATAAAATAGCTGGAGAAGGAAATGGCAACCCACTGCAGTATTCTTGCCTGGGAAATGCCATAGACAGAAGTTTGGTGTGCTATAGTTCATGAGGTCCCAAAAGAGATGTACACAACTTAGCAATTAAACACAATAAAATAGCATTTTAGAATGGTATTACAGCAGACTTCAAAACAAAACAAAAGCCTAGTTCTAGATCATATGTAGATTCAGATTCAAATTGCTTATTTTTTAAAAAGCCACTTCTTTTTTTAAAGACTTTTCTGCCTCAGAGTTTGTCAATTGTTTTTGCTATTTTAAATTAAGCTTTCTTATTGAAAAGAAAAAAAGTCCTTACTCACTGACCTAATGATTCCTTTAAAGTTATCTATAGGCTTCCTCAAAATTTCAGAAAGACTAACACTTAACCAAGAACCTTTATTATATTCGGAAGTCAACTTATGGAACCAACTTAGGGTTCTACATGAAGTATATTTGTTACTAGAACACCTTCAATTTCTCAAAATTTAAAGGGAAAACAAATATTCCCACAGATAAATTGTGCCTTATTTTGCTGAGAGATGTAGTAACTACAATTAAACAATGACTCTCTGGGCCCAGCCATAGCTAATATGACATAATGCTAGAGCTAAATGACCCTGTCAGCTTCTTATTTTAGCACAGCAGATAGTTCAGGAAAGCTTGCCATAATTGAATGACTACTAACAATAACACATGAGCAACCGCCCTGCTCCACTGTAACAAAAGATGAATTTTATTATATATTCCCTCTCTACCAGGAAACTCAAAACCCTTTATAGATAACTTTACAATGACATCTCAAATACAATAAGGAGGTTGGTAGATATTATTTCCTGTTATCAACAAACAGATATTCAATAGCGTGACTATAAACAAACCAATAATAATTCATTATTCTTCTTAGTACAATTCTTTGGCATTCTTTCAACTTATATTTTAAACAATTTATTTACCCAAAAACTTGTGCCTCCCACTCTCCCACCCTTATATTGCCCCTTCCCCCTTCCCTCTGGTAACTACTAGTTTGTTCTCTGTATGACCCTGCTTCTTTTTTATTATAATCACTAGTTTGCTGTATTTTTCTACATTCCACATATAAGTGATATAATACAGTATATTTCTTTTCTGACTTATTTCACTTAGCATATTACCTTCCAAGTCCACCCATGCTGTTGCAAATGGCAAAATTTCATTCATTGTATGGCTGAGTAGTAGTATACTGTATATATATACCACTTCTCTTTATCCATTCATCTGTTGATGGACATTTAGGCTGCTTCCATATCTTAGCAATTGTAAATAATGCTGCTATGAATATTGGGATACATTATCTTTTTAAATTTTTTATTTATTTAGGAGGCCAATTACTTTACAATATTGTGGTAGTTTTTGCCATACACTGACATGAACCAGCCACGGGTGCACATGGACAGACCCAGAAGCTGGGTCATATGGTGGTTTTACTTTTAATTTTTTGAGAAACCTCCATACTGTTTTCCACAAGGGCTGCACCAACTTACATTCCCACCAACAATGCAGGAGGGTTCCCTTTTCTTCATGTCCTCACTAACATTTTTTATGTTCTTTTTGATGATAGCCATTCTGACAGGTGTGAGATGATACCTTATTGTGGCTTTCACTTGCATTTTCCCGATGATTAGTGATGCTGAGCATCTTTTCATGTGCCTGTTGGCCATCTGCATTTCCTCTTTGGAAAAATGTCTAATGTATTATTCTCTAGAAAGAATATCCAGGATAAAAGAGATCCCACTATATATCTTAACTTGTTATTTCACTGTGACAGACAAAGCCTAGAGAATGGAAACTTCTAAAGAAACAACCTACTATTAATGCCTTGGACTATAGTAGTTTACAGTCTACAAAGCACTTTCTCATTCATTTTACCATCTCATAGGAAGTTGCCTTCCCATTCTGCACCAAGCTGGAAAGCCAAATGCAGCTATCTAAGCCACACAAACATTCATAGAATGCCCAGGGTTGTGCCAATTACAGTGTATTTAAAAAGAATAAACACAATTTAACTTGTGACATTTGGCCAGGTACACACTTTTTGTCAATCCCATTCCAGCCCCACATCTAGACAACCACCAAGCTATCCTAACCAAACTTATACCACACTAACCCTCCTTTCCTTTAGTGTACTCCTGCTCTGAATTTTTCCATTACTTCCACTTCAGGCATTCACCTCTTCTGAATACACAAGAACACTCTTTTCCCTCCCTTGTCTTCAAACCCTTGCTCCAGTTACCTCATAAGAATCCTTCTATCTCTGAGTTTCATCTGTGAGCCAAATAACAAATTCAGTCTTGCTGCTGCTGCTGCTGTCTCTTCAGTCATGTCCGACTCTGTGCAACCCCATAGACGGCAGCCCACCAGGTTCCCCCGTCCCTGGGATTCTCCAGGCAAGAACACTGGAGTGGGTTGCCATTTCCTTCTCCAATGCATGAAAGTGAAAAGTGAAAGTGAAGTCGCTCAGTCATGTCTGACTCTTCGCGACCCCATAGACTGCAGCCTACCAGGATCCTCCGCCCATGGGATTTTCCAGGCAAGAGTACTGGAGTGGGGTGCCATTGCCTTTATCTGTGAGCCAAATAACAAATTCAGTCTTGAGTGCTGAGTATTAGCAATACAGCCGTGAACCAAGATAAAGAAAACTTTAGGTGGTAAAATGAACTAAGAAAATGACCACTGGTGCCATCGATCTTGGAAAGCCTTAAAAACACCCGGAGTCATTTACGCATTCATCTTTCCATGTATCACCATGAGCAATGATCATATGATGGAAATACAAAGATGAAAAACTCATAATCCCTTTTCTCAAGCTCTTCTGAGTATACTCCAGAAACAGTCCCTTTCAAAAGTTTCCACCAAGTTCTCATCCTCATTAATAAAGCTGCTTTCCCATCAAAATACATTTTTTAATGGGTTCATCTGTGTGGCTTCCTTTAACGGGACAACTAGTATTATAGCGATACTTGTTCTGTTTGAACATTTTTCATTTCACAGGTACAAAGAGAATATCAACTATATAGCTATTTATATGGGATATAGCCAGACTCGTTGTCAAGCCCAGGGAGCATAACAACCCATAACAAAGCAAGCAGCACAGAGCCTGGCTCATGTAAGGACTCGATAAAGGTTGGTTCCTCACCCCTTCCTAGTTTCACCCAGCAGATTTTCAATCTTATTTTTAAGATGTGACTTCTACCATGCAGCATTCTTAATCATAGGGAACAAAATACATCAAGAAGCACAAGTGAATAAGGCAGTATATTAGATGATTTTCATTGTTCCGCACACAAAATAATTGCAGAAGCTAGAAGCATAACTGACATGAGACTGTGTGTCCAAATAATAACAAGAATAGCATAACTTCAAATTTAAAGGCATCTGCTGCTCAAAGTGAATGAATAAACAAACCAGTGGATGAATGAATTAACCAATGAATGAAAACAGTTCAGAGTCAATGAAATGGACTGGGACTACGTACATGACATATGGCTGCTAATATTCTTATGTGCTATGCTCAAGGCTCAATGCTAAAGCTCTCATTTAGAGTTCAAAATACAACTATGAAATAGAGATTATTCTCTATTCTGTTCTCATATTACAAATGAGGAAATACTCTTACAAAGTAATTTATCCAAGTTTCCCAACAATTGGCAACCTGGAATTTGAACTCAAATCTTCTAAATCCAAAGTTCCTTTCATCTTATCAGAGCTGCTATCCCTCTTTCAGATATACAATACTTCATGGAGAAAAAAGTATTTCAGTAAAATTGGCAATAAGGCAAATTTCTGTAATGCTAACACTATGTTCACTCTGGCTTCTCATATAAACTTAGAAATGGTTTCTATGGTTAGAGAAGGGAAATATGCAAATATACGAACTAAATTAATTATGCTTAATTATTTCTAATCACTTCAAATTATGTTTCTATGAAGTTTCATAATGCCTGACAATATTGTTCTTAAGAACAAATACTTCAAATACTTCTTCTATTACTCTATCCTTCCATACAGACAAGTATTTTTCCCATGTAAGTAGAACCCAAGTTCCATCCTTATAGATAGTATAAGGCACTTGGTTCAGCAAATTCATTTGTTTGAAGTTTCAAGTTATGTTACATAAATTGGTTTCCAAAGCAGCCAATTTGGGGACTCCTAACATTCTTTGTATAAATTTACTTTACAATACGACTTCACTGGTGGTCCAGCGGTTAAGACTCTGTGCTCCCACTGCAGTGGACACAGGTTTGATGCCTGGTCAAGGAAATTCTGTATGCTGCACATCACGGCCATACTTTACAATATGGACCAGCATCAGTTCAGTTCAGTTGCTCAGTCATGTCTGACTCTTTGCAACCCCATGAATCGCAGCACGCCAGGCCTCCCTGTCCATCACCATCTCCCAGAGTTCACTCAGACTCACATCCATCGAGTTGGTGATGCCATCCAGTCATCTCATCCTCTGTCGTCCCCTTCTCCTCCTGCCCCCAATCCCTCCCAGAATCAGAGTCTTTTCCAATGAGTCAACTCTTCACATGAGGTGGCCAAAGTACTGGAGTTTCAGCTTTAGCATCATTCCTTCCAAAGAAATCCAGGGCTGATCTCCTTCAGAATGGACTGGTTGGATCTCCTTGCAGTCCAAGGGACTCTCAAGAGTCTCCTCCAACACCACACTTCAAAAGCATCAATTCTTCGGCCTCAGCTTTCTTGACAGTCCAACTCTCACATCCATACATGACCATGGGAAAAACCATAGCCTTGACTAGACAGACCTTTGTTGGCAAAGTAATGTCTCTGCTTTTTAATATGCTATGCTATCTAGGTTGGTCATAACTTTTTCTTCCAAGCAGTAAGTGTCTTTTAATTTCACAGCTGCAATCACCATCTGCCGTGATTTTGGAGCTCCCAAAAATAAAATCTGGTACTGTTTCCACTGTTTCCCCATCTATTTGCCATGAAGTGATGGGACCAGACACCATGATCTTAGTTTTCTGAATGTTGAGCTTTAAGCCAACTTTTTCACTCTCCTCTTTCACTTTCATCAAGAGGCTTTTTAGTTCCTCTTCACTTTCTGCCATAAGGGTGGTGTCATCTGCATATCTGAGGTTATTGATATTTCTCCCGGCACTCTTGATTCCAGCCTGTGCTTCTTCCAGCCCACCGTTTCTCATGATGTACTCTGCACAGAAGTTAAATAAGCAGGGTGACAATATACAGCCTTGATGTACTCCTTTTCCTATTTGGAACCAGTCTGTTGTTCCATGTCCAGTTCTAACTGTTGCTTCCTGACCTGCATGTAGGTTTCTCAAGAGGCAAATCAGGTGGTCTGGTATTCCCATCTCTTAATAACCTTCTTTAAATTCTGCCCCTAAGAAAATGGATCAAAATGAACTAAAATTTTGGAACTTCAGTAAATATTTCAAGGTAATCTTTATAACTTAGTCAGTAAACACAATTCTAAATCTTATAAGAAATTACCACATATATTCCAAAATCATTTCCTAAAGGACAGTGTTACTTCTGAGTCACCACAACCAACTGACATTGATTTTCATCCATTCAGCAAATACATACTAAGCGTATGTTAGGTCCAAACACTCACTGTTCAAGATCCTGAGGACCCACAAGAAGGCAGACAAATCACAACAAATGAGGTCCCTATTCTCATGGAGTTTACAATAACATGGAGAAAAACTATGAGAATGTAATAAACAAAAAAGAACTATTGCAAACAGGGCTAAGTGATATACAGAGAATCCAAATACAGTGACATTTATAGTGACCGGTCATTGTGGATTGGATCATCAGGGAAAACCTCTCAGAAGAAGTGAATTTAAGCAGAGTTGTGAATAGTATAAACATGACTGCATAAAAATCAAGTAGGAAAACATTACAGGTCGAGGACACAGCTAGTGCAAAGGCCACAAGGCAAGAACAAGCAAAGCAAGTTTAAGAATGAGAAAATATCACAACCACCTGGAAGACAGTGACCTCAAGAAAGTGGCAAAGTTCAGACAGGAGGGGTAGGAAGGGGTCATGTCATCAGATTTTGTAAGCCAGGATAACATATTTTGATTTTATTTAAGTGAAATGGAAAGCCACTGAAGGAAGCCACATAAAATCTGGACTTGTGTCTACTAAGAATTAGAATTCCCTGGTGGCTCAAATGGTAAAGAATCTGCCTGCAATACAGGAGCTGCTGCTGCTGCTAAGCTGCTTCAGTCATGTCCGACCCTGTGCGACCACATAGATGGCAGCCCACCAGGCTCCCTTGTCCTAGGGATTCTCCAGGCAAGAACACTGGAGTGGGTTGCCATTTCCTTCTCCAATGCCTGAAAGTGAAAAGAGAAAGTGAAGTCCCTCAGTCACGTCCGACTCTCAGCAACCCCATGGACTGCAGCCCACCAGGCTCCTCCGTCCATGGGATTTTCCTGGCAAGAGTCCTGGGGTGGGCTGCCCTTGCTTTCTCCAGCAATACGGGAGACCCAGATTCAATCCCTAGGTCGGGAAGATCTCCTGCAGAAGGGAATGGCTATGCACTCCAGTATTCTTGCCTGGAGAATCCCATGGACAGAAGAGCCTGGCAGGCTACAGTCCATGGATCAAAAAGAGTTGGACACGACTGAGTGACTAACTTTTTCTTTCAAGTCCATGTATTTGCTTGGTTACAGACTCTGCACTCAATGAAATTTATCCCAAGGCACTGAAGCAGAATTCTGGAGCCAGAAAGGATCTTAAGGAATACAAAGCTATCATTAAACATGTACAGAAACTAAGGGTCTAAAAAAAAAAAAAAAAGAAAAGCATCATTCAGATTGCTTCATTATGGCTGAGAGAAATGTCTCCAAAAGTAAAGTAAAGGCAACTAACATGTCTGGGATCTATCCTCAACTCAAAGCTGACAACCATAAAATTGTCCTTTTATGTGTTCATAAATTGGACCACCATGGATTAGATACATATGACTCACCATGGAATTTCTTAAAATTTTGTGACAGTTTCTGACTTCTATCTAAAGCTGAAAACTTAAATAAGGCACATAGCCAGTAATGTGTTTGATCAATTTCATTGTTCTAATCCCAACTCACTGAGTACACCACAAGCTGGAGACTGATTCATGCGATGAATGGTAAGGAACCACTATGTGCGATGAAGTATAGTGGAAAATGAAGAACCAGAGTCTCGTAGTCTAGCATGTATACAGAAAGAGAGACACATATATACAAACACTGAAACATACTGGATTGGCCAAGAAGTTTGCTTGGGTATTATTTTAATACCTTATGGAAAAACCCAAAAGAAATATTTGGCCAACAAAATATATGAAATATACACAACCATAATTAATGCAAGGTAAAAACTTTCAACATGCCTCTCAGATAACGTACACTGAAAACTGGAGGAAATATCACATCCAGTTGAGAGAATCAAGGATTAGCATTCTAGTCCTTGAAACATGGATAGGCTTTACAGGTGGGAAAAAACATTTTAGACAATAGGTACATCTGGGGCAAAAAAAACCTAAGTTAACTACAACAAGGCCCTCATGATAAGAAATCCAGTGTTAATTAAGTTTAGAGCAACTATTTCCAATATGAAAATATGTAAATCTGAACTGCACCTAAAGTTATGTATATTTCCATTCAGTAATGTAAGAGTTTTGCATCCGTATTTATCATCTTAACACCAAAAAAGTGTTCTATAACAAAAACAATCAAACTTAGGTTAGACTATTATATTTGCTTTCCAAAAGGAATACAATAGGATTTAAAAGATTCTTGGAAAACTTTTCCAAGAATCAGAAAAAGAACTGGAAAATCACTTAAGCTTCTTGGTACAAAAATGTCAAAAGGTATACATTTAACAAAGGTGCGAAGTGTTTCAAATTCAGCATCTAAAAACCTCAGAACTCAGGGAAGATGAGAATGTGCTGCCAACACCACAATATATAGCAAGTTACAGTGCTATTTTTTAAACATTAATCTATGCTACTGCTTTTTCTCAAATACCAGACTGCATGACTGCTCCTAACTACAATTAATGTTCTGCCCTTTTGGAAAAGCATTGCTTTAGGATAATTAATTCACTTGAAAACTGACAAGTAACAATATAACTTGGGGTTTTCAAAAATCTTATTAAAAGTTCATTATACTTTCAATAAATCATAGAACTACTTTAACATTCTTCTATCCAACTCAAGGTAGAACATCACAAATGAATTTCAAAGCTAACCACTGTGTTCCTACTATGTTTGTTTTCTCCTTTGTCTTTCCTAAAATTCATTTTTCATTATACGGTTTAAATTTTAAAACTCCAAGCAAACCAAAGTCAGGACCACATGACTTCACAGGTGAATTCAATCAAGCATTTAGAGAAGAGTTAACACCTGTTCTCCTCAAACTCTTCCAATAACTGCAGAGTAAGGAACACTTCCAAACTCATTCTATGAGGCCAACATCACCCTGACACCAAAACCATACAAAAATATCACATAAAAAGGAAATTACAGGCCAGTATCACAGATGAATATAGACACAAAAATCCTCAACAAAATATTAACAAACTGAATCCAACAATACATTAAAAGGATCACACACCATGATCAAGTGGAATTTATCCCACAGATACAAAGATTTTTCAGTATCTACAAATCAACTAATGGTGTCAGCTTGCCTAAGGAAAGAGGCCTGGGCCACCCACAGCTTCCTAAAAGCAGCTCTTGCTTCTGCTGCCTCTTCAGGGACTCTTCAGGGACTCGTGCCTTCATCATCACAAGAAAAGCAAACACCACAGGGCCTAGGAACAGCAAAATGAATCCCTTTAGAACCCATTTAAATCTCGCTGGGAGGACAAGTTCCACATAGGAGGGGACTTCTCCCTTCACCTTCTCACAGAAGCAGCAGAGAGAGATGAGTCTCTGTGTGCTTCTCTTTTACCTTCCTTTATGACTAAAACTACATAAAACTACAAATGAAAACAGAAGTCCAGCATCACTGGGATAAATGGTCTCAGGTTCCATCATATGTCTAATGAGATTCAGTGCAGATGGCCTTTTCATCTTCATATTTCCTCTGTCCCTTATAAGCCTAAGTGAGTTAACGATGCTAATACAAATTAACAAAGGAGTTTGAGAAAAAGATTTAAAGTTGTTGGGAGAGGACCTAACAATTTTATTCCTTAATATTTTGCATTTTCCCAATTTTGCTCCTTGCCTGTTGTGTATAAAACATTGGTTTGTGGCACTTATGTGCACATGCCCACAAATACGCTCACAGACGATTATTTAAACTACTTTAAGAAAAAGGCAAAGGAAGAAGGGGCAGTAGAAGATGAGATGATTAGATAACATCACCAACTCGATGGACATGAATTTGAGCAAACTCTGGGAGATAGTGGAGGACAAAGGAGCCTGGTGTGCTAAAGTCTATGGGGTCTCAACTTAGTGACTGAACAACAAAGAAGAAAATGTAGTATTACAAATGTGTGTTACAAAGTATTACAAAGACCCTGATGCTTGGAAAGACTGAAGACAGGAGGAGAAGGGGACGACAGAGGATGAGATGGTTGGATGGCATCACCGACTTGATAGATATGAGTTTAATCAGGTTCCAGGAGTTGGAGATATACAGGGAAGCCTGGCGAGCTGCAGTCCATGGGGTGGCAAAGAGCTGGACAGACTGAGTAATTGAACTGAACAAATGTGTGTTCTGAAATAAAAAATTTAAATGTGCATTAAATGAGGTTCACATTTTTTAAGCCTCAAAATGAATTCTTTAGGAGAAAAAAAATCAAACCACTTACCAACAAATATAAGATTTCATTGCCATATATATTCAACCAACTTCTTAAAATAACAAAACTTTGGGACTAGAACTTATCTTAGAGATATATTTGCCACAAGCAAGGAGACAGTATTGTGATAAGCAACCACTCATAATAGATGAAAAGCCAGAAAGCCATTATCACTAGGAAAACTGAATCTAAGGGCTGAACGGCTCCTATAAATTTGGCAAGATGATTCTACGGTGTAGAATTCTACTGTGCAGATTCTATGGTGCATCTCAGGAATAACATCCCAAGGGATATTACAAAACAAATATAAATATGAACATGAGTTCAAGTAATCAAGATTTCCATTTAAAAGCACAAGTACCTAACAAAATGTGTACATTACATCGTGTTCTAAAAATTATTTTAGTGTAGTTAACAACACACAGGAAAATGCATTTCCAGACTCTGACTCTCTCATTATGTAAATTACACACTAAGCGGAATGCATATATATTCAGTTAAGACTGAAAGGATTTCCCAAATTACTGTCAACTTTAAAAAAAGAAAAGTTTTCTGACGATTCCCACAAGTATTTCCAGACTTCAAGAACTATAGCCCTTCCTGCAAAATATACTTTGTGTTCTTGATTTGTCTCTGGGGTGTTACTGCTGCTGTGTGTTTTCTTTGTGGTTGTTTTTTAATGATTCAGTTGGCTGGTTGCAAGTTTAAGATCCTGTTCTAATTACCTTCGGAACTTACGACCGTGGATACAAGACCTGCAGGGCTCCCTTCTTAGCATGTGGAGCTTATCTAAGATCCTGAACATGACTAGTTACCAAAGCCTTATGCAAACGGGGACAAGGAGAGAGAGCAGGGCTGAGATCATTAAAAATCATCATAAATTCCAGATTTCCTGTCTCTCCTTTTGTCCCTGTGACATTCCCTCTGGTAACCTGACACGTCATCTATAGCCCTGATGGTACCTTCGAGAATCTCTCTCCAGTCTGTAAGAGAGTGACGCCGCTATCCCCGCAATTCGCAGCTCGGGGTGGGCGGGGGGCTCAAATCTCGGCAGTCCCGGCCCCAGGTTGCGGGGTCGACGCCTTCGGGGGCTTCGCCGATGGGTAGCACCCTCACGGGGGCGCCCGCGACCGGCGGAGTCGCGCGGGTGTCGGGAGGGACGCCCGGTCCGACCACACTTCGGATGTTCGGCACTGGCGGCAGACAGCGTGTGAGGACGGACACGGTCCGCCTCTGAGGAGCCCTCGGCGTTCGCGCGCAGACAGCCGAGGGGGCGTCCGCGGGCACTCCCTCGCTCCCGACCTCCGTCCCCTCAGTCGCCCGCCCGCAAGCACCTCAGGCGGGGGAGCGGTAACCTCCTGGCCCGGGCCGCCTCCCGGCGCGGCGCCTCCTCCGCAGGGTCGCTGGGCCGCGGGGCCGGGAAGGCCGCCGGCCGCCCTCGCGCGTCCCGTCGACCCCGCCGCCCGGCCCTCCAGGCTGAGGCGCCGAGTCCTCGCCTGCTGGCCGCGGGCGTCCGGTGCGCGGGCGCCGGCGCGTCCCCGAGCGCGCGCCCCGCCACCCCCGCCAGTCGCGGCCCCGCGCGAGTTGCACTAACTTTCCGGGGCGGGGGAAGGGCGAGCGCCGCGGGCCCGGCTGCCCGGGCCTTACCTGTGCTCAAGTTGTCGTTGATTTTCAAGGGCACCCGCAGGATGTAGACCAGGAAGAGGACGATGAAGAACCATACGGTCCAGAGATAAGTCCAAGACCAAACTATGCAGGACTTGAGCTGCTCCAGAAAGCCCGTGCCCGCTTCAGCCATTTTTCGGCGCTGCTCTCTGCTGCCGCGGCTCTCGGTGTCTGCCGGGATGATTCACCGGCCCGGAGGCGCCGCTCGCGCCGCCGCCGCCGCCGCCGCCGAGGCCCGGGCGCCCCCGGAGGCCGCCCGGGACTCGGGCGCGGCGGGAAATCGCGCGCGGGCCGCGGGCGCGCTGGCCTTTTTTTCTCAGCCTTATTACTAACTCTGAAGGCCCCTACAAGTGGCTTTCGTGGAAGGATCACGTGGCTCCTGCCCCTCACGTTCTGATGCCATTTATATTATGCTGATATTTAGAAAGAAAAGCCAAGTGGCGTACTGAGGGAAACCCTTGACATGTTCATGGTAATGACTTATGTTGAGGGCTTCCTATTACGTTTGTACAATCTCACCTAATCCTTCAACAATCCCCATTATATAGATAAGGGAAACTGAGGCACAAAGTCGTTGAGCAATTTACCTTCAGCTGGAGCCATAATTCATTTGCAGCATGATGAATGCTAGCTCCTTTCTCTCAGAATTTAGATCCAGAGGGATGAATAAACCCGCAGCACTCAGAAAAAAACGGGTGTAGTCCTGTCACCGAGTAATAGGCCTGAAAATAAATCATTCTGTTAAACGAGATTTGGGTTGCACGCTATTTACCTTTGTTTTGCCTTCCCTAAAGCGATACCGGGGATTTTGAAAGAAATCTTCACAAGAAGAGTGTTTATCTTCCAGTTTGGGGGGCGATGATAGTTCAAAAACTCTCAACCTGTTTTTAACATAAACAGTTCTCTGGGAAATTTTGGCTTACTCTGAATTGGCTACTTTTTTTTTTTTTAATTAATGAATTTATTTATTTTACTTTACAATATTGTATTGGTTTTGCCATACATTGACTTGAATCCGCCATGAATGTACATGTGTTCCCCATCCTGAACCCTCCTCCCACCTCCCTCCCCATCCCATCCCTCTGGGTCATCCCAGTGCACCAGCCCCGAGCACCCTGTATCATGCATCAAACCTGGACTGGCGATTCGTTTCACATATGATATTTTACATGTTTCAATGCCATTCTCCCAAATCATCCTGCCCTCACCCGCTCCCACAGAGTCCAAAGACTGTTCAATACATCTGTGTCTCTTTTGCTGTCTCTTTATCGTTACCTTTTTTCTAAATTCTGTATATATGCGTTAGTATACTGTTAGTATACTGACTTCTAGGTTGCTTCCATGTCCTGGCTATTATAAACAGTGCTGCGATGAACATTGGGGTACACGTGTCTCTTTCAATCCTGGTTTCCTCAGTGTGTATGCCCAGCAGTGGGATTGCTGGGTCATATGTCATATGGCAGTTCTATTTGCAGTTTTTTAGGGAATCTCCACACTGTTCTCCATAGTGGCTGTACTAGTTTGCATTCCTACCAACAGTGTAAGAGGGTTCCCTTTTCTCCACACCCTCTCCAGCATTTATTGCTTGTAGACTTTTGGATAGCAGTGAATTGGCTACTTTAAACAATAATTATAAACTTTCTTTTATCTGTACTGAGTACAACGTTGTCTTCACCAAATAAAATTGTCTTCTTTTTCTGTCCATAAATAATTTCACTATGTATTGGATGGTAATGATGCAGTGGCAGGTAATCCATAGCCAAGACATTTTTGGAATTCTGAGCATTCAGCAGAATATTTTATTATAAATTTTGTTTTGCTTACTTGTCATTTCCTCCATAATAAAACAAGCTCCTTTAACTTTCTGCATGTATTTTACATATTATGGCTAACATAATAGAACTACTTTTACATTTTCACTAATTCCAAGCCTCAATTCCAGCTACTGGTATCTCTGATACATTTGATCTACTAAAGCAGTGAGATACTGGAAAGGATAAGAGAAAATGATACACCTGTACCTTTTTATAGATATTTATTGCAGCATTTTGGAGAAGGCAATGGCACCCCACTCCAGTACTCTTGCCTGGAAAATCCCATGGATGGAGGAGCCTGGTGGGCTACAGTCCATGGGGTCGCTAAGAGTCAGACACGACTGAGCGACTTCACTTTCACTTTTCACTTTCATGCATTGGAGAAGGAAATGGCAACCCACTCCAGTGTTCTTGCCTGGAGAATCCCAGGGACAAGGGACCCTAGTGGGCTGCCATCTGTGGGATCGCACAGAGTTGAACATGACTGAAGCGACTTAGCAGCAGCAGCATTGCCACGTTTACAAAACAAGTTTTTGTCTAACGATGGTGCCTGGATTCTCAGTAGAATAAAACAACATGAGAGCATGAAACATCTATTTTTTTGTGATGATTAAGTAACCCACCAGATTCCCTGCAATAGGATTATTTAATTTAAGTGAATATCCTGGAGTCTGGCTTTATGCTGTCAGTGAACCTCAAGGAATGGACATAAATATGACTCAGGTGAACCAGTTTTCTGACTGCTAGGCGCTCCTGGAGGGTCAGTCTGTCTTACTCATCATTGCCTCTCCCTGGTGTGCAGCCAGAGATGGGGACTGGAGTTGGAGACGTGTCTTTATGGTTAGATGCAGAACTGACTGAGAACAAGACCTCTTGGGAACTGCAACTGCTTCAGTATGGCTGGAATGCAGGCTCTTCACAGAGCAGTGTCAAAATGGATAAAGCTGGAGTGTCTGAATGTGAAGGGCCTTGTAGAAATGCTAAGGTGTTCACAGTTATTTGGCATTGCACACACTAATCCAAATGACCAAGATTTATGTAAGTGGCAATTACATACCAAGGAGGTAGAGTTGACATAACTTGGTTACTGATAGGATAGGCAGGGAAAGAATAAAGAGTGAAGGGTGGCTATTGAGTGGCGTTGTTCATGAAATAGTGACACCCCAGATATGTCCCTTAATTGGTTGATCATCTCTCAGTGGGCTGGCACACAGTCACCCCAAGCTCATCATATCTGAAAGTGAACTAATTACTTCCTCACCATCAACTTACTCTTCTAAAGTTCCATCAAGGGATGGGTGTCACCCTCCCAAGTCACTAATTCGGGACTCTGGGGATCACATCTTCTAGACTCCTCCTCCTCCCTCACCTCCTTTCCTCTTCACATTCAACTAGGGGCATCAATACTTCAAGGTATGTGTCAGACATGTCACTTTTCTCTCTTCCTCTTCAATAGCTTTTAGTTTCTCCAGTCTGATCATCTCTCACAGAGAACAAGTTGGCTGGGCTCCTTGACTCCAGTTTCCCCACCACCAGAACAACCACCATCACCTGCCCTCATCACCCCCTGAATCCACCTTCTTCCACATTTCTTTAACAGAGTTACCTCTGAAGCACAAACCTGAGGCTCCTTCCACTCCAGTCCTAAAGGATAAACTGTAGATAGTACACAAGGCCTTTTGTAGGGCACTCTTATCAACTTGTTTAGCCTCATATCCCACCCTAAACACTTCTTACCACCAGCATTTTGGAAAACATGCTATTCTCTTTGGAGCTGCTCCACAGGACCTGCCTGTAGCATACTTATTTGTGAGCATACTTATTTGTGCTCTCCTTCCCACCTCAACCTTCTCTCTTTGCCACAACTTATTTAGAGATGCACTTAAAATATTACCTCCTGTGTGACACCAGCTCCCTCCCCACCCTAGAGTTTCTTCCCTGAGTTTGTAGTACCACAAAGCTTATGGTGGGCTCTAAAATCACAGGCGTAAAGCCCTGCAATGACAGGCTTTACTCCTAGCCCTGCAAATAATAGGGTGTGTTTTACAAGTTAGTAACTTTCCCTCAGTCACTTTGTTCACCTGCACAAAGGGTTATACTTGTATCTGTTACATTTGTTGTCCTGTAGTTGCTAAGTTGTGTCCAACTCTTTGCAACCCCATGGACTGTAGCCTACCAGGTTCCTCCCCTCTGTCCATGGGATTTCTCAGGCAAGAGTACTGGAATGGGTTGCCATTTCCTTCTCCAAGGGATCTTCCTCACACAGGGATCGAACCCACACCTCCTGCTTGGCAAGAGGATTCTTTACCACTGAGCCACCTGCAAAGCCCCCTGTTACATATGTCCCCATGAGATGCCTAGCACAAATGCTTGCTGCTGCTGCTAAGTTGCTTCAGTCGTGTCCGACTCTGTGCGACTCCATAGACAGCAGCCCATGAGGCTCCCCTGTCCCTGGGATTCTCCAGGCAAGAACACTGGAGTGGGTTGCCATTTCCTTCTCCAATGCATGAAAGTGAAAAGTCAAAGTGAAGTCGTTCAGTTACGTCCGACTCTTAGCGACCCCATGGACTGCGGCCCACCAGGCTCCTCCGTCCATGGGATTTTCCAGGCAAGAGTGTTGGAGTGGGGTGCCATTGCCTTCTCCAAGCACAAATGCTTAGTGCCCCAGAAATGCTTAGCACAAAGCCTAGTTGATGTCTTTCCTCTCTGTTTGCAAACTGAGGCCTTTCAGTTCAGTTCAGTCGTTCAGTCGTGTCCGACTCTTTGCGACCCCAGGAATCACAGCATGCCAGGCCTCCCTGTCCATCACCATCTCCCGGAGTTCACTCAGACTCACGTCGATCAAGTCCGTGATGCCATCCAGCCATCTCATCCTCGGTCGTCCCCTTCTCCTCCTGCCCCCAACCCCTCCCAACATCACAGTCTTTTCCAATGAGTCAACTCTTCACATGAGGTGGCCAAAGTACTGGAGCTTCAGCTTTAGCATCATTCCTTCCAAAGAAATCCCAGGGTTGATCTCCTTCAGAATGGACTGGTTGGATCTCCTTGCAGTCCAAGGGACTCTCAAGAGTCTTCTCCAACACCACACTTCAAAAGCATCAATTCTTTGGCGCTCAGCCTTCTTCACAGTCCAACTCTCACATCCATACATGACCACAGGAAAAACCATAGCCTTGACTAGACGGACCTTAGTCGGCAAAGTAATGTCTCTGCTATTGAATATACTATCTATGTTGGTCATAACTTTTCTTCCAAGGAGTAAGCGTCTTTTAATTTCATGGCTGAGGCCTTTAGAGTTAAGTAATTTGTTGTTTTATTTTAGACCTCTTTACCTCTTAGTACAAATAGTGCTGTATCTGGCACATAGTACCTGCTCAATAAATATTCATATTTAGAGAATATTGTATGAAGGAATAAAAAATGAATTACATCAAAAGAAATTCCAAATCTTACAAAGAATACTATACTTGGATTTACTTCAGGGATGAGAGTTAAGATTTGGTCTTCCACCATATGGTGAGCTTCCTTGAAAGTTTGTTTCTGAAGGTGTAACCACCTGTGGATTATATAATAGGATTTAAATGACCGTTTATGGTAATTATGCTGTAACAACATATTACTAAATTCCTTTAAATTGGTTTATATGTTTTGTTAAACTACCTGAATTGAGTAAGAAACCAAGGAAAGGAAACCAAGAAACCAAGTTAAGGAATAACTTAAAATTACTTCTCTGTTAGAAGGGGAAATATTGTATGATATTGCTTATATGTGGTATCTAAAAAGAAATGATACAAATGAACTTACAAAACAGCAACTGACAGACTTGGAGAATCAACTTATGGTTTTGGGGGGTTGGGTGGGGGTTTGGGGGAAGGGATAGTTGGGGAGTTTGGGATGGACATGTACACACTGCTATGTGTAAACTGGATAGCTGACAAGCTCCTACTGTATAGCACATGGAACTCTGCTCAATGATATATGGCTGCTGGAGAGGAGGGGAGTTTTGGAGGAGAATGGATACAAACGTATGTATGACTGTGTCCCTTCCCAGTTCACCTGAATCTATCACAAGATTGTTTGATAATTGGCTATAACAATAAAAAATAAAAGGCTTTTTAAAAAATTACTTCTCTGTTGCTTCTTGTATTGTTTTGTAAGTGGTGTTTGGAAATATATATGCACATGTTGGCTGTCATAATTTTATGCTTTGTTATAAGTTTAATATATCTTTGTAAATGATTTTCAGAGTTTATCTGAGGTTTAAATGCAAGAAATGACTTCTGATTCGGCGGGGGCAGGTGTTTAAAATAAACAAAAAAAGCTCACCCATGTTCATTGGTTGAATTTATGAATTAGCCAATATTCTATGTTCATGAATATCATCCTAAGTGGTTATCCTTACTTAGCTATTTACCTGAAAGTGAAGTTGCTCAGTCGTGTCCGACTCTTTGTGACCCCATGGACTGTAGCCTACCAGGCTCCTCCGTCCATGGAATTTTCCAGGCAAGAGTACTGGAGTGGGGTGCCATTTCCTTCTCCAGAGGATCTTCCCAACCCAGGGATGAAACCCGGGTCTCCCACATTGCAGGCAGATGCTTTACTGTCTGAGCCACCAGGGAAGCCCAGCTATTTACCTAGAACTGAGTAAATACAAATTTAACTTAGTTTATATTTGAGAGACAGTCAAACTGACATGCAGATTTAGAGGGAATTTGCCATTTCTACCTTTTAAGACAAGATAATTTCTCATAGAGTACTGAAGAGATAAAATTTCAATAATCCTTGTACAGTTAAAAAAGAATTCTTCAGTTCTCCCCAAGATGTAATACTGCATGTTTAAGGAAGGATGCACTTCCATAAAATTGATATACACACACATGATTATCTTACAGTGAAAAGTTCACAATGACTAGACTTAGATATTATGTGATGAATTACAATCACATTTACTTTTGCTCCCTGATTCCTTAAAAAAGATATATTAGTTTCTATGCAAAACCTCCTGTTTGACCACTCCCAATTTGCCTTGATTCACGGACCTAACATTCCAGGTTCCTATGCAACATTGCTACTTACAGCATTGGACTTTACTTGCATCACTAGTCACACCCACAACTGGGTGTTGTTTTTGCTTTGGTTCGTCTCTTCATTCTTTCAGGAGTTATTTCTCCACTGATCTCCAGTAGCTTATTGGGCACCTATAGACCTGGGGAGTTCCTCTTTCAGTGGTGATGTGCAGGGACCCCTGCAGTCCATGGGGTCGCAAAGAGTTGGACATGACTGAGTGACTGAATTGAACTGACTGATGTAAAACCTTTTACAGACATGTCAATTCTCAGTGACATTCCTTAACCTTCCTGATTTATTCTAAAAATCAAGCTTATTTTAGTAAGAGAGTGAAAGTGAAAGTTGCTCAATCGTGTCCGACCCTTTGTGACCCATAGACTGTAATCCATGGAATTCTCCAGGCCAGAATACTGGAGTGGGTAGCCTTTCCCTTTTCCAGGGGATCTTCCTGACCCAGGGACCGAACCCAGGTCTCCCATATTGCAGGTGGATTCTTTACCAGCTGAGCCACAAGGGAAGCCCAAGAATACTGGAGTGGGTAGATTATGCTTTCTCCAGCAACTCTTCTCAACCCAGGAATGGAACCAGGTCTCCTGCATTGCAGGTGGATTCTTTACCAAGTGAGCTATCAGGGAAACTCTTTTAATAAGATAAGTGTTGTTGATATACAGAATAATTCTGATAATAAGAATATAAAATAGAACAAAGTCTTATATAAAGAACCTGAAGACAATCTATTCCTATCTTCAACTTAAAAACCTGCTCTAGCCAGTGGAGAATGGCTCCCTGTTTTCAAAGAAAAACAGAAAACAAAATTCCTTTGGAAAGAAGTAGAGAACCAATACAGTCTTCTTTGCTGTTGTTCAGTTGTCAAGTCTCATGTACTGCAGCACCCAGGCTTCCTTGTCCCTCAGCATCTCCTGGAGTTTACTCCTTTACACTGTTGAAATATAATCAGGAGAGGAGACCAGAAAAAGAAAACTGAGATTCAAAAAAGAAAAAAAAAATTCTGAGAGATAATAGAGATCAGATATAGTCAAGAAAAATAAGACAGAAACATACATTAAGGAATCCTCTGAAGTTGTCTGATCCTTTGTTTCCTAGACTAACCAATCACAAGAGGTAACATTACTTACTCTATTTAGTCTGTAACTATTTTTACTGTTTTACTTTTATTCCAGTTTTAATTGAGATATAACTGACATAAAAGTGCTATATAAATTTAAGGTATATAGCATAAGGATTTGACTTACATACATCTTGAAATGGCTATCATAAAGTTTAGTGAACATCCATCATTTCATATAGATACAAAATTAAATAGAAAAAAATTGTGTGTGATAATAATTCTTAGGATTTATTTTCTTAGCAACTTTTCTATATAATATACAGCAGTGTTAATTATAATTATCATGTTGTACATTACACTCCTAGTTCTTATTTATCTTAATACTCTATTCTTTACAATGCTACTCAATATCTTTATTCTTGGGAAGATACTATAAGATAGGCTGGTTTTTCAGTTGCACTATAAATAGTGCAGAAATGATAGCAGTATTTTTCTTTTTAATCTTGATATTCAAACTCAAGAGGGTTTTTTTTAAATAACACTTTTTAATCAAAATAAAAATCCATTGTCTGAAATTTTTTATATGTAAAATATCATTGGTTATCCCAATTTTATTATTTTATTTTGAAACTGCATATTTTCAGGCCCTGACTGGCTAGAATTTCAGGAACCAGAGTCACGTCTACACATCTCTTCGCTAAAAATTACAGGTTTTCAAAAATACCCAGAACTAGTGACAGTCATCATATAAAATAATTTCTAGAGAAGTACAAAAATAATATGCTATTTACTGGCTAAGTGCATGGCATGTTATTTTGTGATTTTGACTTCAAATTTCAAGTTCATGCATAAACCTCCAAAGCAACTGACTCTTCAGTTAAACAATCTGTTGCATTCAGAAAAATCTAGAAATTGGGCTAAACTAATGTTATAGAATTACAAGTAGAATTAAGAAAAATGTGATAGTCATGGAATTAGCTTAAATTTATTTTTACTGACACAGCATTTATTCTTTAATTTTTGATAATTAATTTTATTCTCTAACCAAGAGGTGTTCCCTTACACTTTGTCAGTTACATTGCATTTTGTTCTCATTTCTAATGTGAAACTAAGGCATGCAAATTAAAGTGAAAATTTCACAATCATCTGGTGTATTTGGCCTGTGTAGAAACCTAATCTAAAAAGAGGGAAAAGAAAATTCAGACTATTTTTATCTAAAAGCACATTTCAGGCTGGTATTAAGTAATGCACTTGTCTGCTCCAGAGGAATTATTGTATTTCTAATATTAATTCTAAGCTCTCTTCTTTGTCTTGGAAAAATCATTCCAGGCTTCCCTTTTATTCTGAGTTGCAATGCTATTGCACAGTTGCTAAATTTAGCACCTTATACACATTTAATTATAACAGGATTTATCTCCTCATTAATAATGACAGTTAATGAATATGGGTTATAATTGAAACTGTGGCTTCCCTTGAGTTTTTCCTCCCCTTCAAAATTATCTTTATAATATTATTTTTATAGTATAATTTTTTCTCTTTGATCAAAGTTTGTCATTCACCCTTTGAGGTAAAGATGTACAAATAATTAAAGCAATCTGAATTAACTTGTCAAGTGTGACTGATTGGACACACTGTAGGAAATAACTTGATATGACCTAGATTTAATTATCTACATTGGGATTTCTCTATACACATATTACACTTTTATTCCAACAGAGGCTCTTATCTTGGGCTATCATGTTTAGATACATTTAACCAAGTATTCTTAATACACTTATTCATCAGTTTTTCTTCTTTTATCAGATACCCTCCAGAGTCTAACACAGACCTTGAATGCTAAACTGAATTGAAATGATTATATATATTGAGCTGAAGAGTGAGGGGTTATTTGATTTTTGACTTCTCAAGTTGGTTTTCTAGACTTTAAAAATGTAAATGCTGTGTGATTTTCATATAAGAAAACACCAAGACATGTAAATGTTGGGAAAATACTTCTGTTTGAGGAGGAAGCCTCCAATAGACCAGTTAGCTGGCTTCCCATCACTGAGATCACCACATGTTTGGCTGACAGCAGCCTCATCTGTAAAGTGGGAACAATGATAGCTTTTGTTTGTCATGTAGGAAGGGATCCTTGCAGAAGGTGGGAGGTTGCACAAGGTTTGCTGGGACTTTCCCAGTTTTAAAACTGAAAGTCCTATGTCCTGGGAACCCCCTCAGTCACAGCTGGTGAAATGACTTCTGAGTTTTCTTTCTAGTCATAAGATTCTAAGATGCAGGGCCTACCCCAGGCAGACTGGGAGGTAGAAGGATGTTTATTTTCCACACCTCTTAGCAGGCCTTCTCTCTTCCTCAGCTGCCTAGTACCTTCATTCTCTTCTCTTTCCTTTTCTCAAAATCTGCTCTCCTACTGATTCATTTGCATGTAAACAAAATTTATGTCAACTGAAAAAGTTACTCTTCCAAGTGCTATTAAAAGACACCAGACATCAAAGCTGTAAAATAAAATGATGCTTCCCAATGTCTTCAGGCATCAGCATATCTTGGGAGTCTAGCACCTTAAGGAACCTTATTATATGCTGATAAGTTTAATTCCAGCGTACAAAGTAAGAATAAATAAATATGTGTATATTATACATTTGCAATGAAAAAAATCATAGCTAAGAGCACATATATATAAAAAAAAAACAAGCAGTCAACCCAAAAAATATCTTTATCTTATTGTTTCTCTTGGTTAATTTTTTATTCATCTGCTTTATTGTTTACTAGGACGGGAAAACAAATAACAGCAATAGGCAAAAGTTTAATAAAAATACACTGGAAAGACACTTAAATTTGAGAAACTGTCTCTTCTCTTCTCTGCAAATTAAGATTGTCATTTTAGTCTAGTTCTCAAGACACCTGAATTCCTAAATGAAACTCCAAATCCAGATATTCAGCAGCTATAGTGGGATCTGAATCATGATAAAGTAGAAGCAACATGAAATTTAGTACATGAATATGTAGGTTTAGAGAAATGGTTTCACACTTGGGCCAACAGTTAAAAAAAAGAAAAATTAACTTCCTCCTTTCATCTTAAGATACTACCTGGTAGCTAGGATGTTGAAGCTATAAGGAAATGAGGGGGGAAGACCTATGGCTTACATATGACTATTCATAGCAATTGATATCAACAACAAAAAATCCCAGTGCACATGCTCAAACTGGCTTTGGTCAACTTGAGCCAGAACAATCACAGTAACATTCAGAAATTAAGAAAATTAGATAAAAATAACAAAGAATCGTGACCCTATACACCTTCTATTAGTAAACTTTTTAGCATACTTCCTTCAGTTAATTTTTCCATGCATACTGCTTACATTATTCTAATGAGCTTCTAAGTTTATTGTTGCAGATTACTCTTACATATTATTATTAAAAGATTTCTCTGTGTTATTAGTCTTCAAAAGCATATTTTTAATGATTGCATAATATTCCATATGACAAAAATTCTTTAAACCATTCCATGACTAAACTTACTCATATTTTGCTATTTTGAGTAATTCCAGAATGAATATCACTGCATTTATAACTTTTAATTTTTTAATTTAGGGTTATTTTATTGGGATAGATATCCAGAGGTGGATTCAGTTGTCAAAGTTAAGAACATGTTCCTTGATATGTGCTGCCCAGTTTCTCTTCAAAAGCAGTTCATAAAAACTCCACTCATCCTGACTGTATGAAATCCTAAATGACCATAGCTTTAACTTTATAGCATGGTTTAAAATGATTCTACAACATACATTATGAGTTCTGCCCTGTGATTCAAATAAATCTTATTTGTGGCATAAGGAGTATTACCGGTCAGATAGTTCCCTAAATTTCATCGTAACTAGATTTTCATTTCCATTTATTTACTCAAAGTTATGTAATAGACATTGTCAGGGAAAATTGGGGAAATATGACTGTGGACTTGTTAGGAGGAACATGTTTCCATCCTAAATTTCTCATAAACTGTAATAGAAAATAATTTAATGCTCAGAGAACAACACTTTCCATCAGTCCATTAGATAAATTCCAAAATTTGCAAACTTCAGTCATTGTGCACTGCAGGCAGTACTTAACTCTGTATCATCAAAATGACACCTCATCCCTTGGAAATCACATTTTACTCTCAAGAGTTTGCATTTATTCACTGTCTAGGAAAGAGTCATTAAAACTCCCTCTGAGAAGCAACCTTCCAAAGAAACAAGTTTTATTGGTTAAACTACATCCTATGTGTATTAATTTTCTAAGGCTGCTGCAACAAATGACCACAAACTTTGAGGGTTTAAACCAACACAGAATTGCCCTCTCACAGTTCTCGTGGCCAGAAGCCTGAAATCAGGCGTCAGTAGGGCTCTGCTCTTTCCGAAGGCTCTAGTGGAAAATGCTTTCATGCCTTTTCCAGCTCCCATTAGCTCTCGTTGGATTGTGGCAGCATAACTCCATCTCTGTCTCCATCTTTTCATTATCTTCTTCTCGTCTTCTGTTTTGTCTGTGCTAAATCCCCTTTGCCTTTGTCCTATAAGCTTATGTGTTAATGGGTTTAGGATATACTCAGTTAACCCAAGATGATCTCCGTAGTTTGAGATCTTTATCTTAATTATATCTGCAAAGACTATTTTTCCAAATAAATTAATACCAACAGGTTCTAGGAATTTAATGTGGACATATCTTTTGGCGGGAGGCGGGGGCAGCCACCATGCAACCTCCATTACATTCACCCTGCAGACTCTTGTTCTCCCTTTTTGAGTGGTGAACAACAGTCTGGAGATGTGAAATCTGTTTACAATAAAGAACTATTTAAACAACAAGATGCTACTGTATAGCACAGGAAAGTATATTCAATATCATATGATAAACCATAATAGAAAAGAATATTAAAAATAATGTTTATACACACACATATGTGTTTGTATATATATATATGTATAAAAAAACTGATCACTCTGCTATATAGCAGAAATTAATACAACATTGTAAAACAACTATACTTCAGTTTAAAAAAAAGATGAATAAAAAGAGCTATTATCCCTGGTTTCATGTTATGGCTACAAAAGAAATTATGTTATTCTAACCAGCTGAGCACCGAAGAATTGATGCTTTTGAAGTGTGGTGTTGGAGAAGACTCTTCAGAGTCCTTTGGACTGCAAGGAGATCCAACCAGTCCATTCTGAAGGAGATCAGCCCTGGGATTTCTTTGGAAGGAATGATGCTAAAGCTGAAGCTCCAGTACTTTGGCCACCTCATTCAAAGAGTTGACTCATTGGAAAAGACTCTGATGCTGGGAGGGATTGGGGGCAGGAGGAGAAGGGGACGACAGAGGATGAGATGGCTGGATGGCATCACCGACTCGATGAACACGAGTTTGAGTGAACTCCGGGAGTTGGTGATGGACAGGGAAGCCTGGCATGCTGCAATTCATGGGGTCGCAAAGAGTCGGACACAACTGAGCGACTGAACTGAACTGAACTGAACCAAATGCCAATTTAGATTTTTTTTTCACATTGGTCCTTTAAAAAGCTCAAGTCATTAGTAATCATAGAGCATTTCAAAGTAACAGAGAAATATGATGTAATACTATTTACTGTTTAATCATTTTCATTCCATTAATCCTGATATTTCCTTTGTTTTCCTTCTAAGAGAACTTCTCCCTTCAAAAAATATTTTGCCTTTCTTGAATATGGTAACTCTCTTCGTGATATTATTAAGTTGCTAAAAAAAAAAGTGTGTATGTATAAAATTCAAGAATTTCTAAACATTTCTAAATATCTTTTCACTTTTACTTTATAAAGGAATATATAAGCCATTTGAAGAATTACACATAATAGACTTTTAAATAAAATTTGGAAAAACCCACTTTAAAATATCGCCTTTGGTTTTTCATCTTATCTAAAAGGTATAAGGATTATCTAAGGAGGTAAAACTCTTTATGTAATCTTGGACAAGGTACTTTACTTTTCTGAATCCCCATTATTTCATCCGTCAAGTTGGAACAATGTGTCACTCATAGGATTAAATGAGTTCCTCTGTGTGGCTTCTGGATGTGGGTAAATGTTAGTTTCCTCTTCCTTCCTGAGGTGCTGGTTATATGGGTCCTTATGAGTTAGCTAATTTTTTTTCTTTAATGGCTTCTTTCTGCTATTTTTCCTATTTTCATGGTATTAGATTTTGGGTTTGCCAGGACCACTGGTAATGCAGTTTAGCCTAAAGGTAAGTAGCAGACCCAGATAAACAAACAAGTGTGTTCACTGGCTCGAAGAGGGGCTTATTGAAAATAGCCTTCCCAGTAATTCTCCTCAGACGAGCAAAGCCCCCATCTTTCATGTAGTCAGCTCTTCTCCCTGCCATTCACTCACCTAGAAGACAAACAGAAACTGAGGAATCTTGTCTGCAAAGGGCAATTCACTGTATGGTAGCTTATTTTATACCACATAATCTTGAAAGACAAATAATTAGGATCCAAAGATAAAGGGATCATACTCGAACAGGAAAGATACTACTGGTACAAAGACATTTATAAAATATAGGAATCTTAGAATAGTACATATTTTTCTTCTGTATTCATGCTACTGACATATTTCACTTCATGTATGTTATAAATTTGTCATGATAAACCCACCACACTACATCATTTTTGCTTAAATAGTCAACTATCTTTTAAAGAAATTTAAATCATAGGACAAAACCCCCAATCCTTGTGTGCTGATCCATGTAGCCTCCTCCACTTCCAGTGCTATTCATCCCTTTGTATAGATACACATTTTCAACTGGCATCATTTTCCTTCTGCCTGAAGAAAGTCCTTTAACATTTCTTGTAATGCATACTGGCTTGTGATAAATTGCTTTGACTTTTTACATCTGAAAAAAATTATTATTTTTTCTTCATTTCTGAAAGATGTTTGCACTGGATATAGAATCACAGGTTGATAGGCTTTTCTTTCAGTATTTCAAAGATGTTTCTCTACTGACTTCTCACTGTGCTGCTTTTAATGAGAAACCAAATTCATCTTTATCTTTGTTTTTACCAAACACTGTCTTCTTTGGCTGCTTTTAAGATTTTATCACTGGTTTTAAGTAACTTAGTTACAATGTGCTCTGGTGTCATTTTCTTCAAGTTTCTTAGGTTGAGGGTTCACTGAGATTTTTGTATCTATAGGTTTACGGGTTTCATCAAATTTGGAATGTTTGGCCAAATATTGCTATTGTTCTCTCTCTCTTCTCTCTTTTGGCCACTTGAAGTTATTCCATAGCTCACCGAGGCTCTGTTACTTTTTCTCACTTTAGCTCCATTTTGGGTATTTTCTATTGCTATGCCTTCAAGTCCACTGAGTGCAAATTCAGTGTATTTTTCATTCTAGACAATACAGTTTCCATCCCTAAAAGTTTGAGTCTGCTCTTTATCAAATCTGCTGTGTCTTTAATTTTGGAGTACAGTTAAAACAACTGTTTTAAAGTCTTTGTCTGCTCCTCTAACATAAGAGTCAGTCTCTGGTGTTTTAATAATTGATTTTAATCCTCATTATGGGTCATTTTTCCTGCTTCTTTGCATGCCTCATAAGTTTTCACTGGATGCCAGACATTGTGAACTTATTTTTACTGTGTTCTTAAGGTTTGTTCTGGGATACAGTTAAGCTATTTAAAAACAACCTGACCCTTTAGGGTCTCGATTCTAACATTTGTTCAATGGGACCAGGGCTGTGCTTAGTTGAGAGCTAGTCATTTCCCAGTACTGAAGAAGGACTCTGGAGAGTAGTCTAGCCAACGTTCTGTAAATTATGAGGTCCTCCAGTTTGGCTGAGGAGAATAGGCAGTATCCTAGCCTCATGTCAGCACTGGGAACTGGTTTCTCTAATGCTTAGTTTAGGGTGCTCCGCTCCCCACACATGCATTGAACAGTACTCGACTAAATATTTTGCAGGGACCCCTCTGCAGATCTCCAGGGTTTTCTTTTTGTGTAGTTCTTTCCTAGCTAGCACTCTTCCCTGTGACATTTAGCTATCCTGGTCTCCCCAAACTCTCAGCAGTGTCACCTCAATTCAGGAGGTCTGCTAGGCTCTGTACTGATCTCCCTTCCGTGCACTGAGACCTCGGAACTTTCTGAAGGCCACAGACTGGTCATTTGTTTCTCAACCATTGAGGGATCACTGTCTGTTATTGCCTTGAGTTCTTAGATCTTGAAAATTGTTGTTTCACATGTTTTGTCCCTTTTGTTGTTGTTGCTTCAGGTCTGATGGTAAATAGAGTCATAGTTCATTAAAATCTTCCCAAAATAACTATAATAGGATGAATCTTTTAAGACAAGTACAAATCAAATGCTGTAAGAATT
Organism: Oryx dammah; assembly: GCF_014754425.2. Classification (NCBI taxonomy): domain Eukaryota; kingdom Metazoa; phylum Chordata; class Mammalia; order Artiodactyla; family Bovidae; genus Oryx; species Oryx dammah. Next base: position 51,787,644 of record NW_024070202.1, read on the forward strand.
CAAAAAAGGAGAGAGATCAGTTTGCAGGCTTTTTAGGAGGAAATAGCCTTTGGATCAGGCCTGAAGGTTTGGCTGGACCTGTAGAAAGGGCATATAGGTAGAAATACAGGGGCAATTCAGCAAAGGGATAAGTATGGCGTGAAACTGAGCTATACAATAAGTGCAGTTTTGTGAAAATGTTTCCAGGAATGATTCTGCATATTTTGTAAGTTATCATAGGATATATTCAGTTCTGTGGATGAAATAGTCTATTGCATTTCAAACAACAGTCCCCTATAGACTATTGTCTCCACAGTATGCAGTTATGCTGCCTTCTGTCCAGTTTGTTCGTTCATTCATCGTGAAGGGATCATTGAATACTGGTCAATGTTGTAGGTGCGTGGGCTACATTGGTGAACAAAACAAAGATCTCTGTCCTTCTGGAGCTTGCATCCTAGAACTTACATCCTGTAGGAGTGGAAGGAAAGAGACAATAATCTCTTTCCATATACCTTAATAATTTTCTTTCTCTTAATTCTATAAGGTAATGATTTACCTTGCTGAGTGACTTAAGTACTGTTTCTTGCAAATATTCATAGGTACCCTGAGGAGGTGGAAAGAATTGCTTTTAAAGAGTATCTAATAAAAATAAATTGTACACTTGTAGGCCTATATTTAGAATTCAAAAATAGCTTTATGTTTTACTGCAGATGAATAGGGTTTTATGAGTGAATAAATAGACTGTGTTAATTGTCAGGTATCTATGACTGAAAGAAGAATATAGTTCTATCCTGTGCACTAAACTGTGCTGACTTCGAAATTCCAAGTTGCTAAGACATTTAAACACCTACTCCTTGGAAGGAAAGTTATGACCAACCTAGATAGTATATTAAAAAGCAGAGATATTACTTTGACAACAAAGGTCTGTCTAGTCAAGGCTATGGTTTTTCCAGTGGTCATATATGGATGTGAGAGTTGGACTATAAAGAAAGCTGAGCACCAAAGAATTGATGCTTCTGAACTGTGGTGTTGGAGAAGACTCTTGAGAGTCGCTTGGACTGCAAGAAGATCCAACCAGTCCATCCTAAAGGAGATCAGTCCTGGGTGTTCACTGGAAGGACTGATGTTGAAGCTGAAACTCCAATACTCTGGCTACTGATGCCAAGAGGTGACTCATTTGAAAAGACTCTGATGCTGGGAGAGATTGAGGGCAGGAGGAGAAGGGGACAACAGAGGATGAGACAGTTGGATGGCATCATCGACTCAATGGACATGGGTTTGGGTGAACTCCGGAAGTTGGTCATGGACAGGGAGGCCTGGTGTGCTGCAGTTCATGGGGTTGCAAAGAGTCAGACACAACTGAGTGACTGAACTGAACTAAACTGAAGACATTTAGTAAGTGCAGGCACATACGGGCATGCTTTTTTTCTTTCGTCTCTTGAAATTACAAAACTAGAAGATAGCAAATCATGCTCATGGCTACCAATCAGTTCAGTTCAGTCACTCAGTCATGTCCAACTCTTTGTGATCCCATGGACAGCAGCATGCCAGCCTTCTCTGTCCATCACCAACTCCCAGAACTTGCTCAAACTCATGTCCATTGAGTGGGTGAATCCAACCATCTAATCCTCTGCTGTCCCCTTTTCCTCCTGCCTTCAATCTTCCCTAGCATCGGGGTCTTTTCCAATGAGTCAGTTCTCTGCATTAGGTGGCCAAAGTATTGGAGTTTCAACTTCAGCATCAGTCCTTCCAATGAATATTCAGGACTGATTTCCTTTCGGATGGACTGGTTGGATCTCCTTGCAGTCCAAGGGACTCTCAAGAGTCTTCTCCAACACCACAGTTCAAAAGCATCAATTCCTCAGTGCTCAGCTTTCTTTATAGTCCAACTTTCACATCCATACATGACTACTGGAAAAACCATAGCTTTCACTAGACTGACCATTGTCAGGAAAGTAATGCTTTTTAATATACTGTCTAGGTTGGTCATAGCTTTTCTTCCAAGGAGCAAGCATCTTTTAATTTCATGGCTGCACTCACCATCTGCAGTGATTTTGGAGCCCAAAAAACTCAAGTCTGTCACTGTTTCCATTGTTCCCTATCTATTTGCCATGAAGTGATGGGAACGGATGCATTGATCTTACTTTTCTGAATGTTGAGCTTTAAGCCAGCTTTTTCACTCTCCTCTTTCACTTTCATCAGGAGGCTCTTTAGTTCTTCACTTTCTGCTATAAGGTGATGTCATCTGCATTTCTAAGGTTATTGATATTTCTCCTGGCAATCTTGATTCCAGCTTTTGCTTCATCCAGCCCAGCATTTCTCATGATGTACTCTGCATATAAGTTAAATAAGCAGGGTGACAATATACAGCCTGGATGTACTCCTTTCCCAATTTGGAACCTGTCTGTTCCATGTCCAGTTCTAACTGTTGCTTTTTGACGTGCATACAGATTTCTCAGGAGGCAGGTCAGGTGGTCTGCTATTCTCGTCTCTTGAAGAATTTTCCAGTTTGTTGTGATCCACACAGTTAAAGTCTTTGGCATAGTCAATAAAGCAGATGTTTTTTCTGGAACTCTCTTGCTTTTTCTATGATCCAGTGGATGTTGGCAATTTGATCTCTGGTTCCTCTGTCTTTTCTAAATCCAGCTTGAACATCTGGAAGTTCACAGTTCACATACTGTTGAAGCCTACCTTGGAGAATGTTGAGCATTATTTTGCTAGCATGTGAGATGAGTGCAATTGTGCAGTAGTTTGGGCATTTTTTTGCATTGCCTTTCTTGGGGATTGGAATGAAAACTGACCTTTTCCAGTCCTGTGGCCACTGCTGAGTTTTCCAAATGTGCTGGCATATTGAATGTAGCACTTTCACAGCATCATCTTTTAGGATTTGAACTAGCTCAACTGGAATTCCATCACCTCCACTAGCTTTGTTTATAGTGATGATTCCTAAGGCCCACTTGACTTCGCATTCCAGGATATCTGGCTCTAGGGGAGTGATCACACCTTCGTGATTATCTGGGTCATGAAGATCTATATATTTTGTATAGTTCTTCTGTGTATTCTTGCCACCTCTTCTTAATATCTTCTGCTTCTGTTAGGTCCATACCATTTCTGTCCTTTATTGTGCCCATCTTTGCATGAAATGTTCCCTTGGTATCTCTAATTTTCTTGAAGAGATCTCTAGTCTTTTCCATTCTATTGTTTCATCTATTTCTTTGCATTGATCACTGATCATGGCTACCAATAAAATATGCTATAAGGGGCACCCACCTTTCATGGGTTATGTGACCTCTTCTTTGTGACTGAATCTCAGGGCCACAGTGTCCTTCTGGACTTTTGCTCTCAGACTGGAATATTCTTGGAGATCTGTGAGTTTTTAAAGAACTTTGCAAGAGCTTTTAAATGAAGTCTGTTCATTTATATGATAATCATGAAAAGCTGATTTATGTTCATGTGGGGTGATCTGGACAGTGCCCCCCACTGCGTGTCCTGGGGCAGTGTCCACACTGTGCTGATGCGGCCTCAGGAGAGCTGTCCACAAGGATACGAAGGGGCCTGCAGACTGGCGTCATCCCGTTCCTACCTTACAGCTCTCCACTGCGTGAGGTTTCAGGGCTGCATGTGCATTGGACTCATTCATTCTACAAATGACTACTGAGAACCCTCTATAGTGGGCGCATTCTAGGAGCTAGGGATTTAGGCTTTTCCCATTAAGACTGTTCAGCTGATGTAACAGACAATCTAGCAAAGTGGTTTAGCCAAACAGGGGGATTCTTTTTCTCACACAGCACGAAGTTCAGAGTCTAGGGCTTATGAAGCTGCTCCAGGAAGTCATCAAAGTCCTGGTCCTTCTGCAGGTCTGCTGTGTTTCCAGTACAGAGTGTAGCTTTTATTTCCATCACTGCCACTGCAAGACAGCAGCAGCATCTCCAGGAAACAGGTCCACATTTCAGGGAGAAGGGCAGAGGGCAAAAGGCCAAAGAGAGGGAATCAGAAGAGCTATTTCCTTTAAAGAATGTTTTTGAAGCCCTATCCAGCTACTTCTGTTCACCTCTCATCACTTGTCCATCCCTGACTGCAAAGGAAGCTAGGCAAATACATATGTTAACAAGGCATATTGCCACCCTCAACATACTCTGAGGCCTATTAATTTAAAAAAAAAAAAGAGGCAGGGGGGTAGGGAGAGGGAAAAAATAAGGAAAGAATGGAGGAAGGAAGAAAGAAAAGAGGGTATAGAGGGACAGGAGAAGGAAAAAGGGGAAAGAGAAAGGCAACTGAGTAAGTACCCAGAAGTATTTGCCACAATAGTGAAGAAGATCAATAAGAGAAGCAAAAACCCATAGACTGCTTCCACAGTCTAGATGGTTTGTATGAGGGTGATGATACTGGGAGTAGAAGTGAACTTACTAAGATACGTTTTGTTTTCTTTACATACTTATCACTAACTGGTATTTTCTTATGTACTTGCTTAGTGCCCACCTCTCCGCTAGTAAGGACTTCGCTGTTTAACTGACTGCCACACTGGCAAATACCTAAACAGTGTTGGGCCCTAGGAGGAGTTGAAGAAAATTTTGTTAAATGAATGAGTGATGATTTAAAATAATTTTAATTTAAATACATTAAAAATAATTGAATCCCCCCCCAAATAATAATTTCACTCCAACAGTGGAGTTTTACAAAATATATTTCCTATAAAATATGTTGGAATAGTACTCAGATCAGTATGAAGTGTATATGCATGCTGAAAGTCAGCCAAGAGAGAGAGAAAGAAGTATGCATGTACAGACACACATGCACGTTTCTGAGAAAAGTATCTTAGTTTCCTTCATTTTCAAAGGACTCCTTGACTTTAAAAACAGTAGGAAAGGCTGTACTCTGCCGTGAAGCTTTAGTGGGCAAAACTCTAATTTATTGCTAAACATTTCCACATCATAAGTGCCCTTGCCTCAGATGCTAACTGAAATATTTCTTTCCTAGAACAAGCAGTGTCCTGCCGCTGAGTAACAGCCAAGTCATGACAAGTCCCTGGCTCCACGTGGTCAAAGCACATGGTGGCCTAATTTCTCTGTCAATAGCTTTCCTTTGCCTGAAATGAGAACAGTGACACCTACTGGTTTCCCTGTGGAACTATGAGCATAACCACTCCTGGTGAAAATTTCCCTAACATCCCACTCAAACGTTAAGCTCAGAAAATCCAGTGTTTTCCCTTTCAAGCAAATCGGGTCCATGTGTGCCTGGATCCATTTTGAACCTGATGGCCCAAAATGGAAGCAGTGAAGTTTCAGGCAACAGGAAGAGGGAAACAAGTAGGGAACACATAGGTTCAGACTGCTAGGGAAGTTCCCCAAAGTTACCCTACAAAAATTAACACTTGTTTTTCCAGGTAGCCAGCATTTAGGCACACAGCTCTAGGAAAGCTGAAAAAAGTAGTCTTTATCTTGCAAGAGCAGCTGAGCCACTAAAATGATTAGGGAACAACTAGCTTTTTCTGCCACAGATTATCCCTTCAACCTATGCAAACACACACTTTTTACCACAGAGTAGTATATTCATCACTCCCCAAGGGAGACTCCCCAAATAACCATCCCATTACTGCAGTGAGGTAAAAGTCCAAGACATCTGGGTCTACAGTTCTCCTTATCAGAAACAAATGTATCTCCTCACTGTCCAGCAAACCATAAAGATGTTATCTGCCCAAACACTCCCACTGTAAAAATGGATGTACCAGAACTGAATAATCACAATTCAAATATGGAACGAAATGGCAATCACTTATTGTCACTGTGTATCAGATACCACTCTGTGGGAATTTCAACCCTATGCTGGCTGTAGAATTTGTTCCTAGGTTAGTCAATGGGAAGGCCCTGATTTTGCTCTTTGGGAAGATGTCCTTGCCCATTCTTCCCAAGAATGTTCTTCATTGTCCTTCCTGGCTACAACTTAAGGCTGCATCACTTTCAAAGCTCAAATACAGCAGTTTGCCTAGAATAGTACCTGTTTCCATCTGTTATCAATATAATTATTGAAGCTTCCCTTTCTCAAATTACTCTGTTCAGTTTAGCCACTCAGTTGTGTCCAACTCTTTGTGATCCCATGGACTGCAACATGCCAGGCCTCCTTGTCATTAACCAGCTCCCAGAGTTCATTCAAACTCATGTCCAGTGAGTTGGTGATGCTATCCAACAATCTCATCCTCTGTCGTCCCATGTTCCTTCTGCCTTCGATCTTTCCCAGTGTCAGGGTCTTTTCATGAGTCAGTTCTAACATCAGGTGGCCAAAGTATTGGAGTTTCAGCTTTAGCATCAGTCCTTCCAATGAACATTCAGGACTGATGTCCTTTAGGATGGACTGGTTGGATCTCCTTGCAGCTCTCAAGAGTCTTCTCCAACACCACAGTTCAAAAGCATCAATTCCTCAGTGCTCAGCTTTCTTTATAGTCCAACTTTCACATCCATACATGACTACTGGAAAAACCATAGCTTTCACTAGACTGATGTTTGTTGGCAAAGTAATGTCCCTGCTTTTTAATATGCTGTCTAGGTTGGTCATAGCTTTTCTTCCAAGGAGCAAGCGTCTTTTAATTTCATGGCTGCACTCACCATCTGCAGTGATTTTGGAGCCCAAAAAACTCGTCTGTCATTATTTCCATTGTTCCCTATCTGTTTGCCATGAAGTGATGGGACCAGATGTCAAGATCTTCGTTTTCTGAATGTTGAGCTTTAAGCCAAGTTTTGCACTCTCCTCTTTCACTTTCATCAAGAGGCTCTTTAGTTTTTCTTCGCTTTCTGCCATAAGGGTGGTATCATCTGCATATCTGAGGTGATTGATACTTCTCCCGGCAATCTTGATTCCAGCTTGTGCTTCATCCAGCTCAGCATTTCTCATGATGTACTCCACATATAAGTTAAATAAATAGGGTGACAATATACAGCCTGGGCGTACTCCTTTCCCAATTTGGAACCAGTGTGTTGTTCCATGTCCAGTTCTACTGTTGCTTCTTGACCTGCATACAGATTTTTCGGGAGGCAGGTCAGGTGGTCTGCTAATCTCTTTCAGAATTTTCCAGTTTGCTGTAATCCACACAAAGGCTTTGGTATAGTCAATAAAGCAGAAGTAGATGTTTTATTATTTACCCAGGGGCCACTCTATGGTGGAGGTAATGAAGTTAATGGTGGCCTCCTTCAAAAGTTCCCATGCATGCACTGCTGCACTCAGTACCCCCAACCCTGCAGCAGGCCACCGCCAACCCACGCCTCCACTGGAGACTGGACACTCACGGGCAAGTCTGGCTCAGTCTCTTGTGGAGTCACTGCTCCTTTCTCATGGGTCCTGGTGTGCACAAGGTTTTGTTGTGCCCTCCAAGAGTCTGTTTCTCAGTCCTGTGTTAGTTCTGGCAGCTCTATGGTGGGGTTAATGGCGACCTCCTCCAAGAGGGCTTATGCCATGCCCAGGTCTGCTGCCCCAGAGCCCCTGCCCCGGAGCAGGCCACTGCTGACCTGTTCCTCCACAGGAGACACTCAAACACGGTTGTCTCAGTCTCTGTGGGGTCTCTGGCTCCTGGTGCACACAAGGTTTGTTTGAGCCCTCTGAGCATCTCTAGTGGGTTTGGGGTTTGATTCTAAATGCGATTTTGTCACTCCTACTGTCTTTCTAGGGCTTCTCCTTTGTCCTTGGACGTGGGTTATCTCCTCAAAGTCGCTCAAAGTACTCTGGCTTGGATAATAAATTACTTCATTCCTCAATTCAGTTCACAAGGAACTGAATCCTGCCAACCACATGAGCTTGGAAGAGGACCTTAGGTTTCGGGTGAGAGTGCTGCCCCAGACATCATCTTGAGTTTAGCCAGGGGGAACCCTTGAAGAGAGGAGCCAGCTAACAGGTACCTGGACTCCTGACCCATGGAAACTGAGATAATGAACTTGTATTGTTATTTTAGATGCTAACTTTGTGATAATCTGTTACACAGCAATAGAAAACCAAACACCTTCTCAAACAATAAGCTTGGGCAGAAGGCAATCAGTTCAGTTCAGTAGCTCAGTCGTGTCCGACTCTTTGCGACCCCATGAATTGCAGCACGCCAGGCCTCCCTGTCCATCACCAACTCCCAGAGTTCACTCAGACTCACGTTCAGCCATCTCATACTCTGTCGTCCCCTTCTCCTCCTGCCCCCAATCCCTCCCAGCATCAGAGTCTTTTCCAATGAGTCAACTCTTCGCATGAGGTGGCCAAAGTACTGGAGTTTCAGCTTTCACATCATTCCTTCCAAAGAACACCCAGGGCTGATTTCTTTTAGAATGGACTGGTTGGATCTCCTTGCAGTCCAAGGGACTCTCAAGAGTCTTCTCCAACGCCACAGTTCAAACGCATCAATTCTTTGGCGCTCAGCCTTCTTCACAGTCCAGCTCAGATAACCTTAACTTTTATCTGCCTTCAACCTTATCTGGTTGATGTCATCACTTTGGACTGCAATCTGTAAATTACACGTGAGAGAATGAATGATCCTGACAATCAGATTCAGTGGACTCGGCAACATTTTTGGGTCAGTAATTAGTACATGGCAATTCTCACAAGATTTGATGTTGCAAGAAATTCAATTGGGCTTGGCTCTACAAGCATCTCAGAAGTTGAAGGAAATTAAGTAAGTACAGCTCTTAACCTCTTCCTTCTATCTTTCAACCCTGCTTATAGATGAGCTATCTTCAGCCTAAGGACACAGGTCTCCATTCACAATCTTGTCACCCTGCCTATTATTAAAGCCATGTCATTCTACCTTCCAAGGTATTCACAGGCAAGAATTTCAATATTTTGCCATGGTCTAACGAGGGTCATCACATCCAGCCATCTCTAGGTTGGTCATAACTTTGCTTCCAAGGAGTAAGCGTCTTTTAATTTCATGGCTGCAGTCACCATCTGCAGTGTTTCAGCTAAAGCTGAAACTTCAGTACTTTATTTTTTGGGGGGGCTCCAAAATCACTGCAGATGGTGACTGCAGCCATGAAATTAAAAGACGCTTACTCCTTGGAAGAAGTTATGACCAATCTAGATAGCATATTCAAAAGCAGAGACATTACTTTGCCGACTAAGGTCCATCTAGTCAAGGCTATGGTTTTTCCAGTAGTCACGTATGGATTTGAGAGTTGGACTGTGAAGGCTGAGCGCCAAAGAATTGATGCGTTTGAACTGTGGTGTTGGAGAAGACTCTTGAGAGTCCCTTGGACTGCAAGGAGATCCAACCAGTCCATTCTGAAGGAGATCAGCCCTGGGATTTCTTTGGAAGGAATGATGCTGAAGATGAAACTCCAGTACTTTGGCCACCTCATGCGAACAGCTGACTCATTGGAAAAGACTCTGATGCTGGGAGGGATTGGGGGCAGGAGGAGAAGGGAACAGAGGATGAGATGGCTGGATGGCATCACCAACTCGATGGACGTGAGTCTGAGTGAACTCCGGGAGTTGGTGATGGACAGGGAGGCCTGGCGTGCTGCGATTCATGGGGTCGCAGAGTCGGACACGACTGAGCGACTGAGCTGAACTGAACAAGGGTCATCAGCTTTCTAGCTTGCAGTATCTGTGCCCTATGGAACCCCCTAGCCAGTGGAACAATACTCCTCCTTCTAGGGAGCCGTTTTTGACCAGGATTAGCTGCTGTCACTGGCACTTGGTGCCTGCGTGCAGAGGTGATAAACGCAGGACGGAGTACACTGTGCGCACCACACTGCAGTCAGACTTCAGTAGAGCCCTGTTGATGTGCGCTGCCTCTAACCAATGCCATGCCTTAGGATCCCACTTCTGGTAACAAATTCTGTGAACAATCAGAAGCAGAAGTGGCTTTTAAAAATGTCTCAAACAGCAATGGCTTAAAGAAGCTATCATCTTTCTCAGTAAATTCCAATTAAGCTGACCAAGACTGCTAAGGCTCTCTGTCAGGGACTCGGACTTCAGAGGATCTGCACTTCAACATTCTGTAACAGGAGGGAAAGGGACAAGGCACAACTTTTGAAAGAATGATATAGCCCAAGGGCACAACATAAACTGATTAGAATCAAATGGGACCAAGGGGGCAGATTTTGATCCTGAATTAGCAAGTGAAATGACACACCCAGAGGGGCCATGACAGTTCCAAGGCACTAAGACCAGGAAATCTCCACTCCGTTCTCAAAATAGCTGGAAAAGTCCTCCAACTCGTGAGCATATGAAATTACCTAGCCTATAAAACTATGCCGCATTTTACCACCACATTTGCCCTCTGCAAGGGCCCACACTCTGTGGAGTGCTTCTCCCTGTATCTGAATATATCCACTTTTTACCTATCACTTTCTCTCTGAATTCTTTCTGTGATGAGACATCAAGAACATGCGCTTCATTAGGTTCTGACACCAGGTACTGTGGGTTTTGGCAGGGTTTGGCAGTCCTAGCCACGTGGGTTCAAGACCCAAGCAGGGTTTTAGCTGGGTTTGAATCCCAGCCACATGGGTCTAAGTCTGAAACTGGGTTTTGGCTGGGTTCAAGTCCTAGCCATGTGGGTTAAGAGTCCCAATCTGAGGTAAATGGTTTCAATTCTACTGGACTCTTAATTATTGTGTTGCAGATACTCATTAGACATTAGGAAAAGTAACCATTTGTCAAATAAATTGCAGATATTGTTTCTCCTGTGGGTAGTTTGTCTTTTGACTTTGCTTAGAACAGTTCAAGTTTACAGAAAAATATTTTTTTAATAAAATCAAATACATTGATTTTATTATGTGGATTCTGAAGGTTTTATCTGTCTTCTAATACTCCATTATTCTTAGTCAGAAATTGGTTAGCATGATTCAAGAACTTTAATGACAATTTATACCAATAAATCTTTGACCCAGTTTTAACTTGGTATAACTTGTTGGAATGTGGATATAATTCAACTTTTTTTTTTCCAGCTTTCCATCCCATTGTTCAATACAATTCATCTTTACCTCAATGATTTGAAATGCTGTCTTTAAAATCAGGACTGGGTTTAAAGATTTTTGTTTTACTGAAAGAATTATGTGTGTCATCTCCTTTAATATGCTAATGTAGTGAGCTACATTACTAAATTTGCTACCAGGAAACACTGCATTCCAGTGGTAAGTCCTACTTGGTCATAATGTAGTATGCTTTTATTATTGTGTTAAAGAATTTTGCTTTTAACTTTACAGGGAAACAAGGAATTTTCATCAATGTTTTTGGTGCTTTTTTATTTAAGGGTATGCCAGGCTCATAAAATAGAGGTCCATCTACTTCTAAAACGCAGAAATAATCTGAATATGGAAAGCTTGAAAAATTCACTATAGAACAATATGGATTCAATGACTTTTAAAAGAGGTATTAGTAAACTTCCTATACAGTTGATTCTATGGTTATGACCTTTGCCATTTCATTACCTTCAAACTGAGCCATTTCCTAAAGTTTCAAATGTGTCAATGTAAGTTGTATAGTATTTTAAATTACAAAATATATCAGACAAAAAACAACAACAACAAACCCAAGTAATGTTGTAATGAGGACCTGTATACCTATCACTCCATTTTGGGAAACAAATCTTACAGATACCTCAACCTCTCTATACTGTTTCCCAACTCCATTCTATGTTCCTCTCCACACATATACTATCCTGATTTAGCTTTTTACTGTAAACATAAAACAACACACACACACACACACGTTTTAGAGGTTTTCAATTTACACTCAAATCTGTACTTACCTTTTGGAACTTGTTTTTTTCTCTCAGTATTTATAATCTTGCTGCATATGAAGTTCTGGCTAGTGTTTTTAAAAGCTGTATGCTATCTCAGTGTTAACAATCCACACTACCTATAATCATTCTCTGTTACTGGATACTTAGACTGGCCTAAGATTTTGCCAAAGCAAGTCTCTGTCATTTTCTCTTTTCTTTCTCCTTCATAAAGGGCCCTCAAAGGGGAAACAGGTGCACTGCGACCGCTACTGCTAAGTCACTTCAGTCGTGTCCGACTCTGTGCGACCCCATAGACGGCAGCCCACCAGGCTCCCCTGTCCCTGGGATTCTCCAGGCAAGAACACTGGAGTGGGTTGCCATTTCCTTCTCCAATGCATGAAAGCGAAAAGTCAAAGTGAAGTCGCTCAGTCGTGTTCGACCCTCAGTGACCCCATGGACTACAGCCTACCAGGCTCCTCCATCCATGGGATTTTCCAGGCAGGAGTACTGGAGTGGGGTGCCATTGCCTTCTCCGAAATTGGTGCACAAAAGCCGGATTTTTTCTTTTCCCCTTAATTTTGCATTTTCCTCATTTGAGATACTTTGTGTCCTGAACATTGATCTATTATTTTCTTGCACATTCCAAAAGAACTAAAGTATCAGTGTCAACTATCTCTAAGAGATCTGTAGTTCCTTCGTATTTCTCTTCAACATTCTTTGGGAAAACAAGGGGCAAGGCCTCATTTTCAGGTAGAAATGTGGAGAGACCTGCATCAGGTAGAAATGTGGAAGAGACTTACATCCGGGTTCAGATTTGGCTAAGTTAGCGGCATAAAACTTGAAACCACTGAGGAAAGCAGTGATTTTTACTGTTGAGTTAGTAAGGCTTCTAGGGTATCTTCTAGTAAGAGAACTCCTTGAATGTTTGTTTGGTTTAAGAGCTGAGCATTTTATAAATTTCCTCAAGAAATCATCTCCTCAAACATAGCAACCAACTTTGTTTCCTTAACAGGCTTCCATTAATTAGATAGTTTTAAGTTCATGTAGTGAATATCTGTTATTAGAATGAATGGCTGGTTTGACATGGCTGGTGTGCTCTCTAGTCAGTTTGAGACAAAAAAAAAAAAAGTTCTCCAACAGAGTCACACTACAAAAAGAAAAAAAAGAAAACTGGTAAGTTTTTAATGCTACATATTAACATTAAATAACTAGTACAATTTTCTTATACCAAAACTAGAGATAAAAATGCTTTAGTATCTTACTAGTCATACTCCAATTTTATAAGAACACATTTAAAATTTTACCCTTTGTGCTGTCTTCATTTTGTATTGTGAAATATATTTTTTATAAAAAGTCAGATTTCGTTTTCAACTGGGTAACTCTATTTGACCCATGATATATATACCCAGTGAGACTGATATGCTGTTATCTGTATTTTGATACTTCGATGAGATACAAGAGGATTTCCTGCCTACCAGTCACATGCACACTTAACCAAAATACTGTGCTGAAGTAGTATCAACTCATCCTTCCCAGGACAACTTCCTTGGCCTGACATCCCTTTAAAAGCTACCTTTGGTTAAGTTTAAGCTTGAAGTTTATCTTGTAAACTATCTTCAAGTATTTTACACATATTCCCAAATAGGCTCAAGGTGTACAAAGATTCTGATCCCCACAACCCTCAGGACAGTTGGCAAGCAGTCTCATCCATTTCCCCCAGAATGCCTTAAAAATACCACCATTTTCCATTCAGGTTATGATGTGAAAAAATTTGAAAACATGGCTATAGTCCCATGACTACCTTGTAGACTCCTTTAAGGAATAGTTCCGTATTCTCCTGACTCTGCACTGCCTAGAAGAGTCCTCTGAACACAGCATGATTAATCTTGAAAGTGAAAGTGAAAATTGCTCAGTCATGTCCTACTCTCTGCGACCCCATGGACTATAGAGTCCATGGAATTCTCCAGGCCAGAACACTGGAGTGGGCAGCCGTTCCCGTCTCCAGGGCATCTTCCCAACCCAGGGATTGAACTCAGGTCTCCTGCATTGCAGGTGGATTCTTTACCAGCTGAGCCACAAGGGAAGCCCAAGAACACTGGAGTGGGTAACGAGTGAACTGATATCAATTTATAACACCAGTAAGGCCTTTTAGAAGTTTAACTGGTTATTTTAATTGGTGAATATTTTGCATATTCTCTGAACAGCTAGCACTACTAGCCAATCCTAAAATAAAGCTTTTGCAAAATATGCAGAAAGTCAAAAAAAGATAGTTACACAAAGAGCCTTGCCTTAAAAAAAATTTTTTTTTAATTCGGTTAAGCTGTTCCAAAACACAATTGACGAACAGCATGGACATTGCGATTCTGCTTTTAATCTGTAGAGAAGTGAACAGAAATACACCTTCTTAGGAAATTTAGGAGCACACATGCATTACCAAACTCCTATGTTTGGCAAGGTATGTCTTCTATTTTATAACCAATACCTGGCAAAGATATAAACTGATGATCAGTATGGAAGTTCTTTTCAAAGGATCTTGCATTATCCCCAAGCCTTCTGGTGTGATTAAAAGTCAAAAATTATTTTAATCATAGGAAGGGCCACCCAAATGCTATACAATTATCTATGTGCATGAGTGCCCAGTCGCTTCAGTTGTGTCCAACTCTTCGCGATGCTACGGACTGTAGCCCACCAGGCTCCTCTGTTCATGGGATTCTTCATGCAAGAATGCAGGATTGAGTTGCCATGCCCTTCTCCAGGCGATCTTCCCCACTCTGGGATTGAAACTACCTCTCCTGTTGACTCCTGCATTACAGGCAGTTTCTTTACCTGCTGAGCCACCTGGGAAGCCCATAAATATCTATAATTGTCCATAATTATTATCCTAAAAATCTCACTTTCCAAGAACATTTATAATGAACTAGAACTTCCAGGATACCTTCTGAATGCTCGTGTCCCCATTTTAAAGTTTCCAAAATCCCAAATGAGGAAACAGCTCATAGTTATCTATCAAATGTATTATAAATGTACATTCAGATAGTCTGAGAAAAACAGCACTCACGTCAGAACACCTAATCTACTGTAATTCTTGGCTGTAATATCCACAGCAAGCACGGACTTCACGGCTCCTGAATTCCTCTCTTGTCTCACCTCAGTCAGTGACTGATTGATCATACTTGATCATACTTGTCATACTTGATAATACTTGTCATAACAGATTAATTGTAACTCCTCAAATTCTCAACTTTAAGCACATCATGCTAACTTCCACTTCCTACATTTCCAGACTGTCCTTTCTAGACAGACTTATAGTCCATCGATGGTGCCACATTTTCACTTTCTTTCTCCTCCTCTCACATCTGTACTTCCCTGTTTACCTAGCTGAAGTTCCCAGGCTATCACTACAACACCGACCTTCTTCATCGGGTCAGTAAGACTCCTGCGGCAACCTCTGTTAAATCCAATTCACCTACTCTAGGCCTGCACTCATGCTGCTTTACATGGCCGAAGGTAACACACTGCCTTACTTGTGCTGCTAAGTAGCTTCAGTCGTGTCCGACTCTGTGCAACGCCAGAGACAGCAGCCCACCAGGCTCCCTAGGATTCTCCAGGCAAGAACACTGGAGTGGGTTGCCATTTCCTTCTTCAATGCATGAAAGTGAAAAGTGAAAGTGAATAAATTCACTATCACTAACCTTGAGTAGACTTCCATTTTGCCTAGCTATCAACTATGTTTCCCAGGTCTGTCAGCTCTCCTATTTTTCTGGTCTAGAGCATTTGTCTACGTCCTATCTATCTCCAGTATCTAACTGCTACAAGGTACTTCCCTCTTGAAAACCAAGCTCCCAGCCCTCCCCGGCCCTGAATCTTCTGTGGTTTCTCAAACCCCGAATGTCCTTGCCATCTCCCTTTATCTCACATTCTACAACCAATCCTGGCAAATCCAAATGCTTTTATCTTTAACATATATCCAGAAATCACTACCTCTACAGCCTACAGCTACCACCTTAGGCCAAGCCAGCTTTCTCTATCCACCAAATTACTGCACAATTGTTCTGGTTTTGCCTTTACCTCCACACTCTGGCCTATTCAACAAAGCAGACATTCAGTTCAGTTCAGTCACTCAGTTATGACTCCTACTAAAAAGACAACCCTGAGTTTTAGGACACTGTGTGCTTCTAGTCTTTTTCTACTTTAATAAAATGCACATTTTAGACTATGAAAGACTAAGTCTATTACACAACTATTACTTCAGACTGAGCTCTATTTTGATAAATAGTACCTTTTACATGCACATCACGTCAGAAACAATTACATATGTATTTTTAACATAGCATTCTAGGCCATAAAATAGAGTCAAAATAATTAGCCTTCAGTGCATGACAAACCCATGATAGACCAGTTGACATAATTAAGCTAATCAATTAAAGATTTACCTAATGCTTAGTTCAGAATCATTATGACTTTTGAAAATGTGTTTTTAAAAAGGGAAAATAGATAATTAACACTATTAACTCACTTTCTTCTGGAACCTCAATATGAGAAAACTTGTGTTTTAAAGCTAGAAAAAACGATCTAACCAAAAGTGTCATAATTTTATGTATGTTTATATTCTCAATGCTTTCAAAGCCCAATTGTGATTTTTTAAAAAGAAATTAAACAACATGCTTTCACTGAGAGAATTTTTAAAATCTATACAATTCAAGCTAATGAAATATTTTATTGTACATAATAAAAGTGTTTTTAAAAAAACATTTCCAGGCCCAGACATCCGCAGGAGTATGTGAGGAAAGGATTCCACTGGAGTATAATAAGCAATAACTGAATTCAATGAAACCACAAATCCACCCTCCCTACAGTAAATACTAACATTCACCACAGGCTTGAAATTCCTGTAGCATCAGTAAATGTATTTTTTAAAATATTACAAACATGCTTACGATGCACAGGAGGATGGGAAAATTCAGACTTCACTGTACACCATATGTTCCCAGCTTCTCTAATTCACAACCAGTAAAGAATCACAAACATCCAAAGAAAGATTTTAAAATAGTATATGATTCACTGGTAAGTGATTTTTATACTCAAATAAATAGGAAAATTTTCATTTTAACGTCACATTGAATTTCAGTACTTTTCACTCCAAGAAAAAAATAAACTGAGACGTGGTCATGAGTTTAGGATTATATATATTACAATTTGCCTTATAATACATTTGTGGCTTTATGATAAAAATAACTCAGGGACATATGGAATCCAAGCTAATTTGCATAACTGTCACAAGAAAAAAAAAGCATTTAAATGCATTTTTGAAATAAGAATTTTCATTTAATTCAGAATCTCAAAACAGCATTAGACCTTGGCCTTGTTTTAAAAAAGTTCAGTTAAACACTAAGCTAGCTAAATAACCTTCTTGAAAGGTTTAAACATAATTGATATAGAAAATGCTTTCCCTCTAATCTCAATCTTACATTAATGAAAGAGGTGAGGGGGGGAAGGTAGACAATTTCTTTAGCAGCATATATGGCTAAATCCATCAACCACCTTAAACTAGAATGTCCATTATTGACCCCAACAGTTACCCACTTCATAGACCAAAAGACAACAACTTTAGGGTTACGGTAAGTAAAACATTTTTGAAACAGTTCAAAAACTTTTGACATTAAACTAGAGGAATCATGTCTTCATTGTAAGAAAGAAAGACAACAGAAAGTAAAAGACATTTAAACTAAACTGATTTTCAATCTTCTCTGAATAAAAGAAATTAAAAAAAAAAATGGTTGATTAGCTAAGCTTTGTGCTCTAACCAAACTAATTAATTACAGTGATTTTAAATGGCAACAGCCCTCTGACTGGGTAGCTTGACAGTTTTGAATACTTTTGCAATGATTTTTTTTTTTTAACGCAAAGACACTAAAATGATCCGGTCATGCAATGTTCATCTTATGCATTCTGCATCTCTTTTCCAATCTTGTAACTAAGGATCTTGTTCCAGTCAATCTTAGTGCGTGTAACTGGCAACTGCCGACGTAAGGCTTTGAAAGTAGTGTCTGACATCGTCTGGTAATTCTCACTGATGGCAGTCTAGAAAAAACAAGTAAAAATTCCAAAATGGTTTTAAAAGCTATTTAAAAGCAGCTAAAAGAAAAAGCTTATAATCATTTTGAATAACTAAATTTAATAAAATGAAATTATAAATTAGATTTATTTTCTGTGTGTTCTTGTTTTGGATTTATTTTATTATTTCTCTCAGAACAATTTCACAAATTACTATTTGTGAGGAGTGGAAAACATGTCCAATACATAAATGCTTAAATTCAAGAATGCAGTTTAGAAGCTGATAAAGAATATATTATAAAAAGCAGAGTATAAAATGAACTATGATCTAAGCAGATCACATATAATCTAACTGTTCTGGGAAACACCTTCTATATTAGAATTTCTAGTCAGAAACAAAATAGCCATATAAAATCTTGGTCTGCTTTGACCAGTACTCAGAAATTAGTTGGCTAAAACTGAGTTTTTACTACATTTTCACAAGTCTGTCCTTGAATTAAAGTGAAAAAAAGACTGTCTTATTATGGTAAAATGATGAAAAAGTTCAAGCTTATGACTGAAATTAAAATTTCAGTGCCAATATTTATAAGCAAACATAGATTATATAATATTTTTGAAACTCATACCTGGTATTCATTTTCTGCAGCCTCTACAATCTTTATAAATTCTTTTGCTGTTTGCACCTCATTCTGAATGAAAAACAAAATTGAAAGAAAATAAAATAGTAACTTAAAACGACATCACTATTACTTTTAAATAGGTATGTCAATAGATGTCTGGTTAATGATTTGTTACAATTTAAATAACACAGGTGGAAATTATGACAAAGGGAAAATACTGTAAGATCAACTATTCTAAATTCCAGGGGAACTAGGCAAAAATGTTTTAAGTCTATAGAATGAGTGTGTTTAGTGTTCCCTGGTTAAAGAAAGTGAAATCTTAGTAATATGTGCTGATGAAAAATTCAATTATAATACTTAAAAACATGTCAATAATCATTACAGATAAGTTAGCCACAGATTTCTAATTAATGACTATATGCCAAATACTTACTGAACAATATTCACCACCATAATGATACATTTAAAAAATATTGCCAATTAGAAAAGAGCATATTTTAAAGTTTAAGGTGAATTTTTAGTGTTTAAATATTTTCTGGAAAATTTTTTAAACATTTCAATATAATGTGTCTTGCATTTTTCCTAATAGTAAATGCTAATGGTAAGTGAGACTTTTTAAATAAATAAATGTTAACAAAATTATCTAACATCTTCTTTATATATATTTATATTTATACAATGGGCACATTTTTTTTCTATCCAAAAACAATAAAACAACAAACAAAAATTCTCTAAGATGAAGTGAAAAGGTAATTCCTAAAATAAGCAGCACAAACTGGCATACTAGTCAAGTTTAGTTACTACAACCAGATCTTGCACAACTCCAGTCTATAATTTTGCAGACAAATCTCTCTTAGGAAGAATTTTTACTCAATGTCAAATTACTCAAGACAGTACCAAGTACCCTGTTACAAAAGTAACTTTACATGTATACTCATGACATAGAACTGTATTGAGACTGCCTTATAGAAAATCAGACATCAGTAATTATTTTTCCTGGAAAATCTTGCAAGAATACTATTTAGCAAGAAATCAGAAATCACCTTAGTGCTAACGAAAAACTGAAAGAAACAAAAACAAAAGCAAAGAAAAAAGAAAGAAAACCCCCAAATCCCACAGTTTTCATTTCCTTTCAGGTAGAATCTGGCCTAATACAGTCTCACATGTTTCTTAATATTAAATGCTTTCTTAAAATTAAACTTAAAAAAATTTGTAAATTTTTGAGTATTAGTAGTTGATGTTTATAATATACTAATGGTTTTAGGTATACAACACAAATGTTTATCAGAAATGTTATTATTAATGTACTAGTAATACCCTCGGGAAAAAAAAATTCCACAAAGACATAGTTGTATCTGCGATGAAAAGAAAGTGTGAAAGAACTCTGCAAGAAAAAAAAAGTTCAAAATTTCTAGAATTTGAAAGCTGAACTTTAGAAAAACTTCATTAAATCATAATCCAAATAGAGGGGAAAAAAATACAACAGGGCTTAAAAGTTAAAGTACAGGATCACAGACCTTAGTTTAAGAGCTAAAACCATAAAATTCTTAGAAGAAAACACTGGAGTAAATCTTCATGATCCTGGGTTAGGTGATGGTTTCTATTAATATTCCAAAATCACAAGTTATAAAAGAAAAACAAACTGAACCACATCAGAACCAGTTACTTCTGTTTTGCAAATGATACTACCAAGAAAGTGAAAAGACAGACAGAATTTGTATCTGTAAATCATGTATCTGACACATGACTTGTATCAGGATACATAAGCAACAATTACAACAAAAAAAATACAAATAACTAATCAAAAAATAGACAAAAGATCTGAAAAGACATTTTTCCAAAGAAGCTATTCAAGTGACCAATAAATACACAAAAATAGGCCCAATATCATTATCCATCAAGAAAATATAAATAAAACTCACAATAAGGTATGATCAATACTAACTAGGATAGCTATAACAAAACAGGTAGACAAGTTTTGGTGAGGATGTGGAGAAACTACAATTGATAGGAAGTAAAATAGTTCAGCCACTTTGGAAGCAGTCTGGCAGTTCTTCAAAAGGCTTGACCAACCTAAAGCCAGCACCCTGTATATACTGAAGAGAAATTAAAACAATTTCTACACAAAAAATGGTACATGAAGGTTCACAGCACAAAAAGTGAAAAACAAGACACATGTTCATCAACTGATAAATATATAATGGTATATGGGGTTATTATTTGGCAATAAAAAGGACAAATACTGACACCTCTCTCACAGGGTGAACCTTGAAAATATCATGCTAGGTAAAAAAAGCCTATCACAAAAAAACACATATTGTAGGATTCCATTTATATAAAATGTCCAGAATAGGAAAATCCATACAGTTAGAAAGTAGATTCATTGTGGTTTAGGGTTGAGAGGGGCTTGGGGGAAGGGCTGGTAGGAGGGAATAGGAATGACTGCTAATAGGTACACTGGATTTTTGGAGGATAAAAATGTTGTAAAAAAGATTGTGGTGACTGTTGTATAACCCTGTTAATATACTACAAATAAATAAATATTATACTTTAAATGGGTGAACTAAATGATGAACTATATCTCTTTAAACAAAGCTGCTTTAAAAAAAAGTTAGGTACCAACTTCCAAGTACTTACCGTCTTTCCTCTATCTGAAAACACTTAAATCTGAAGCAGAAATACTACTTTAAATGTTAGTTCCAAAACTGTTATGGTTTGATAGAAGTATTAGGTTGTTTAACTTTTATTTGGGAATCAATTACTTACAGACACTGTTAGGGAATCTTGTATATCTTTATGACTCACTAGTTGAACATTACCATCTTCATAATAATGAACCTATTAGAAAAAGAAATTACAGAGACCACACTTCAGGAGTTATCAAGATCCTCATGGGTTCAACAATCACACCAATGCAGATGACTACCGATTTCGGCTCTAACCCAGGCTTCTCTGCTGAGCTCGTGACCTTTTAAATTTCAGTGAGCATCTTACTGCCTTCAAGCTAGTGAGGAACTAGGCAGCAATTCCTGCAGTTACTCAGGCAAGCCCTCCACTGACTAGATTGTGGGACATTTTACCTCACAGATCCTCTACCAGTATCTAAACACAAGATTTCCAAAATTGAACTCACAATGTTCTCTCCCAACACCAGTCATCTGTATATTTCCACTAAGGCAATGGCATCCCACTCCAGTACTCTTGCCTGGAAAATCCCATGGACGGAGGAGCCTGGTAGGCTGCAGTCCATGGGGTTGCTAAGAGTCAGACATGACTGAGTGACTTCACTTTCACTTTCATGCACTGGAGAAGGCGGTGGCAACCCACTCCAGTGTTCTTGCCTGGAGAATCCCAGGGACAGGGGAGCCTGGTGGGCTGCCACCTATGGGGTCGCACAGAGTCGGACACGACTGAAGCGACTTAGCAGCAGCAGCAGCATTTAACTCCTCAAATCCAAAGACATGAATTTATTCAATAAACATTAATTAAATATAGACAACTGCTACTACAGGAGGTTACAGAAACATAAAGCTTTTTAAAAGACAATCCCTGACCTCATATTTCAACACAACACAGTAACAGGTACGTACAAAATACATTAGCAATACTCCAGACTCTCTCTGAAACTTAAAAGGACTTCGGAAAAGAGGTGATACTGTTCTTGGGTTTAGTAAAATGAGTATAACGGACTAGGGAGATGAAGCAACTAAGCTTAGAGAAGAGTATACTTTAGAAAGGCCTACAGGTATACCTAGGACTGGCATGTGTGAGTTTGAGGAGGAAGAGGAGTGGCTGATAGAATACACAGTTAGGGGACAAGTCAACAGTAGGCCTTGTATGCTATGCAGTATTGTCTGGAATATCTAATAGGGGAATGTATCAATAAAATGGTTTCAAGTGACAAGTAACATATCCAGATTTAAATTTAAAAAAAAAATCACCTTTCTGATGGCAATGTAAAAAAACAGACTGTGTGCATTAATTGCTCAGTCGTGTCTGACTCTGCGACCCCATGGACTGCAGCCTGCCAAGCTCCTCTGTCCACGGCATTCTCCAGGCAAGACTACTGGAGTGGGTTGCCATTCCCTTCTCCAGGCGATCTTCCCAATCCAGGGACTGAACCCAGGTCTCCTGCATTGCAAGCAGATTATTTACCATCTGAGCCACCAGGGAAGCTCTAAAATGGATTAAGCGATGACAAAGGCTCCAGCAAATCAACAAAACAATGTAAACATTATATGCTAGGCATCATGTTAAGTGCTGAAGATAGCACCAGACAATCCTTATTCTTAACAAGCTTTAGCCCAACAGGAGCACCATCTCAGAAATTATGCAGGTGAGAGCTACTGAGGTCTGACTGAAGGAAAGAATAATGTCAACAATAACAGGTAACATTCATTAACACTTTATGTCTGGCTCTGTTCTAACCACTTTGCCCATATTAACTCATTTTCAAACAACTGTATGAGCTATTCCATTATTGCTATTTTTCTTCCTTTTTTTTTTCTTAGCTGATGAGGAAATAAAAGCTTAAATGACTTCCTGATATTACTCAACTGACAGAGCTGGAATTCAAACTCAGGCAATCTGGTTTCAGAATCCATGTTCATAACTTCTATTCTCTAGCCCTTAAGGGACAGTTACATCAAGACATAAACGTAATAGGACATAAGATTAGAAATAATATATTCTGGAGTCAAATGACAGAGCAATGTGTTTCATCCAACTTTATTCCTTTATGGCTCTTAGCATAATACCTTTCATGATAGTTTCGTTAATAAATAGTTCGGTATCGATAGTTCGATAATAAATGTTACTGAATAAATAAGTGAACCAAGAAGAGACCAGTCAGTGTTTCTCCGTAACTTATTTAATAATATTTATATTCAAATCCTCTTAGTTATTAGATTTCTTCTACATAAACATTTGAGCTTACATTGAGTCAGTTCTAGTGGGTTTCACCTAAGCGAAATATGAGTACAGAAGATACTTAAGATATATGTCACAGGTACATGTATTAATATACATATTTATACATCTACACACACACATATATTAATATTGTACTTCATTCAACTCCACCCCTATTTTAAAGAATAGCACAACTGAACTCAGAAGATGCTTGGATGACCAAACCGTATGAAGAGCAGACCAAACGGCAGCATCTAGTTTTAGCTATGTTTTCAGAGTCTGCCAACCACCCCTGTAGATTTTTGGTGACTAGGGAATGAACTGCAAAATTATTTAAAAGATAAAATCAGCACTACTTTTTTTCCCCATTACTTCTGAACAAAGATCTGGGAAAGAAATAGCTACTGAGTACTATGAAAATATAAACATATGAATTAGTTGCTTCTCTGCTCAGAATCATCTAGATATCAGCAAACTAATTTATTTCATACCTGAATTTTCAAGATGCCAACCACCTGAGTGGTTGAAGGAGTGATTGTAAACTTCCACTCTGACCTCCAACGACCATTCCTTAAAAATAAAAACAGCAGCTGTAAATAAGGTAGGGAAAATAATTTGAATAAATTTTAAATTATTTAAATTCCAGACTTAAATTTACGCTACATGACGACAGAGTGTGGGGGATGGATGATGTATATTCATTTTTTTAATCACTGAAATAGTCAAAAGAATCAAGAGGTTAAGTTTAGTTATAAGCTACATTTAATTTAATCTTCACCTGACTGATAAGGATCTACATAATGGATGCAATTTCAGAATTTAAGGCTTAAAATACAGTTCAAAACTACATCAATTTTCTCAATTATGCCTTAATTAAGAAAAAATTGAATAAATATTCAGATTATCAAGGGCTTTCACAAGTTTACCATCCACTGAATGATACTAAGTACCATAGTTTTAAAAGAATGGATGGCAGTTCAACATTCTTAGGGAGATTTTGATATTTGGAAAGGGAAGGGTTATAAGCATCAGATTTTTTTTCTTTCCTAATTTTAGATTTAGTTTACAAATAACAGGTACAACATCCTCCTCCTAGATTTCAAAATGATTTTTGGTATAAAAATTGGTACAGATTAATGGTAGGAAACTGCGACATTACAAACAAGCAACAAGCATGTTATTTATTTTTGTCTCTCAGATAACAGGGTTTATTTTTTCCTGACAGCTTTTTCATAGCAACTTCTTTGCTTTCAACTTCTATTTTCTCTTTGCATACTAAAGACGTGTCCTGATATGTAAACTTCACAGTTCTTTTTTAAAACAATATGTAAATACTCACTGAGCTAATGGTTCACTATACCGGCTTTGCTACAGAATTATTTCTGGGTTCCCTTCAATAGTCTTGCAATCTGACCAATCACAAAAACCTACAGTATGATAGTACTCTCAAACCTAAAATCAACACTTATTTGAGAAGTACTATAATTAGAACAAAGCATATGTTCTACAAAGTAAAAGACAACTTTGTAACATGTTCTGATTTTGAGTGACTCAATTCAGTCATTTTGGAAAAAGAATTTAGATCTATTCATTTTTATTTCACAATTCCAAAAGAGGTTATTCCTTTTATCTAAGTATTAGTATCAACAACTAGTGAGGTCTAAGCATACGCAATTCTGATTTATAATGGCAATATATATGCACATATCACCACTGATTATGAAAAGGAAAAAAAAAATCCAAATTAAGCAATGGTACCACTTTGAGAGCTGTTTCAAAACATCCTTCCAAAGCCATTAAGATCTTCATGACCAAGATAATCACAATGGTGTGATCACTCACCTAGAGCCAGACATCCTGGAATGTGAAGTCAAGTGGGCCTTAGAAAGCATCACTACGAACAAAGCTAGTGGAGGTGATGGAATTCCAGTTGAGCTATTTCAAATCCTGAAAGATGATGCTGTGAAAGTGTTGCACTCAATATGCCAGCACATTTGGAAAACTCAGCAGTGGCCACAGGACTGGAAAAGGTCAGTTTTCATTCCAGTCCCCAAGAAAGGCAATGCCAAAGAATGCTCAAACTACCACACAATTGCACTCATCTCACATGCTAGTAAAGCAATGCTCAAAATTCCCCAAGCCAGGCTTCAGCAATATGTGAACCGTGAACTTCCAGATGTTCAAGCTCGTTTTAGAAAAGGCCGAGGAACCAGAGATCAAAACTGCCAACATCCGCTGGATCATCGAAAAAGCAAGAGAGTTCCAGAAAAACATCTATTTCTGCTTTATTGACTATGCCAAAGCCTTTGACTATGTGGATCACAATAAACTGTGGAAAATTCTGAAAGAGATGGGAATACCAGACCACCTGACCTGCCTCTTGAGAAACCTATATGCAGGTCAGGAAGCAACAGTTAGAACTGGACATGGAACAACAGACTGGTTCCAAACAGGAAAAGGAGCGCGTCAAGGCTGTATATTGTCATCCTGCTTATTTAACTTATATGCAGAGTACATCATGAGAAACGCTGGGCTGGAAGAAGCACAAGCTGGAATCAAGAGTGCCGGGAGAAATATCAATAACCTCAGATATGCAGATGACACCACCCTATGGCAGAAAGTGAAGAGGAACTAAAAAGCCTCTTGATGAAAGTGAAAGAGGAGAGTGAAAAAGTTGGCTTAAAGCTCAACATTCAGAAAACGAATATCATGGCATCCGGTCCCATCACTTCATGGGAAATAGATGGGGAAATAGTGGAAACAGTGTCAGACTTTATCTTTTTGGGCTCCAAAATCACTGCAGATGGTGACTGCAGCCATGAAATTAAAAGACACTCCTTGGAAGAGAAGTTATGACCAACCTAGATAGCATATTGAAAACCAGAGACATTACTTTACCAACAAAGGTCCGTTTAGTCAAGGCTATGGTTTTTCCTGTGGTCATGTATGGATGTGAGAATTGGACTGTGAAGAAAGCTGAGTGCCGAAGAATTGATGCTTTTGAAGTGTGGTGTTGGAGAAGACTCTTGAGAGTCCCTTGGACTGCAAGGAGATCCAACCAGTCCATTCTAAAGGAGATCAGTCCTGGGTGTTCTTTGGAAGGAATGATGCTAAAGCTGAAACTCCAGTATTTTGGTCACCTCATGCGAAGAGTTGACTCATTGGAAAAGACTCTGATGCTGGGAGGGATTGGGGGCAGGAGAAGGGGATGACAGAGGATGAGATGGCTGGATGGCATCATGGACTCAATGCACATGAGTCTGCGTGAACTCCGGGAGATGGTGATGTACAGGGAGGCCTGGCGTGCTGTGATTCATGGGGTTACAAAGAGTTGGACATGACTGAGCGACTGAACTGAACTCAACAGTATATTGCACTGTATAGACAGTGCCCTTTCATCAACGGAGTAAACAGCCAAGATTTCTTAGCCTTTGCTTATATTCTTCCCTTCTCTTCTATTAATGCTTTAATTACAAATGTGAATTTATTCAACAACCATTTATTAAGCCCCCAATACTGCTGGACGTTAGCAAAACAGTAGAGACCAAGAAAAGAATATCTCTAGTGAAATCTAAGAAATGTCCATGACTAGAATCTTCTGATTTTTATTCTATCTGTATCTGAGGTGAACTGAAATAATTTCATTGTACCACAATATTTAGATTTTAGTGAGGATATTTCAATATGTGATGTCTAGTGCTTTAGAATGTAATATAAAATTATCTTTTCCAAATTTGGAAGTGATTTTATTTTAGCTTCAATAATATAATGTTCACAGTGGTTTAGAAAAAGATTTAGATATGTGAAGTGAAACAGACTAGAAAATTCAAGAACATCATTTTCATTTTATATATGTTGACAGAAACTGTATTTCTGAAAACTAGTAAATTTACTATATTTATAAACTAGTAACTTTACTATAACATCTCTCAATGTATTTTAAACTAAAACTGAGTAATGAGTCCAAATCTCAACAAGATTGCTTTCATCATAAGTATCCTGGCACAAACAGCATAAATTAATAGTGATTTTGTGAAGATTTATTTATTAAGATACTGGTAAATCAACAGGACAAGTTTTTAGGCCTAAAATAGACAAAATACATTTATATTAAGGCCATACAAGTAAGTTAATACAACAGAACTTTTAGGAAACTTGAGCTTGTCAAGAGGCATATATCTACAAATTGAATTGATTTTCCTTCAGTGATAATGGATCTGCTTTCCTCCAAATGTTCCTGTAACCTTACATTTATTTCTGTGATGGTTAAGCAGTAGAGCAACATTGGACCATAGATAAAACTGGTCCACAGGGGTTACTGATACATGCTATTGTACCTTAAACACACCACCAACCAACTTGGCTAACAAGTCAAAGACTAAAATACTTCAGGTAAATAATATAAGCATACTTACTCTGAGGGCTTAGCATGTAGTATCAAAAAATGGGGATAAAAGTAAAGATTTCATTCAATTTCGAACTTACAAAGTCTTGGAGGGCCACAGAATTTTATAATAGGAGAGATCTCAGAAATAGGATTGTCTAAGAATAAAAAGGCCCAACAAGTTGATTAATAAAGGTCTAATATGAATAGGACTTCCTGGTGGCTCAGACGGTAAAGCGTCTGCCTATGATGAGGGAGATCAGGGTTTGATCCCTGGGTCAGGAAGATCCTCTGAAGAAGGAAATGGCAACCCACTCCAGTATTCTTGCCTGGGAAATTCCATGGATGAAGGTGCCTGGTAGGCTACAGTCCATGGAGTCACTCAATCGGACATGACTGAGTAACTTCATTTCCACTTTCAAGATGAGTAGGGAAAACCAGTATTTTGGAGGCATAATCAAATGATTTGTACAAAAATTATAAGGTATGATTGTAATTTGCCTCACTGTACAAAACATGTCATTATTTCCTCATACTGGCCAACCAGACATAAAGCAATCCATATGAAAACATCTACTTCAGAGTCATTAAAGTTCACACACAAAAATGACCATCCTTCACTTTATTAAGTATCTCTGTCCCCCATGTTAAGTCTCATTCAGAAACAACCCCTTCTCAGAATGAACTTATGGGCCTGCCAACTGGTCTGCTCTTAGGCACACATGTTCCCTTAGAACGCTGCTTGCTACTCTAAAAAATACTCCTCCCTCTCCCACCTTTTTTTCACTGAGTGTCAACAGATTTACTGCTACCTTTAAATGAGTGGGTGGATTACAGAGCAGGTATTTCTCTCATATCAAAAGGCTGAAGATTTATACTGTACTGTTCTTATTCAATCATACACAAACAAGGTATAGGCCCAATCAATAAAGCAAGAACTACAAAGAATATAAGCAATGTCATAATTCCCCAAAACAAAACTTAACTTACCAGAAGTTTTTTGCTTGAAACTGATGGCTTTCTATGCATGCAATAATGGTTTGCTGTCCATCTATTTTTTTACCATATACCTTATTGGTAAAGAAAATAAACACAAGAGTGAATTTAGGGCCACAGAATGTCCAACTTTAAACATCTATAAAATATTGAAAACTGTATAGAACTGTGGCAAGAACATATAAAAGAATACAAAGTAGGTCATCACTCCAATATAGCAGCTAGGAAAACAAGTACTTATACATTGAATCACAGATTCTTAGTGAATCATAAAATAGCTCATAATTCATGAAGTACAACTTATCGGGAAAAAACTAACTGTACTCTCATATGTTCAAAAATATTTCACAATCTCAGAGGTTGTCATTTCTCTAGACATTTAAGATAAAAAAGTACTGAGACTGAAGTGAGAACGTTAATTTACTTATAACTGAGAAAGTTCACTAAGAGAATGCCTGTAATGGGTTGATGTTTTAATATTTCATCTCTTGCCAACTGTTTTAAAAGTAATGAATAATTTGTGTCTTTCAATCCTCTGGGGACAAGTGAAGACTCTAACTCAACCATACGACCTTATCCTTCAGTTATTCTTCCAAAAGAATCCTAGTCAACATGCTTATAAGTGAAAGAACCTGTATGGTATTTCAGGTCATGGTGCTATACTTTTCAAATAATTACTGAGAGTTAGATACTTAAGGGAACCATATGAATTTCTGTCCTAACCAGGCATCTTCAAAGAGTGAAATGGGGTGGCTATTGTTATAATAACAAAGTTGGAACAGAAGGTATAAACCAAGATGTACAGTCTTCTTAGATTGGTAGGCAGAGGCCAGGTTCACAGAGCCTTGAAAGCCATTTTCCAGAAGTCTGGACTCTTTCTGAAGTCCAATGCAAAATCTTCAAAGAATTTTAAGAAGGAGATTTTCATAATTTGATTTGCATTTCAGAAGATCACTGGTTATGGAGAAGATCACGGAAGCACAAATGTAGGGGACTAAAAAGCATACTAGGTACAATTTTATGAAAGAAAATTTTATCCTGAAAATAAAAAGTAGGTTAAATCTATGGAAAAAAAAACACATTAAAAATATAAGAAATTTGGTTATAAAACACACAAGGAGAAGATTTCACTTCCAATAATTTTGTTTAAGATCTTGTAATTTAATGAAAAGAAGTTTGCTGTAAACTGATGGAGATGAGTCATGAACATGAGATTAAAGAATCTCATCATATCATGTTCCTCTAACCAATATCTGAGAATTACTACTTGGATTTAATTCAAGGTACAACCATTTTTCCATTTTTAATGATTACAACAGATTTACTATTTAAAGTTTCTTGAAAAAACTAGTCAACATTCTCAGAAGTATTTACTTAAAAAAAATATTGTTACTAAATGTTTATTCTGTAAGTTACTATAAATTTCAAGATATTACAAAAACACTTGTCATATTTACAAAGGACAAAAGATAAAAGTGCACACTGGATGACTCACAGTGCAGACTCCATTCGGATAATGTTCTTTTACATAAGCTCGTAGAGCAGTTTCTACTGAAGTTCTCCATGATTCAATTGCATTTTCTGCTTCATATGGTCTTGGATCAGTTGCTTCCTTTCTTAAGTGATCAAATTTGAAAGAGATTCTGTTTTTTGGATCCAAAAACTTTCCATTTCCCAAGTCACCATGTTCTGTTATCAGTACCTTCGATGATGCAAAGAATTTTGAAAAAAAAAAAAAAAAATTCTTTTTAAATAGTACTTAAATATTGTCATACTAACATGCATTCCTTAAGCTTTTTCTTTAAAACTATAAAATAATTCTACTCCAATCAATTGATCTAACCATATGGCATAACTAAAATACTTCAAATGATTAGACTATAAAGATAGTGAGGGTGGTCTTCTTCAGTTTACATCAGTGGATCTCATTTTCTCCCAGTATAACATCCAGCTACCCAGCTGGGGGAAAAAATTCATCTTCTAATATCCTGCTGGAGTCAGGTTGGTTTGGTTTTGGAGACCTATGAACAGGTTACTATTTTTATGATCAGTCTCCAGTTCCTCAAAACTAAGGAACTGGTAATAACCTTTAATGAGGCTACAAAGGAATGATTTTAATCCAGTTAGAATCCTCTTCAGTATGTCCTACATTACTCCTGGGGCCACAATTTCACCTACTGTTGAGTGCCTGCTGCTTGTTTTTAGTAAGCTAATCATTGACAGCTGTTTTCAATTGACTTGAATTTAAAAAAAGTAATTTCTTCATTTATGTATATATTTCTTCATATATGCATAAATTTGACACTTTATGCTGTTTTTAAAACTTTCACTCTTTCTTTCCCATGCAACTCTCCCAATATTTGACTCCATACCTATATCAGGACTCCCCCATCCCTCTGAAATAAATTATGCAAACACTTTAAATTTTTTCCAATCATGTTATTCTACAGATACAGATAAATACACACACATACACACAGTGAAGGGTTTTATTTGGTCACTGTTCTATGAAAAAGGAATGAAAATGCACACATAACTTTTCTGCACGTGGTTCTTTTCAACATCAATGCCTTATAGAAATCCTTCAAAGTCAACTGGTAAACTGCTCACCATTCTTTTAAATGGTTGCATACTATCCCTTGATACAGATACAATGTAATTTATTGGGCCATTCCACTATGCTGGACCATCTCTTTACTTCCAGGTTGTTTTCTTTTGGTGAGGGGGAGGATCAAGCACATTAAGAATGAAGTATTATTGTATATATAACATGCTAATGTTTCTATTTCCACTGGATGCTTCTATTTCTCTTAGATTCTCAGCAGTGAGAACAGCAGGTAAAGTCTGTATATTTTTAATTTTTAACACAGAGATTGCTTTCTGAAAATGGCTGTGATAATCTACATTTCTAAGAACAATAAATGAGATGTTTCCCTTCATATTATCACCATCAACAAGCACAGAGTTCTTGTCTTCAGTCTGATGAGCATAAAATATCTCATTACTTTAATTATATTTCTCTGGCTAAGTCCAAATATCTCCAAGTTTGTGGGCCAATTTTTCTTCTGTGAGTAAGTACCTTTTAATATTTTTCATCTGAGTGGTTTTTTCTTATTAATTTGTAAGTTTCCTTTATTTACAGTGACTTGTTTTATTCTACAGTTAAAATAATTGATAAGCAGCAAAATGCTCATCTTTTCTTTTACAGTTTCTAGGTTTCCAGTCTTAAGATGGTTTCCCTTGCCCTTAAACTACACATGTAGATGCTTTCCTCTGAAAATTCTAGTCATTTTACAAATCTTTAATCCACTTGATGTTCATTTGTATACATAGTTGATAGAAATCAGTTGTACCAATACCCTTTATTATATACCTGTCCAAATTATAACCTTGTTATGTATAAAAATATTCATATAATTCTGAACTTGATACGCTGCTCTCCTGATCTGTTTGTGTGCACAATATCACTCTGATATGACTTTACACTGGCTGTAAAGCATTTTCTGCTATCAAGCGATACAACTGTCTCTTACCACTTTAAAAAACATTTTTCTAAGTGTTTTTTCAAGCATGGTTTTCATATAAAGTTTATGAAAATTTTGACCAATTAAAAAAACTATCAGGATTCAAATCAAATTGCATTAAATTCATATTTTAGTTTTTATATAATTTAACTTTCTACTTTAAAATGGAATTCACTATGCTTTTCCATTTGCTCAGAAACTATTTTATGTTTTTCAAGAAGATATCCATCACTTTCTTCATAATCCCATGCACTTCCTGTTAAGGTTTATGTTAGTATTTGTTGTTTGGTCACTAAGCCATGTCTGACTCTGCAACCCCATGGACTGTAGCCCACAAGGCCTCTCTATCCATGGGACTCCCCAGTCAAGAATACTGGAGTGGGTTATTTCCTTCTCCAGGGGATCTTCCCAACCCAGGGATCAAACCCGTCTCCTGAATTGGTAGGCAGATTCTTTACTGCTGAGCCATCAGTGAAGCCCCATGTTCAGTATTAACACTATTTAAAATGAAACCTCTCCCCCTCCAATTATTTCTAGTGTAAAGTCCCTACTTGCCACAATAGAGGAAAGTTAATGCATTTTGTATACTTACCTTAAATTCAGCCATCTCACAAAATTCTTTTAAGTCTAATAGGTTCTTTTGATTGGGAGGTTAATTTATGGGAGTTTCTCACTACTTCTTAATATAAAAATCATGTCACCTAAGAGTTCTCTCTGCTTCAAAAGTTTTAAGAGTTCTCATTCTCTTATTTGCGACCCTCCCATTTATGATACATAATGATGGTGACAAGTTGACATATCTAGATAGTTTTCTATTTCACATTAAGTGAAGTCGTTCAGTCGTGTCCAACTCTTTGGGACCCCAAGGACTGTAGCCTTCCAAGCTCCTCTGTCCATGGGATTTTCCAAGCAATAGTACTGGAGTGGATTGCCATTTCCTTCTCCAGAGGATCTTCCTGACCCAGGGATCAAACCCGGGTCTCCCACATTACAGAGAGACGCTTTACCGTCTGAGCCACCAGGGAAGTCAATACTACTGTTTTTTATTAAACAGTCTATTATATTTAAAAGGTTCTCTTCTACCTCTGTTTTACATAGGGTTTTTGTAATTAGGATTAGCTGCTGGATTTTTCAAACCCCTTTTCACTGTCCTTTGATATATCGTAAGACTTGTTGGCTAATTGATAGAGCCATATATTGTCTTGGAACCACTCCTACTTTCCATAATAAATTCCATTTCATCTCGGCATATCATTCTTCTGATATATTTCTGGGTTCTATTTGTCAATATTTTAAAAGTTCTGAAATCTACAGTCATATGTCATATGAGAGATTAGTGTAGTGTGCTTTTTTGTTTTATATTTATTAGGTTTAAGTATTAAAATTATGATAGGTTCATAAAACGAATTTGAGAGCTACCCAACATTTTAAAAATATGCACTCCCTGGATCTAGCAAATCTTTTAGGGATTTACCTCAACAAAACGATGGTTCATGTGCTCAGAGGCACAGTACTGTTTATAACAGTTAAAAAAGCAAACCCAAAATCTCCCAAGGGGAAAGAAAAATTAACAGCTTTATAAAATGAAACCCACTATAAGCCTCTATATATACATGTGTGTATTTACATACATGCATAAATCTATTTGTCTTCCTATCTACCTATCCTTTTCCCTTCAGTTATAAGTCATCTTCTGTTTAGTCTCTCTGTTTCCCCTGTAACTACATTACTAGGGGACCACATATTACAAAATGCCAAATGCAAGCTTTAGTTAGCCACTGAGACTTTTACTACTTTCTGTTGTGTTTTATCTACGAGCTCCTTCTTCATATCTTTTCTATAAATTGTGCCTCATGTAAGCATAATATGAATATAACTACTGTTCAATTATTAGTAACTTTAAACCAAAAAATGAAAAATAAGAATGCTAGTGACTTTTTGTGGCTTTTCTTTGCTTAGCAATTCCAACTTGCACTTTGGAAAGAAAAGATTTAATAATTACTAAATGCTAAGTTACTCACATGAACAACTGTAGAATTCCAAAGTAACCAAATTATGACATAAATCTTACTAATACATATTCTAGATTTTGGATTAACATCGGATTGATTTTTTTCCCTATAAAAAACAATAAGGTAGATTTAAAGCAATTATAAAAGCTTAAAATTATTATATTTGAGTATTTCTAAAAGGGACTTTTTGCTAATAGCATTATTGGTCTCAATAAAAGAAACTACATTTTCAATTATTTTGCCCCTAATTGGCTATGGTTAAAATAAACACTTAAAAAATTTTTTTAAACATACCACTTTACAATTCTTGCAGGATACATTAACCATTATAAGTGCAATAAAGAATAGCAGATCTTGTGTTTATATGAAATGTACATACCTGATCTTCATAACCTTCAATTTTTACTGGGGTAAACTGGTCCAAGTTATATTGTGCAAATGCACTAAAAAAGAAAAAGGTCGGTTATTTAAAATTATGTATTTAATGCTCTTAAAAAAATCATAAACAATTCACTTGTCAATAAAAGTCTCCTGCACTGCACATGACAAGTTAAATAAAACTGTAATTCTCCACTATTGATCTTATACTAGGTATATATTATATAGATATGGCTTTATAAAAACTGATGAATGACATCCAGCTTTCAATATTTAGCTAGTATAGGCCTAACTTATCACATCCACAAAAAGAGGGGTTTGAACTAGATGACTTCCAAAGTTCCTTCTAGTTCAGAAAACACTCCATTTACCCACGCATCATCCATTTACCTACCTCTCCATCCATGCAAATATTTAGGTGTTAAGCACTCTGTTAGACACACTGAAACCAATAATTTCTCTGCCCCTACAGCCCAATCACCCATTTCTAAGTCATCTGTTCCTGTAGTTATTTTTATGCCCTTTACTGTGAGTCTTTTACTTTTCACCATGTATTTCCACTAATTTCTTTTATCTATTATTCAAATTCTGTTCATTATTTAAACTCAACTCAAAAATCATCTCTAAATAGAAATTTTAAATTTCTTCCTTTGGGCTCCAAAGGCCTTTGATATTGGGCTCCAATATGCCTCTATACTTTCTTCAGTTGGCTAGAAACTGAACATGTCTGACTCCCCACTGGGAAATCCCTAAGAGGTTTATTTGTCTCATCATCATCACCACAGTAAAGTCTGGTATTCATACATCTGTTAGATAAAAGGCTATTTCTGGATATTTCAAAGTTTTCTAGATTTAGGAGTACCAAGTCTTCAGCCTTTTAGCAAAGATGTCCAATTAAAGCCACTTTTAAAGAAAACCCATGTTTTTTTCCCCTTACAAAAAGACAGAAATTTCTCAAAACTAAATAAAAAAAAAAACTAAAAGAATTAAAGCAATAGGAAAAAGGCAGAAGGTGGAAAAGAAGTACAGAGAAAGAGACTGCTTATATCAAAGAAATTCAATATCAAAAAATGAAATTGAAGCAGTAACAGGAGGACTATGGTTATCCACTTACTCTGATGAAACTGCCGCTAGGCTACATTACCTAAATGTTTTTATAATGCTTTCCAAACTTATGTTATATAGCTCTGGACAGTCTTTTAAGGACAGGTGATACATTAACTTTTGAGGATGAAACCAGGTTTGGAGATACTTCAAAAGTAATTTAGAATCAAGGGAACAATGAGGCGGGGGTAACACGATATTTGTTTGAAAATTATTTCATAGGACAGTATAAATCAGAGTAATACAGTTCTAAAGTCAATCAATGATTTAAGGTGTATTTCTGTACTTTACAGATAACCTCAAAAATCTGCAAAATGAATCTGAATAAAGAGCTTTGAGAAATTCTGTACAAAGATTACAACTGACGTCAACAAAAAGAATCAATCCTTTCTCTCCTTATTCATCTAGTTAGCAATCATTTACTGCAACTATAACCACATGCAAGAAAAACTGACGTTTCTACTCAAGGTTTTGATGTTTTTTGAAGTCAAACTTATAAACATCTTGTTTTTATCACTAGGTACTGATTTCCTCAAAGACTAATCTTAAAAAATCTTAAAAAATTAGACTATCAGGCATTTAATGTATATACCTCTTAAAACATGGACCAGGACGTCCTGTCCCTGAAATTTGGTTTATAACAGAAGAGAAATATAGCTCACATTCCAAGGAAATTCAACTTATTTAAAAGTAACAAACATCAGATAAACATTCCTTTGGATAAATAAAATTTCAATGCTTTCATACTTTATTCAAATGTATGACTATTTCATACCACTTATATAATTATGAATATTTTTGTGACCTTCATTAAACAGGAAAAACGTCTTTCAACAAATCAAGTTTCTTATTTCCTTAACTTAAAAAAAATTCACTAAGTTTTGCAGCTACATTAAACAACCCACATTTATTTACCACAGAGAACTCAAGAGGAAACAATTACTCTGAAAAGTACTGTTGTTAAAAGGTCATGAACAATGTACATTTCCTTTACTTTTTTAAGACTTTTGTGAACATGCTATATGCTGTAAGAAAGAAAATAAATTTTACTTGGGTATATAATTTAAAAGTCTTAAAGAACTTAGGAATAAGAGGCTATTCACTCAGAAACTAATAAGTCAAAGATATCAAGTAAACTGGTTTCTATTAAGCATGCCAATCATTAACAGGGGTGGAAGCAACCCAAATGTCCACTGACAGGTGAATGAAAAAAACAAAATGTTTATCCATTTTTTTAATCCACAAAACACACACACAGCAAGTGTTAAAAAGGAAGGAAGTTTTAACATGCTCCCACACAGGAGAACTTTGAAGACATTCTGTTAACTAGAATAAACCAATTACAAAAGGACAAATACTGTATGATTCCAGTTATAAGAGGTATCTGGGGAAGTCAAATTCATACAGAAAATAGAATATAATTCCCAGGGGCTAAGAGGAGGGGATAATGGGAAATTGTAGAGTTTCAGTTTGGGAAAATTTAAAAAAAAGTTCTGGAAATGGATAGTGGTGATGGTTATACAAAATGTGTATGTACTTAAAGCCAAAAAACTGTGTGCTTAAAAAAACATTAAAAAGTTAAACTTTATATTAGGTGTACTTTTCCCACAATAAAAAATAATATATAAACATTGCTATTAAAAGATAACAGGGCATAAAAGACCCCTAACAGCTTGTACAATCTTGAGAATGAAGAACAGAGCTGGAAGAATCATGCTTTCATATTTCAGAGTTATACTACCGGGTTGGTCAAAACGTTTGTTTGTTTTT
Organism: Oryx dammah; assembly: GCF_014754425.2. Taxonomy (NCBI): domain Eukaryota; kingdom Metazoa; phylum Chordata; class Mammalia; order Artiodactyla; family Bovidae; genus Oryx; species Oryx dammah. Next base: position 51,825,065 of record NW_024070202.1, read on the forward strand.
TTCCATAAGATGTTAAGGAAAAACACAAATGAACCTTTGGGCCAATCTAATTCAGAGCTATAGTAATCAAAACAGTATGGTGCTGACACAAAAACAGACATACAGATCAATGGAACAGAGTAGAGAATCCAGAAATAAATCCACATACTTATATTCAATTAATCTATGACAAAGAAGGCAAGAAATTAAATGGAGAAAAGACAGTCTCTTCAGTAAGTGGTGTGGGGAAAACTGGACAGCGACATGGAAAACAATAAAATCCGAACATTCTCTAATACCATATATGAAAATAAACTCTAAAGCCCCAACTGTAAGACTGGAAATCATAAAATGCCTAGAGGAAAACATAGACAAGTCTTTGATATAAATTGCAACTAGTTTTAGATCCATCTCCTAGAGCAAAGTAAATAAAAGGAATGTAATTAAACCTAAAAACCTTTTGCACAGCACAGGAAACCATCAACAAAACAAAAAGACAAAATAATGAACAGGAAAAAATATTTGCAAATGATATATAACGGATAAGGAATTAATATCCAGAATATATAAAAAGTTGATACAAATCACACTTAAAAAAAAACCCACCTGATTAAAAAATAGGCAGAAGAATTGAATAGACCTTCTTCCAAAGAGGACATACAGATGATCAACAGGCATATGAAAAAATGTTCAACATTACTAATCATTAGGGAAATGTGAATCAAAACCACAGTGAGATATCACTTCACACCTGTCAGAATGGCTAGTATCCAAAAGAACATAAATAACAAATGCTGGAAAGTATGTGGAGAAAAGGGAACCCCCCTACACTGATGGTGGAAATGTAAATTGGTGTAACCACTGTGAAAAACAATATGGAGCTTTCTAAAAAAAAACTAAAAACAGAACTGCTTTACGACCCAGCAATTCCACTCCTTGGTTTATATTGGAAGAAAACAAAAAAACTACTTCAAAAGGATACCTGCACCTCAATGTTCATAGCAGAATTATTTACAATTGCCAAGATACGGAAGCAACCTAAGTGTCCACCAACAGATGAATGGATAAAGAAGCAGTAGTAAATATGTACTATGGGATACTACTCAGCCATAAAAAATACTGAATTTTTGCCACTTGCAACAACACTGGTGACATGCAGAGCATTTATGCTAAGTGAAATAAGTCAGAGGAAGACAAGTATTGTGTGGTATCACTTATAATCTAAAAATAGGACAAACTAGTGAATATAACAAAAAAGAAACAGACTCACAGATATGGAGAACAAACTAGTGGTTATCAGTGAGGAGAGGGAAAGGGGGTAGGGCCAGAAAAGGGCAGGGGATTAAGAAGCACAAACTATTATGTATAAAATAAGCTACAAGGATGTATTGTACAACAAGGAATATAGTCAGCATTTTGTAGTAATCACTCACGGAATATAGTTTTAAAAAGCTGTGAATCATTATGCTGTACACCTATAACATATGTAATATTGTATATCAACTATTTCAATTTAAAAAATGGGGAAAAGATAACAGGAATTTAAATCAGAAATGTCTAGAAGTCTGTTGAACCTCCACCTTCATTAGAATTAACTCTAAAAAACAAATTTATTTGATAAAGCTTTCAAACATTTCAAAAAAAGGATTAGAGCAAATTTTCCCCATTAGTCAAGATTTCACATTCTGGTAGTATTCTAAGATGAAAGTAAGTGGCTGTATGGATACTGAACACTCTTTGTAAGGCACCTTAAAGTTTAATTTCATCATTTTCAAATGAGTAAAGAAATTAGTTAAATATGGGTCCACAGGCCTTATTCAAGGAGGTGAGAGAGGAAAAGAAAACAAATTATTTCTCTGAAACCTTAAGATAGTTGTGGCAAGTCATGATTGTGGTCATTGGTCCAAAGATGACATACCAAGATTTAGAACTGCTTAGTGATTCTTTGATTTACTCACAAATCTAGTAAATACTTATTAAGTAAGCATTTGTCAGATACTATGTTAGGTATTTATGGACAAATAAGTTCCTAACCCTCAAAAATCTAGTTCTTAAATTGAAGTACAGTTGATCTATAATATTTCAGGTGTACAGCAAAGTGATTCAGTAATACAAACATATACATTCTTTTTCAGATTCTTTTCCACTACAGGTTATGACAAGATATTGACTATAGATCCCTGTGCTATATAGTAGTCGGTCCTTCTCAAATATCTATTAGGATCAAGCATTTAATAGAAAGTTAAGCTTGCATAAAATTGAAAGTATCACAATTTTAAAAATCAAAGTTTCTAAAATAATTTTATCCAACTGTGCAAATGTCAAAATGTAGTATTAAGTATTAGTATTAAGTATATAAGCCACACACAATGAATACAGAGTTTCATGTTATAGTTATATCTCTATATCCCTCTGTGGTCAAAATAATTCTCTTCTAATCTAGTACATATATATGAACTTGATATACATGTATCTGTTTCATGGATTAGTACCTAAAAACCCCTTTAAAAGTTTTTCCCATGTCACTTTAATTATGTTAATATAATACATAATACTTACTGGGCTGCTCCTTCCCTGAGAAGATTATCATTATTAAGTAGTAACCGAACATCTGCAAAACAAACATTATGTTTTCAGTATTACTATTTTCCTATATTTGAAATTTCTATGGACTGAATTTAGGTTATTTCAGTCATGTATTAGCCTCCTACCCACCCCCCAAAATATGTACAGAAGATCAAAATATTACCTTGATGACCAAAATAACCACAGAAACACATCATGGTATGACTAAGAAAAGAAAAGATTTTGGAAAGGAAATAGGAGATGGAATGAAATAAAAATATGTTATTTCAAATGCAGGCAGACTGAGACTGTAACCACCTGTACCTGTAACTTTCTTTTTTGTGTCTCCAAAGAATAAAATGAAGATAACCTACACCAAAAAGATGATGTGAACAGATCTGCCAAAGATTGAAGACTATGCCTCTTAGTGTGACAATACTATCATGAGTCTCAAATGTATTTGCTTTATGGAAAAAGTGATTAAAACAAGAAACGGCTTGTGAACGCAGTGCAGACGTAGGCATTTTGTTTCTCAGACATCTCATGTTCAACGACAGACGAATGTGTTTAGTTGGATATGGATAACTACTTTATTTGATTGAGTAATCTCATTTTGTTTGTTGATTCTTAACTTAATCCTAATTTTAGACTCAACTATGCAGACATGTATCTATTAATTATTAAAACAGAACTACTACTTTTAGTTGGGGAAAAAAAAATTACAAAATTTCACCAGAAACCAAACAAAATTCTACCCTAGTCTTGGTGTTTTTTCTTTCATTATTTCCCCTACACACTTGGCTATTGTACATAATTGCTGTCATAAAATATACATATAACAAAGTATCCTAATTTTTAAATTAAATGAAAATAACACAAATAACTTAAGAAATTGGTTACATATAACAGACAATAGTTCTTATAAATAGTGTAAAATTGGGCTTCTAGTAGATATAATGTAGATATGCATTTATCAACAAGGAAATAAACATACAATAAACAGGAAGGAGGAAATTCATCATGCATAGTAAGCACTACACTTATGTAATGTTATATACATGAGTATAAATTGAGAAATGTTTTAAGTATTTTATTCAAACAGTGGAGAAGAGAGGGTAGAATTCTGTGTGATTCTAAATTCTCTTCTGCACTTTAGAAATTTTAAAATGACTACGAATCAATAAAAATATAAAGTTATTCCAAAGGGAAAAATATTGCCTATTCACATACCTCTTTTCAGCAGTAGGTCACAATAAAAAAAAAAATCTCTTTGACTAACCACTAATACAATTCCAATTTAATTTCTAAATTAACTGATTTTAAACAACGGAAGCTTCTGCCTGAAAAACTAAAACAAAGATATTTACAATTATAGGTATTTCTATCTCACAAAGTAAACTGGCAATTCTACTTGACACATATGATTCCTGTATCTTCAGTATTTAAAGCACAAGCACTAACAGTGGTTTTGCACAGTAGTGTCTCTTCTCCCATTTAAATGGGAAAATAATTTAAAAGCAGAATCTATTGATCCTGTTATCTTTACTCTGGAAAAAAAAAGTTCAAACTTTTATCATACGTAGAATACTATGAAAGAAAGAGAAGAATTTGAATAAAATAAAAACTACTCTTAAGGGATGTGGTTTCAAGTCAGACCACACATTAGAACAATGGGTGATGAGTGGGAGTCTAAAAAAAACAAAGAACAGTATACACTTCAGAGCTCCTGCCCAGATAACACATCAGTTCCTGAAAACTAAGACCAAAAGTCTGTGTTGTAACGATTCTAACAGTCAATCTGGGAAACAGCATTTGGAAGCACTAATTTAACAAGATTATGACTCTGCATTTCTAACCTTTGTGGTGTCCATGAAATTATTCTGATGTTAATGTTATCAACAAAAATAGCATAAAAATAATCTAATACATATGAGATTTTTTTCCCTTCCAATATTTCATTCCTTTTTAACACTAATATACTCCTATATGTTGTTAAAACCTACATATCTTGTATCTCCCACTTCCATTCCACAGACCCAGCCCAGGCCTACTGAATGCCCAAATCTACCGGACCTCAACACAGAATGTATCAACTCAACATTAATTTCCAATGAGACTTACAAAAGCAATTTCTAGGACTCATATATTCTTCAAGGGTCTTTCTGATGAATACATCTGTAAGGCATTTAACTCAAAACAGTAAGTGAAAAACTTCTCTCGGAATTATAATTCATTCTTGGCTCTGTAAACTGTACAGTAGTTTGGGAGCCACTGACTTTAGTGCAATTTCCCCCTATCAATTTAAGTTTTAAACGCCAATTCTGACCCAAGGGAGAAGAGACTCTGTCTTCTTTAATGTCCCAACCATCACACATATTAATGGGTATTTAGATTAAAAAGACTGAATATTAAAACAGAGTTTAAGCCCTACAGGAAACAAGTATTTTTGAATTCTCCCCAGCTTCCCAACTTATTGCTTCAGATTTTATAGTTATCTTGAAAGGGAGAACATTTTAACTTACAGATTTTTCACAATATAGACTACCATTCTTCCTGAGTGTAGCTCAGTGGTTAAATTTTTAAATGTGTAACAACTGCCATATGTAACTCTATGTACTAAATCATACATTAATACAGTTTGTGGATAATTTAGGGGATTTTTCTAGGGTATTTTAGGATTTGAAATGGCTGAGCTATTTCAAATTCTAAAAGATGATGTTGTTCAAGGGCTGCATTCAATATGCCAGCAAATTTGGAAAACTCAGCAGTGGCCACAAGACTGGAAAAGGTCAGTTTTCATTCTAATCTCAAAGAAGGACAATGCCAAAAATGTTCTAACTACCACACAATTGCACTCATTTCACATGCCAGCAAGGTCATGCTCAAAATTCTCCAAGCCAGGCTTCAACAGTACGTGAACTGAGAACTTTCAGACATAAGAGCTGGATTTAGAAAAAGCAGAGGAACCAGAGAACAAATTTGCAACATCTGCTGGATCACAGAAAAAGCAAGGGAATTCCAGAGAAACAACCATCTACTTCTGTTTCACTGACTAAGCTAATGCCTTTGACTGTGTGGATCACAACAAACTGTGAAAAATTCTTAAAGACATGGGAGTACCAGATCATCATACCTGTCTCCTGAGAAGCCTTATGCAGGACAAGAGGCAACAGTTAGAATTGGACATGAATAATGCACTGGTTCAAAATTGGGAAAGGAGTATATAATGGCTGTATATTGTCACCCTGTTTGCAGAGTACATCATGTGAAAGGCCGGGCTGGATGAAGCACAAGCTGGAATCAAGATTGCCAAAAGAAGTATCAATAACCTCAGATATGCAAAACCACCACCCTTACGGCAGAAAGCAAAGAGGAACTAAAGAGCCTCTTGATGAAGGTGAAAGAGGAGAGTGAAAAAAGCTGACTTAAAAGTCAACATTCAAAAAACGAAGATCATGGCATCTGGTCCATTACTTCATGGCAAATAGATGGGCAAACAGTGGAAACAGTGACAGACTTTATTTTCTTGAGCTCCAAAATCACCACAGATGGTGACTGCAGCCATGAAATTAAAAGACACCTGGCTTCATGGAAGAAAACCTATGAAAAACCCAAGACAGCATATTAAAAGCAGAGACATCATTTTGCTGACAAAGGTCTATATAGTCAAAGCTATGGTTTTTCCAGCAGACATGTATGGATGTGAGAGTTAGACCATAAAAAAGGTGGTGTTGATGCTTCCGAATTGTGGTGTTTGAAAAGACTCTTGAGAGTCCCTTGGACTGCAAGAAGATCAAAGCAGTCAATCCTAAAGGAAATCAATCCTGAATATTCATTGGAGGGACTGATGCTGAAGTTGAAGCTCCAATACTTTGGCCACTGATATGAAGACCTGACTCACTGGAAAAGACCCTGATGCTAGGAAAGATTGAAGCCAGGAGAAGGGGATGACAGAGGACGAGATGATTGGATGGCATCACCAACTCAAAGGACATGAGTTTGAGCAATCTCTGGGAGATGGTGAAGGAAAATGGAAGCCTGGTGTGCTGTAGTCCATGCGGTTGCAAAGAGTCGAACACAACTGATTGACTGCACAACGGCAACAATTTCTGCCTCATTTTTTGACTTTCAAAACTAATCTTTTCGGAGGTGAGATTCCATTGTATCTTATACTATGAATGAAAATGAATGATTAAACTTCTTAAAAAACAGGTTTAAATAGCTTACTCTGGAGTATAATGTTTAAAAAATGAAACTGAATACCCATTTAAGACATAGTAAAGGCCAAATATTTGAAGTAGATCTATGGATGTGAGAGTTGGACTGTGAAGAAGGCGGAGTGCCGAAGAATTGATGCTTTTGAACTGTGGTGTTGGAGAAGACTCTTGAGAGTCCCTTGAACTGCAAGGAGATCCAACCAGTCCATTCTGAAGGAGATCAACCCTGGGCTTTCTTTGGAAGGAATGATGCCAAAGCTGAAGCTCCAGTACTTTGGCCACCTCATGGGAAGAGATGACTCATTGGAAAAGACTCTGATGCTGGGAGGGATTGGGGGCAGGAGGAGCAGGGGACGACAGAGGATGAGATGGCTGAATGGCATCATTGACTCGATGGACGTGAGTCTGAGTGAACTCCGGGAGTTGGAGATGGACAGGGAGGCCTGGCGTGCTGCAATTCATGGGGTTGCAAAGAGTCAGACACGACTGAGCGACTGAACTGAACTGAACTGATGGTAGCTTGTTCTCAAAACTGTTTAAAAAAAGTCTTGTATAAAGATCACTACAAGCCATTTTCTGCATGACTGTTTCAATGTTTCAACCACATTGTTCTTACTGTTAAAAAGGAAGTATTTTAGAGTTTTTACAGCAACCAGGAGACTATGTTATATTTAAATTTCTCATCTATGGGTGAACAATTATAAAACTGTTTGCCATATAGTGTGAGGTTTAAAGAAAGGCATACTGGTAACTGATTTATGAGCTATAATTTAAACAACAAATTTTTTTACATGTGATGTCATTTTCTAAGCAGGTGAAACAGGCATGGTGAAACAGTGTTTCTCCCTTTCTTGGCTGTTCTTATTAATCTACTAATCTTTTCTTTAAAAGAAATTTAAAAAAATGCATCTCACAATTCCAAAGAATAGTTAAAATTTTCTTGTCTTTTTAAATGATTTAATGTTATTCTTTTTAGAGGATTAAAATTTATCAGGTACAATGATCTATGTCATAAATATATTGTAGACCTTACATAATGCAGACTGACAAAAATTTTCATTGCAATTCAGAAAATACAGATTTTTCTACCCATTCTCTTTAGCTTAGTTACTGATTATGTAATTTATTCTTTAAAGAATGAGTACTGGATACCTCAAGCCTTACTGTTTATGAATTAAACACTCACCATTAAACACTTCATTAAATTCTCCAGGAGGAGCATGAATGATGAACTTGGCTGCTATGCGCACCTGAAACAGAAATGAAGATATAAATGTTCCATAGCATAGGCCTCTGCTAAACAACAAAAGAACCATGAGGAATTATACTGCTTCAAAATTCTATTGAAAATGGCTTAAGATTTTAAAGACTGACTTTTTTTTCACTCAAACACCCTTACTCTTTTAATTATTTAATATAATCACAATGCATAAGCCGAATGCAGATAAAATATACATATAACTAATGCATTTAAGGATTCAAAGCTGCCTACATAGAAAGATTTTCTTATAAGCAAATTTTTCTTTTAAACTAAAATGGAAAAACATGACCCATCAAGAAAATTTGTATGTATGAAGAATTAAGAAACATTTAGGTACAACAAAAATATATGCATGTGTCTATACAGTCACAGATGTGCTTATCTATAAAGTCACAAATTAGTAAAAAGAAAAATGTAGCGAGGAAGAAAGCATAAATTCAAAATGCTCTGAACATGACACCTGACTGAATCTTAGGAAATTTTAGCTCAAAAATAAGTGAGAGACAAATATCAACAGGTATGAAACTGAACTTTGAAACTGTTAGTCACTCAGTTGTGTCGGACTCTTTGTGACCCCATGGACTATAGCCTGCCAGGCTCCTCTGTCTATGGAATTCTCCACGCAAGAACACTGGAGTGGGTTGCCATTCCCTTCTCCTGGGGACTGAACCCGGGTCTCCTGCATTGCAGGCAGATTCTTTGCCGTCTCAGCCACCAAGGAAGCACCATCAACAGGTATACTGACAGACATACTTCAAGAGAATAAGGGCTATATTACAGAGATTAACACTAATCAATACATACATACATACATATATATATATTTTTTGAAAGGTTAGATGACAAGCCCAGTATTATTATTTAGTGAATAAATTATGAGTAATTATAATAATTTCCCAATCACTATACAATAACTTTCAACTAAGCTGATCAGTGATCTTGTCAGATATGTACATTCACGAGCCCTACCCAACCAACTGAATTAGATTCTGGAAATGAGGCCCAGAACACACTACTGAGAGAAGCTTTCCAGGTGATTTTTAAAATACACACTCAAGTAGTCACTGAATTAAGGGACCACACTTGGCAAAAACAAAAGCCTTATTTCATATTGTCCACTTGTCACTGCTCTGATGTGGAAACTAAAAATAATGAAAAAGGAAATAGTCCTAGATCTAGAAAGAAATTCAACAAATAAAAACTTCAGGTTTTCTTCTAACAGGTATTTAAGGAAGAAATACCAATTCTATACTAATTATTTCAGAAAACAGAAGTGAAAACAACTTCCAACTTTTTAAAAAAGAACAGCATTGTCTTATACCAAAGACTAAAATACTATAAGAAACACAACCCAAAGACCAAAATCCTCCTGAAGGTAGATGCAAAAATCCTCTCAATAAAATATGAGCAAATTTAATCTAATTATATATAGCAAGGATAACACATCATGACCAAGTGGAGTTTATCCTGGAAATGTAGGGCTGTTTCAATATTTGAAAATAAATGATAGTAATTCATGATTAATCAACTGATTAAGATGAAAAGCCACAACTACCTCAATAGAAGCAGAAAATTATTTAATAACATTCAACAACCAATAATGATAAAAATTCTTAGCAAACTAAAAAGACAGTGTCTTTAATCTGATAAAAGATATTTTCAAAAAAGCCTATAGCTAACATCATCCTTAGTAGTCAAAGACAGAAAGCTCCCCCCTAAAATCAGGAACAAGACAAGAATGTCTGTTCTCATCCCTCCTATTTAACATCACAGTGAGAGTAAGAAAATGGAATGAAAGGCAATTTCATAAATAAAACTTTCTACTTGCAAACATGATACTTTCCAATGAAAAATCCCAAGGAGTCTTAAACAAATAAAGAAAACTACTCAAAAACCTAAAATTGGAGTAGGAAATGGCAACCCACTTCAGTATTCTTGCCCAGAAAATTCCATGGACAGAGGAGCCTGGCAGGCTACAGTCCATGGGGTTGCAAAGAGTTGGACAAGACTAAGCAAGAGGAGAGAGCAAGAACCTATAACCTAGGTAAAAATCTAACAAAACATGTGCAAGACTAATATTCTGAGAACTACATGAAACTGATGAAAGAAATCAAAGAGGCTCTAAATAAACAGATATGCTGGGTTCAAGGGTTGGAAGTCTCCCTATTGTAAAATAACAATTTTCCCCATTCAATGAATGTCCAATCAAGATCCAAGAAGAATTTCTTTGATACATAGCAACAAGCTTATTCTAACACCAATGCTTCCTATACTATTATTTTTCTACGTTTAAAGAATCCAATGAATGCAGATTATTTTGGGTATGTATTAATACGCCCTCCCTTAAATGCAAGCAAGATTAAGAAATCACTCTAATGCCCAGAACAGCCATAAACATCACCAAAGTATTAAAAAAAAAGATTTTGGCTAGAAAATTCGAGGAAATAAATATTATTCACACCCTCAGTAATAAACAGGATTCCCTTGTGGCTCAGCTGGTAAAGAATCTGCCTGCAATGTGGGAGACCTGGGTTTCATCCCTGGGTTGGGAAGATCCCCTGGAGAAGGGAAAGGCTACCCACTCCAGTATTCTGGCCTGGAGAATTCCATGGACTGTATAGTCCATGGGGTTGCAAAGAGTTGGACACCACTGAGCAACTTTCACTTTCAGTAGTAAACACAAAGTAGTAATGGCAAGTGAAATAGAATAGCCAAAACAATTTTGAAAAAGAACAAAGTTGAAGAGTTCACATCACCTAAACTACAGTCATATACGGATCATAATGGAATAGAATACAAAGCCCCAAAATAAACCCATATGCCTCAGTCAATTAATCTTTGACAAAGGAGGCAAGAATATACAATGGAGAAAAGACAGTCTCTTCAGCAAGTGGTGTTAAGAAAGCCACATGTAAATCAATTAAGTTAGAACACTGGCTCACATCAAAACACAAAGTGGCTTAAAACACATATAAACTCAAAATGGCTTAAGGATTTAAATATATGACATGATATCATAAAACTCCTAGAAGAGAACAAAGGCAAAACATTCTCTAACCTAAATCTTACCGATGTTTTTCTGGATCAGTCTCTCAAGACAAAAGAAATAAAAGCAAAAATAAAAAATGGGACCCAATCAAAATTTTATGCTTTTGCACAGCAAAGGAAACCATAAATAAAATGAAAAAACATCCTATTTGGGAGAAAATATTTGCAAATGATGTGACCAATAAGGGCTTCGTTTCCAAAATATAATGGAAACATCTCATACAACTCAACAACAAGACAATTGAATCAAAAAGTGGGCAGAAAACCTAAACAGACATTTCTCCAAGAAAAGACATACAGATGACCAATAGACACATGAAAAGATTCTCAACATCGCTAATTATTAGAGAAATGCAAATCAAAATTACAATGAGGTACCACCTCACAGGTCAGAATGGCCATTGTTAAAAAATCTACAAATAATAAATGCTGAGAAGAGGGTGTGCAGAAAAGGGAACCCTCCTACACTCTTGGTGGGACTGTAAATTGATGCACCCACTATGGAAAACAGCACATAAGTTCCTCAAAAAAACTAAAAATAGAGCTGTCAAAGAACCACAATCCCACTCCTGGGTATGTTCTGAACAAAACTATAACTGAAAATGATACATACACGCCAGAGTTCATAGCAGCACTACTCACAATAGCCAATACATGGAAGCAGCCTAAATGTCCATCAACAGCTGAATGGATAAAGAAGATGTGGTACACACACAGACACACACACACACAAACAAGTACTATTCAGCCATAAAAAAAGAATGAAATAATGTCATTTGTAGCGACCCACTCCAGTGTTCTTGCCTGGAGAATCCCAGGGACGGGGGAGCCTGGTGGGCTACTGTCTACGGGGTTGCACAGAGTCGGGCACGACGGAAGCGACTTAGCAGCAGCAGCAACACAGACAGACCTAGAGACTACCATACTGAGGAAAGGAAGTCAGAAAGACAAATACCATAGAATACCACTTATATATAGAATCTAAAATATGACACTAGTGAGCACACCTTCGAACAAAAACAGACTCCAAATACAGAGAACAGACTTGTGGTTTTGGGGGTACCAGGCAAGGACGGATTGGGAGTTTGAGATTAGGAGTTGCAAACTACTATATATAAGATGCACAAACAGCAAGATCCTACTGCAGAACACAAGGAACTATATACAATATCCTGTAATAAACCACAATGGAAAAGAAACATACAATAATAAAAAGTGTTAGTTACAGTCATTAAGATAGCATGGTATTAGCAAAGGGATAGACAATGAACGGAACAGAGTTGACATCCAAAAAATATATCCCACATGTATATAGCCAAATGATTTTTGACAAAGGTACAAAGGCAATTCAATGTTGAAAAATATCTTTTCAACAAATGATATACAAACAATTAGATATGCATGAGCAAAAAATACACTATGTAAACCTCACTCCTTACCAAAAAAAATTACCTCAAAATGGATCATAGCTCTAAATGAAAAATATAGAAATTAACAAAAATTAAAAGGAAATAGAAGAAAAACCTTCATGACCTGGGCTTAGGCAAAAAGTTACTAGACGTGACACTAAAACCACGATCCATTAAAAAAGCTGACAAGCTGGACTTTACTGAAATTAAAATCTTACGCTCTGTTATCGATGCTAAAAAAACGAAAGAAGAATTGATGCTTTCAAATTGTGGTTTTGGAGAAGACTCTTGAGAGTCCCTTGGACTGCAAGAAGATCAAAGCAGTCAATCCTAAAGGAAAACAATCCTGAATATTCACTGAAGCAACTGATGTTGAAGCTGAAGCTCCAATACTTTGGCCACCTGGTGCAAAGAGCAGACTCATTGGAAAACCCCCTGATGGTGGGAAAGACTGAAGGCAGGAGGAGAAGGGGATGAGAGAGGACAAGATGATTGGATGGCATGACCGACTCAATGGACATGAGTTTGAGCTAACTCTGGGAGATGGTGAACAACAGAGAAGCCTAGCGTGCTGCAATACATGGGGTTGCAAAGAGTTGGACACAACTGAGCTACTGAACAATAACAACAACAAAAGAATGAATAGACAAGCTATAAATTGGAGAGTGTGTGTTAGTAGCTCAGTCATATCTGACTCTTTGCCACCCCATAGACTGTACCCTGCCAAGCTCCTCTGTTCATGGAATGCCCCATGCAAGAATACTGGAGTGGGTTGCCATTCCCTTCTCCTAGGGATCAAACCCTGGTTTCCTTCATTGCAGGTGGATTCTTTACCATCTGAGTCACCATAAACTGGAGAAAATATCAGCAAATCACATATCTAATAAACAATTTGTATCTGGAACATATACTATCAAAATACAACAGTAAGAAAACAGTAAACAAAAGACGTGAACACACCAGCAAAGAAGATAAACAGAAGATAGATAAACATAAAAAAGGATGTGCAATATCATTAATTATTACAGAAATGAATATTAAAATCATGAAACACCATTATATACCTAATAAAATGGCTAAAATAAAGAAGACTGATAATACCAAGTACTGGTGAGGATACAAAACAACTAGAGCTCTAAAACATTGCTTTGGCAATGCAAAATGGTGCAACTGGCAGAGAAAACAGGTCAGCAATTTCTTATAAACACACATCATATGACACAACAGTTCCACTTCCAGGTATCTAACTCTGTGTTTCCACAAAAATCTATTCAAAATTGCTCAAACCCAGGAACAATCCACAACTAAAATGTCCACATATGGGTGAATGATAATGCATCTATGCAATGGAATACTACCCAGGAATGAAAAGGAACGAATTATCAATGCATGCAACAACTTAGATGAATCTCAAAAGCCTTGTGCTAAATGAAACAAACCAGTCTCAGAAGGTTACACGGCAATGATATGTTTCCATTTATATGATATTTTCAAATAAACAATATTTTACAGCAAGGGAGAACAGATTAATGGCTGCTAGGGGCTGGGAGAAGTGGGTGTGAACACAATGGGAGAAGTGAAGGAAAAGAAGAAAATGAGGCAGCTTTGGGGGGTGATGGAATCACTTTATATCTTGACTTTGGTAATAGGTACATGCATCTATACACATGTTGAAAGTCATAAAAGAGAAGGGCACACTTTTACTATATGCTAATTAAAAAAATATATTTCATGTGTTTTCAAATTATTTTCTTCTAAACTGTTTAAGAGTATTATTAAAATCAAAAGGCAAAATATAGAAAATAAGTGATTTTAAATAGGCAAAGGTAGTGTAGAGAATGGAAGACAGCATATGCTAAACATACAGTGGAATCTCTTATGTCTATATAAATGTCTTAACTTCCTTTGCTCCCTTATTCCTCTCTTTCTTCTGTTGGGGTAAATGTTAGAAAGCATTAAAAACAAAGTCTTAATCACTACCACAGGCAACAAATAAAAATTGTGGTATCCTGCTCATGAATTTATCAAACATTTCTTTGGGAAACTTTTAGAATTTTGAAGAAATTGTTTTTACTAGCCCTGAAGACTTACACACTACCAGTAAGCTGACAAAATTAAAGTACTGATAGCAAGCAGTATATTATATATATATACATACACATATATATAATACACAGTATAGCATATTTAGTGAAATGATTGGGTTTTTTTGTTATTTTAATAAAAAATACATATCATTTAGATTTTTATTCAGTTCTATTTTGGTTTTTTACCGAGAAAGCAAAACTGCTCTATACTTTCTCATCTTAGACTTATTTGCCCATGTTATTGCACAAAATGCATACAGTAAACCAAAAGAGTTAACAGATGGGTCACAATTACCAAAGTGAACGGTGGGTCAAAAGAAGTGCCACTGAGTATTTAGAAGTGACGGGAGCTGACTGAAAATCCAAAACACAACTTGGACTTTACCAGCTATAACTGAAGTATCTTCATCTGGTCTTTGTGAATTTCAAAAGATAAGATTTTTGGATTTCTCAGCTGCTAAAGAAAATAAAGTGTGTCCACCACAGGAAAGGATTACTTATCTTCCTGAGAAACTGTTCTATCATCAGGGTATTTTTTTAAACACTGCTACAGACTAAACATTTCCCTACACCCATCCTTCCTAACTTTTTTTAAAAAAATTATTTATTCTAGCCCACTTCCAAATCCAAGAAAGAAAAAAAAGTCATACAAGTTAACAAGAAGAGGTCTCAAGAGCAGAATTAAAGTCTGAAAATAATCAAACACAAACTGCCTCAAACTCTAACACACATGGAGCTATACTCAATCTACACCTGTGAATATTACAGTTTTTCTGGACAAGCCCTAGTATACTCCTAGGCCCACAGCAAAATCTCCTACATTAACCATCATCTTCTTCCACATGATATTATTCAAAGCCAGTTCAGTTCAGTCATTCAGTTGTGTCCAACTCTTTGCGGCCCCATGGACTGCAGCACGAGGCTTCCCTGACCATCACTAACTCCCGGACCTTGCTCAAATTCATGTCCATCGAGTGGGATATGCCATCCAACCATCTCATCCTCTGTTGTCCCCTTCTCTTCCTGCCCTCAATCTTTCCCAGCATCAGGGTCTTTTCCAATGAGTCAGTACTTTGCATCAGGTGGCCAAAGTATTGGAGCTTCAGCTTCAGCATCAGTCCTTCCAATAAACATTCAGGACTGGTTTCCTTTAGAATGGACTGGTTGGATCTCCTTGCAATCCAAAGGACTCTTAAGAGTCTCCTCCAACACCACAGTTCAAAAGCATCAATTCTTCAGCGCTTAGCATTCTTTATGATCCAACTCTCACATACATGACTACTGGGAAAACCACAGCTTTGACTAGACAAACTTTTGTTGGCAAAGTAATGCCTCTGTTTTTTAATACGCTGTCTAGGTTGGCCACAGTTTTTCTTCCATGGAACAAGCGTTTTTTAATTTCATGGCTGCAGTCACCATCTGCAGTGATCTTGGAGCCCAAAAAATAAAGTCTGACACTGCTTCCATGGTTCCCCATCTATTTGCCATAAAGTGATGGGACCGGATGCCATGATCTTAGTTTTCTGAATGATGAGTTTTAAGCCAACTTTTTCACTCTCCTCTTTCACTTTCATCAAGAGGCTCTTTAGTAGTTCTTCACTTTCTGCCATAAGGGTGGTGTCATCTGCATATCTTAAGTTATTGATATTTCTCTTGGCAAACTTGATTCCAGCTTGTGCTTCACCCAGCCCAGCATTTCGCATGATGTACTCTGCATATAAGTTAAATAAACAGGATGACATTATACAGCCTCGACATACTTCTTTCCTGATTTGGAACCAGACTGTTGTTCCATGTCCAGTTCTAACTGTTGCTTCTTGCCCTGCATACAGATTTCTCAGGAGGCAGGTCAGGTGGTCTGGTATTCCCATCTCTTTCAGAATTTTCCAGAGTTTGTTGTGATCCACACAGTCAAAGGCTTTGGTGTAGTTAATAAAGCAGAAGTAGATGTTTTTCTGGAACTCTCTTGCTTTTTTGATGATCCAGCTGATGTTGGCAATTTGATCTCTGTTTCAAGTCCTTCTAAACTGGCGTAGGATTCAGGAAAGAGTTAGTACTTTTACTATATTTTTAAACTGTAACTCTAGGTTGGAGAAGGGAGAATGCCTTGGTTTTGTTGGGAAGGTTTGGCTGGATGGGAGACTCTCTCTTATCTATGTTAGTGACTGGTAGGTGACAGGATACTTCATAACAATCACATCGAGAACAGTTTTAAAAAGTTAATACAGAGCTAAACGCTAGAAGAACTATATTTTTCTTTGCTTTCTCTAGGATCCAAACATTATTTTGTATAAAATATACAAAAAGATAAACCTAACATAAATGGTATGTTCCACTCTGGTGCTTCTTGGAAAAAAAGCAGATACTATAATGCTACTTATTGTTGTTTAGTTGCTAAGTCATGTCTGACTCTGAGATGCCAGGGACTGTAGCACCCCAGGCTCCTCTGTCCATGAGATTTCCCAGGCAAGAATACTGGAGTGAGCTGCCATTTCCTTCTCCAGGGAATCTTCCTGACAGAGGGATCAAAACAGTGTCTTGTGCACTGGCAGGCAGCTTTTTACCAGTGAGCCACCAGGGTAAGCAGAAGACAGAGTAGT
Organism: Oryx dammah; assembly: GCF_014754425.2. Classification (NCBI taxonomy): domain Eukaryota; kingdom Metazoa; phylum Chordata; class Mammalia; order Artiodactyla; family Bovidae; genus Oryx; species Oryx dammah. The sequence continues at coordinate 51,842,231 of NW_024070202.1, forward strand.
GCATTGAAAACAGCACTCAAAATGTTAGTACACATTACGTGAGAAAAAAAATAATTTCTGCCCGTCGACTGTTAAACACAAAAGTACTATGAAACTTTTCTGTACTTTGCTTTTCTTATGGGCTACAATTCAAGCAACCAATTAAATAATGACAGAAACCCACAGAATAACATAAGAATTCTTGTGTCCATACTGACATTAAGAAATGGATAAACAAATGGAGGGAAGCTCTTCATTATAGCAGAATTTCAATTAATAAATGCAGAAGTAATGACTGAATTAGAAAATCACCCGGGGTGAGCAACAACAGTAATTGTTGCAGGCAACTACCATCCACAGATGCTAAAATTAGTTGGTAACAGTCTAAAAGGATAATTTATAAAATGTGAGGGAATCTTTCTACACAATACTTAACTAAGAAGGGATAAACAGTAACTCTGCATTGAAGAAACTTGCTACACATCACCTTTACCAAATGATCTAAATTATCCTAAGAGTAAAGACCGACATTATATGCCCCCTAGTAAGATGTACTGAGGACACAATCACTTCTGTAATGTTCCTGCCAAAAATTCATGGCAGATCTAATCATGAGGAAATGTCAAATAGACTGAAATCGAGGTATAGTCCACAAAGTAACTATTTTGCACTCTTCCAAAGTGGTAAATTCATGAAGGACAAAAAAATGCTGAGAAACTGTTACAGATTAAAGACCAGGGCGCCACTACAACAAAGTTCAATATGATCCTGGATTAGATCCTGGACCACAGATTGGTGAAATCTGAATAGGGTCTTCATTGAAACAGTTTAATACTGTATCAATATGAAATTTCTTGATTTTGATCATTGCACAGCCCTAAACACAGTGAAGTATTTAGAGAGTGGGGGAAAAAAAATCCTTCTCTAAAATTGCAGGAATTTTCTCTAATATTTTTTGTAGCTTTAAAGTTTTGCTCTTTACATTTAGGCCATTAACTCACCTGAGATTGACTTTTGTGTATGATGTGGGTAGAGATTCATTTTTTATTACACTGTCATAATGATAGATAAACCATCCTACTGCTATTTTTTTTAATGGACTTCTCTTCCCCACTGGACCAAATAAATAAAAGAAAGAAGAAAAGTAACTCTTTTCAGTACTATTTTTTTCAATGTGAGTTACTTTTTTTTTTTCCCCTCCAATCTGGGATATGAAAAACACATCATAATTTTTAATAAATTCCAAAGATCCTTCTGAAAAGTGTCTAATACATTTAGTAGTCAGCATCCAGGTAGTAACTGCAAAAATGTACCTTCCTCGAGAATGTCTCAATATTTAAAAATATCAGCAAGCAATCCTATATTCTAAACTTGGTAGGTAGTTACCACATGATGAATAAATTTATAATCAAGAATAAACTCTCATTTGTTTAGTTAGGATGGTCAGGGAATGTAGTATTTCAGTCAAATGAGCATTCTATGAGTTACTGCTAATGCAGTTCTGTAATGTGGACAGTTAATTTTCAAATAACATACATTCAAAACCATAAAAATTTACACTAATACAAGAAGTAGTAGAGTATATGATCTTTGGAGTCAGACTGAATGAGTTGGATTTTAATTTCTACTACTCATTAGCTACGTAAACTTGGGTGAATAAATAACATTAGTTTCAGCAGTGCAGAGAGTAAATACATTTGCATTAGCATAGTTACACGTGAAATGCTTCTCTGTGCCCAAGTGGCACAACGGTGGCTTATGCCCTTGCATTTCTGTGTTTCCTGCAGTACATTCACTTCTGCACACCAACATTCTTTCTCTTCCCCTGGAATTCATCCCTCCCCTTTCTACTCTGCTCACCTCAAAAAGCAGTGCAACAGGAAGAAAAAGCTAGTTCCTAGTTAGTCAAGGCTATGGTTTTTCCAGTAGTCATGTATGGATGTGAGAGTTGGACTGTGAAGAAGGCTGAGTGCCGAAGAATTGATGCTTTTGAACTGTGGTGATGGAGAAGACTCTTGAGAGTCCCTTGGACTGCAAGGAGATCCAACCAGTCCATTCTGAGGGAGATCAACCCTGGGATTTCTTTGGAAGGAATGATGCTAAAGCTGAAACTCCAGTACTTTGGCCACCTCATGCGAAGAGTTGACTCATTGGAAAAGACTCTGATGCTGGGAGGGACTGGGCGCAGGAGGAGAAGGGGACGACAGAGGATGAGATGGCTGGATGGCATCACTGACTCAATGGACGTGAATCTGAGTGAACTCCGGGTGCTGGTGATGTACAGGGAGGCCTGGCGTGCTGTGATTCATGGGGTCGCAAAGAGTCGGACACGACTGAGCGACTGAACTGAACTGAGTTCTGTGACAGCAATGTACAGTTAACCTGTGGGTTTTCATTTAAGCTAAGACAAATGATTTTTGTCTGCACCCAGGTTTTAACTTCTGTAAATCTCCATTTCTCATAGGCAAACTAAGGGTGATAACATACATCATTATTTCTTAACCTTTTAAAACCCTCGTGTCTATAAGATAAAATTAAATATTATCTACAGTTACCTTCTGAGAAAACTGCTACTACTTTTAATTCATGAAAAAAAAAGAAAAAAAAACGAGAGATTCAGAACTGGGATCTGAATGAATTCTTCAGAGGAAGTCTAAGGCTTTTAGGAGCTGCCTCCCAAAACAGCATAATCTTCCTATGATGGTTAGGAAGAAACATCCCAAATATTTGGACAATCTCTTCTACTTCCACTACTTCGATTATCATACATGACAACAGCTGTAAAACTAATATACCTACTACAACCTCTTTCAAAATCAAGATCCACTTTTCTAAATATAACTCAGTTATTAGAAATCTCCACCAAGTGCCTCAAAGATATCTCAGACTTGTCTCACCCAAAGTTACTCCCTCTGTTTGTCATAAAAATTATTGGCACCACCCAGATACCATGCCACACTTTTCCTTTTCTCCCACAGTCAGCCACATGATTGAGTGTCTCTCTGTCTCAAATCTAATCTTCTTTTCTTTGATTCCATTTCTTTCAGACTCAGTCACTTTCTGGATGTTACAAATGCCCTGACTCCAGTCTTATCTCCAAAAGTCATTTTCCACACTGCCACCAGACTGGTATTTTTCAATGAAAATTCCTATCGTTTTTTTTCTGTTTATATCATCTAATAGTTGCCCACTGCCAACAAGGTAAAGTCTAAAGTCTTTAGCATGACATATAAGGCCTTTCTAAATCTGAAGGCTGTAAAATGTACTGTTAACAGCATAAACCCTAAATAACCTAAATAAGACTGTATGTATGCAGACTACAGCTCCACTGACTCTTACTTACATGACCAAAAGCATATTAAACTCAGTTTCCTCACTTGCAGTGAGATAATGCATTTAGAAAAGCACTTGGCACAGAGTATGCACTCAATTAACAGCTATTACCTTTTTATGCTACTTCCTAGCTCCTACAACATCCCACATACACAGAGTACTGAAGTCTCACTACTCCATTCTCTCTTTCAGATGAGAACTCTCATCTCTCACGCCTCCACATCACTGCATATATGTTTTGATCACCTTTTACCTACAATGATTAAATTGTACACAGCAGCAGAATATCTTAAACCTTGCATATTATCAGAAGAAAAGGTCACATAGAAAGAAAATCTCAAAGATCAAATTATGCTTTTAAAACATCTTGATGTATTTAGTACAGCAATCATTAGCATATACTTTTGATAAACCATTAGTACTACTACTGAGAACTGCAGTATAAAGGCTAAAATTAAAGCCCAGTTTTATGTGCGCCATGATTAGGGGAAAAACGGAAGGACCCTGAATAGCCTGACCCCAAGTTCCCATGCTCAGTCTGCTCCTGCAGATAAGGTTTCTAGCCAGAAGACCCTCTACCACAGGGAACAGACACAGTTCCTGCTTATCCCTGAGTAGTGGGCTTCAGTTCCCTGCCAGCCTGCGGAATTATTCAAACTAGTCAATCACACCCTCCTGCTGGAACCAGGGATCACTCTAGCCTCTTGATACTGCAAAGTTTGCCTCCATGGCCTCTGCTTATTCACTCTGTTCCCTCAAGTATGTCCCCATCTCCTGGGATGTAGAGTATATGTATTAATAGACTGCTATCCATCTCATCTCTTCAACGTCAGGGGTTGTGTGTTCAGCCATCCCAATAGGCCTATAGCAGGAACCCCTCCCTCATCAACACAGTGAAGATGAGGCTGATAATCAGGATCTCACTTCTCTAGGAAGCCTGAATGTCAGATGTTAATTGGGGATTGAGAAGCAAGGAATTCAGTTATTTAAAATATATTTGACTAGCCCAAAAGTTTATTCAGGTTTTTCTGTAACATCATAAGGAAAAACCCAAATGAACTTTTTGGCCAAACCAGTATTTTAAACAAGCAAATAAGCTGACATATAGTTCCAACATTAGAAGGGCATGAGATTCTTCATATGGCTTCTCTATTTTTATTTGAGACATAAATTAACAAGCATCTTTATCTAGCTTTCCATCCTCCATGGATCTGAAGGAAGGGTAAGTTTGACAGTTATACTTACAACATTAAAAACAGGCTAACAATGGCTGCAGAAAACAAAGTTCTTCTATAGGAATAATAAAAATACAAATCAAATCTCATGAAGAAAGAGCTCTAAAATTCCTAGGACATGAATTTTTATTTAAGAATAACTACAAGCTTACATCAATAAACTTCTCAGTTTAGCTCAGTTGCTCAGTTGTGTCCAACTCTTGCGACCCCATGGACTGCAGGACGCCAGGCCTCCCTGTCCATCACCAACTCCCAGACTTTGCTCAAACTCATGTCCATTGAGTCGCTAATGCCATCCAACCATCAATCTCTGTTGTCTCCTTCTCCTCCCGCCTTCATTCTTTCCCAGCATCAGGGTCTTTTCCAATGAGTCAGTTCTCTGCATCAGGTGGCCAAAGTACTGGAGTTTCAGCTTCTGCATCAGTCCTTCCAATGAACATTCAGGACTGATTTCCTTTAGGATGGACTGGTTGGATCTCTTTGCAGTCCAAGGGACTCTCAAGAGTCTTCTCCAACACCACAGTTCAAAAGCATCAATTCTTTGGCCCTCAGCTTTCTTTACAGTCCAACTCTCACATTCATACATGATTACTGGAAAAAGCATCTTTGACTAGATGGACCTTTGTTGGCAGAATAATGGCTCTGCTTTTTAATATGCTATCTAGGTTGGTCATAGCTTTTCTCCCAAGGAGCAGGCGTCTTTCAATTTCATGGCTGCATGGCTTCTCAGATAAAAATAAAGATCAGAATTTCCCATTATTGGATGACGTAGATTAAACATTTCAAAATCTCCAGAATTACTGTAACCCTACTGGGTGACTGAGTAACTAGGGAAAGTCTTGTGTATGTGGCCAGTGGAGTGCAAGATGAATTACAGGCTCTTTCACAATTTTAGGCAACCTCGTTCAGTCTTCTCTCCTCCTTGACCTACAGAAAACTATTTGCTAGTTCAGAAATAAGAAGATAAAATTAGTTTATTAAATAATGAGAAACAGGGCTTCCCTAGTGGCTCGGTGGTAAAGAATCCTCCTGCCAATGGAGGTGACATGGGTTCTATCCCTGGTCTGGGAAGATCACACGTGCCATGGGGCAACTAAGCCTGTGCTCCACAACTACTGAAGCCAGGGCACCTGAGAGTCCATTCTCCACAGCAAGAGGAGCCACCACAATGAGGACCCTGCACACTGCAACTGGAGAGTAGCTGCCACTTGCCACAACTAGTGAAGAGCCCATGCAGCAGTGCAGACCCAGCACAGTCCAAGATAAACAAATAAACAGTGAGAAGCTGTCTTCCACAGAGCAAATTAGAAGGCCTGAAAGTAAAATGAACTTCCTCAAAAATGAACACTGTACCATCTGCTCAAACTTCTTCAGACCATAATCCTCACAAATATCTGAAGAAAATGGACGGAGTTTGGTTGTAAAGCATTAAAGCATTCAGACAAGGGAAAAGTAAGGATATTCATCTTTCAAAATCATATCAAATTAAGTTGATTCCACTATTCTTAGAATTTACCAAAGCCTTTTCCTAGAAAGGAGGGAATGCTATCTTTTCCACTGAGTAAAAATACTATTCATTCTGATAAATCTTATTGGAAATTCTCTCCTACTCTCCACCACCCATCACTTTCTCTTTGTGAACGTCAGTAGATAGTCACCTAGGACCAGAGGGGTCTCACAGTGAAAGAAGTGCTATGTTTATGCTGGGGAGCTGCCTGCACAAATCGTTCCTCATGTGCTACAGGCAAGAGAGAGAAGCTGAAGCCCCTCAAATTGTGCAGTGTATTCCACAGCTTGAGCCTACAGACAGAAATCAGTTTCTCTGAGCATTTTTCAATTTGACTAAGAGACTATGTTATGAGCAAAACAAATAATACTGATAAGTTATGTGGCACCTGCACATGATGTTGGACCAGTATGTGCAGAAGTCAAACTGCCACAGTGATGGAAAGAGATCAGTCACAACACCCAGAAAGAGGACTACTTCTGGTTAAACCCAGGGAGCAAGGATGGCTTACTTTTCTAAAGGAATTCCTAATTCCTTGGTACTTTCAATGCTGCAACAGATACAAATGGAAGATAAGCACATTTGGTATAGGAAGCTGTGATCAAAACCCTTGGCAACAGTAGGGCATAGATTAATGATCTAGACAAATATCAACAGAACACTGAATTGGTGTCTTGGGTGAGCTCTAAAAACACACTGAGTATAGTACAATGAGTACAGTACCACACTGAGTGTCACCTGGACTACAGTTTTAGGACTATACTCTTAAAACCTACCATCTTATCTACACTGCTGAATAAACCTGAAAAAATTCTCAGGGGAGGAGAAGAAAGGGTAAATGGGCTGATAAACTCCATATGTAGCTTTCTGCTTTGCAGTCCTTGACTCTGTCAGTCTATTAGTGTATAGAAAGCACCCTACTCAAGTGAAGCCAAGTTTCGTGGTGAAATGCCATGGATAGAAGAGAAGGCAATGGCACCCCACTCCAGTACTCTTGCCTGGAAAACCCCATGGACTGAGGAACCTGGTGGGCTGCAGTCCATGGGGTTTCGAAGACTCAGACACGACTGACACGACTGAGAACTTTACTTTCACTTTTCACTTTCATGCATTAAATGGCAACCCACTCCAGTGTTCTTGCCTGGAGAATCCCAAGGACAGTGGAACCTGGTGGGCTGCCGTCTATGGGGTTGCACAGAGTCGGACATAACTGAAGCGACTCAGCAGCAGCAGCAGCCATGGACAGAAGTGATTCGATTCCCTAGGCCTACACTGCCTCTTGAAGATACATCTGTTACTGGAAGAGGTGAGCATCTGGCAGTGCTACTGCAACTCTGTGATTACCAGCTAGAACAGGAAAGTACAATAGAGTGGGGAATTTACCATGGGTTGTCAATCAACCATTGGTACAATTTATAAAAGCTGTTGGCAAAATTAATGGTAACTTGTGTCTATGAAAGTTGGCTTAAAGCTCAACAGTCAGAAAACGAAGATCATGGCATCTGGTCCCATCACTTCATGGGAAATAGATGGGGAAACAGGGGAAACAGTGTCAGACTTTATTTTTGGGGGCTCCAAAATCACTGCAGATGGTGACTGCAGCCATGAAGTTAAAGACACTTACTCCTTGGAAGGAAAGTTATGACCAACCTAGATAGCATGTTGAAAAGCAGAGACATTACTTTGCCAACAAAGGTCCGTCTAGTCAAGGCTATGGTTTTTCCAGTAGTCATGTATGGATGTGAGAGTTGGACTGTGAAGAAAGCTGAGCGCCGAAGAATTGATGCTTTTGAAGTGTGGTGTTGGAGAAGACTCTTGAGAGTCCCTTGGACTGCAAGGAGATCCAACTAGTCCATTCTGAAGGAGATCAGCCCTGGGATTTCTTTGGAAGGAATGATGCTGAAGCTAAAACTCCAGTACTTTGGCCACCTCATGTGAAGAGTTGACTCATTGGAAAAGATTCTGATGCTGGGAGGGATCGGAGGCAGGAGGAGAAGGGGACGAAAGAAGTTGAGATGGCTGGATGGCATCACTGACTCAATGGACATGAATCTGAGTGAACTCCGGAAGCTGGTGATGGACAGGGAGGCCTGGCGTGCTGTGATTCATGGGGTTGCAAAGAGTCGGACACGACTGAGCGACTGAACTGACTGTGTCTGAGTTCTCCAGATTTTTCTGATGCTTCTGCTGGGCACTGTGAATTGGCATAATTTTTACAAACACTAAGGCAAAATCCAGGAGACTTTTGACTGCCTGAGGAAAACATTAATTATTAAGAAATGGAGTCTTCTTCTATTTAAATCTGTCTCCAAAGCAGATATAAATATATTAAGCTGAAAAAAATTTTTTTAAGATTTAAGCAATTGAGAAAAAGGAGATAAAAAGTATAGAAAGCAGACATGCATGTGCATGAAAGCATACGCACACCACAAAAAATAGCTATCTAGAACCATTAAATTTAGAGGCAAACAGTGCTGCACTCTACACGAGCTCCAAAGTAAACTGCATAGGAAATACTTATATGAAAAATTACCTTAAATTCAACTTAACTAGGCATCCTGTATTTTGTCTGAGAACCCTACCTGCAACCCCTCTAAATTCTGTATGTCGGACATTTCCCCACATACTCATTTCCTCCTTGATCAAGGCAAGAGACACTAGAGTAGAGATTTCCCAAATCTAGATGCCTAGTAGAGCTGATGGCACAGTTTTTGAAAAAATACAGATTTCAATGTTTCATTCCCAGGTAGCACAGTGGTAAAAAATCCGCCTGCCAATGCAGGAGATGGTAAGAGATGAGGGTTGAATCCCTGGGTTGGGAAGATCTCCTGGAGAAGGAAATGGCAACAAGCTCCAGTATTCTTGCCTGGAAAATTCCACGGACAGAGGAGCCTGGTGGGCCAAAGTCCATGGGATGGCAAAGAGTTGGACATGACTGAGTGAGAGAGCTCTAACATTCCATTCCAGACCTACTGAATCAATTTCCAGAGGACTGAGACCTACAAATTTTATTTCTGAAAATCTCCCCAAGTGACTGCGACTGGCTGCCAGATCTTGTACCTACTGACCTGTAAGAGACTGTATATGCAAAATTTGAGGCATTCAGTCTTCGAAGAAAAGAATCAAAGGTTTTACCTGATTCTCAAGGAATGTGATTCCCCCAAAGGGTCACTGCCTTAGATACCAGCAGTAAAATTTTAAAAAGCTATTATGAATTTTTCTACTTCAACTACAAGAATTACTTGACATTATATCCCATAACTCTCTAAAAACTTCCTATGTCTTTTTGAGAGTTAAAAGTAAAATAAAAGTAAAAAAATGTAGCTTTGAAGAAACTCTATTGTTATTTATTTAAATAGTTAATGATCAAGTGATCATCAATTGCACGTCTGTGTTATAGACTCATTTACTGAGTATATGTAAGAGGTAATTTGTTTTGATAAATTTTCGAGTCCTTTTCGTTTATAATTAATCATTTTGAATGGTAATTAAAAAGAGGGCCCATATCACTTAATCTACAACTAGGTCATCCACTGAATTCAACATCTAGTTCTTTTAATATGTTTTTACCACTTATTTAAAATATTAAGAAACCTGTGAATCCAAAGTAGGTATCATGAACTGAGAAAGTTATACAAACTATTATTTATTTTAAACCTTCAATTTCTTTCTCTCTTCTGAATCATTCCTCTCAGCCCACAAACACTCCTAAATCTTTTCTATCTTAAAAAAAAAAAAAAGTATCCCTAAAATGAAATAGAAAAAATGAAGTACTATCCATTCCTTCTTCTTTCTTTTGGGTTTCTCTACTGAATTTTTTTCAAAAATGACATATAATTAAATGGAGAAGGAGATTAAAGATGTACAAACTTCCAGTTGTAAAGTAAGTGAGTTACAGGGATAGAATATGCAGCATAGGAAAGATTGAGAATAATATTGTAATAAGTGTCTGTGGTGACAAGACTTATCATGGTGACAAAAATACTGTATCACTACATGGTATACCCCAAATTAATAAAATATTATAAATTATGTCAATTTTTAGAGCTTAAAAATTAATCAAAAGACAAACACAGGAGGAAAAGAGTAATTTATACTTACTGTCTCCACTTCTCATCCTTTAGTCAACATTTGCTGAGTACCTAATACAGTGAAATTCAATCCTGGTGACATCTTCAAATCATCTGGGAAGCTCTTTTTGAAAAAATACAGATGCTCAGGTCTCACCTATGAGTGAAGTCTGTGCATGCATCTTCGTTTATAAATTCTCCAGATGATTCTAATGTGCAGCCAGAGTTGACATCACTGATCTACTATATGCCATACACTTTACTGCCACTACCAAGATGCATAAGATACAAAGCCTGCACCTGAAGAACACAGCAAGTAAGAATATCAGGACACTTATTAAAATTGGTAAATGTTACAACAAAGGTATGTACAAAGTGCTAAGGGAACAGATATAGGCCAGGGTATGCAAAGAGGAGGGATGTCTTTGAGTCAGATTATTGAAGTACAATGTAGACAATAACGCTATTAAACTGCTTTCTTAAAGGTCACTAATGATCCCACGCCTACCACTTAAAACAGTCCACCTCATCTGCACCAGCTTTACCATATGCAAGATAGGGATAATAACAAGGTTGCTCTGACAATTAATTGAGTAATTAATACAGTAGATACTGGGACATAATAGATATTGTTTGTGTCTCATCCCTTTCTCTTAAAGCCAAAGGCTCTTCTCAATCCTGTATTCCTTTTTAATCCCTTTGCAATACTGCACTGCTCCTAGAAATTCCCCTCAGGTTCTGTGAGATGAGCACCTACCCTGTGCTACTTCAAAGGTCACTCCTCACCTTCTAGTTTCTCTCCTCTTTATGACTTAACATGAAAGTATCCAAAAGTACCTGCTTTCTGTCCTCTCCTCTGCTATGTCTGAACTTGTTCTCCTAAAAGGATTACTCTCACCTCTCTTGAACCCACAGTGAGGATCTCCAAATCTACATAAAATCTCTGGGCTTGATCTCCTGTCCAAACTCCACTTCTGTATTTCCGTATCTGCTAAGTGTTTACAGAGACATTCTGCTAGCACCTCAAACTCAGCAGAACCCACACAAAATTCACTATTATTCCCCCAATCTGTGCATCTTCTCTCCTGTTTTCTTTAGCTGTTAGTGGTGGTTCCACTTCTCAGTCAACCAGATTTTAATGTTCACAGTTATCATTGATTTTTCCCTTTCTCTACACTCACCATGACTTGTTGATCCCAACCCTGAAATGTTAGCAATTATTTTCTTTTCTTCCCTCTGTGACTTGTGAAAACAACTTTAAATCACATCCTAACACTTAAGTCAGTTTCCCAACTGGTCTCAATAGCTAGTTCCAATCTTTCTAGACCCATGGTTCTCAACCAGGGGCCATTTCATACTAAAGGAAACATTTGTGACCACATGGGCCAAGGATGCCCAAACATCCTGAAATGCACAGGACAGTCCCATAACAAAGAGTTACCTGGCCCAAAAGTGAATAGTGCTGAGACTGAGAAAATCTGTGCTGTTTAACAGCACAGTTTGTCTTTTCATCTCTTACTTAATGTACTTAAGTCACACTTCCTGCTCATTCCTACTTTTCCGTTTTTCTTCCTATGTTGTGCTCTTTAGCATGAGCTTGTACGCTAACTGATGCCTACCATCCTCCAAGGCAGAGATAACTTTTCCATCTTCTGAATTTCCAAGAACGTACTGCTTTCTGACTCTGTGCAATATGTATGTTATATATATCCAATTCACCTCTGAATCTATCTATAGTGTTACATTGTGTCTACCAAACAGGTAACCACATCACCAGCCTTCAGTGAATATAAGACTTAATCTATGGTTTCATTTATTCACAAATACTGCATTTCTCCTCTTCTTCCCTGCTCCCTCTGAAATTAGGTTTACAGATATAACTTGCTTCAGAAAATGGAAATCTAAGCAGAAGTGCAGTGAGTCTCTTAGGAGAAGGCAGGATAGGAGTAGGGGAAGAGACCTTTAAAAGCCAGTATGGTATTCACTGCATTTCTTTCCCACTATGGGGACAGTGGTAAAAAAAAAAAGTCTAAGACTTTTTTTTTGAGGAGAAGGGTAAATTTCACATGCTCTGTTTTGTTGATTTAAGGTGTACAGCCTGTTACTTGGATATATTTATATACTGTAACTTGATTTCCACTGAAGCAATATTCATTCACATAATTTTAGTACAATACTGTCTATATTCATTATATTGAGGATCAAGTCACTATGGTTTATTTACTACTCATAAGTTTGTACCCTTATCTTACGCCCCCACTCTACATTCTCTGATAACCACCTTTTACTGTTTTAACAGGTTTGACTCTTTTTAGATTCCACATATAAGTGATAATGTACAGTACTTGTCTTTATCTACACTTATTTCACTTAGCACAAGGTGCTCAAGGTCCATCCCTGTTGTCACAGAGGGTAGGCTATCCTCCTTTCTCATGGCTGAATAATATTCCATTGTGTGTAAGAATCATATCAGAAAACCCACATTTAGACTGAAATTCTCCAAGAGCCTGAAACTATATGACTTCACTGATCACGGCTCTTCTGCCGCTGACCCACACTAGATATACAAAGAATGAGTGAGGCCAAGCAAAGCCTCCACCACCAACGCCTTCATGTTTAGATTTCAGTGTGTTTCTTATAGCATTATATCCTTGCTTCATTGATTCAGAATCAATGTAAGATGCATAATTTCATGGATCACTAAAAAAGGAAAAATGCTACCAGTCTCACAAGCCATGCATTGTACAATGCAGCCTAATTTCAGAGATTTTAAAATATGGAAAATGATGAGCTGTGAAACCAATGAAATATGGTATTACTATATTTGATAAGTGAATGAACAGGGAGGTAGTTACATTCACTCTCAGTAGGAACCTTGTACAACACCTGTGAACTAAAACGAGCAAGAAAAGTTCTCATCCATAGGTTCACAGTAGAACATGTGTCTTGAAAGTAGATGAAAATTGTAGTTCTATCCTTCAAAATAAAATTTATGAAACTCTTTTTTTGACAACTATAAGTGGTTCTATGAAACCCCTATTTTCTTTGATATATATGACTCTTGCAATAAATTACTGCTTCAGGCAATTAAGCTTTTAGGTCAGAACATGGAACCACAAGTCAAGTTTTCCCATCATACTTTTCAACCTTAAAATCTACTCGGTAGTCTCCGAGTGTTTTTATGTACTGTGTTCTGACACTAAAACTCGATGCGCAGGACTTCCCCGGTGGTCCAGTTGTTAAAACCCCATGCTTCCACTGCAAGGGGCTTGGATTTAATCCTTGGTTGAGGATCTAAGATCCTGTATGCCACACAGTGCAGCCAAAAAGCAAATAAGTAACATTAAAATTTTTTCAAAAATCCTTATAAAATGCAATGCTCTATGTATATGACTACTCATATGACTACCCTCTATGTATATGACTCTCCTACCTCTACATTTATGTAGGAATGATTCCTCAATGTACAGAAAAGTACTACAAATTTGCTTTAGTGTGCAAAGTCTACGAAACTCCACGAACGTTATAGCAACTATCAAGTTTCTGCTTACTGTAGGAATTTTTACACTTTATTGGTGCAAAAACAGGATTCATTCACCTACAGAATGGAATTAAGAATGTATAATTTCTACATTAATAGCTTATTGGTTGATTTACTGTTTTAGTTAATAACAACAATATTGACTTTACATGAATTATGACGAAATATGGGGCTTCCCCAGTGGATCAGCAGTAAAGAATTCACTTGCAACACAGGAGATGCAGGTTGGACCCCTGGGTGGGGACATTCCCTGGAGAAGGCATGGCAACCCTCTCCAGTACTCTTGCCTGGAGAATCCCATGGACAGAGCAGCCTGGCAGGCTACAGTCCATGGGGTCGCAAAGCGTCAGAGACGACTGAGAGACTGAGCCCAGCATGATGAGATACACTGGCAGCTTACCTTGTTTTTACATACAAACAAAACTTCTGAAGCCAAATTATGGTTGATTAGGATTGTGTATGAGGGAGAAGTATATAAACTGCATATTCATATTTAGCATGTGTAAGTGATTTGAACTGTAGCCAATATCACCACCTGCACCTCAAAGAGCACCAGGAATTTCATTTAACTATCTGAATCTTTAAAATCTGTAACATTATTTAGAAGTGAAAAATGTGGGCACACTAGATTTTCCCTCTAAAACCTGACTTTATATGCTGCTACTTTTCATAATAATGTTTTTTTCTTTAATTCTGTGAATTTATGACTCCTTTCTTCATTCATTCATTGAACCCCTGTACTCATCACATATATTGTACAGATGCTAGAGATGGCATTATTTCTGCACTAAGGAATTCCAATAGAATACAAGGGGAAAAAACCAAGTAAACAAATAATATGCAAAACTCTATTTAATACTAATGACGTGTTACAGGGTTCAGAAGAAAGAGAAAACAGCTTTCAGGAGAAAGAAAACTAGTCAAGTGAGCTGAGCTAAATCTTGAAGGATGAGTAATATTTTCATTTTTTCAAAAAAGGGGAGAAATTGGGGAGCAGTACCAGTTCTCAAAGCAGGTAAGTCAGGAGCAGAGGAAAAGAACTGAAATGTATTGTGTTTACATGCCAGGCAACAGTCACACTTACAGGAAGTTAATGGAGAATGAACCTTCTATTACATATTCCCACATTTTATTTTTTTTATTTTTTAATTAGGTAGTTTTTTATTCTTTCAGCTGGGAAGGAATATTTGCGTCTGCTGAAAAATAACACAGAAATTGTTGTTCTGAACACTTCACTGCACTGCACCGTATGCACTAAGATACTCCCACATTTTAGAGAAAACAGAGGCCACTGAGCCATGAACTCAAGGTGCTGCATGTGGGTTAGCATGCAGGTCTCTCTGAAGTCACAGCATGACTGAATAACAGTATATACTGGAAATGTCAGAACTATTTAGGTATTTAGGTTAGAATGGAATACAAGGGCACGAACACCATTTTCAAGAGTTGGGCCTCCTCGTAAAAGCAATGGAGGAATCCAGCAACTAAAAGCTGGGGAGTAGAAAAATGGCAGGAAGATAGAGGGATCTGTCTAGAGAGTTTATAATAAAAGTCCAGCAGTGGCAAATAAAAGAGACATGAGACATTCTTCTCTTTTTCTTCCCTTAGATTTATTTCTTCAACTGGGTAGTCACAGAACAATCAATTTGCATTTTGTTCATACAATAAAAATTTGTTACTAAACAACAGTAGTTCATAAATTGTTAATGGTCTGGTCAACTGAGGTTATAAATAAAATATTTTTATAAGTGAATTAATTTTTTCAAGCAAAAAATAATTAGAATAAAACATATTTTGATGGAAAGGACAAGGTTTGGAAACTGAGTGTTAGGTTCAGAGAGCACAAGGAGGAAAAAAGTTAAAATAAACCTGAAATTAAAAACCTGGGACTTGAATAATGAGAACAGTCATAAAGAGAAAAATGAGCAGGAAGAGATGGGTATCTGCCCTGCTTTGGGTAAGGGGAGACAGAGGGGAGATTATAAATTTATTTTTAGCATCTCCTTAACTGTGAGCATCTCTACTGTGAGTAGGACCAGCAGATAAAAATGTGTGACCAGTGCTAAGGAGAGAAGCAGGGCTGAGCTATGTGTCTGAGACACATCTACAAAGTTACAAAAGTTGAAGTTATGAGAGTGGATCACTCTACTCACTGCGGTGGGTGAGTTTAGGGGCCGTAGATCCTTTCGAGTCAATAACTAAGGTGTTTTCCAAAGCCTGGAGTGACTTTCAGGATTTCTCATTTAGAGAGCAATCTGGAAGCAGTTCTTTTCATTTGAGCCTTATACCAACCACAATTTCACATAATTTCAATCACAAAGAATGCTTTTCTGTACAATGTAGCTGACTAAGGAATGGAAACATGGAGCTGTTCTGGGGAGGGCTTCTGTAACTATGTAAAAAGGTCTACAGGACATACCACAGCAAATAACTTTAAAGAACTTCACTGTGCTTCTTCAAGTAATTTTCTTCCCTATTAACCTAGTGGCCAAAGGAGAAAAAGTTATTAATTTCACAGCATCCTCAAGAAACAACTGTACATGATTGAAAAAGCAAAGATATTATTCTAGATTAATTTCTAAAATGCGTCCTACCACAAGGTATATATGAAACTATACCAGCAGCATGAAACTTTTAAATGTGTCAAAGAAAAATAAACTTTGTTCTAAAATGATCAAAACACAAATTAAAACCCAACACTATTTAACATTTAGTTATTTACAACTTCTATTAAAACCAAACAGAACTACTGTTTCTCCTTTTTCAAATTAAGCTGTCAAACTAAAACTTATAAGTCCAAATTCCATCCTCAATTGTTAAGGAAGCCTAGTGTTACAAGAGTATCAACTTTTGATTCAGACAAACTAAGGTTTAAATAGCGCATTTGTACTGCCTACTTAAGTGTCCTTCTGTGAATAACTTAAAGCTTTTCAAAACTTATTTTAATTATTTTGTGAAATAGTAGTAATAAAACCTAGACTTCACTTTCACTTTTCACTTTCATGCATTGGAGAAGGAAATGGCAACCCACTCCAGTGTTCTTGCCTGGTCCCAGGGACGGTGGAGCCTGGTGGGCTGCCGTCTATGGGGTCGCACAGAGTCAGACACAACTGAAGCGACTTAGCAGCAGCAGCAGCAGTAATAAAACCTATTTCAAACTTACAACAAATTAAAAGTATTTTCTTGAGTTAGGCATATACAAAGCATAGTACTGCATGCCTTAACAGTTTCCCTCCTTATATCTGCAATCAGTAATGGAAATTCCAAGAGCACTGAAGTATTAAAAACTTATTCTTGAAAATTACAAACAAGGTGGCAAAAAAGTAAAATGATTCAGATATTAGTTTAAAAAAATCACCTTAAATCTATTTCCGATTCTATGTGATGGGTCCTTCTCCAACAGATTAAAAAGAACATTTAAACAAATAAAGTAACAAGACTGTTAGAATTTCACTTAACCAGTTACTTGAATTTAATCCCACAATTAATATTTTTCTTAAATCACGAAAAAAAGTAATTAGAAATTTACAGGTAAAATATTTTCAGAATAGTCTTACAAAACTCTAAGTAAAAACAACCCATGAAATTCCTTCAAATGAGTTTTCATTCATTTATTCTTAAAACATGGTGTTGGGCACGCATAAAGAATAAGACCCCCCATCTCATTCCCGCAACTTAAGAGTTTAGCGCCGGATGAGAAGAAATCGTGACATCTCATTTTGAAAAAAACTTCGCTATTTTAGGCGTTTACAACACATGGCAGGTCTATATTAACTACCACACTGAGTACTCCTCTCCTCAGCTAGATTTCTAGTCAACTGAGCTACTAATCACCACTTACCAACAGCAGAACGAGAAACATGACAATCCCTTTGCAAAAAACTTTTTACCACTACTTATTATTAAATGTGTATGCACACCTGCTTTACATTTTCAGTTACCAATTTATGGTTATTTACCAATATCATACATGTGAATACTGCGCAGCAACTTTTATATACATAAGGATCTGCCTAACAGGCCTGTGAATTATGGAGAACCTTGTTGCTCTCCCCACTTTGTAGTTTATCACTTTCACCACAGAGCCCAGAGGTTATCGAAAAAAACAACTTTTTTTCCGAAACTAATGATGAGGCTGACTGCTGCACGTTTACAACGGGAAGACAGAACATGACATTTCGGTACAAGAACACAAGATATAAAAACACTTGGAGCAGAACGTTCCAACCGAAAATATCCTTAGGCTTACAACAAGATTCTTAAACACCAGTATTTGTGTTTTCCATATATGACAGTACTGCTTTGAAGCTTAAGAAAATGAGCCTTACTAAATTAAGAGTGGACACTTCAAAAACTGTAACTAATTCAAAGTTATGTCAGTTACTTCTGAGTTTGGGAAAGATGAAGGATCTTCCCAGGAAATACTCAAAATTAGTAGGGTGCTCCTGTCCCTCGAAACACAGACTGGGGAGTGGGACCTCACAGGGGCCAAGTGAAACCGCGAGAGAACCAGTTCAATGATCAGATTTCCTCAAATGCCTGAGAACTTAAGTAGTTCATCTGTTTCCAATGCTGTCACAGCATCTAAGATACAGTAAAAGGAGTTGCACAATCTCCCGTTTTCCGAAGAAGTCTAGCAGTACAATGGGGCGCCACCAAATCGGCCCCCAGGAGGGCTGCTGCCAACAGGGGTAGCAAACAACTGGGGGAGGGGGGTGTCTTTTTGTGAGCAACTTCATTGCCTCCAGGGGAACATGGGAACTGCAGAGCCTACAGCTAAAGACGAAAAAGAAAAGAAAAGAAAAAAAAAAAAAGACTTCCACGGGTAAAGGGAAAAAAAAAGAACCAGAGAACCTAGAAAAGGAAGCATTTTGCTAGTAGGAGGAGGGACTAGAAGAGAGAAGTGAAGGTCTGCTTCCTAAGCGATTTTTCCCCCTTAGTCCTCACCCCGGCCAGGCCTTCGGGCTGCGTACTGTCCTTGGGCCGCTTCCAGGCCGGGACCCAGACCCTTCTGCAGTTCCCGACCCGGACACAGGGCCCCGCGGCCAAGGCGCCAGGAGAGGGTCCCCAGCGGCCTCCGCCCTCCGCGCCCCCCGCCCCCGCCCGTCGCGCCAAGCGCCGCCGCCCAGCTCGCGCTTCCTATTTTCCGAGCACACACCCTACAAGGAGCGGAGCGAGCAGGCCCGGCGGAGACCTGCCCCCGCGCGGCCTCGGGTGACTGACAGGGGCAGGCACTCGGGCGCCGCGAGGAGAAGGGAAGGAAGGGCAGCCGAGGGCACCGGCCAATGCCCTTCTCCGGCGACCAGACTCCGGGCCGATACAGCGGGGCTCTACTGGCTCCCCGAACGACTAGCTCCGCCGCCTCCGGGGCTCTTACCTTCTCTTCATCAGACAACTGCTCCTCCAGATCCGCCATTTTTCTTCTGGCGACAAACCGCGGTAGCGGCGGCGGCGGTAGCGGGCACCTGACTTCCCCCTTTCCGTGCGGTCCTCCTCGCTGCGCGCCCCCGCCAAGGGAGGGGCTCACAGCCCAGGCCGCCCGCGCACGCGCCCTGGGAGCCCCGCCTCCCTCCACCCGGCCCACGGGCCCGAAGGACGGCTGTGCGCGTGCGCGGGTGTCTCCGCGGCCCCGGAATGGGGGGGCGTTGCCTACCGCCGTCTGCTACGGGCTTGTCAGCATCCTGAGTTTAGAATTCTTTCCCCGCTGTTGGACCATATGGACCCAGTCTGCGACGAGTACATTTTGAGCCCTTGATTATGTTCCCATCAAGTCCTGAACTCTGCCAGCTAAAATGTGAACAAGTGCACAAATAGCTTTTAAACACTTTTTTTTTTTAGTGACGAGAAAAATATTCGACGTTAGTTAAAATATGCACTTACAACCCAGTATATAATTGGAAGATGTTCAGATATATTCATTAAAGAAATAACTGTTGGTCCTTTATTGTGTGTGTGTGTGTGAGCGCACGCGCGCTCATTGGGGCGTGGGTCGGGGGGTGGATGGCGGGTACTGTGGTCTCTGGAGATGTACAATGTTTAGCAAAACCCAAAGAAACCTGAGTTCTGAAGAAATTTGTTGCTTCTTCGTTAAACAAACGTAATACACAGTTATGTTAAAATAGATCCTACCCTTCTGAATAGGGAATGCCTGATTAAATATGGGAAAGCCCAGTAAAAAATTGAATTTCAGATAAATGATGAATATAATTTATAGTATTACATATAATTTAAGAATTCTCCCATGAAACATTTGAGCAACATCAAAAAATTACTTATGTTCTCAAATTTTATTGGATGTCTGTCAATTTAGTATCTACTTCTGAATCTTCAAGTTTGGAAAGTGATGAAGATATAGTCAAAGCTGTGTATTTAAACTGGCTAGGAATTTTATAAAGTGCAGTTGCTGATTCAGTAGGTCTGGCATAGGGCTGCAGGCTCTGTATTCCTAACAAGCTCCCAGGTAATGTCAATGCTACCCATCTGGAGACCACAGACTGAGTAGCAAGACTTTAGAGTTTAGATAGGGATTAATACTTTAATCATTATGTTGTACACCTAAAACTAGCACAATGTTACAAGCCAATTATATCTCAATAAAAAAGTATATTCAGTACAGACTGGGAGAAAATATTTGCAAATTATGCAACTGTCAAGGGCTTAATTTCCAAAATATACAAACAGAGCATACAACTCAATAACAAGAAACCAAACAATCCAATCAAAAAATGAAATGTATGTCATTTCTGCAATGTATGTCATTTCTGCAATGAAGACATACACATGGCCAATAGGCACATAAAAAGATGCTCAACATCACTAATTATTAGAGAAATGCAAATCAAAACTACAGTGAGGTATAACTCACACTGGTCAGAATGGCCATCACTTGAAAGTCTACAAATAACAAATGCTAGAGAGGATGTGGGGAACATGGAACTCCCTACACTGTTAAAGGGAATGGAAATTGGTGCAGCAATTATGGAAAACAGTATGGAGGTCCCTCAAAAAATTAAAAATAGAGTTGCCATATGACCCAGCAATACCACTTGTGGGCATATATCCAGAGAAACCTCTAATTCAAAAAGATGCATGTACTCCAATGTTCATAGCATAATTATTTACAATAGCCAAGATATGAAAGCAAACTATATGTCCATTGACATATAAATGGATAAACCAGATGTGGTACATGTATACAATGGAATATTATGCAAACATAAAAGAGAATGAAATAGTGCCATCTGCGGCAACATAGATGGACCTAGAGATTATCATCGGAGAAAGCAATGGCACCCCACTCTTGCATGGAAAATCCCATGGATGGAGGAGCCTGGTGGGCTGCAGTCCATCGGGTTTCGAAGAGTCGGACACGACTGAACGACTACACTTTCACTTTTCACTTTCACGCATTGGAGAAGGAAATGGCAACCCACTCCAGTGTTCTTGCCTGGAAAGTCCCAGGGATGGGGGAGCCTGGTGGGCTGCCGTCTATGAGGTCACACAGAGTCGGACACAACTGAAGCCACTTAGCAGCAGAGATTATCATACCAAGTAAAGGAAGTCAGAAAGAGAAAGACAAATACCATATAATTTCAATCATATGTGGAATCTGGAATGCAAAAGTAGGAAGTCAAGAGATACCTGGAGTAACAGGCAAGTTTGGCCTTGGAGTACAAAAGGAAGCAGGGCAAAGAACTTACTGGTCATAGCAAAATCCCACTTCCAACAACACAAGAGACAACTCAACACATGGACATCACCAGACGGTCAATACTGAAATCAGATGGATTATATTCTTTGTAGCTGAAGATGGAGAAGCTCTATACAGTCAGAAAAAACAAGACCTGGAGCTAACTGTGGCTCAGATCATGAGCCCCTTATTGCAAAATTCAGATTTACATTGAAGAAAGTACAGAAGACCAGTAGGCCATTCAGGTATGACCTAAATCAAATCCCTTATGATTGTACAGATCTGATAGAGTGTCTGAAGAACTCTGGATGGAGGTTCCTAACATTGTACAGGAGGTGGTGACCAAAACCATCCCCAAGGAAAAGAAATGGAACAAGGCAAAATAGTTGTCTGAGGAGGCCTTACAAATAGCTGAGACAAGAAGAGAAGAGAAAGAAAAAGGAGAAAGGAAAGATATATTCATCTGAATGCAGAATTCCCAGTAATAGCAAGGAAAGATAAGAAAGCTTTCCTAAGTGAACAATGCAAAGAAATAGAGGGAAAAAATAGAATGGGAAAGACTAGTGATCTCTTCAAGAAATTAGAGATGCCAAGGGAACATTTCATGCAAAGATGGGCACAATAAAGGACAGAATCACTATGGACCTAACAGAAGCAAAAGATGTTAACAAGAGATGGCAAAAGTACACAGAAGAACTGTTCAAAAAAGGTCTTAATAACCCAGATAACCCCAGTGGTGTGGTCACTCACCTAGAGCCAGATGTTCTGGAGTGTAAAGTCAACTGGGCCTTAGGAAGTATTACTATGAACAAAGGTAGTGGAGCTAATGGAATTCCAGCTGTGCTATTTCAAATCCTAAAAGATGATGCTATTAAAGTACTGCATCCAACATGCCAGCAAATTTGGGAAACTCAGCAGTGGCCACAGGACTGGAAAAGGTCAGTTTTCATTCCAATCCCAAAGAAAGGCAATGCCAAAGAATGATCAAACTATTGCACAGTTGAGCTCATTTATATGCTAGCAAGGTAATGCTCAAAATCCTTCAAGCTAGGCTTCAACAGTATGTGAACAGAGAAATTCCAGATGTACAAGCTGGATTTAGAAAAGGAGAAGAACAGAGATCAAATTGCCAACATCCATTTGATCATAGAAAAAGCAAAAGAATTCCAGAAAACCATTTACTTTTGCTTCGTTTACTACGCTAAAGCCTTTGACTGTATGGATCACAACAAACTGGAAAATTCTCAAAGAGATGGGAATACCAGACCACCTGATCTGCCTCCTGAGAAACCTGTATGCAGATCAAGTAGCAACAGTTAGAACTGGACATAGAACAACACACTGGTTCAAAACTGGGAAAGGAGTATGTCAAAGCTGTATATTGTCACGCTGCTTATTTAACTAATATGCAGAGTACATCATGAGAAATGCTGGGCTGGATGATTTATAAGCTGGAATCAAGATTTCTAGGAGAAATATCAATAATCTCAGATGTGCTGATGATACACCCTAATGGCAAAAAGTGAAGAGGAACTAAAGAGCCTCTTGATAAAAGTGAAAGAGGAAAGTGAAAAGCTGGCTTAAAACTCAACATTCAAAAAACTAAGATCATGGCATCTGGTCCCATCACTACATGGCAAATAGATGGGGGAAAAAATGGAAACAGTGACAGACTTTATCTTCTCGGGCTCCAAAATCACCGTGGATGGTGACTGCAGTCATGAAGTTAAAAGACGCCTGCTCCATGAAAGAAAAGCTATGACAAACCTAAGACAGCATATTAAAAAGCAGAGACATCACTTTGTCGACAAAGATCTGTAGAGTCAAAGCTATGGTTTTTCTGTTCGTCACGTATGGATGTAAGAGTTGGACCATAAAGAAGGCTGGAATTGATTCTTTTGAACTGTAGTGCTGGAGAAGACTCTTGAGAGTCCCTTGGATAGCAAGGAGATCCAACCAGTGAATCCTAAAGGAAATCATCCTTGAATATTCATTGGAAGGACTGACTGAAGTTGAAGCTCCACTACTTTGGCCACCTGATGTGAAGACTGGACTCATTGGGAAAGACTCTGGTGCTGAGGAAGACTGAGGGCAGAAGAGGGTGTTAGAGGATGTAATGGTTGGATGGCATCATTGACTTAAAGGATATGAGTTTCAGCAAACTCCGGTAGGTAGTAAAGGACTGGGAAGTGTGGTGTGCCACAGTCCATGGGGTCACAAAGAGTCAGACATGACTGAGTGACTGAACAACAACAGTATGTGGAATCTAAACTGTGACACAAATGAACTTATCAACAAAACAGAAACAAACTCACAGACATAGAGAACAAACTTATGGTTACCAGGGAAAAAGGGCGGAAAGGGTAAACTGGGCAATTGGGACTGACATATACACACTACTATATATAAAATTGGAGAAGGAAATGGCACCCCACTCCAGTATTCTTGCCTGGAGAATCCCATGGACAGAGGAGCCTGGCGGGCTACAGTCCACAGGGTCACAAAGAGTCAGACACGACTGAGCGACTTCACTTCACTTCATATATAAAATAGATAACTAATAATAGCTGCTGTATAGCACAGGGACCTCTACTCAGTACTCTGTAATGGCCTCTATGAGAAAAGAATCTAAAAAAAACACAACAGAGTGGATATATACATGATTGATTAACCTTGCTGTGGCTGCCGTCTATGGGTTCGCACAGAGTCGGACACGGCTGAAGCGACTTAGTAGTAGTAGTATTATATCTGAAACTAATGCAATATTGTAAATCAACTATGCTTCAACAACAACAACAACAACAAAAAACTTATGGTGACCAAAGGGAAAGTGGTGGGGGAGGAATAAATTAGGAGTTTGGGATTAGTAGATAGATACAAACCACTTTCTATAAAATAAATAAGCAACAAGGTCTTACTGAATAGCACAGGAACTATATTCAATATCCTATAATAAACCATAATGGAAAAGAATATATATATATATACACACACATATATGTCTATGTGTGTCTGTGTGTGTAACTGAATCACTTCACAATACACCAGAAACTAACACAACATAGTAAATCAACTATACTTCAATTTTTAAAAGTATATTTTAAAAAAGACATTATTGAGTAGAAAATGAGACACTTGGCAACTTTTGAAGTGACACCATCAGAAATACGTCTAGCAAGATGAATTTGACAGCTGCATGTAAATGACACGTGAGAATACCTTAAAGAGCTAAAATAATTTTTCCTATGTAAAACTTAATTTTTAAGTAATTTACTGGGGGCTTCCCTGGTGGCTCAGCAGGTAAAGAATCTGCCTGCAATGCAGGAGTCATAGAAGACGTTGGTTCAACCCCTGGGTGGGGAAGATTCCCTGGAGGAGGGCGTGACAACCCACTCCAGTATTCTTGCCTGGAGAATCCCATGGACTGAGGAGCCTGGTGGGCTACAGTCCATAGGGTCGCAAAAAGTCAGACATGACCAAAGCAACTGAGCATGCATGCACACACAATTTACTGAATGGTCATGGTGTGCCAATCATCATTTCTTGTGGATGGAAAGCAAGCAGAAGGTATGCTACTAAAAAACTCATAGTTCATTTGGGGAGAGAACAGGAAGGGACACCTTGCTGACACACGCAGGGAAAAACAGGTGCCCTGTGAGGGTAAATGGTGAAGAGAAGACATGGTAAAGGATATCCTACACAGTTTGGTCAAGGACTTACTGGATGTAAATAAAGAATATGTTTACTTCTTACAATTTACAAATCATTTCTTCACGATTTCTCACTGCAGCCCCCTGAAGGAAGGCATGTATCAGCATTACACTCCATTTTACAGGAGAAAAAAACAGAAAAAATACTTGCCCAAGGTTGCATCTAAGTGACGAAATTGAGATTAGATTCTAACATCATACTATGTCTCCCACGTTCTTTCCACCTTGAGATCCTTCTCCCTCTCTAAAGCTGAGGCACTCTCCATCAAATAAAACTTACCGAAGGTTGATTACTCCACCACCCCGGTATTCACCACAACCTGCTTCATCAACAGGATTTCTGTTTTCTTCTTCTTCTTTTTTTTGGTTTCTGTTCATTCAGCAACACCTAACATCAATAATTTGTCAGGTACTCAGTAAGCGTGTTGTTTGACTAATTGGCTGCTCTTTTCTTCTGGAAACCTTTCCCAAATCTGGTACTGTTCTATAATAATTTGAGTCAGACTATGTTTATAATCACCCTGGAGGAAGGCATGGCAACCCACTCCAGTGTTCTTGGCTGGAGAATCCTACGGACAGAGGAGCCTGGTGGGCTACAGTCCACAGTGTCACAAAGAGTCAGACACGACTGAAGTGGCTTACACGCACACACGCACACACGTACACACACATTGATAACCTCAGTGATACTTTAAATGCAGTTCCCTACAGTGACACAACCAGCAATTATGTATAGTTTCTGATAATCCTTTCAAAAACCTCCTATTATCACCCACTTGATACAATTAAAAGTAAATATAAAATTTATCAGTTCAGTTCAGTTCAGTCGCTCAGTCATGTCCGACTCCTTGCGACCCCATGAACTGCAGCACACCAGGCCTCCCTGTCCATCACCAACTCCTGGAGTTCACTTAAACTCGTGTCCATCAAGTCGGTGATGCCATCCAGTCATCTCATCCTCTGTCGTCCCCTTTTCCTCCTGCCCCCAATCCCCCCCAGCATCAGAGTCTTTTCCAATGAGTCAATTCTTCGCATGAGGTGGCCAAAGTACTGGAGTTTTAGCTTTAGCATCATTCCTTCCAAAGAACACCCAGGACTGATCTCCTTCAGAATGGACTGGTTGGATCTCCTTGCAGTCCAAGGGACTCTCAAGAGTCTTCTCCAACACCACACTTCAAAAGCATCAATTCTTCGGCGCTCAGCTTTCTTCACAGTCCAACTCTCACATCCATACATGACTACTGGAAAAACCATAGCCTTGACTAGACGGACCTTTGTTGGCAAAGTAATGTCTCTGCTTTTCAATATGCTGTCTAGGTTGGTCATAACTTTCCTTCCAAGGAGTAAGTATCTTTTAATTTCATGGCTGTAATCACCATCTGCAGTGATTTTGGAGCCCAGAAAATAAAGTCTGACAGTTTCCACTGTTTCCCCATCTATGTCCCATGAAGTGATAGGACCAGATGCCATGATCTCAGTTTTCTGAATGTTGAGCTTTAAGCCAACTTTTTCACTCTCCTCTTTCACTTTCATCAAGAGGCTTTTTAGTTCCTCTTCACTTTCTGCCATAAGGGTGGTGTCATCTGCATATCTGAGGTTATTGATATGCAGTTAAGCCGTGGAAGAAAGTATTAATTTTGAACTGCTAAATACTTGCACCAGATACAGACTAATGTAACACCACAGTGGGGCTTCCCTGGTGGCTTAGATGGTAAAGAATCTGCCAGCAATGCAAAAGGCCTGAGTTTGATCCCTCAATCAGGAATTTCCCCTGGAAAAGGGAATGGCTACTCACCAGTATTCTTAGTTAATCTCTGCACTGAAAAACTAATATCCATAGTTTAAAAATACGGCTTACCTCACTTCTGAGAAAAACTGCCAGTGTTAGTGTTATTTGGTTCTTAGTCTCTCATAATCAACACAACTAGTCTTAAATAATATCCTTTATGGCAGTAGAAAAATGTTAGAAATCATGTATATTTTGAAAGTAATTATTTTCTAAGTCAAACAGTTGTCTAAACTATTGGTTACTTGTAGTTTAGTTGTCTAAACTTGGTTACTTTAATATTTGAAAGGGGAAGTGTCAGTGTTGTCTGACTGTTTGTGACCTCATGGACTCAAGCCCCCCAGGCTCCTCTGTCCATGGAACTCTCCAGGCAAGAATACTGGAGTGGGTTGGCATTTCCTACTCCAAGGGATCTTCCCAACCCATGTACTGAACCCAGGTCTCCTGTTTGCAGGCAGATTCTTTCCAGTCTGAGGCATCGGGGAAGTCCACTTTAGTATTTAGAAAATACTAAAGCTTTTATTTATTTACATTTACTCAATTATTATTAAGATGTCAGATATATGAAAAAAAAAAAACAGATTTTACCCCTTCTAGATACTATTCTATTTCTTCTTCCCATGGGTAAGCACTAACCTGAATCTAGTGTTCATCATTCCCATGCTTTTTTTTTTTTTTCCAACACAGGACTGTTTCTTTTTTATCTTTTTAATCCACTTAATATGGTAGCTAATTCAAACAGTATTTATGGATCAAATTAATAAGTCTGATTTCTTGTATGATTTTGAAAACAACATGAATAAAGAATATTAGACTAATTTCTCACTTTAAAAATTTCTCCGATTTGGTAAGTTTAAATTATGGGGTGTGAGTAAAAATTAAGTCAGACTCTTGACCTGGAAAATGAAGCAACACAATGAATAGATATGCTATTAGCAAGTAAAAGCATCCAACATGTTTGATTTTTTTCCCCTTAATGTCTGGTAATATTTTTAACCCTTATTTGGACTCAGTAATAGCAGAATAACAGTATAGCAGAGAAAAAAGCTTGTCACTTGTGTTTCCTCAAGTCACACCAACCTACAATAATATTGTACTCTGTGGTAGTGGTGGTTTAGTCATGTCCAACTCTTGTGACCCCAAGGACTGTAGCCCAGCAAGCTCCTCTGTCCATGGGATTTCCCAGGCATGATTACTGGAGTAGTTTGCCATTTCCTTCTCTAGGGGATCTTTCCAACCCAGGGACGAAGTCGTGTCTCCTGCATTGCAGTAGATTCTTTATGAACTGAGCCATGAGGGAAGCCTGCAGGGGTACTAGCCCAAAGTCCTGGATCTTCGGAGGTGCCACAGTGGTTCATGTCTATTGAGAAATATTTACACTGAGGTCTTCCTCTGTCTTTGGATAACGGCCGTTACCATCTCTGCTGCCCTCTATCTCATCAGAACTCTCCAGCTGCTGCAGCTCTGGCACCTTTCCTGATGTTCCTGCGTGGGACAGATGGCTCAGTGTTCATGTCACCTGGCTTTCTTCTCCTGTGACTGTAGCTGCATCCATTGCAGGTGGGTGTTTTGATGATCCCTAGCCACTGCCACAGGCTGTGGGGCAGTCAGCTTTCTGCACTTCTCTCTGGTGAGCTACTTCTGATGGCTAGAGTTGTGGCAGACATTGCAAGTACCCCTCGGATCACTTTGACTATCCCTATGCTCCAGTGTTTTTTCACCTCTACTTCACAGAACCTAACTTTCTCTGGAGGATGGCTCTTGGGCTACCATGGCTGCTGTGAAGCAGTTCTCAACCAATGGCTGTCAGATGATGGCATATGAAAACCCAGCTCCCAAGCCTCAGGTCAGAACTTCTCTGAGATATAATTTACAATCCAGATTCCTCCTGAGGGAGAAAACCGATCTCAACTTGCCTTTCCTGGGAGGGACTGAGGTATTATGGAAAGCTTTCTGATTAGGAATAGTTCAGTTCAGTTCAGTTCAGTCGCTCAGTCGTGTCTGACTCTTTGTGACCCCATGAATCGCAGCACGCCAGGCCCCCCTGTCCATCACCAACTCCTGGAGTTCACTCAGACTCATGTCCATCGAGTCAGTGAAGCCATCCAGCCATCTCATCCTCTGTCGTCCCCTTCTCCTCCTGCCCTCAGTCCCTCCCAGCATCAGAGTCTTTTCCAGTGAGTCAACTCTTCTCATGAGGTGGCCAAAGTACTGGAGTTTCAGCTTTAGCATCATTCCTTCCAAAGAAATCTCAGGGCTGATCTCCTTCAGAATGGACTGGTTGGATCTACTTGCAGTCCAAGGGACTCTCAAGAGTCTTCTCCAACACCACAGTTCAAAAGCATCAATTCTTCGGTGCTCAGCCTTCTTCACAGCCCAACTCTCACATCCATACATGACCACAGGAAAAACCATAGTCTTGACTAGACGGACCTTAGTCAGCAAAGTAATGTCTCTGCTTTTGAATATGCTATCTAGGTTGGTCATAACTTTTCTTCCAAGGAGTAAGCATCTTTTAATGTCATGGCTGCAATCACCATCTGCAGTGATTTTGGAGCCCAAAAAAATAAAGTCTGACACTGTTTCCACTGTTGGAGAACAGCAATAGAATAGAAGGTAGGTTTTGCATACAAGAGCAATTTGGAGCTCAAGACTGAGGGGTGGGAGGCCAGTTATCAAACTTAGAGTACCTCACCAAGGTTGGAAATGCTTGAATATGAACCCCAAAATATTGATTTGGAAAGAGTTTAATTGATTCTTGCCTCAGTAAGATTAGCCCTGGTAATAGAGTAGAGCTAATTTTGCAGGTAACTTTAAATATGGAGAGAAATAGAGCAAAGCCAGGAACTCACCTGACTTGGGTCAGACACTGTGCAAAACAAAGGGGTGGAGTCAAGAGAGAATTTTATATTGTAGAACATAATCCGTATCCTAAAGTAACTTACATTCTGGTTTTGAAAGCTAGACTTATAAAAATATGGGCCTATAATGCAATATGATGAATGCAAAATAACTGGCATGAATGAGAAATGTTTTCCTATAAGATTGGATGTAAAACATATTAAAGCAATGGATGAAAGGAGGAAATAGAGAATACTACTCTACTCTTTGTATTTCTTAATCTGCTACACTGCCTATCTCATGGCTAAAGTGTGAATATAAGGCATATTATAATGTTAAGCTATTAATATTTATTTTTAATCTAAATCTTAATGCTTCCAGAGAAAATCTATACTCTAAAGATGTATACATGTGATTGCTTCTATGAGTTTATACTAACCACTTCTTAGATGAGTTGACTTATCTTAAAAAAGTTTCCTAATTTCACAATATTTGACAGAGTAGCCAAAGTAAGAGGCTAATGTATAGCAGAGTATATTAGAATAAGTAAACTACTCAATACTGCTTTGAGTAGTATTGAAGAAAGGGATGTCTATATCTTGGGAGAGTAATTTCTTTTTATAAGCAAGCTTCATATTTTCAGTCTAATATTTCTGTATTTAATTTTTAGGACAAATACTTCTGTGATTTCTGCCAATTAGTGAAATAATTCTAAGCCTCAATTTTATCACCTTTTAAAAGGGAAACAAAAGTGATATCTACCACATTGTGTTTTGTGATAAAAATATGTATATGCTGTACACTCTGTGCATGTTCAGTTGCTCAGTTCTGTCCGACTCTTTGTGATTCTAAGGACTATAGCCTGCCAGGCTCCTCTGTCCATGGGATTTTTCAGACAAGAATATTGGGGTGGATTGCCATTTCCTCCTTCAGGGGATCTTCCCAACCCAGGGGCTGACCCCGCATCTCCTGTGTCTTCTGCACTGCCAGGCAGATTCTTTACAACTGAGCC
Source organism: Oryx dammah (assembly GCF_014754425.2). Taxonomy (NCBI): domain Eukaryota; kingdom Metazoa; phylum Chordata; class Mammalia; order Artiodactyla; family Bovidae; genus Oryx; species Oryx dammah. Next base: position 51,872,935 of record NW_024070202.1, read on the forward strand.
ACCTGGGAAGCCCATTGTATACTTTATAAACATACAAATCATTGCTATTTGTAATTCATAGTCTGATGGAAATTGAATTGTATTCATTCATAGTCACTGTGATAAGCATAATAAATATCTAAAATATTGCCATGAATGTTTAGCTTTTCTTTTAAACAAAATATTAAAAAGATATTTCTCTCTGGACTTCCCTGGCAGTCCAGTGGTTAAGACTTTTCTTTCTAATGCAGGGGCTGCTGGTTTGATCACTGGTTGGGGAGCTAAAATCCAACATGCCTCACATCCAAAAACCAAAACATAATACAGAAGCAATATTGTAATAAATTAATAAAAACTTTTAAAATGGCCTACATAAAAAATATCTTTAAGAAAAGAAAAGGAAAAAAAAAAGATATTTTCTTCAGTTTGCTTTGACATTGTCCTACCCTGTAATTATTGTGGACAAAAAGGCCTTATGAACTATAAGAAAGAGTTTTGGTTTAGAATACCCATGTTTCAGCCCTGTTTTTTGGTTTTGGTTTTTTGTTTTGCAGTTAAAATTCCAGTGATCGTGTATGAATCTCTTAATGTCTTCATCTAATTCAAAGATTTATTGTGAAACAGTGAAATAATGTGTAAAAGGTACTTTAAAAGATAAAAAGTGATGGATGAATATAAAGAATTATCATTAAAGTATATTATACCTTGTGACATGAGTAAACTGTTATTAATATTCTGGTCTTTATTGTATTCAAGTCTAATAATGCATAAATTCTTAAAAACTTTTTTCACTATACTTCTATTATATATCAGCACTTACTAGTTACTGCAGATGGAACAATGATCAAAACAGAAATGGTCCCTGACTTGATAGATCTTATTGAGAGGATCACCTTTATTTACACTCAGCCCTCAGGTTACAGTAGGCATTTTTACCTTGATGGCTCTCTCAACATGTCCCATTTCTTGAGGCGCACTGTGCTCCAGTCTGGACATATGCTCCTCTTTTTCAAGTGCTTAGGTAACATTTTGGTGTTACCTTTTTCCTTCTCCTGAGACTCCTTTAGTACTGTGTGTTGAATCTGTTAGACATCTGTGTCAGCTTTCTTATTTTCTATATCCAATAATTTTTCTTTTTTATTTTCATATTTGTAGAACATATCATCCAGAAGCTTCCTAAGCAAAGGGATATAGAAGTATAGACCACATGTGAGGTAAAATTTTACACCTGAAAACATCATTATCCTGACCCTCATGTTTGAGTGACAGTTTATACAGAATTCTAGATTGGAATTCATTTTCATTCAGATTTTTGGAGGCATTGCTCTGTTGTCTCTAGATTTTTTTTTTTTTCAGTTTATGATCTTTTCTTTGTGCTCAGTGTTCTGAAATTTCACAACAAAGTGACTTTTGTGGATCTATTTTATTCTGGCTTTGTGGGTCCTTTCAATCTGGAAAGTCATGTCCTTCAGTTCTGAGAAACTATTAAAATCATTTCATTGATGATTTTCATTCTTCTGCTTTCCCTGCAACTCCAGTTATCTGAATAGTTTACTTCCTGGATTGGTGTTCTTGTTTAGTCTTATCTTTTCTTTTTAACCCTGCTTTTTCAAGTAACAGCCCTGACTAACCTGACTACCAGGTTTCTCTTTCCTTTGTTATCAGCTCATGTTAACTAGTTTAGTTTTATTTTAGGAACATCTGATAGGGCTGTTCTGTAACGATCATCTTGTTTTGGTCAGAATCCCCAGAACAGACTCTTCTAATCTTCTGCCAGAGAGGAAAGGCCTGGTTTATAGTATTCCAGAAGCCAAGTAGAGGAAAAAGGCTGGGTGTTTTGCCATCCGGAAGTTCCTTTAATTCCTAATTTTGGCATAATATCTTAACCTTTAACTATGTTTGGTATCCACCAGTCCAGAATCCCTTTAACTTACCCTCTCCAGAGAATAAACTTTCAGACTTCTGCCAGGGTGGGGAAGGGGTAGTGGCTAGAGCAATGTAGAGTAGGAGAGGGGATCCGAGGATCTACCTGATTCTTATATAGTCTTCAGCTAGTCCTTCTGATTTTCAGAAGGGTTTGGAGCTATCAAAGTCATGGACCCTTGAGGATTTTGTGGGTACAAATGAGATTCATTCTTGGTTTTTGCCATCACTAGTTTAGGATTTGGCTTTTTGAGGTCCTTAAATCTGCTGCAATTGTCCCTATGCTTTCCAGCCTCAAAATTCCTGGCCTTTTATATCCTTTCCTTTTTTCCTCCACATTGTTATATGTTTATTAATTTAAAAAATTTCTTTTAGTGAGGTTTTGTCAAGGAGGAAGAACTAGATAAATGTATGAACTTTACCAACATACCTAGAACTTCCAATCCACTCACTACACTGCAGCTGGAAAGAGCATCTTGTTTTGATTGCAGGGGTGTAATATCTTACCACATGAGGATATTATCCAGTTTTGTTTTTGATTTCTTTCTTAGTTTTGCAAAACACTGCATTTTGCAAAATACAAATCTGTTAGAAGCAAGGTTTATAGTCTTCATTTTCTCATAGGTTTTGCTCCTCCCTCTTGCAATTTCACATTATCTGCCCAGTCCCTGAGTGGCAGAGTCATCTGCCTCTGCCTTGCATGCTTCGACATCTCTAGCTCATGTCTTACCACAGTTCCCTCCTCTCAGCTTCACCGCACTGGCTTTCTTTTGGTTCTTTGTAAGTTCCACAATTACTCTTCTACTGGGCCTCTCTGCATGTATAACTTGCTCTTCTTGTAACCCCCCGTTTTTTCTTTAATGATATCCTTCTTCAGATTTCTACTCAGTTGTTTTTTCTATCTTCTGACCTTTCTGACAAGGTCAAATCCCCCATCATAGGATCTTCTCGCACCATGGAGCTATTTTACATTTCTCTGGATGCTATTTGTTGGTGCCCACTTTTCTCACGGAAATTGTAAGATTGTGGAATAGGATCCAGGTCTGTCTTGCCTTCTATTGCATTCACAATGCCTAGCACAGAACATGGGTCAGAGTAGATACTTTGATTTATTGAATTATTGATTCAATAAAACTGATACCTTAAGAGTAAAGAGGAATGATAAGATAAGAACTGAGGAAAGAATCTCCAGGCCAAGAAAACACATGTTAGATACGTTTGGTGGGTTTGAGAAACTCAAAGGAAAGGGCTGTATGTCTAGAACCATGTAAACTAGGGGAAATGGTGCTGAATGAAGCTGGAGGGATGAAACAAGGGCCAGATCACAGAGGGCCTTTTAAGCAATGAAAAAAACTTGTGGACTTTCTCTAAGGGCTATGAAAATTTTAGTAGGGGAGTTATCTACTCCAGATACTATGTGGAGCATGGGTTGGAAATGGCAAAAGTGGATGAGGGGAGGCCAGTTAAAAGGTTATTGTCCAAGTCCAGGAAAGACCTAAAGTCTTAGAGGGAAAAGGGGAAAAGGTGGTAAAGATGGAGAGATATACATCAAATGATATTTTAGAGGACACAACATTTGATGATGGATTAAAGTTGGGGAGTGAAGAAAGAGAATTGTCAAAAGTGACACTGAGGTTTCTGGTCTGATCAACTAGGTGAACACAGGTACTATTCATTAAGATGGGAAAGATTATTTAGCCATATGCCTTCCCACCCTAGGTGTCTGAAAAAAAAAAAAAAGCCAGAGGGGATGTAGTTGGAAGATAAGTGCCACTTACCAGTCTCCACTTCCCTGAGGGGTTTCTGGTTACACAAAGATTTTGCTCCCTCTGGTTACACAAAGATTTTGCTCCCTCACACAGTTCCATTGGTTAATACTCTCTGAGTCTCCAGTTAAAGCTTGTAAGGAGTACCTGTCATCTCTTCTGGGGAAAAGATCTCATTCCAGGTGGCCTCACTGTCTACTCTAAGGATGCTTTTTTTGGCCAGATAGCTGATAAACATTATTTCTGGGTGTGTCTGTGAAGTATCTCTGGAAGTCATTAGCATTTGAATCAGTAAAATGAGTAAGAATCCCCCTTTCCAGTGAAGGCAGACATCACCTAATTCACTGAGGAATTGAACAGAACAATAAGGTAAAAGAAGGGCAAATTCATTTTCTCTGATTAAGCCGAGACATCCATCTTTTTCTGCCCTTAGACACTGGTGCTCCTGATCTTTGGGCATTTAGACTCAGAGACTTAATCATTGCCTCTCTTCCCCTTCTCAGGCATGCAGGCTGAACAACTACACCATCAGCTTTCGTGGTTCTCTGGCTTGCGCCTGGTAGATCAGCAGATTGAGACTTCTTGGCCTCCATAACCACAGAAACCAACTGGTATGATAAATAAAATAAATGGAATACATATATTTTATATATATATATAATATACATATTTTAGGAACCCTATTATGATCGCATCTAAAAATCTCCTTTCACTGATAAATGATAACAATGATTTTCATCTTGGATAATAATCAACTACACAGTCCCTTTCTGGTTAGCAGTGACTTTTTAAAGTTACAGACAAGGCCTATTCTTCAAAATGTAGTAGTTTGCCTTTTATTTTGTAGTACCATTCTGTTAAAGTAATTCATATGATGAGTTTCCTGATTAAATTCAGTACTCATGGGAGATAAAGACTGCCCAAAGAATATACAAAATTGTAAGGCACATTTTCATCAAATTAATCTTCTCTTACCTCCAGCCATCCTATCCTAGAACTAAAGAGAGCCCTTGAGGTTCACATTTACTTCTCTTGAGGAGATGATAATGACTGCAAAAGAAAGAAAAATGTACTTGAGTACTTAGATAACTAGAGATGTGTAAACCCTGGAATGTTCCAGTCTTTTACTTAAGCAAAATACTCAATTTATTAGTTAATTTTTAGTGAAGTAAGACTTTGCCAACAAAGGTCCATCTAATCAAGGTTATGGTTTTTTCAGTAGTCATGTATGGATGTGAGAGTTGGACCATAAAGAAAGCTGAGCACAGAAGTATTGATGCTTTTGAACTGTGCTGTTGGAGAAGACTCTTGAGAGTCCATTGGACTGCAAGGAGATCCAACCAGTCCATCCTAAAAGAGATCAGTCCTGGGTGTTCATTGAAAGGACTGATGCTGAAGCTGAAACTCCAATACTTTGGCCACCTGATACGAAGAGCTGACTCATTGGAAAAGATGCTGATGCTGGGAGGGATTAGGGGCAGGAGGAGAAGGGGACGACAGAGGATGAGATGGCTGGATGGCATCACTGACTCGATGGATGTGAGTCTGAGTGAACTCTGGGAGTTGGTGATGGATGATAGGGAGATCTGGCGTGCTGCAGTTCATGGAGTTGCAAAGAGTCGGACACAACTGAGTGACTGAACTGAACTGAACTGAGTGAAGTAAGACCATATTAAAAAGTTATGAAATTCATACTGATGCCATACTAAACACTATAAATCAAGGCAATAGCTCCACTGAGGTGAAGTATCTTGCAGTTTGGATGTATAGTGGGTACTGATCCGGGGACCAAGCCAGTGGTTTGCCTGGACAGGCTTGGTAGAATTTACTGCAACTCAATTTTGTATGCAAATCAAGCAGGCAAACCCAGTAGATCTGAGATGGGAGCCAAAGATTGTGTTTTTACCCTTCAGTTCAGTTCAGTTCAGTCGCTCAGTTGTGTCCAGCTCTGCGACCCCATGAATCGCAGCATGCCAGGCCTCCCTGTCCATCACCAACTCCCAGAGTTCACTCAGACTCACGTCCATCGAGTCAGTGATGCCATCCAGCCATCTCATCCTCTGTCGTCCCCTTCTCCTCCTGCCTCCGATCCCTCCCAACATCAGGGTCTTTTCCAATGAGTCAACTCTTCGCATGAGGTGGCCAAAAGTACTGGAGCTTCAGCTTTAGCATCATTCCTTCCAAAGAAATCCCAGGGCTGATCTCCTTTAGAATGGACTGGTTGGATCTCCTTGCAGTCCAAGGGACTCTCATGAGTCTTCTCCAACACCACACTTCAAAAGCATCAATTCTTCGGTGCTCAGCTTTCTTCACAGTCCAACTCTCACATCCATACATGACTACTGGAAAAACCACAGCCTTGACCAGACCGACCTTAGTCGGCAAAGTAATGTCTCTGCTTTTCAATATGCTATCTAGGTTGGTCATAACTTTTCTTCCAAGGAGTAAGCGTCTTTTAATGTCATGGCTGCAGTCACCATCTGCAGTGATTTTGGAGCCCAAAAAAATAAAGTCTGACACTGTTTGCACTGTTTCCCCATCTATTTCCCATGAAGTGATGGGACCAGATGCCATGGTCTTCATTTTCTGAATGTTGAGCTTTAAGCCAACTGTTTCACTTTCCTCTTTCACTTTCATCAAGAGGCTTTTTAGTTCCTCTTCCCTTTCTGCCATAAAGGTGGTGTCATCTGCATATCTGAGGTTATTGATATTTCTCCCGGCAATCTTGATTCCAGCATTTCTTCCAGTCTAGCATTTCTCATGATGTACTCTGCATATAAGTTAAATAAGCAGGGTGACAATATACAGCCTTGACGTACTCCTTTTCCTATTTGGAACCAGTCTGTTGTTCCATGTCCAGTTCTAACTGTTGCTTCCTGACCTGCATACAGATTTCTCAAGAGGCAGGTTAGGTGGTCTGGTATTCCCATCTCTCTCAGAATTTTCCACAGTTTATTGTGATCCACATAGTCAAAGGCTTTGGCATAGTCAATAAAGCAGAAATAGATGTTTTTCTTGAACTCTCTTGCTTTTTCGATGATCCAGTGGATGTTGGCAATTTGATCTCTGGTTCCTCGGCCTTTTCTAAAACCAGCTTGAACATCAGGAAGTTCACGGTTCACGTATTGCTGCAGCCTGGCTTGGAGAATTTTGAGCATTACTTTACTAACATGTGAGATGAGTGCAGCTGTGCAGTAGTCTGAGCATTCTTTGGCATTGCCTTTCTTTGGGATTGGAATGAAAACTGACCTTTTCCAGTCCTGTTACCAAGCCAGTGGTTTGCCTGGACAGGCTTGGTAGAATTTACTGCAACTCAATTTTGTATGCAAATCAAGCAGGCAAACTCAGTGGATCTGAGATGGGAGCAAAAGATTGTGTTTCTACCCTTACAAATAAAAAATGAGGTTATATTTCATAAGAATTATTCTGCATTTTATATTATACTTTGTATATATATATATAATGTTTTTATTATATTTTATATATAAGGTGCTTATCCTTATATATAAAATCTGATTGTGAGGTAAACAGAGAAGGTTGAGGAAGCTGGGATTTTGTGTTCTCAGAACTTCGCTCTCTCTCTCTCTATATATATATATATATAAAATATATAATTACAAATTCAGAATTGTTTTCACTAGAGTCCGGAGCCTAGTGGTAGACAAGAAAGGCCTTCTGAGGCTTTCCTTGACTGGGTAGGAGGAGGCTGGAGCCTGGGGTATGAGACACTGTGGCTACAGAGGGGAAAGAAAATCGCACAGAAAGAGGAAAAGGCAGAGGTTTTTTTCCCCCTCTGTGGCTCACAGAAAAGGGAGACTGCAGGCAAACCATAATCTCTGTAGTTATAGGAAACTAGTGCAGTCAAAGTACCAGAAGCCTGAAAGGTGTTTAACCCTAGCTTGACACAAATCCCAGAGACCCAGAAATCCATGCCCAAGTCTTGGGAAAGATGTCTGTACACAAATCCAAGATGCAGAGTGAAGGGTGGTGGTGGGGCATTGGCAGCAAGATGATGACTAAAATGGATTAGTCAAGCATTTAAGAGAATACCCAGTTGTATTTTGGAGTCTGTTTTTAAAAAATAATTTTCTCTAAGAGGGCCATAAAGGAAAATAAACAGTGGAACAAGATGTAACTAGAAGAGTCCACACAGGTGATCCATTCCTTAACTTCTCTGAGGAATGGCATTTGAGCTGAGGTCTGAGGGTTGAAAAGGAGCCAGCCAAGTGGATGGGGAGCAGGAAGAGAGAAAGAAATACAAAGGGAAGAAATGAGTCACTTCTGGCTTATTCTCTAATAGTTTTAAGCAACTTTCTCTCATAGCTTTCTGTACAAGAGGAAAGGTGAACAGATATGAGTGTTGGAGAAACAAAAGTATTGGAGAAATGGGTAGAATTCAGTTTACGTGAACCAAATATGCAATAAAGTAATTTTGACCTTGTCTTAGTCAGCTTTCAGTGATATCCCTCATCTTGCTTGCTTGGTACCAAACACATTTCTGACAACTCTTTCTTCTTCCAAATTTTCCTTTCCCAAACATTTTATTTTGTCTTATAAGAGGCCTTAGAAATGATCTAGACCAGCTGTTTCCAAAGCTGACTTCAATTTAGAATTACCTGAAGGAGCCTGCTAAAGACAGATTCTTCAGGTCCTGGGTAGAGTGCAGGCATCTGCCTTCGGAAGCACCTCACTGACTCTGATGCGGGTTTAGCACCCTAATCTCGATCAGTGATTTCCAAGGGATTCAGCAAAACCTTGGTTCCAGGAGATGTTATCAGTGCTCCAAGAATAAAGAATTCTCTCATTAGATAAACTTGAGAAACTTAGATTCTTCTTTTAGCATTTACAAACCATCCTAGGACAAAGGCTCTGGAACACACCGAAGTGTCAAGCAAATAAACAAGAGAATCATATTAGATATTTTTTCTTAACTTCACCCAGAATAGTTCTTTGTAAACAAAAGTGTGAAACCGATTGATCTAGAAAAAATCTTACTTGATTTCCACAAATAAATGTATGTGTATTTGTTATATTATAAATTTTATTAAGTGTAACTGGGAAAATGTTCCTTCATTTAGGAAAACTGTCCCAAGGAAGGCATCTAGTCCCAGTTGCAGGTAAAGCTCTGACCATCTCCTTAGCCAGTCCTGAATGCCTTCCTCATACCTCTGGTCTAGTCCTTTTTCCAGGCTCTATCTAAAATGCCTATGCTGTCTCTCAAATTTATATTTCCACCTGTTTATAAAGCACTTCCTCCTGGATATCCTGGGCTTACTCTCCATGATTCTGACAACCAATTCCAATGAGTGAGTTATTTCTCCACACTACCAGTAAATTCTTCAACGGCTGGGTGTCCTACCGTTTAACTCAGTTCTGACACTACCTACTCAGAGACTGCATCAGACTCCACAGGTGAAGGGCTCCGTCCACCCTACATTTCAGATGCCAGTCATAGCTTGAGGGTTTTATTTGTGGTTCTGACTCACTGGCTATAAATTAGAGGTTCCCATGACCCTCTCCTGGGGTTTGACTAATTTGTAGAATAACTCAGGAAACCAGTGTACTCATTAGATTACTGATTCATTACAAAGGGTATTAAAGAATACAAATCAACAGCCAGGCTGAGGTCCCAACAAAGAAGCTCTGTCCCTGTGGGGTTTGGGGCCTGGCACCAAGGCCTGTGGTTGTGTTCTGGTGTGCCAGAACGACAAGCTCTCCAAACCTGGACATTATTTTGGATTTTTAACGGAGGCTTCAATACTTAGGCACGACTGATTAAATCATTGGTCAATGGTGACCAAACTCAATCTCTAGCCCTGCCAGAGGTAGGGCTGAAAGTTCCAACTCCCTACTCACAAGGTTGGTTACCCTGGTAGCCAGCTGTGGTTTAGTCACTGAGAAACCTGCATACAGGTCAAGAAGCAACAGTTAGAACTGGACATGAAATAACAGACTGGTTCGAAATTGGGAAAGGAGCCCATCAAGGCTGTGTATTGTCACCCTGCTTATTTAACTTTAATCAAGAAAAATGCTGGGCTGGATGAAGCTCAAGCTCGAATCAAGATTGCTGGGAGAAATATCAATAACCTCAGATATGCAGATGATAACACCATAGTGGCAGGAAGCAAAGAACTAAACAGCCTCTTGATGAAAGTGAAAGAGGAGAGTGAAAAACTGACTTAAGACTCAACATTCAAAAAATTAAGATCATGGCATCTGGTCCCATCACTTCATGGGAAATAGATGGCAAAAAAAATGGAAACGGTGGCAAACTATATTTTCTTGGGCTCCAAAATCACTGCAGATGGTGACTGCAGCCATGAAATTAAAAGATGCTTGCTCCTTGGAAGGAAAGTTATGACCAACCTAGATAGCATATTAAAAAGCAGAGACATAAATTTGCCAACAAAAGTCCATATAGCCAAAGCTATGGTTTTTCCAGTAGTCATGTACTAATGTGAGAGTTGAAGGGTGAGAGCTGAAGAATTTATACTTTCAAATTGTGGTGCTAGAGAAGACTCTTGAGAGTTCCTTGGACTGCAAGGAGGTCAAACCAATCAATCCTAAAGGAAATCAACCCTGAATGTTTATTGGAGGACTGTTGCTGAAGCTGAAGCTCCAATACTTTGACCACCTGATGCAAAGAGCTGAATCACTGGAAAAGACCTTGATGCTGGGGAAGATTGAGGGCAAGAGGAGAAGGGAGCAATAGAGAATGAGATGATTGGATGGCATCATTGACTCAATGGACATGAGTTTAAGCAAACTCCAGGAGACAGTGGACAGGGAAGCCTGGCATGTTGCAGTCCATGGGGTCGCAAAGAGTCAGACCCGACTTAGTGACTAAACAACAATTATAAATTACGAAATCACATGCTCCAAAACAGAAAAAAAAGTTCCTTCCCAGTTGCTCAGTAAGGTTTCTTATTTCAAAGTTCCCGGTGGTGGCAGTGACTGCTACTGTCCTAAAGATGTAAATCTTGAAACCAATGTACAATAGTAGCTTTTGTTTCTTCATTCTGTTGGAAATTCAAATTCTGTTGCCCATTATCCTTGAGTCCCCCAGTGTCATTTCTTTCTTCCCATTTTTACTGTTAATGATTGTCTTTTTGGCTTCCCCAGTGGCTCTGTGCTAAATAATCTGCCTGCAACGCAGGAGATGTAGGAGACTCGGGTTCAATCCCAGGGTCAGAATCTCCCCTGGAGGAGGAAATGGCAACCCACTCCAGTATTCTTGTCTGGAAAATCCCATGGAGAGAAGAGCCTGGAGGGTTATAGTCCATGGGGTCGCAAAAGAATCAGACAGAATTTAGCAACAACAACAAATTCCATTTTATCAACATACCACGATTTATTTACTCATTCTTCATGGAGGTACATTTGTAGTTGTTAGACATATTCGTTGCTAATATCTCCATCAGTCTGTGGCTTGTCCTTTTACTCTCATGGTATTATCTTTAATGATTAGAAAATCTTAATTTTAATGAAGCCCAAATTATTTTTTCTTTTATGGTAAGTTTTCATGGGATAGTGACTTACTTATCTTTGTTTATACATCCCAGCACCCACTTCCTGACACAGACTGTGCTTGATAAACACCTGATCACATTTGATGAATTTAATCCATCTTTCCCAGATCATTTCAAATTCTATTTTCTCTATGAAATCTTTTCTCACCATCTTATTCCCAATAGCACTGTCTTTCTCAGACTATTTTGTCCTATAAGTGTTTCTCAATCATTTTATTTATATCTTCTGACCATAAACAGTTTGCAAAGCTGTTAATACAGAGAATGTTTAGGGGGAAGTTTTATTCTCTCTTCTTCCTGTTTCCGTGAAGAGATTAGCCTTCGATTTCAGGAAGAAATAGTTTTGGAGTACAGTAAGTCCTCTAAATAAGAATCTTCAAATTGTGAACTTTCAAAAATGCAAATATGGATTTGCATGTCCCATAGATTACATGTCCCACACCACATTAGTTGATGTGTCTGGCATGCATCGTCACATGTGTGAATCCTCTACAGGAGGCTGTGCTTTTGTATACTTCACTGTACAGTGCTCTAGACTACAATAGTTCAGTATCTTTATTTCAAGCCCAGGATGTCTGGAAGCAAGAGGGTAGATAGAAATGAATCCAAGAAGAAATCAGAACCTGTGCCATCAACATAAAGCATGAGTGAAATTGCAGCTTGTCGTCCACCTCCCATTGTTGATGACCCTTCAGCTGTACCATCTCCCACCTCCTCTCCCGATCAGTAACTCTTCTTTGTTCATTCAGTGTCAGCCCCTGTTTGTCAACCATTGTACTGTACTACTGTACTTTTCAAGGTACTGTTCAGTTCAGTTCAGTCGCTCAGTCGTGTCCGACTCTTCGCGACCCTATGAATCGCAGCACGCCAGGCCTCCCTGTCCATCACCAACTCCCAGGGTTCACTCAGACTCACGTCCATCGAGTCAGTGATGCCATCCAGCCATCTCATCCTCTGTCGTCCCCTTCTCCTCCTGCCTCCAATCCCTCCCAGCATCAGAGTCTTTTCCAGTGAGTCAGCTTTTCGCATGAGGTGGCCAAAGTACTGGAGTTTCAGCTTCAGCATCATTCCCTCCAAAGAAATCCCAGGGCTGATCTCCTTTAGAATGGACTGGTTGGATCTCCTTGCAGTCCAAGGGACTCTCAAGAGTCTTCTCCAACACCACACTTCAAAAGCATCAATTCTTCAGCGCTCAGCTTTCTTGACAGTCCAACTCTCACATCCATACATGACCATTGGAAAAACCATAGCCTTGACTAGACGGACCTTAGTTGGCAAAGTAATGTCTCTGCTTTTCAATATGCTATCTAGGTTGGTCATAACTTTTCTTCCAAGGAGTAAGTGTCTTTTAATTTCATGGCTGCAGTCACCATCTGCAGTGATTTTGGAGCCCCCCAAAATAAAGTCTGACACTGTTTCCACTGTTTCCCCATCTATTTCCCATGAAGTGATGGGACCAGATGCCATGATCTTTGTTTTCTGAATGTTGAGCTTTAAGCCAACTTTTTCACTCTCCACTTCTGTACGGTAAGATTAAAAGCATTTTTACTTTTGTGCTTGTCTTTTATGTATTATTTGTGTGAAAAGTATTATGAATCTATTATAGTCCAGTACTATATAGCCAATTGTATTAGTTGGGTACCTAGACTAACTTTGTTGGCCTTGTGAATAATCTGGACTTATGAAAAGGCTCAGAATGGAACTTGCTCCAATCTATGGGACCTGTTGTACTATTTCTGCCTCCTCTCTTCATCCTCTCATTTTGTCTCTTTTCTGTGCTCATTCACCTGAGAGGTAACTAAGTTTTGGTGAAATAGAAACAGTTCAGAGGACAGCTCACTCTGTGGACAGCTGGACAGTGAAAACCAAGTGTTCATTCTCTTCTTCGAGCGGATACACTCATTGGTAAGAATACTAGGCTCTGCTACAGCTTTTTTGTCTGTGTAGTTAGCTGACTGCTATGTAGTTAGCTGCAACTGGTTGGGGACATTGCCTTCTTACAAATTCTTACGTTCAAGGTGTCAAAGGCTGATGTGACTCTCCTTCAATAATAAAATAAGAAAAATGAATTGATTGCTAATCCTAGTAAAGGAGGGACAGTCTCCAAGCAGACTGCTGGTGTTTTACACAGTAAGTGCAGAGTTCGGGGAATGGTGGCTTTGCAGAAGTTTAGAGTGAAGACATTGTCTGTGGAAGTCTGGTTACTTGGTTGTGGCTGTTAATTGGCTGCTGCTGTGGTGTATTTACTGAGGTGAGTCTGTGATTGGCTGACTTTCGATAAAGGGATTAAAACCAATTGGCTGGTTTCTAAAAGTCGTTAATAGAGGTGAGTTGATGGCTTGAATAGATTTCAAGCAGCATTGGAGAGCCACTTATAGGGGTATGGAAATTTTTTATTTCTCTATTCAGCATTACCAATGATAAAATCTGTATTGTCCTTTTATTATCTTCAGGCTCCCTGTGTACATTTTTTCAACTGGTCAGCTGGCAAAAAATCCGCCTGCAATGCAGGAGACCTGGGTTCGATCCCTGGGTTGGCAAGATCCCTTGGAGAAGGGAAAGGCTACCCACTCAGTATTCTGGCCTAGAGAATTCCATGGAGTCACAAAAAGTCGGACACAACTGAGTGACTTTCACTTTCACTTTCAGAAGCTGGAGAGCGGAAGGCGGGGACTAGTGCCCCCAAACCTTCCCAGTCAGAGGGGAGTAGGGCTGGAAAAAGCCACGTTATAGCGGGAGGGAATTTGAGTTCATTCCTGTTAGAAAGCTTTGGAACATTTTAAAACAATGCAACCACTTCTTCAAGAAGAAAACTTAGATGAAACCTAATATAACCTATGGGCTAGTGTCTACTTCCCCTTTGTCTAGGTTGCAGTGGGAAAACAGACGTTTTGGTCTTCAGTTCAGTTCAGTCGCTCAGTCCTGTCCGATTCTTTGCGACCCCATGAACTGCAGCACACCAGGCCTCCCCGTCCATCACCAACTCCTGGAGTTCACTCAGACTCACATCCATCGAGTTGGTGATGCCATCCAGCCATCTCATCCTCTGTCGTCCCCTTCTCCTCCTGCCCCCAATCCCTCCCAGTATCAGTCTTTTTCAATGAGTCAGCTCTTCGCAGGAGGTGGCCAAAGTATTGGAGTTTCAGCTTCAACATCAGTCCTTCCAAAGAACACCTAGGACTGATCTCCTTTAGAATGGACTGGTTGGATCTCCTTGCAGTCCAAGGGACTCTCAAGAGTCTTCTCCAACACCACACTTCAAAAGCATCAATTCTTCAGCACTCAGCTTTCTTCACAGTCCAACTCTCACATCCATACATGACCACTGGAAAAACCATAGCCTTGACTGGACGGACCTTTGTTGGCAAAGTAATGTCTCTGCTTTTCAACATGCTATCTAGGTTGGTTATAACTTTCCTTCCAAGGAGTAAGCGTCTTTTAATTTCATGGCTGCAATCACCATCTGCAGTGATTTTGGCCCCCCTAAAATAAAGTCTGACACTGTTTCCACTGTTTCCCCATCTATTTCCCATGAAGTGATGGGACCAGATGTCACGATCTTAGTTTTCTGACTGTTCAGCTTTAAGCCAACTTTTTCACTCTCCTCTTTCACTTTCATCACGAGCTTTTTAGTTCCTCTTCACTTTCTGCCATAAAGGTGGTATCATCCGCATATCTGAGGTTATTGATATTTCTCCCGGCAATCTTGATTCCAGCTTGGGCTTTTTCCAGCCCAGTGTTTCTCATGATGTACTCTGCACATAAGTTAAATAAGCAGGGTGACAATATACAGCCTTGATGTACTCCTTTTCCTATTTGGAACCAGTCTGTTGTTCCATGTCCAGTTCTAACTGTTGCTTCCTGACCTGCATATAGGTTTTTCAAGAGGCAGGTCAGGTGGTCTGGTATTCCCATCTCTCTCAGAATTTTCCACAGTTTATTGTGATCCGCATAGTCAAAGGCTTTGGCATAGTCAATAAAGCAGAAATAGATGTTTTTCTTGAACTCTCTTGCTTTTTCAGTGATCCAATGGATGTTGGCAATTTGATCCCTGGTTCCTCTGCCTTTTCTTGAACATCTGAAAGTTCACAGTTCACGTATTGCTGAAGCCTGGATTGGAGAATTTTGAGCATTACTTTACTAGCATGTGAGATGAGTGCAACTGTGTGGTAGTTTGAGCATTCTTTGGCATTGCCTTTCTTGGGGATTGGAATGAAAACTGACCTTTTCCAGTCCTGTGGCCACTGCTGAGTTTTCCAAATGTGCTGGCATATTGAGTGCAGCACTTTCACAGCATCCTCTTTCAGGATTTGAAATAGCTGAACTGGAATTCCATCACCTCCACTAGCTTTGTTCATAGTGATGCTTTCTAAGGCCCACTTGACTTCACATTCCAGGATGTCTGGCTCTAGGTGAGAGATCACACCATTGTGATTATCTGGGTCGTGAAGATGTTTTTGTACAGTTCTTCTGTGTATTCTTGCCACCTCTTCTTAATATCTTCTGCTTCTGTTAGGTCCATACCATTTCTGTCCTTTATCGAGCCCATCTTTGCATGAAATGTTCCCTTGGTATCTCTAATTTTCTTGAAGAGATGGGTAGTCTTTCCCATTCTGTTGTTTTCCTCTATTTCTGTGCACTGATCGCTGAAGAAGGCTTTCTTATCTCTTCTTGCTATTCTTTGGAACTCTGCATTCAGATGCTTACATCTTTCCTTTTCTCCTTTTCTCTTCTCTTCTTTTCACAGCTATTTGTAAGGCCTCCCCAGACAGCCATCCCTGTTAAGATAGTTAGAGGGAAGCTGTTCTTTGGTGCCTCTCAATCTTTTGTCTCGATTCTGACTCCACCTGAATCACAGCTCCCTTTGCTACCAGTCACCTTCAGGGAGCTCTGGGCACAGGCCCTGGTGAGATGTGGTGCCCTCTCCTGGGCCCAGGTCAACAAGGAGAATGCGGTAAAGTTAACTGTTGATTTTACCGTGCTTTACCTTCAGCCTCTGAAGCTCCGACATGCTGGGTGGTCAGGTGTTCTGAGTTTCCACACAGACAGAAGGAGTTAAAGAGCCTTTTCCAGAGTCCAGTGGGGAAAGCTCCATAAAGGCAAAACCTCTCTGAAAGATGCCCTTGAATTCCAATTCCCTTCCTTCCTGGCTCCCTGCCCTTAGAATTACCTCTACCTGCGCCGCGCCTTTCCTACTAAGGAAATCTCCCGTGATTCTCAGACACTCACCTCGCTCCAGGGTGAGACTTTTCTCTCTGAATTCCTCTGTTCCCTATAATTGAATCATCTGGCCTTGTCCTGTGTTTCAAAAATTTCAATGTGTTTATAACTCGCTCAGAATGTTGTGAAGATGCAGGTTCTGATGCACTCGGTCTTGGTATGGACTTGAGAGCTTTCGTTTCTCACAAGTCCCCAGGTGATGGTATTATGTTGATTTCCCACTCCTGTTTGAATAGGAAGGTTCTCATAACATGCTCGGAGAAGGCGATGGCACCCCACTCCAGTACTCTTGCCTGGAAAATCCCATGGACGGAGGAGCCTGGTGGGTTGCAGTTCATGGGATTGCGAAGAGGTGGACACGACTGAGCAACTTCACTTGCACTTTTCACTTTCATGCATTGGAGAAGGAAATGGCAACCCACTCCAGTGTTCTTGCCTGGAGAATCCCAGGCATGGGGGAGCCTGGTGGGCTGCTGTCTATGGGGTCACACATAGTTGGACATGACTGAAGTGACTTTGCAGCAGCAGCAGCATAACATGCTAGGCAAGGGATTCATCAGAACAAACAGGGAAGACTGCCACCATGACCAAGTTCCATTGACAAGGGCATCTAGCCCTCAAGGGTACTCTGGGCTGGGCTGAGGCTCTGCAGATCTTGTTCTCCTTGTGACCGGTTACTCTAAGCTATAGGCATCAGGGCTGCATTATGATATTAATGGGCTGCAGACATGTTTGCTTTATGGACACCTTCCTCCATAAAAATGTTGACATTTTATGATTGGTACAAAGATGAATATTGTCTAGGCTAAATTTACATGGAAAGAAAGTGAAAGTGAAGTCGCTCAGTCGTGTCCGACTCTTTGTGACCCCATGGACTGTAGCCTATCAGGCTTCTCCATCCATGGGATTTTCCAGGCCAGAGCGCTGGAGTGGATTGCCATTTCCTTCTCCAGGGGATCTTCCCGACCCAGGAATCGAACCTCGGTCTCCCGCATTTCAGGCCGACGCTTTTCTGTCTGAGCCACCAGGGAAGCCCCGAATTTACATTACATAATGTAAAATGAGTAAGCCGGAAACCTCAAATACTGTTGAGAAACCAGAAGGGGGAGCTCTCACACCCTTGACATAGCTGAGTCCAGCAGGAAGAAGAAAGCTTCCTCTTTGTTTCTGGAAAGGACTCAGCCAATGAAAAGCTGGGGACCCTTTGTTTCCTCTAGTCTTCCCAGCTCCCTTTTCCTGTCTACAAAGCACTTTCTTTCCCTTGCCTTTTGGAAACTGGCATGTGACTCACCGAACTGCAATTCTCTGCGGATTCTGAATAAACCCATCTTTACTGGAGAAATACCTGGCAGTCTACTTGTGTAAGATCAACAATAATAATGTACATATATTCTTCTATTGATTTTAAAAGAAATGAAAATGAGGACTTTCCCGGTGGTTCAGTGGTTAAGAATCTGCCTGCCAATGCAGGGGACCCAGTTTGATCCCTGGTCCTGGAAGATTCCACATGCCACAGGGTAACTAAGCCTGAGCACTACAACTACTGAGCCTACAAGCTGCAATTACTGAAGCCTGCCCACTCTATAGAGCCTATGCTCCATGACAAGAGAGGCCACTGCAATGAGAAGCCTGAGTACCACAGCTAGAAAGTATTCTCTGCTTGCCACAACTAGGGAAAGCCCTCTCACGGCAAAGAAGACCCATCATAGCCAAACATAAATAAAAAATTTTTTTTTGAAAAAGAGAGATGAAAACATTTTGGTGAGGCCTTAAAAGTGCTATGGGCCCTAGGCATTGTGCCTACTGTGTCTAATGTGTAAGTCATCCCTTGTGGGCCTGCCTGTTCGACCAGCCACACACATCTGCCATGAGAAAAGTACTTCTCAGACATGGAGCTGTAAAAATTCCTAAGAAGGATAAAAGTATTTTCCAACTGCCTTAAATTTGTAAAGCATCTCCCTTTCTGCAGCACTACGTTAATACTCTTCCTTGGACAGCAAGGAGATCAAACCAGACAATCTAAAGGGAGATCAACCCTGAATATTTCATTGGAAGGACTGATGCTGAAGTTGAAACTCCAGTATTTTCGTCATCTGACTAGAAGAGACGACTCATTGGAAAAGTCCTTGATGCTGGGAAAGATCAAGGGCAGAAGAAGAGGACATCAGAGGATGAGATGGCTGGACATCACTGATGTAATGAACGTGAATTTGGGCAAACTCTGGGAGATGGTGAGGGACAGGGATGCCTGGTCTGCTGCAGTGCATGGGGTCGCAGAGTCGTACACGACTGGGTGACTGAACAACAACGTGAATATCCAGCACAGGAATCAATTCAAATTCATTCCCCTCTCTGCTGCTTCCCAAATCATGCTCATTTGGATTTGTTATGAATTAAAGAAAAGAGTATAATATTTTAATGGCTCCTCCCTTAATTACAAAAAAAAAAAAAAGAGGTTTGAAGCTCTTATTCTGGGAAGAACTTGATTATATTTTTAGTCAAGGGATTGTGGTTCTACAGGTGTTTTGTTCTTACAGTTATAATCATATGTAAAACAGATGCAAGTGGAGTTGCTCTCGTTGATGTAGGAGCTGGGGTTTCATCTGCACAGCTCACACCACCCTAGAGGCCTCTGACACCTCTAAGGAATACCACGACTGCTCTGCAGAAGCCAATTTGGGAGCCACCAATTTAGTCCACAAGCCCCACCGCACTCCACATATAAGGAACCAGAGGGCCAAAGAATATGATTGTGTCTTCTGTTTTTTAAATTATAAACTTTGATGTGTTTCCAGGTATTAGAACTAGCCTGATTATTCTAGAATTAGAATAGAAATAGCCTGCCTTTTACCTTGGATACTTGCCTTCCTTCCAGACAGAATGGTTACTCACTTTGTTACTCTGAATGGTTTTGATCCCAGAACCACACCCTCATTTCCTGCAGAAAAAAAGACCGGAATGGAATTGTCAAGGCAAACAATGCCCTGCTACCCAGGAAGAGATAATAATAGCACATAGGTACTTAGAACAACTCAGCTCAAGCCTAGTTCTAAACACTGGACCCAGGTTAACTCTAAAGCTTTTCCTGGTGGTGCTGTGAGGTGGGTGCCATCTTTTCCAAGCTTCAAGAACAGAGAGTTTCAGGATCTTGCTCAGCGTCCTTGGTTACTCATTTGTGGAGTCAGGCCGTGGACCCAGCCGGTCTGCCTCTAGAGTCTGGTTCTTAAACCCTCTGTTATGGGGATAGCTCAAAAAGTTCCTATTCTAGTATTGACATTTTCTGACTCAGAGAACACATTTTCTTCCCCTTTTTCACTCAGTTTCTGCTGCCTCTCCAAGAAACTGAGAAGTCTTCAAAACATTCTTTCCTGTCTACTGATACTATATGACCTAGTCTCTCAAAATCCATTTTCAAATAAGAACTTCAGGTTCTTATTTGAAATAAGAACGTCATGATCCTAATTCTTTCTTATTTTTGTGCCCATGGGAGCAGAACAGAACAGGGTTTGTGGCTTAGGGTGGAGCTCCCGGAGACTTCTGTGGCATCAGAGTGAGAGCCAGGGTTAGGCTGTCTCTGGTCCTCAGAGTCCTTGCCATAGTCGTGTCTGACTCTGTGACTCTGTGGACTGTAACCTGCCAGGCTTCTCTGTCCATGCAATTTTCCAGGCAAGAATACTGGAGTGGGTTGCCATTTCCTACTCTAGGGATCTCCTCAATCCAGGGGTCAAACCCACGTCTCTTTTATTTCCTGCATTGGCAGGTAGATTCTTTACCACTGCACCACCTGGGAATCCTGAGTACTCTTTTTTTTAAATTTATTTTTAATTCAAGGATAGTCATTTTACAATGTTGTGTTGGTTTCTGCCATACATCAACATAAATCAGTCATAGTATACACATGTCTTCTCCCTCTTGAACCTCTCTCCCACCTCCTACCCCATTCCACCCCTCTAGGTTATCACAGAGTACCAGGCTGAGCATCCTACACTATATAGCAACTTCCCATCAGCTATCTGTTTTACACATGGTAATGTATATATTTCAAAGCTACTCTCTCAATTCATCCCACCCTCTCTTTCCCCTGTTGTGTCCCTAAGTCTGTTCCCTATGTTTGAGTCTCTATTCCTGCCCTGCAAATAGGTTTATCAGTACTGAGTCCTCTTACGTGCAGAGTATATCATGCAAAATGCTGGGCTGGATGAATCACAAGCTGGAATCAAGACTGATGGAAGAAATACCAACATCAGATATGCAGATGTTACCACTCTATTGGCAGAAACTGAAGAGGAACTAAAGAGTCTCTTGATGAGGGAGAAAGTGAGAAAGCTGCTTTAAAACTCAACATTAAACAAAGATCATAGCATCTGGTCCCATCACTTCATGGCAAATAGGAGAAAAAGTGGAAGAAGTGGCGGATTTTATTTTCTTGGGCTCCAAAATCATTGTGGACGGTGACTGCAGCCATAAAATTAAAAGACACTTGCTCAGAAATATATGACAAATCTAGACAGCATATTAAAAAGCAGAGACATCACTTAGCTGGCAAAGGTCTGTATAGTCAAAGCTATGGTTTTTCCAGTAGTTATGTATGGATGTGAGAGTTGGACCATAAAGAAGGCTGAGCACCAAAGAGTTGATGCTTTTGAATTGTGGTGCTTCTCAGAGAAGACTCTTGAGAGTCCCTTGGACAGCAAGGAGATCAAACCAGTCAATCCTAAAGGAAATCAATCCTGAATATTCATTGGAAGTACTGATAATGAAGTTGAAGCTCCAATACTTTGGCCAGTGATGTGGAGAGTGGACTTATTGGAAAAAACCCTGATGCTGGGAAAGACTGAAGGCAAAAGGAGAAGGGAGTGGCAGAAGATGAGTTAGATAGCATCACCAACTCAATGGACATGAATTTGAGTAAACTCTAGGAGATAGTGGAGGACACAGGAGCCTGGCATGCTGTAGTCCATGGGGTTGCAAACAGTCAGACATGGCTTAGCAACTGAACAACAAACAGCACCACCTACATTGATGTCTTCCCATCTCTGGGAAGCAGTTGTGTGTTCAGACAGAAGACAGTCTCTGGGCCAAGCTGCTTAAATTTAATAATCATCCTATTACACCCTTGGAGACACTAAGTGATTAGTTTATCAATCAAATGAAAATAATTGTAGCACCTACCCACTTAGCTGTTGTATGGAATGAATGATGCAATGTTCATAAAGCACTTTAAAATGGTACCTGGTTCACAGCAATGGGACTAATAAATAGCATCTATGTGACAAGATGATTGGCAATAGAAGACAGAGTGATTTCTTGTTATCATATGAGCATTATTTCAAAAGTATAATCCTTGACATATCTATCACTACCATATTAGGTCCCTTTCTGTTGTATAATCAAAGGAATACAGATATTCTTGGACACAGAATAAAAGTTCTCATCCACATTTGTCCCTTACAGTTCACAGGGACAAAGCAGAAGCCAAATTTGCAACATTAGCTTCCTGGGAGTTGTCAACCTAACTCACTCTGCTCATTCCACTATTTGTTAATCATGGTAGTCTGGGTAATGTTACCCAGTCACATCTGATTCACTTGTTTTGCCTCTAACAGTGGAAAACTCACTTATTACTCTATGGATGGACACTCCTAACTCAGTGTTCAGTTTTCCTCCACATCCTGCCTCATCACATTAGGTTCCTGACTTTGTCCTGTCTTGTCCAAGATTCTGCAACACTCCTAAATGATTCCCTTTTACAGCCTGGCTTTCCTGCTTTGCCCTTTTTTTTTTTTTTTTTTAACTATGAAAAATACCACACATAAACCATGTTGTGGGAGACATTGTGATGTGCTGCCTGGTCCCTTTCAGGAATAAAGGATCTAGTCCCAGGTGCTAGGAGCATGGTCAGTAAAAAGCTCTTAGATTTTGCTGCTCCCCCTCCCCCACCTCCCATGGATGGCCTCAGCAGAAGAGAGCTGCTTTGCTTTCAAGGTCAAGACCTTCTCCCAAGGGTGGCTTGCATCCAGTGACTACTCAGTGTAGTTATAGAAAGACTTGCTCCCTCCCCTCAAGTCAGGACAACTCTGGAGGGACATTTCTGTTTCAAAACTCTCTGATGGTTGGCTGAGACCTCCACTAAGACTGCACTGCAGATCAACTTCTTCCCCTGTCCACCCTGCTTCCTTCAATTCCCTTCCACAGTTGTTTTTTCCAAGGACACTGCCAAATAAATCTCTGGCATGATAATCTCCATCTCAGAGGCTATTTCCCAGGGATCCCAATTTGTGACATATATGCAGTGATTTATACACATTTATAAAGCATTGTACATGTGTCACTTTCCAAACTGTACCCTTTGGAAGGAAGTCATGATGCTCTGAACACACACAGGGAGTGGGGAGTTATTTTCCACCTCGTCAAGGGAGGAGTAGTTATATAATTATTTGGAATTCGTCTGCATGAGAGATTTGTCTTTTCTCCTTCAGTTTCTTTATTGATTAAATCAATCATTTATGTTAGTACCAATCTATAGATTAGAAAATACTCTGGATTATAATCAATACCACTTTATTTTACTGCTCAGATTGTTTCAGCTTTGTTCATTGGGAACTCTTTCAGTTCACTCCCTTATTCCTCCTTACGGAGTTCTGGGGTGTGCCTGTGTGCATGTTTTGGCGTTTTCTTGCTTTCTATCACTAGAAGATGCTCCAGCTTCATCTTGTATATTTCCTGCCCCAGTCCCAGACTCAGCCATTTCTCTTAGAGATCTAGTTCTTTTTTTTAAAATTGGGGAGTGGTATTGGAAAACAAGATCTAGGGGCTGGGTGTGCAGATAGATTTTTTTTTTTTGATTACTGCTTTCTCTATTTTATGTTGGCTGAATCCTACGGTCAGTGCTGGCTTTTCCTAGCTAGCAGTTAAGCTAAACTTGTTCATCACAAGAAAATGAATCTTGTGAAACAATATAACTATTGGGGTATCATATTGATTGATTGTGCTTCATTGGAATGTAGGATGGAATAGAAAATAAGTGAAACTGTAAAGTTTTGAATTTTGCAGTTTCTCTTCTTTCCATAGAAATAAATATTCTTGTTGACCAGTGGTCTTTAGTGTTGGTTGCACAATACAATAACTTGGGAAGAAATACCTATCTCTACTCTCAGAAATTCTGCATTATTTATTTTAGGGGAAATAAGTAATTTTTAAATGTTCAGTGTGCAGACAGAACTGAAAACCACTGTTGTACATCATGTGCCAATTATTTATGTCAAAATGATTATGATTTTATTTAGCATAAAGTGGCTTTATTTTTAATGATTATTCTATATTTATAAAGATAAACTGAGATCAAGAAAGCATACGTAACAGCAATGAAAATAATAAGGCATGTAATAAGACATGTCTTTTCTTAGTTGCTTCTCTTCACTAAGAAGTTGCCTCATCCAAATATCCTGAAAATGAATCAGCCATTTCCTCAATGGGTCTATGTGCTCTTCCATGTCTTTCAGTTCACCTCTTTTATTCTATAGCTTGCTCTGCTTTTTAGCATTCTATGTTCAATAATAATATGTTCAAGATAGAGAAAATTATTCATATTTAGGATGTCTTGGGGCTTCCTTCGTGGCTTAGATGGTAGAGAATCTGCCTGCAAGGCAGGAGACCCGGGTTCAATCCCTGGGTGGGGAAGGTCCCCTGGAGAAGGGAATGGCAACCCACTCCAGTACTCTTACCTGGAGAATCCCATGGACAGGAGAGCCTGGCAGGCTGCAGTTCATGGGGTCGCAAAGAGTCAGACATGACTGAGCAACTAACACACATAGAATGTTTTGTCTGGTTTTTGTATTTTCACTGAATTAGGAGTATATTTTAGTGGTAACAGGACACTGATCATCTCATATTCATCTGAAAAAAAAGAAAAAAAACACAAAACAAAGCCAGGGACTTCCCCAGTGGTCCAATGGCTAAAACTGTGCTCCCAATGCAGGGGGCCTGGGTTCTATTACTGGTAAAGGAACTAGATCCCACATGCCACAGCTAAGTGTTTGTATGCCACACTAAAGATCCTGCATGCTGCAACTAAGACCTGCTGCAGGCAAATACATAAATACATATTAAAAAGAAAAACAAAAACTCCAAAGCCAAAAATCTTCCTAGGCTGCCTGCATAGGTGGTAACCAGTAATGCAAGTCTCCCCTATCTTGGTTATGGCTTAAAGTTTGATCTACTTAACCCCTACTGCTGCTATTGCTGCTGTTAAGTCACTTCAGTCGTGTCCGACTCTGTGCAACACCATAGATGGCACCCCACCAGGCTGCCCCGTCCCTGGGATTCTCCAGGCAAGAACACTGGAGTGGGTTGCCATTTCCTTCTCCAATGCATGAAAGTGAAAAGTGAAAGTGAAGTCGCTCAGTTGTGTCTGACTCTTCGTGACCCCATGGACTGCAGCCTACCAGGCTCCTCCATCCATGGGATTCTCCAGGCAAGAGTACTGGAGTGGGTTGCCACCCCTTCTCTCCTACAAATCAAACCACCCAACAAATTGCACAGACTGGATGAATCATTTCCAGGCTGGTGAAGCCCTGTGATAATCCTCAAAATTACTGTGACAAAGGCCAGAAAAGTGACTAATAGTTAATTACTAGGTGAGTAGAATCTTTCAGAAAGTAATGGACAATTCATTATAGTGATGTTTTCTTCAAAATTGTGGCTCTAAGTATTTGGGAATCAAAAGGAAAAGCATTACTAGTTCAAAAAGAGAAACTATCCTTGATGAAGAGCATGAAGAACATGTAACAGTTTTCAGAGCGTTTTTGCACAAGTAAAAATGTGTATATTTGTCCAAATGCATTCTGTTATATACTATATCATTGAAACATCTTTAAGACTGTGGGCTTTGAATTCACACTGCGTCAATTCAGATATTTGGCTCCATCACTTATTTCAGGCAAATTCCTTAATCTTCAGAAGCCTCAGTCTATTCATCTGTAAAATGGGATAACAGTATTAGTCTTAAAAATGACATTGTCACTTTTATAGGTTATAGGCAGTCAAAGATCAGCAATTTCCAATGGTAAACTTAATTCCTACTTCAAAAGGTTCTTGAGAGAATTACCTGAGATATAACAGTCAAATGCTTGGAACATTCTTGATACTTAGGACATTTCAATATATACCAACCATGATGAATAGATACTATTTTATTCTCTTCAAGTCTTGAATATGTACTATAACAATTCAAAACTAATACTGCTTCCCTCCTGGCTCAGTGGTAAAGAATTCACCTGCCAATGCAGGACACATAGAATCGATCCCTGGTCAGGGAAGATCCCACCTGCTGCAGGGCAACTAAGCTCGTGAGCCACAGCTACTTAGCCTGTGCTGCAGAGCCTGGAAGCGGTGACTACTGAGCCCATGTGCCACAACTACTGAAGCCTACCTGCCCTAGAGCCCATGCCCTGCAGCAAGAGAAGCCAGCACAAAGAGAAGCCCCCAGCAGTCCCTGCTTGCTGCCACTAGCAAAAGGCCTGTGCAGCAATGAAGACCCAGCAGAGCCAAAATAAATAGACCAATTTTTTTTTTAATCTAAAAAAACCCAAGAAACAAACTCAGATCAGGGTCTGTCTTTCCTTAAAAAAAAAAAAATATATATATATATACTAATGTTATCATGATTAGACACATGGAGAGTAGGCCCACTTCTTGCTAGGCATATAGATG
Source organism: Oryx dammah (assembly GCF_014754425.2). Taxonomy (NCBI): domain Eukaryota; kingdom Metazoa; phylum Chordata; class Mammalia; order Artiodactyla; family Bovidae; genus Oryx; species Oryx dammah. The sequence goes on from NW_024070202.1 coordinate 51,899,063, forward strand.
ATAAGTTTGACTTAGTCCTGCCTAAAGTCAAGGGAACAATCAAGTCAGGGCCTGGAATGGAGGTAGAACAGCACAATGCTTCATGGCAGGATTGGAGGAACACCAAAAACTGCACTCACTAAAAAGATCTCCCTAATCATCTCAACCATTTAAATATCCTTCTAGGCTTAGCACTGCATCTACCAGGGTCCACTTAAGCAATTCAAGTATCCTAATTACATTATCATATATACACAACAAGAGATTTGGTGAGAATTCATTAAAAAAACAGAAAGAGTGAGGTAAAAATGAGAAGGGTGAAAGACCAAAGTTAACTTCTCACTTGTCAAGATTGCATCAAGCCAGCTCTTGGCAGAAAGAGTCTCAGAAGCTCTTCTGTTTTAAGATATTTTGAATTAATTGTAGAAATAAATTTCTTGGAAAAGAAAGGAATAAAAGAAGAACAGACAAACAGAAAGCAAAACAAAAAATTACACCTGAAATTAAATTTTTAGTAAGGGTTACAGAGTGGTATTTGATTCCATCCCTCTTGACTTTATGCAGCAAATAATAGTATTTTTAACATTATTATATGTAAAGTGATTCAGAAAAGGAAGCCATATATCAGTAAATGGCACATATATATTTTTTTGTATTCAAACAGAAAGTAAAAATAGTCTTACTGACCAGAATGAGGGCAGACTGATATATACTTTAAATGACTGATTTACAAAAATTACCATCAGGATCTGCTGTGTTTTTGATAACAAAAAAACAAATATTTTTCTCTTCCAAAGAGAATGCAGGGCAGTACATACAATCTATAGCCTTATGCTTGCAACAGAAAACTGTTTGGTTTACATGTCTGGAATTTACCTGTCATTGTTTACTTTCTGGAAATCTGACAAACACAGCCAGCAGAATGATGACAGTAAATTTTTACATGGGAGAAACCTTTCTAGGTTCTTTTAATAGGGATTTTATAAAGATTTTCATTTTACCTCATTCCCTCTTCTTCCTGGGCTTCCCTGGTGGCTCAGCTGGTAAAGAATCCACTTGCAACGTGGGAGACCTGGGTTTGATCCGTGGGTTGGGAAGATCCCCTGGAGGAGGAATAGCTACTCGCTCCAGTATTCTGGCCTGGGGAATTCCATGAACTGTATAGTCCATGGGGTTGCAAAGAGTCAGATACGACTGAGCGAGTTTCACTCCTCTCTCCTTTCCACTTTCTGTAGCTCTAACATTATTTTAAACTTAGTATTTTTATTTTCATTCTTTCCCCACCTCTCTTCTCATTATTATGTATTGGCTCACTCATGACATTTTTAGGGAAATTAGTTTCTAAATTAATCCTCAGAAATAAAAGTGAACTGCTAATGCAGGAGACAGGGTTTTGATCCCTAGGTTGGGAAGATCCCCTAGAGAAGGGAATGACAACCCACTCCAGTATTCTTGCCTGGGAAATCCCATGGACAGAAGAGCCTGGCAGGCTATAGTCCATGGGGTTGCAAAGAGTCAGATATGACTGAGCAACTAAAGAACAACAACAAAAACAAATAGGAAACAGTTCATCTAATTGGGAAAAGAGCAAATTAGAGTTGTCTGGAAGAGAAGCAGGACCTCAGAGGTCCCTCATTTTTCTTTCTCTCTCAGCTTAATTTTGCACAAGCACAGCTTTCCTGCTTAACCAGGAGGTTGTCAACTGCTCTATAACCTACAGCCAATACAATACTACTTATTTTTTCTTCCTATACATACGTTTCTTTATAACACAACATATTATCTGGGTCCTAGCTACCAGCCACTTGTGGGTGAAGTTAGGTAAGAGTCTCCTGGAGTCCTCTGTGTCCTCAAGCAGATGATCTTCCTTGGATGCCATGACATCTGGTGTTCCTCCACTTACTGCTGTGTGATTTTGGGTGAGCTACTTAAAATCCTTGAACGTTAGTTTTCCTTGTCTGTAAATTAAATTAGGATGATAAACTACCTGTCTTACAGGGTTTTTAGTGAGAAAATACTTGTTAAGCACTTTGTAAATGATGACAGGAATGAGTATGATAACGATGACAATGAAGAAAATATTCCTGGACCACTTGAGCAGATTTTCAACTGTATCTCTTAATTTGTCTGGGCCACAGGAGTGTCAGTGGAGAGAACTTGGTCATATTTGGTGTTTAGTCATATAGAGAAATGCTTGATGTACTCATGGGAGAACAGGTTTAGGGAAATCAGATTCAAAGGAGGGCAATGGGATTTTTGAAATAAAAATCTTTATAAGGGAGTAGAGGGGTTATTATACTTAGGTCACTTAGGTCAAAGTCTGAGTAGAAGGTAAAAGAAGATTCCAAATACAATGTGTGGCTGCACATGAACCTACCTGACGTAGAATCAATCCCACCAGGCTGCTAAGTATGAATTTTATCTTTAGGGGTTCAAAGAACTCTGCTGTAGGACTCCCTCTAAAGAGCTTGACAGGAAAGAGAGAAGAAAGCATTGATTAGTCACTGCCTTCTGGGAGCTAACAAACAAGTATAGACACATGTAACAGAACTACAGGTGGAGCAAAAGAAACATGAATGTATAAAGTACTAATCTATTTACATGATATGTAAATCAAAGGTAAAGGTATTTTAGAAACAGAGCCCATATGATTAGTTTCGTAAGATTACCGAAAGAATATTGGTTATGGTGAAAGACAGATGTCAGGTCTCATTTGGAATTAGTGAGCTTGGAATATTTATTTTAGAGGTTGGGACAATTTTATTTTAGGACTTAACCTACTTTAGATTATCACCAGAGGCTGGATCAAGGGAAAGGATCCTGGGTCTTGTGGGATGAATTGTGTCCCTCAAAAAGGTATGTGGAATTCTACCCCAAGTACCTGTAACTGTGACTTTGTTTGGAAATAAGGTCTTTGTAGATGTAGTCAAGTTAAGATAAAGCAATTAGAGTAGGCACTAATCTAATATGATTGTTGTGTTTGGAAGAGAAGGAAAACATCATGTGAAGAGACACATAGGGTGAATGCTGTGTGATGATAGAGGCAGAGATCGTAGTGATGAAGCTGTAAACCAAGGAACACCAGGGATTTATGGCCACCACTGGAAGACAGAGAGAGGTGAGAAAGGCTTCTACTCAGCCTTAGGGCATAGCCCTGGCTACACATGATTTTGGACTTCTAGCTGCCTGACTGTGAGAGAATAAATTTCTGTGGTTTTATGCCATCTAGCTTGTGGTATTTTGTTATGGCAGCCTTAGAAATTGAATATACTCAGGTATGCTCTAGGCAATAAGTATTATCACCATCAATTCACTATTAAAGATTTACTATTACTGTTCTTTTTAGGAAGCTAGCTATAGCTTTTGAAAGTCATTTTTAAAACCTTGAATGTGCCCTTATAAATATATTTTCAGTTAACAGCTGATCTTGATAACCAAGTTAATAGCTCTATTCCGTGTCTGTAAAGAGACTTTATTTACTATAATAATTTTTCACTGGTCCGCCTATAATCTCTCCAGCTTCTACACTGCCACTCATTTCTACCTCAGGGATGTTTGATATTCAGTTTTGGTATCCCTTCTAATGTACCTACCATTTTAAATCTGTAATCTGTTACATGTGGGGTTTATTGACCCTGGTGTACTAAGTACAGGCAGTTTTGTATATCATATTGTTTCTTAAACTCCCACAAGCAAAACATTTCATTATTGTGGGTTTCCCTTCTGGTTCTGACATTTTAGGCAGAGTTCTTGTTTTTTTAAGGTTTTCTCACACTTTTAATGAAAATGCAAATGTAAAGTGATCTTATTCAGTCAGGTCCCATGTAAGGCATTATAAATGAAGCCCACTCCAAGCTAGGAACTCTATATTTGCTTTTAATCTCTGATGCTTATGCAAGTCATTAAAACTTATGAGTTCTGTCTTTGTCACTGCAAGATTAGCACAACACAAAGAACGATTTTCTTTGGAGACTGAGAATCATCTTGAGCCCCAGAGACTCTTGAGGCTTAATCTGTAAAAAAGAATTAAAAGAAGCCTCAGTTAAATACAGCTGGGCAACCAGAAGGGGGAGTTCCCATGCCCTGTAACAACAGCAGGGCTCAGCAAGCCCCAAGAAGAAAGACTTCTGTTCTGGCAAGGACTCAGACAATGAAAAACCATGGACTCTGTTTACTACACACCTCCCTAATGCCTTTTCCCTCTCTAAAAGATTTCTTTTTCCCTTGCCCTGTGGCTCTCCATGGTGGCAGAATTGTAATTCTCTACTGATGCCACTGGAAGGACTGATACTGAAGCTGAAGCTCCAATACTTTGGCCACCTGATGCTAAGAGCCAACTCACTGGAAAAGACCCTGATGCTGGGAAATATTGAAGGCAGGAGAAGGGGGTGACAGAAGATGAGATGGTTGGATGGCATCACCAATTCAATAGACATGAGTTTGAGCAAACTCTGGGAAATAGTGAAGGACAGGGAAGCCTGGCTTGCTGCAGTCCATGGGGTTGCAAGGAGTCAGAGATGACTGAGCAACTAAACAACTGATGCCAAATAAACTCCTCTTTGCTGAGAAATATCTGGCAGTCTGTTTCAGGTCAACGGATCCTAACTCTTATCACATTGGAAAGCCACTGCTCTGGTTCCTTTATACGCAGGTTTTCATCACCACATATGTTATGTAAAAGTTGAGGCCTGCTTTAGTCAAAAGTAGATTGAATTTTGCATCCAGTTCTGTTCCTGCTTTCTCAGAATTCCTTTTCTGTCAATAGCTTCCTATTTTTTACTCTTTTTACCTCTTGGGAACTGCTTTCTCTTTGAAAATCTGACAGACTAATACAGTCAACAGAGTAATGAGAATTTCTGCACAGAAGAAACCTTAACAGGTGCTTTAAAATTTTTTTTTTAATTTTTTAATTTATTTTTTTATTGAAGGATTATTGTTTTACAGAATTTTGTTTTTGAATTTCTGTCAAACCTCAACATGAATCAGCCATAGGTATACATATATCCCCTCCCTTTTGAACCTCCCTCCCAATCCCACCCCTCTAGGTTGATACAGAGCCCCTGTTTGAGTTTCCTGAGCCATACAGCAAATTTCTGTTGGCTATCTATTTTACATATGGTAATGTAAGTTTTCATGTTACTCTTTCTATACAACTCACCCTCTCCTCCCCTCTCCCCAGGTCCATAAGTCTGTTCTCTATGTCTGTTTCTCCACTGCTGCCCTGTAAATAAATTCTTCAGAACCATTTTTCTAGATTCCATATATGTGCATTAGAATATGGTATTTATCATTCTCTTTCTGACTCACTTCACTCTGTATGATAAGTTCTAGGTTCATCCACCTCATTAGAACTGACTCAAATGTATTCCTTTTATGGCTGACTAATATGCCATTTTGTATGTGTACCGCACCTTCTTTATCCTTCACCTGCTGATGGGCATCCAGGTTGCTTCCATGTTCTAGCTGTTGTAAATAGTGCTGCAGTGAACAATGGCATATGACAGGAGAGGCTATGGTGATGGCTCCACCCCCTACACGTGACTCAGCACTATCTCCTTGCTTCCATGGCTACCCGGCTTTCCTCCACAGGCTTTTCCCACCACAGTGTCCTCCCTCACATCCCCTCCATCCATCTTTCTGCAGTCAACAGCAGCCCTCGCCCTGGGATTGCTCCACAGTCCCTAAACTCCGGCTCCCAGCCGCTGCACCGTCTGTGGTATGTATGGCTGAGGAAAGGACTGTCTGATTCTCATTCCATTTAGGCTGCCACAGATCAGCTATTTCCCTCTCAGCCTTAAATGTTTCTCCTCTGACTCAGACAATTGCCCCGATGTCGGGGTCAGACCCCTGCTTCAGGTGCCCTATCTGCTGAGGGCAGGTCCAGGCCTTCTAACACTACCCCCTTTCCCCCTAGTTCCTTCATCCTACTGAGTTTTACGGAGAAGGCAATGGCACCCCACTCCAGTACTCCTGCCTGGAAAATCCCATGGATGGAGGAGCCTGGTGGGCTGCAGTCCATGGCGTCGCTGAGGGTTGGACACGACTGAGCAACTTCACTTTCACTTTTCACTTTCATGCATTGGAGAAGGAAATGGCAACCCACTCCAGTGTTCTTGCCTGGAGAATCCCAGGGACAGGGGAGCCTGGTGGGCTGCCATCTATGGGGTCACACAAAGTCGGACACGACTGAAGCGACTGAGTTATATGAGGGTCAGTATGTTCTTTTCCACTGGTCAGGTACTCCTGTCCACTCTAAGCTGGCATTCTGCATGCACTTCTGTGTCTGAGGCTGTATTCCTGATGTATCAGTGGAGAGATGTCCACCTACTCCTCCGCCATCTTCAATAGGTGCTTTTTAACAGGGATTTTAAAAAATATAATATCCTAACTTTAGTAGTAAGAAGGACAGGCCATGAGAAGTGGGGAAGATTGTTTTCTGTTTTGTGCAGGAGAGATCTCATGGTATAGTTGAGATGTACATCCTATTGTAGATTTTTCAGATATTTTTAGGGAATAACAGTGGGGAAAAAAAGAGCTTTATATTTTTAGTGCAGTTCTCCAGTTAACACTGACTCTGCAGTGCAATGGTTCCAGCATTTTTTAGTGTTCCTAGTATTTTCAGGCTCCACCAAAAGAACATCAAGCATCTCCCTTCCTTTCAGCAGTTGCTTGGTTGCTCTGAATTTCCAAGGACTATTAGAATTGATTTGTGCATTTAATTCAGGAATTCCAAAACAACCTAGACAGCTCATAAAAAGCAGACTACTGGCTATTCTTTTTAATCAAAGCAACTATAAGATGCATGCAAAATAAAGATTTTGTTACCTGGGTTTTTGCAAAACAGCAAATGGAGAGGAGAGGCATTGCAATGACAAACGGTTCTCAAAACTGTGTGATTTCCAAGTCTTTGAGCTTTGATCATTAAGCAGGTTTTCAGAAAATATAATTTCTATTTTCCCATCATTCCTTACTGGTAAATACTGAAGAGTAATAATATATGACATCTTTCACTGATACTTTCTAAATGGTGATTTAGAAACACAACTTATTTTTTGTAATTCATGTTTGTATGGTTGTTGAATGCATTTGTCTTTAGATTCTTTGTTTTTTTTTCTATAAGCGACTATTTATCAATGACATTTTGTAATATCCCAGGATGAGTGCTAGAGATGCTAAGATAAAACATAGTGTCTGTTATCACAGAGCTCACTACATGATACCAAGCTAGTAAATAATTGTCATATAGCTAGAAAAGTAAAACAAAAAGAGTATGTTAAAGAGGCCACACAGGCAAAAAAGACTAACATGGATTTGGTAGATTGGAGAAGATTCTTCATAAAGGGAAGGTCCTTAAATTGGTTAGTAAAGGCAGATTATGAGTTTAACATACAGATGGGAAGGGTATAGGCTGATAGAAGGGCATTTCCAGAAGGAGGAATAGCAAAAAGGTGAAATTTAGAAGCCATTTGAAAGTCATTTTGGAATGGCTGGAGCATAGGGGAATTTGTGAACTGTGATGTTTACTGAAGGCAGGAACCCAATTACATTCCCTGGTGGCTCAGAGGTTAAAGCGTCTGCCTGGAATGCGGGAGACCTGGGTTCAATCCCTGGGTCGGGAAGATCCCCTAGAGAAGGAAATGGCAACCCACTCCAGTACTCTTGCCTGGAGAATCCTCCATGGAGGGAGGAGCCTGGTAGGCCACAGTCCATGGGGTCGCAAAGAGTTGGACACGACTGAGCGACTTCACTCACTCACTCACTTACCTAGGAATCTAAGAAAAAGTGGGGATTCTAAAGGCTACTAACTGAAATTAGTATGTTAGAAAAATTCAATATTAGATTTAAGAATAATGAAGCTGGAGGAAGATAGAACAATGAAGAGACTATAATGTTGAGGCAAATGATGACGAGATCCTGAGGTTAAGCAGTAGACATGGGTGGGAGAGGACAAGAGAGAAACAGGTGGTTGACAGAATTTAATAACTAGTTGGGCCTTGGGAAAGAGAATAAAAAGCATTTGGGTAAAGCAGAAAAAATGGGTCAAGTGACAAAAATTGTGCTAGGTAGAGGATGATATTCCACAGCATTTGAGTCTCAGGTGTACAAGTGTAGAGCAATAACAACTAATGTTCACTCATTCATTCACTCATTTGATACACATATTTGGGAGTCTGTTGTGTGTTAGCGTCCATCGAGGTTCTCAAGGGTACAGAGATGAAAAAGAGAGATCTGTCTCTGCTTTCTTGGAGTCTATAATCTAGTGGAGGGGAGACAGATAATACAGAAGTAAACACAGAGATAAACCAAAAAATTTTAAATAGCTATAAAAAAATGAAAATAAGGCAGGGTTATGCAGAACTCCGGGAGTTGGTGATGGACAGGGAGGCCTGGTGTGCTGCGATTCATGGGGTCACAAAGAGTCGGACACGACTGAGCGACTGAAATGAACTGAACTGAACTGATGCAGAGCATGCCTGAGGGAAGAGGGTGCTATTTTAGACTGGATAATCAGGAAGGCCTCTTTGAGAATGATGAGAAAGGACCTAACATGACAAGATCTGGAGCAGAGAGTTTTAGCCATAGAAAACGAGTAGGGCAAGACCCTGATGGGAAAATAAGCTTAGAGGAAAGAAAGAAGGCCAGTGAGGTAGGAGGGTAGGGTAAATGAGAGGGATTGGAAAGGAAGCTGAGGCTCAATCATGTAAGCTTTCGCAAACCAGGATAAACAACTTGGACTTCATTCTAAGAAATCCAACTAAAGATTTAAGATGTGAAAGTGACATGACCTGATTTATATCTTCAAAAGTTCATTCTGGCTGCTATGGAAGAATGGGTTTGTAGTGGAATCTTGGAGACCATTTGAACAATAATTTAGATAAGAAACGCTGAGAACAGGGTCTTGGGGGTTGGCAGCACGGATGAAACAGTCTGTGGATATGCTCTGGAAGTAGAGTTGAGAATGTGTGCTGACGGGTAGGATTTTGGTAGAGTACCACTAGGTGGATTATGACACCATCTTATTAAGAGGGCAGATTTGAGTGGGGTAGGTCAAGAATTCTGTTTTTTTTTATCAGTTAAACTTGATGGGCTTATTACACAAAGATGCCAAGGAGGTGCTGAATGTATGAATTTGGAGTTCAGGGGAAGAAGGAAATTTGGGAGTGTACACAAGTATTTAAAAATGACAGGACTGGATAACATTACTTTGGAGACAGTGAGGCCACAAAAGAAAAATATCTCTAGCACTGAACTTGAGACACTGAATCTGAGTTGGGAAATGATCCAGCAAAGGAGACTGAGAAGGAGTTTTCTCTGATACAGGCAGGAAACCAGAATGGTATGGTGTCACTGAATCCAAGAGAAGAAAGGTAATCAGCAGGGAAGAAGTGATCACCTGGGTCAAAATGCTGTAGAGAAGGGGTGCAAAACCGAGGACAAATTTAATACCACTGGTGATCTGACCAGAGGAGATCCTGTGGAATTGGAGGGATGGGAAACTTGATTGGAGTGAAGGGGAGAATGAGGTATGAAATTAGAGGTGGTGTCTTTCAAGACATCTTATGATGTAGGGAAGAAATGGAGTTTAATGCTATTTGGTGGCTCAGAGGTTAAAGCATCTGCCTGCCATGTTTGAGACCCAGGTTTGATCCCTGGGTCGGGAAGGTCCCCTGGAGAAGGAAATGGCAACCCATTTCAATATTCTTGCCTGAGAAACCCCATGGATGGAGGAGCCTGGTAGGCTACAGTCCACGGGGTCACAAAGAGTTGGACACGACTGAGCAACTTCACTTCACTTCACTTCACTATTTGCTGAACACCATCCTGTGCTAGGCATTTTTTGCATATATTATTTGTAATTTTCAGACTTTATTTTTTGGGCTCCAAAATCACTGCAGATGGTGATTGCAGCCATGAAATTAAGACGCTTACTCCTTGGAAGGAAAGTTATGACCAACCTAGATAGCATATTCAAAAGCAGAGACATTACTTTGCCAACAAAGGTCTGTCTAGTCAAGGCTATGGTTTTTCCAGTGGTCATGTATGGATGTGAAAGTTGGACTGTGAAGAAAGCTGAGCGCTGAAGAATTGATGCTTTTGAACTGTGGTGTTGGAGGAGACTCTTGAGAGTCCCTTGGACTGCAAGGAGATCCAACCAGTCCATTCTGAAGGAGATCAGTCCTGGGTGTTCTTTGGAAGGAATGATGCTAAAGCTGAAACTCCAGTACTTTGGTCACCTCCTGCGAAGCGTTGACTCATTGGAAAAGACTCTGATGCTGGGAGGGATTGGGGGCAGGAGGAGAAGGGGACGACAGAGGATGAGATGGCTGGATGGCATCACCGACTCGATGGACATTAGTTTGGGTGAACTCCGGGAGTTGGTGATGGACAGGGAGGCCTGGTGTGCTGCGATTCATGGGGTCGCAAAGAGTCGGACACGACTGAGTGACTGAACTGAACTACAAGGTAGGCATTTTAATTTTTGTTGTTTAGGTAATTAAACAGAAGATGAAAAGGACAAGAAACCTCCTTAAAGCCACCTAACTTCACGATGAGAGAACTGGAATTCAAACCCAGGTCCGTCTTGGTCCAAGTTCGATCTCATTCCAGTTCATCATGTCCCAACCAGAATGGCAGATCACTCCATAGGCATAACTCTCCAGAGTCTAAGAAATCCGTTTCAATTTCTGGCCCAAAATATTTTTCCTGAGGATTATAGTGTTCTTGAAATTTCACTAATAGGGATTTAAAAACTCCACTCTTGATAGTTTCTAGACTTCCATTATTGATTAATACATCAATAACCAAGGCAAAAGTAATATTCAATGTCTTAATATAGATCCCTATGGTTTTCAGTACTCTCAAGACATCCCTCCCCCCGAAAAAAGACATCCAATTTTTTCCCCTTCAGTCTAGAACTTGCCTTTGTGCTCTGGGTTCACACTTTCGCAGTTTTTGATTGGCTTAAAGACTTTTAAAAATCACCATATCCTAAATGGTACTCTTGATTTCCAAAACCACTCTTCCAACATCTCACGTATGAACAAGTAAATAGTGACACAGTTCTTTCAATTGTCTGTTGCAGAAGACTCATAGTCATCTTCTAATTCTCTTTCCTTATATCTGTCAACAGATCCATCAAGTTACACCAGTTCTGCCTTTAAAGTGTTAGTCGCTCAATCATGTCCGAGTCTGCAATCCCATCGACTGGCGCCTGCCAGGCTCCTCTATCCATGGAATTCTCCAGGCAAGAATATTGGAGTGAGTTGACATTCTCTTCTCCAGGGGATCTTCCCAACCCAGGAATCAAACCTGGGTCTCTTGAATTGCAGGTGGTTTCTTTAGAACTTAAATCTGTCTTCCCTTGTCCATCTTCATGATGCCATCTTTACTTCTACTACCCCATCCAAAGTGGGTCTCTCCCAATCCATCTTCTTACCTATGGTGTTAATTTCCTTCTAGCATGTAGGCCATGCTCTTATCACTTGGTTTAATTTTTTGTGTATTCATTTATCTTTTGCTCATGTCTCTCCTCTAGAATGTAAGGGCTTCCCAGTGGCTCAGCAGTAAAGACTCCACCTGCAAGGAAGGAGACTTGCAGGAGATGCAGCTCAATACCTGGGTTGGGAAGAACCCTGGAGGAGCGAATGGTGACCCACTCCAGTCTTCTTGCCTGGGAAATCCCATGGACAGAGGAGCCTGGCGGGCTGCAGTCCATGGCATTGCAAAGAGTGGCATACAACTAAGCGACTAAACAACTAGAATGTAAATTCCATAAGGACAGGGACTTTATTTTGATTACATTGTATTCCCACTGTTTATTACGAATGCCACAATGCTGGGCATATGGCAGATGCTCAACAAATATATTGGTACTTGAATGAAAAAAAGGAATGAAAAAATAGTTTCCATGTGATTGGCAGAGAATCAAGGCAATAGCCTCAGCCAACTGTGGTTGGCAAAATAGAATATGACAAAAGCCACAGTCTTCAGACTCAGGCTCTCCCTGTGGCACACAGCAAATTCTCACTGGCTACCTATTCTACATATGGTAAGGCACATGTTTCCACGCTCTTCTCCCCATTCGCCCCACCCTCTCCTTCCCTCACTGTGTCTCCAGTGTTTTTGAGCCACTGAGGCAATTGAGGTTGACTCCCTGCTAGTGGCACCCTTTCCTTCTTCTCCTGAGTGAGCTACATGTATATTACTCTTCCCTGACATGGCAGTAATACAAACAACAGCTTGTTGTTTGGTAGGCTTCCCTGGTGGCTCAGAGGTTAAAGCATCTGCCTTCAATGTGGGAGACCCGGGTTTGATCCCTAGGTCGGGAAGATCCCCTGGAGAAGGAAATGGCAACCCACTCCAGTATTCTTGCCTGGAGAATCCCATGGACGGAGGAGCCTGGTAGGCACAGTCCACAGGGGTCACAAAGAGTCGGACACGATTGAGCGACTTCACTTTCACTTTTACAAAGCATGTGCAGGTATGCTACTTTCATTACCTGTGAGATAGGAACTTTTACAGATGGGAAGTTTGAAGAATAAGAGAGTATGTCACAAAGTTGGTAAGAGATGAAACCAGTGTTGGGTCTGAATCTCTGATTCTAGATCTCCTATGCATTCCACATGCTATACTTATATTCTGTATCTAAAGGTCATCATCCCCACTTTTAAAGTACAGTTATCTTATAAGGCCAATGCCAGGTGATTTTATCTAACTATAAACACTTCTGTTGAAAAGATACATCTACTTTGGAATTTAACCTAGGATGCATCTTACTCGGGCTTCCCTGGTGGCTCAGTGGTAAAGAACCCACCTGTCAATGCATGAGACATGGGTTTGATGCACGGGTTGGGAAGATCCCCTGGAGAAGGAAATGTTAACCCACTGCAGTATTCTTGCCTGGAGAATTCCATGGATAGAGGAGTCTGGTGAGCTACAGTCCATGGGGTTACAAAAGAGGTGGACATCGCTAAGCAGCAGCAGCAGCAGCATCTTTCTCATTTCTGAAAACCAGAAAAGAAATAGAAAACTGTAATGATTTATAACTTACTGAGACTTTTACATATAATGATCTCAAAATGACCTAGGGAAATAGGTAGAATAGGTTTATTATCCTCATGTTCCAGATAAGTTACCTAAGTCTTAGGAAGGAAAGGGCTGAAGGTTACCCACTTATAGAACATTGATTAAAAGCATGGATTCTTGGACTAACGCTGCCTGTGTTTGATTCCTAGTTTAACTATTTATTAGCTATGCAATCCTGGGCAAGTTCTTTAACTCTCTGTGCTCCAGTTTCCTCATCTATAAAGCGAGGATAACGATAGTATGTACCTCATCAATTTACTGTGAAGAGTGCATCTGTTAATCCATGTAAAGCATTATGTGTTATGTCTGGCACATAGTAAGTTCTCAATAAACACTGGCTATTAAAAAGTGACGCAGCCAGGCCTTTGACCTAATTCTCTGACTCCAAGTCTAGCGGTCTTTCTATCATTCAAGTTAGTCCTCTTAGAAAAACAAGTTGAAATAACTTTTTTTTGAAATGCTCTTTTCAGGAGTAGCTGAGCCAAGGACATTTTGTTTAGATTTTTACTTAACTCATAACGGGATTACAGAGCAGTGATAAGAACTTAATGTTGTTACATGTTATGAAATCACTTCATAGAATGTAATTTTGGGAGAGAGTACATTGAGGATCCTAATATCAACAATAAAGAGTTGTTCTTTTCCATTTTAAATGTTTTCTCCAGAACTTCAGATCTAGAGCAAATGTGTCATGTCTTTTTGTTATGAAACATGCACAGATTTATTGTGTGTCAAAAGAGAAAACTTCTCTTTCAACTGCAAATATTTTACATGATATTAAAGGCTGCCCAAACTATTTATTACTTTTTTGTATCTTTAGGGCTATATCCTAGAAGGATAAAAAGGCTTGTATATTAGATTATGTGTGAGAATTTTTTTTTGCATTAGTTTGTAATACTAAATAAAACAAAAAACCTGGAAACAACCTGAATGCTTAGGAAGAAGCATTTGATTAAGTGAATTTGGAAACACCCATTCTAAAAGATATCAGGCAATGAAAAAGACTGAGCTATATGCCAGAAGAATACCTGTGTTATACTGCTAAGTGAAAAAAAAAATCATGCTGCAGATTATGTACATAGCATAATTGTATTTTTGTTTAAAAGCTCTAAAATCAACATATATGCTTGTATTTCTATGAAAGGCATGAAAATATGGAAGTGAGAGCATCTATTGGAACAGGGTAGCACTGGAGGGGATTGCTAGAATCTGCAAGAATGCTACCTTTTAAAAAATTACATCTTGAGATTATTTTACACACAGAAAGTATACATTACTTATGTAATAAATATTAAATAACAACAAATTAAAACAAATGTTTTTCTTTAGCAGTGGCCAACTTACACATTCACTGTCCCAAAGCCCACTGAGGAAACATTGATAAGATGCCTGGAGGGACCCATCGTTGAAGCTGTCTATTTTGTTTAGAAATCAAACTTCTGACTTTGGTTGCAAGAGCAAAAAGCTCCAAATGAATTAAAACTCCCAGTCTACAAATAATCATAGCAAACTCAGAGTCTGCTTGCAAATTGTATAAATATACACTGAAACAGGATCACACACCTTCTTAATTAAGCATGATTCAGTTATTTGTTGGCGTCTCAATTCATAAATGTTATGCTAATCAGATTTCACTATAAAGCGAAGCTAGCGCTGTAAAATCTCAGCCTCAGCTATAATAAATGTAACTGCCCTTTTCCCACTGATTCACCGGTATTCTTTAAAATTGGTGTTTGATGTCGTCTGAGCCATATCTGCTATTGTCACAGCCGCCTATAGGTTTCAAATTAGTAAAGGCTTTGAAATATGACTCTGCTCAGCAGAAAGGAATCTGCAGCACTTGGCATAAAGATTATAATCTTTGGCCTTTCTGTGGCAAGATTTATAACTGTGACCTTGGGCTCTATTTCACTTGGAGTGTAGTCACTTAAAGTTTCCAGTGATGATTGCTTTGAGTTACTAGGTCAGTGTGAATTGCCTAATATAATGTCAGATTCGTGCTTCCCAAGGGCTGGGCAGTATTAGGGACACGAAACAAAGTGAATTTTAATGTCTGCAAAAGGCAGTGCTCTGATATATGAGCCACCTCAGTAACAATGAATTTCCACGGCAGGAGATTTTACCACCAGTTCTTAACCTCTTCCATACTATTCATCCTCTAATTCATGAAATATTATGAGTTCACTTTTAATTAGGTGAAATAGTCTGAAGCTAGTTAAAGATAAATGGTCTTAAACTAGTCTGAAACTGGTTAAAGAGATAAAGAGTGAAAATCTAGCTCTATCTTAGGGCAAACTTTTTCCTAGAAAGATAAAACGAGAGCATTGTATGAGAAATGATACAAAGCTGCAAACAGTGCCCTCGGTTCTATTAACACACCACTCCCTGGAAGCTGAACTGAGGCCTTTGTCACAATGAAATTCCAAAATGAGTATTTGTTTAAAATTGAGAACTATATTCAGACGACAAGCAGTAAAGGCAGTGGAAGAATTTTCTCTTTTTAGTCAGACATTTGTTGATGTTTGGCAGAAACCAACACAATACTGTAAAGCAGTTATCCTTCAATTAAAAAAAAAGTCAGATGTTGCCTAGCTTCTAACAGGAAGAAGCTGCACACAGTATCTGAAACCAGACCTTTCTTTGATTCACTGTATTTAAATATATTGTGAACACTAGATGGCACTCTAGGGTCGCTTTTCATCTTCCACTAACAGGAAGGTGCTTCAACATTAATTCTCGCCTTTAAATAGAGCAAACATGCTATTTAAACAAAGGTCCCTCTAGTTGCTCTGTAGTTCTGTTTTTATATTTATAGTCATGTAATCAATATGTTGGAAGAGTAATTAATTTTTAACCTCAGTCCATGGGGAGATCAAATGTTAGTGGAGTTAATGGATTGAAGAGGCTTCATTATTCTAAAGTAACACTAATGATAAGGCAGGGAAGAAAGCAGAGGGTTGTAAACAACTGTGCCATCAAACGCCATCATAAAGCAACAGTGCAATGTGATCATGGGCTGCTGACCTGTTGTCACTCTCCTTCAGTACAGCTGTAGCTTCTGCTTTAGTTAACGAGACAAAATGGAGTCTCTTAACAGAGTGTTTGAAACATTTCCTTTTCGACTCAACGGTGTTGGAATTATTATTCCAAGTAACAGTCCTGATTTTGTTGCCCCTCTGTTTTGAAAGCCTTTTGTCACTTCCCATTTCTTAACATCTTAAGGTGACATTAAAGGCCTTTGATGATTTGAGTCCTCTCTGGAGGAGGCACCTTAGCTTCATGAGAGTCACGTGAGTCTTCATTCACAACATGTTTGCAATCCGATGTGCCTGACTGTGTACCGTGTTCTTCCAAGAGAGAGAACCACCGAGTGCAGCATCTGCAGCTTCTATATTGCATCATATCTATGGGCATGGAGTGTTCTGGATGGGCTCATCGTGTCATCCAGGACACGAGCTGGGGGAGGGGGCATGGCCAGAGGCGAGAGGCTGGAAGCCAAAAAGGGCAAAGGATGCCCCACTCCTCTTTTATCCTGATTGTATCCTCCCATCACCCAACCCCATCTTGCAATTTCCAAACACTTCCCAGAATCATGAGAGAATAAGAAAGTTCATTATGTTGAAGGCAGGGAGGCTCACAGTAGATCACACATCAAGCCTTATTATTAATGGACATAGTACTATGTCTTTTACAAATACTATTATGTTCAAATTAATCTCTCTTGTTCCTTAACCATTCTTGTACTTTATTGACATGACTGTCTCCATTTGAAATATCCTTTTCTTGTCCATCCACCTGGCCCCAATTCATATGTATCTTCTTTTACTAAATCTTTAAAGCCTTCTAGAATAATGAATCTCATTATGTGCTGAACTCCCAGATTTCTTAATTTATATGCCGATTATAGTAACCTATTGCAGTTAGGATTTCTGTTCTTATTTTTCTTTTCTAATAAAATTGTAAATTAGGTGAGGATTTGTAAATCTTTCTATCTCTTACTTTCCTTAAGCAAATGCCTCATACAACACTGATGGTCCACTAAATGTTGAATTTACTTAAACTGGTAGAATAAAACTTGAACAAAGGACCCAGAGTGGATGGCTGTGTCAGGGACAGATCTTTTTATTGAATTAATCATTAAAAGAGAAAGATGAAATGGTTTATTCCATAAAAAACACTAGTTGATAATGGTCTTATAAACACATTGTATAGAGACTATTAGTGGCCTATCAACATCTGTTCTCTCCTTATTCCTTAACAGAACCCTGGTTTTCAGCTGGGTATACTGGGGGCAAAAAATTAAAGACTACATTTCCCAGTCACTCCTTGCATCTAGCTGTGACTCTAAGACTACATAATGACTGAATTTAGCAGGACTTTAATTCAGCAGGATGACTGAATTTAATGGAATTTAAAGGTTTGCAGGCCTTTAAGGAAGGTTCTTAAAGAATGTTGATTCACAGGGACATAGAGAACAGACTGGTAGTTGCCAAGGGGGAATGGGAGGTTGGGGTTAGCAGAGGTAAGCTTTTATATATAGAATGGGAAAGCAACAAGGTCCTACTACATAGGACAGAGAAGTATATTCAGTATCCTATGCTAAACCATAATGAAAAAGAATATAAAAAAAGTTAGATATATGTATAACTGAATCACTTTGCTGTATAGCAATAATTAACACAATACTGTATGTCAATTTTAAAAATGCTGACTCAGCTTTTCCTCCTTCTTCCTGAAACTCAGGAAGCCATCTGAACCACAAAGGTGACCTTGAGGAGAGAAGATGTCCATTGGGATGGCAGAACAGAAAGATGGGAGCCTGGGTCCCTGACAACATCTTGCAGCCTCCATCCAGGCCCCACACTACCTGTCTCCCAACCTGTTTTGTGTAAAAGGTAATTCTTTTCTCATTTAAGCCACATTGTTTTGTGGTTTTCTGAACCTAATCCTGATGCACAGAATCTAGATTAATTGTGGACCATTACTTTTTTTTCCTTTTTATTTCTGGGGATTTTCTCTAAGTATGATAATGATCGTATAAACTTGTCATCTAAGGAAGAGCAAGAGTTGAGGTACTCAAGATGAATAGGTAGGTACAGGATGCACAATTTCCCATTTCAAAATGAAAGAAGAGAAGCTTGGATATAATTTGTTAATTATATCTGGATGGTGGGAGTCATTGAATGGGGAGAGGATTTAAAAAATGGGAGAAATTACAACTACTGAGTGTCTTTATCAGGTAGTAACAAAACATACATATTTTTACTTAATCTTTCTAGATGATAACTCTGCATTTTATAATGAGGTAAGTAACTCTTTCTCAATCTCAGCTTCCTCACCTTTAAACACTGCAGTCCCCTGAGGTTCCATCCTTGGCCCTCTCTAGCTTCCATGCCTAGGTGATCTTATCTGGTTCCATAGCTTTATACCACCAAAGATTGATGTTTTTGCCTCTCCACGATTTAGACTTACATATTCAAATGTCTACTTGGCATTTCCACTTTTTTTGTCTAAAACTCAACTAAAATTGACATGTCCAAAGTGGGACTCCTGATCTGACCTGTGACTTTCCCAGCTTTCTCTCTTATTAAGTAGGGACACTATCCATCTAGTTGTCTAAGCCAAAAACCCAGGAATCATTTTTTGATCCTTCCCTTCCCCTCCTTACCCACATATAACTCAGGACCACGGTGCATTAATTTTTCCTTAAAACTCATCTCAAATCTATCCACTTAGCTCTGCTTCCAGTCCCTCTATGCAACTTCAAGCTTGCCTTGGTTTCATGCCTGGAGTTATTCAATAGCCTCCCTGCTTCTTCTCTTGCATTGCTATATTTTCACTCTGCAGCCAGACTAAACTATTAAAAATAAATCATGTCCTCTCTTACTTAACACCCTTCAGTAATTTCCCACTGCTGTCAGAATAGAAGTCTAATTGGCTCTTGCTTTCATTTCTAGCTGCCTCACACCTTGCTTCTCCTTTAACATACTACTACTGTGAAGGTTGTTTTACTGGGCCTCAAAAGACAAAGCCCATTCCTACCTCCAGAAGCAGGCTTTGCACTTTGTGTTCTCCCTGCCTTGACTGCTCCATACCAGCTCTTCACACTGTGGGGTCCCCCTCATCTTCAGGTCTTAGTTCATGTTTTGCTTTCTTACTGATCAGGGCCTTTCCTGATCACTCTGTCCAAACAGTCATTTAACCTTGTTATTATCCTATTTGTTTCTTTTGTAGTATTTATAACAATTTGAAATTAACTTTTATATAGCTAGCCCTTCTGTGTATCTATCAGCTACACAACATCTATTTATCTGTATCTATCATCTTTCTGCAGTTGACACCACCCTTATGGCAGAAAGTGAAGAGGAACTAAAGAGCCTCTTGATGAAAGTGAAAGAGGAGAGTGAAAAGTTGAGAGTTGAAAGTGAAAAGTTGGCTTAAAGCTCAACATTCAGAAAACTAAGATCATGGCATCTGGTCCCATCACTTCATGGGAAGTAGATGGGGAAGCAGTGGAAGCAGTGTCAGACTTTATTTTTTAGGGGGCTCCAAAATCATTGCAGATGGTGACTGCAGCCATGACATTAAAAGACGCTTACTCCTTGGAAGAAGAGTTATGACCAACCTAGATAGCATATTCAAAAGCAGAGACAACACTTTGCCAACAAATGTCCATCTAGTCAAGGCTATGGTTTTTCCAGTGGTCATGTATAGATGTGAGAGTTGGACTGTGAAGAAAGCTGAGCGCTGAAGAATTGATGCTTTTGAACTGTGGTGTTGGAGAAGACTCTTGAGAGTCCCTTGGATTGCAAGGAGATCCAACCAGTCCATTCTGAAGGAGATCAGTCCTGGGATTTCTTTGGAAGGAATGATGCTAAAGCTGAAACTCCAGTACTTTGGCCACCTCATGGGAAGAGTTGACTCACTGGAAAAGACTCTGATGCTGGGAGGGATTGGGGGCAGGAGGAGAAGGGGATGACCAAGGATGAGATGGCTGGATGGCATCACGGACTCTATGGACGTGAGTTTGAGTGAACTCTGGGAGTTGGTGATGGACAGGGAGGCCTGGTGTGCTGCGATTCATGGGGTCGCAGAGACAGACATGACTGAGCGACTGAACGGAACTGATCATCTTTCTCTCTACTTTGGGATTAATGCCCTGTGGGGGCAACAGTCCTGTCTAGTATATTTGTTGAGGTATTTTCCCTTCTTATAACAGTGTGTGTTATGTAGAAGGCTCTTAGTAACATTTTAACATGGAATAAATGGACAACCATATTTGTTTATGGGCAAATAGTGAGTAGATGGCAGAGATGGGATGAAAACCTGACGCTTTCTTGCTTTAAACACTAAAGCAAGGACTATTTTAGCTAAATATACTGAAGAAATGCAGTAATAATTTGGTTAACTTGTGTTCCCTCTAAGTGATTTTACCTAAATTGCACTGGTGCTTTAGTTAATCACACATATTTTATTTGAATTATTTAAATAATTGCCTCAACTCTCACTTTTTTTGGCTATCATTTATTATTCTTTCTATGTATGAAGAACCATTTCCTTTTAAAAATAATGTTGTCCATACCCTTGTGAACTGGTTAATTTTCTTTCCAACATTTTCTTTTGGGCTCTGTAGATATGACCCAACAGTCACCACAATAATGCTGTTGTTTCAAAGGGTAAAGACTTTTTTCTTATAAAAAATTGAATGTGAAAAAAAAATCTACCTCATATAGTGTGAGAATGCCTGTTTTTCTTGGTCATATTTCA
Organism: Oryx dammah; assembly: GCF_014754425.2. Taxonomy (NCBI): domain Eukaryota; kingdom Metazoa; phylum Chordata; class Mammalia; order Artiodactyla; family Bovidae; genus Oryx; species Oryx dammah. The sequence continues at coordinate 51,919,895 of NW_024070202.1, forward strand.
TTTCCTTAGCAAGACTATTTTCTTCTGCTTTCCATTGTCAGCAGACAAAAAAGATACAATTAAATCAAGGAAACCTGGCAGAGCCGATTTTGGAAAATAAAGTGAATTCAGTTTCTGACTTGAACAAAGAGTAATTTATTATGTTGGAAAAATACTGCTGTGATGAGATTCAAACTCACTGTGTCTCATGTTAGCTCAGGACACCACTTTAGAGATCTAAAGTGGTGAGATCATTTGTATTATCTTTGAGAAGGGGCAGTGATTTAACCCCCAAACTTTAAACTCTGAATAGGACTTGGAGTTGTTTAAGGGTCAGCAAGCAATTAGCACCCAGAACTTCTGTCTGGAGGCTGGGGCCAGATTTGCAGACTTTTCCAGTCCTGAGCGCTTTGATTCTAAGTACAGATGTCTGCAAACAACCCCAGACATTCCATTGGAGCAAATGAAGAACTAGAGTGGGTTAGAGGGAATTTTATGAATCAGATGAATTCCAAGATATATTTAAAATGAAAAATATATTTTGAAATAAAAAATATTTTTTGATGTATCTAACAACCATAATAATCTTATAAAACATATCATTTAATATTTACATAAAACATATTATATAATATTTACAACCAGCATCGTGAGGTATAATTATTCTCATTCTTTCTAGACAGGAAAAGTACAACTTGAAAAATTAAGTGACATTGAGAGTCACATAGGTAGTAAAGTCAGCCAGGACTAGGCTAGGACCCTGTTCTGGTATTACTAAAAAGATGAAGAAAACCAGTGTCAGTTTTCATGAATTTCTCCTTCACATATTTCTAGATTGTGCCAAACTTTTGACCTGTTTGGTAGTAATTTTATCCTAGCATTTTCCACATAGAATGTTTTTGTGGGACAAGGCAGATAATTAACAATTATAGTGAAAATCAAGGTCCCCAGAAATATTACTGCCACTTATTGAGAGTTTTATATGCATCATTTCATTTAATCCTCACACAGTCTTATAAGAAAGCCACAATTTGTATTTTCATTTTACAAATATGTAAAACGAAGCTTAGGAGAGTTAAACAACTAGTCCAAAATCTCACCACTGTTAAGTGGTAGAAATGATTAAAACCTAAAGTATCTAATTCCAAAGTGTGTCCATCCAAGGTTTATACCATAGTACTTCTATGCAGAATAAGACGGGGGGAGGCTGTGCCTGCCAGGTCACTGGACCCTGAATTATGACTGGATTAAGTCAGTAATACGATGTCAGCTGATTCAGGTTTCCACATGTGGCTCCTTATGTAATGGACAAAATTAGGTTGGGTAAGCTTATGCCAAAAGGACAGTTGCAGTGAAGTAAAGTAACTTGCTACAGTAAACAACCCATCTCTCTGGAGTATGTTTACCACACGTAAACAGAGTTCCAGTCTGTTAAAAGTTGTGCCCTGAAATTCTGAAATAATCCCTCACAGAATGCTTCTTATCAGGAATGGGTGTTTTTTTTTTTTTTTTTTAGTTTTGGGGGATGCTTGTTTTTATTACCTAAGTTTAAAACTCTTATAATTTCCAAGCAATCTATTTTGGAATACTGAAAGAGAGAACTAGAATTTTAGAAAAATACAGTATTTTGTTGATCTTTTTAGTGCATTGATTCTGCTTTGTCAAATGGAAATAAGTAAATTTGTTCTTTGATTTTTTTTTATTATGAGAAAATCATTTAAATCTCTTCTCTATTTAAATAAAAATTGAGAAAACATTTAAAGAATATCAGTTTGAAGGGACACCAAATTAGAAGCCAGCCACAGAGTAGGGGGAGGGTGAGCACAGTGCAGGCCCTCTTTACATCAGAAAGAGGATACATTTAGTAGAATTTCAGTCACAGAGGTTGAGAGACAGCCTTCTTGACTGAGGAGATTATGCTGAGTAGTAGTTTGGTCAGTGTTAGTCGCTCAGTCATCAGTCGTGTCTGACTCTTTGCGACCCCATAGACTGTAGCCCACAAGGCTCCTCTGTCCATGGGGATTCTCCAGGCAAGAAAACTGGAGTGGGTTGCTGTGTCCTCCTTCAGGAGATCTTCCTGACCCAAGATTGAACCCGGGTCTCCTACACTGCAGGCAGATTCTTCACCATCTGAGCCAGCAGGCAAGCCCCAATAAGATGGGGACTTTTGAAGGATGTTCTGAAGTGTTTGGCTTAGTTGAGAACTAATGCAGGGTGGAAATTTCTGAAGAATGTACAAGAAAGTGTTAATATTGATTACACTTAGGGAGTGAGAATGGAGAATTAGGAAGGTGGTCAGAGGATATTTCCTGTCCACTGTGTATTTTTTAGTCTAAGTAAAATTTTTTTCCACGAGAATAAATTTTGTAATTAAAAACAAAACATAACAACAAAAAGAACTGATGCAGAGACTGTCTAGGAATGGGCACAGGTTTTAAAGCAGGAAGATGACAAAGTCAGATATATAATTTTGGCAGATGGTTTTAGACTAGAGGCTCAGACAGTAAAGCATCTGCCTACAATGAGGGAGACCTGGTTTTGATTCCTGGGTTGGGAAGATCCCCTGGAGAAGGAAATGGCAATCCACTCCAGTACTCTTGCTTGGAAAATCCCATGGATGGAGGAGCCTGGTAGGCTACAGTCCATAGGGTCACAAAGAGTCAGACAGGACTGAGTGACTTCACTTTCTTTCACTTTCATATCAATACAGAGAGAGCAGAATCAGGAGGTCAGTTGTTAGAATAATCTTGGAATCAGATGTTCAGTAATAACTTCTAAGCCAACTATACTCTGGAAGCAATATTCTAAAGCCCACATGGAGCATCCATTTTCTTCACATCAGAATACATAAAATGGTTCAAAGTAATCATAATTTAAAGTTTGATACGTCTGCACTAGAGGGAGTTACATTTTTATTAACAGCTTAAATCTCTGTCAGTATAACAATCCTTAAGTAAACATACCCTCAGAGTAAAAGTAGGAGATAGATGTATGAAAGAAAAGAAAAAACAAAGGATCCATTACAAATGAATAGGAAAAATGAATAAGAGCAGCACAGGACACATTAACTTCTTCCCCTTGTGTATCAGGCAGGCTCAATGGTGGCAGCTCTGGTTTTTTACTTTCTGTCATTATAAGCATCCGTTTACTAAACTAACAGCATTTCATTAAGCAAGACTAATTCCTGAGAGCATTACCTTAGCCCATTAGCTTCCAGACAGTCATTAATTCCTCTGACATGTCTTGGGATGAGATCATTATTATTATCATTATTGTTTTTATCAATTAAGTTAATTTGCAGAAAAAAGTATCTATGTAGTTTTAACAGTGGGTATTTTCCTTCTGAAACATGTTTTTTTTTTAATATTTTATTTTTTAAAATTAATATTGGAGGCTACTTTACAATATTGTAGTGGTTTTTGCCATACATTGACATGAATCAGCCATGGGTGTACATGTGTTCCCCATCCTGAACCTCCCTCCCACCTCCCTCCACATCCCATCCCTCAGGGTCATCCCAGTGCACCCACCCTGAGCACCCTGTCTCATGCATCGAACCTAGACTGGCGATCTGTTTCACATGTGGTAATATGAATGTTTCAAAGCTATTCTCTCAAATCATCCCACCCTCGCCTTCTCTCACAGAATCCAGAAGTCTGTTCTTTATATTTGTGTCTCTTTTGCTGTCTTGCATATAGGGTCATTGTTACCATCTTTCTAAATTCCATATATATGCGTTAGTATACTGTACTGGTGTTTTTCTTTCTGACTTACTTCACTCTGTACAATAGGCTCCAGTTTCATCTACTTCATTAGAACTGATTCAAACGCATTCTTTTTAATAGCTGAGTAATATTCCATTATGTATATGCTGAAACATGTTTTTACAGTATCTTTTTGATAAGTCATTTTTTGCTTTACCCATGTATTTCCATAGATCTTTGGCTACCACTGAAGCTAGTTCAAAATTCTTATGTTTAATTCTCATAGTCTAACAAAAAATCAGAAACAGCTTTTCAAAAGTATCCCAACAAGATATTTTGGTTCCTCTGCAATTTTTCTTTATTGGTACTTCTGAAAGAATCTCTAAAGGTGATTATGTGCCTGACATTATAAGTGCGAAGCAAGATTTCACAAGGGTTCTGAATTTGAATTTCTTGTTCATAAGAATTGTTGCCACTGATGCATACAGTGGTTACTGAGCCACAGTTCCATGGAGGGGGAGGCCCAGCTTGACTGTAATGGAAAGAGCAGATGCACCAGAACACAGTAGCAAACATCAAAGTGACCGCTTGGGCTGGCAGACAGTAGTCTGTCCATTACCACTTTCCAACACTTCCAGAATTAGGGACAGAAAGACAACTCATAAAACAACTGGGGAAAGTATAAACAACCAAGAAAGGTTAAGGAAAATGAGATGAAATACAGTGTTTAAAAATTCTAGGCTGCCCAATAAAAGTAGAAATAGACATTAGGTGCCATGGACCATAGTGGGGAACACAAATGGTTTGGGGAGTCAGTGAAAAACAGTTCTGACATGTTTGGATGCCAAAGATTTTTAAAGTTTATCTCTTTTGGCCTGGTAAGATTTTATGCATTTTTGTCGTTCCAGTCCAGAGGTCTAAGGATTAGTGGACGTTTCTGCCAGCCTGGAACTCATGTGGTGAAAAGAACGTAGGCATGTGACAGTGAAAGGGTGAATACATAAAGACAAAGGCTTCTTTTCAAGAAAAGGATAAAAAACTAATTATCACTGTAATCTGGGACCAGTGCTTCAAAATAATGTTAAATTAATACTTAAATTAAAATTTTCCATTTATATATCCTAAATATGGCCATTTTCATCTCAGTTGATTTTTTAAAATGCTAACTAGCTTTCAGAATGCTTAACCAGGTAGGGTTTAACTACCCAGAAGAGTGGGACTTGAGCCCTATTCTAAATTGATCTATGTGGGGAACTAGCTCTTCATTTAAAAAAATAAAAATAAAAAAGGATTAGAAGCTATTTGGATATCTGATGCTAATTTTATATGGAACTAATGAACAAACTAATTCATATAAGTTTTTTTATATAAGTTTTAAAATAAATCTATAATTTCATTGATAAGAAGGAAAACATGTTTATCAGAATAGCTCAGAAGCAAGCAATGGAAATAAGTGTGAACACAAAAGTACTTTCTGTTTTTAGCATTAGTTAAATATTTGCCTTGAAGCCAACACAGTACTAGTTGGATGACAGGATAGTAAGTTCTATTAATGATGGACTTTTCATTATCACAGATATGCTTTTGCAATTTTCCTAGATTTCTGCTTCAGGGTCATATGGTAAGTCAATAGTAGTTATAAACCTCTCAGCATTGTGATCAATACCTTTGGCTGACGTAATCTAGACCTCTGGTGTAATTTACAACAAAGGACAGTTTGGGCAAGCCTCTGTTTTATTACCTTCAATTCACCAACTGAAATATTTCACTGGTTTATGACTGAAGTTATTTCCAATTTTTGATAGATAGGGAATTGAGATAGTCTTGAAGAAAAATGTCAAGTATGAAATGGAAAAACACTTTGTGGAATTAAAAGCAATAAGCATTTCTTCCTTCGGGGCATAGTGTCTGCATACCTATCTCCTGAAACTGTCTAAAGCACCACAGGAGTGCATCCTACTGGGTCTGTGTAGTCAGCCATGTATGTCTAGTCATCCAGATGGATTAGAATGTTAATGAAGTATTCCTTATCTTCCAAACACACCCCACATAACATAAAACACCATGTAACAATACTGCACGTAGTCTACTTTTCCTGAGTCTGAATAATCATTAACCATCCATTTGAGCAAAGTAAGGAACAGTCATACTCTCTAGACATGAATACTGAGAATTGGGATTCCTGCAATTTGTGCCTTCCTGCAACCTTCCTGTAATTTAGACAGGTTGCTTTTTTCCACGTCTGTTGTTAATTGTAGGTCTGAAGGCTAAACAAGAACAAAGGAAACTAGTCATTGAAGAAGTAATTAAAGAAACAGTAGAGAGTCTGGAGAAACAAGAAGGAACAGAGGTAGTCTTTGGGTGAACCGTACGAAGAGGAAAGAAGCCACCATCTTGTCATTGTTTTGTCATGCTTCTCAACCCCCACCTGTACTGCAGGATCAATACTCAAGGACGAGGCAGAACCACAGCTTTAATTCTACTATATAAAACTGGTACGAGGTGATGGATGGGGTAAGAATTTGTATTTAAGCATCTATAAGGTTCTTCTGGAGAAGGCTATGGCACCCCACTCCAGTACTCTTGCCTGGAAAATCCCATGGGTGGAGAAGCCTGGTGGGCTGCAGTCCATGGGGTCGCGAAGAGTCAGACACAACTGAGCAATTTCACTTTCACTTTTCACTCTCATGCATTGGAGGAAGAAATGGCAACCCACTCCAGTGTTCTTGCCTGGAGAATCCCAGGGACGGGGGAGCCTGGTGGGCTTCTGTCTATGGTATCGCACAGAGTCGGACATGACTGAAGTGACTTAGCAGCAGCAGCAGCAATTTCCCTTTCATCAACTACAGGCTACATTTACATGGGCTTTTATTGAAGATGATAATAATAATATCACAATTACTGAGCAACTATGGTATCTAGGTGAACTTTACACACTATTTTTAGTCTTTATACAACTTGCACAGTAAGTAGGATTAACCTATGTGACAGACAAAGAAGCTTAGATTGACAGAGGTTCAGTATTTTCTCAAAATAAGTCAGAGCTTGATCTTTTTGCTTTACGAAGAAGCTTCACTTGGTATGTTTAGTCTGTGATGCCCTCCCTGATTTCAAACTGTTTTACAAAGCTACAGTAATCAAAGCAATATGGTATTGGCATTAAAACTAGACATATAGATCAATGGAACTGAAAAGAAACCCCAGAAATAAACCCACACATACATGGTTGGTTAATTTTCAACAAAGGCACCAGAATATTCATGGAGAAGGGACAATCCTCTCAATAAATGGTGTTGGGAAAATTGGGACAGACCTACACAAAAGAATGAAACTGGACCACTATGTTATACTATTCACAAAAATCAACTCAAAATGGATTAAAGACTTGAATGTAAGACCTGAAAACATAAAACTCCTAGAAGAAAACATAGGTAGTAAGCTCCTTGATGTAAATCTTGGCAATAACTGTTTGAGTCTGACACCAAAAGTGAAGGCAACAAGAGCAAAAGTGAACAAATGGGACTATATAAAATTTAAAAGTTTCTGCACAGCAAAGGATACCATCAACAAAAGGGAAAGTCAAACTACTGAATGGGGGAAAATGTCCACAAATCCAAAATATATAAGGAACTCATACAACTCAGCAAAATAATAATCCAATTAAAAATTAGGCAGAATATCTGAATAGACATTTTTCCAAAGATGATATATAGATGGTCAACATGTACATGAAAATATGCTCAACATCACCAATCATTAGGGAAATGCAAATCAAAACCCCAATGACATGTCAGCTCACACCTGTTAGGATGGCTATTTATCAAAAAGACAAGAGGGGGAAAAGGCAAGAGAAAAGAAGTGCTGATGAGGATGTTGAGAACAAGGAACCCTTGTGCCCTACTGGGAATGTAAATTAATGCAGCCACTACAGAGAATAGTATGGGAGTTCCTAAAAAAAATTAAGAAGATAAAACTTGCATACAATCTAACGACTCCACTTTTGGACATTTATCTGAAGAAAACGAAAATTCTAACTCAAAAAAGATATATGCACTCTCATGTTCACTACAACATTATTTATAATAGCCGAGACATGGAAACAATCTAAAATCTATTGGTGGGATGAATGGACAAAGAAAATTATATATATATATAATTAATATATAATTCTATATTATATTAATGTATATAATATATAGAGTGTTACATGTTAGTCACTCAGTCGTGTTTGATGCTTTGTGATTTATGAACTGTAGCCCGCCAGGCTCCTCTGTCCATGGAATTCTCTAGGCAAGAATACTGGAGTGGGTTGCCATTTCCTTCTCCGGGGAATCTTCAAGACCCAGGGATTGAACCTGGGTCTCCTGCACTGCAGGCAGATTCTTTACCATTTGAGTCACCAGGGAAGCCCATATAAAATTTATCCATAAAAAGAAGGAAATCTCGCCATTTGCTACAACCTGTATGGACCTTGATGACATTGTGCTAAGTAAAATAAGTCAGACTCACTTATATGTGGAATCTGAAAGGAACAAACCATCAAAACACCCAAAACTAAATCACAAGATAACCCCATAAAAAATGCTCATAGATACAGAAAACAGATTGGTGAGAGCCAGAGGGGATAAGACAGTTAGAGAAACAGGCCAAGGGGTCAAAAGCTAAACTCCCAGTTATAGACTGTGAAGCCTCTTCAAGATGTTTTACAGATCTAAGAAAATACAATTTTAATATTCACTAACTGTGTAATATTGTCTCTTTGATTAATTTCTTGGGGTGGGAGAGTGTTTATTTGTATTCCCATTACCTAGTTGGCCTGACATATGTAGATGTTCACTAAACATTTAAATGAATTAAAAATTAATTTATTTTCCATGTTACTTTTTTTCCTTAACTAAACTGGGTAAATTAACAAAGCAAGATGCCAGCAATTAAACATTTAATGTGCTTGTACAGGTTTTCTATCTCTTCAACATATTTCTCTAAGGAGGCAATCTCTTGTGTAGGTCAGAGAGCAAAAACATAATTGATGCCTACACTGTGGAATAAAAAAATCTTGTGACAATTAAAAATTCAGAGCACCCAGCAAAACTCTACAAAGGGATATCTTTTTATCCCTCTCTCCCTAGAAAGGTTCTCTTCCAACCCCCATGTTGGTGATTCACCAAATATCATGGGACTTGCATACGCAACTCTGTTATCTGTGGTGGCTTAAAGTGACTGACTGAGGACAAGAAAATCTTGTTTCAGTTGAGCAATTATTTGAAGATCTGCTAAGTGCCAGATACTTGGGATGTAAGGATGACAAGTTCTCTTTTGGGGGTATGCGGTCTGACAAAGTCCCATGGAAATGCATCTCTTGGCAGAGAAGGAGTCTGACTGGGTACGGGCATTAAATTCTCTCACTAAAGAATCAGCCCCCACCACACTTTGTAGGCACTGGTTTAAACCTGGACCTTTTTTTTTAAAAAAAAAATCAGATTGCCCCAAGACTTAGATGACTGAAATTTCACCTCTGAATTCCTTTACCATTACAACAACACTCACAGATATAACCTGAAGATAGTTTTGCTAGTCCCTGGGGACACCTGAAGAGTGGGAACTCTCGATGAAAAGTGAGGTTTTACAGAGGGTTAAGAAGTTCTCTCTCCTCCAACACCCAACTGGGTATCTCTGTGCCAACTGCAGGTTGCAGTTCCATTGTCATATCTTCTGGTACAAGGATGCACCTTTCTGGAGAAGAGCATCAAGCTGAAGTAGGGGCCGGGTGCTCTGGCAGCTGAAAGACTGTTAGGGAAATGCTAGGAAATGCAGCAGGTCAGGGGAAACACCGTTAAGAAAGGCAGAGACTTCCTGAAACTCAGGGATGCAAATTCTTTTAGGTAAGGATGCATTAACTTGTGGAGAAGGCAATGGCAATCCACTCCAGTACTCTTGCCTGGAAAATCCCACGCCACGGACGGAGGAGCCTGGTGGGCTGCAGTCCATGGGGTGGCTAAGAGTCAGACATGACTGAGCGACTTCCCTTTCACTTTTCACTTTCTTGCGTTGGAGAAGGAAATGGCAACCCACTCCAGTGTTTTTGCCTGGAGAATCCCAGGGACGGGGGAGCCTGGTGGGCTGCCGTCTACGGGGTCACACAGAGTCAGACACGACTGAAGCGACTTAGCAGCAGCAGCAGCATTAACTTGACTAACAACACTCTTCTAATGGATGGCTTGATGTAGCCAGGTGAAATCAATCTTAGGCTTCCCCTGTCCTTATGTAAATAGGCAGGTAATCAAGCATGACTAACAATAACCAACTTTCAGTATACAAGACGATACATCACTTTAATTGTATGATTTATCCGAACAACAACTATTAACATACAAAGTACCATTCAGCTCAACTGCAGGTATAGGCAGTGACAAGTATCTAATTCTTAGAAGAATCACTTAACTCCCACAGTCTGTCCAGACATATTAACCAAAGGACACGTTTATAAATAGCAAACATGAAATTCACATTGTAGCTTTTTCAAGCATATATACAGGTGTGCAGTCTTGTTGATGAGTTGTTTCCATAAGCTCTCTTCTTGATGTATTCATTCTCCTGACATTAGTAGAAACGGTTTTTTTCTGCAGAGCAGATTTTTTTTCTTCCTCATCCATTATTTACAATATCCTGTAATTAGTATCACTCTATACACTTCTGAAATAATAATATTTGAATTGGAATATCTCTGCAGTACAATTCCTTGGGTCTTCTAGTAAGTTCCACCACTGTCAAAGAACTTTCAGTTGTAATCACTGTCTCACAAAAAGAGCTTAACTCTACTATTGGGTTTTAGCTCAACTCTACTATAAACACACCCTCTTTATAGCTTGCTGTGTTAACCCTTGGCTTCAAGTCCTGGTGATGTAATGAGGGTGGGGAGTTCTGGCAGTCAGTACATTTCCTTATCACTTATTCACAGCCATTTAAAATCATGCTGTTATTAATCCAAGTTTGACATACCTTTTCTGAAATGTTCACAGTGCAGTATTTTTGTGGCCTAACAAAAGTTTTCTCACATCATTAAAAATAAACCTTTTTATAAAAATATAATACTTTAAATGTTTACATCAACAAAACCAGTTTGAGTATCCTGTGCCACATGCATTATACAGTAGTAAGCACAAAATCCCACAGAACAAAACATCACAAAAGTCCTGACCAGAGTAACTGTTCATCCAGGCGAAATGGTCAGAACTTTCAATCAATGTATTTTTTTTCCCTAAAATATGTTTTACGTAATAACACATAATGTTCTAATACAAAACTGGATTCCCCTGATTTGGTTGTTTCCAATTGTTTGTGAGGTGGAAAGCTGCCACCTGACAAAGAGGCTGATATTTCTAGTCCATTGATTCTTTCCAAGGCTCTACATATAAGCCATGATTGGAACCAATAATGCTTTTAGTTAGAGGTATTCTGCTTTAAAAACATGCCGAGTTACCTTTAAAAACAACTGTCATCTCAAATTACTTGTTTTATTTTCAGAGTTGTCATTAAAAAAAAGACAAAACTTCTAAGTGTCCACATCCAGATTAGCAAAGTATCATTCTTAAACAGTTGATTTTTAAATGGCAAATACTTCATTGTGACTAAGCTTTTTTATGAAAACCTTAATGGTTTATGTACAATATGTAAATATTCTTATAAAGTTATAAACATATTTCATGTCCTGCTGTTTTGAAATGTTGACTATATTGTATTGTTTATGGATAGTTCTCTAATAAAAGGAATGTGTAGACAAAAATTTAAAAGGGAATGTCTACCTAATGGGCAAATGACAACATCGGTAATAAAAAAATGTGTTTTTCATACAACACATAAGTTCTTTGAAACATTTTAATTTTAAGTGAGTGGTTTGGTCCCAGGGCTGCCATGCTCTGTTGGGACATTACCATTTCTTTTGAATTTTCTGTCATTAAGAAGTCTTCAAAATGCATTGCTTCAGTTCTCCATATTAAATCAAGTGGGATCTTGATTTTAAAAAATTTCAACCCAGCATTTGGGTTTTGGCCTGAATGTGACAGAAGCATTATCACAGCTGCAGGATTGCTGTTGGTTACTGGCCTGCGAGACCAAGCTGCTTGCTCTGATGCTTTGTCAGATGAGAAATTCTGTAGAATCCAGTCATTTTAATAACAATATAAGGTCCTATAATAGTGCAATCTTGGCAAAAGCAAAAAGTACCTGGTGGCCTTTCAGTGGCCAGGCAGTGAAAAGAATATTGGACAAAGGGTGGACTGTTGTTCAGGCAGTTCAGTGATGCTTCTCAGAAGGGGACTCGGTGGCACAGGTGCCTCCATACATCATGTCATCATCATCCTCGCCGCTGACATTATCTTGTGATGACAACAGAGAAGGATACGGGGCGACACATTTGACGTTCACGTAAGTAGCATTCACATGGACATAGTGCTCCCCAATGAAAGTAGAGAATATCGCGGATATCCTGGAGACCAGTTCAGAAAAGGATGGGCGCAGTTCAGCTTTAGGGTGCCAGCATTTCAGCATCACTTCATACCTGTTTCAAAAAGGATACAATGCTGTGAGGACTCTGAAGGCAAGCACTTCTGCAAAAGTAAAGAACATAAGAGCTACAGAAGATGCTGCTGGAATTCTTACTTACAAGGGATCTGGGCAGTATTCAGGTTGTAGGAGCCTTCTTCCTTGCAACAAGTAAACTGTTATGTCAAAGGTGTTGACGTCAGGATAAGGTGGTGCTCCTCTTGTCATCAGTTCCCAGAGGAGCACGCCAAAGGACCACTGGTCAAACAAGGGAAGGGAGAATCCAGGTAAGGCAAGAGTGGCCGCACAAATATGAAAGGTGATCAGTAGGTCTTCATAATAAAACTTGGTTTAGTATTCAATACTATTGCTGTTTTTAGGCAAAGTTTTCTTTGAAGACAATTAGTAACTTATAAGTTTATGACTTGTTTAAGCCAGAATTAGAATTTAGATTACAAGTAAATGTAAAGTTTTCAAAAAGGATGCCTGAAGTCCACATGATGATTATAATTTCATCAGTAGTTAGCACAGTGCATTTTCCAAGTTCTTTCCTATGGAGTCAAAGCATTAACATGTTTCTATCCTTCTTTATTCAACGGTTTCATTACAGTTTTAGACTATTAGTGAAAAAAAGAAGGCAAGGCTTCCAAAATTTAAATCTGTGGGATTTCCAAATGAATGGAAACACTCCTTAAGAAATGTAACCATATCTAAAAGTTAATGTTAAAAGGTCTAAGTCAGTAAAAGTAAAAATCTATATTAAAAATCAGAAGTAATAAGACTGCTTAGCATCAAGGCTCTTGAATGAAAATGAATTTCAATAAAATAACTATATTTTGAAAATGTTATAGGAGGAAATTAATATAAAACAGCTGTAACAGTACTTTATAGGATGATCACAAGGACACAGAGAGGTTGATTGATTTGGTAAAAATTCCTCAATAAATCTGAATTCACACAGGGATAAACATTTCAGAGTTCATGACTCTTGGGTTTTGCTTGGTCTACCAAACTTCACTAAATATGCAGTTTCTTGATTTAGAGCACTCTCGTTGGAATAGATCAGGTCATGCATGTTATCTCACCCTGGACATGTGCCAAGGTGAGAATGACACAGTGAGAGTAAGTCAACATGTGTGGGTCACCCCCCGGGCAGAGGACCCAGGAAATCAGTTCTCTCACAACACTTCCAAGACACTTGCACACAGCAGCACATGGGGGCAGAAATGAGGCCCTGAGGAAAAAGAAGCTTGGAGGGTAAAGAGAATACAGCACAGACATGAAGAGCAGGAAAACATAAAACAGATGCAAGTGTAGCTCATAACTCAGCAAGGAGACTAAAGCACGTGTTTCTGAAAGGAAGCAAGCAGGTAGACATTGTAGTTGCTGATACAAATCTCCATGAATGACTTTTTCCTTTCGCCCAAGTTCAAGAATGCTTTAAGGCCACTGACTTCCTTGATCCAAATAGAGAAAACAAACTCCTTGGGTGGGTGGGTCGGGGGAGGTGGGGCAGGGTACTAGATACATTTGCTGTCTTCTGGAGCCTTTCAAAGTTTTCAAAGCCTCAAAATCTTCTGAGTCACTTCTGATGACACCACTGTGTTAAGTCCCAGAATTTGCATTAGAATTTAAATCAATTTAACAAGTATCTATTGACCCTTGAGGGCTTCCCAAGGCACTAGAGGTAAAGAACTGGCCTGCCGATGCAGGAGACATATACAGGTTCAGTCCCAGTGTTGGGAAGATCCCCTGGAGAAGGAAATGGCAACCCACTCCAGTATTCTTGCCTGGAGAATCCCATGGAGAGAGAGCCTGGCGGGCTACAGTCCATAGGGTCACAAAGAGTTGGATACGACAAACGTGACTTAGCACACACTGACCTTTGATGATGCATAGGTAGGTTACTGTCCAAGTTACTGGACAGGCCCTGAGGCTGATTTAACAGGGTTAAGAGAATCATGCAACTAGTTATGTAAAACTGTCATGTAGAACAATAAGATCTAATAACTGCAATATAGAGCAATTATAGAAAAGAGGTACAGATGTTGTGAAAAGGCAAAGGGATAATAGTGGGGTAACTAAGAGAGGCTTCAGGAAGAAAATGACAGTATAGTGGGTCCTGAGGAACAGCGAATGTTTGTTCTGTAGATACATGTATTGTGAGGGCAGCAAGAGTATTCTGGATGAAGGCAGTGGGCCCAGGGGTAAAGGGTAAGACACTCAAACATGTTTTTTTGAACCATAAGGACAACAGGTCACTCTGCTTGATGTGTGGAGCAGATGAAGGGATGAAGGACAGATAAGGTTGAAAGGGGACCGTGTTTTTGAATAAGGTTGAAAGGGGACTGTGTTTTTGAATGTTAATCATGGGTTAAACTGAAATCAATGGGACGTGACTGGGGTTGAGCTCCAGGAGATTCCTTCTGTAAACACTGCTTTAAACAAACAGGGGAAACTCATCCACAATACAGAGACCAGTTAGGACACTTTTTGAACGGGGCAGGTGAGGGCTGCTACTGAATACTGGCAACATGGAACCTTATGAGACTGAACTCTCTCTCTCCCAGGAGAGACTAAACTCTGCTGGGAGAGCGAACTCTCTAATTTGCTCTCCTGAATTAGAGTGGTGGGAGAGAGCACGTGTCATCAAATGAGCTTGGCATGAGTGGGCATCATGCCTTTTAAAAAAACATTGTCTTATTTAATCCTTATAACAAGTCTGTAATGTATTCGGTTTTGTAGATGTTTCAAGAATGAGGAACTGAAGTTCTGAGAGGCTGATTACTAGTGTGTGATCGACCCCATGGACTGCAGCCCACCGGGCTCCTCCGTCCATGGGATTCTCCAGGCAAGAGTACTGGAGTGGGGTGCCATTGCCTTCTCCAAGTGTGTGATCAGGTCTCCCCTACTGACAGCCTAGGTTATAGGAGGTCTGGAGGCAAATTTGCAAAAACAAGGGGGAAGAGTTGGATAAATTTAGTCCTGTAAGGAATTATAGTGAAAGTCACTCAGTAGTATTCAACTCTTTGGGACCCTAAGCACTATACAGTCCATGGAATTCTCCAGGCCAGAATACTGGAGTGGGTAGCCTTTCCCTTCTCTAGGGGATCTTCCCAACCCAGGGATTGAACCCAGGTCTCCCACACTGCAGGTGGATTCTTTTTTTTTTTTTTTTAATTTATTTATTTTTAATTTTTACTTTACAATTCTGTATTGGTTTTGGCATAGATTGACATGAATCCACCACAGGTGTACATGCGTTACCCAGCTGAGCCACCAGGGAAACCCAAGGAATTGTAGGACTTAGACAACTGGTATCAGAGGAGGATTAGAGAAATCATGGGACAGGAGAGGTGAGAGGGAGGCAGTTTCATGAACAGTCTGCATTCCAAACTCCCCTTCACAGTTTGGACTGACTGGATGGTGGCGGGTAGGGAAGTGAAGGAAGAGAATGATACTGACCAAGAAGAGAGAGTGGGGGTGGGGCATGTGAGGGAGGGATACAGAAGGAGAGAGAGAGACAAAGGGGTGGGGGAGGTGTACGATGCCTGTGCATTGATGGAAGCAAGCCAGTTTTAGCTTCAAGATAGGAGAGCACAGTCATTCATGCTTATTGTGTGAATGATCAAGGCTTTCTGAATATCTGAGCACCAGCAGTGAGCTCATCTGAAGAATCTCTGCCTAATTTTACCAAAGACAAAGCTGAAAGCAGTTATTAGAGGTAAGAGACTGTCGTAAGCTATAAAAAGTGATAGGCACATTGCTGCAGCAATCAATAATAGATATAGCCAAATTTGAGCATTCAAAAAAGAAATTATCCTTCCATAAAAAATAAATTAAAAAAGCAAACTGAGATATAATACCCTTATAAAAAAGCATAACTGATTTAAAAATGGATTAATTGATAAAATTTAGCAACTGGTAGGTTGATAATCTTTTCAGTAAAACTGAAAACTTCTGCTCTTTGAAAGATACAATTAAAAAAGGCAAGCCACAGACTAAAAAGTATTATTTGTAAGAACACATATCTGATAACATGTTCCTATAACCAGAATACATAATGAACTCTTAAAAATAAAATAAAAAATAACCCAGTTTTAAAAACACTAGAAAATAGAATACATATGATCCAGCAAACTTACTTATGTGAAATAAACCAGTTACAAAGGACAAATACTATATGATTCCACTTATAATGAAGTATCTAAAATAGTCAAACTCTTAGAAAGTAGAATGGTGGTTGCCAGAGATGCTGGAGGAGGGAGAAATGGGGAGTTGTTCAGTGGATATAGAGTTTCAGTTTTGCAAGTTCTAGAAATCAGTTGCATAGCACTGTGCACATAGTCAACTGTACTGTACAATACACTTAAAATGGTTAAGATGGTCAACTTTATGTTTTTTATCATAATAAAAAAAGAATAACTGTGGATACATTGATACTATTGATCCTCTCAAATGCATTATGCTATGTGAAGGAGACAGACTCAAAGGCTATCTACTGTATGATTCCATTTATAGAACATTCCAGAAAAGGTAAAACTACAGAGAGAAAATGGACCAGTGGTTTCCAGGTTTTAGGGTTAGGGCAGGTTATACCATCAAGAAGTGTAAGGAAA
This sequence comes from Oryx dammah, assembly GCF_014754425.2. Taxonomy (NCBI): domain Eukaryota; kingdom Metazoa; phylum Chordata; class Mammalia; order Artiodactyla; family Bovidae; genus Oryx; species Oryx dammah. The sequence goes on from NW_024070202.1 coordinate 51,936,738, forward strand.
TTTTCTGGGATGATAGAGCTGTTTCATATTCTGGTTGTGGTGATTTGGGTCATACAACTGATGCAATCTTTAAAACCTAAAGAACTGTACAATAGAAAGGATGAAGAGTTGGTATATTGCACAATGGTGATACCATTAATAGAAATAAAGAAGTGAGGCGTCGACAGTTGGCAGGAAAGAACTAGACTTTGAACTCAGTAAATGTGTGTTGCTGATGAAAACATCTAGTAAGAGAGATGCAAAGGTGACTGTTGATGGGAATGGTTAAAACTGTTGAGAGAGGCTGACACCTTAAGACCAAAATCCTGGGGGACAGTTGTATGTAGGCTGTGAGAGAAGAAAGAGAAGCTGTCAAGGTAAAGAAAACACAGTCTAAAAGCAGGGGGAAAACAGGATGGTACAGTGGCCCTGAAAACAAAGGAGAAGGAAATTTCAAGAGGACAGCTGACGATATTAAATGCAGCAGAATGATGAAGCAGGATGAGAAAGCCAGTTGGTTGAACAAAGAAGTCAGTACTGACTTCAGTGAAAGCACTTGTACTAAGCACAAACACTATGCAATACTGGATATGAGTAATTGCATGTATAGAAGATACTTCAGTTGTTGGAAAGAGTTTCAAGGGTATTCAGATTTTAGCTGAACTGCATCTGGGCATTTGTGAGAAAGTAGACCTTCCTACAAACAGGCAAGTTTTTGTCTGTAGGTCTCAACATAATACAATTTATTACAGGTGCTTGGATATGTTCCATGTCAACATTCAAAAGATTGGGCTGTCCTAGAAATGAAAACTTTATGCAAATGTGTAAATCCATCAATAAACATCCAATCAATAACAATTTGTCAAAGAAGCATGGTATGGACTACTCAGGTTCACCCTTTATATAGTACAGTATAGAGTCTTTCAATGAGAGGAAGAAAGACACAGCACTTTGAATCTATAGAAGCCTGTGTAAATTTCCTAAGTATCTGAGTGACAGTTGTTTCACAAGAAGTGCTGAACTCCCTGCTGTGCATATGTATTTTTGTGGAGATAGTGGTGAGTGGTACAGGACTATCAAAAAGCTCAGAATCCCAACTCTTGCCTTGAGCATCCAAAATTTCATCAGACTTGTCTTAATAACTTTGCTGAGGTATGATTTATATGTCATAAAATTTGCCAACTGTAAGTATATAGTCAATGATGTTTAGTAAATTTATATAGTAGTGCAGCTATCATCACAATTCAGTTTAAGATCAATTCCAACATCCCAGAAACTTCCCTCATGCCTGTTGGCAGTCAATCTTTGCTTCTACCCTCAGCCCCAGGCAACCACTGATCTGTTTTCTGTCTCAATTTTTTGCCCCTTTCTAGAAATTTCATATAAATGGAATTACTCAATGTGTAATAATTTTGAGTCTGCCTTCTTTCACCTGACATAATGTTTTTGAGGTTTATCCACATTGTAGCATGTATCAGTGGTTCTTTCTCATTACTGAATAGCATTATTCTGTTGTATAGTTATACCATGCTTTATATCCCCATTTCCCAGCTGATGGACATCAAAATTGCTCCTGGTTTTTTGACTATTATGAATAACACTGCTGTGAGCATTCATGAGCAAGTCTTTGTGTGGGCATATGTTTTCATGTGCTTATTAGCTAGGTATTCATACATCTCCTTGGTAAAATGTCTATTCAAATCTTCTGCCTATTTTTAAAAAATGGGTTATTTTGTCTTATTGAGTTCTAAGAGTTGGTTCTCCTTCCTAGCGGTAGTCAAGTCTAGATGAAATGTACATGCTTTCAGGATGGGTTAATTCTCCTTACCTGATGCCTTTACCTGTCACCATCACTAATGTTTTCTCAGCCTACCTCTCTAGCACCTTTTTATTTCCTCTTTTTCACAGTCTTTCAGGATAAAAATCCAGGCAATAAGCTCTAGCATGGACTATCACATCTACTTACCAATCTTAACCATCCTGAAGTCCCATTCCTCCACTATGTCCTGTGATACATGTGTTCACTGAAAACAGGCTCTCAGTCACCCTCAGCTTATTCTCTAATGACTCCTCCACTTCCTCAGGAACTGAAACTCTGCTTTCACTTAAAGACCACAACGTCTTCAAAACTCTTCCCAATAGAGGCCACACCTCTCTCTTTTGCGGACTCTCAGGGAGGAGGGTAGACAACTTCTCACCTCCCAAAGCTGAACGCAGATGCCCATCCCTTGTTATATCTTAACAGCTGCCAATCCTTTCTCTTTTGCAATTTATGTCCTCCATTAATGCTATTTTCTTCCCATCTTGTTTGCTAATATCACTAGTTAATGCTTTTCTTGTTTTTGGTTGTTATTCTCAAGGACTGAGACATTGCTGTTTTCCCACCTCCACATATCATAATCCTCTTGATTTATGAAAGGCAAATAGAATATTCCATTCAACACCCAGGCTCCTCTGCACACTCCAGACCAAATCATTCAGGTTCCAAGACCCTTCTTGTGCTCTGAGTAGCAGGAACCTCTGCTGACCACACCCCATTTCTTCTTGACACTTTCTCTTCCTCTGGGTCTCCCACCTCTCTGCTTTTCTCCTTCACGGCATGTATGTAGGTTCCTCTGAATAACTGTATTGGAGTCTCAAAAGCCTATTTCCAGCTATGACCTCTGCTATGGACTGAATTGTGCACCATCGTTTTCAAAATTCATATGTTGAAACTCTAACCCCCAGTGTGATGGTATTTAGAGGGGGAGCCTTTGGGAGAAAATTAGGTTTATATGAGGTCATGAGGATGGGATTAGTGTCCTTACAAGACGAGACCCAGAGAGCTTACTCTTGCTCTCTCCCCAGCACAAGGCATAGTGAGAAGGTGCCCATGTGCTTGCCTCACCAGAATCTGACCACACTGGAATCCCCATTTCCCACTTTCAGCCACTAGAACTGTGAAAAGTAAATGTCTGCTGTGTAAGCCATCCAGTGTATAGTGTTAAGACAACCAAACTGTTTGTACAAGCTGCAGATCCACACTTCCAGGTGCATGAAAGACACTTCCGCCTGTATGTCCTACTCCCAAGTCAAACTCAGCATGTGCAAGGCAAGATTGATATTTTTCCTCTGAAACTGGCTTTTGTGCCTCTATCTCACATAATTGTAATTGCACCAGTATATAACTTCGCTCAGCTATGACTTTCATCAATTTCTTGCTAAATACTGTTGTTTCTACCTCTGAGATGCCTTCTCTTCCATCTTTTCTGTTTTTACAGTATGTTATTTCATATTCTACCTCTCACTTTGTCTTCCTGTGTCTACTCCTCTCAAAACATTTTGCAGAATAAAGAAAGGCTACAGTGTAATCTGATTACATTTTAATGTTTCCACATGGCCAGAGAATAAATTCCAGACTCCCTGGTTTGCTTTCCAAGGATCTCTATGATCTACTATGAAAATATTTTTCTCAATTTATTCTCATAACTTCCCTCTGTGCCTGCTATTTTTGCCAAATCACCACTGCTTATTGTTTGCTTAGAACTTTAAAGAAGTGTATACTTTCCTGCCCCTTTATCTCACCTGGACTGGCATTTTTTATTTCACTGTCTATTCTGTCATCCTTACTTTAAAGCCCATTTCAAGAATAACCTTCTCCACCAGGTGAAAGGGCAGTATGGTAGATTCGGCTACCCAGGTGAGTGTCTTCCCCACCCTCAGAGCTCTGTTGCACGCCCTCAGATGCTTGTTCTGTGAGAGGAGGATGACCTTTGCAGATAAAGTGGGGCTAGGCAAAAGGATAATGTCTTCACTGCTAGATATGCCTCAGGGACAGCTTCCAGGTTTCTCCAGGTAGAATTTTTCTGCCCTTGAGCTACGAGTGACTAGATTAATCCCAGTCTACTTTGTGTGAGTTAGTGATGAACACAGCTTCCCTCTCCTGCTGAACAAAGCTCCTGGAGGGCAGGGCTTACACCCGGTTCGCAAGGACCTAACATGCTGTTCTGCTGGACATTTATTCAAACATTTTTTGAATAAATGAATGAATTTATGAGGCCATAGTATGGGTACTTATTAGACAATCAAGTCCGTTTTTACTTATTAAAAAAGCTGAAATTATGGTGGTGAAGATTTCTCTTTAAAAAAAATTAAGTTCCCATAAAATTACTAAAAAGTTGGATATGAAAGTAAAAAGGAGGTTGAGGTGATGAATACATTACCACATCTGACTTGGTGGTAAATTTCTGAGTCTGCAGGCTTTCTAAAGCCATCCATTTCACTGGCAGTTTTGCACCTGTTTTGTTGTGTACGCTATAGTATTCCTTATCATACACGTCTCTGGCAAGACCAAAATCAGCAACCTTGACGGTGAATTTTTCATCCAGCCTACAGAAAAAACAAAAATTATTACCAGTGGCTAAAAGAGAATAATTTACAGTGATTCTGAATCTCTACTGATTAGAACAAGCAGCTTCAGTATTTGAAATCCATAATTTCTGCAGGAAGGGCTTCATCTGGCCTGTATTGACTAGCGCTAAATCACAATGGAATCCTTGAATAAAAATGCTTGACATTTACATTTCAAATTCAACAGGCCAAGGGAAGAGATTGTGAATGATGTGGCATAAGAAAATCTTTTTTGCTTTAATGTAGATCTGGAGAAGTAGTAAAATTGGCCACCCTCCCAGCTTTCTTTGGTTGCTAAATTGAGTATGCCAACTGACTGCCCAAAGCAATCAGTAATTACCACTTGTCAACTTATTAGCAATACTTAGTTTTATGGGGGAGATATGACAGGGGACTATTATTTCATTTTTTCCTTCTCAAAGGGCTAGGCTAGTACATACAATTCTTTTTACCAGTGAGGTAATAGAGAAAACAGATACACAGTAAAGCATCTAGGAAAACATCAAGGTTCCAGGAAAATCAATTCTTCTATCTGAGGCTATGTATCCTTTGTTTAAGATGACTTTTATGTTGTCACATTGACCAAAACCAAGGTAGAAAATTAAGAGCACAGTTCTTCATTCACACATACCGTTAAGGCATGAATCAGTGCTACAGAAGGGAAAGCACTGAATCAATTACAAACTGTTGACTGTTGTATTATACAGCCCAGGCAGCCAGACACAAATAAACCTCTTTGTATATTCAGTCTCAAATACCATTTTTGGTAGGGTTTCTGCAGGCTGACTTCAAATCCACTCTTGGGAAGTTACAATATGTTGGTATTTGTGTTACCAGCCCCTCTCTGTTTCACTGTAAAATGCTGCAGATTGAATTGTCCCTTCCAAACACTAATGCAGTGTGAAAACCACAACACTGGGGGCTATGGGCGGGAAGGAAAAAGAAAAGCTACAGCGCACAACAGCTGTTTAAGACCCCCCTCTGGAGAATTCCTTTTAAATTCTGTTTGATAAAGCCTGAAAGCTCCACCTACATACCCAGTGCTTACACATCGATTTAGAACTGTGACGTTCATGTTTGGGAACGCATGTACACCTGTGGTGGATTCATGTCAATCTATGCCAAAACCAATACAGAATTGTAAAGTAAAAGTTAAAAATAAATAAATTAATTAAAAAAAATAGAACTGTGACGAAAATAAAGGACTTTTACATGAGAAGAGAAAATATCCTCACTAGCCTTGAAGAGTGGGAAACAGGTTCCTCCCTGTCACTTAATTTGGACTGCAGGCACAGAGATTCTTATACTTACATACAGTTTCTTGCAGCCAAGTCTCTGTGGACAAACTTTTTGCTTGCAAGATATTCCATGCCTTTGGCTACTTGAAGACCAAAGCCAATCAGATCTTTTACAGTTGGGTTCTGTAATCAAAGAGAATTGGAAACCCATAAACTAATAAGCACTTACTGTTCTAGCTATGGTTTTAGAATTCTGAAATATTGATAAGAATTACCTTATCAATTTCTTATCAACAGCAAAGAATTACCTATTTTCAAATAATAATTTATTTCCTGTTGATAATCATCATTTACTTAGTATCTGTTATTTGCAAAATACCATGTTAGAGGTTTTTTATAAATTTTGGGTAATCCTTATACCCTCACTTCTGTCCATTTTCCAGATGGGCAACTGGAGTTGTTTTAAAATGTGGAGTTTATTATTATTCAGGTATGGTACAGCCAGCAGATGGGAACAAAGGCCATCAAAAAGACTGTTACTCACAATTCCCAAGAGGAGGAGGCATGGCATGTCATGCAAGGCCACACAGGGAAGCACCAGGGTTGGTTAGGAGGCAGAGGAAACAAGGGGAAAACATAATCAAGAGCCTTTATGGTGATTTCTGTGGGAAGGAACGGGAGAGGCAGAGGAAGCAGCTTAGAATCAGCTGGTTTGAATAATTTCAGTGGGTCTGGGGTGTAAGGACTGTCTCTAGAAGTCTGGTAACTGGTTTTGAAGTGATGAGGGCAGGCAGATGGTGGCCCAGGGTGTTGGCACCCTTTAAAGGAGGTGGTTGGGGCATGGGCTCTGGAGTGGTTGGTTTAGTGATGAAAGGCATGCTCTCTGAAGGTGAGCTGTTTAACACCTCTGGGAATTTGCCAGTCCTGTGGGAAGTGGGGAAAGCAGTCCTTCCAGGGTCGGCAGGTCTCCAGAAATACATGGTTAATACAAAAAGCTTTGAGAGAAATAAATCACTCTAAACCTCTCAGATGGTAAGTTGTAGAGTTAGGATTTTAGCCTATATCTGTTAAGACTCCAAAGCTTATGCTATAGTGAAATCAGTCATATTAGAGGCCCTCCTACTGGTACAGAGGCAACAGTGGCCTGAACCCACACAGAAAATAGGAGATCTCATTCTCCATATGTTCAACCCACAAACTTGGATGGACAGCATAATGGCTTCCGTAACTATAAGAACTGTATCTGAAGTCACCCAGATGTCACTGCAGTACCTGGTCATCAGGAACAGGATAACTCTTCTTCAGCAGCCACAGTGAAGTTTGTGAGCTAAAGAGGCAGCCAGTGGGGACCCTATAAGGAGGGCTACAGCCTCCCTTAATGCACCCAGCATGTAGAGAGGCCATTTCCTGTGTTTTCAGCCTCTCTTTAAGATATATCTGTTAGTGGTTGTAATAAGTACAGACTCCTTGGACTATAAAGGCAATGGTACTTCGTAAGGTAAATTCACCTTATTTGCAAAAATTCAGAGCTACAGAGTATTCTCTTTTGACTGAATGCAAAATATTTCTTTACTATCCTAGAGCTCATTTCTCTAAGAATCCGATCCCATGTTTATGAAGTTTTTTTGATCAAGAGTAAAGCTACTCCATAACGTCTAAAGAGGTCTGTTCACAGAAGCCAAAAAGCAGCCTGGGGCCATCTGTGACTTCAGTTCTGAAGACTTCTTCTTCCCTCCCTACTCCTGGTCTAGCCATTGTTTGCTCAGCCTTTTTGGAACTAGCATAAATGTCGCTAACAAAACTGTCATTTGGAAACATCTAAGAATCTCTTTTGTAACCCTGAACTCATTCATTTAGCAGATATCTCCTGAGAGTCTCTGTACTTAACTCTGTTTTAGGTGTTGGAGCCACAGTAGTGAACAATATACACACAAAATTACCTACCCTCAGGTGCTTGTCCTCTAATAAGGTATGTGTGTATGTGTGTGTATATATACACATGTATACATATACACAGCTATCATTTATTTATTACCTAGCAGAGTATTGTTCAACAGAAATATGAGACAAGGCACATATGTAGTTAAAATTTTTCTAGTAGTCTCATTAAAGAATTAAAAAGAAACAAGCAAAAATTATTTTCACAGTATGTTTTTCAACCCACATATCCAAAATAATATCATTTTAACATGTAATCAGTATAAACAATTACTGATGAGATATTTTACCTTCTTTTTTTATACTAAATATTGAAAACCTGGGATGTATTCTACACTTACAACAAATCTCAATTTATACTAGTCACATTTCATGTGTGGCTTATGGCCACAGTTTTGGACAATTCAGGCCTCAGTATCATATGAGGGTGTGATGGATAAAAACAAAGCAGGGGAGACGAGAAAGAAAGAAGGCATGAGAGTGTAGTGGTCAGCTGCAATTTTAGACAAGTCGGGGAAGCTTTATTTTGAAGATGACATTAGGGCAGAAAGCTGAAATTAATAACCAAGTGAGATATGTGGATATTTTGGAGAAGAGTAATCTAGGTGGAGAGACTAAGAAGTGCAAAGGTCCTGAGGTAGAAGAGTGGGCAGCAACTTTGAAGAATAGTGAGATTCATTCATAATTAATTTTCAATGTATTTCCTTCTAAGGTTAAAACGGCCTTTGGGCTGAGGCTCATTCTGGCTCTATGTCTCCTGTGCGGTGCTTTTTGTGGTGTATAGTAGGGATTGAAAGATGTGTACCTGTCTGGGGGATGGCAGAGCAAGGCTGCCTGCAGGGCAGGTAAGAATCACTGTCCCCAGAAACCCTTCTATGTATCACTATCTTCCCACTAGGACAGAGGATTTTGAGAAACCAGAGAACTGAATGGGCCTCTGTCCATTTGAACGGTGTCAATGTTTCACATGGGTTTCTTTGGCTAAAAATTTAAAAAAGGTTCAAAATAGCACATTTTGGAAGTCTGGCTGGCTTAAGGCTAGTTCATGAGTTAGCAAGCTTGGCAATATACTTACATGAGTCTCATTTCTAATGAAATTTCGAAGATCCCCATGTTTCATGTATGGTAGGACCACCAGTGGAGACCCCTCACTTCGAAGGCAGATTCCCAAAAGCGAGAGAACATTGGGATGACTAAAATCTTTCATGATGATTCCCTCAGTCAGAAATTGGGAAACTTCTCCTATGTCAGTGATTCCTGAGAAGGCCAGCAGTGGAGACATTAACTTCATTATAGGGACAATGATTACTTCATCAGGTTCAGGGAGAGACAGCACAGAATATAAAACCATTGGACTACATCTTGCCCTGATGCCTCATCCTCAGAGTGTTTTTTTTACAATACAACTGAGTGAATGATGTCACCTGTGCTGCACTTTTGAGTCACCACTTGCCCTTGTTTTTGAAAGAGTCTAGCAGGGCATGGGTTGGCAAACTTTTCTGTAAAGGACAAGATAGTAAATATTTTTGGCTTTTTAAGCCACATGGTCTCTGTTACTAATACACAACTCTTGCCATTGCAGTGCAAAGGCAGCCACTAGTGGCTGATAATAGTGGCCGAGTCTTGAAAAACTGTTTACAAAAACAGGCAGCAGGCCATAGTTTTCCAGTCCCTGGACTAGGAGGATTTGAAGACCAAACGTTGCCTATGCTATCTAAGTAGACTCTTTTGTTATAATAGTTTCCAAATAGAGATCCCAAGGGCCTGATATTAGTCAGCACTAATGAAGAGTTAACAACCTTTAATTTATTAATCTGATTAGTATCAGTGTCAGTGATGATACTCTTTTACAAATGGAGTGCATTCCAAGACCTGGATGTCCATCTGGACTAAATAGAGATCAACATACACCAGGGACAGAGAAAGATTTCTTGGCAATAGGACTTCTTACTACAACTGGCAGTAGTGCTCTTTACTGAGGCAAATTTATTGACAATTATACTTAATCCATCACAGTTTGTAGTTAGATTTCATATAAATTGTTGCTTTAATTATCTTGTGGTTAAACTTCCAACAAAATGAACCATACAGAACACTGCTCAGCATGCAGATTTATGTTTAAAAAGGCTGAAATATTTCTGTTGATAACATATCTTGTAGGAAAACCTTTCACATATGCATTGAAAACATTAATTCCAATATAAATTTGTAATGTATCTTGTTAACATTTTTTTAGGCTGCCTCAAACTATGAGCAGAAACTTAGAAATGGGGGTAGAAAAGGCAAGCACATTGACTTGATATGTGAGACCTGTCAGCAAAGGTGAAGCCAGGCAAACTCTACTATGAGGAGTACGGTGGGTTGTACAAGATAGTAATTCATGCCATAATTATGGCTCTGGGTCATTAATAAAGTCTTAGTTTATGTTTGGAAGCATTCCATATTTCTTCTCTCTTTCTTTAAACAGGAAAAAATTCAAACAAAGTTTAATGACACACATACATGGGAAAGGCCCGGGAAAACTGAGTAACTCTAGCATTCCCTGCTTCTTAAAAAGAGTATGCATTCGATTTTAAGCAGATTTTTCTCAATAGTAAATAATACTAAAAATACATATATTCTAGCATTAAAAGGGGGTAAGTATCACTTGCTAAGGAAGTTCATTTAATTAATGGATTATCTCATTCATCAAAAATGTGGATAAATGAGGTATTACCACATTTATAATTTTTCAATTTTCTGCTGTTATCTCTTATTTGACTTATTTCATTTTTTATCTTTTTGATGGAAGTTGTGGTTAAAGAAATAATTATAGTAATGCCTCTGGGTACAATGAGTCATTACTACTGTATGTGCCAAAATGCTTTCAATAGTTTCCATAAATGTCACTTGCAAAACAAATATTGTAAGCCAAACATATTTAAATGATACTTAGGCTCATCCAAGAATCTCATTTCTCTTTCATTCTTACTTATGAGAGCTCTGAGGGATAATTTCTGAGGAAATATTTCAATAAGAATTTCGATCAAACATTTCAGGATTAGATCCATCGTTCCAGCTAGTTACTGATTTTTCCACAAGGGAAAGTGTAAATCAACATTTTATTATGAACTGTTTATTAGTCCGCAACCACAGAAGTATACTCCACTGTTAAATAAAATACAACTTACTATTCAAGGATTTCACAGCACAGTGAATTTTCTTATCATCGTTGTCCAACAAAGTTCCATGATATACACAACCAAAATGTCCTATGTGATAGAGGGAACTTGGTTAGTGCTGCATTAGTTTTATTTGTTTAATATTATTTATTAAGCTTTTCATGATCTTCATTTCTTTTTTGTTTCCTACATGGCAAAAAAGTACATTGCTTCTTATGCTTTTGATTAACAGTACCACTACTTGTGTGTGTTTGTAAAATATGTAGATATATTTTACCCAAAGATAAAAGCAATATGATTATTTAACACATGGTAAAATATTTAGGTGATATAATTGTTATTAGAGGTTAAGATAATAAAGTATTCAATAACAGTGGAACCAGTGAAAACAGGAGTAACATCTGCCTCATATAAGGAACATTATTATTAAGGATCAAAAAATATCTTTTAAATATAAAAACAAAGTTTTATCCACATGAAGAACTACAATAAAATAAGCTCTCTATATTCCAATAAACTGAAATGAAATAAAAATGTCACCATTAGAAATAAGATGAGTATTATAGAATAAGGATTTTCCCCATTAGTCACTGGTTAATATGTAATCCAGGCTGGCAGAAACTGAAAGACAATGGCCTGAATGAAGCAAATTCACTCTGAGTCATTTCATCCAGTTCTCTCTGGTTTTAGCCACATCACTTTCCCAATGGTAGCCTTTCATCCAGTGGCAGTAATTTTCCCCAGAGGTGCCAAATGTCTGATAGCTGTGTAAGTCATTAAGAAATTCATCCAGCTAGCTAAGACTCCCTGAGTGCCTAGCATGTGAGTGTTGGGCATTAGTCTACCCTCTTGTAATGCAAAGATGAATAAATAAAACCTACACTCTTGAGGGCTCACATTCTCTTGGGGAAAGCATATAAATAAATAGTAGTATTCACAGAATCATTCATATTACTACTTTATAAAAGAGATAACTGCCATTTTATCACCTTTCATGATAAAAATACAAAATACTAATTTTAGAATATGTAAAATTAGAACATCATTAGTTTAGTCATACATTCTAAAACTGGTAGTTACTGGGATTTATAGACTGGTAGAAGAACTATGTATTACTCTGATGTGAAAGATTCATGTCTGTTAACAGTGAGGCTGCTATTTGTGAAGGGGAGCATGCTAGGGACTAAAATCTGGAGTATATGATAGAGGAATGTGTTGATACTATCACAGGAAAATGGGAAGGCCTAGTGAACACATAAGGCCAACTGTCCCTTCAGCCTCCTCTGCATCATGCTGGCTGATGTCTGTGCTATCTCTTGCAGCACATACTGAATAAAAGGATCAGAGGCCATTTGGTATTAAAGGTAAAAGCTTTTTAGAAAAAAAAGGGAACAGTGGAGTTCATTTCCTGGCTTCTGGTTGGTTTGTTTTCCTCCTCAATATTTCCTCCAGTACTGTATATGCTAGCTGTTATTGCAGCTCTGGCTGGCTTAATACAAATATTCATTCCTCTTTGTATAAAGAAATTGGAGTGCATTGCAGAGATGATGTATACTGCTTCAGACCAAGGGAAGGCTATAAATCCCCTGTCTCCTGATGCTGTCCAGCAGTGTGCAAACTGCTATCAACCAGGCCTTCATAGAGTTAGTCAGTATTCTCAGAGTAAAGAAAGACTGGAAGGAGATATGAGTAAAAATATTAGAACTTAATAAAATGATTTTTAGACAGAAGTAAAAGGCACTTTCAAGAAATTATAGTTGTCATTATGAAAAAGGTGAGGAAGGAATGTGATTCATTAGTAAGATGTCTGGGAGATTATCAAGTTGTCTCCATGCATAGGGGCAAATCCCCATGGATGTGATTTGCAGGGTTGTATTTCTGCAGAACAGAAATCAAGTGCACTTGTTATCACTGCTCTGTCAGTTGCTTTCACCATTGTCTAATGCCTAATCTGCAAAGGCAGAAGATAAAATGCTTACTGGAAAATTGTGTTTAACAAAAAGCTGAGTGGAAATACTTACCTCTTCCTATGACTTCATTGAAATGTACAATCAGACTGCTCGGCCCAATTACTACGTGCTGAACCGCCTGGACCAGCTCTGGATTTAGAGCACTGAGGTCGATGTGGACGGTATTTTGCAGTAATGGACTGGATATATCAGAGTCCCCACTAGTTAAGATGGGGGATAGATCCGTCAGAGGATACTGCACTTGTCTGCATGACCCATTCTGAGATGAATTAGGAAACTGGTCTGCAAGATTAAGCAAAATTATTAGAAACAGTAGCAAAACCTCAATTAGTGGGGACTGCAACAGAAGGAGCAAACTGAATTAATAACAAAATCAAAATTTAAATTTAAATGTAAAGAAATAATTATTGTATCACTAAATGAGGCTAGGAAAAACTACAAAGGAATTGATCTAATAAAATAGTAAACTGGAAAAAGATATGGGTATGTGTTTGTAAAAAACATTTATTGATTTTCTTACATTAAGGAGTAACTTTGAAAATTTGTTTTTTCCTTTTCATTTCCTTAGATATTTCTCTTTTACATAGCAAAAGTCAAGCTTGAGGGTTGTTTTTTAACATACTATACTCATAAGAATGAAAAGTGGCAAAAATAGTCAAGCAACTGCCTTGTCCCACAAAAATTCAACTGAAGTATAAGAAAAGGAAAAAAGAAGCCTTTTGAGAGACTACTGCTTATTATTGGAATTAATTAGTATTGCTCAAAATGTATGTGGATTCCTGGTCAAAGAAAAATATGTATAATGAAATATTATATACTCTCTCTATATATACACACACACACACACACACACACACACACATACACACATACATACAAACAACTAGAAATATGTAATGGTTAAACTTTTAGGAATGAAAACTTTCCACATTCATGGTAAGTTTTCCATCCTGTGGTGGTGGCAGCAGATCTCGTATTATCATTGTTTAGAGGGAGCAGCTAAGGACTGGGTTAGAGTGCCATCCTCATTGCTTAGTTGAGGGCACTTGGAAAGGGATCAGATCAGCATTCCTTGTAAGTTGATCTTTACAACGAGTCTCAGGCAAGGTTCCCTTTTACTAGGTAGGAAATTGTGGGGCTGAGAGCACATTTCTTAATGTCAAATAGGGCAGAGAAGGCACCAGTTGCTTTGCCCTTTCCAATGGGAATCCATGTATGTCAAAGACAGGGTGCTATATTGGAAGCAACTGACTTGAAGATAAACTAGGTTGGGTATTGAAATGTATTAGTATATAACACACAGAGAAGGGAGGTCTATGTGGGGGGAGGGTCCTTATTAGCACCAAAAGAAAATATTGTTTGCTTGCAAATAATCAGGAAAATCAGAACTTAAGAGAGCGGCATAAAAAGAAAGTTGATGGTACCTCTGATTATTCTTAAACCCACTTAAACATGTTTAGTGTTTGCCACATTGGACAGTTTGGTTACTACATCAATTTGGCCAGAGCAGTAAACTCAGCAGTGGTTCCAGAAGAGCTTTGGGATCACCTATAGTTATGAAAATTATAAGTTATAGTAATCATTAGCTAGAAATGAGACAGATGCATTCTACATCCATCTTTAAAGGATGCAGAACATTAGGGGAGTGCTTGAGATGTTGGATGGGTGAGGGATGGAAGGAGCCTAGCTGGTGTCTGTTGCTTTAATCCCAGAGTCAGGGTTTCCAAATCTTTCCTAGGGGGGAAATGCAGATGAGTCAGATGATGGAAACTATAAACTCAGTTCCTCTGCCTTCACTTCTCAAACTTTTGCACCTAAAGATTAGGGTTCTATATTCTCAGAGGTGCAGAGATGGAGGGAAATCCTTGATGAGGCACAAGAAAAAGTTCTCTTGCACAGAAATTGTACTGACCTTTCCGTTAAGTTCAAACATGTGCACAAACCATCAGTGTGATTCTGGTTTGACATACCGTGTATTCTAAGTCTGCAGAAAAGACTCATAAAGAGGCTGTCCCCACCACACACACACACACACACACACACACACACACACAGAGAAGCTCTCTAAGTGCCCCTTTATTAGGTACTGGCTGTGCATTTCCTCATTCTTCTCTGGGTAACCTTCTTTTGCCTATTTTACTTTTCCATGTCTCCAAGGAGTAGGTTCACTGTAGGGAAGAGGATGAAACTCAAGTTCCTTAGCAATGATGACAGAGGTCTGGTGAGCAATGAGGCTGAAGGAAAATTAAGTATACTTCTTCAAAAAAGTCACTTGTTAATTTTAAAGATCTCAAACTAGAGCCATTAAATGTGAATAAAAAATAATAAATAGGTCTACATTTCAAAATTATAAACTGGATTTGATTTTCCCATGTTGTTAAGGGCCTGGATTCTTAAAGGTGAATGGAGTCATGTGGGAAAAGACAACATTAATGGCGCCTGTAGAACTAACATAAACTTGAAAAAGTAAGAGGCAATAAGTGTTGAAAAAATTAAAATGTTAAGTGCCTCATTGCTCTTGTACTTGTTTTGATGAGCAGCTTCTAAGTTCTGCAGTATCCTCAACGATCTGTGACTCATTTTATTTGTCCAGTGGTAAATATTCAACCAGGAAAATGCTTGTACTTGACTCACGTCCTGTAACTTCTAAAGATAATGGAGCAGATACAATACAGACATTCTGCTTTTACCAGGAGAGTTTAAATAAAACAATGTGAAATACTGTGGTTAATCTGATTATTAGGACAATGTTAACTCTCCTTTTTAAACAGCATAACTGAAGGTTCCTGGTGGCTCAGATGGTGAAGCAGGAGACCTGGGTTTGATCCCTGGGAAGATCCCTGGAGAAGGAAATGGCAACCCTCTCCGATATTCTTGCCTGAGAAATCCCATGGACAGAGGAGTCTGGCGGGCTATAGTTCATAGGGTCACAAAGGGTCAGACATGACTGAGCAACTAAGCACACACTGGTTAAGACTCAAAATATATTCAAGTCCTGGGATGCTGTGGATAAAAGACTGGGTGTTAACAGTTCATTGAAACTCCTTCAAAGGAGTGCTAAAAGTATAATTTAAATGTTTGAGGATCAGCAGGTAAAAAAAAAATATAGCAGTACCAACTTCTGTTTCAATATATATGTCTTGAGTCTTAACTCTTCCTGGGCTGTTAAAGAGAGTTTCCCAGTTTCTTAGCATTGCACTCAGATGATAAACAGCTTACCTTTGCTCAAATGATTTTTAAAATGAACTTTTTTGGTGAGAATAGAGCTTAAAGACTAAAAAAATCTCATATATGAGTTCATTAAAAAATAAGAGTCATGTAACTTTGTGTCAAATTAAATACTTCTTTGGCCAAAGAAGAGTGACTACTTCTTTTATATTTTTATAAAAATATAAAGGCAAAACCAAAAATAAACAACACTGCCACAACCCACTGAGGTGTATGTATAGGTATTTTTCAGAAAAATAAACTGAAGTATACCTTCTGGAAAAGTAGCTCGGTAGTCTACAGATTCATTGGAAACCATTTCTGTAGTTGGGCTTACACTTCGGGCACTGACAAGCCTATCCAAATGTGGAGTGTGTACTCTTGCATCATAGCGAACTAATTCACTGCCCAGATCTTAAAAGAGAGAGAAAGACCTCGTTAAAGACTTGGCTATCATGGGTCCCAGTAGACTTTGACCTGGTGACCAGAACTCATGGCTTTTATGGATTGCATAAGACCACACACATGAATCTATGACAATTTTAAACTGTAATGATTGTATTGTTACGGCAACGTCTTTAAAACAGACAATAAGGAAAATTATGCACCTTTAATTTGCTTCCTTTTTTTCAGCCACAGGAAAAGCCCGAGTAACAGTAAGAGTATTATTGATATTGAGACAACACCAACAATCAATCCTGTGAAATTCTGATCTGGTTGAACTATCACTTTTCCAAGAACAGTTGAAGAAATTGCTTGCTTCCACTACAAATGACAAATAAAAGTCAGAAATTAACCATGATATGTACAAAATACACTACACAGTTGAATCATAATCTCTCTAGGCTCGAAATAATACCTGGTTATTACTGTTCTAGAAGTGGAATAATTGCCTCCAGAGTATTAAGACATTCTTCAATTCTTGTTCAGTGTTCGAATAATTAGGGGCTACTAATCACTGAAATACTTACATGCCTAGCTGTTTGTGCTTATAACTAGGTACTAGGAGTAAAAAGATAAAAATCAGTCTCTGACCATGAGGAACTAAAGTGTGAAAGGGACACAAACACAAAAGTAAATGATTAAAAAAATAATAAATGGTTATAGTTCATGATGATATGTACTGTAGAAGCATGAACATATTATAAGAAGCAGAGACAATAGAACATTAATTCTGTCCTAGAGGATAGGGTAGAGGGCACAGGAGACTCCCCATAAGAAGTGAATAATTATGTTATTATTACGGGATAATAAAATCTCAGAATATTTTTATTTGCTTTGTTTTGATACACAGAAGAAGTTTTTGATGCTCCTTCCAGCTAGAGCTGGTATGATATTGTGGATTTATGATCCATTTGAACTCCAAACTCTGATCTCATGATTTAGCTTTTTATTTTTAAATTTTTCATATGTTCCCATTTCATAACTGTTTGAAAACTTCAGAAACCCTTTAAAAATCACATATATTTGGATAAACAAAATGTGGTATATCTACACAGTAAAATATTACTCAGCCTTTTAAAGGAATGAAGATAGCTGTTTATATGAAAAAGGTTACTATAAAATAGTTTCTTATTTCACTTCATCCAGTGCATACACATTCTTTTATTTATGGGACTGTGCATTTGAGATCACTGTGGCTGGTAGTACTGTGTTGACTCTGGCCTCCTAGGGTGGTGAGAGGTGGGAAAAGACACCATTGAATGTGTCCTTATCCCTCCTGAGGATTACAGCAAATTTCAGCAAGAGTGTGGCATGATGGAGAAGAGTGTAGCCAGCAAGGACTTTTGAGACCTACCCTTTGAAGCTTGGGAAGGAGACAGTGCAACAAAAACATCACTATTTCTAAAATAACAACTAAGAATCAAGCTGAACTGATGAGCTAAAAGCCTACACACAAATGAGCTTTAATGATTTATTTTAAGCCTGCAAGTGACATAATTACACTGGCATCTTTATTTACATCATGAGAGGAAAGCAGGAATCCCACCTCTATATTTAGTTCGCTGTTCAATTTCAGCAGGTCATTGGGGACCGTACATAATACAGCTTCAGAATGTGAATGTATATTTTCACAGCTCTTATTTCCAACTTTTAACACCTCCCCTTTAACTGCTTCAGGGTCAATATCATTTCCCTGGAAGGAAAAAAAAAAAAAGGAGCTTGTTAACACTTCACAATTTTGAAGGAATGCAAACAATTACGAAGGAATATAAATATACTGAAAACATAGGCCATGTTGTTTATCAAGGCACATGATTATCTGACACTCATTTTCATGGGGATTTGGATGGCTGAAACAGAGAATGACCATTTTAGGGTACTAATCAGTCAGGAATCATAGGATCTAGCTTTTCCATCAAATTGGATTTTAAAGAAAAGGAGAGATTCTTGACTCACACCCTTATGTCAAATGATGTCTTTTTCATAATCAACTTACTAATGTTTTCAGGGAGTACTGATGGTTGGCAAAAGGGAAATAATTTAGAGATTTAGTTTGAGCTGCCTAATGCAGAGACACTTAGCTCTGGCTACACTTTTAGAATCACATTGAGGGCTTTATATAAAATACTGATGCCCAGGTCCCATCTCCAGAGATTTTGATGTATGGATCTAAAAGTCAATGTATTTCTTTGGTGTTTGAGTTGAGCAGTTTCTTTTCATCCTTCTTGCACAGTTGAATCCTATACAAAAATGAAGCCATTTTTAAAGACATTCTTGTAAGATGCCATAAGACCCTCATTATGATGAGAGCATGATTATATTATTTTGAACAATTATATAGTTACATGAGGACTTTAAAAACATTATTCAATTTGACATATTTAGTTAAATGAAGTCACCAGTAGGCATTTAAAATACCACTGTTTTGTTTAAGAAACCAATAATTACCCTTGGGAAAGAAATGAAAACAGAGGTCCAATTTCTCATATGAAGACTTAATGAGTATGGTTACAGTATTTATTAAAAAGCCATTAGTCAGAGGAGAAAGATATCAAAACACAATTGTATTTTTCTGAGGGACAAAGAGCAGCCAGTAACAACTATAGTTGTTAGGCTACCTTGTTTTCCACTTTATTTTACATGATCTTTAATGCCTGACAAACTAGTCTTACATTGCCTCATATAGATCTTGATAGAGTGCTAGGTAAGATATCCTGGGAAAAGAAGTTAGAAAAAATTCTTCTTTCTAACATGAATTTGGAGTTTAAAAAAAAATGGATATAGACAAACTCTATCCTTACGATACTTCTAGAGGCAGTATGTGTACTCCATTGAACCAGATCAGCCACACAGGGCAAGTCCATGCAGAAGCACATAAATCTAACAGGTCACCTTGAGGCTTCAAATGACAACTTCTTGGTTAGGACTGAGGAGGACAGCCCTGGACCACAAATTGGAGGGAATTCAGGAAATGACAAAAGAAAGAGATTAAAGAGCTGGAGGCTTGATTTATGAGGGTATGACTAAAACGTGTCTTGCCAGCTTAGATAATGATGAAGGCTGGGGGAGGGGATGAACATACTGTATCTGCATTTCCAGTACTCCTTTTAGGCACAGGCTTGCCTAGGATGTTGCATAAAAGCATCTCCAAAACAAAAACAGATGACAAAGCTGAACAATGAAACTCTTTCTCATTTGTGCCTACTAAGAAATGCACAATGATTAGTGACTTATGTTAGAAATTAATATCAGCTTTGTATGTATAGTGATTATTTTAAAAGTCTACAATCCAAGATATAAAAAATGTGATACTGGAAGTCCACTACTATATAACAGAGAGGTCTGAACCAGGAGAAAAATAAGAAGGTATAGGCTAGTTTTTGTCATTAAAAAAAAAAAACATAGCTTTATCAAGCTGTGGAAAAAAATGTGTATGTTTAGAAATTTTATTTACTTTTTATTATTTAATATTAACTATTATTAAATAGTATAATATAAATAGTAGAGCAAAGTTGGATTAGTTGACCTTTTAATCATTATATATAAGGTTTTTTTGTTTTTATTTATTTATTTGGCTGTTCCAGTCTTAGTTCTGGCATGCAACATCTTTAGTTCTGGCATTCAAACTCTTAAGGGGTAGCACATGGGATCTAGTTCCCTGACCAGGGATTGAACCTACGCCTTCTGCATTGGGAATGTAAAGTCTTAGCCACTGGAACACCAGGGAAGTCCAATAGGTTTTTAAATAAAGCCATATAAAAGAAGATTTCTGGTCTTCAATCCCTTACATACATAGAGCAATCTAGAGTTGTAATTATCTCATTTTATCCTGTAAAGACACTTTCCTGAGGTAGGGATTATTGTCATCACTGCTTTACACATTGAGAACTAAGGTTCAAGAAGAGACTTGGACTTGAAGCAAATCAATTCCATCTGATACAAAATTAGGCTTCCCCGGTGGCCCTGTGGTAAAGAATTGGCCTGCACTGCAGGGGCTGCAGGAGATGTGGGTTTGATCCCTGGGTCAGGAAGATCCCCTGGAGAAGGAAATGGCAACCCATTCCAGTATTCTTGCCTGGAGAATCCCGTGGACAGAGGAGCCTGGTGGGCTACAGTCCATGAGGTCGCAAACAGTCGGACACAACTGAGGTGACTTTGCATGCGTGCACTGCTTACCATCTACTACTGTATCACAAAACGCTAGTTACTGAGAATACAATGATGAGTAAGAGTTGCTTTTTCTCACTGCAATGTTAAAATGAATACATTTTTAAAGTGAAAAAACTATTACTCCCAATGTGTCATATTGGTATGTCTCTTGCCCTTTCCTCTGCAACTCTGGCCACGTATGACATGTTTCTACCTAACTCAGGCCTGGGAACCCATGTCTGAGCTGGTTAAAGAACAAAGCAGATAGGAGTAGAAGCAGGACTTGAAAAAGAATATCATTACACAAGGGATCTTACAAGTTTTCATGTGTCCAGGTGGCCACAATGTTGAGTCTGGGCAAGTCAGCTAAGGCCATGTAGGAGGATGGCAGTAGGACTCGGCCATGGTTCAGGGAGGCTGGCAGCAGAAAAATCAGTGAGGTGGTGGTAGAGGGACATTTACACTTTACCGAGAGAATATGAGCCTCCTCAGCTTGGGAACTAGGGCAAAGAACCTTGACGGGAAACTTCAAAACTAAGTGCACAGAACATTAACAGGCATTTGGGGAGAGAAGTTCCCAGGTCATTTGAGAAAAACTGGGGGAACCAAAATTAAACTGGCTTCTTCACTGGCTACTTGGGTCAGTAGGATACCACAGGTGCTGTCTATAAGCCCTGGAATATGGCTTCCCCTACCCCAGAATGCATATTACAGTGTATAGCACAAAGAAAAACAGTTGATCCCTGAATAACATGGGGGTTAGGGGTGCTGATCCCTGTGTATTTGAAAATCCATATATAATTTCACAGTCAGCCCTCTGTATCTGAGGTTCTGAAACCATAGAGTCTCTCAATGCTGGATCACATAGGACTGTAGTATGCATTTATTGAAAAAGAAACCTGCATGTAAGTTGGACCTGTGCAGTTCAACCTATATTGTTCAAGGGTTAAGTGTCAACTTATGAGTCCCATCAGTAGGTCTTGACACTGGGCCAAATGACTTCTAAGAAAAGAGCCCTTCATTTCTACCCTGTTGTAGACAGAACTGGCCTCACAGTGGTTGTGAATGGGTTTGGGCCTGTAATTCCAGGTACATCAGCCAGAAGTGGGAGGAAGACAAATTCGGGTGGCTCTGGGCACGAAGTAGACTGAGTTAGCTTGGAACGACTCTCCCTTCTAAATCCTTCTAATGCCAAGACACTGACACAGACCGCCATCTGAGCGCACTCTTTTTTTTTTTCACGTCCATCTGAGCGCACTCTATCTGAGCTTTGTTCTTCGGCTTCTTCCTAGTGTCATAGTCCAAGTTCCTGGTCCTTGACTTAGTTGATCTTCCTGCTCCTTTCCATGTTTTAACCAACTTCTCCAAACTGAATTTCTGAAGCATCTCTATTACCATGTATATCAATATGCTCTAGAATATGATAAAGCCCCGGGGCAGTGTCAGGCAGTTCTAGTTCCAGCATTAAATACTGTGCTTCTCTAGTTTCCACAAAATATGAATAAAAAGTCATATAATAGGGTAATTAGGAAATATAGGGTTTCTTTTAATCAGAATTGACTTTCAGGTATTTGTAAAGAGTTTAGAGCTATTTTACTTAAAGAATTGCATGGACATCTACATACCACACAATAGAAAATTTCCCTATTATGAAAGGTATTTTGGTATACATTAAATGAAAGTTAATATGCAAAGCTTTGTAATGTATTAGCTGCTGCTGCTAAGTCACTTCAGTTGTGTCCGACTCTGTGCGACCCCACGGCAGCCCACCAGGCTCCCCTGTCCCTGGGATTCTCCAGGCAAGAACACTGGAGTGGGTTGCCATTTCCTTCTCCAATGCATAAAAGTAAACCGTAAAAGGGAAGTCGCTCAGTCATGTCCAACTCTTAGCGACCCTATGGAGCGCAGCCTACCAGGCTCCTCCGTTCATGGGATTTTCCAGGCAAGAGTACTGGAGTGGGGTGCCATAGAAAGAAGACCAAATATGGAATCAAGAAACTTGATTGTGAGCCCAAGTTATACTGTTTGCTCCCTACGTGACCCATGACAAATTATCCAATCTTTCTAAACCTCTGTTTACTTATCTATAAAGTAGGACACTACTGAAGTGACTTAGCAGCAGCAGCAACAAAGGGGGATAATCATCACTGACCTCCCAACCTCATATGTCCACATGAATCTCAAATGAAACAGTATTTGTCAAAGTACTGTGTTAACTAAAATTTCACAAAAACGTGAGCTGTTGCTGACATGAACACTGTGCCTTCATGGGTACTCCCAAAGAGATGTTTACTTCTGATGACCACTGTCCACACTGGTGCCTAAGCCTTAGATACAAACTACCACCCACATTATGGGGTTTCTGATTCATGCTGAGGAAGACTGATACTTCGTCTCTATTATGTTCTCTTGACCCAAACCTGACTGACCCTCTTGGCCATGGTGTAATCACTGGGCCAACTACTGACTAAGGCAATTCTCACAACTAGGGCTAGAAACTATCACAATCTCTTTTTAGCCAAATAATTTTTATATGCATGGCTGTTTAAGCAGCACAAAACTCTTCCTGGCAAAAAGAAGCAAATCTCACTCTAAACACAATTCTCTCCATAGTGCTTTCACTGATGGAACACAAATTCATGTTTTGAATGGTAATTGAACATGCACAACATGAAATAAAATAGCACTCTTTCTCTTGCTAAAAACAGTTTACTGTTTGTCCAGAAGAGGCCTTTTCTCTTCGCTTGCTTTATGCTCCTTATTTCAGAGAGGCAGAGCTATTAATATGGTCAACTTTAGAAACTGATAAAGGGTTAAACTGCTGTGACACAAAGATTCTCGTATAGCTTAGATTTTCTCTTACATATACATAATATGGAATATGGGAGATGACTAAATCATGACACTCCCGAAATAGTCCCCCTACACTGTTCCTATTTTCCCCAGATTGCCACTCTGTGACATGACAGGTGCTAGACCTTTGTCAGAGAAGAGAGTCATTCTGTATATAGACAAGAAAAGAAAGTCTCTTGTGTCTATTTCCAGAGACCTCTTGGGCCAGGTTGAGAATAGCATGAAAGGCTGAGGATGATGTCAAATCATATTTTTCTTGGTCCAACAAGTTTGTAGGACATTGAATAATGGGTATGTAATTTATAGAAAAAGGAGTTTTCTCCTCCTTGTAAGACTATTAGAAAGGGTAGATAAAGAACCATTATTCTCTAATCCTTCCATGATAGATAAAGGAACAGAAAAATAGAATTTATCTGGGTGTAGAAGTATTTGCAAATAAACCTTTGTTTTCATCAAGAAAAACCAAATGGAATCTTCGAAATGGCAAACACAGTAATTGTTGAAAGCAAAAGGTCACACTAGATTAATTTTATTGAAAAAAAAAGTGATAAAAGCTCTTTCTCCCTTTCTAAAACTAATTAAAGAGGCAGATGAAAGAACTTTGCTATGGTAAACATGCTGTTCACTGAAGCAGGCTTCCATTTAATTTCATGCTGGGCTTGCTTAATTATTGTGCAAAACACAATAGGGAGGTTAGTAAACTTGTATGAGTGTGAATGTATACATGGGTTTGGCTGTAGACAAAGTCTTGTTGAAAAAGCAGAATAATTTTAGTAAAAACATACTCTTACTTACATGGAAATGATCTATGGGAATTTATATTACATCTAAACAAGGACTACCCTATTACTTTGTGTTTGCTCATATTTGCATTCATGCTATCTCTTGAGGAAAAATACTGCATGTCTAAAAACATCATGTTGAAATATAAATATTTTGCTGTTTCTAGAGACTGAGACTATAGATAATTAAAGTTTTGATCATATTGCCTCTTTTATTACTATTTGAGGTAAAAATGACTGAAGCAACATAAAAGAGTTGTATTCTAGTCTTTGTTCTGGCTCAGTCTGATCACTTGTCAAACCATGTAACCTCTCTGGGGTTTTGGTATTCTTTATTTGCAACAGGCTGGTTTAGAAAAGGTGATGTGTTATTGTCCAATTAAATTCTATTTAGAGGCTAATATATTCCTGAGGTAGAGGAAATTCAGCTCCATTTATAAATCAGCTTAGAGATGACCACACCCAGATACAAAATTCCAAGTATTAGAAGGAAGTACAGAATTACAGTTGATGTCTTTACTTTTATGACTTTTACCTTTTATCTTGTAACGAGCACATTTAGGTGTCCAGGGAAATATGTAAGTAACATCGGCAGAAGAATAAATCAAAGGCAACTTACTTAAAGGATTTGTGTCCTCCATTTACTACTCTTTATTATATACATTAAGAAAGAATTTTTAAATGCTTCATTAAAAAGCAGTCCATGATCATGCATATCTTTTAGTCCTATGTCAAAAGATTTGCTTTTCAGAACTTAGATATTTGCTAATGTAATATAAGATAATGACCACGCACAACAATTTTATTCATACAGCTATGAAGTCAATTAAGTGCAAGTTGATGATTTAACAGAGCATTTTAAGCATTTCTTACCTTAATTTCCAGTACATTTTCATTGCCTATTGAGATCATCACTGGCTTTTCAAAAGGCTTAAACACAGGATTATGTACATAAATGAGATCAAAGTATTTGGAATGGATCCCATCTAACATGAAAAAGGCTTTGGTTTTCAGGGGGAGTTGTAGGTTCAGCTGTTGTAGTGAAGGAGTTGTACAGCAGATTATCTCTGAATTAGAGCGATGTTGACATGCCTACAGTGAGACACCAATTATTCACTGTAAACAGAACACAGCTTGACATCATCAATAGCAACTTTCACATTTCACTGTTTCAGACAATCAACTGAAAATATACATTATAGGAAAAAAAATCTCCATTTAACTCACTGATGTTGAAGAACACATTTCTGGAAGCTTGACGGATGTAAGATTATCTAAACAATCCAGCCTTAAAGGAGCTACAAAGCTTCACTTGCTGGGAAGATGTAAGCTATTCTATCTGAAGCTGTCTTTTTCCTCTGTCACTTTATCTTACTTAAGAAGATAGGACAGTCACCAGGAGGGTGGCTGCTTATGAAACAGCTATTGCAGAGTGGGAAGCTGAACTTTGTGCAATTTAAGTCCTGTTCGCATCTTAGCTTTAAATCAAGCTTTAAGAATTATGGCAAAGCCCTCACTTGGAAACTCAGTTGCCTCATTTAGAAATTAACATTAAAATATTATTCACAGTGTGGAATACTACAAGGTAAAGTGCTTTGTCGACTGCCAAGCACCATATGGTTCACACTATAATTAATTATGTAGTAAGATCATCTTATTAGTGTGTTTTAAGCTATCAATTACTGAGTGCCAGGTTCTGTGCAAAATATTTCACAAGGCTGGTGTCATTTAATTCTCACAATAATCCTATGAGGTAGGTGCTAGAGCTTTCTGAGCTGATATCATCAGACCAGGTCACAAAGCTCTGAGTAGCAAAGTAAAGAACATAAATCCTGGACCACTGGCTCTAAAATTCACATGACTCCCATGCTGTGTGGTTTCTTGTTCACTCTGTATTCTACATTGGTCAAACTTTTCCTATCCTCTCTGTTTTACAAAGGTTCCTCTATCATTATTTCATGTCCTTTCATCTTTCATTAAAAATTTTCCCCTTTGTAATTCTGATTTATAGAAGTTTGGAAAATGTGGTTTCCTCTTGATTGTGCTTAGATGAAACCAGCAACACAAAGTGGTGCATTTAAGGTTAAATGGTTGCATTTTCCCCCCAAGGAAAAGACAAACAAGCAACAACATCCCTTAGATTTCCTTTTCTTTGACAAGTAGAGTTGGAGATAAAACAATTACTTATGTCCACAATAGAAAAATACTCAGGATATACAGAAAAAGCACAAACAAAATTGGATATTTGATATTTTCTTTTAAAAATGATTTAAAAATTGTTCTATATTGAAAAATGTGTGCTATATGCAGATAACAAAAAATGATATACAGACATAATATGTATAAAATATTACTTAGTTTTGTATCAAATCCATATGACAATGCTAAAAGCTATCCTATGATCTTGAAAAAAGGAAATCAACAACTTTACTGCTATTACAATATTTTTCTATGTAACAAGAAATTTGAAAATTAACAAACTTCTGGCTTCTGGGGCATAATGTATGTTAACAAATTAATATGCATTTTGTTAAGAAGATGATCAATATTTTTATTTTAAAAGATTTGAATTTGTTAGACTGGAAATTTACTCTGGCTGGATCAGTAAATCTAAATCAGACCTGACCAAGAGTTTTCATCTGTTAAATAATGAATGGCTTCAATTCATCATGGTCAGCTTCAGATTCTACAAGAAGCAGGGAATATGGAAAGAACACGGGTCTCTTTATGAGATTTTTTGGAAACAATAGTCAAATAGACCCACTGAATTTTTCATTCCTGTCCAAATTGAATCCATTGTTCTATTTAACATCTTTGTGGCTAAAATAACAAAGTTTACATTTCCAGATATACAAACAGATAAGATTCTAATCTTCTACTGTTGTTCCAATCTTCTTTGTTACACCTAGGAGGTTTTTAAAAACTACATATTACAAATGAATGAATGATGTCACGTGTCATCGTAACGTGGATGAGGCAGAGGGAAGAAATCTGTCATGATTTTAATAATGGAGCCTCAGTGTGAATTAGATAAACTAATAATTTCTTAGACTTCTACTTTAAAAAGTTGCATGCCAACACCAAAGGGGGTTATTGTTATTTTTATTGGTTAATGAAAAATTGCTATGCCTGGTTGTGGAGAACTGATGTCCTTTAAATTATTAGTGGTGGTATCCTAACTTTGTTTGTGGCCATGTGCAGGGGTTGGTTTCAAAGCTCTCTACTTCATATGGGGACTCCCTAGAGTATAATCTCTCAGGAATATTATAAAAATCTAATAATACTCTTTAGAGGTGATGCAATGTGGCTGATTGAGAAGGTCAAGAAAAATCTTATTTGAGATGACCTTATTGTTTGGTGATTTGGCTTGACATTTTTAGCCCCAAATTGGTTTTTGTAATTAAAGCACACTGTGGCCTTAGCCTTCAAGAAATATTGGATGAGAATCTAAAAGGAAGTGCTGTAATTCAATCTATCACCTCCCCAATCAAGACTCTGCCTGAGAGGGGGCACTTAGAACTTTCATTCTAAGTTGTGTGTAGTCTGACTAGATTATGGATATTTTATATCAGAGAAAAACAATAAAATATATAATCTTCATAAATAACTCCAAACTTCCTAAAGTCTGAAGTAAAACTGCCACTTCAATGTGACCCAAAACTGTCAGAGCACAAAATAGGTCAATTTAAGGAGGAATTCAGATGGACCTTGCAAATTAAAGAAAAAAGGTGAAGAAGTGTTACACATCATATCCATTCTAGGACATAAGTATTTTAATGCTCTTTTTCATTATTTGATAACATGCTAACAAAAGGACAAGAGGCATGGTTAAGAAGGGATATAAAAGAAAACACCATACCAGTTAGGAAGACACGGATGCTTTGGCAAGAGTAAAGGCTTTACCCAGGGGTTTTATTAGACCAAAAAGGTTGATGTTCTACGGGGCATTATAAAAAGGGGGATAGGGAAATGCTATGGTTTGAATGTTTGCATCCTCCTCAAATTCATATTTGGAACCCTAATCCCTCACATGATGATATTTGGAGATGGGGCCTTTGGGAGGTAAGTAGGTCATGAGAGTGAAGTTCTCATGATGGAATTAGTGCCCTCATAAGAGGAGACACAAGAGAGCTTGCTTCCTCTTTCTTTCCCTTCCATGTGAGGATACAATGAGAACATAATCAGCTGCAAACCAGGAAGCAGGCCCTCCCCAGAAAGCCAGATCTGCTGGCACCCTGGTCTTGGACTTCGCAACCTTGAGAACTGTGAGAAAAAATAAATGTTTGCTATGTAAGCCACTCAGTCTATGGTATTTTTGTTTAGAACCCTGAACAGACTAAGACAGGGATGATGTAGCTTGCATTTGTACTGACTTTTTAAAAAACACTGCCTCAAGTTGGTAATCATTATTTGTGTCTAAACATTATGTGTGAGTGTGTTTTATGTTAGCCTGAGACTAGATATTTTTAGTCATTGAATTAAAAAAAAATCCTATTGACTACACTGCAAGTAAGATAGATAACTAGCAGACATTAAAGGCAAAACTGAAATGTCTCTGGTACCCTGAAAGCAGGCAGCAGAGGCAGAGATGCAGAGTTCTAAGCACAACTGTCACGTAGAGGACTTACCACTGTAAAGTTCTTTCCGGCTTCATGCACATTTATTACCATCCTTATGATACTAACTGAATTCAGGTTTTTTCCAACACCTGTTATTGTACTCCCACCACTGGCAAAATAAAATAGAAAAATAGCAATGAGAGGTTCTTTCTCTATCAAGTATTTTAAGGGAGAAATGAAATTAAATCACATGTAGTAACTACAAGTTACAGCCACAACTGAAGTCAAATGAAAGTTCAGTGGTAAATTTTCTTTGGAAATAATTTATTTCACCTGAAAATATTTTAAAAATTCATTATTTCACAAGCTGAAGGAATGAATTTCTCTTTTTATTCACCAAACACACAAAAGAAATATTTTTTCCTGTCTGAAAAAAATACAAAGGAAAATGAATTTAACTACTGTCGCTAGACTGATTGAAATAACAGAAATAAGGCAGACTGAAATGGGTCCAATGAGATACTGATTTAGAGGGAGTCTGGTATTGGCTCAGACAGTAAAGAATCTGCCTGCAATGTGGGAGACCTGGATTTGATCCCTGGGTCAGGAATATCTCATAGAGAAGGGAATGGCAACCCAATCCAGTATTCTTGCTTGGAAAATTCCATGGACAGAGGAACCCTGGCAAGCTATAGTCCACGGGATCACAAAGAGTTGGACATGACTGAGTGATTAACACATTGGTATAGGGAAAAGTTGTGTGTAAATTAGGTAAGGAAAAATACACTGTAAAAGTGACAGAAAAAGGTGATTCCACTTTTAGGCACTAAGGTTAGTAAAGAGTTAAAACGTTCACAATATAAATGCTTAAGTACTATGATGTTGAGTTAAATTGTTTTAATGAAATTTATTTAGACTGGGATAAAATGGTATGAACTAGCACTGATAAAGTCAAATTGTACTCAGAACCTGACTGTAGTTTTCACTCCTGAATTGGAAAGGTATTCTTCAAAAGAAATGCAATAGTATCAAATCCAGAGATAAAACTATCTTCCTTTTGACTATTTGGCAGCCAATCATTCTCAAGTTTATTACTTTCTTATACCCATTAGAAACTTTTACTTACCTAATAAAAGATTTGGTGGGATGTATTTCATAGACAATGGGGTCTTCCCAGTAAATGAAGCTGTTCACCTCTCGGTTGGCTAAGTCAATTTTCAATTTAACAGAAAACTCAGTTGGAGCACTTTGGGCTGGGGTATAACATTCAAGAATACTATATGAAACACTGAACAAAAAATTAAGAAAATGGATCTTTGTTATTAAAGACACACATATATTAGAATTATATCCATAAGTCAAAAAGGATATCAGTCAATAGCACCTAAACGGGAATTTCTAGGGGGAAAAAAAGCTCTTTTTAATGTAGGGTGTTTGTATTCGACTAGATCCCAGACTTAGCTTTGTTGTAGGCAAGCCACCTGACTTAAAAATATTTGGGATTTTAAGCAATTTTTAAAGTTTTGGTACTTGATTTAAGCTTTCCCATCTCTTAAGAAGCAGAAACATAACTTTCTAACCTAGTCTCCCTCATGGTTCTCACCACCCCAAAGTGATCTGATCTAATTGTAAATCTTGATGGAAATGTTTATTGTCAATTAACAGAACCTCACAGCTTATAGCATAGGTGGGATACTCAGTATAACAATAAAGAAGGTGGAATTAATAAACCATAAGGGAAGGGTAGAAAAAACAGCAAAAAGGAGTAGAGGGATTTGGGAAGGAAGAAGTTTTTTAAGGTAAGGACAGTAAATAATAAACCTCTTGACTTTTTGCCACAAAAGAACAATATTTTCTTGATTTGTTAGGTACAAATATTCATCCAACTTGACTGATGAAACAAAAGATAAACTACAACACCTTTTTAAAGTACATGTTTTTCCACCAATTGAAATGTGTCTTGAATTTCCACTGTTTAGGTGCTTTCCAGTTAATGTAAGTAAAGTGCCACCAGTTTTTGGACCATAATTTGGAGAAATACTTGTTATTATAGGATCCTGAATGAGAGATAAAAACAAAATAGAATAACCTGTTAATTTTATAACTCTAAGTAGATTAAGTAATAATTAAATATCCTAGTTCATGAGAAAATGAATGCCTAGACTTACCACATAGGAAAACATACTATACTGTACTGACCCACGACTGTTTGAAATAACTATGGACATATTGAAATGTTCATTCATTGCAGGACCAACTGTGCATTTCAACCTGAAAAAGCAAAGTTTTATATAAGTCCAAAGGCATTTTCTGGCTTGGGTGTTTTATATTAAGAGTTATTATCTCCAAATAGTGAGCTGACTACTCTAAATAGCAAGCAGAGTTTCCAAGTAAGCATCAAGACTGAAAATTGTATAGCTCTATTTCTGTACTATTTTTCTAAACTTTATATTGACTGTCTTGTATTATTCATACAGACAAAACAGGAAATGTTAAACATCATCGATGTAGAACTCACCAATCGAAAAGTTCATAATAATCTCAGTCTAATCCTATACAACTGTAGGCATAATGTTTGGCATACTTATAAAAATGGTATTTTGACAGCATATGAAACAATGGGCTGATTACAACTAAGCAGAAATCTCTTCTTCAAAGTATGTCAAAAGATGCATTTCTGTGGTTATACACATTTATTTAATAACAATAATGATAAAATAAAGATAGGCTTTCCACAAAATTATTTTTAAATTAATAATCTTATTATAATCCTAAAAAGTATAATTTGCTTTATTAAGAAACTTTTAAAAATGAGGATGAATTGTGTCTCACTTTTATAGGCTCTAATTTATAAGCAATGAGCAAGAACTTACAAGGGGGATTTCTTGAATGAATTTTTTTGCCATTAAGCTAAACAAGTATGACATTAATTGATGCTTTGGCCTCAGTAAAATAAGATGAGTAGATTTAGATCTTTGCATAACCCTGGAAGGAATTCTACTAGGTATAAAATAACCACTTGAAAGAATAGGTCAAACTATAAAACTTCAAATGTTTGGTTATTGTTACTACATAACTAAAAATGTCTGGGTTCTCTGTTCATTATGGGTTTCCCTAGTGGCTCAGAGGTTCATTATGGAATTCAGATCTTATAGAAGTAACAAGTAGGATATAGTAGAACAGGCACAGGTCTCGGATCAAGAGAGCTGAGTTTGAAGGCCTGTTCAGCTCTTACTCTCTGAATTACCTCTACTAATCTATTTTTCTGAACTTCAGTTACCACTTTGTAAAACAAGGATAACATTGCTATTTCCTGAGATTTGGGAATGACTACATGAGATATACTCTTTTCTGGCAAACCATTCCGGTATTCCTGCTTGCAGAATTCCATGGACAGACCATGGGGTCGAAAAGAGTCGGATACGACTGAGTGACTAACATTTTAATTTTTCATTACAGTGTCAATAAAGATCAGCTAAATATAAACTCATCAAAAACAATGAGTCTCAAACGTATGATACAGCTGCTTCACTACATTTCTGAGATTCAGAAAGTGAATTTAGAAAAGAGGGTCCCTATTGAGCTCTTCTCTGATTTTTATAGAAAAAACTGCTGGAAAGAGTCTCTCTATTGAAGACTTTAGATGAACCGACCCCAACCAGTGCTACTCTTTCAAATCTACCCAGACAATTTCTCAAGAGTTGTTACAAAAATGGTTGAAAAATTCCCAGATGCTAGATTTTTCTTTTCTTCATCTGAGTAATGTCACTTTCTCCCTCCTTAATCCTGGTGAGTAAATAGTTTTAAAAACAAAATAAATCCACAAGGGGAGTGGTGGACCAAGACATTTTTTAACTCAAGAGATGGACTTTTGGGGCAAGTTTTACAAGTATTCATTCAAAACTAAAACCTGTTTTCCAACCACACCCTGGCCAAGTGTTTTTAGGTCCTTACATGTTTGTTGTGCTCTCACTTAAGGTTAAGGTGCAGCTCTCATTTCCAAGGAGAACTCTGGTTTTCTTCAAGTCAAATTTATTATTCCTCTTGAATCCAAAGTCCCAGCCACAAACAGTCAGTGTTGTCCCTCCTTCAAGGGGGGCACTAGTTGGAAAAACCTATAAGGACAATATAGAACTTAAAAAAAGCGAGTACATTATCATCTTTCACATGTGTGGAAAACAGACAAAATATGTACCCTCAAAGAACCTGAAATCCTTCCCTTCTCCCATTATCTAAAAAAACTGAATTTTCACTGAAGGAAAAAGGGACACAAATCTCAGAGAATCTGGAACAAACATTAAAACTATCTGTCAGGTTGATGAAACAAGCTGTTTTCAGAAGATTTAGAGATGGGAGAGATGGCAAATTCAGCCTAGGTGGGGATGAAAGTCCTTTTTGGGATGAAGTAGACACACTTTGGGCCCAAATTTTACATTTTATATAACCCATACTTTTATATGCTTATATAATCTGGGCCTCTAGGTTGAACTCTGATCAAAACTCCTTCATGGGTCCTAGAAGCTGAGCACCGATATATGCCTTGTTCCGAGCACCAGCTGGGTATGTGCTACATGCATATTGTTGCTATGGTATTCCCCACCCAGAGGAGAAAGTCACACAGTTAAAATACTTCTTTCTGTACCCAGTGTTTTCACAGTTGCATTTAACAGCTATCAGAATATCAGTCACGTATATGATATTTAATACATATATGCCATTCATTCATTCACGGCGGCTACTGCTGCTTAGCCACTTTAGTCGTGTCTGACTCTGTGCGACCCTATGGATTGCAGCCTGCATGGCTCCTCTGTCCGTGGGATTCTTAGACAAGAGTACTGGAGTGGGTTGCCATACCCTCCTCCAGGGGATCTTCCCAACCCAGGGATTGAACCTAGGTATCCTGCATTGCAGGCCAGATTCTTTACCACTGAGCCACCAGGGACACCCCTATTCATTCACTATTTATTTATAAATCATCTGCTATGTGCCAGGCATCAATAAATGAATAACTGAACTTATTTTACTTAATACTTAATTACTTATTCTTAATTCACATTTATTACTAACTACCATTTTTTTCCTTTAAATATAGTCACTATTTGATATGTACCAGCTGGTTAGTTAACAAGCTAAAAATGATGTAACATTTAATATAGTCAACATATTCTGTTAGAAATAGATAAAAACAGAATTGGAGAGGGCCTCAAGTGTGATCTGTATTATAGCAATGTTTCTAATTATTTATTTTGGCATCATTGTATATTTCATTTCTAGGATTGACTTATTTACTTCAGGCTCAGTATTAAATAATAATAAGTTCCTTTTATTATTGCAGGCTTACCTTTGGTGTATTAAAAGTAAAACAAATTCATTAATAAAAATTTGGCAACTGTGATATAAGATAGCATTAGGCTCTTATGAAGTCTACAACTATTTTTAGGCTAAAACTATTAAAACAAATTTCCATGTTAAAAATAAGCTTCTCCTCAGCAGCTCTGTGACAATTGAGAAAGGAAATGCTCTTTTGGGGGGACATATTGTAAATTGTGCTGTAAAGTACAATGGTGGGAAAACATAGCACTGCTATACAGGCAACTCAAAAATCAGTAAGGGTATTTGCTAAAGACTAGTTAGTGAAAGTGTAAAAGTGATTCTTCTACACTTTAGAAGAGCTTTTAGCAAAATTCAAATCTGCAAATGTTACCATCCCTCCCAAGTAAATAATCGCAAACCAACGTCATACTCTTGTTGTCAAACCCCTGTAAAAGTCTTAGCCTAATGCCTTTATATAGCTACTTTACCCATGAAATCCATTATACAGTTGTGCCTTTCATGAAAATTTACCTCGTCCATGTCTAGCCAATGAGAGTTGCTAGAAAAAAAAAATCTGTTTATTATTATGTTAGAAATTCAGTAGGAGAGAAAAAGACATCTAACCCTCCAGGGCTCTCTTCAGCCTGAGGCTGTCACACAGCTGTTATTTCCTCTTTTAATGAGGAGACTTCCCCACTGAAAACAGCTGCCTAAGGCTGATGTTGGCCTGATCCCACTGCCTAGATCTCCCCTTTCTATGTAAAAACTGAAGTCCGTCACTCTAGGTTCATCATCACTTTCTATATAAGACAAAGGGATTGTGTGATGATTTCAGAAAAGACACTGAACAGACATGGGTGCTATTAATATAAAACCTCTGTGAGATCATCAGGATTTGAAAGGCCAGCTTTTCTTAGCTTTGCTCTCCTGGCTGAAAATTAGAGGCAGGCAACTGAGCTATTCTGCCTTAGCTTATGGGGTAACATTCACTCTTCCGGGGGAAAAGGAAAGACACAATCTTGGACTACACACCCTGGGACAGAACCAACAATGGGCTGGCAAACTGTGTTATCCTGAGGGTAGAGAAACTCTGTGAGAAGGAAATGAGTGTACGGCATAAAGCCACAGAGGCTGGATCTGGATAGGGTAGAAATAGCCACAAAAATAGCTATTGTCCTTAAACAGGTGAAAATGATTTAAACGGTCATGTTTTCAAAACCCATCAGTATAATACATGAGAAAATTAAAATAACAACAACAACCTTGGAAAATTAAAATCTGTCTCTTCAGTAAATGTCACCAATATATTGGTGGCAGTGTACTGTAGAAAAGAGATAAAATATCTCATGTCCCTCATAAGATATCACTGCTGCTACTTATCTGAGTCTTCTGATCAATTAATAAACTGTTTTACTGTCTCACGGGACTGAACTCTAATCCTACAAGATATGACAATTTTATCCTAATAAATTCAGAATATATTGGAAAGTGCTCTTTCTTTTCTGAAGCATTTTTCATTGCTCTTTAAGTACAAGATCAGATAACATGTTTGAAACAAAATAACGGGCCTGCACTCCTGAAATATTTCATATGTGGAACTGCAGAGAATCTCAGCCACTGAACATCATGTACCTTGAAAAGCAGGTTGACTTACATTTATAGGAAAGTGAAACTCTACACATTAGCTGGGTTTTGTGCCTGCAGCATTTAAGACAGATAAGAAAAAGATGAATAATCTGTCTTATTCTTTGCAGTAAGAATGCTAAATGTCATGCTCTAGTGCAGCATGAAATCTTCCTAACAACTATGAACCAAAAGGGATTTATGGACTCAGCTGCACTACTTTCTTTCTAACTGTACAGCCCAAGCCTCAGTGAATTGTGCGTGATACAACCCAACCTTTTAAAAATTTCCAGTTAGAGTGCTGGAGTTAGGGAAGGTGGAGGAGGGGAGATTCAAACATTATGAGAGAGTCTGGTTCCAGAAAATTCTAAAATATTTACTGGTTTTAACCATTTTAATGTAGCTTTCATTAATATTAATAACAAAAGGTGGTAAACTGGTCAAAATTAGATGTTTCATTTGTACAGGTTCTCAACCTACTCTTTATTTAAAACAGCAGGTTGGTTGTTTTTGAAATGAAATTGTTGTGATTTAATTGCACATGCATACGTGCACACACACACACACACACACACACCCCATACCTTTCATGGAATAGCTGCATTCAGATTCCTGGTGTCTCAAACTGCCAAAGCTACGTGTTTTTAAAAGTATAAAACTGCATGTGGTTTTAAAAGTGTATTAAACACACAAACAAAAAATGCATAAACACTACAGATTTAAATTTGTTGTAATATCTTGTTTATTCTCTAGCTGATCAAACTGAGGCTTAATAATTGTGTCACACCTAACAAAAAATGATTTGGTTTAAAACCCAGTCACCCAGTACAAATCTTTGCCCAAACCGTAGCTAAATGAAAACAGCCATGTGCTTGGGGGCAGATCCTGTTCTAACTTGCACACTCTGTTTACTTGGGCTTGAACCAGGCGACCAACCAAGATCTTTAACTTGATTTTTCCACATGCATCATTTATTATTACCAAAGTCCAACTGTTCCACATGCAGGCAGAGAAAACACACACTGAGGTTAGTAGCTTACCAGGTTAGTAGCTTCAAGCAAAATGTGTTTGAATCAAGAAAGAAATTTTTACAAATTGCCATGGAAATTTTCAGAGCGCCAAATACATGCTTAAGCAAACAAGGCAACAGAAAGAGAGTGTGTCTACAATATCATGGCCGAAGTCGACTGCTAGAAGCTCAGTTCTCTAAGAGCAGGAGGCACTTTTGTCTTGTTTGGGAATGTGTCCCCCCATTGTCTAGAAGAGAGCCAGCTGTGTGGTAGGCACTCAATAAATGTTTCTGGAATGAATTAAAGAATGAATTGGCTTGCAGAGTATAGAAGTTAGTGAGATTATCAGCTGTGTCTTTACTGCTCTTCCATGAACTTTGAGAGAAGGCGCACAGCTACCTATGTGTCCACCATCTACTTGCCTCCCAACTTGCCCTGAGAAATAACCTCTGTTCTCATCAATGATGAGATAGCCACCATCTATGCGTTAGAAGGAACAAAACCCCCTGTTTGCCTGCTCCAGCATGTCGTGGACCTCTAGCTTGCACGGTCCAGGTTAGGGTTCTGTGTAATGATGACTAGATCCCTATGTATGATGGAGTCTTATGTCTGGGCACCTGATAGATAAAGTAGCTGGTGAGCAATCCCAATGGGCAGGTCAGAATGGAACAGGTCCCAGTGTGAGGAAACGCGGAGCAGTGTTGCCCTCTAGCCACTTTACTCTTTTAATCACATATCTGCTAAGGGAGAGCAACTGCTCAAGGAGAGTGTGAAGCAAGCACTTCCAGTGCAGGGTCCAGGGGCTTGTGCCCAAAGACACCCTAAAGGGAGAACCTGGAGGGAGAGAGGTGGTGCTTGGGCTGATGCTTCACAGAAAATGAATAGTTTGATTTTTGAATTTTTTAATCCATGGGATTTATGCTCTCCAAAACAAAACACATACGACAGTTGACAGAGACTCCTACCTTGTAGATTGTTGGCAGACAGGTCTCTTGAGTCCACCTTCCACTGGGGCATTCCTCCAATCGCACACATTTATCATGGCACCAGCCACACTGCACAAAGGGAGGGGCAGAGAGGCACTGACTGCAGGACTGGAAATGTTCACAGCCTAGGCCATTCAGCGGGATCTTGGTGATCTGTGAAGACAAGTGATGGAAAGAGCTTCCAGAGGAGGGTTTTGTTTGCTTGTTAAATAAAAACTAAATACATCAAAGATACATATAAGTATAATTTTACAGAGTCTAACAGAGATGCCACTTATGTGTGCACATCATGTAATAATGCTAATGTGATTAAATTAAAAAAAATTTTTCCTTCCCTCCACTTTTGGCACATATGTGATAAAAGTAACTATTACTGTCCAGTGAACACAAGCATTATCACACAATGTTAGAGGTTCTATTTAGTGGGGAAAGTTTGAGATGATTTTACTTTTCAAAAAATTTTTTATTGGAGTATAGTTGATTTACAGTATTGTATTAGTTTCTGCTATACAACAAAGTGAATCAGTTATACATACACATATATCCACTCTTTTTAAATATTTTTCCCATACAGGTCATTACAGATTGTTGAGT
This sequence comes from Oryx dammah, assembly GCF_014754425.2. NCBI lineage: Eukaryota > Metazoa > Chordata > Mammalia > Artiodactyla > Bovidae > Oryx > Oryx dammah. The sequence continues at coordinate 51,974,933 of NW_024070202.1, forward strand.
AGAATTCCCTGTGTTATACAACAGGTCCTTATTTTGCGACCCCATGGACTGTAGCCTACCAGGCTCCCCCGTCTCTGGGATTCTCCAGGCAAGAACACTGGAGTAGGTTGCCATTTCCTTCTTGGTTTAGTTGCTAAGGCCTGTCTAACTCTCTGTGACCCCATGGACTGTAGCCCACCAGGTTCCTCGGTCCATGGGATTTCCCAGGCAAGAATACTGGAGTGGGTTACCATTTCCTTCTCCAGGGGATCTTCCCCACCCAGGGATTGAACCTGGGTCTCCCACACTGGAGATAGGCGCTTTAACCTCTGAGCCACCAGGGAAGCCCATTTTATACATAGTAGTGTATATATGTCAGACCCCATCTCCCAATTTATCCCTCCCCTGCTGAGATGATTTTAAAATAACAAGAGAGTATAATTTAAGCTGCTGGAAAACACACTTGAACCTCTGGGAAATTCTAAGTAAGGTTACATATCATTTTGGCACCAAAATGCACCTCCTCTCAGGGAAAAGGGATTACTGGCCAGCATAATCTCTTCCAACGTACACTTCAGGAGTTATCTGCCTGCACTAGAGTTCTGCCCTTAGGACTGTAATTCTCATTTTGTGTGTTTGTTATTCTCATTGAGAAATATAGGACAAAAGGAGAAGTTTACCTCATGAAGATGACCTCCCATAGGTCCAATTTGCCCCAAGTAAAAATTTAACTTGATTTTAGGAGATGTCTGGAATACTCAGGAAAGAGCTTCATAGAAGAGGGGTAAATCCAGATGAAGGGAGAGGTTAAAAAGGACCGGGTGACAATGGCTGTAAATGTCCACTCAGGAGGAACCACACTGATGGAACCTTCCTATGGAACAGGGCTCACCTTCTTCCCAGTGACAACCAGTGCATAGCCGTTCTGGTTTAGCGGGTGCTCCACAATCACTTCTGGAGACACAGGGTGGGAATCCAAGCGAAAATTCACGTGAGGAGTTAATGATCCTGATCGAGAAACCACAACCTGAGAAACAAACCAGGAAGCACTCTTAGTCCAACAGTCCAACAAGCTCAGTTTAAATATACTATCAGGGGAGAACATGGATGATAATGGTAATACCAGATCAGATGAGCTCATGGATGTCTGAACGATATGCCCAACAGTTTAATGCACTGTAAATCAATACGTCTTCTAATCTCCTGCCTTGAAGACAATTCATTTGAACCCCCAAGACAGAGTTTTGCCTATGATCTTTTAAAGATTTCTAGGAAAGGAGATCTTCCAGCCAATCAGTCAGCACATGCAGACACATGCTCACTATTGTACTGGGAACCAGAGGAGCCAAAACTCACCCCAGAAGACCTCACTTATGCTACAAGGATTCTGGATTATTTTTAAATCTATCCTCCTGACCCTCCCACCGGGCAGCTTCCCTTGACGTACAGGAAAGTGTAGTGAACACGGAGTCTGGAGACCTGGAACTGGTTCCAGCTTTGCTACCCTTTAGCCATATTTATAGATCTTTTGAGGTCGAAATAGGCCCTCTGCTAACTTTGAAATGATGTGCTGTCATTTCTTATAAACCATTGTCCCATCGTACATTACTATTTTGATTATAAATGAGGTTCTCCTTCTTGGCCTGGTTTTATAATAAGGCCTGATGGTTATAACAATGTCTTGGAAAGGAGATTTGATGAGTGGTGTCATTCTTGCTGTCAGGTATTTCTAATTTGGGATGGTTCTCAGCTATAAAATTTCCATCAGTCTAGTCGCTAGAAACCAGTAATAATGAAGTCCAGGTATAAGATCAGAAGAAGGTGAACACTCAGACTACAGGAGAGCTTAGACGCACTCTCATTCTTAAATAGGCCATAACATTCTATCTACAGGAAGGTGCACAATGCTGAGCATAGCTCTGGGCTTGAAACTAACTTTATGAAATTGCTTGACACCCAAATACCCTTTTACATTTCACTGAAAGGGCATTTGTTTGCCATGTTTGAATCATGGGACAAATGTGGGCATCTGTGAGATTGAGATTAAATAATAAACCACTTCTACCTCAGCTTTCTTATCCATAAAATGGGAATGAACTACTTAGTACTCTAACAAGCACACAACATAAAAAATGTTCTGGGGAACCAGTACTATATTTTTCCTTCAGCACAATAAAGGAGCTATTTACTCTGAAACAATTTGGGAAGATTCCCCAAATCCCTAATTTGCTCCCACAGAATGGATTGTTGATAGAGAAATGAACCAAGTTCACACAGGGCTGTAAAAGTTAAACATCATGACTTTTTTTTTTCAAACATTTGCTCTATACCAAACACTCAACACATTCAAAACAACTCCATTAAGCAGGGTGGCTACATTTGCACAGAAATTAAGTGATAGATAGACCGAAGGTCATTTGGTTGGAATGGGAAAGAAAGGAAACTACTGTTATTTCTAGATTTAGGGCCAAATAGTTATTTGTGACTTTTGTAGGGAATGCAAAAAAAAAAATCAATTACCAGTGCTACCTCCCACTGGTGCTGGTTTCAAGCAGAATATCAGAACACCAGACATCTAAAGCTTCTACATCAAATTATTTGCGTTAACCGATTTTTTCTATTTTGACTTACTTCTGGTGCTCATCACCTCTTGTTTTTCCTACCCCTCATGCTCCCCTGCTCCCATTTTAAAAAATATTTCTCTGATTGTTGTCAATCACTTCAAACTGCAAAGGGAAAAAAAATTCCTTTTCTCACAAGTAAAAACCAAAACAACATATCAGCCTCTTTTAATAACCTGATTCTGTTCTCTTCTCCTCATTCTGTGCTTTCTACTTCACTGGAGATTATTCATCCTTCTGAACCTTCCTATAGATATTTGAATTTTGTGTCTGTTTCTCTTATTCTATTATATTCTATTCAGACCTCCTACATAACAATGAACTCCTACTTTTTTTCTCCTATCTTTTTGATCTCTTTAATATGATTCACCATATCTATAATAAGCAATCTCTTTTTAATTTAATAAGTCATCATCTTTGACTTTGGCTTTCCCTGGTGGCTCAGATGGTAAAGAATCCACCTGTAGTACAGGAGATCTGGGTTTGATTCCTGGGTTGAGAAGATCTCCTGGAGAAGGGAATGGTTTTCCACTCCAGTATTCTTGCCTGGAAAAATCCACGAACAGAGGAGCCTGGCAGGCTACAGTCCATGGAGTCCCAAAGAGTCAGAAACGACTCAGCGACTAACACTTACCCTTGACTTTATCAAATATCTGAAGTCCATTCAAATACCCACTTCCCAGAAAGAATTAATATTTCTCTTTTCACAAAGATGCTCTTTGCACCTCTGGAACTTGGATATATTGATTTGGTTCATTACCTGTTAGGACTCTTTATCTGGAGAACACCATATATGATGGTAACTGAGCCAGGCATTGTGTTCAGTGCTTTAAATAGGTATTTTGTTTAGTCTTCACAATAACCTACAGGGTAGGTACTATTATTTTCCATAAAGAAAATATGATAGAGAATTTTAGCTAGAAAAAGTCAGGTTTCCAAGGAACTTTCTCTCATGTCAGAAACTGTTTGCTTGACCTCTTCTTAAACACTCAAATATACTCTTGGAGCACCAGAGTAAACACCAATAAAAAACTTCAACTCTGAGCTCCCAAGAGCCACTTGTGAGTCAAAGCATTAAAACAAATTTCACAATATATTTGCCTTGCCAAATACTCCTTGTTTCAGTCATCTTGGCTGTACAAGTTAAGTGTGCCTAAAGAGAAAGGCTCCACATCTAAATAGTTTCTGATAGCACAGAGGAAATGTTATTAGTACAGGCGACAAGTTCAACTTTTGATCATGAACTAGGATGAGTGTGGCTTGGTATAAAAAATGAGATGAAACAGAGAAGACAGGAAGGCTGGGGAAAAGTGAGATGACTGCCGGGAGTTTCGAGCAGAGGTCATGTCAGAGATGCAAATACCTTTTCAGCTGATCATTAGCCCTTTCTCTGGAAGGACACCTATTGCTATAAAATGCCAAGAATGTGTTTCTATCATTAACTCCTCACTTTCTCTTCTTGCCAAAATTCTAAGTAATTGAGTAACCACTTTAACTCTCAAAATACTCCTGAAGCAATGTTTGCAAGAAATAAGGAGTTCCTTTTGGTTGTCATGGAGATATTTCTAAGGACAGAACAAAATCCACCATTTAAATTTAATTCTTATGATAAATCACCTGGCAGTCTTAGAACAATTAGTAAGAAATAGAGACTAGCAATTATATTTTGAGTTTCTACTGTGTTGACAATTAATGCCCTATAAATGGGATCCCACAGAGTTCTCTTGTCCTCTTTCCACCATGTGAGTACACAGCAAAAAGATGGCAATCTGTGGACCAGGAAGCAGACTCTCACTAGACACCACATCTGCTGGCATCTTGATCCTGGAATTCCCAGCCTACAGAATTCTGATAAATAAATGTTTGTTTTTTAGAGCCACCTAGTATGCTAATTTGTTACAGCAGCCCAAACTGACTAAGACACCAGCAATAGGTTTATATCTTAAGTATGTGAAAGAAATTGATATTTGTCTAGAAAGGAATCAGATACGAAGAGCTTTGTTTCAACCAAGGTAAACATCGAGCATTCTAAAAAATTGAAACATACGAAGTGGAGATCGCTGATTGGTGCTGACAACTTAAAATTAGAAATAGTAAGACAAAGTACCAGGCGGTAAAAGCTGAATTAAATGAAACTTTGCTTTGTTCTGTCACTCTTTTTGGTAAATGGGCACAAGTGTTTCTATACCAACCTGACACTACAAAGGCCAGGATATGTACAAGTAGCAATTTTCTTTATGATTATATCAATGTGTGTGTCTCAACTTTTTGAAATGAGTCAAAGTGAGTCAAAATGAGTCAATACCAAATTGAGACCTCTGTAAAAAAAATTCAAGCATCTAAGAAACATATAAGCTAGTAACTTTGTAACAATTTTAAAAATCCAAAACTTTGAAATCAATATTTTAAATATAATGACTATAGGATTAGTCAATCTATACACAGAGTATATCTGTCTGAATTTCAAAGAGGCTACTGATAAATATATTTCATTTTAAAATGCCTCTCCATTTCTTTCAAGTAAGCACCTGAATAAGAAATTCCAGTTATTCCCTGCTAACAAAAAAAAAAAAAACCCAAAAGGTAGCATTTTTCAATGTTTCAAATACTTATGATATTTTAAATTTCTATGCTATAACAATTTATAAGATGTATATATTTCAAGATCATGCATTAATTCATTTTAGGAAACTATATATGAACTGGGCTTAATTTTTTGGTATGGACATAAGTCTGTAATTATTATTTACAATAGATGTTTTTTCCTCACAGAAGAAATCTCAGAATCCATGAAACATATTTTCTTCTAAAGAAATATACCAAAATTACTGTTCTTTATAGACGTAACTAAATTAATGATGTATGCCTTAAAAAAAAAGGCAGATGATATTTTTATTTGATCACTTTATAAAGGAGATAGGTAAGTCAGCAATCTCTGAAGAGAATGTGGAAATTCAAACTTCGTTTGGCTGTGTCCCTGCAGCACTGATGAGTTGATGATCTGTGTCTACATAGTCTAAAATAGCAGTAATCCCAAATGTAACATGCTGCAGGCTTCAACACAAAGCACTGAAATACCAGGATGGTGGCACAGGAACCAAAGGAATTTGGAGACAGGGGGTCAATAAATAAATTGATTCTTCTTACTGGAAGTGAGTGATTACTCTCAGGTTCACTGATTACTAACATAATCCTTTAGGTAATGGTTGTAAGTAATGACCATGAGCTAAGGATGTCTTTTTAGGTGATCCCTACCTCTTGAACTTTCTTGCTTAAGACCAACCAGTCCAGTTAAGAGAAAAGAGCTTATGGGTGGTAACAGCATCACAGAAAGGGGGATGGGGAAAGAGAAGGATGATACCAAAGAATCGAATGACATCTATGACAGCACTCAGGCAGCGGCCACTGTAGGTAGACAAGCCAGTGAATGTGGAGATGAACTTGCAAAAAGTCTGGAAAGTGTGTCCCCACCCCCACCCCATCCTCATCCACTCACTCTCCCTGGCCTGACAGTCATGCACAAATATTTTAATAGCAATGCTTGCATCTAGAGATTAAAGGCCTTATATAAGTGCTGTAAAAAAAAATCAAGCAAGCATTGTTTTTGGATGTAGATTAGACGAGGAGCTCAGAAGGGGAGATGTGGGCAATCCCTGTGATTAGTCCTGTGATCTTCATGAGTATCCCGCTTCCCTCTCCCACGTAGCCCTGCACTCTGTGCTCATGTTCTCCAGCCTTGTTCTTTTCTACATCCCCACCCCCTCCACAACTTGTAAGAAGCCCTGCTCTTACTGTTTACTTACACTATCTCCAACAGTGTTTATCATATTATTTTACTTCAAAGCATTCCAAGAGAGCAATCACACAAATAAAAACTGTTTTTGAAATCTAGATCTGCATTGACATGGCTCTACAGATAGACTTGAATATATGTACACATTAGTATATTTAGACATAGCTGCACCTGTATGAGATAAGTTACATGCTTAAATGTTAGAAACATGTCAAAAATGTCTTCTCTTCCATACACATAATATTGTTAGCTAAACAATATAAGTCTTGCTAATCAAATAACCACTGTGAAATACCTGATTCACTTTGCACCCAACAGCTGGAGCTGAAGCTTGTATTCCCAGCCAGAGCTGAACATAAGCACAATAGGAAAGGCAGAAACAGCTGCAAACTCTTGGGAGAAAACATTTGCAAAGCAACTTTGCCTTTAGGCTTCAGGGTAGGAAGGAAGTAAAATCATTCTTCTGTTCCTTTTCATGTATGGCAGCTGTCTTTGGGGAAAAAAATTATGTCCCTTCTATTTTGTAACAGAAACTTCATAGTATTATTGAAACATGGGTTGTAGAAACTTAGGCTTGGCCACAGATTCAGCACTTCAGTGCAGTCAAAACATTTACAGAAGTTAAGTCACTGCTTGGATAGATTAGGCTGGATGGTCCCCAAGTTTTTGCTGTACTCCTGACTCCATCTCCAACATTATTTGCTGTAAACAAACTGGATTTTAGTGATGGTGATTCTTTGATCCTTTAAATGGTTTAGGATTATTTACATAAAATTTTACCAAATGGAATTCTCTTAGGCAGAGAAACAGATCCTCTCTCAGTGAGTCTCAATAGCCTTGTGTTTTTTATGTCTTTGTTTTCTCTAGGTCTCAGGTACATGTTTCTATTTTTCCTACTAAAAATTTAGTTCTTGAGAGGAAGGTTCTCTGTCACAGCTTCCTTTGCCTCACTTATTTGCCTAGTAAAACATAGTTAGTATGTTCCTGATATATAAGGAATGAATTGAGAGTTACCTGGTTTCAAAAAATCAAGGATATCAGTGCTTTTCATAAGAAAAGTATTTATTTAAATACTTATTTTCATCTTTGGTTTTAAAAAATCAAGGATATCAGTGCTTTTCATAAGAAAAGTATTCATTTAAGTACTTATTTTCATCTTTGGTGTTATGGATGCACAGGTATATTATAGCTTCTTTGATGAAAAAGCTGGGAGATAAGAATAAAACATTTGTTACAGCAATTCTATTCTAATGAAACTGATATATATAACATGCCACTTGGTGAAATCTGTCACACAGCAGAATTTACTCAGTTATTAAAGCAATCTATACAAAAATGGAATTTTATTAGAACTTTAGAATCTGGAAATAGGCCAGGAACTTTATGATGTGAAAAAGTGTCAGACCTAAAGAGACTGTAGAAAGCTTATTAATATGCAACTGGATTGGTGAGGTAATACACAACATAAGAAAACGAAAGCAGAAAAAAGATAAAAGGAGGCAAATGAACATAGGGAAGCCAGTGAGAATTCAATAAACGCTAGTTTCAGTCATTCTCCTTCAGATTTTTCTTGGAATTCTCTAGAATAATATAAATATCAACTAAAAACACATATAAACACATAACAACACACATTTTACAAGGACAGTAGATATGACCATATTTCAAATTTGGTGGAGTGCTTGTCTATGTGGGATGGGGCTGGGCATCTCTCCTTAACATTTTGAGGACAGAATTAAATGGTTTGAAGTGGGTAAACAGGAACACTGGACTGGGAGAGAGGGAGCAAGGAAGAAAAAGCATAGTTAATTGTGAAGCAGTGGGAGGAGGGGAGATCAAGTGTGGAATTATTTAGAGCTATATGATTCGTTGTGAAGTGGGAAGGTTTTATTTACACGTTTTATGATTTTGCAAAAATTCCACCAGGCCCACTAGTACAATTAGAACATTTGATGCATATCCAGACTGTTATAAAGACAGTGGTAGTTTTAAAAAATATGTTTTGTTAAAGAATACAGATAGAGAATGTACAAATGAGCAAGTCATAGGAAAACATCATCATCCTCAATTGCTTTACTGAAAGTCATTTCCTGACCAGGATGTTAATTATGTCAGATGATCACGAAATAAATATCTCCCTTTTAAAGAAATTTCTAGTCTTTGTGGAAAGTCAACATTTCCATAGATACCATCATCATTGTGCATTAACCAAGAATCTACTAATGAACTCATGTTGAAAGCACTACCAATAACTATTAAAACAGTAAAACAGACCCAACATGAGAGCATCTTAATTTCTGCAAAGTGCTAGGGTTTTTGTATCTAGGAGACACGATAATTGCAACTCTGAAATGTGAACTTTTATTGTATGGGAATACTGTTGCTATCCATTAAAAGCATTTCTTAACAAAATCTGGATCCTTTTTCCCCCAGTGTTTGCACTTCTTTGTGTCTGACCCCATCATTTTGCAGAATCAGAAGAGCTGGAGTTACAATGGGATTCTGATGATAACGTCCCTTCCTAATGCCTGCCAATATTTCTCAATGATGTGAATGTTTCTTCTCATGGAGACGCACAGTTCACACAATAGCTCTCCTTTGATCCGTAGCTTCCCCTGAAATAGGAAAACATCGCCTGGAAGTGCTTTAATTGTTTCATTTTATTTTCCAATCATGTGATTTAAATCATGAATGGAAAAAAGAAACCTCAAACTGTTCCAGGCAAGAAAATTAAAGCAACCACATTTAAACTGAAAGCTTTAAGAATTTAACAAAAAAAGGCCATACACTTCAAGAAAGGGACTAGGCTTCATTGTTTTTCTTTCAGTCTGTGTCTCTAGCTTCCACTGTGATTTTCGCTTTACAGTATTTGCCAACACTTTACTGTAAAAAGAGAAGCAAATTAATTGTATGACACTGGATAAAACAGACACAGCCACTCTCAGAAAGCACGTACCTGCATGAATCGACCTTCTGACGTCCCGAGATTAGCGATGGTGAGATCTCCTTTGATAAAGGTGGATATAGATGTTAAGAGGACTTGGTTGAACTGGCCCATGAATAAGTCAACGCGTGGCAAAGCTGTGGTAAACTCCGTTCGATATTCATCATTGCGCACTTCACATCCTGATGAATTTCTCAGAAGTGTCTGGAATAAAATACGGTCATAGAATTAATGTGAGTCCAGATGCGAGCAAGCTGTTAAGAAACTTCCTGGTCTGTCTTTTCAGAGGTTAGAGGGAATGGCAAGGATAACAGACAATCTGAAAATGGACATATAGCCCCAGATAGGCAGAAACAGTTCCAGTGACCTAAACGACTTCAGTATCAGTAAGTGCCACTGTATACACACAGATGCTAAAACTAGGGCTCCCCTGGAGGCTCAGATGGTAAAGCATCTGCCTGCAGTGCAGGAGACCCTGGGCTTGATCTCTGGTCAGGAAGATCCCCTGGCAAAGGGAATGGCAATCCACTCCAGTAGTCTTGCCTGGAGAATCCCATGGACAGAGGAGCCTGGCGGGCTCCAGTCCATGGGGTCGCAAACAGTCAGACACGATGGAGTGACTAATACTTGCACTTTCACTTTCTAAAACTAGGATCAGATCTTATCATCACAGTTTTTACCACGGTTCCACATGTAAGTACACAAAAATGGAATTCAGCAGGCGCTGGTAGGAGAAAAACAAAACTATGAATGTCTCAGGCCTGGACATAAAGCCAACACTTCCAGCAGGCAAGTCCAATGAGGTGGCTATCAACTGGAATAATCGTAAATGTGGGAGTCACACTGGGCCACTATATTTTAAACTGTGTGCCTTTGCGCATTTGTGTACAGCAAGGTGGTGAGGAGTGACGATTTATAGAAAACTCGTGAGAAAGCAGCAGAGAGCCAACCCCAGACCCAGGTGCCTGCATCATACAGCAATTATCTGTATGTTTGTGAAATTCATGTTACTTCTGTCTCAGTTCTTCCATTTGTAAAACTGAGAAAATTACAGAAATACACCTACCTTACAGAGCTGCTGTAAAGATTAAATGAGCTAGTTTATAGAAATCTCTTATAAAAGAACCCAGTACACAGAGAACACAGAGAAATTGTCCTCACTATGGCGAAAGGCTCAAAAAATGCAAAAGTTATACATCAAATGCTTTATTAACCAGCTAACTAAAAAGCAATTACCACCCAATCAGATGGCAATTTATTTTTTAGTTTTAACTTCAAATGAAAGGATTTAAAGAATACTGTTCGCTAATATATGACAAGCACTTGGATCCCTCCCTTCTTGACTCTTCAGTCTCCTGCTTTCCCTTCTCAGTCAGTTCAGTCACTCAGTCGTGTCCAACTCTTTGCGACTCTGTGGACTGCAGCACGCCAGGCTTCCCTGTCCATCACCAACTCCTGGAACTATCCATTGAGTCAGTGATGCCATCCAACCACCTCATCCTCTGTGGTCCCCTTCTCTTCCTGCCTTCAATCTTTTCCAGCATCAGGGTCTTTTCAAATGAATCAGCTCTTCGCATGAGGTGGCCAAAGTATTGGAGCTTCAGCTTCAACATCAGTCCTTCCAATGAATATTCAGGGCCGATCTCCTTTAGGATGGACTGGTTGGATCTCCTTGCAGTCCAAGGGACTCTCAAGAGTCTTCTCCAACACCACAGTTCAAAAGTATCAATTCTTCAGCACTCAGTTTTCTTTATAGTCCAAATCTCACATCCATACACAACTACTAGAAAAACCATAGCTTTGACTAGATGGACCTTTGTTGGCAAAGTGATGTCTCTGCTTTTTTTAATATGCTGTCTAGGTTGGTCATAACTTTTCTTCCAAGGAGCAAGAGTCTTAATTTCATGGCTGCAGTCACCATCTGCAGTGATTTTGGAGCCCCCCAAAATAAAGTCTCTTACTATTTCCATTGTTTCCCAACTATCTGCCATGAAGTGGTGGGAACAGATGCCACGATCTCAGTTTTCTGAATACTGAGGTTTAAGCCAACTTTTTCACTCTCCTCTTTCACTTTCATCAAGAGGCTCTTTAGTTCTTCTTGGCTTTCTGCCATAAAGGTGGTGTCATCAGCATATCTGAGGTTATTGATATTTCTCCTGGCAATCTTGATACCAGCTTGTGTTTCATCTAGTCCAGCATTTCTCATGATATACTCTGCATATAAGTTAAATAAGCAGGGTGACAATATACAGCCTTGACAAACTACTTTCCCTTCTACTACTTCTCAAACTGTAGCATTTGTCTCCTCTGCAGGACCATCCATGTTTGCCTATCAATGTTAGGGTTTCTCAAGGCTCCATCCTAGGGCTGCTCCTCTGCTCACTCTTGACACTCTCTACCCAGGATATGTTTTATTCTTTTTAGTTGACACTCTTATTTGTGCCTCCAGGCTACACTGCTCCTCTGAGCTGACTGTACATTTATCAAACTGCCTACGAAACTGGCATTCAGATGTCTCAGAGACCTCAGGCTCAACATGACCAAAGTAGAAACAACAATTCTCCTTGCCTGATCTCACGATACAATGTACCCCAGCAAACGGCTCCACCATTTCTCCAGGTGCACAAGTTAGAAATTTAAGTGTCATCCCTGATTCCTCCCCATAAACAATCTACTGCCAAGTCCCATCAATTCCACTTTCTAAATATCTCCTGGGTCCTTCCAGTTTTCTTTATCTCCACCATGGCAACTTCATCCAAAGTACCCCCATTTCTTTCCTGGACTATGAGAATGGCTTAACTAGACCTGACCAATCCAATCTCATTCAACCTCTTTCTATATCCATTCTCCACACTGCAGCCAGGTTTTCTTTTTAAACCACATATCTCATCATGTCACTCTGCTTAAAATGCTTAACATTTCCCCAGTGTTCTTAGGATCAAGGACAATATTTTTAACATGCCTGGTTGGCTCTTGCCTCATCCAGCCCCTGTTCAAATTCTCCAGACTCAGCCTGCATTGTTTTCTTCCTTGCTCCCTATGCTCCAGTGAGCTGGCCTTCAGTTCTCCAAATAAGCCAAATGTCCTCCTACAGAGTCTCTGAACATGCTGTTCCTTCTGCTCCCTCCACCTCCATTAACCTTGGTAACTCCTATACCTCCTTCAGATCTCAGTTTGTCATCAATTCTTCAAAATGTCTACCCTGATCTCAATATCGAGGTCAAATGCTTCTACGATAGACTGCCATAATACCATTTACCTATATGAAATGGCACTTATGGCTGCAACCACCATTTGTTTTTGTGAGAATATGAGTGATGTGAGATTTGCCGAGTTCTTATGATCAGAGACTCTGCCTGTTTACTACTGTATTGTTAGTAGTAGATGAAATGTCACACACAGTAGATGTTTCATAAATATTAATTGAATGAATGAACAAGTAAGTGAATCAATTATGGGTAGATGGGGAATGAGTGTGAAGATACAAACCAAATTACTAAAGCTATTTTTTTTTTTTCAGGAATGGGGGTAGTTTAAGAGTTTACAAGAGACAAATGGAGAGACTGACTCCGACTATCCTGACAAAATGATTGCAAACTGGTAACTCTGAGGCAGATAACCAGGGCAAAAAGGTGTATAAGTAAAACAAAGCCTAACTTGGAAGAAAGAGAGAAAAAGTTCAGTTTTACACATCTTTGTATGAAGCAGAAGTCCGGAAAATGATTTATTCTATTATTGTCCAGTTATATTTGTCATAATCATAAAGTTGTTACAGTATATTTCAAACCAACTGTTTAAAAACAAACTGAAATAAAAAATTTAAATATCCTTATGTAAAATAGGCTTCCCTAGTGGCGCAGTGGTAAAAAACTCGCCTGCCAACGCAGGGGATGTAGATGCGATCCCTGGGTCAGGAAGATCCCCTGGAGAAGGAAATGAAAAACCACTCTAGTATTCTTGCCTGGGAAATCCCATGGACAGAGGAGCGTGGAGGGCTATAGTCCATGGGAGTCACAAAAGAGTTGGACATGACTAAACAACAACATATAAAATAACCTTACTCCATAATGTCAAACTTATGTCACACAAAATGCAGAGTTCTTACATCTATTAACTTTTATGGTTAAATATAACCTAATGTGCTGTTTTATACAGCAACAACTACTTTTTTATTTTAAATGGTGAAAAATTAGTGAACAGAGGGTCTCAGAGATGCTAAACTTATGACTTATAATTAACAAGATGTTATAGTTCTAGACATTTTTGATATATATTAGTGAGTACTCTTTTACTATTTAATTAGAATCTTTTCTTCACTAAAGTGCTATAGATTGCTCTGAGGAGTAGCAGATAACTGAGATGTACCATCAATTCAATAGTAACTGATTAATTGGTAATTAGGTTTCCACTGGTGATCAATCATCCATTTTGAAGAGGGCTGGAACTAGAGAAGCTTCTTAAAGGAACAGAGGCCAATTTTAAATCAAAGGCCTTCTCAAGTATTCTGTTATAGAGGAGGCTGCTCTTCAGAGTCAGCTTCTCTGATTTTGTTCATTTCTTGTTCTACTTTTTTCTGTGTCTAGGAGGCATTCTGTGAACTTTAAAGGCTCAGACTTGACTTGGGATTCAGTGCTGGTGGAGATATGATGGATTCATCAAGATATAAAACAACTGGCAAATTATGGAGCAGAGTCTTAGGTTGTCAGCTAGCAGCAGCAGTCTACTAGATGATACCATTCTAATGGCAGAAAGAGAAGAGGAATTAAAAAGCATCTTGATGAGGGTGAAAGAGGGGAGTGAAAAAGCTGGCTCAAAACTCAACATTCAAAAAACTAAGATCATGGCATCTGGTCCTATCACTTCATCATGGCAAATAGACAGGGGGAGAAAATGGAAATAATGACAGATTTTCTTGGGCTCCAAAATTACAGTAAATGGTGACTGTAGCCATGAAATTAAAAGATGCTTGCTCCTTGGCAGAAAAGCTATGACAAACCTAGATGGCATATTAGAAAGCAGAGCTATCACTTTGCTGACAAAGGTCCATATAGTCAAAGCTTTGGTTTTCCCATGTACGGATGTGAAAGTTGGACCACAAAGAAGGTTTACTGTTGAAGAATTGATGTTTTTGAACTGTGGTGCTGAACAAGACTCTTGAGAGTCCCTTGGACAACAAGGGTATCAAACCAGTCAATCCTAAAGGAAATCAACTCTGAATATTCATTGGAAGGACTGATGCTGAGGCTGAAGCTCTAATACTTTGGTCACCTGATATGAAGAGCCAACTCACCAGGAAAAAACCCTGGGGCTGGAAAAGACTGAGGACAGGGGAAGGGGGCGACAGAGATGAGATGATAGGACAGCATCACCGACTCAATGGACATGAATTTGAGCAAACTCCAGGAGATTGTGAAGATCAGGGAAGGCAGGCAGTCTATGGGGTCACAAAGATTCTGACATGACTTAGTTATTGACTAAACACCAATCAACAAGAGTCCAAGAACTGTCTCATTTATCTTTTAACCTCACTGTGTACCCTGCCTAGCACATTGTGTGTATTTAACAAGTCTGCTGAAAAATTAATGCATTTGCAAAGTAACCCAGGGTTAAAGCCCATTTGCCTACCCAGCTTGCTTTGTGATCTATGTTGCTGAATGGGACAACCTGGAGAACAGAGGTTAGATGCATCTCAGATTGTCTGCAAACTTACAGGACCTCACTGGCCTTTTCTAAATGAAGGCAGAAAAACAGGACCAGACCTTAGCTTCTATTTGTCTGTTTTCTCATGTGTAAGGCTTTTTTTTTTTTTAACCATTAGTTAATAACTGATTTTAAAAATGTACAAAGCAAACATATGGTATGATGCTTTAAAATAGTGAAATTTCATTTGTTTATTGGCTTTATCACATGTAACGCTTAACAACCATAGAACTCTGCATCAGAATTAACGTAATGTTTATATTGCACACTTCAAGGCGTCTCCTTCAGGAAAGAGAAAGTTCTCTAAATGGTAGTTCCTCAAGGACTGAGAGGATTAAGTTATGTCTCTACTCCCTTTTCTCCCCAACCCCCAGCCCCCCAACAAATTCCAAAGTACAGAAACTTTGTACAGTGTTGTAAAGAATGTACAGAATTCCTTGATCTTGAAAAATTGTGTACTTTGGAGCCAAAGCCAACAAATATCATGTCTGGTTTGAGTGGCTTTCAAATTTCATAAGCCAGGGGACCCCGACCGAAACTTTTTCCTTTTCTCCACAGCTGAGATCTATAGGAGAGGGACTACTTCTTGTCTCTTCTTGCTGAGAATCCAGATAAAGTTGACAGCTGTGGTCAGAGTGGCAGGAACTGGCTTGCAGAGCTGCAGGCTGTCTTTGAGCTTGTACAGTAGACTTTTAACTACTAAGGAGCCTTGGTTTAAACTCTCAGCAGTGCAAAGGTAAAGTATTGTGTAAATACAACGAGATATCCATCTGATTCGCGGTCTCTTACAGATAACAAGTGAATGTATTCCTTGCTCATTTGCTCAGGAAAGATGGGGTGACTTCTCACCACTTTACAACAGTTAGTTTCTGGATGTGACATCTGGAGTGGGATTTGCATCTAACTGGAAGAACAACTGGTGGGCTGCAGTCCATGGGGTCCCTAGGAGTCGGACACGACTGAGCAACTTCCCTTTCACTTTTCACTTTCATGCATTGGAGAAGGAAATGGCAACCCACTCCAGTGTTCTTGCCTGGAGAATCCCAGGGATGGGGGAGCCTGGTGGGCTGCCGTCTATGCGGTCGCACAGAGTCGGACACAACTGAAATGATTTAGCAGCAGCAGCAGGAAGAACAACTATAGACCCACTGCCAGGGGTCTCCTTGCCACTTGTGCTCTTGTGCTTCTCTTGAACCCAGAGGTCTTGTGCTTTGGGGTAAAAGTGAATGCAGCTTGTGGAGAGTAGTTCTTTGGTACAACAGCTGCTTTGGGGTACAATAGAAGAGTCTAACAAGAAAGGTTCACCCCAGCACCAGTTGAGGAGCCAGATGAAACTCTCTTTTTGATAACAAAGGGAAGAAGAAGGAAGGAAGGAAGGGAGGAAATCAGTCTTCACCCTGCACCTACACTGTGCCAGGCACTGAGTTGGGCATTTTCACATACAAGCAGAGACACGGTAGCCCGGTGAGGTTCTATCACATTGACTTTCAGCAGGAGACTCAGGGCAGCCAAGGGTGGCCACAGGTTCAAAGTGAAACAGGCATTCAAATTTAATTCTCTCTGATTCTCAAGCTCAAGAACTGCTTATGCTACTGTTAACTATTCTGGGCAAAGTTCCTAGGATTTCAGAGTTACAAAAATGGAAAGGGCCTTAGAGATCACCTTACTCCAGCCCCCTCATTTTATGTACAAGAAACTGAAAGTCAGGGAAGTTGTAATTCTCAAGAGTAAGAATCACTTAACAAAAGTTACCATTCAATATGTAAACCCACAACTCTTCAAAGTAGGAAATGTAGATTTGCCTTCTCTGATTCCTTTTCTGGGAGAAAGGGTGGAATTAATCATTATTTTCTGGACCATGGGACACAGATGATCTCCAGCAATTTGAGCTGTTCTAGTCAGTGTGACTCTCAGATCTACCTTTTTGTCACCTATTTTGGTTAGCGAACATTATGAGGTTTCTATCCTGGTAACTTGAAATGTCAGCCATCATCTACTTCTCTTTCTCTAGCATCCCTCACAGCCAACCAGTTACTAAGTCTTGCTAAACCCTGTCCACAGTGTCTCTTCAGTGCTACCTCCACCCACCCCTGTACCCCTGCCCCAGGTGAGGTGTTCCCTTTTCATCTGTGTCCCATTTCATCTGCCTTGAAGCCGTTATGAGCTGTCACTTCATTCTTCAATACTTCAGTTGCTTCCCAAAAGCCATATGACATCCAAATATGCCTCTATTTACATTTTTAGTCTTTTTTCCATTTAAGGCATTAAGATTTCTCTTTAAGATGGTGAAGTGACCATCTAGGACACCAAATGAATCTCAAAGTGGCTATAATGACACAAGAGCCTTCCCGTTCTTGTATTCTTACATTTGCTTTGGCAGCTGACATCCCCCTCCCGCTGGCCACTGATACCCACTCCCTGCTCACGTAAACCTGAAGCCTGACTCTCTTCCAAAGTCTCTTTGCAACATCTTTTCAATTAAAGAAGTAATGTGTTTATTGGATGGGGAAGGGGAGACAGTGACAAAGACTAAGAGTAGAGGATAGTACAGGGCACGGGGAAGATACCATACAGCTTGAGATATTTGAGTCAAGAGAGAAAATCACCTAGTACAATACATTGTCTAGGCATATATACACATGTGTAGCACAACTAAAGGCAAGGGGAAGATGAACAGATAATTCGCAAATGCCATTTACCCAATTTTCTGGGGTGGGAGGGGAGGGATATGACTGGGCGGTACACATGGGGGCTTCAAAGGCATTGGTAATATTCTCTTTTTAAGCTTCATGGTAGAGAATCAGTATTTATTTTTCACACACATAACACATACATGTATACATTATTCTTTTGTGTATATGAATATAATCATTAAAAATAAATTTTAAAAGAAAACAGTGAATAAATGGAAAGTAACAAAGTGGAGAGAGTCTATTAGGTATTCTCTCCAACCCAACTTCTTGATGTCCTAAGCAGGTTTGAAACATTCTCATAGCTTTTCTCAGCTCACAGAAGCTCACAATACTGATGTTAAATTAACATCTGCATGGTGCATTATGGTTTTCAAAGTACATTATCTCAGCTGATTCTCTCAACAAGTCTCAGCTGGGTTTGTCATGATTATCATATTTCTACAGGTGAAGAAACAGGTTCAGAGAGTCGATGCTAAGTATCAGAGCCTGAGGGCTTCCCTGGTGGCTCAGTGGTAAAGAATCCACCTGTAAAGCTGGAAATTTGGGTTCAATCCCTGGGCTGGGAAGGTCTGCTGGAGAAAAGAATGGCAACCTGCTCCAGCATTCTTGCCTGGGAAATCCCATGGACAGAGGAGCCTGGGGGTTTACAGTTCATGGAGCTGCAAAGATTTGGACAGAACTTGGCGACTAAACAACAACTGGAACCTGAATCCAAGGTGTTGCTCTAAACTCTGTATTCCCTATATTGCATCATGCTATTTATCTATTGGTTCTCACAGTATTTCTGAGGCAAACACACACTCTAAGGATAGTCTAATAAGGACCTGGGAGGAACGAAAAATGAGAACAGGAGATGAATGGTTCTACCCGAGCTAAGATTTGATGAATCCCGTGAACTCAGGCAAATTGCTTGCTCTATCTCGGTCTGAGTTTTACTTTATTTATTTAACAAACATTTGTTCATAGTGTGTATGATGTGTCAGACATTGTTCTAAGCAATTTTGAAATATTCATTCACTGAATCCTCTTAACAATCCTAGGAGCAAACTGAAGGACTGAAAGGTTACATGACCAGCTGTAGCAGGGCTAAGACTAAACTGAGGTCATTGTGCCCCAGGGTCTTCACTACTATCCTAGGCTACCTGCTCCTTATCTATAAGGGGAGCGGTGGAGAGAACTGACTTCAACTTTCTCTTCCAGCTCTACCATGCTGTGGGTCTACAGGTAACTTTCCAAAGCTTCTCTGGGCCTGGAATCACCAAGCTGCCACCGGCCCACTGTTGGAACAAATTATTACTCACGATGTTTAAGATGCCATGAGTGATCACTGTCCCCCAACCACCAGAGGCTGCTTCAAAACATACATAGATTCTGGATACATACATCCATTTAATAAGAAGTTTTGAAAAGCATTTAGCTTTTAAAGGTTTATCCTCTTCTAAAATAATTATGTGATGTTAATTCTGAGAAACAATGGTAAACATTCTGTTTGGGTTTTCTTTAAACTTGTTAAAGGCTTGTTTCGTTAACCTAGAACCTTATATACTGTCGTATGCATGTGTGCCCTGTCACTTCAGTTGTGTCCGACTCTTTGCAACCCTATGGACTGCAGCCCACCAGATTCATCTGTCCATGCGATTCTCCAGGCAAGAACACTGGAGAGGTTGCTAAGCCCCTCTCCAGGGGATCTTCCCCATTCAGGGATCGAACCTGTGCCTCTTGTGTCTTCTGCATTACAGGTGGATTCTTTACTGCTGAGCCACCAGGGAAGCCCACATACTGTCAGAGTTAAATAACAGGAATTACTCAACAATCCGTAAGCCTTGAAGTAATACTTTAATTTAGTCTTTCTTTACCTTTTCATGAGTACCTGACAAATATCTCTAACCTAGCTGAAACATATACTATTTTTTTTATAAAGAAAACTGAAGTGCTATATACTTCAATGTATTTGATTCAAAATGTTTCCCCTAATTAACATTATGATGCATGCAGTGAATATGCAATTACATTTAATTCAGTATAATTAAGTATGTGATATATTTAAAATAGTGATTCTTCTAATTGATCTATAGGACAAATTTAGCTCTTCTATAGATAATTTAAATCAGTCTTACAGAGAGATTTTTAAAAATGTTCTATCTTGTGAGATCTTTGCCAGTTCACTCATACCAGCTCTCTTCCCTCCTTAACTAAATTAACAGAGACAATTTAATATTAAGTTTATTCACAATATGTTTTAGACAAATTTTATGGACATGTAATAATGTTTTTCAGGGGGATACATATTTCAAAAGAGAAAATTCTTCTTTGTCTAAGCCTTTTAACAGAGTTGGCTAAAACTCAACTGCTTTAATTTCAGGAACTCCACTTCGTTTGTTTCCCTAAATTTCATTCATGTGCTCTCTTAAATTTGCTCCATTGGACTCGGAGGTGGGTGGTATTGAGAGCTGACCACAGGCAGAGGCACAGAGCTTTGAACTTACAGTGTTTGCTTATGTTTCTTTCACACGTAGTTCAGCTTCTCTCAGTCTGTTCTCAGATGTCTAAGACATCAACAAGCTGGGATTCTCTGAAAAATGCTGAAGAGTCAGCTCTCTGGCAGAGCAAGCCCTTCCTGTTGGGGTCTTTAGTCTTTAATGCAATGCCAAACTATTAGAATCTGCCTGCAATGCAAGAGACCTGAGTTCAACTCCTGGGTCAGGAAGATCCTCTGGAGAAGGGAATGGCAACCCACTCCAGTATTCTTGCCCGGAGAACTCCATGGACACAGAACCTGGTAGGCTACAGTCCATGGGGTTGCAAAGAACGGACACAATGGAGCAACTAACACTTTCACTTTCAGGCTATTAGGGTGCTGTGGTCAAACCCTAAGAATATGACTTCATTGTTTTGTGCTAAGCAGGGGATGCCTGATGTTGGGCTCAGTCATGATTTAAAAGAAAGAAGTTTCCTTAGTAGTTTTGCTGCCACGAACTTCTCCTGATGAAGTGATCCTGCCTCATGACTTCAATAACCTTAAACTTCAGTTGGAGTTATAGGAGAGGAGCAAAATGAGTGAGCAGTTAAAGAAAGGCTGACCATCTCTAGGAAGGAATAAAGGGCAGCTTCGGACAGTCATGAACATAGTATAACCAGACATCTGGCCAGCCAGCTCAACTCTGGTGATTCATGAGGTAATGGAGCTGTCTCGTGGTGATGACCTAACTTTACACACCCAGGCGCATTCTCTGTTCTGAGGACCAGCCCTGTCTCTGCAACTGCCTTAAGGCCAAGTTTGAAAGTACCATTGATGACATGGAAACTCATCATTTTTCTTTCCAAACTGATTCCCATTCCAGCTTCCTATTTCTATATGGCATCATAGTCACTCTCTCCCTAAGCCTGAGGTCTTAGTCATCTTTAACTCTTCCTCTTCCTTTATTGTTTATATCTACCTATCTACTCACATTTTTTTTCTACTGAATTAAAGGAAAGTTCATACTAAGACTCCTACAATCCGATTTCCTTGATTCCATAATCTCCTTCCTCAAGTCCACTTCTTAGTCATGCCCAGTGGCAATCACACAACCCTAGTGGAGAAGAGCATGGGTTCAGGAATGACCCTGCCTTCATTGTCTGTGTGAACTAGGGGGGATACTTAGATCTTGAAACCTCAGTTCTTCACTTGAAAAATAGAAAAACACATACCTAACAGAATTGTTTCAAGGTTTAAATGAAATGACTCTAGTGTCAGCAATATATTAAATGGTCACTTCCTTCATTCACACAGTCATTCAAAAACATTTATTGAGGTCTGTGGCAGGGTGAATAGAGTTCCGCCAAAAGTCATATAGCCACCTGGAACATCAAAATGTGACCTTATTTGGAAATAGGCTCTGTCCAACTAATTAGTTAAGAATCTTGAGATGAAACACTCCTGGATTTAGTGTGAGTCCTAAGTCCAATGTCTGGTGTCTTCCCAAGAAAAGGAGAAGACACAGAGAGACACACAGGGAAGATGGCCATGTGAACACAAAGTCGGTGATTGGAGTTATGCTGCTACACCCTAAGGAATGGCTGGGACCCCCAGAACTGTAAGAGTTGTACAAGGAAGAGTTTTCCCCTAGAACCTTTAGAGGGAGCATGACCTTGACTCCTGGACTCCAGAACTACATGAGAATAAATTTCTGTTGTATTAGCCACCAACTTTGTGGTCATTTGTTGTGGCAGTTCTAGGAAACTAATACAAAACCAAGCCATGATATTGTCCTGGATATTGGAGGATATAAAAGCAAACAAAAAAGGCCTAAGTCTATTTCTTGTGCTTAGGAACATAAATAGTTGTCGTTATTATTACTGTTGTTGGTTGGTCTACTGAGTCTTCATCGTGCCTAGAAGAAAAAGTTCAAAATTCTAATTATTTAGGTTAAGAAGCTTGTAAAATGGAAACACTCATACCTATTTAGTAGAATTATCTATATATAGTAAGGTCAGACTTATTATCTATCCACTATTATTTTTCATTATTCTTAAAGCGGGGCTTGGCACCCGTTTTATGTAAAAGGGTAAGGGAGCAAAAGCGGCTTTCCTAGTGGCTCAGACTAAAGAATCTGCCTGCAATGCAAGAGACCAGGGTTCAATCCCTGGATTAGGAAGATCCTCTAGAAATGAGAATGGCTAACCACTTCAGTATTCTTGCCTGGAGAATTCCATGGACAGAGGAGTCTGGTGGGCTATGGTCTATGGGCTCACAAAGAGTTGGACACGACTGACTAACACTTTCTTTTTTCAGAGAGCAAAAATCTTGGCTTTTGAGTGCCACTGGGTCCCTGTAGCATATTCTAGTTTAGTCTATTTTTTTAAGCTTTTAAAAATGTAAAAACCATTGTTAACTTGCTGGGTGCAAAAAAACAGGTCACAGTTTGACAACCCTAGCAAATGTTTCCAAAGTCCAGCCTGTTTCCTCAATATCACTTGAAGGCAGTGTACACGAAGGGAAACAAGAGGTAGGCACATTTTTTTGTACTTTACATTACAGCTAATTAATAATATAAAGTACAAAAATTACTGTTGATAGCTAAGTTCTGAAAACATTGGTATAGGTAGTAAATGCTGTAAGATTAGATAAGGATGAGATCAGAGTGGGCTTAAACAGCTCATGGCAGAGGCCAAAGTTGAGCCTGGCCGTGATAGAAGTTGAATTAGTGAAGAGGGAAGAGAGAAATACTTGGAGCAGAATATATTTTATGTGTATGTGTATATGGATTTATATATACATGTGTACAAATGCATTTATAAATAAATGAAATAAATATACATATTTATTTTCCTCTTGAGACACTGTCAGGATTCAAAAGATGATTCAAGTTTACAATGATAGGGGCTTTGGAATTTTGAATGTTAAAACGTTTGCTTCTTTATCATCATTTCCTAAGGTGATTCAGATCTGAAACAGACCAAGTCCATGTGGTTTTGGTTAGCAGCCTTCATAGTGCCTTTCAATCACCTTTATGAGTGACAGAGTGATTCATAAAAAAAAGTTGTTCCAAGGGAGGCAGATTTTAATGCTTAGTGCACAGAGGTTTTCTGCTTTTATTAACAGAAAAAATTCAATGTATACTTACTCAGAGAAGTATAAGAGATATTCAAAGACAGAACAGCAGTTACCCTGCATTAACCAATAAAACAGAAGTAGTTCCTCCTGAAGAATAAAAGTGCCGTGGTCTGTTTATGTGTCTAACAGTGTCATGCTCAATAGAAACAGGCTGATGAATGTCTTCGTGGAGGCCCAGGAGAGGTGAAAGATGGATGAAACCAGAGTCCTTCAATTATGCCCCCAAATGTTGTTTAAACCCAGAACTGTATTCTAGCCTGCTGTCATTACCTCTTATAACTCATTTCTATCTTATCACTGTGTAGGGAGGCTCTTCACTCCTCTTTTCCACTTGTTCCTGCCTAAAATCTGTGGGCGAGCTTTCTCACTGGCCAAGGTCCTTGAGATCCTAACAAAACTCTCTTCTAATATGACTGCAGCTACATCAAGGCCAAACTCAAGAAAGTTTCTCTCTGCACCAAGCATGTACTTAAGTGCCTATGAAACAGTGCCACTGTGGAGTCTAATCCTGTGGCCATTGTAAAGGAGGTACCAAAAAAGATTTTCATGTTCAAACTTCTTTTCCTTAGCCTGTACTTTCAACTTGAAATCACAGATTGGTGATCAGTGGCGAAAAATCTATGGAGTCCAAAAGCAAGCTTCATGGAAGGATGCTTCTACTGGTACCACTGCTTGAGCAATAACCTCCAGAAGGCTTTGCAATAAGGTCCCTCATAAAGACCATGTCACCCACACAAAGGAGATGCTCTGTTGATAGGCTTGAGAAAGCTTTAAGGAGCTCAGAGGTTACACTGTCTTTCTTTTATTTTTAAATGGCTTTAATTATGTTTTCCTAATTTTGGTTAAGTACAAATTTCTGGAATTTCTGTCTATTCATCGTCCTATCTTCATCTTTTCTTTTTTCATTTTTCTCCTTTTGTTCTTTGATTCATCCTCATCTTAAACTGGTAGATGGAGGAGGGTGTGTGCATGTGAGTATGAGTGTGTGCATATGTGTGTGTGTGTGAGTGTAAGGAAAGGGCATAGGTATGGTGAATGGAACTTTCCAGAATTTCTTCAATGCTCTTTAACTCTTGGAAAGTTCCCAGTTTTATCAATTAGTTTTTACAGATTTGGAGGAGAAAAAGAAAGCTGTTTTATCTACAGATAAGATTATTTTTGCTAATCAGCATTACATTACATCATTTGAAATACGAGGTTTTGTCACGACTAATTGTTATTTTGATAAGTATATACTTTGTTCAAGCTGTTTTGGTAGGTACCGAGGGTATGGAGGTAAAAGCTATAGCTATCTTCAAGGGGCTATAAGGGACCAGCGAACATATTACTATGAAATATGATTAAAGATATACTAGAAATAAGCAGAGAGTGCTACTGGCGCATACAGGAAAGGCAACTTATCTAGAATGAGGGGTTGGGGAAAAGTTAGAGGAGGTTTTCTAGGGAAGGAAATGCCTTAATAGAGTTGTAAAAAACGGAGAAAATGTTAACCTGACAAAATGAGTGTCAAAGGGAAACTGAGGTAGGTGAAATAATATGAGTTAAGTCAAGGTTCTGAGAGAGACCGATGAATTCTGGAAACTACAAGTATGATAAGTTGACACATCCAATAAGGGGTTAATAATACCAAAAATGCATACAACTCAAAAGCAAAACAAAATATAACTTAAAAACAGGCAAAGAACCTGAATAGATATTTTTCAAAAAAAAAAAAACATATAAATGGCCAATAGGCACATGAAAAGTTGCTCAACACCATTAATCATCAGGGAAATGCAAATTAAAACCACAGTGAGATATCACCTCATACACATCAGGATGGCGATTATTAAAAAGACAAGAGATAGCAAATACTTATTAGAATGTGAAGAAAAGGGGATTCTTGGACACCTTTGGTGGAAATATAAACTGCTATGGTAAACAGTATGAAGGTTCCTCAAGAAATTGAAAATAGAACTATCACATGAGCCCACTTTTGAGTATATATCCAAAGGAAACAAAACCATTCTCTCTAAGAGATACTTGTGCTTCCATGTTCATCGCAGAACAAGTCACAAAAGCCAAGACATGGAAACAACCTAAATGGCCATCAATGGATGAACAGAACAAGATGTGTGTGTACACACACACACACACACACAAATGGAATAGTATTCAATCCTAGAAAAAAGAAGGAATTCCTGTCATTTGTGACAATATGTATGAACCTGGAGGGTACTATGCTAAATGGAATAAGTCAGACAAGGAAAAACAAGTATTTCATTGGATCATTTATATGTGGAATTTTATTTTTAAAAGTTGTATTCATAAAAATAAGAGAATAGAAAAGTGGTTGCCAGGGCCTAGGGTGGTGGGGGAATAGAGAAAGTTTGGTAAAAGCATACAAACTTTCAGTGAAAAGATAAATAAGGTCTGGGATCTAATGCATAACATGGATGCAGTTGATAACACAGTAATGTAAAATTGAAATCTGCTAAAAGAGTAGAAAAAAGGAAAATGTAAGAATGAGAGAAAATAGAAAGTTAAGAGTAGGGCAGAGTGGCAGTGGTATGCTTGAGGCATCTTGTACCAACTTACAGAGACAATTGTGAATATTTCTTCTTAATTTTTATTCAGTGACTTGAAATTGGCTTGCTGCAGGTATTTACACCACTCAACTTGATAAAAGATCACAAATCAGGGACTTCTACCCCTCCTGTGGGTGTGTTAGTTGCTCAGTTGTGTCCAGCTCTTTGAGACTCCATGGACTGTAGCCCACCAGGCTCCACTGTCCATGGAATCTTCCAGGCAAGAATACTGGAGTGGGTAGGCATTCCCTTCTCCAGAGGATCTTTCTGACCCAAGGTTCGAACCTGGGTCTCCTGCACTGTAGGTGATTCTTTACTGCTGAGCCACTGGGAAAGCCTGGCCCCAGAGTTAAACATTTGCCAGACCACCACTGAGTGTGAAGGAAGACCAGGAAATAGCCAGGATCAAGGTAAGAAACCCCTTGAATACCATATTGGAGAGTGTGGACTTCACACTGAAACCATTGGGGAACCCTCAAATTACTTTTAAGGGATGCAGTTACATACATGGGTTGGCTTTCAAGAAAGATTACTTACTCCAAGAGCAGTCTGGGACCACTCAGACTACTTGGGGATGAAGATGGAGCCAGGGAGATCTAGTCTTATCTTATTGGTATCATTTTCAACAGATGAATAAAAACAAAACCTGTCCAGAATGACAGTATACAATTTTCTGTTTCTGCTTTGGGTATACACACAAGGAGAGAAGAAGTAAAGATTTTCAAAGTTCATATTTACTATGACTAGGTTTTCTTCTGGAGAAAGCGCAGAAGAAACAGACTTAATTAGGTCATGCTAATGAAGACGGTTTAGATAGGTGAAATAATTTCTTTGGAAATATTATTTCTTGATTAAATAGGTGTTGTTAGTTGCACCGAAACCAGCAGCTGCTTATGGTACTTAAGAAGGACTTAAATAAGGTTAGTGCACTGAATGAGAATGTCAACATGGGTTAATGAGTGAGAGAGGCTGTGTAAACTATTACTTAATCCCAACTGAGAGTTTCCTGAGCCATCGGGGACTGAGCTGAGGTTGACAGACGAGAATAAGGTTAGAAGGAAACAGAACATTAAACAAACAATAGTTCAGTTAAACTTGTGATTCACCTGGAATTTAGAAAGCTGTGCTAGTAGCAAAAAAGGTAACATGAAGCTATGTCAACATTGTTATTAAAATAATTGTCCAGTAACTCACTGGATCAGAGATTTTATTACATATTGGCAGAGAAAATAGAAAAATTGACTGTTTCCTAACCAGTTCTTGAATACCCAGTTTATAGAGTACTAAATAAGGCACCAGGAGCTCTAACAGCTGGCTCTAAGGTACCAGAGAGTACAGGGAGAACTTTAATATCTAAAGCTCACACAAATACTAAATTAATATTTACTTATGAAAATTTAGGTGTTTACTTTTCAAATCTTTAATAATCCTTCTTTTTTCATGAGTTCATCTTCATTCAGCTGGCTTGTTATTTTATCACTAGTGTGATAAGATACTCAATATCATAGTTCACACCATGGCTACCCTAGATTCTATAATTTGGAGGTTTTTTTTTTTTTAAATATAGAATTTTCTTTTGTTAGGTATGGTAAAGTCCTGGTGTATATTTTCCCAGGATCTGTAACTGTCTCATAAAAGATGAACTTCAAATTTTCAACACTGAAGTAACTATGTTTTCCTGTGTAGAATCCACTAAAAACAAATGGACATAGGACAGGAGGCCTGCAGTCAATTACTGCACCACCAAACCATATACCCAGGATCATAAAAAGCATTGTTTGCCTAAAAATCTGAAACTGCTGTTTATGTTTTCATAACTGTTTGATTCTAAAAAAGTATCTAGATAGATACCGTAACTGTCAAAATTTACCATATCATTTTTAAAAGCAGGCACATATTTTAGTCCTTCCACTTTGTACATGTCAAACCCTGAACTTTGACATTTCAATATTAATTACAAGTAGTACTTACTATTGTTAAACCACCACTTAAATACTATTCATCATTCTGCAAACACTGACTAGTATCCCTATTAGTGGGTCAGTAACAGAATTGATCTTGTGCTTTGTCTGTCCAGTTCTACTTGGAATTAATACTTTTCCTCTGACTCTTCTGAAATGAGAGAGTTTAGTTGAGAGTATAAAACACTGTGTATTTTTCCCCCATATCAGCTCTAAATAAATCCAATGTAACTGGTGTTTTTTTCAAATTAGAACTATTTCTCAATTATTCTTACTAATATATTTACTGATTCTTGTTTACCATGATGTTGGAGCCACAGATAAATTTATATTTGATGAATCATCAGGAATATTATATTATAAATTCTTCTTTATTAATTTAATTCAGTTCCTTTAGTACCAGGATCACCTAACTTGACCTCACATTCACCTCTGTTATTGCACTGTAGAATACTTCAGTGTCTTAGACCTTCTCAGATTAGTGAAAACATGAAGAAAAATAATTTCACATCCCTAATCTTTTCTGAGGTTTCATATAAACCATATTCACAAGGTACTCTTATAAACAATCTCTTACATTCAAAATTCTGGTCACTTTACTGGAAAATAAACAGTCCTCTGCCTGTAATTATAGCCTTCAGGAAGGGGCAAGCCAGTGACCTCTCTGACTTGTAGGTACAGGAATAAGCCCTAAAGAATAAATGCCTCCTATTCCCTCATCTTTTCCCTTGGCAAACTCTACTTCATTCAGGGCCAAACAAATGTGAACAAAGTGAACAGTGCAAAAGTGAGAATTTCTCTCTACTCTTCATACATATTTTTTTACCTGCATTGCAAATATTTGTGACTTGCAGAGATGACAAAAACAATGCTTCTTGTGGTCCAGTTACAAAAATGTATTTGTTGATTTTATCAGGCCTTTTATCCAAACACTGTAGCAAATCAGGTGGTCTCTCTTTACTGTGCAAATATACATACATATTTTTTGGAAGACAAATTTTTTGTCAAAATCAACACTACTGTCTATGATCTGCAAAGCACATCCTTAGGTACAAAAAAGCATGACAAAGTGCCTAAGGCAAACTTATTTAGATATTTGCAGAATTAAATATATACAGATAAACATGACTATCATGAAAGGAAAAGGTAATATGTGTCTGCAGCTAGAGATGCATTAGAACTACAGCACACGCCCATATACATGCTCATGTACACTCAGCAGGTGCCCATGACATCTCATGAGTCCTTGGGAACACTTGTCTCTCTCTTGGCCCTCAAGGCCACATTATTCTCATGACAAGGAAATGGTGTAAAATGGATGTAGTTGTGTAGAGGACGGTCCACAGATGCAGAAAGACAATGAGGCTCAGCATCACATTCCTTTCAATTCCATCAACTTTACAACTTTGACAGTCTCAAAAGAGCTTATTTTGTGTATTTTCATAATTATATGACTCTTTTTTTGTCTTAGGACTTACTGGTAACAAGACAATCCCATCTGTCCCTAAGAAACATGGGTTTTTCTGATGAGTAGGGTCCTAAGTGTTGGCCACAGAAGAAAGAAGAGGGGGAGAAGAAAGAAACAACTTTGACAGATATAAGGAATTTCTGTTTTCAAAGAAGGTGATTAAAGTGATAGGCTATGGGAGGCAGTGAAAATGAGTGCTATCTAAATTATGTCCTTAGCTTCTAGAAATCCACACATTATCTTCTTCATAATAAGAATTATTAATACTTGGCAAAAAGTGACAATTTCTTAGAAACCAAAGAAAAGACAAAGTTTGGAAACACTGACAACTTTTTTTAAAAAAGAGAAAGTGTTTAAAAAGTTAAATTCTCCAGCACAGTTTTACCTCTTGTGATAGATTTTTCTACATTTAAAGTAATATGCACTTATGGTCAGAACCCATTTTAAAAAGCCACAGCATGTAGTTAAGACCACAAACTTATGATATAGGTAATGGCTATCAGTTTGTTAAAAACTGGCTATGTACTTGACCATGCAATAAAGACATAATTGTTTTTTCTAAAATTTTGAGCTTGATGTAAGTTAACTTTTAGGTTCATGAAAAAGTTAACTTTCACCTCTTCCAGGTGGCCTTTTGTGACTGTACTACCAAATTTAGATCTTCCTCTTTATTTTCATTCACAGATGCTTGTTTCCCTTACACTGTATTTCATAAATTATCATGATGTATTTGTTTGCTGGTATGACACGGAAGAACTGTACAAAAAAGATCTTCATGACCCAGACAGTCATGATGATGTCATCACTAATCTAGAACCAGACATCTTGGAATGTGAAGTCAAGTGGGCCTTAGAAAGCATCACTACGAACAAAGCTAGTGGAGGCGATGGAATTCCAATTGAGCTGTTTCAAATCCTGAAAGATGATGCTGTGAAAGTGCTGCACTCAAAATGCCAACAAATTTGGAAAACTCATCAGTGGCCACAGGACTGGAAAAGGTCAGTTTTCATTCCAATTCCAAAGAAAGGAAATGCAAAAGAATGCTCAAACTACCGCACAATTGCACTCATCTCACATGCTAGTAAAGTAATGCTCAAAATTCTCCAAGCCAGGCTTCAGCAATAGGTGAACCATGAACTCGGTGATGTTCAAGCTGGTTTTAGAAAAGGCAGAGGAACCAGAGATCAAATTGCCAACATCTGCTGGATCATCGAAAAAGCAAGAGAGTTCCAGAAAAACATCTATTTCTGCTTTCTTGACTATGCCAAAGCATTTGACTGTGTGGATCACAATAAACTGTGGAAAATTCTGAAGAGATGGGAATACCAGACCACCTGACCTGCCTCTTGAGAAATCTGTATGCAGGTCAGGAAGCAACAGTTAGAACTGGACATGGAACAACAGACTGGTTACAAATAGGAAAAGGAGTACATCAAGGCTGTATATTGTCACCCTGCTTATTTAACTTACATGCAGAGTACATCATGAGAAACGCTGGACTGGAAGAAACACAAGCTGAAATCAAGATTGCCAGGAGAAGTATCAATAACCTCAGATATGCAGATGACACCACCCTTATGGCAGAAAGTCAAGAGGAGCTAAAAAGCCTCTTGATGAAAGTGAAAGAGGAGAGCGAAAAAGTTGGCCTAAAGCTCAACATTCAGAAAACGAAGACCATGGCATCCGGTCCCATCACTTCATGGGAAATAGATGGGGAACCAGTGGAAACAGTGTCAGACTTCATTTTTTGGGGCTCCAAAATCACTGCAGATGGTGACTGCAGCCATGAAATTAAAAGATGCTTACTCCTTGGAAGGAAAGTTATGACCAACCTAGATAGCATATTCAAAAGCAGAGACATTACTTTGCCAACTAAGGTCCGTCTAGTCAAGGCTATGGTTTTTCCAGTGGTCATGTATGGATGTGAGAGTTGGACTGTGAAGAAAGCTGAGCGCCGAAGAATTGATACTTTTGAAATGTGGTGTTGGAGAAGACTCTTGAGGGTCCCTTGGACTGCAAGGAGATCCAACCAGTCCATTCTGAAGGAGACCAACCCTGGGATTTCCTTGGAAGGAATGATGCTAAAGCTGAAACTCCAGTACTTTGGCCACCTCATGAGAAGAGTTGACTCAATGGAAAAAACTCTGATGCTGGGAGGGATTGGGGGCAGGAGGAGAAGGGGACAACCCAGGATGAGATGGCTGGATGGCATCACGGACTCGATGGACGTGAGTCTGAGTGAACTCTGGGAGATGGTGATGAACAGGGAGGCCTGGCGTGCTGCGATTCATGGGGTCGCAAAGAGTCGGACACGACTGAGCGACTGAACTGAACTGATGACTGTTTATTGTCATCTCCTCTCCCAGCAGGTTTGCTTTATAAAGGCAAGAACCAGGCCTATATCACTCATTATTTTAAGACCAGTAGGGTTAGACAGTTGGAGAAGGCAATGGCAACCCACTCCAGTACTCTTGCCTGGAAAATCCCATGGACAAAGGAGCCTGGTAGGCTGCAGTCCATGGGTCGCGAAGAGTCGGGCACGACTGAGCGACTTCACTTTCACTTTTCACTTTCATGCATTGGAGCAGGAAATGGCAACCCACTCCAGTGTTCTTGCCTGGAGAATTCCAGGGATGGCGGAGCCTGGTGGGCTGCCATCTGTGGGGTCACAGAGAGTCGGACATGACTGAAGTGACTTAGCAGTAGCAGCAGCAGGGTTAGACAGTCAGTAAATTTCTGTTGAAATTTTTTATTGAATCTTAGTTGTATGAATAAGTCCTTTCCTCTGTCTCTTGATGAAAACAAAGATTACAAGTTTTTGGCAGTTTTATGCATTAAATGAAATGGTTAGGCTCTACTACTTGGTTTAAACTAATAAAATGAACGAACAAGCATGTAATGTAATTAGCTTAAAAAAATGGAAAATGTTGCACATTTTATTACCAAGATAATTTTTAGAGATATTCATTTTTACTATTGACTGCCATTGCATTAGTGCTTTTAATCTGCTTAGTGCTTTAGCACTAAATACTATTGATTCACTCAGAGCTAACATACCAATTTAATCTTTGTATTTTTCCCTTTTCCTTGGGTAGCACTTTACCTGTAGTTTAGTTTGTAGACTAGTTGCTAGAGGCAAGTGTTAAATGGATTTTAAATTTAAAATGTCATCAGAAAATTTAGTATCATACAGATTTACATTTTCTGGTACATGATTCAAATTCTAGCAAATTATGAGAAAGCCATATATTTTGAGATCACAACTCAGTAACTTTAATTTTCGTAGTATCAGTTCTAGATGAGAATGCTTTACAAATCAAAACTGACCTCAATTCATGCCTTTACCTACAGCATCACCTGAAATATCACCATTTTAATGTTCTTTGATTGATGAACATTTTGGTGATTTATTCAAATCAAACAACTTAAGTCAGACTTTAGTCTTAATTATTTTTTTGTTTTATAGTTAGATACTGTTCATAAAACACCTCCATTAATGAACATCAAGAATAGTTAAAACAAGCCTTATTCTATATTAGCATGCATTTATAATATATTTTTCTGTTCTCTCATTGAGAAACAAGAGAGTATCAGGTATTTTTGCAGTATAGAAGGAAGACACACTTTATCTGCCCTACCTTAGGGTGAAGTGCAGGAAGCCTCTTTTCCAAGGCTTTTACTTAGCAAGTCATTCATATGCAAATGAACCATTTTAGTTAGAGAAAAAATATATAATGAGAAGACTGGAATGTATCCAGGATCCTAGAATCATTTAGCACATTCACTATTATATTTTTTAAAAAATAAAAGGAGTTTTAATGATATCAAGAGTAGCTGAGCACTTGGTTTCATTTCCCTGACAAATGAGCCCTTTACAGCCGTCTCTGGACACTGGAGATGTGACTTACAGCACATATCTGGGCACTGAGTCATCCTGAACTCTGGGTGCCCACTGACTCAGTATCTGTGCCAACCTATGAATAAGCAACGGCAGAAATTCCTGGTGGGTCTTCTATCCAATTTCTGACAGCTCCTCATTTTTCTTATTAGAGGAGATAATAATGCAGGATGAAATGCCATCAATAAGATAGAAGTCTGAAGGAAGAATGTAACATTCAAATTTTGATAACATTATTTGGAATAAAAAATCTATGATTACTCAAGGAGGTGAATATTCTTATCAAAATGTGAAGTCTCATATGCTTTCAGAAGTCTCTAATCATGTCGTGGTATGGCAATAATGTATGTACCAGAGCTGTAGCTTCAGAATTTTATTATCACTTCTTCAAAAACCATAGGATTTATTTTTTTGCCCGAACTCCTTATTGTTTGCTCAATTAATTTAACGAAGCGAATTCTCCATGTAGAAATCAACTACTTAAATAAAAGATCACACAACTTGCTTCAAAGGACATTGAGAAAAATGAAGAATTAATTTATAATGCATGTCGTACAGTTAACACATAAATACCCATGTACAGGTGGGAAATATTATCAATCACATTCTGAATTGATATAATTCACAGGTTAAACCTATTTATAGTTTTGGTGATCATCTCAGTGTTAACTGTGTTTCTTTGTTTAACTTATTTCAAATGTCATGTCTTTGTTTTTTCATTCTTTCCTAGGGTGTACCTGTGAATAAACTACAAAATGGTTTAATGAAGGGTTATCAGGAGAATGAGAAAAAAAGCAAACATCTTTAACGGTTCACTCTGTAACATGTTTTCTAATACCCCAATGGTGTGCCCTGTGATCTCAGACAGCGTTACAAAATTCTGGAAAGAAAATAATTTTAAATTCCTCTTAATAAAATAATACAATGTAGTACATTTTATGAGACAGACAACATGGAAAATTCAACTAAGTTAGGGAGCAGCAACTCCCTGAGCCTGGGAGACAATAAAGAAGAGTTTACAGAAGGAAAGGAATCGAGTGTAAAATTAATGAATTACTACTTAGCTTTTTTTTTTAAGTAGATTGAATCCTTAGATGTGAAGGATTTTCTTTCTTGCAAGATTTTGCTTTGGTAATCTATTACATTTGGCATATGGCCAAGATGTTTAGTGTGTTTAGAATGAAGAATCCTCAATAGCATTTTTCATATAGGATAATATTCTCTCATTTTGAAGCACAGGAAGTAAAAAAACCCTGAAATCTGACTTCACATTTTTCATCCCTAATACGAAATGTGTTCTCTTGAGAGTGCTAGACTGTTTAAATAAGCATGCCAAACCAGTATAATTATATGGATGTTACTTGTAACACTGACTCCACATTTCCAGTTCAAATGGTGTGGTATGGGAGATTATAGATATACGGCCTATAAAGAGTTATAAATCTTTGTTTTATTAAATATTATGAGACATGCCCTGAGGATGACAGATCAATAATGGTCCTTGTGGTTTCCTGATGGAAGGCTGCAATTATTTTCTTCCATTACAACTTAAATGTAACCCAATTTTACTCATCTATCATCTTTATAATAGTAATAAAGAAACATCACGGTATGTTTATTTTTATGCCTATTCCTATTACCCCTTGTTTGCATCTTGTTTTGATTTTGTTTTCATTCAAAACTGTTCTAATCATTTTGCTTTCTTCCTTTGATGGCTCTGAGTGGTGACCCTTTAACTTTGGCACTCTGAAACGGAGATGGAAAATTACTACTTTAAGTTTCCTTTATTTTGGGAAGCAGTTGGCTACTCTTTGAGTATAAATGATGTTTAAAAACAAGGAAGCTTGGTACAAACAACCTTGAGGTTGACTTTTTCTAAAACTTCATTATCTGGAAATTCTTCAACATATAACTTAAGCATAACATAAGCATTGTATTTTATAGTGCCATAGGTAGTTAGAATTAAAGTCAAGGAAAGAAGCACCTTATACCTTCTAGATTGACTATAGAGCACAATTCTGATTCAGTTGTCCTTCTCGTCACCCTTCAAACCACCACCACTCCCATATCTCCTTTTTGCCTTTTGAAACTATTAAGTATTCAGGAGGACTTATACAAATTAAACATTATGGAGGTGGTCACTCATAACAGTCAGCCAGGGAAGTAAAAGACCCCTATGAGCAATAGAACCAGAATTTGCCTCTTCCAGAAAAAAATCCAGTAATTTGAATTTGACTTTCTTTACACAAATACCCCTTACAATGAGAGCTATTATGTATTATGTACCAAGGACAAAGTTAGAGCCTCTTATAAACATTGTTGAACTTGTCCACACCATAGTCCTGCATGGAGGAAAATGGGTTCATTGGATTTAAATAATGCTCTCAGGACAGGCCGGAGAAGGCAATGGCAACCCACTCCAGTGCTTTCGCCTGGAAAATCCCATGGATGGAGGAGCCTGGTGGGCTGCAGTCCATGGGGTCGCTGAGGGTTGGACACGACTGAGCGACTTCACTTTCACTTTTCACTTTCATGCATTGGAGAAGGAAATGGCAACCCACTCCAGTGTTCTTGAAGGTGGGCTGCTGTCTATGGGGTCACACAGAGTTGGACACAACTGAAGCAACTTAGCAGCAGCAGCAGCTCAGGACAGGCAGATAGAAAATCATGGGGTACAAGTTTGAATCCAGATCTCTTGTTCCATGAGATTGTGCTGCCTTCCAACTAGCTAAATTTATGATTATCTTATGTGCCAGGTACTTTATATTTATTATCCCATGTTTTTACAGAAAGCCTAAGAAGTAGGTATTGCTATCTGCATGTTACAAATGAGGAGACTGAGGCTCTAAGAATTAGGTAATGTGGAAGAAGTTACATAGGTGGTACATAGGAGACCAGGGCTTCCAACCAGG
Organism: Oryx dammah; assembly: GCF_014754425.2. Classification (NCBI taxonomy): domain Eukaryota; kingdom Metazoa; phylum Chordata; class Mammalia; order Artiodactyla; family Bovidae; genus Oryx; species Oryx dammah. Next base: position 52,011,065 of record NW_024070202.1, read on the forward strand.
TGACTCTGACACCAAATTGCATGCTTTTCCCCTTTAAGTGACCAATCACTGGTCATTAAGATGACCAAGATATTGGTAAAAATATTTGCTACAAGTCTACTTATATTCTTTCAAATGCTTATATGTAAAATAAAACTTTGATATTGGGATTGCAAGAGAAAGTATAATGTCATAACTATTTTTTAGATAGGTGAGAGATATTTCAAAGACCCCTTTTTTATTTCAACTTTGATTAAAAATCTTTCAAAATGCATATATCCACTTCTGTTAGTAAGGATACTGTAATTTGAGGACAAAAAATTCCTTTATTCAATATTATTTGGAAGAAATTAGGCCAATGTATACTGATTCTAGTTTTTTCCTGGAATAACTGTCATGTTACTAAACCTCTTACATGACACTGTTGGATATCCAATCAATGTGCTTAAAGTGAATTTTTAATACTTTATCACAAAATAGAAGATGAGGGTTTCTTTTTAATGCCCAAATTTGGAGATTTTCCAAGTCTCCAGATTATGTAGCATTTTCTCAGTTACTTTATGTTGAATAACAATGTACAGTTTAGGGAACACACATTAACCTAAAACAACTTCAATCAATACTAATTTAGAATGCTTACAGAGGTTGAATGATGAATGCGAAAAAAGGGCAGTAAAGACTTTTAAGACCAAAGATTTAATTATTTGTGGATGTAGAATCTCATATTTCTAAAAGGTAGAAATCACTGTGAACAAACCCTTTAGCAGTCACTTTCAAAAGCAACAAAGAAAATGGTTACACTATAAAGATAAAGAACAACTAATAGTCAACACTAATAGTACATGAATGGATATCTGTGGCGTGGGATAGGTTTCCAGAAACAGCATCATATGGGGAATCAATGAGTTTTGAAGTATAAATAACTAAGAGGTGAAGACGACCTGCTCTGGAAACTATCAGATAACTTGAAAGAGGGTTTTAGTGATGTCATTAATATAGAAGATGTATATGAAAGTTTGCACATATACTTTTATAAAATATGAGAGTGGAAAAAGCAACATCATACATGATTTAAAATAAGCAAGTTAGGTCTGATGCTGCTGCTGGACCCTTAAAATCTAAAAGACCCTTTCCTGGTGCTCTGTCTGATCCTGTGATAGAGATACATTTTGTACAGGGCGGACGCTCAAGGAGGGCCAGAAAACCCCTGCTGCTGCAAACATGCTCCCAAAGCCTCAAAGGAAAGTTAGCACTGCAGCTTTCTTTGTCCACAAAGCACACAATGGTTCCTCTATAAAGATCTGATTGATTCGACACGTTAATAACAAAACTATAATATATGTATCTATTCACTAAATGTTATGCCAAAATAAAAACTCAGTTCCAGGAAATTGTTGGGTCACCTGATATCTCTGCCAAGTAAATTTGCCAGGACGAAATGGAGTAGTTGTGTTGCTTAGAGTCTTTCCAAACTAATTTGATCCTGTAAATCATTTGGTTTTGTGTGAGTAATGGCTCTAGGTGCCTTCATTTTAAGATGAAGCTGGGAAATGTCTGTATGCTGGTTATTGGAACAACCTGAGGTCTTTCTGTGGCGGGTATATGAAAACTGAGAATGTGGGTAGTTTCATTCTTGGAAGAATTCTGACCTCCAGTAACCAGAAAAGATAAACAGGCAAATAAATGAAGAGATTTGAAGGTATTTGTCTTTATGGAATTTGGCTAGTATTAAAGTTGGCTTCCCTTGTAAGAAGACTATGTTGGCAAGTTTCATCTTGTTTCCCACAAGAATTTTTGCGATGGGAGTGATAATAGTTTCAGGTGTGGTTGGTGCATTTTGGGCATTTTTCCTGGGTGATAAAACTGACCTGAATTTCATTGAGTAATCCTGCCTTTTTGTTCCTGTTGGAACACTAAAAATGTCAAAGGGGTAGGATAAAGTTCAGCTGTGTTTTGAGAATTTCTAGAATTGATAAATACTTTTATATCTGGGGTTTGAAATGTATAAAATAAAGCAAAGAGATAAGATAACAATATATCCTTGTAAGGTAAAGTCTCTTTAGTTTTCAACAAATTCACACAACAAGATTTAAATAACAAAGTCGTGTACTTTAGAAGCCCTGCAGGAATTTCCATTTGACTCATTTCTAAACTTGTGTTTCTGAAGCAATTTATTGGATGCAAGAAAAGTGTTTTCTCTGAAATGCTATTAATATTACACTTTTATTTCCTAATTCCCAGGTTTCTGAAAGTTTTTTTGTTTCCTTTCATTCTTTTGCATTTTCTAGTAAGGAAAAGGGGTAGCCTCATGAGCAATCCCATTGCTTCTCACAGATTTTGCAACACATATTAAAATGTATTCAGGGAGAAATAAGTCTTAGTTGGAATTTATATGTATGTATATTATGTATATTCATAGACTTTGGAGAGGGAAGGAAGTAAGTTATGGCTTTAGTTCACTGAAAGATGGATTCATTTTCTCCGAAGCATTTTTCTAACTTTATAAATAAACTACATAGATTTTCCATCTGGAGAAGTATCCTAGACATTTCAGCAAAAGTAAAACAAACGTTTCTGAATTCATATGTCCTCGGTACCCATCTGCAAATTATATACTTTCTTTTATCAAGGACATGTGTAATGTTCTTCCTGCTTGCAATTATAACCTTTACCACTTAGACTGAAAATTGTTAGAGTAAGAGAGATGTACATTTTCAAAGTCAGGTGTCTTTAGAAAAGCTATACCATTTGTTCATCCAGTTATGATCACTAGTGGTCCTTACATTAGGAGGCAATAGCAATTCTGTAATGTTCAAATCTGGGTCCCCACCAAGAAAGTGCAAGGCCACAATGGACTCCCAATTTGATGTTCTTCCTCTCAATTTGATGCTAGCCCTAAATGATCTGATGACCAGCAGGATAAATCCTCTTGGTATAGCTGGTAGCCTTTACTATATTTAAATCAAAGCAACAAAGAATTTCCCTAACAGTTCCTGTGAAAATACCATTTCATGTTGCATAAACATTCATCAATCAAAATATTTATATCTATAGACATCAAATGTCAACCAGGTGAAAAGCACCAAATCAGAACTTGGTAGATACATGCCCATTCAAGTAGGACTTCATGCACTGAAGCCAAGATCCAAAGGAGGAATCTGAGAGCAAAAATTTCCTCTATAGTTTTCTAATTAATAATGTTTAATGTATCAACATTCTAGAAGAGATTTTTGGTTGTTTTTAGTTGTTTCTTTAAGTAAAGCCAAGAATATAGATAATTCATACATCAGTGAGCGAATGGGACCTCATTAAAAAAAAAAGCCTTTAACACCTACAATTAAGCATCTAAATGTTGTAAAGGCTGCATGGCATTTCAATAATTGTGCTTTACGGAACTGCTGTTGCTAACTTTATGTACATCTGACCAGAACTACTAAAGCTTACATAAGAAATGAAGTTAATAATCAGAAAAATGTTGGCAAACATGCAAACCCAAATTGTAAAAATATTTTATATTTTCTTTAAGCTATCACATTAACTTCTTCTCAAGTTATGATTCTATCTTTAAATGAAGATTCAATTTCTAAATTTTCTTGGAAAGAATTTCCAAACATTTGGATAAATACAATTTACCAAGCACCAAAAAGCCCGTGATATTCTCTTTTAGGCTGGTACTGATTCTGACATGTACCTCATAATTTGCAAGTAGGGAACATGTGTGACTTACCCTATTGAAGCAGTGTTCATGGTTGGGGCCATAAAAGTGCTGGAGACATCTCACATTGTTTTTGTTGACGATCTTGTTGAAGAACTCATTGACATACTTGACAGGGAATGCACAGACAGCAGAGCGATTCATTGGTTCTGAGGAATCTGGCTTGCTTTGTGCAAACACCCCGTACAAAATGTCATCATTCAGGTTGGCACCTATTTGCCTAGCAAGTTGAGCCCCAGGCTTACTGACATATGCAGCTTGGAGAATATTAAATACTTCCTGCTTTGTGGATCTCTTTCTTCTCTTTTCTGTCAGAATACACTCCAGAGGCATTTCCATGTATGAATGCAATCCAGAGTCTGCGGAACAGAACCTGATTATTCTTGTGTGAAAAGTCTGAGCATCTAGAGTTTCCCGTTGGACTGTCAAAAAGTAAATAAAATGGTTGCTTTCAAAGGCGTGGATATACTTAATGGGGTAGGAATCTCGGAGCTCAGGTAGAACATCAATATAGGATTGGTCTGTCAAAAACTTAAAACCATCTTGCGTTTCCTTTAGCCTTCTCACCGATATCGAGTGCAACGAATGATCTGGAAGGTAAGAAGAATTTATGGTATTGCCCACGAAGAAGTTGATGAATCGCTCCTTCTCAGACAGTAGGACTTTGGTTCCCAGGGCACTCACCACACAGTCAGGACACTGGCCGGTCTCTTCGTCTTCCTGAGGAGAATACATGCAGTGAACCTCCGACTCTATGTCTGCAGTATTGTTGGGTGGCAGGACATGTCGCTGGCAGGTCCCTCTGTGGACACTGCCACAGCTAATGAGTTGATCATCATAGTACGTGTCAACAAGCAGAGCCATGTTGATGTTATCTTTCCAAACACCACCTGATAAATTGGCTTTGTGGCTGCAGTCCTGACATGGGAAACAATCTGGGTGTTCCAGCACAGGCCCAGTCTTGTACTCAGCAACCTTCTGAAGGTCTTTATCATTTAAAACGTAAATGTAGTTAACGGCACCGAGGTAAATGTGATGTTTGTGCAAAACAACATTCTGGATGGATGTTTCTGCAGTGAAGTTAGGAAGCTGATATTGCATGTTCACATTCATCCTGGACTTTACTAGTGCCTCTTTACACTCCCCATTGCTCTTCTGCACGAAGGTAAACAGAAGCACAAGAATGCCAGGTGCAAGCACAGCAGGGGCCTTCATGGTGAGAATTTTATCTGCCAAAAGACGTTCAAGGCGAGAGCAGTTTAGTTGTCATTAGAAACAAGAAGAAACAGAGAACTATACCAGTTAGACTATTAGAAACAAATCTTCCTAACTGGAATTTTTACACTGAGTGAAAACAAAAAACTCTAGCTGGCTTCACATAAAGATGCATTGTGCAGTTGGACATGACTTTACATAGTTTTAATTTTAGAACTCAAGCCACAAACAAGTAATTTTAGAGAGCCATTATAAGATGCAAACAATGTTCTGTATTAAGAATGATACAACAATTAAGTTAGACTCATTCAGCAGTGAAGTCAGAAAAATAGCACATTTCTTTCTTAACTCCTTGCTGGTTGTTTCATGTGGTTTAATATCTGTGGTTAATGACTAGGGTGATATTTAAACTTTCTCAGTTAGTCAAGTAAAGGAACTGTGGTTCAGATTCATTTACTCTACAAATCACAGCAGGCATTGTTTCCTTGGGAGCATGTAGAATTACTAAGCTAAATTTAGCTTCCTTTTGGAAGAAAACAATCATAAATTCTAGAAGCAATATGATCACATGCTGTTTATAGGATTTTGTGTGCAGAGAAAAGGTATGGTTATAATCGACCTATTGTTTTGGATAGACAAATGCTTAACTTAATGTAAGATCACTGGGAATGTAAAAACAGCAAGCTAAAAATGTATAAAATATAATCTTTAGGACTAAAGTGCTGGAATTATTGCTCAGGGAAAAACAACATATTGTTCATTACCAAGTCAAAAGCTATTTAGTTAAAAGAACGTTATTTTAACATGCCATTTTATGTGCATGGACAGTATTTCTACTAGGAAGCATGAGTGGACTTGTTATCCAGGTTTTAAAAACTGAAGGTGCACATTGTGAGTTCTACTTATAATAGTTACAGGCAGGTTTGGAAAAGAGAGGCCTTAGAAGGAACAGAAACCAAATGGCTACTACTTCCCCTTCATTTTAAAGAATGTATAATTCTGACAGGACAAAAGAGTCTCTAAAAACATACTGGGCATTGTAATTATGCCAAAGACTAACTCGAAGTCCACAGAGACACAACAGAATTCACTGTGCATGGCTCTGTGCTTGCAGTTTGGGAAATGGGACATGGCACTTAGCCTTCAGTGAACTTACACTGAAGCTAAGATATGATACACATATGCAAATTACTATAGTACATGCTATTATGATTTTCTGTATAGCAAAAACCAGAAGCTAAAAGCATCAAGAGAGGAAGGTATGGCCTGTACTGGGATTACTATGATCATGAGAAATATGGACAAGTCCATTACGTTTGAGATCCAGAAGAAAAGGACAATGCCTGTTTGGCTCATCACTCCATCTCATCAGCTTCATATAGAGCCTAGAATGAAGAAGGTGTTCAATAAATACATGTTGAATAAATGAGTGAATAAAAATTAAACAGTACAAAGTCACAGAACAGATAAGTGTAGTAGCCAGAACCTGAATTCAAATCTTATTGATTCCAAAATCAAAGATCATTTTATCCTACCAAATTGACAAATGGCAACCCACTCCAGTACTCTTGCCTGGAAAATCCCATGGATGGAAGAGCCTGGTAGGCTACAGTCCATGGGATCGCAAAGAGTCCGACACGACTGAGTGACTTCACCTTCACCTCACAGGCATTATTTAGGAGATAACAGAAAGTCACTGAAGGATTCTGAGGTAGAGAGTCATATGAGCAAGGTTTTACTCTAGGAAGATTGATCTGGAGGCAAAGTGACTTAGAGCAGGTAGAACCTGGCAATGAGAAGACCAGATGACAGGTATTATAGCCCACAACATAAAAAGGTCCAGAAGAAAGATGGCGGCCCCAAAAATACAAAGGAAGGGATGAGTGAGTGTAGGAAAGACACACCCTCATTTGTAGGTGTCTTTTCCTTCTAACCTTTGTTGGGTATTTACTAAAGGCCAGACACTGTGGTAGATGCTGGGAATACAGAACTCAGTACCTTCTCTGGGAACCTCACAGTCACTTGGCAGAGGCACAGGGTTGACACAAATTATGGCAGTCTGTAAGAAGGGCAAATCATACTGGAAATGATGCTAGAGTTGAGTCTTGACGGACAACGAGGAATGGGAATTTCTGGTGGGAGAGCCATTTGTGCAAAGACACAGTGGCAAGAGAGAGTATGTGACACAATCAGGAGAAATACAAGTAGTTGAACCTAGAGAAGTGGGGAAAACAAAAAGGGCAAATGAGGGAGATAAAAGTACTTGATAAACATCCCAAGGGAGCAAAACAAGGCATTTCCAAGAGCCCTGAAATGTAAGAGAAGACTCTCTTTCTGAGACAGCAGGAGAGGATGAGAGGTCAGATATAGATATAGGGACATTTAAGGAGTTTAGGCCATATGATCTCAATATCTAAAAATAAATTAGGGTATATGATTATCTGCTGAAACTGATGGATACAGAGGAGTTACCAGGGACTGACTTCAGGGTGTAGGAGAAAGTTTAGAATATCTACAGCAGGGCATGCAATCTGAGGTCAGCAAGAAATGAAAGAAAGGATTGTATAGTAGCTTTTAGGGCTTCCTGAAGATAAGACACAATGTATATGACTTCCTCTTCACATTCATGAGATATGGAAAAACAACAAGAAAGAAGGTTAAGGACACAATGATTTTCAGGATCCAAATGAAGGCATCTGATTAGGGGATATAGGCTTTAAAGGCTACAAAATTATAGTTGGACCAGAGGTAAGGCAGAGCTTCAATAAGGAATAAACCATGTAATGGTAAAAATAACAATAACATGTATTGAGTGCCTACACCACGTGCCAGGCATTCTGCTGAACCTCTGATATACTCTTCATAAACACCCTGTGACGTAAGAAGTATTACTATTCTCCATTTCTAGACAAGCAAACTTGCCAAAAGTCACACAGTTAGAATTAGATTCAGTCCCACATCTGGCTGATAGGAATCTGTACAGTCTGTTGAATGCTTCACTAACACTGAAGCAGCTTCCTGAGCTAAGAGGGAGAGTGCACCGGAGCAGAAGCGAGACAGAGCTCTGGTTCTGGCTCTTTCCCTCTCTAGTTGTGTGACTTTAGCCAATTCATTCACTCACCTCTGAGTCCCAGGGTCCAATGGCCTCACATGACTGCTCTAAGTATCAAAAAGAGATCTCATCTTTGAAAGCAATTTGCTCGGTTACATAGCATTTGTGTGTGTGTATACATACATACATATATATATATATATATGATTTAGAAAACTATGATCATGTCATCTAGTCCCATCACTTCATGGGAAGTAGATGGGGAAACAGTGGAAGCAGTGTCAGATTTTATTTTGGGGGGCTCCAAAATCACTGCAGATGGTGATTGCAGCCATGAAATTAAAAGACGCTTACTCCTTGGAAGGAAAGTTATGACCAACCTAGATAACATATTAAAAAGCAGAGACATTACTTTACCAACAAAGGTCTGTCTAGTCAAGGCTATGGTTTTTCCAGTAGTCGTGTATGGATGTGAGAGTTGGATGGTGAAGAAAGCTGAGCACTGAAGAATTGTGCTTTCAAACTGTGGTGTTGGAGAAGACTCTTGAGAGTCCCTTGGACTGCAAGGAGATCCAACCAGTTCATTCTAAAGGAGATCAGTCCTGGGTGTTCTTTGGAAGGACTGATGCTGAAGCTGAAACTCCAATACTTTGGTCACCTCATGCAACGAGTTGACTCACTGGAAAAGACTCTGATGCTGGGAGGGGTTGGGGGCCGGAGGAGAAGGGGACGACAGAGGATGAGATGGTTGGATGGCATCACTGACGTGATGCACATGAGTTCGAGTAAACTCCAGGAGTTGGTGATGGACAGGGAGGCCTGGCATGCTGTAATTCATGGGGTCACAAAGAGTCGGACACAACTGAGCGACTGAACTAAACTGATATGATTCTTAAATGTGTACATATATTTATGCTGCTGCTGCTAAGTCACTTCAGTTGTGTCTGACTCTGTGCGACCCCACAGACGGCAGCCCACCAGGCTCTCCGGTCCCTGGGATTCTCCAGGCAAGAACATTGGAGTGGGTTGCCATTTCCTTCTCCATTGCGTGAAAGTGAAAAGTGCAAGTGAAGTCGCTCAGTCGTGTCTGACCCTCAGCGACCCTATGGACTGTAGCCTTCCAGGCTCCTCCGTTCATGGGATTTTCCAGGCAAGAGTACTGGAGTGGGATGCCATTGCCTTCTCCAACATACATTTATAAACACACATAAATGTGCTGTTTTTATATGTAATTCTCATTAATTTGAAATATACTAGAACATTTTTGGCACTGGTGGTGGGAATGGCAAGGATTGTTAAGAAAAGGACTGAAGACAAGTTGTCCTATTAGAAGACAATACAAACTACAAATATGTGCCTAAACCTTCTAGAATATATTATGCAGAAAAACTAAATGCACTTCTCAAAACGGTATCACTGTATCTCCTGAAAATGGAAATATTAGTCTAATACATAATTTATCACTGTATTTTCTCTAGAAAAATAATAAGGGAAGAATATAAATGAACTATCACTGCCAAAAGAACAAAAAAAGCACTACAACCAAATTGCATCTTAATTGACGCCCATTAATAGTGTGGAGTGAGAATGACTTTTTTCTTCTAGGCTTTTTGAGGGAGCCTTCAAAACAATCTTTTTAAAAAAACCTGAGGTATTATATTATGTTTAAAAAACAGGTTCATATCTTAAGGTTGGTACGTAAGTCTTCCACAATACTAAACCTCAATCAACTAGAATCCAAGAAAATATATAAATGCATTAATGGGTTTCTTTGTTATCTTGCTTAGTGAGATGGCAAATCATAAGAAAACCAGTAGGGAAGGAGGAAAAAAAAAATCTATTTAAGGAAAAAACAATGCAGAATACCCCTGGAGTTAGTATCTCAGTCTACTTTCTTTCCATTCTCTTGACAACAACTAGTGATGCGGTTTTTCAGGTTGAGAAATCAAAGGTCAATTTTTAAAAAAAATTTATTAAAGCAAAATTACAGGAGTAGGGCCCATGTCAACAACAGAATTTTAAATTAAAAAATAGGTTTCTGTTTACTCCTTAGATTAAAAGAAAACAAACATCCTGTTTTACTGATCATTCCAATTAATTAAGGTTCCTATTAACAACGGTGTGTATTGGTCAGATTGGATCTTCTCCAGGAAATGTTTGTGTCCTTCACAAGTAGTCAAGGAATACTTCTGGAAATATATGTTGCTGAGCTATACACCCTGATGATGCTGCCAGTTAACTGACATCTGAGTGAGTGAGTGCATAGGCTCTGGAGACAGACTGCAGGGTTTGAGTCCATTCACTGTCTGTGTGACCCTGGGTAAATCTTTCTGAGCATCTATTTTCTCATCTGAAATATCGGAGTGATTACAGTACCTGTCTCTTGTGATGGTCACTCTGAGAGGGGGATTCAGTGAATGAATGGTTATAAACCCCTATGAGCAGTGCTTGGCACACAGTAAGCCATTAAATATCTCTATTATTGTTTGTTCATGTGCTCAGCTAATACTTTTCGACCATGTAGTGTATTCTAGATACTGTGCAGAGTGCTGAAGATACAAAAATAAGTAAAACACTTTCAAATTGTCAGTGAGATCTCAGATTAGTCAAGGAAGCAAACTAGACGAGTTTAAACGCAACATGGAAATGTCTATGGGAGCCCCTCAAGGGAAAATTAACCAGGTTAAGGGAGTCAGGCAGGTCTATCAATCAATCAGTCATGGTCCTTTCCTCACAATGCATTCACAGTAGTGAAGCTCAGCATGGGGTAGGGGGGCATTACCCTGAGTTTTAGTTGTGGCAGTAAAGCTACATAGTTGTACAACCCCAAAGCATTCACCCAGTTCCTTTGACTTTAGCTGCTTTCTTATTTACAAAATTATAGTGTTGAACAAGTTGTGTGATGGAGTTCTCTGGAACCAGCTAATGGGAGCTTATCATGTGCATCTCTTCCCAACTCATGTTCAGTGACCTCATCTTGGTAGCTTGACATCGGCCGTAGTAGGAGTATTTACACCATAGGAGTTGGCAAACACTACAAATCAGAGCTCTCCCCCCACGGACGGATGGTTATTAAATACCTACAAGCATACCCCTGGGTTAAATTGATGAACTTTTGAAGTATATTCCAACTGAGAGATTGTTTTTCTACAACTACGTTTTACTCCAGTGCCATTGAATTGGCATTTCTTTTTCTTCTCTATCATCTGCCAGATCAGGCTGTGTGAGCAATTTTAATATTTATGTTGGGAGTGAATCCAGAAATACTTTCATCTTTCATATATTTTTGCCTTGATACATTTATTCCCGTGACATGCTTGGATCAGGCTTTCAATATAAAATGTCTTTTTACTGTTTGTTTTTTCTTTCTTTCTGAAATAGTGCTGGCCATTTAACCAACTTTGAGATCCTTACTAAAAGGAACACGTAAAGATGATTCAAACAGACTGACTAATTCATTCTCTTAAAATGTCATGCACATAGCAGGTGAAACTGAATCATTCATAAAACATTTCTTTCTTTCTTTTCAGTTGATAGTTACGATAATCTCACTGGCAACATATTTCCTGGGAGTGATTATCTCAATGGCACATTTGTCATTAAAGTTTTGGTATTTAGGGGTATTTCCTTTAAAGAGGACTGCTCTATTAGCTACAAATACTAGCTTAACCTAAAGGTAATACCACCTACTCAACTCTGTATGCCATCTATCTACCTCTAGTTTTCTCATATATTGTAACGTGCTTACATTGGGATTTTCATGCCCTAGAAATCTATTAAATTTATTAACTACCTGTGCCTATCACCATTACTACCATCACCATCACTGTCCTCATCAACAAAAACTTGTCTCAAAGCATATGCCTGTGTTATGCAAGTCGCTCAGTCATATCTGACTCTTTGCAACCCCATGGACTATAGCCCACCAGGCTCTTCTTTCCATGGAATTCTCCAGGCCAGAATACTGGAGTGGGTAGCCATTCAGTTTTCCAGGGGATCGTCCCAACCCAGGGATAGCCTGCAGGTCTCCTGCACTGTAGGCAAATTCTTTACTGTCTGTGCCACAGGAAGCCCCTATGTTGTAAGCAAGTACTGATGCCTCATGAAAAAATATGACAGGTGTTATGGAACAGGTTTTGTAAAGGAGATACTTTTAAAACTTTGAAATGGGTACATTTGCTTTCTTTAGGAATTTTCTTAGAAATTATAATATTTTATAACTATATAGTCAGTACTTTATAGTTTGCAAGATTCGGTCCATTATATAAATTCTTCTAATCTGAACGTTTTCTTAGAAGATAAGCATTGCTCACATTTTTTAAGGAAAATGGAAAAATCTCATGTTTTTATGAAAAAAAAAAAGAGATTCAAAGAGGATAAAATATTATCTAAAATATGAAAAACATGAAATCTAGTTTTTATAAGTGTATTTATATTTTTTTAAAAAATATGATGCTTATTTGGACTATTTCAAATTATTTGTACTTTCTGGAAAAGATTTCTGTTTTAAAGGCACAATATTTTGAAAAAAATTTCTGTATTTACTTGCACAGCCCCAACTCTCTCGACTACTGGCAACTCTTTTGAAAACTCTCCCCTATCTAATGGGGCTGTCAATCACCTCTTCACCTGAAGGTGAGCTTGCAAACCAGGCTGGTCTGTTAGTGAATTCTATTCCTTTGACCCAGAGCCTGGTCACGGGTGAGCATGTGACTAAAGCAAGGCAACCAGAGTCTTTCAGGGCTTAATATAGATACGGGGAGGAGATCTTTCTCTCTCTTAAAGATCACCAGCCCTAAGGATGATGTTAATTTGTAGTGTATGATGACCATTTTGTCACTGGGTGGAAAAAGCCTGCCTCGGCATGAAAATGATCCAAGGGATAGAACATTGTAGACACAGAGAAAGGCAAGTCACCAGTGCTATTGCTGAAGTATCCATTTCTACTGGGTCTTCTTCAGCTAATGAGAACCAGTAAAATTTTCCTTTCCTCCTTTCTTTCTCTTTTTTTTATCAGCAGTTTCATTGGGATTTTTTTATTTCTTGTGCCTGAAGAAGTCTTGACCAAATAATATCCATTCGAAGATTCTACAAACTTGTGAATTCAAACTCAAGAGCACAAAAGAAGCCTTATATAAAATATTCAAGTAACTGGGAAAGATGGTTTCTTTTTTTACTTGAATAAATATTTCATTCTGCATTTGGAAAGTATCTTCTGGTTAAAATTTCTGAGGTGCTCTAGTAGCTTTTATCCTGCTCTATAGTTTCAAATTCTACTTCAATATTTCAGTTCAGTCACTCAGTTGTGTCCGACTCTTTGCGACCCCATGAATCGCAGCACACCAGAGCTCGCTGTCCATCACCAACTCCCGGAGTTCACTCAAACTCACGTCCATCGAGTCAGTGATGCCATCCAGCCATCTCATCCTCTGTCGCCCCCTTTTCCTCCTGCCCCCAATCCCTCCCAGCGTCAGAGTCTTTTCCAATGAGTCAACTCTTTCCACGAGGTGGCCAAAGTACTGGAGCTTCAGCTTCAGCATCATTCCTTCCAAAGAACACCCAGGGCTGATCTCCTTTAGAATTTACTTAACATAAAAATAGAAATAATGTATTTGATAGAAATATTTCTATAGAAATAATGTATCTAAGTGAAAGTGAAAGTGAAGTCGCTCAGTCGTGTCTGACTCTTTGCGACCCCGTGAACTGTAGCCTACCAGGCTCCTCCGTTCTTGGGATTCTCCAGGCAAGAATACTGGAGTGGGTTGCCATTTCCTTCTCCAGGGGAACTTCTCGACCCAGGGATCGAACCCAGGTCTCCCGCATGGCGAGCAGATGCTTTAACCTCTGAGCCACCACGGAAGCAAAAACTAGAAAACTCTCCAATCCTGCTTTTAAGTGTATAAAAGGGATTTATGATGATGGAAAATGGCTGAAGCCCCATATTAAGGAAATTGCAGTCATAAAAAGAGTCATGGCTAAATTCTCCAGGATGACTTACCAGAGTGAAATACTAAGGAAAATTCTTAGCCCTTTCTACATTTATATATTATTTCCATTAATTTAAAAGGGTGCCCATAAAAACAAAGTCAAGGAAAGAAGATACTAATAGGAGATTCCTGATGCCATTTAAAATATATTTATAAACACTCATTACTTATGAAGTCATATCTTATCAAATATTAATCAAATATTTGTGAGCTCCCATTGTATACCACACCCCTGTATAAATAGAGAGTTTCTATCCTCAAAAAGTGTATAGTCTGTGGATTTGAAGACAGTAAGATAAATGCTAAAAATCTAAATGTGCAACCTAAATTGAAAAGTGACAGATCTACTGGATTGTTGAAATAGTAAATTTTAAAACACGCCTTGTGGAACATTTAATTCTTAGGTCTAAAGTTTTAACACTTAAGTGTTTTTATCATCAACAAACCTAAAGCTGACTTCAGAAAGATAAAATAATGCCTGTCAAAAATCCTTTCTAATGTAGCCAGACACTACCTTGACGATGATTTCTAATAGTAAGTCAAAGGCACGTAAGGATTTGTCATGATTTTTCCCCACATGACTACTCTTTTATATGACCACATTTATATGAGTCAAAATACACATGATTTAATTTTATGTCTAATATTTACAGAGTATTTTGTTGACAACATTGTTCCCAATAACTCGTAAGTCTTCTGGAGAAGAGGGCATTGTATAGTAGAGAGAGTACAGGCTTCGGTGTCATCACACTGCAATGTGATGCGAATCTGGGCTTTACCATTAACATACTTTCTGACCCCGAGTGTCAGTTTCTTCATCTAAAACATGGGAATAATAAGGGTACACATCCATGGGTTGGACAGGAGGGTTAAAGATAAATTATGAGACACTGGAATTTGGCATTCAATAAATGCTGCTTTTATGCTCATCTTCCTAAGCTGAGTAGCCAGTTTCTGCCTACCCTCATCAAAAATGAGGAACTTGGCATAGTCCACTGGGTGAGCCCACTCCAAATACTTGCTGACTCTTTCATCACCTTAGCCCTCTCATCCACAGTTTAAATAGTATTATTTCTTATTTTTCTACCCTTTGGCCATCTTGTGGTTTTCCTCTCAAGCTATTTCAAGTTCCTGAAGTCCTTCTTAAATTGTACTCTAAGACAAAGGCCACTGTAAGGGCTTTCCACACTAATACAGAACAACAAACAAGGAACTATTGTGTGTGTATGTTGTGTTAGTCGCTCAGTTGTGTCCGACTCTTTGCGACCCCATGGACTGTAGCCTACCAGGCTCCTCCCTCCATGGGATTCTCCAGGCAAGAGTACTGGAGTGGGTTGCCATTGCCTTCGCCAGGAAGGAACTATTACTTTACCTCTTTAGAGAAAAGTAAATCCACATCACCACTGAGGCTTAGCAAATGAGTATACAGAATGCTTAAATTGAATTTCATATTAAACAATGAATAAAATTTTAGTATAATTATGTCCCATGAATGTATACTACATGACAGTATGAGTTGTAAGCAAACGGAGAAAAATAAGGGAATAATTACCATTTTTATTAACAGAACTTAGATTGAAACTGTTTTGGCCAAACCTATCTAATCTGTTGGAGTAGAACAGTACTTTTTAGGTTTTTATAGCACACACATGTTGCAAAAGTGCATACTTTTTGGGGGGGTTGTTGTTGCTGTTTTGAGGCTGTGTGTCTAAAATATGCTGTTTTCGAAGTGATTATCAAGGTAACCTGTTCATAACAGGTGGTTTTAAATATCCTGTGAAGATATAACCATATAAAATAAAGGTTTTTTTTCCCTAAAAATCAAGGAAAAGATTTGTGTGCTTATTACAGTCTATATGGCAACCTGTCACTGACATGAAATTTCTGAAACAGAAAAAGAATTCCTATATTTATTTGCATACTTTATTTATAATAAAAAGCTTATTGAAATTCATATATAGGTTTCTAAAGGAGAAATAAAAATGGCACAAAATGATTTTAATGTGTTATAAATATTATTTTGGTGGCTGCTCTAAACAATTACTCCTGATTATTACACAAATGTTTCTTTGAAAGAGACCCAAACAGTGCTCTTACTCAGATTTTTATCTAATACTGTATCCCTTCTTCCAATAAACATTTTAAAAGTTGAAAATGACTGAATCATTGCACAAGAAAAAGCCAACTTGCATTTTCCAGCTGTAACATATGATTGAGATCATTGTTCAACTCTGATATGATACTAGTAAAGATAAAAAGAACTGAATTCCATTATATTCTCAAGATTATCCTTCACATAGTCTTATTCTGTTAGTAAATATCTTTGTCCTTTTAAGAATGGCTGAAAGTACTCAACTTCTGGGAATTAATAAATAGACATTTGTTTTATCATTGTGCATATCATTAAAAAGTCCTGTTCCGAAAATACATTGAACTGTCAGTGTCTTGACTGATGGACAGCCTTTGTCCCATTAACAAGCTGTAGGTCAGGTAAGAATGTTTCACTGCCCTTAAAAATGTGAAGATTAAACTTTGAATATTAAAGTGCTAAGATGCTTGAAATCCCATAAAACTATTTTAAAATATTTTTCAGCCTAATGGAAAGATGCAATTTTATAGTTCAGATTGTGCAGAAGTGCTATCAGATTTTGTTCAATTAATCCAGAAATCCTGAATAACTCAAACCCACAGGTCACATCTGAGAAACATCTAAGTACACGAATTAAATTAAAAAAAAAAATAGCCTAGCAATCTTCTCCAGTTGCACTCAATTACAGGATTTGATTAGGATGAACCTGACTGAATGGTCTGAATGTGAGCCACTGAAGGGAGACACGGAGAGGAAGCCGGTACATTACTCATTAATGAATCAGACATTTCCCTCCCTCAGTGGTTGAAAATGCTCTCGGTATAAGACACAGTGAATTCCAAATGGGGAGAACTGTGCTCAAGAGTGAGTTTATATAACTGATTAATCTCTTCCGGTGTTACCTAGAGCAGAAATCAAATGCCTGCAGAGGAACGCTGGTGGTAAGTGGACCTATTTATGTTATGGCCCCATCACATAAAGAGAGAGCAGCATCCAGGGGAAAACAGAAAAAGAGGAGACACATAAGGATGCCAAAGGCCAGGCTGTGACCCTGAAATATGGAATCCTTTACCACTATTTGCACTTAGTCCTTAGGGTAAGCCTGAATTTTATTTTGCTCACACATGAGAACTTTTCTGGAAATCAAAGTTACCAGGTAGACTCTCTGGTGGTGAAGTGAACCAGGGACACTTTTCAAGGTGAGTTTTGTCAGTATATAACATTTTCTTTTCAGGAAAAGTATAAAAAAGCTTTTAGAAAACAAGAAAATGATGTGAATAGAAGAAATAACAAAACTGGCCACATTTTGTATAAATGTGGATTCCTTGTGTAAACATAAAGCAGTTCTAACTGTGTTGAGAGAAAAAAACGTGTAAATATCACTACATTGAGATCAATAATCAGAGAATAAAAGATCCAAATAAAACCTTCTACAGAAATCTTAAATACTTTTAAATAAGGAATGCCAAACAAAGCAATCCTCGTAAAAATAGCACAGAACAGAAAAATAAGAATTGAATCCAATATCTGACCCTCAGTAAACACTCTGCATCTTTGAAAAATCAATAAACCAAAAGGTTAGGACAACTTAAAAACAAGTGTGCTCAGGACTGCATTTATATAACTGATCAAGGAAAAATAATTCAGAGCAGGGTATGTGTGTCTGAGGGAGAGAAACAGAGAAAAGAGCTCAAGATATCAAAAAAACTTGCTAACCATACAGGTGCTGCCCACTGGTTGGCAGTTCCAGCCTCCTGTCCCACTCACTGCCCTCTAGGTTGTGCATTCCAGATGGGTGTGCATCTCTGGAGGAATATAGGGAAGGAGAGCTAACTACAGTAAAGGATGGGCCACAGAGTATTTCAGAGTGAAGATAGTACTATATCGGATAAGCTGGAGTTGCTAAGGCACAGTCAAGGCAGGAGACAGATACTCTGGACAGAGACAACACCCATGCAGACACCGTGGGGAGAATGTGCAGGGCTGTTTAGGATACTGTAACTGGCACAGAAGCTGTGTGGGCTGGGCCTGGGTGTGGATGAAGTTGGAAGGTTAAGCGGAGCACATCACAGAAAGTCTTACAATCCTGCTGAGGGGTCTGCACTCTTTTAGTATTGGAGAGTCCCTGGGAAATTTTAATCAGGACATGGAAACCAGCCTACTTATAACTGTAATTAGACAACTTTGGTGGCAGTGTGGTGAATGGATTGGAGGGGAAAGAAGCTAGGGGCCAGAAGACATAACAGAAGGTCACTGCATCTTCCCAGGCAATAGAGGATGAAGATTTCCAATAAAGCAAAGACTCCTAGATCTGTATCTTCATATCTTTATGTCCAGAGAGTCCAGAAGTCCATCTCTCAAGCATCAGTTTTGTATGTTCAACAGCTATTTTTTAGAAAGTACTTATTTATTTATTGGCTGTGTCCTGATTGCTGTGTGGAATTTTTCTCTAGTTGTGATGCATGGGCTCCTAGTTGCGGTGGCTTCTCTTGCTGTGGAGCATGGGTTCTAGGGTACACGGGCTCAGTAGTTGCATTTCTTGGGCTCTAGAGTACAGGCTCAATAGTTGTGGCTCACAAGCTTAGTTGCTCCGAGGCATGTGGGTTCTTTACCACTGAGCCACCAGGGAAGTCCTGTTCAACAGTTATTTAAGACTAAATTTGACCAATATTTATTGAGAGCCTAATATATGCAAGATGTGTGGGGGTATATCAGTAAACAAAACAAACATGCCTGCTGTTGTGGAATGTACTTTGTGACAGGTGGTTCCAGACAACAAATACATAAAACAGTTAAATCAATCAAGTAGTATATTAGAAGCTGATGAGTAAGTGTTGGGAAAAAATGCAGGGCTCCATGTAAGAAGTATTTATATTGTTTGTTAAGTGTTCTCAACAAATAAAGCAGTTTCAGAATGTGAATAAAAGAAGTTGATGAATGTTACTGGCAAAAAAAAAAAAAAAACAGCATCAAAGGATGAAGAATGCACAGCACA
Organism: Oryx dammah; assembly: GCF_014754425.2. NCBI lineage: Eukaryota > Metazoa > Chordata > Mammalia > Artiodactyla > Bovidae > Oryx > Oryx dammah. Next base: position 52,030,097 of record NW_024070202.1, read on the forward strand.
GGGGCCAGTAAGCCTGTACCTCAGTGACTAGGAGATATCAGAGAAGACAAAGAATCAGAGCAAGCAGGACCTTGTAGTCTTGAGCTTTTATTGGAGTGAAATGTGAAGCCACTGCAGAGTGGTGAACAAGGAAGTGATTATACTTTAATAGAATCACTTTGACTAGGTGTGAGAGATTTCCGGTGGCAGGAGGTGGGATAGTGCTAAAACAGAGACATGATGCTGGTTAGGGACTGGGAAGCTGCTGTAATGTCCAGGTGAGTGATGGCGGGCGCCTAGGCCAAGAGAAAAGAATAAATGATGAGAGGTGACTGAATTCTGGTCATATTTTGAACACAGAGCTGAAAGGATTTGCAGATGGATTTGGAGATGAGGTGTGTGAGGAATAAAAGGACTCAAGAATGTGCTAAAAGATTTTGGCTTTGGTAAAGGGAGAATGACTCTGCCAGTCACAGATACTGAGGAGCAGGAGGGTGGAGCAAGTTTGGCAGGGCTGTGTGAAGATCATATGTTTAGTTTTGTTCATGCTTGAGATACTTCTTAGGCACCCAAAATGAGATACTGAGTTTGCAGTTGGATATTTGAGCCCTGGAGTTAAGGAGAAAGATCTGGACTAGAGACTTAAATTAGAAAGCTATCTGCATATTAATGGTATGAAAAACAATGACATGAAGGAGACCACCAAGGGAAGGCGTGTAGGGAACGGAGAGAGAACTGTGTGCTTGGGCACACCAGCGCCAACAGGTTGGTGAAAAGGGTGATTACAAAGGAGCAGTTGGATAGACCTTCTAGCACCTCCATCTACTCCCATGATACTTGTTCCGCCCGTTTCATATCCTATCTCCATTCCCACATTCCCATCAAGCCTAACTCCTCCCTTCAGGTATTTTAAATATGTCCACCTGTATCTATCCCCAGGGCAGTATCACTTCTTGCTTGTATTTATTACTTGATCTTCCCTCTCCCTTCTTATCCCTGATCATCCATCCCCCAATGTAGCAGAGATATCTTTCTAAAAAGATGGTCTGATTATATCATTTTTTTATGTTTAAAAATAGATCAACTCCTTAGCACAGCTTAAAAGCCATGCATGATGTGGCTTCTGCCTAATTCTCCCACCTTGACACTTGCCATCACCTCCCTAGAAATCCAGGCTCCAGCTATCCTGTCTTTGCATGAATTGAAGCAAGCCATGTGTTCTCCTACTCTGGGTTTCAGCATGTAGATCTTTCTTTATGGAACACTTCTGCCCTCACCTTCAACTGGTTAACTCTTACTGTCTCTTCAAGTCTCATCTTAGGAAACACTTCTTCTAGGAAGCTTTCACCAATGCCTCCTTTGCCCTCTAGGATGGGATTGGGAATTCTCCCAAGTGCTAATACATCAAATCTGCCTTTCCCTTATCTAGATTTTATAATGTTGTATTGTAATTTACTTATTCATAACTCCCACCAGGCTACAAGCTCCATCTTTAGCCCTTGGCATAGTGCCATTAGGGCTTCCCAAGTAGCACCAGTGGTAAAGAGCCTGCCTGCCAATGCATGAGACTTTAGAGACACAGGTTCTATCCCTGGGTTGGGAAGATCCCCTGGAGGAGGGCATGGCAACCCATTCCAGTATTCTTGCCAGGAGAGTCCCCATGGACAGAGGAGCCTGGTGGGCTACAGTCAATGGTGTCGCAAAGAGCCTGACATATTGAAAGTACAGCAGGTAGTGTCATTCATGGCACTTGGTAAGAATTTGTTGAAGAACAGATAATGGAATAAATTAATAAATGAAAGAATTATCCTGAACAAAAACCCTGGCAATATGGATAGGATAGGAAAAAAGGACTAAATTAGAAATTTATGTGACAGTGATTCAACATAGATTTTGACCACAAAGGAGATGAGAAATCAAAGATGAGTATACAATGTCTGTCTTGTATGTAATAATCAAAGGTAAGGAAAATAGGCAGAGAAGAGTTTTGGGGCAAAAATAATACTTCAGTTAATAACTGAGGTATGTGTTTGTCATTCACGTGGCAGTCTTTAAGGTGGTTAACAACAAGGGCATAGTGGTCAGGAGAAAAGAGGGAGTCAGAAATGACCCATGAAAGAACTTGAGGTCATGGAGGTATCACCTATGGACATGTTCAGTAAGAGAAAGCGGGATTCAGATGAACCCTGAAAAGGACCAGAATCTAAACTTTATATCTAAAGGGAAAAAAAAAAAAAAAGGTTTGAGTGGCATTTCAGAAGCTTGAAGAGAAATTTCAAGAAAGAAAAAGCAAGGTGTATAGTATCAGATCTCATAGAAGGATCAAGTGGTATAAAAGAACTGTCAGATTTGGCAATGAGGTTTCCAGTGTTTAGAAGATACTTTCTTGAGTGCGGGGAACAAACTGCTTGAGTTGAATGAGTTAATAAATGAATGGCAGTAGAAAAAAAAGAGATGGTAAAGCGCCTGCCTCCAATGCGGGAGACCCGGGTTCGATCCCTGGGTCAGGAAGATCTCTTGGAGAAAGAAATGGTAACCCACTCCAGTATTCTTGCCTGGAAAATCCCATGGATCGAGAAGCCTGGTAGGCTACAGGCCATGGGATCCCAAAGAGTCGGACACGACTGAGCGACTTCACTTTTACTTTCACTTAAGAGATTTTCAGAAATTCTTTAAAGGATAAGGCAGAAATAGGAGTGAATACTTAAGATAACTGTATATTATGAATCTTATCAGGTGTGTGACATATGTGTATTCTTTCTTCCTAGAAGAAGCAAGTTGAGTAAGGGCTGAGTGAAAAATGGTGATAGAGGATTTAAAGATGAGAGGGGTTGGTAGGGAAGGTGGGACAGATGGAGCAAGGGGCTTAAAGATGTGGGGAATGTGATCAAGACCATAAGTTGAAAAGACCATTTCATCATCTCACACAGAAGCAAGGAGGTAATAATGGGTGACATGGAAACCATTTAGGATTCTGTTTACTCTTTAAGTTACAAGTGAAGATACTACACTGAGAAGGGGAGCCAAAGAGATTCAAGAACTTGAGGGAATAATGGAAGCTTGTAACCACTAGTGAAAGTCACTCAGTCGTGTCCAATTCTTTGCAACCCCATGGATTATACAGTTCATGGAATTCTCCAGGCTAGAATACTGAAGTAGGTAACCGTTCCCTTATCCAGGGGATCTTCCCAACCCAGGGATCGAACCCAGATCTCCGGCATTGTATGCAGATTCTTTACCAGATGAGCCACCAGGGAAGCCCAATCACTGTGGTGGTAAGAGGTAAAAATGAGACTACAGACAAGTAAACAGATATGCTGGTAAGAGAAGCAGGTACTACAGACTGGTCAAAATGAGCAATGACCAAAGCAAAAATAAAAGTTCTCAAGGTAATATTTATCCTAATGCATAATGCTCATTTTTACTGAGTATCTAAACAGGCAGCAAGGTAGATTTGACAATTAAATGGTCCCATAATCATAATCTTTGTAGTGAATTCCTTGTAATGTTTATATAATTCATCAGATCTATGAACCTTTATTAAGAGGAAATGCCAGAATTGGACTTTTTATTTCAAAACCATTATTATTGAAATCTATAAGGAATAACATCAGGGAAAAGAAAAACATATTGAAATAGATACTCTGTTCTCTTCTCAATAAAACCAACAGTCTAAAGGTGTTAAAGAAATGAATTAGATATAATGATTATTTAACTCTGAAAATTAAAACCCATTTAGGAATTGTGAGGGAACCTTGATACTAAACACCAATCTCGTTATTCATTCAGAATCCTTAATAACATTTGAAAAGCAATTAATCAAGTTATGACATAGATTCCAGGACCATCACCTTTCACTGTCATTAGTGAAACTGTCCAGGGTTATATCTGTACTTTTCTAGTGATTTAAAGAACAGGTTTTTTTGGTAAGCTATTTGAAAACCAGAAGAATGTTTAAAATCATTGAACCTTAACTTATAGATTTCAATGAACAATCCAAATGTGTTAGTGAGACTGAAATAAATTTAGAAGTATCTTAATTCTGATATGACAGAAAGTGAAAGCGATAATCTCTCAGTTGTGTCCAACTCTTTGGAACCCCATGTCTATGGAATTCTCCAGGCCAGAATACTGGAGTGGGTAGCCTTTCCTTTCTCCAGGGGATCTTCCCAGCGCAGGGATCAAACCCATGTCTCCTGCATTAAAGGAGGATTCTTTACCAGCTGAGCCACAAGGAAAGCCCAAGAATACTGGAGCAGGTAGCCTATCCCTTCTCCAGCACATCTTCCCAACCCAGGAATCCAACCAGGGTCTCCTGCATTGCAGGCGGATTATTCACCAACTGAACTACGAGTGAACTTTAAAAAGTCCAAAATGCACTTTTATATCTGTTAGGAGAACATTTCCTTCTGTCAACAACTTATGCTTTGGCTGCTTCTTTATATATAAATAAAATGACAGAACTTAAAATATTTATTGTACACTTTTACAATCAATTAAAAAACTAGCTAAGGTAATATTTTACGTCCAGAGTTTCATATAGGCCCTAAATGATTCTCTCTGTCTGCTGTCCATCTTAACTAGATGGTAGTCAGGTCACAGGCTCACTCTGGACAGTGTTGGAGGGATTCTGCCTGAATGTGAAGCCAGAATCAAATGACACTCACCTAACACTCCCAGAGGAGCATAAAGACAGGAAGTGAAGGCAGCTCTTGAGAGAAGATTTCCTTAACTCTTAGACAACGAAGTTTAGAACATGAGAAGTACAATTCTTACACACACTCCAGCATGAATTCTGTGCAATTGATACCCAAAGAAATGGTCTCAAAATAATATTTGCAAGAAAAGTTAATATATGTCCACTGCAGATGATATCCCAAATCGAAAAGTAACTATGGATATAGTTTTAAGGGCTATAACTCTTGATTCTAACAGTAATAGATGCATTACAATACCTTGATACACTTCCCTCATAGCTCAGTGCATAAAGAATCTGCCTGCAATACAGGAGACCTGGGTTTGATTCCTGGGTTGGAAGGTCCCCTAGAGAATGAAACAGCAACCCACTCCAATATTCTTGCCTGGAGAATCCTGTGGACAGAGGAGCCTGGCAGGCTACAGTACACGGGGCTGCAAGAGTTGGACACGACTTAGTGACTAAACCACCAACCACCACAGTTTTAAGGGCCGTAACTTTTGGTTCTAACAGTAATGGATCCATTACAATACCCTGATACGCTAGAAAATTTTAGTCATGAAAATGGTGTAAAACATTTTGAATTTTGGTTTTTCTTTTAATACTCTTTAATTTGTTCTGAGAACTCAGAATTTCATTTACAGTGTTTGTGTGTAGCTAAAAGAGTGCACAGGACATGCCTCTGACATGCAAAATCAAAGTTCTTTCTTTTTCTGCTACATATTCCTGTTATTCTTCCTGGTAGCTAAGAGTAGGATAGACAGGCTTGATTTAGAAATGGCTAGATGATAGTCTATCGTTTCTCCCAGAATCAAACCACACGTGACAGAGTTGGAGGGTTTTGACCTTGCTTATCATATGCCTACCATTTTCCTGTGAGCTTCCCTTGATTCCAAACACAGCTTTGACCAACTTTTTTCCTATTCAGAAGGTGGCAGCCTGACTCCTATTGGGACACTCCATGACTTGCAATGCACCCAAATCCATGACCCTTAAGCATATCCACCCACCTCTCCCTTCCTTTAACCTTGCTGACCCAATGCCCTGGCAAAACCTGCAGGTCTTCTCCTTCGTTATCTATTTCCTATACTTGCAGCATGAGAGTTATTGCAAAAATGTCTTAAATTGAATCACATTTTCCAAATGTACAAATACAGAAGCATTTGACTGCTCATTTACCAGTCTGTGAGACCTTTAGAGTTTAAAAAATCCCCTAAATGAGAATGTGTACAAACACATGAATATTTAATTATTACTGATGGTTTGGTCAACCACTGAAACAGAAATTAAGAATGTCAAAACCATACAAATAAGTTACTCCTTAACACTGTTGTCTACAAACAAATTTCAAAACAAGTTTAATGATAATATATGTAGTCAGCAAACTTTCAGATTCACCTAAAAAAGCCTCCAATTCAAGACCACAATAGCACAGATTTCCTTTTTGTCCCCACCAAGATATATTAAAAAAATAAAAAACAATAAATCAAATTCTGGCACCACAATGTCATATAGAAACAACACACTTTTGACCAGGAAAGCTTTTCTGGGGACAAAATGTGATGAGTTGTTAGAAATTCACAACATGGTATCAGGAAGAAATGTCAATGACCATGATTCAGTTCTAAGCCTTCGTCCAAATACCACTTTTTTTTCTTTTGGAGAGAAATTACTGTCTCCATAGCCTTCAATACTCTAATCATGTGCATTTCAATTGCACTTAAAGCTACATGTTTATTCCAAGTCTATATGGGAAGTCTAGTCACCAGAAAATATTTATTTACACTCATAAATAGGAAATCTAACTACAGTAAGAAGGTATTTTCCCTCCCTCACAACAGAGTTCAAAGATGTCACACCTATGCAATTTGGAGCAAAACTAAACACCACTATTACTGTGGAGTACCCTTCTCTCCCCTCTTATATTATGGCAACTTATGATTATAGCATTATGTTTCCCAAGTCTGTTTGAACTTGCTGCTCTTGCTTACAGATACAAACGACCTGCCCTTTTCTGTGCAAAGCTTTCAATCAGTAAGTATGTCAAGGTGGATAGAAGGATGGCAGGAACAGTAAAAGGGGGGAAAAATCAGTTTTTAGAAAGCATATGTTAACAACTGAATATTTAATCAAATTAGCCTAGAAATTCCTTCCTGTTTTCAGCACTCTTTGTAAGGCTGTTTCTTCATGGTACAGAATGAATTTCAATAAGTGTCATATGTTTAGTTAAATGGTTTATTTTTTAAATTTGTTGAATCAGGTCACTGACTCAGATCTCATTCCAAGATATGACAGATGGATATTGATACTGAATAAAAAGATTGACATTAGCTGGAAGGTTCTGGGCAGAAATCATTCACTTAACATTTAACAAAATATTTACTGAGCACCTACTGTGTGCCAGGATAAAATGATAAACATTTGGACTTTATATTACAATAAAAAAAGGAGGAGTTGTTCCAAAATAATTTCCTTGGGGTTAGTAAGGATTACAATGGAATACCAATAGTAAGCAAGGTCTTTAAAAGCACTTACATTTTCCACATTGCATCAGAAAAATGCATTAGTATTCATTCAAACATCCGTTTTGTCATGGTTGCAGGATTTTAGACCTAACTCAGATTTTTGAAGATGCTGTTTACTGACCCTTAACAAAAACCAACTTCCTATTTTTCTGGAACAAAAGGGGGCTTACATTATTTCAAAGATTTCTTAGACATCAAAGAGCTTAGAGAGACATACAGTTTATGGGTAATGATTTAGGATTTAGTGAATCAAAAACACAGGGATTAAATTTCCTTTAAAAGACCCCTAGGTTTAAATTTTAAGAGCCAAAATGTTGGTTTAAACATACTTTACTCCTGAGAAAAGCCAAAATTTATTTTTAAAGATAGTCTGAGTTATCTTATGGACCTAAAACTTGGCTAGGTTTTACTTTCCCACATGATTAGGCCTCAAAGGAGACAACCTGTCTTCTGCTAAACAAATTAACTCCACCTCTCTCTGATTTGTAAAGACACATTATTTCAAATCTCTAGCTCTGAATACTCTTGATATTTTCAAGAAAATATTAAAAACCACAAAAATCCCATAATCTTATTGAACAACTGAAGTATATTTGAATTTCTCCAAGTCAATTCTTATTTTTACATACCACTTTAAAACTGGACCCAAGATTCTAGGTGCTAGATTCAGATTTCCAACTACCAAGGAACAAGAGATCATTTCAAAACAGGAAAAGGCCACTGATCTTAATATGTACACAGCTTCATGATATATTATTATATTTGCATTTAAAATAGTAGGAAGAAATACAGTACATAATCTTCCGTTCTAACACAATAGCCTTCCGGAAGGCCGCTAGTCTGGGTATTTCACTGAGTTTTTAGGATTAAAGGAAACAAGTTAGCGCACAACCTATGAGCTTTTATTCCTTTGGAAAAAATAGGTTTGCAAAAATAGGAGGGCTTTTAAAAGGCACTCGAAACCAGTGCACGTTTTGAATTTCAGTAGTAGAGGAATAACAACTGGTGAAGTTAGACAGATTGTAAAAAACAGAACAAAGAGAGCACCAGTATTCCAAACAGAGAGTTTATTCTGAATGAGAACATGGAAATAAAATGTGAAATATAAAGTTATAATGAATTTAGATTTCAAAAAAATATTGCTGTAGTTTAAGAATGAAATAACTATACTACTCTTTAGTTCAGAATATACATAGTTTGATAGAAAGTATGTGGGTTGACGAGTTTAGGAAAATAAGTATGTGCCAATATAGATGATGAATTAGAGAATATCTCTTTTTTAAAATTGCTAAGCCAATTTTCCAGTGAGGTAAAAAGCCTGAGACCTCTAAAGATAAAGTACTTTACAGAGCGGTCTGGGGTTCTTTGCCCATGCATGCTGCTGAATTAAACAGTATCTGAAGCTAAGACATGGGACTATTTGGCAGGCAGAGTTGTGGCCAAGAACACAAGTGAGACCACCAGGAGTTAAATCTGGCCTGCAGACACTTTGGCTCTCTAGCTTGCACAATTTTAAAGATATTGAGTCAACATTTTAAAATTGAGAGATATCTAGGTTTAAAAATTCTGAAAGACACCACATGGTCCCACACCACTCACTGAGCCTCACAGCAACTCTGATGATGCCAAGCAGTGGCTGCCCCCTCTTCAGTTCAGTTCAGTCGCTCAGTTGTCCCCGACTGAGACCCCATAGACTGCAGCACGCCAGGACTCCCTGCCTGTCACCAACTCCCAGAGTTTATTCAAACTCATGTCCATTGAGTCAGTGATGCCATTCAACCGTCTTATCCTCTGTTGTCCCCTTCTCCTCCTGCCCTCAATCTTTCCCAGGATCAGGGTCTTTTAAATCAGTCAGTTCCTCACATCAGGTGGCCAAAGTATTGGGAGTTTCAGCTTCAGCATCATTCCTTCCAAAGAAATCCCAGGGTTGATCCCCTTTAGGATGGACTGGTTGGATCTCCTTGCAGTCCAAGGGACTCTCAAGAGTCTTTTCCAACCACGGTTCAAAAGGATCAGTTCTTTGGTGCTCAGTTTTCTTTATAGTCCAACTCTCACATCCATACATGACTACTGGAAAAACCATAGCTTTGACTAGACGGGCCTCTGTTGGCAAAGTAATGACTGTTTTCTAATATGCTGTCTAGGTTGGTCATAACTTTTCTTCCAAGGAGCAAGTGTATTTCAATTTCATGGCTGCAGTCACCATCTGCAGTGATTTTGGAGTCCCCCAAAATCGTCTCTCACTGTTTCCCCATCTATCTGCCATGAAGTGATAGGAACAGATACCATGATCTTAGTTTTCTGAATGTTGTTTTAAAGCAACTTTTTCACTCTCCTCTTTCACTTTCATCAAGAGGCTCTTTAGTTTTTCTTTGCTTTCTGCCATAAGGGTGGTATCATCTGCATTTCTGAGGTTATTGATATTTCTCCCAGCAATCTTGATTCCAGGTTGTGCTTCTTCCAGTCCAACATTTCACATGATGTACTCTGCATATAAGTTAAATAAGCAGGGTGACAGTATACACCCTTGACATACTCCTTTCCTGATTTGGAATCAGTCTGTTGTTCCATGTCCAGTTCTAACTGTTGCTTCTTAACCTGCATCCAGATTTCTCAGGAGGTAGGTCATGTGGTCTGAAGAATTTACCATCTCTTGAAGAATTTTCCACAGTTTGATGTGATCCACACAGTCAAAGGCTTTGGCATAGTCAATAAAGGAGAAGGAAATGGCAACCCACTCCAGTGTTCTTACCTGGAAAATCCCAGGGACAGGGGAGCCTGGTGGGCTGCTGTCTATGGGGTCACACAGAGTTGGACACAACTGAAGCGACTTAGCAGCAGCAGCAGCAGATGTTTTTCTGGAACTCTCTTGCTTTTTCTACGATCCAACGGATGTTGGCAATTTGGTCTCTGGTTCCTCTGCCTCTTCTAAATCCAGCTTGAACATCTGGAAGTTCATGGTTCATGTACTGTTGAAGCCTAACTTGGAGAATTTTGAGCATTGCTTTGCTAGGGCTTTTTCTGAGCAAATTGTTGTTCCCTAGTAAAAGGGTTAGTTTTACTCATTTAAGTTACCTGTTTACAAATCTTTATACAGGATATAGACAAAACATAAGTGGGGAAGAAGAAAAGAAGAAGAAAATTCAACATACTGATTTAACACTGGAAAGGGAAAAGGAAGGACAGAGAGAGAAGGCAAGAAAAGAAGTACATAGTAGACAGAAGTTGTAAACTACCAGCAACTGCCTCCTTTGCTGTCTCCAGATTTATACTATGAAAGGGATCTGTGACAAAGGCTGTTGAGTACTACTCTAATCAAATTCCATTAGGCCAGGCTCACAGTGTAGAAAATAAGAAGGAAAATTGTCTGAATGGAGCACTATCACTGATCAAGAATGAGGTGTGGGAATAAATGCAAGAAAACCTCCTGGTTCTCTTCTTTCATAGTTCTCAAACCAAGGGATGTGGGTCTCTCCTTCAACCTCTCCTTTGAGACTGTAAGGAAGTATGGCAGGCACTGTCCCAGTACTTCCATAAATGACCAAGGAGTCCATGTACAGCTGTGCATTGCACAATTCCAGAGAGAAAAAAAATGAGAATGATACTCTCAAGGAATGTAAAGGAGAGGTCTTGCTCCAGATATCCACATGCCTCATTCTTTCATTTCCTTTAGGTTCTAGCTCAAAGGTCACCTTTGAATTAAGGCATTCTCTGACCCACTACTGAATTTTTCAGTCACCAGTCCATTCCCTCCTATCTTACTACTCTCTCTACTTTATGCTTCCTTATAGCTCTCATCAGTTCAGTTCAGTCGCTCAGTTGTGTCCAACTCTTTGCGACCCCATGAATCGCAGCACGCCAGGCCTCCCTGTCCATCACCAACTCCCGGAGTTCAGTCAGACTCATGTCCATCGAGTCAGTGATGCCATCCAGCCATCTCATCCTCTGTCGTCCCCTTATCCTCCTGCCCCCAATCCCTCCCAGCATGAGTCTTTTCCAGTGAGTCAGCTCTTCGCATGAGGTGGCCAAAGTACTAGAGTTTCAGCTTCAGCATCATTCCCTCCAAAGAAATCCCAGGGCTGATCTCCTTCAGAATGGATTGGTTGGATCTCCTTGCAGTCCAAGGGACTCTCAAGAGTCTTCTCCAACACCACAGTTCACCACCTCACATACATTTTATTTCTGTATTTTATTTAGTTTGCCTTCTTCAATATAAAACACAGCAACATGAAGTCAGAGACTTTTGTCTGTTTTATTCTTTGCTGCATTGACAGAGTCTAGAATTATGCCTGATAGGTGCATAACAGTTTATCCTGAATGCCTAAACCCTCAAACACATTCTTAAGAGTACAAGAAACTGGCTTTCACTAGAACCTGTGATTCTTTGACCATATTTCATAATTGCTCAGGCCAAATTTCATAATAATTCTGTTATATTAGAAAAAACACTTTTCAAATCCTATAGACCACTATATAATCTATATGGCTCATAAATTTTTATATAATTTCTAATTGCCTTATAGCTACAGAATTTCTTACAGAAATATAAAACCACAAGAGTAACCTGTATAAACATACTTGCACAAATTTACACAATCACAAAGAAATATGTATACCTGGGTATGTGATTGGCTAGTTCACTGTTGTTTTTTTATTTCACTATGCTCACACCTCCTGTTACAAATGCCATACATGTGATTTTTCTCTCAATTACATTTTACAGCTTATAAAAACACATTCTTCATTTTGTCCCTTGAAAAACAAAGTGGTCAGATTTTACTGGATGTTTTTATTGAAACAAATCCCAGGGGGAATATACTAAACTGTTAAACACAGCTGAAGAGATATCTGAGAATGGGGTTTCTGATAGAAGTGTAGATTACAAAATTACTCACAGCTCTAATCTGATAATAGGAGAATGCCCCACACATATGAATGAAGGTCTTTCTTGGTACACTTTACTACAAAAAGAACAAGAAAGGAAAAAGAGAACTGGAAAAAAAGAAGATGAGAAAAACTCCTGAGACTAGAAATGTTATAGTCATCATTTATCACTAACTGAAGAATCCCAACATACACCTCAGTGGAAAATGGTTCAAATAGTAAACCTTCCTGGGCAGAGGCTGTGTGGTGCCGTGAAAATAGCATGTGGGCTAGGCTCATGCACAGTTGCCTCGTTGATAATATGAGGAGGTTAAGATATTGGTATCAACCGTGCCTATTTTGTAATGGTGTTGTAGTATCAGAAAGATGATACACTCACAAGCAGCTTCAAAATTTTAAGTTCCAATCTTGTGATTTAAAAAAAAATTATCTTAATAGCAAGTATGTTGATCTCTTTGCTATTAAATAATAGAATTGTTTTCCTAAGGTTGTCATTTGCTTATGAGATCCCTCTAACAATTATGGACCTTGATTCCATTTTGCATGTGATTGATTTTTCTGAATATCTAATTCTTCAAGGGCAGATATTTCATTTCTTCCTTTCTAAAAGTGTTCCTCTAGTACCAAACGCATATGATGTTTAAGTTACAGTTCTTAGCTATTTCTGTGCTAAGGCAAATGTGGGCCTGGGAGCAACTCTGTTAAGAACAGGGAATCAAAGTGATCCTGAATTGACATTAGTCAGTATATTCATCATTTATTACTAAGAAGTGACTATTTTGCACTGAGGAAAGCCCATGGAGAAACTCTGCCCAGAGGGCTAAGTGTCAAAGACACCAGTTTCAACACACACCAGTGAGGTAAAGGAGATTAATTCCCTGGCACTTGACTCTGCATATTTTCTTCCTTTAAGGTGGCACAATTAGGAAATTCAGTTTTCCATGAACAGACATTAGCAGCTCAAGAGAAATACTGGGGATGACAGGGAAAGGAAAGCATAGATGATTCTGGTGAATCTAATGACAGTAAAGAAGAAACTATGAAATCACAAGATATAGAGGCACAGAAGACTTGAAAGCAGCTCTAACCAAACCAAAGGGGACGGATGAGGAGGAAGGTGGCAGAGAGATGGGAGGTGCTCTCAATTTGCAGGGAACTGTCATCATGAATGTGTCACCAAGGGTATAGGTGCAGTCAGAGAAAGGTGTGTCTCCTGAGAGAATGGTAGCCCTTTTGATTATTCACCTTCTCACCACATTTGAGAAAAAGTTTCTTGAGGCTATTACAGAGATGTGCAAAAGGCAAATTAGACTAATGTCATTTTGGACTTTTTTTTTTTTACCAACAGTTAAGGAAATTGATTTTTGAAATGCATTTCTTAGTCTAATCCTCCTTTAAACAAATTTTAAAGAATTTCAAGATTATAGTAGCTTGTAGTCTTAACAGGAATTTATAAGGGGTTTTCTCCTGCTTACAAAAGTATTGTTTTTCTTCTACTGTAGGTTTAAAAGTTATGAAAATACTACTTATGAACTTTCATACCGACTGGCTGTGGTTTAATCTAATACATCTTTATCATTCAGAAAAACCTCATCCACTAATTCTGAAGGGACACAGAGTACATTTAATGTAAACCTCTATTGTGATGTATTAAGAACAAGGCAATCTTTGAAAAAGCAGTAGTCAGCAGATCATCTTCTAAATGTTATAAATTACACCATGTTAAAAATCAAAATATATTTAGGTTAATAATTATAGGCTTATGCAATGTAAAGTTTGAAACCAGGCCTGAACAGAATTTTTAAAATACCAGTAAATTTTACAAGGAATTAGCCAGTTTGGGTACTAAAAAATTTCTTATGAGTGATGTAAATCTTACTTGTATTATTCAGAAGTTCAGAAAGAGTTAACACTGAATACATCACAGACTTGCAGTCTACAACTGGAACCAAAGCCCCTCACTTTTTGTTCCATTAGGGAAGTTTACATGTTAAAACAAAACCCAATAAGCTTAAACCTAGAAAGAAAAGTTATGTACCTGTAAATAATCCAAGCACCACTTACAGTTTACATAAAAGCACAATTTATATCCTAGAAGCACACAGAAACATGATGTACATCATTTTCAGATCATCCTCATGCAGAAAAAATTCATTAGTCAGCTATAATAGTTTAGCTGTAAAGGAAAATAATGTCTCTGAATCCATTTGCATGGCAATGTGCATGTGTCTGGTTGATGGAAATGACAGAATAAGTCTCCACCCAATTCTACAAAATGTGAACACTTCTTAAAATTCAGGAGAGGGTCCAGATACCCTATATTCTCTCCAACGTCAATTTTTACAATCCTCTCATATTCATCGACCATCTTAACTTGGCAATTAAAGGATCCTGACTATTTTGCCTAAGAGAGTTGACAATATTTCATTCTGCTTCAGGGCTCCTTTGAATATAAAACTGTGATAAGGTAAAACACACTGGGCAACCATTCATGCATGAGCCACAGGAACTCTCTCCAACTGCCAAATTAGTTAAATGGCTCTTTTAAAACATAAAAGGTATGAAATGTGAAACCATACTTTGGAGTAAATTCTGCATTGGCAATAGTCTGTGAAAATACCTTCGTTTCTGGTTTAATTATTGGATCAGTAGCAGTACCCCAGACTGACTGACCTCTGTTATAATCTATTTCACCTAATAAGATAGATGTCCTCCACAGAGACCCAGCAAAGAGAGAAAGAAAGATTGAAAATGATGGATCACAAGACCTGTGTATTTGCCAGAAATTAAAAATTCAGCCCCTCACAGAAACACCTGCCCCTTGGAAGCTGCCCCACGTAATGCGCAGAAAGCAACGCTGGAAACTAGAAAACTGCTTGCTTGATCCTTTCTGGTCACATCACCCTACGACAGGGTGACTCGATCCCTTTTGTAAAGGATGAGTCAGATCACAGCCTTGAAACTTGCGGGCAGTAACAGTCACATACCATCTCCTATCCCACTGCCCCTCTCTTCTGAGTCACACAGGTGGCTGTCAGAAGCCACCCCCTAAAACGAAAAGCCCCATTGTAGTTACGACCTAGCCTCTGGGGCCACAACCGTTCAGTTTCTGAAGCCCCTGAACTCTCACCCACCTTACTGATCTTGCCCTCCTGAACACCAGTCAGGTCTCCGGGGGAACAAAGAGCTGAACGGCAGGGGCCAGGGTTGGGGGTGGAAGAGCAGAAACGGGCTGGAGTTTTACCTTGCGGCACCCAGGAATCGGCGGAGGAGAAGTCAAGCGCGCAGGGACCACCCGCGCGCTCCGCGCCTCCCTGCCTCCACGCAGCAAGTCAGCTGTCGTCCCGCATTTGGCTCCCGCTCTCCGCTGGACTCCGCATCTGGTCACAAAGCGCTCGGGGCGCCGCGGGCGGCGAGAGCCTCCGGGTCACCTGCGGCCGGGCCCAGCCGCGCGCTAGTCCGCCCTCCGGCTGCGCTCTCCCTCCGCCCCGCTCTCCCTCCGCCCCTTCCCACCCTCGCGCTGCCCGGCCAGTGACTCAGCCGGGCACCGGCGCGCGCGGCCCGGGGCAGCCCGGGCACGTCCAGGAGGAAGCACGGCTAGGAGAACAGACTCGGGCTCTCGCCCACCCGCCCCTGCACGTGTCCGCCGTCTCGCGCGAGGTCCGTCCACCTCGTCCACAGGTCCAAGGACCGCTGAGGTGGGGACTGGCAACACCCTGAGGGGGAAATCGGCCCCCGCCCTTCCTGCCGCCCGCGCGCCGCGCCGGGCCCCGCGGGGGGTCGCGTTTCCTCCCACCCCTCCCCCGCCCCCGACAAGGTGAAACTTTCTAGGTGGAGTAGTTTTCTCGCCCTGGCCACTCGCACTCTCCCCCGCCTCAGCTCGGGCAGTTTGAAGTTAGCACAGCCTGATGATAAGCGGCAGCGAGTCTCCCCCTCCTGGTGCCCGTGTGGCTAGCGGCCCTGACGCACCGAGAGGACGAGGCGCGCACACAACGCGCACGAGGCGCGCACCCCCGCGCTACCGGCGCGAAAAGCGCGAGGCTCTGCTCTAAAGAGCTTTTCCCGCGTTTCATCTCCGTTAGCCACCGGGCGCTGCCCCGGGGACGCGGAGATTTGGGCACCACACAAACAGGGAATTCTTTGTCAGATACGGAGGTAGGAGTGGATGGACAAATTGTCCCAGTGGTTTCATTAATGCAACGATTATCCCCTACTATGATAACTCAGATTTCTGAAGGGAGGAAAAACAGGAGTTTAACCCTGAGGAAACTTGCTTCTTTAGCTTACCTCCCCCACCCCACCCTTTTACCCCCCTTCATAGCAGGAAATAGGCTGATTAAATAACTAGGCAGTGAGCAACACAACAGAACAAAAGGTTAATTCTTAAATGTGGAAATCACGATATTAAGAAGGGGGGTTGAGGGCTTTGGTGGATTAATTTTGTGTTAAGGTAGCTTTTTAAAAAAAATCTCACGTTTGAATATAAAACTTATAAAAGTTACAGCCTTGCCTGTAAGGATTTAGCAGTTCTTTCCAACTCTCTCAAGGGGTGGTCAGATAATGGCGGCTGTTAGTTAATGAGAGTCAAGGAACAAAACAGCATTTACTATGCAGGTTCAGGAATTATTTACCACAGAATTAAAAACAGAAAAATATAGTTGGCACACTTACCGTTTTCCTGAGAGCTTCTTATGAGGCAGGCACTACACAGAGCACTTTCAACCCTCAAAACTGATTACTTCATGAGTCCCCAATTTTGTGGGAAAGGAAAGTTCTTGTTATTTGAGGTAATACTGGCGCCCCGCATGGAACCATTTCCAGATGAGGAAACCAAGAACCTAAGAATTCCTAAGAGCCTCACCCAGCTGGTTAGTTAAAGAGGAGAGATTAGAACCAGGCTCTCCAGTCCCAGCCAGGTGTTTTTCACACCGTGCCAAGAGACTGCAGGCTGGCAAGGCCACCTAAACAACCCAGTTCTACTGAAGATTTCCTGATACCACATGACACAATTTAACAACGACTACTTCGCATTAAAATAATCACATTAAAATGCTAATTTACTAGTTGAAGGTCACTGGTCATATTTATGAACAGGTGAATTATATACTTGGGTTCAGTGCAAACTTTCAATAAAAGAGTAAATTAATGAATTTACACGCACACACACAAGTAGACATAGCTGTCCAAAGGAATGATTAGAGTGCTGTTTCTATTTTTCTATTTCCTGGTTTCCATAGCAATATGTTAACTGGGTTTTTAGATTGTATTATGTAGTTGGTGTAACAGGTTTTCTGAGTTTGTGTGCCATGACAAAAATATAAAAGAAAAAAATTACAATTTAAGTGGTAGAAAGACCCAGCAAAACCATTGCAAACTGGATAATGAAATAGATTATAAATCCAAATAATCTATATTTTCAGCCCTGAAGTTTCCTAGTTTCTAGTTACTAACAAATTTCGATCCAATTTTGAAACTGGATTAAAAATTATCATTTTGATTTATTAACCATAAATA
The DNA here is from genome assembly GCF_014754425.2 of Oryx dammah. NCBI lineage: Eukaryota > Metazoa > Chordata > Mammalia > Artiodactyla > Bovidae > Oryx > Oryx dammah. Next base: position 52,047,695 of record NW_024070202.1, read on the forward strand.
AGGAGAAAACATTTTATAAAAATAGCATAACTAAGAATAACATGACAAAAGTATCTGAGTGTGTGAAAATTAAATAATCAATTTTGCACACTACTAGACAAATTTGATCAGAAAAAGGATTAGAAGAAGGATTTCGATAGAAACAGACACTTTAAAAATGCAATAGGAATTCTACAATTCCATTTTGGTTTTGTGGCAAACTCTAATTGTTGCTATTTAATTTTCCTTGGGTCTGTGGCATGGGTGACACACTGTATGACGAAGTTCTGTTGGTATTTTCCGAACCAAACCAAACTCCTGTGACCGATGCTGCTGGCTGGCTTGACCAGCACCTGTTTCTAACCAGATATTCCCTCGCTTGCCTCCACTGTTAGTACTGGAAAGGAGAAATGTTTGCTTTCCCAAACTCCTTTGCTAGCAGACATGACTATGTGATATCATTCTGGCAAGGAGGTTAAGCTGAATTCTGTTGGAGACTTCTGGGAAAGACTTCAGTTTTCTTATTATAAGGATGTAGTAAACTTGGGCGGTGCCTTCTCACTTCTTACTTTTTAAATTTATTTATAATACAATTATACATAGCTCTCTCTCAGCAGAGAGCTAGCAATGGGGAGAGAAGTTGACTCTGACATTGCAGAGCTGTAGCACCAATGCCAGTTGACACCTGCTTCCAGATGTCTAATTTTGTGGAAAAAATACTTGTTCCAGGCACTGTTAGCCAGGGTTTCTGTCACCTGGGGCCAGAAGCATTCAAAACTGATATACCCCTCAAATGGGAGGAAAGACATCTCCAAGACAGTTTGGCATAGTAGTTCAAGAGTTTGAGTTTTAGAACCAGACAGCCTGGATTTCAATCTCAATTCTGCTGCTTGTTAGCTATGTTATTAACTGTAGGTCAGTGGCTTAAAGTCTGTATTCCTTATCTGTAAAATGGGGAAAGTAATAGTGATATTGTCAGGATGAAATGAGAAGCTGTAAGTAAAGCACATGAAATAGTTTCTGGGAAAATGTAAGTGCTCAAAAGGCATGAGTTACTATTTAACATGTACTTGTTAGTAACACATAGTGCTTAACTATAAAGACGATCCCGTCTCTTAATCCTGAGATGGACCGAAAGGTAGCCATGATCAAGAGGAAGAGGAACAGCAGTTCTACACATGCTCTAAACCTGCTCTACTCTAAACATGTCACACACTTTCTGCTCTCCCTTCAACACACACAAAATTTCCATCTTTTTTGTAATTTGATGGTACTCTTTGTATTCACATGGTACTGTTTTTGAAACAAAAATGAAAGCAGTCTTCTTAGAACAGTGACTTCTTATTGGCACTGTGTGAGAGACAGGGCCCACAGATATGTGGAGGCCCATAAAGTGCTTTTTAAAAATTGGAATTGTGAAAAAAATAAAAAATAAAAAAATAAAAAATAAAAATTGGAATTGTGTAGACAGAGGATGTGTTCTACGGTTTGCCATTGTCCTCCCATCTTCTCTTTTAATGCATACCGCCTACCTGTGATCATGATGACACTTTTTTAGGCATTAGGATTTGTGACCCCTGTCTTATTTATTCTTGGATTCTCTCTGCTCTCCTCCCTTCCCTGGCCCCAGTGCCCCTGTTATTGTGCCTATGGAAGATGTCTCCTCAAAAGGATAAGAAGAATTCAGGTTATAGTTCCTTAGATCATTTTGTGGATAAATACAATTTGGGTTTATAGAACTTCTCTTACCTTTTTAGAGATACATCATGTATATTTAACTATTGAAGATTCTGAAAATTCACGTGGAAAAACCACAACAGAACAAAAGCAAAAACATGCTTTTTTCCCTTCTCAACATCTTTAGTAGCAATTTTCTATAAAATTAGTTTAATAGGTAACACACTTTGGGAAGCCTTGCCTTAAAGAATGAAAATATCAGTAACAAAGGGCTAGAAGATGGCACTTTCAGTATGACCTGCTTTTATGTCCATTTATATTGGTCATATATTTGTGGCTGGGCTCTCTAAAACATGCAATAATAAAGTTATCTAAAAATATAAGTAAGCATATTCAATACTGAGAACAAGAACAAGACTGCTTGGCTCTTAAAGTTATAAGTATCACAATTTTAATCAGAAGGTCTAGGAAACTGGAGGCACAAAAATGGAAAATAAATTACCATCTCCAACAGGCTGCTTTAATTTTGTTCATTTTCACATCCAGCTTGTTGCCTCTTTCCCCAAATCAGGAAAATATACAATGCATTTCATTCTCATTTATTAAATGTCTACTATGTATCTGTCATGTTTTTGAGTTCTACTTTAGGTCTTTATAACAAAACTCCAAAATGAGTATTATACTTCTTGGTTTACATCCAGGAAAATGAAATTCAAAGAGATCTTGTAACTTACTAATGGTCGCACAACAGGCATAAGCCTGTCTCTTTCTAGAACTCCTGCACTTCCCCTTGTTGTTGTTGCTGTTTAATAGCTAAGTCATGTCCAACTTTTTTGTGACCCCATGGACTGTAGCCCGCCAGGCTCCTCTGTCCATGGGATTTCCCAAGCAAGAATACTAGAGTGAGTTGCCATGTCCACTTGCAACTGTTATAAACTGTCCCTGGTCCTGTGGTGAATGGTGTAGTCTTTAATGTGGGGCAGGAGAAATCAAGGCTTCCTTTCATTTTCCCTTCTCTGTCTACAAAGTCAGTCACAACCTAAGACAGGGCCACCCCTCTGTTTGGCCTCTGGAACTGGATGTTGCCATGCGTAGTAAAGGTGCAGGCACCACCTATGTTGTCCATCTATAAAACACTATCCAGGGTGGAGCATGGGTCCTGGGCAGTCAGGGTGGCCTAAGGGTTGGACTTTGAGTGCTTATGACCAAGATCTCCCTGTGTGAAAAGGAACTGGAATGCTCTCTCCCCAGTGTCTCTGTTTTCACAACTCCTGAGCTTTCCTTTGGAGACCTGGGGGAATGTGAGAAAGAAAGGGGAATACCAGGTGACAGAGAGCCAGTAGTAACAGAGGGTCTTTTGGAGACTCTCTGTCCCCTCATAAGATAAGAAATAAAGACTAAAACTTGCAGAAAGTCCCAAAAGCCTGCCCTCTTAATTCTTTCTGTCAATACTTTCCTTCCTCAAATTGAGAAAGTAGCACTGATATATATATACTGTCTTGTGCAAAATAGTTATTATTCAATTGCTATATAACACAATGAGCCCAGACTGGTGCTTTGTGATGACTTAGAGGTTGGGGGGAGAAGAGGGAGGCTCAAAAGAGGCAATATATGTTATGTCTAATTCACGTTGTTGCATGGCAGAAAACAATACAACATTGTAAATCAATTTTCCACCAGTTAAAGAAAATACATTCAAATACTTCCCCCCTGAAACTGTGTTAATTTCTTTTTTTCTTTTTCTCTCCTCACCTTTCCCCTTCCCTCCTCTCCCCTTCTGTCCTCTCTTCTCCCTTCCCCTCTTTTTTTCTTTCAATTCAATTCGGTTGCATTAGTCGTGTCTGACTCTTTGTGACCCCATGTATTGCAGCATGCCAGGCTTCCATGTCCGTAACCAATGCCTGGTGCTTGCTCAGACTCATATCCATCATGTCGGTGATGCCATCCAACCATCTTATCCTCTGTAGTCCCCTTCTCCTCCTGCCTTCAATCTTTCCAGGCTTCATGGTGTTTTCTAATGAGTCATTTCTTCACATCAGGTGGCAAAAGTATTGGAGCTTCAGCTTTAGCATCAGTCCTTCCAGTGAATATTCAGGACTGATTCCATTTAGGATTGACTGGTTTGCTCTTCTTGCAGTCCAAGGGGTTTTCAAGAGTCTTCTCCAACACCACAGGTCAAAAGCATCAATTCTTCGGTGCTCAGCTTTCTTTATGGTCCAACTCTCACATCTATACATGACCAGTGGAAAAACCATAGCTTTGACTAGACTAGACCTTTGTTGACAGAGTAATGTCTCTGTTTTTTAATATGCTGTCTAGGTGGGTCGTAGCTTTTCTTCCAAGGAGCAAGCATCTTTTAATTTCATGACTGCAGTCACCATCTGCAGTGATTTTGGAGCCTCCTAAAACAAAGCCACTGTTTCCACTGTTTCCCCATCTATTTGCCGTGAAGTGATGGGATTGGATGCCATGATCTTAGTTTTGGAGTGTTGAGTTTTAAGTCAGCTTTTTTGCTCTCCTGTTTCACCTTCATCAGGAGGCTCTTTAGTTCCTCTTCACTTTCCGCCATAAGAGTGGTGTCATCTGCATATCTGAGGTTATTGATATTTCTCCCGGCAATCTTGATTCCAGCTTGTGCTTCATCCAGCCCGGCATTTCACATGATGTACTCTGCATATAAGTTAAATAAGCAGGGTGACAATATACAGCCTTGACGTACTCCTTTCTCAATTTGTAACCAGACCAGTCTGTTGTTCCATGTCCAGTTCTAACTCTTGCTTCTTGAACTGCATACAGATTTCTTAGAAGGCAGGTAAGGTAGTCTGGTATTCCCATCTCTTTAAGAAATTTTCCAGTTTGTTGTGATCCACACAGTAAATGGCTTTGGTGTAGTCAATAAAGCAGAAGTACGTATTTTTTTTCTGGAACTCTCTTGCTTTTTCTATGATCCAACAGATGTTGGCAATTTGATCTCTGGTTCCTCTGCCTTTTCTAAATCCAGCTTGAACATCTGGTAGTTCATGGTTCACGTATTACTGAAGCCTGGCTTGGAGAATTTTGAGCATTACTTTACTAGCCTGTGAGATGAGTGCAACTGTGCAGTAGTTTGAGCATTCTTTGGCATTGCCTTTCTTTGGGATTGGAATGAAAACTGACCTTTTCCAGTCCTGTGGCCACTGCTGAGTTTTCCAAATTTGCTGGCACATCGAGTGCAGTATTTTTACAGCAGCATCTTTTAGGATTTGAAATAGGTCAACAGGAATTCCATCACCTCAACTACCCTTTTTCATAGTGATGCTTCCTAAGGCCCACTTGACTTCACATTCCAAGATGTCTGGCTCTAGGTGAGTAATCACAACATCGTGGTTATCTGGGTCATGAAGATCTTTTTTGTATAGTTCTTCTGTGTTTTCTTGTCACCTGTTCTTAATATCCTATGCTTCTATTAGGTCCATACTGTTTCTGTCCTTTATTGTGCCCATCTTGCATGAAATTTTCCTTTGGTGTCTAATTTTCTTGGAGAGCTCTCTAGTCTTTCCCATTCTATTGTTTTCCTCTATTTCTGTCTTTACCTTGTGGTAAACTGTTAAAGTATTTTGGTAAAGAATATAAGAAGAAATCTTTCATTTTTATATAAAACAATATGGCATTATTTCTCAACTAGTTTATCCATTTCATCTGTTAATCGAAACTATTTGGCAGTGATACAAATGGATTAATCCATTTTGTGAAACAATGTACTAAAAAAGTGTTTCTGTCAATGATCAACTTTTCTTTGTGAATAACCCTTTAAAAATGTGTATATGTTTGTGTAATTACTTTAATTCTAGGTTTTACCACTAATTAAAGGGCTTTGGAGAAGGAAATGGCAACCCACTCCAGTGTTCTTGCCTGGAGAATCCCAAGGACAGGGGAGCCTGGTGGGCTGCCGTCTCTGGGGTCGCACAGAGTCGGACACGACTGAAGTGACTTAGCAGTAGCAGTTTGGCACTTAACCACTGTGGATTAGTTTCGTCAGCTATAAAAGCAGTTCCAAAGTCTGATATAAATGATTAAAAAAAATTAAGTATCAACCAAAATTTTACTGAAACAAGTCAATTTGGAGTGAATATAGCAAACACTTTACTAATTGTACTATATATAAGGGGACATTATATTAGGAAGAAAGTACTTCAGTGTGTGGTTCTTATTAACTACTGCCTTGTTCAAATATGATAAAATTATTTTTTCCTCTTCCAGTGACTGATTGGTTTAATAATTCAAGAAGAGTATATTTAGTGAATCCAAAAGTAAATTTGGCAATTCAGAAATGGCTACAAAGTGTAACAGGTTGAGAGGGAATATCTAGGTTTTAGTGACATTGAAAAGTGATAGAGTGTTTGAAATGTTTAATTAGAGTCAGTATAACTATTATACATAACTAATGTATTCTGATGTATAAGAAAGATAATTCCAATGCTTTTCCATTGGCCAGATTTTAACCTTTTGTTTAAGTACCTCAGAGTTTAAACATAATTATTATTAATATATATGCGTGGAAGGAAAGGCACTAATTCCACATTAACTTTGGTTTTCCAACAAAGAATTTAAAAAATTGAGTGCACAGAAAAATTGTGACCAGTCAGAGGTCATGTTCAGAAAGTCAGTGGTGATGTAAACTGCTTCAGACTTCCAGTTTTTTGGTCTGTTATAAACATTCCTGCCTTTACTTACTTTGAAAAACAAAATCCAACCAAACTACCCCCAAGAGGCAATTACAAACTAACCTCTTGACAGATCTGTCAGAGCCTATAAAATCATCTGCAAACCTCTGCTTGTGTTGAAGGAACTTTCAAGGAGTGTGCAACCTGAATTAGAAAAGACATCTTTTTAAAGCTTTCCCTGAAGTGTCTGGGCCATCTGTTTTGGCCTGAGCTCCCCATGTTAGAGCTGTTATCAAGTACTGTCGGCTCTCCCATTGCTACTGTTAACAAATGGATTTGTCACCCCAAAGTTAAGAAAAACCAGATGTTTCCTTTGTTGTTCTATATCCCAATGGCAGGTCAGGAGCCTGTTTAAAAGCACCAGTGAAACTGAGATGTAGAAATTGAGATCTTTTTAATCTGGTCAGTGAGGTCATATGATTTAGGGCCATTTGAAGATTTAGACTGAATTTCAATATTTGGCCATCTACATCTATTGAATTACTTCCAAATTAATCAGTTTTTTAGAAATATAAACCTATATTTTATGAGAATCATAATTTGTATAGAAGCAGTTATAAATATGGAATAAAATATTTAAACATGTCAGGTTTTGTAATCCATCAGGTAAATTTCTAACCAAATGTTTATTGAGCCCCTGCCATGTGCCAGAGAAGTGTTAGTGTCTGGGGCTACAGAGATGAATGAGATGTGGTCCTTAACACTGAGGAGCTTGTAGTCTGGCATAGAAAGCCAGCATATAAATTAGCAGACCTGGTACAATGTGGCAAGTGCAAAACACTGTTAGGAGAGTATTGTCAACTGACTGTGGGGATCAGGAGGAGGTAAGGAAACATGGAGACACTGCAGGGGAGGCCACACTTGAGCTGCGTGTGAAAGGAAAAGCAGGAGTTTGCCAGGTGACTGTGTTTACAGGGGATGGTGGTGAGGAAATTCATTCTTAAGCGAGGGAGTAGGCACACAGGCTTAAAATCATGACATATTCAGCATCCTGCAAGTGGTTCAAAATAGTTGAAAGCGTGGTGTGTTTGAGACTAGGACAGAAAATGAGGCTAAATAAGTAGGTGATTGTGGGTAAGCTCAGTCACTTCAGTCGTGTCCAACTCTTTGTGACCTTATGGACTGTAGTCTGCCAGGCTTCTCAGTCCATGGGATTCTCCAGGCAACAATACTGGAGTGGGTTGCCATGCCCTTCTCAATCAGTAGGTGAGCATCAGAATATCACGGGTCTTATATACCACACCAAGAAAGAAAATCTGTGTGGTAGATGATAAGGAGCCACTAAAATATTTTAAATAAAATAATTAGAATACTACATTTTAGATCACTTTGACTTAAAGCAAAGTTTATCTTTGTTGTTGTTGCTGTTATTTAATGAAAGTCTGGGACATAATACCTTGTCATTTTGGGTTTTGGAGGTCTGGTAGTTAAGTCAAAATAACAATGTGCCTGATTGTTCTATTGTCTATTTCATTAGGCTGAGAACTACGTTTCTTAGACTCCCCTTCTCCATGTAATTCCAGATTGGAGTTGGTCTAAAGAAAAACTGCGTGAGTTCCGGAAGGCAAAAGAGAAGCAGGAGTCAGTATATTCTGAAACTTATTATTGAGCCCGGGGTTCTGCTGGGTGCTGGTTTGTTCTTGCTCTTCCCTCCTTCCTGATGCTGACCTTGCCCATCATAAGTGACCTCAGGCTTCCATTGGATGCTTTTTTGACAACTCAGTAGGTGGTGGAGGTGAAGAGCCAGCAACCTTCTGCAGACTTTGTAATCCCCATCCCAACAGCAGGATGTGCTGGCTCCCTACAAGTTCTGACATGTTTGTGACTTTTTTCCCTGTTCCTTCAACTGCAGTTTTTTGGATCTTTATCTTCTCAGCTCTTCCCACAATTGGGTAGATACTAATTCTTATTATAAATTCCTTCTTCCATATCGCTCATAGTGTTTCAGGTGCCCAGACTGAATCTTTTTAAAGCTGCAACCAAAGTGTATTTTCAAACATAACTCCTTGAAAAAAATGCTACACTTAATACTTGAACAATTTGACAACTGTCGCTGTTAACAGTTGTTCAACAACACACTGCTAAATAACCATTGACAGGAGAATGTTGGATCCCACCAAAAAAATATACCCCATGTCCAAGGGCAAAGGAGAAGCCCCAGCAAGATGGTAGGAGGGGCAAAATCACGTTTAGAATCAAACCCCATACCTGCCAGAGATGCTCGGAGGGTTGAACAACTTGACAGTTCTTCAAACTGGATTTAGAAAAGGCAGAGGAACCAGAGAACAAATTGCCAACATCTGATGGATCATAGAAAAAGCAAGAGAGTTCCAGAGGAACATCTACTTCTGCTTTATTGACTACACCAAAGGCTTTGACTGTGTGGATCACAACAAAGTGTGAAAAATTCTTTAAGAGATGGGAACACCAGACCAACTGACCTGTCTCCTGAGAAATCTGTATGCAGGTCAAGAAGCAACAGTTAAGAACTGGACATGGACTGGTTCCAAATCGGGAAAGGAGTATGTCAAGGCTGTATATTGTCACCCTGCTTATTTAACTTATATGCAGAGTATATCATGCAAAATGCTGGACTACATGAAGCACAAGCTGGAATCAGGATTGCCAGGAGAAATATCAATAACCTCAGATACGCAGATGACATCACCCTTGTGGCAGAAAGCGAAGAAGAATTAAAGAGCCTCTTGAAGAAAGTGAAAGAGAAGAGTGAAAAAGTTGGCTTAAAACTTAACATTGAGAAAACTAAGATCATGACATCTGTTCTCATCACTTCATGGCAAATAGATGGGGAAACAATGGAAACAGTGAGAGACTTTATTTTTGGGGGTTCCAAAATCACTGCAGATGGTGACTGCAGCCATGAAATTAAAAGATGCTTACTCCTTGGAAGAAAAGCTATGCCCAACCTAGACAGCATATTAAAAAGCAGAGCCATTACTTTGCCAACAAAGGTCCATCTTGTCAATGCTATGGTTTTTCTAGTAGTCATGTATAGATGTTGGACTGTGAAGAAGGCTGAGCGCTGAAGAATTGATGCTTTTGAACTGTGGTGTTGGAGAAGACTCTTGAGAGTCCCTTGAACTGCAAGGAGATCCAACCAGTCCATTCTAAAGATCAGTCCTATGTTCATTGGAAGGACTGATGCTGAAGCTGAAACTCCAATAATTTGGTCACCTCATGTGAAGAGTTGACTCGTTGGAAAAGATTGATGCTGAGAGGGATTGGCGGCAGGAGGAAAAGGCGACAACAGAGGATGAGATGGCTGGAAGGCATCACTGACTCGATGGACATGAGTTTGAGTAAATTCCAGGAGTTGGTGATGGACAAGGAGGCCTGGTGTGCTGCAGTACATGGGATCACAAAGAGTTGGACATGACTAAGTGATTGAACTGAATACTTGAAACTTTTATCCTATGAAGTTGTTTTGATTTTGAGAGTGTTGTTTTACTGACTTGATAGTGATCATTAGTGCAGAATGATGATCTTATTGTGTCTAAGTAGGAGAAATTGTCAGGATAACTAAAAGGAATTTCATGAAAATTCAACATTTGGTTCTTATGCCTTCAAAAGAAATCATCGTTGTTATTATTTGGATGTGAACATTTTAATACAATCTACTGTTCTAGAGTTGTCTGAGCCAAAGAGAGCCAGGCATGAAGATCTCAGATGCCTTGGAGACAGGGAGGAGGACTAAGGCAGATTATGGCAGGAAAAAAGGTTTTCTTCTTGCTGGCAGGTTGAGCCATTCTTGGGGTGAAGTGCACAGCATGTAGGTTTTTGAAAGAACAGCCGTGGAATAGAGTTCCTGATTCTGTTGGCTCAGTGATGATCCCGTCATGAGCAGGTCAAGAACAGGAATGAGGAGAAGGGGCTCCCATTCAAGAACTCTGGAATAAACATTTGCTTTTCTCTTCATAGACAACTCCTACCCTGGAAAGAGGGTGAAATTTAACTTCAAGGATGATAGTGATGAGGTATTGACTTTGTTGTCAGTATTGGGAAATGAGACTTGACCTAGAAAGAGGTGTATCCTGGAGAGTACTTTGTGTGTGTATATGTGTGTTGCTTTTCTCCAAAGCCAGCAATGGAGAACATGAATGTCTTCTATTCCAAGAAGAAAATGGTGAAGGAGGCAGTGTCGGCAGCCTTGTCAGCAAAGGCAATAGTATTGGCATTGTTTATTTCTCTGGTGGGAATGGCCTTCCTTCTTATATTTGCATGGCAAATTTTGACTCATTCTTCAAGGTACAAAACTAATGTTGAAGTGCTTCCTTGACTGGCCCTCTCCCACTATACTCTGTCCCACACCCTGGGCTGGCCAACAGGTTGCTTCATCTATTTTCCAGTGGGACTTCATACTCCTAATTTAGCATATCTCACACTATATTATAATACTTTTTTTGTTGTTGTTGATAGTGTAACTGCATGATATATTAATTCATGTGATTTTTTTCCTGTCTCCTCCTTTATGGATCAGAAAGCAGTTAGGGCAAAGAAAACAAGAAAAGCTGCCATTGAGGGTGGGGAGAGTTAGAAGGTTTTACATCTCTGAGAGTGTTGTACATTCAGAAGGGGCTTCCATGTTGAAAATACAGTATGACCCAGCTTTGCATTTGCTTGGTTAGGCCAGACACCAGAAATAGTACCCCATTAATCCATATGTGTAAACTCTGTGGTATCCATGTATTAAGTTTTAAAAATGCACAAGCAAGTCTGGAAATTGGGCTGTATCCTCTGTAGACTTCTCTGAAGGCATAGCAAGCATTGGAGATGTGCTCTCAAGAGAGAGCCTTCATATGCAACCAGTTTTATGGGTCTCATGACCTTTGATCTGTGCCTTTTCCATTTCTTAGGAACAAATGGGATTAACAAAGGGTGCCAGTGTTGATTATTCTTTAGGAAGTCACACTGAGATGAGTATAAACTCCCCAAAAGATGTATTATATGTACTACACAAAGGGAGAACCATGCAGTGTGTGCAAAATTCTCGGGATAGTTTTTTGTTGTTGTTGTCCAAATAATATGCTTCCTAGCTGTTTTCTATCAGATGCTCACAAGGTATCTACTGCTTAGTACCAAGGAAGCAAAAATGTAAGGAACTGGATGTGTCCATTAGCCCTGTCACAAATGAGGTAGGGTGTGTGACTGGAAGATATCAATTAACCTGTCTCATGGGGATGGGGAAGGACGGTTGTGCTTGGATGTCACCCAGGACTCAGAGTACACCTGTCTTTTTGATGCATTTGCTGATCATGCCCATGGCCCCTGGCTATAGGGTGAGAAGAAACTTTCTTATCACTCTAAGACTAAGTGAGCCATGCCTGCCAGCAGTCCTGTACTGTTCATGCAGGCAAAGTTCCATTGGCCTGTGTTTGTTTCTTGGGCTTCTGAAATTACTTCCTCTTTTTAATGAAGAGAAATGAAATGAAACCTTACCTAGAAAGGATCCTTAATTTTAGCAATATTCTAAAATATGTAGCAAAGGTTTGGCTTTTGAATGACAGCATAATCCTTCTGAAAAGGTGCTTGCTGCAGTCTTTCATGGTTATATGATTCAAGTCTCCTGGGACTTATCTGTAACTTGGTCACTGGGCTGATGTAACTTCAACAGAAATCCATTTATGAGGGATCACATGTAGCATAACGTCCTGCAGATCAGGTCAAATTAAAGACTTACTTATTAATCTGTGATGGCTATGGTAATGTAGCCAGAGTATCTGAATTAAGGTTGAAAAATGAATGACAAAATTAAAAATTAAGAAGCGATACTTTGTGTCAGGACTAACGGATGAAGCAATGCTACATCCTAGGCATGAGCCCGGAGGGCAGGAGTAGGATGATTGACACTTCTGTTACCTCTCACCTCTGTACCTCTGTTACCTCTTACCTTTCTCAGGTTCTCTGTTTTCCTCTTTCTTGGTTTACTCTTTCATTTTTTGGTGGAGCACTGCCTCCTGTAGCCTCCTGAAAAAGGGTGCATGTGATTGGTGCATTCTGTATGGTGGTATGGTAACCCCAGATTGGTGGTTATTGGAGGGACAGGAGGTTGAGAGGTGGGTGAAATGCGTGAAGAAAGTCAACTATATGGTGATGGGTGGTAACTAAACCTTTGGTGATGATCACTTTGTAATGTATGCAGGTGTTGAGTTGTAGTGTTATCCTCTTGAAACTTATATCATGTTAATACCAATTTTACCTCAATTAAAAATTAAAGAAGGAGAAAGAGGATGATTGTGACAGAAATTTTTTAAGACCTAGTAAGTCTGGATGTGTTTTTATTTTACCCTATTGCTTGCTTGATAGGTTGTGTGGATGAAGAAGTCTAGATTGAAAGACAAGTATCTAGTATCTTCTAGCTTCATTCTTGTTATTGAAAAATTTGATAATATTTTACATGACTTTTTCTCCTCCTGTTCATCTCCTCTGCTGTCTCTTCTGGGCCTCCAGAATTGAGATGTTAAACCTGTAGGATTTATCATAAAGTTTTTTCATATGTATACAAAATATATATGTATATATGAAATAGATACCATGCTAGGCATTGTAGCATCTTGGAGGATTAACAAAGAAACCAATGTGAACAAAGAAACGTAAGTGATAAAAACAGTCTCAAACATACTTGTTTTAATTATTTAAAATAAATTGAGGTCTTAATTTAGTAGCTGATCTTTGACAACATAAGTAGAAAAAAATACTTTTTTGGCAAATTCAGTAAATTTTCTCTCTTGCTCTGAATATTATCTGTTCATCTTTAGCTCTGAAAATTTGCTAGGGTAACTCACTGGGTAACTTTAGATGAGTCACAATCTGTGGGCTTTAATTTCCTGGATGTTAAACAAGCAATTGGGTATGTGTAAAATTCTGAAAGAGATGGGAATACCAGACCACCTGACCTGCTTCTTGAGAAACCTATATGCAGGTCAGGAAGCAACAGTTAGAACTGGACATGGAACAACAGACTGGTTCCAAACAGGAAAAGGAATACGTCAAGGCTGTATGTTGTCACCCTGCTTATTTAACTTATATGCAGAGTACATCATGAGAAACGCTGGGCTGGAAGAAGCACAAGCTGGAATCAAGATTGCTGAGAGAAATATCAATAACCTCAGATATGCAGATGACATCACCCTTATGGCAGAAAGTGAAGAGGAACTAAAAAGCCTCTTGATGAAAGTGGAAGTGGAGAGTGAAAAAGTTGGCTTAAAGCTCAACATTCAGAAAATGAAGATCATGCCATCTGGTCCCATCACTTCATGGGAAATAGATGGGGAAACAGTGGAAACAGTGTCAGACTTTATTTTGGGGGGCTCCAAAATCACTGCAGATGGTGACTGCAGCCATGAAATTAAAAGACGCTTACTCCTTGGAAGGAAAGTTATGACCAACCTAGATAGCATATTCAAAAGCAGAGACATTACTTTGCCAACAAAGGTCCGTCTAGTCAAGGCTATGGTTTTTCCAGTGGTCATGTATGGATGTGAGAGTTGGACCGTGAAGAAAGCTGAGCTCCAAAGAATTGATGCTTTTGAACTGTGGTGTTGGAGAAGACTCTTGAGAGTCCCTTGGACTGCAAGGAGATCCAACCAGTCCATTCTGAAGGAGATCAGCCCTGGGTGTTCTTTGGAAAGAATGATGCTGAAGCTGAAACTCCAGTACTTTGGCCACCTCATGTGAAGAGCTGACTCATTGGAAAAGACTCTGATGCTGGGAGGGATTGAGGGCAGGAGGAGAAGGGGACGACCAAGGATGAGATGGCTGGACGGCATCACCAACTCGATGGACGTGAGTTTGAGTGAACTCTGGGAGTTGGTGATGGACAGGGAGGCCTGGCGTGCTGCCATTCATGGGGTCTCAAAGAGTAGGACACGACTGAGCGACTGAACTGAACTGAACTGAATCTTTCATCTTGGGCTTCCCAGGTGGCGCTAGTGGTAAAGAACCCGCCTGCCAATGCAGCAGATGTAAGAGATGGGGGTTTGATCCCTGGGTGAGGAAGATCCCCTGGAGGAGGCTATGGCAACCCACTCCAGTATTCTTGCCTGAAGAATTCCATGGACAGAAGAGCCCTGGTGGGCTCCAGACCATAGGGTGGCAGTGAGTCAGACCTGAATGAAGAGAGGTAGCACACCATCTTTTATATCACATTCGGCTCTAAAAGCTGAGCTTGCATTGGGTTATCTCAATACTAATTAATAATTCTATTAAAAGAAAGGGCACAGAGAGGAAGTAAAACTTAAGTCATTTAATACTGGTTCTCCTTCAACACGGAGAAGGCAATGGCAACCCACTCCAGTACTCTTGCCTGGAAAATCCCATGGGCGGAGGAGCCTGGTAGGCTGCAGTCCATGGGGTCGCAAAGAGTCTGACATGACTGAGTGACTTCACTTTCACTTTTCACTTTCACGCATTGGAGCAGGAAATGGCAACCCACTCCAGTGTTCTTGCCTGGAGAATCCCAGGGACAGGGGAGCCTGGTGGGCTGCCGCCTCTGGGGTCTCACAGAGTCGAACACAATTGAAGTGACTTAGCAGCAGCAGCAGCAGTTCCTTCAACATTTCAGGAAAAGGGTTGGTTAGGAGAGATCTGCACCTCTAAGGTTCATTTTTAGATTCTCAATTTCTTCTACAATATATTTATATATTTAAAAAGAAAAAGATCGCAGATGCTATTCAGCCAATGTAGATCTCATTTGAAGAATATAAATGAAGTTTTAATTTAGCTATGATCACTTTAAGTGCATAATTAATAAAGCATTTAGAGCATTTAATGTATAATTATTTGGCACAGCTCACTATCACAAGAATTGAATGAGTACTCTTAGTAATAAAGAGTGTATGGAACAAGTTCTTAAAATCAAATCATCTCAGGAGTTTGTACCGACACTTTTTTTGAATGTGCCACACAACATGTAGGATCTTAGTTCTCTGACCAGGGATCAGACCCATATCCTCTGCAGTGGAAGCACAAAGTCTTAATCACTGGACCATCAGGGAAGTCCCTGTACCCAATACTTTTGATGCACATATTGCAAGCCCAAAAGAACAGTACTTACCCTGACCTATTTTTCCAAATTTATATTCTATTACGTGGCTCTCTACATTCTATGCTATACCACTCAGTATGTTTTAGACTTTCACTTGTCCTGTTTTTGTTATTGTTATTTGGAATCTTTTCATCACTATTGTGCACTCTTAGATTCCAAACACCAAAATCTTACCTATCTATCCAGGTCCATATAAAATATTTCCTTACTGAATCAACCTTTCCTGAATCTTCCAAGAAACTCTTTTTTTTTTTCTCCTTTAAAGTTCTCCTTTTCTAGCAATACTTATTTTATTCTCCCTGGAAATATACCTCCTCATCTTCCTTATCATTGTCAAGCAGAACTTGTCTTGCTCAATTCCATATCTTTTACTATACACAGTAGAAGACTCTCAATAACTGTTGTTAGAATGAATTTCATATCACATATGTAGACACAATTTTTTAGCTTTATTTAAAAAGAAACCAATAAAACTTTCTAATATGTATTGGAAATCATATATATGTATCTTTCTTAAAAAGAGTTATTATATCCCTAGATAAAGCTATTTTCCATTCTATCATAAATTATTATCATCTTTCTATTCCACCATTACTCTTGGCAGAGACTTTGCATGTTTATCAGGTTTTGATGATGAGAATTCTTTTCCTTGGGTAAGTTACTAAAGTAACTTGATATTACTTTGGAAAAGTACTCCCCACACCCCCTCAACCAAACAAAATAAGTTTAAACTATTAGCTCTGAAATGGATTTCATTAGTTAGATGGCTTAAAACTCTAATGTTTTGGGTGTGTCAGTCCATAGGAAAGGGTGAGCCAGGTGGAATGGAATCCGAATTCCCTCTCTTTATTAACCTCGCCAGGATAAATGTCCTAGGAGAAATTTTCCAAAAATTTGTTTTAAGTTTCTTGTGATTTGGAAAATTAGCAGCTTCAAAAGATCTTTCAGGATATTCTCCTATATCTAAACTTTGGATTGCTTTTATTTGAAGGGTTTGAAAAAAATCTATTCAAGGAGCATTTTGGAAAGATCACTGATGAAAGTCTGAGCTAAAAGCTATTGGTTCATATTTCATTAGTCTTCATGCTGTTTGTCCTCAGTAAATCTTGTACTGGCCACTTGTCCAGCCCTATAAAAAATAAATAATGCTCTTGCTTTTATTTCTGTATTTTAGCTTCCATTAAAATGAGGCTTAGACCTAACTTTTTTTAGACCTAGATCAGATTGCAAGAAATAAGTGTAATGTTAAAGCTTTTATTTAGTGACTAAACTAATCTTATCTGCCTCATTAAGGGACCATGGTTATATCTCTGTGTATTTGGAAATTCCCTACAACAAATAAAATCATATAATTAATTTTTTCCAGTGAATAACAGTTTTGGGATTTTAAGTATTATCAATATGTTTCAATCATACTGAGAAGTTAGTTCTTTGGATAGTATATTCACAGTAATGTATTTTACCATATTTTTATTTTTTATTCATCACAATAACTCTAAGATAGGTTGATAAACTACACATAACATGTATTCATATATAGCTTGGTTATTTTATTCAGAAAAATCTGATATGTGCTATCTTTTACTTACACATAAATTGAATAATGTTTTTTAAAGCAAGTCTGGAAACAAATTGCATCAAGATTCATGCTAAGTCTATCTGGTGAGAATCGTTTCAATTTTATTTTTATATTTAGATTTATGTAGAAGATTAAGTATCAGTTGCATTTAAATTGAAGTATCACTTCAAAATAGTGTTTCTTTTTGTGTTTGTTTTAGTAATGCGATTTTGCTTGAATTGAATATGGGTAATAATCATTTGCCAGCCTAGAAATAGCTAAATACCCAATTTTCAGATTAACACTGAGTTTGTGGTACTGCCTATTTGATGTTGTTACAGGGCTGAAACTAAGTAAGCTCCATATTGCTTGATTGTAATGTTCATCTGGCTTCCTGCCATGTAAATGGATGTATTAATTCTCAGTTCTCAAGAGTGGTGTGAAGTTCAGTTAATTAATGTTTATAAAAGCTTCTTGAGATTGTCTGCTGAAAGATCTTATGTGCATTAAAATTATATAAAAAGCAAACATGTAGAGCACTCTAGAAATTGTTGCTTAGCAAAGATAAAAGTGCTGTGAATATCTATTAGCAATATCTGAATCAATGACTTCTGGTTTCTTTATTATAGTATTTTATGACTAGTACCTAAAGATGACTTAAAAATGCATCATCTCATTTGACAGTTAAGAATTCTTTATGAAATTTTGGTCAGAGTGGTTTAGGTAAAGCATTTGTCTACTGTTCATTCAGGCAGAAAATTCAAGTCACTGATTTTGTATAATGTAAAATATTAGCTGGAAGATTCATCCTTCCTTCAAAGAGAGTGCACCTATGGAAGGCATTCTAGTTGATGCTCAACATCTAATCTCCATTTCTTTCTAGTAGCAGTAGAATACTGATTTTTTTTTTTTTTTTTTTGCTGGATGCATGGCCATACCAAATAAAGCCTGTATATTGTCCACCTTTCTTTCAGTTGGATGTGGCCTGTGTTAACTAATTCCAGCCAATGTAATGTGAGCAGAATTGATCTGTGAAACTTTAGGTTGCATCCTGAAAGGGAAGGCATGCCCTTTTTTTCATCCTATTGCTTGGAATGTGGTATGTGGTGACAAGCCATCTTGGGCGAAGAAAATAGCTTAAAGATAGAGGAACAACAAGACAAAAGGAGTCTGGGTCCCTGAACAACTTGCAGAACAGAGCTGCCATAGTAACATTATACTGTCTACTGTGAACATGTTTAAGACGTTATTAGTTTGAGTTTTGGTTATAAACCACCTATTATATCCTAACATGTCTATTTTTGCAGAAAGTGAGAGGGCAAAATGTGATTCAGTTTTTAGATCTCATACCAAATTACCCACTCATGGACCAGGTCTCATTGAAAAATCAACTGTAATTTTTATTTGTGTGCTGGGTACATTAAAAAGTTTTAATTTAGGGGTGAGACTCATCCTGAGATGGATAAAGAAAAGTATCTCTAGTTGCACCTCTAAACAGACTAGGGAGCTCTACTTTGAAATGACTTCATCTGATGAAAACCCTGAACATTATACACGTAGTAGACTAAAAAGAAAATATGTAAGCTGAGATTATACTATGCTGAAACATTAGACAGATAAACCATCCTGATGGACCATTGCACTCTATTCTGCTGTTTCATTCTTTTGTTTATCAGATGAGTGGCCTAGTGTCAGTAACCAATCTTCTAAATAGTGAAACACAATAGAGCTAGCTGTACATTGTTAAAAAAATAAAATAAATAAAAAATTTATATTTTAAAAAATAGGCGATCTTTATTTGAAATTCTTCAGAATTCAGGAAGGTGATACTATTACAACAAATACTTTTCAGGTATAGTTTTCATTTGATTCCTAAATAGTTTTTGCTTTCATGTGAATGAGGAATATATCTACCCCTCTCAATTTTTTTACCAACATTTTTGTCAATGGCTCTGTGTGTATAACAAGATAAACTCGAAGTCAAATACTAGTAATAAATACAGTTTGGCTTATTGTACTAAATAAAGATAAGTGGCATGTTCATGATAATATTTATATTCTTCACAATATTTGACTACTAGAAATTCATTATATATTTACATTTCATAAATTGATGCTTTTGAACTGTGGAGAAGACTCTTGAGAGTCCCTTGGACTGCAAGGAGATCCAACCAGTCCATTCTGAAGGAGATCAGCCCTGGGTGTTCTTTGGAGGGAATAATGCTAAAGCTGAAACTCCAGTACTTTGGCCACCTCATGCGAAGAGTTGACTCATTGGAAAAGACTTTGATGCTGGGAGGGATTGGGGGCAGGAGGAGAAGGGGACGACAGAGGATGAGATGGCTGGATGGCATCACTGACTCGATGGACTTGAGTTTGAGTGAACTCCGGGAGTTGGTGATGGACAGGGAGGCCTGACGTGCTGCGATTCATGGGGTCGCAAAGAGTCGGACACAACTGAGTGACTGAACTGAACTGAACTGAAGCATCATTAAGGAGCTTCCCTGGTAGCTCAGACAATAAAGAACCCACCTGCAGTGCAGGAGACCTGTTTCAGTCCCTGGGTGAGGAAGATCCTCTGGGGAAGGGAATGGCTACCCACTCCAGTATTCCTGCCTGGAGAATCCCATGGACAGAGGAGCCTGGTGGGCTATAGTCTAGGGGGTTGCAAAGAGTCAGACATGACTGAGCATGAGGTGTCATTCATTTCTTTCACTGAACGTAATTTATTGCTGTGTAACAAACACCCAGGACTTAACAGCTTAAAAGCATAGCAGTTATGTTACTCACAAATCTGAAATTTGGGCAGTGTTTAGAAGGAGCAGCTCATTTCTGGTCTATGAAGCATCAGTTAGACCAGCTCAACTGCAGGTGAAGGATCTATTTATAAAATGGCTTACTGTAAAAGCTGGCAAGTTGGTGCCAGTTCTGAGCTGGGAGATTAGCAGGGCTATGCACTAGTGGCCTTGATTTATTTCCCTGTTGGCCTTTCCACAATGTTGTTTGAATTTCCTCCCAACATGGTAATGAATTTCCAAAAGTATGTATTTAAAAAGACAAGAGGAGGAAAATACCAGCCTATTATTTTTGCCTGAAAACTGGCCCAACACTGTTTCTGTCATGTTCTATTCGACAAGCAGTCACAGTGCTCACTCAGATTCAAGAAAAGGAGAATACCTCATGAATTTTATGAATGTCAAAAAAATGGTAAATATCTTTAATTTAGTATTAAACATTTAAAATTAATAATGAAGACAGAGGGAAAAATAAGATAATAAGCAGTTGTGTTCATTCTTCCTATAAAAAAATGACAAAATATTGTGAAAAGAAGTAATAGAATGGATTGGTGAGTGTTCAGAAATGTTTGGAATCTTGTATTCCAGTGGTTCTAGTCTTTCTGAGCACATGATATCCAGAGAGTAGCAGAAATTTTAGTGACAATATGTGGTAGAAAAGGTCAGTTTTCATTCTAATCCCAAAGAAAGGCAATGCCAAAGAATGTTCGATTCTGCACAATTGCACTCATTTCATATGCTAGCAAAGTAATGCTCAAAATTCTCTAAGCCAAGCTTCAACAGTACATGAACCATGAACTTCCATATTATCAAGCTGGATTTAGAAAATGCAGAGGAACCAGAGATCAAATTGCCAACATCTGCTGGAACATAGAAAAAGCAAGAGTTCCAGAAAAAACATTTGCTTTATTGACTACACCAAAGCTATTGACTGTGTGGATCACAAAATTGTGGAAAGTTCTTCAAGAGATGGGAATACCAGACCACCTGACCTGCCTCCTGAGAAATCTGTATGCAGATCAAGAAGCAACAGTTAGAAATGGACATGGAACAACAGACTGGTTCCAAATCAGGAAAGGAGTATGTCAAGGCTGTATATTTTCACTCTGCTTATTTAACTTATATGCAGAGTACATCATCAGAAATGCTGGGCTGGATGAAGCACAAGCTGGAATCAAAATTTCTGGGAGAAATATCAGTAACCTCAGATATACAGATGACACCACCCTTATAGCAGAAAGCAAAGAAGAACTAAACCTCTTGGTGAAAGTGAAAGAGGAGAGTGAAAATGTTGGCTTAAACTCAGTATTCAGAAAACTAAGATCATGGCATCCAGTCCCATCACTTCACAGCAAATAGATGGGGAAACAGTGGAAACAGTGTCAGACTTTATTTTGGGGGTCTCCAAAATCACTGAAGATGGTGACTGCAGCCATGAAATTACAAGATGCTTCCTCCTTGAAAGAAAAGCTATGACCAACCTAGACAGCATATTAAAAAGCAGAGTCAATTACTTTGCCAACAGAGGTCTGTCTAGTCAAAGCTACGGTTTTTCCAGTAGTCATGTATGGATGTGAGAGTTGGACTTATAAAAAAGCTGAGTACCAAAAAATTGATGCTTTTGAACTGTGGTGTTGGAGAAGACTCTAGAGAGTCCCTTGGACTGCAAGGAGATCCAACCAGTCCATCCTGAAAGAAATCAGCCCTGAGTATTCAGTGGAAGTACTGATGTTAAAGCTGAAACTCCAATACTTTGGTCACCTGATGCGAAGAACTGACTCATTGGAAAAGACCCTGATGCTGGGAAAGATTGAAGGCAGGAGGAGAAGGGGATGACAAAGGATGAGATGGTTGGATGGCATCACTGACTTGATGGACTTGAGTTTGTGTAAGCTCCAGGAGTTGGTGATGGACAGGGATGACTGGTGTCCTGCAGTCTATAGTGTCACAAACATTTGGGCATGACTGACAAGTGATCTGAACTGATGGTAGAAACAGATGGTTCCCTACTCTTATCTACTCTCCTTCTTCCCTACTAAGACAAAGTGGACCTTACAGTCTACTCTAGATTTCTTTAAATGTGATGTAACTAATCTTATATGTGGTTCAGTTCAGTTCAGTCACTGAGTCATGTCCGACTCTTTGCAACCCCATGAACCACAGCACACCAGGCCTCCCTGTCCACCACCAACTCCCGGAATCTACCCAAACCCATGTCCATTGAGTTGGTGATGCCATCC
This sequence comes from Oryx dammah, assembly GCF_014754425.2. Classification (NCBI taxonomy): domain Eukaryota; kingdom Metazoa; phylum Chordata; class Mammalia; order Artiodactyla; family Bovidae; genus Oryx; species Oryx dammah. The sequence continues at coordinate 52,069,711 of NW_024070202.1, forward strand.
AACCATCTCATCCTCTGTCATCCCCTTCTCCTCCTGACCTCAATCTCCCCAGCATCAGGGTCTTTTCAAATGAGTCAGCTCTTCACATCAGGTGACAAAGTATTGGAGTTTCTGCTTCAGCATCATTCCTTCCAATGAATACTCAGGACTGATCTCCTTCAGAATGGACTGGTTGGATCTCCTTGCAGTCCAAGGGACACTCAAGAGTCTTTTCCAACACCACAATTCAAAAGCATCAGTTCTTTGGCGCTCAGCTTTCTTTATAGTCCAACTCTCACATCCATACATGACTGCTGGAAAAACCATAGCCTTGACTAGACGGACCTTTGTGGACAAAGTAGTGTCTCTGCTTTTGAATATGCTGTCTAGGTTGGTCATAACTTTCCTTCCAAGGAGTAAGTGTCTTTATATGTGGTTAAACCAAGCAATAGAGTTTCTGTTGCATAAAGTCAAATCCAGTTTCTAGGGGAATTACTGCTCTAAACAATTCAGCAATAATTATAGTATAATCACTGCTAGAGATTAATAGTATACCATAGGATCTGTACAAGCAGATTTGCCTCTGTTCACTGTGTTTTTTTTTTTTTTTTTTTTTAATGAATGGAGCTGTTACTGCTTTGACTGTTTTCTTGCTTATATTCATAAGGGAAAACTTTTGCGTATTTAATAAGTTTGGGCTCTTTGGGCCAGCATGACATTATGACATGCTTCTTACTTCTTATTTGCAGCATACTTAACCCTGCTTCATAGTGGGCAAAAAGGTCTTCTTAGCAGAACATTCCATCTAGTAGTAGTATGCTTGGTTGTGGCAAAAATAAATTGGACAAAATGCTTGCAGTATGTCAGTGATGGAATCATTGTTATAACTGGTGAGATACAATTTTAGCTAAGTTTGGAAGGTATTTTATACTACATAAATTTTAAGAGCTGTACCCAAAGAGCAGAGTAGTATCAAAAGATGAATATATATTTGAAGTAAAGTGTATGGATTTGGCTGCTTTCATTTCAGTTTAGTCGCTCAGTCGTGTCTGACTCTTTGCTACCCCATGGACTGCAGCATGCTAGGCTTCCCTGTCCATCACCAACTCCTGGAGCTTACTCAAACTCATGTCCATCAAGTTGGTGATGCCATGCAAACATCTCATCCTCTGTCGTCCCCTTCTCCTCCTGCCTTCAGTCTTTCCTCGCATCAGGGTCTTTTCCAATGAGTCAGTTCTTCGCATCAGATGGCCAAACTATTGGAGTTTCAGCTTTAGCATCAGTCCTTCCAATGGATATTCAGGGCTGATTTCCTTTAGGATCGACTGGTTGGATCTCCTTTTAGTCTAAGGGACTCTCTAGAGTCTTCTCCAACACGACAATTCAAAGCATCAGTTCTTTGGCGCTCAGCTTTTTTATAAGTCCAACTCTCACATCCATACATGACTAATGGAAAAAACATAGCTTTAACCTGATGGACCTTTGTTGGCAGAGTAATGTCTCTGCTATTTAATATGCTGTCTAGGTTGGGCATAGCTTTTCTTCCAAGGAATAAGCATCTTTCAATTTCATAGCTGCAGTCACCATCTGCAGTGATTTCGGAGCCCCCAAAAATAGTCTCTCACTGTTTCCATTGTTTTCCCATCTATTTGCCATGAAGTGATGGGACTGGATGCCGTGATCTTAGTTTTCTGAATGTTGAGCTTTATGCCTACTTTCACTTTCATCAAGAGTCTCTTTGGTGGTTCTTCGCTTTCTGACATAAGTGTGGTCTCATCTGTGTATCTGAGGTTATTGATAGTTCTCCTGGCAATCTTTGATTCCAGCTTGTTCTTCTTCCAGTCCAGCATTTCTCATGATGTACTCTGTGTATAAGTTAAATAAGCAGAGTGACAGTATACAGCCTTGACGTACTCCTTTCCCAATTTAAAATCAGTCTGTTGTTCCATGTCCATTTCTAATTGTTGCTTCTTGACCTGCATACAGATTTCTCAGGAGGCAGGTCAGGTGGTCTGGTATTCCTATCCCTTAAAGAATTTTTCACAGTTTGTTGTGATCCACACAGTCAAAGGCTTTGGTGTAGTCAATAAAGCAGAAGTTGATGTTTTTCTGGAACTCTCTTGCTTTTTTGATGATCCAACGGATGTTGCTTTAACGCACAGCTGCTTTAACAGAGACCAAACAACAGGGGCTAAAAGTTGATAATTTATTTTTCTCTCATGTAAAGTGTAAGAGGTAGGTGGTCAGGGAAGGAGGAGAGACAGTTCTAGTTCACCAGGAAATCCAGGTTCCTTCTGTATCATACCATGCCATCTATAGGTTACAAAGGTTGTCATTATCCACATAGTCAAAGCTGGCTTACCACCACTATGTCCATATTGTATATTTCAGGAATGGGAGAAGTTAGACACAATGGCTAAGTAGCCAGATAAGAATCTGGTCCAGAAATTGTCCCCATCCTTTCCACTTAAATCTCATTGGCCATTTTTTTTTTTTTTTAAAGAAAGTGCAACCAATTGAATGGTCTGTTAAGAAATGGCTCTAGGTGGAACTCCATGTTTCCAGCTAAAAATAGGAAGTTCTATATCTTAAAAGAAGGGGGAAAATTCATGCTGGGTAACAGCTACCTGACAATTTTATAATGAATATGTTATCTGCTTTCAGGGGAGGGAGGGTCTATCATTCTGGTAATGTTAGACTTTAGGCTTTTATAAGGAGATGTTAAAGTGAACACACTGGTATTCTTTTAAAAAGAATTTATTTGGCTGTGCTGGGTCTTAGTTGAGGCACATGGTATCCTCAATCTTCATTGTGGCATATGGAATCTTCAGTTCAGCATATGGGATCTTTAGCTGTGGCATGCAGACTCTTAGCTGCAGCATGTGGGATCTAGTTCCCTGACCAGGGATCAAACCTGGGCCCCCTGCATTGGGAGCACAGAGTCTTAGCCACTGGACCACCAAGTCCCATACATCTGGCACTGATATCCAGTGGACCTGCCCTCAATCAGCATTGTTTTTGCTGTCCAGTTCTCATGAATACCAGTTGGTTTACGATTGCTTGATTTCCTTTTTTTCTTGGCTTCTGGATTCCTTGTCTTTGTCACTGTCTTGCCCCACTGCCATCTTGACTGAAACTTAACACTCTTTGCTTTCAATGTGTGCATTGAAATTATGAAGTTTGCAAACTTTACTGAGGACTGGGGGTGGTTGTTAGTGACAAGAGATCACTTGTTCAAGGAACAATGCACCTGTTCTGTAGTTTTTGCTCGTCCTCATTTCCCTTCTCACCTCAGCTCTGAGGTGAGTTCATCTACTCATTCCAAGTTGTCCCAAAGACCTCCAAATCCCTTTTCCTCTATTAAATAGGACTATTTTCCTATTCCTCTGAGGCCTTCACAGCCCACACTGGATCCTTCTACCTCAACTGTTATCCCAGCAAAAGTTGTTTTCTCCCTTAAAGGAATTATAGTGCCATTTTTTGGGAAAGAATAAATTTCCATACCTTTTTATAAAACAAAGTCAACTTCTGTATTTCCTGTAAAAATGTTGTTGAGGACATTTTCCATTGCATTACACAATTTCCCTTTATAAAGCTCTACATCAGAAAGTTCTTGTCGATTTCAGAAAAATTTTGCTTCTCCTAAAGCATGCTTCCTCCTTTCTGATAACAAAAGCTGTATAACTAAATCATGTTTCCTGAACCATACAATTCCAAGCCAAATTTGCAGCTCTATCATTGCAATTATGTTAAGCATACTTTAAGCACATTTATGTTTCTGTCATTGTGTGGGCCATTTTTTATGTCTATTATATCTATCATCTTTTCTTATTAGACATTTCAAATCCTTTTCAAAGAGTCAAGATAAAAAATGAGTTGATTATTAATAACTAAACAAGTGACTTAAAGGTCATCTAAGGCAATAGTGTGCAGTGTATTTGACATTCCCCTATCCAACTAGTTAGATAAAGGAATAGGCCCTATGGACCACTTATTCTACTCATTTCTACTTTCCAAGGGAATAATAATCCAGTGTATATGTTCTCTTTAGATTAAGAATGAAAATTTTAAAACTTTAACCTTTGTTAACTCATGTGGTTGTCTGTACCAGACACTTCTGTATCATTTTAGATTCCTTTGCCATCAGTTGTCCCCAAGTCCTTGGTCTCTCATTTTACTCACTCCATCTTAGTAAGAGTTTCAACCATTTTCAAGAGAGTACAGCTCTCCTTACAGTACCTCTCCTTAAGCCTTCCCATGCACTATTTACCCTCTGCTCTGGGGTGTCCTTGCTAATGGTGAGGAAGAAGACACCATGGGGTCTATGAGCTGCCCCTGTATTTGTGACCTAGAAATGAGAAGGAGCTTATACCCTGTAGTTAGTTCTGTGTCATGCACTAGGCAAGAATACCAGGCCATTCAAAGCTGGCCAAGAATTAGTGAATCTAGAATGGATGGTGGAAGGGGGAGGATGAGCTGATGAACACCAATTATAGTCTCATGAGACTAGCAATAGATGCAGGAACTAAAGCTGGTTTCACTGATTTTCTTACCATAAGTCTCCTGCTTTGCTGGACTCTCTAATAAAGTAGTTGCACATATGCTTTAACTTCTATCTCTGCTTTCTGAGGAACCTGGCTAAGATAGTGGGTTTTGGAAATTGGCCTTTGATCCTATATACATAAAGGTATGATACATACCTCTAAATCCATAGAGGTGTGTATCATTCCCCATAAGCGACTAAGGAAAGATTTTTATTCTTTCTTGGCTCATGAGGAGAATCTTTGTCTCTTACTCACCAGTGGACCATATACCATTCTCTGAGAATCACTGACCCATAGGATTTTAACAAGGATTGCCCCATACTGCTTTTGAAGTTCTAGAGTTGGAATGCTTTAACAGTTTATATAACTTAGTTTTCTAACAACTTGGGTTGATAAATTGTATTTGAAAAGTGTTACTGAAATATCCAAAATTCTCAGTAGAAATTCCAAGAAGGCAGGCAGCTCTGGGGCAGCATTTTTTTTTTTTTTAATTTGTTTCATGTGGACCATTTTAAAGTCTTTATTGAATTTGTTACAATATTACTTCTGGGTTTTTTTTTTTACGTTTTGGTTTTTTGGTCACAAGACATATGGAATTTCAGTTTCCCCACCAGGGATTGAACCCACACCCCCTGCACTGGAAGGCAAAGTCTTTATCACTGGACCACCAGGGAAGTCCCTGGGGCAGCATTTTTATTGTTGTATTTGTTGGGAACAGTTTATCACATTGGAACTGGAATGATCATGGATTGGAAAGGCAGGTTGGGAGTCTGGATTGGGTTAGTTAAGACAACAGTATAAGTGAAGTTTATGTGAATGATCAGAATTAAGAAATCACAGAAACTTGGGTGAGACTATGGCAGATGCTCTGACTTGAGATCAGTAACCAAGGTCCGTGAAACAGGCCTGGATTAGAATTCAGGAGGAGACAAGGCCAAAGGCTGAGCTGATGCACCTACTCAAAGTCAGGGTAGCAATAAAGGGATCCTACTAGGACACTTGGAAATTGAGAAATGTCTCCTTTAGACAGGCCAATCTTTTATATATGCTTTCTGGGTCTCTAGACTTCCAGAGAATTAGTGACCCAGGGTCTGAGACTTGAAGGCTCATGAAGTGCAGCAATTTTCTTACACAAGGAAAATTGTGAGAATTTTAAAGGAAAATAGCTTTTTTATCTTCTAGAAAAATTTCACTGACTTAGAATAGATCCTATCAAAGGGAGGACAATGCAGATTCAGCACAGATCATGATTTTTCATACCTTCCTTTTATCTTCTCTGAAGCCTTTGGCTTTTTACTTCCAGTTTGTTCTTTCTGGTGTGGACACTTCTTTGAGGATGCAACATGGTAATCGCTAGCATTTAGTTAACTGATATGAACTAAGTTAAGACTGATAACTATCTGCTTTCTCCTTGGTTTATGTTATAAACTGTCATCCATCTGCTCCTGGCGACTCCTACTAATAGGAAGTAACTTGCCAGAATAAATGGGAAGCATGCTACATTTTTTAGAAGACAAACTGGTCATCTATAGTATAAGAAGCAGCTTTTGTCAGAAGCAAAAAACGTGAACATCCTTAGATTCTAAGGGAGAGAAGAACTTATCTTTTCTTATCTATTCTTACCTTGCCTCTTTTAATTGTTGTGTTGTTTAGTTGCTAAGTCACATATGACTCTTTTGTGACCCCATGGACTGTAGCCTGCCAGATTTCTCTGTCCATGGGATTTCCCAAGCAAGAATACTGGGAGGGGGACTGCAGGGGGCAGGGGGAGTGGATTGCCACTCCCTTCTCCAGGGGATCTTCTGGACCCAGGGATCCAACCTGAGTTTCCTGCATTGTAGGATTCTTTACTGCTGAGCCACTGGGGAAGCCCCTTTTAATTGTAAATGTTGCTAATTATTGTCATCATGTGACAGATGAGGAAAGTGACGCTCTGAGCATGCACCTTGTAGAGTAAGTAAGTTCAGATTTGACATCAGGTCTGTCGGGCTCCAAAGCCTGAACTGTGTCACTATATCAAAGGCCCTCTGATAATTCTTATAGCTGTCTATGCACAAATGACAAGAATATCTTTATGGTGTTTTCTTTTTGAAAAACTCACTCTTTTACCATTCTAAAATGAATGTGCACTTGATTTGGAAGTTTAGAAAACACTGAGAAACTTAAAAGAGGCAGTATCAGTAAAATTGTTTAAAATTATTTAGTACTGACTATTAAAATATTGATCATATTTAGACAATAAAAAGTGCAAAGCCCCTTAAAAGCTAATTTGATTTTAACAGAAAGTCATGCTGTAAAGTGTAAGGTCTAGCTAAAGAAATGTCTTTTTATATAGTGGGAACATTCATTAGAATAGGGAAAATAATGAGGATCTACATGCTCAGTTTAAGGGAAGAATCATGAAAGCTTGAAATATCTGAGGGACTCTACCATTGCTGCAACTCTTGAAAATTTGATCACAAACAAGCCCTGTCTATCATTACTGGAATTTACTACAACAGACTGACCCCAAACAAAGCATATCTAGATATCTTTTGTGGCATTCTTTCTGTTCTATAAATATCAGTGGTCTGCAAATATATTGAAGTTTGATCTATTCTAGAGTAAGAATGAGTTATATCAGAGGCTTTCTAATCCAGAGAGACTGACCATTAAAATAAACTTGTTAGGGGAAGCACTATGATCGAAACCACCCACCCTGGCCAGGCACCATAGTAACCATTTACATGAGTTGTTTTAGGGGCAGGGGGTCCTGGCAAGGAAAAGGGAACTAATAAGCCTCCACCAACCAGAAGAGTTCGGGAAAGGTCAAAAGGAGACATCACCTGTCCAACCACCTCCCAGAATCCTTCTCTCTGGCATCCGTCTTGGCTGAGCGATGCGTGCGCCACCAGGAAAGACTCTGAATTAGAATGATTGGCCAAAAACCACCCAGAAACTAATCCCATCACCATAAAACCTGAAACTGTGAACTGCAGAGCTATTCTCCTGGGTTCCCTTACCTTACTGCTCTCCACCCGGGTGCCCTTTCCCAATAAAATCTCTTGTTTTTTCAGCACATGTGTCTCTTCAGACCATTCATTTCTGAGTGTTAGACAAGAGCCCAGTTTCTGGCCCTGGAAGAGGTCCCCCTTCCTGCAACAAACATAGGAATATTATAACAGATGCCTCATTATTTACCTGTTTTAAAAGAATATTCTCTTTTCCATATCTTTATAAGTAACATAGACCCCTATTTTTAACAAAGAGTTAATTTCATGATTCAGTTATACCATGTAGCAAACGATATCTTCAGCTACTTTAAACTGTATATAGAAATATTTAATATTACAGAGATGAGCTGTAAGAAATAGAGGGTTTATATTTACTACTGGAAATATTTTAGTTCTAATGATGGAAAATTTCTCCCAGAAAATGTTGCTAAAGATTTTGTGGTATAACTTAAAAAAAAAAATCAAATAGAAAACATGGCATAGCAACCATAAAAGGCTTATTTATTAGAAAGTTGTTTAGAGAGTTTTCTTTAAAAAATTTTTTTCCAGAAGACAGCTGAAATGATCTGAAGAACACATGAATAAGCAAATGTTTTCAAGGAATTCTAGGGAAATAAGCTAAGGGATAGGTTATTCATGTGTGGTAATTATTCTGTAGGTAAGATTACTCTAAAAAGATTAAGATTTACTTGTATTCTTTTTTCTGTTTTATAATTCCTGAAGATTTTTCTATAGTACTTATCCTGATGTAGGTCACAATATTCTTGAAAAGTCAACTTCAAATGGCATTATTGATATTTTTAGCCATGTCAAAAACCAGTGTTTTCTGTAAGTTTTCACAAGATGAATTAAATTTATAGTCTAATTTTAAAACATATATAGGAAACAATTGCAGGAAACTAAAAAATTCCTTTAAATGATACTATATCTTAACAAAAATGTTGTACAGAAATGCCTCAATTGATGGCAATATTTGGGTGATATGCTGTTTTGTTCAATTACTTTTTTATTTTTAGTTTAAAATTAAGTATTTCACTTTTAAATCTCAATGAAATTCTTTTTTAAATGTATTCATAATCTTTACTGTCACAGGAAGTAAAAAAAGTATATTAATCTCTTTGACCGCTGTGAATTTCCAGTGTCTGCTATCTGAATGTCAGTAATCATTGTCTGGTCAGAGATTAGGATGGATATATATAACTTCAGCACATTATCAGGGAATTTATTATTTGAATAAATGCTTCATATAAACATCCTTTCTTAGAATGTACTTCTTTTTCATCTTTGTTAAAATAGAGTTCTAGTAATGGCTTGGGATTGGCATTGTTTAATCAGCGGCTTAAAATCCTAGACAGAGTTTGTTCAAGTAGAGTTTTATGTGTTCTTGATGGGACTTTGTGAATGCAGGGCTAGATTGCAGAGGCCTAGTCTATACACTTGCAGTGATACACTCAAGAGGATGTAGTTCACAGTTGGGGATTGGATAGGAGAAAGTGACCTGGATGTGGAGATGGGCCTTGAGTGAACAAAGTCTATTTAACATCTAAGAACTGGGTGAAAGAGGAGAGTAAAAACCTGGCTTGAAATTAAACATTAAAAAAACTAAAATCATGGCATCTGATCTCATCACTTCATGGCAAATAGAAGGGGGAAAAGTGGAAGCAGTGACAGATCTTTTATTTTCCTGGGCTCCAAAATCACTGCGGATGGTGACTGCAGCTATGAAATTAAAAGATGCTTGCTCCTTGGAAGAAAAGCTGTGACAAACTTAGACAGTGTATTAAAAAGTAGAGATATCACTTTGCCGACAAAGATCTATCTAGTCAAAGCTATGGTTGTTCCTGTAATCATGTATGGATGTGAGAGCTGGACCATAAAGAAGGCTGAGCATGAAAGAATCAATGCTTTTGAACTGTGGTGCTGGAGAAGACTCGTGAGAGTCCTTTGGACTGCAGGGAAATCCAACCAGTCAATCCTAAAGGAAATCAACCATGAATATTCATTGGAAGAACTGGTGCTGAAGCTGAAGCTCTGATATTTTGGCCACCTGATGTGAAGAGCTTGACTCATTGGAAAAGACCCTGATACTGGAAAAAGATTAAAGGCAAAAGGAGAAGGGGGCAGCACAGAATGAGATGGTTAAGTAGCATCACCAACTCAATGGACATGAATTTGAGCAAACACTGGGAGACAGTGAAAGACAGGGGAGCCTGGCATACTGTAGTCCACAGGGTCATAAAGAGTCAGACACGACTTAATGACTGAATAGCAACAACAACTGTTGTAAACTCTGGCTTGACTTTGGAAATAGGAGTCCAGATATGGCTGGATAGCTACCACCAGGAAAGGTAATCAGATGGATGATGGTTAATTGGTTCTGAAAGACTGTTTTATGTTGGTGCTTGTGAGTGGAAGATTCAACATGGGGAAGGAAGGCTAGGGCACATTAGGGCTCATACATATGATCTGGATTTAGAAGACAGTTTCAGTGCTAAAGGAGTACTGGGAAAATAAATAGGATCACTAGATGTAACCAAGCCAGGCTTCAACAGTACGTGAACTGTGAACTTCAAGATGTTCAAGCTGGATTTAGAAAAGGCAGAGGGACCAAAGATCAAATTGCCAACATCTGTTGGGTCATCGAAAAAGCAAGAGAGTTCCAGAAAAACATCAACTTCTGCTTTATTGACTACACCAAAGCCTTTGACTGTGTGGATCACAGCAAACTGTGGAAAATTCTTCAAGTGATGGGAATACCAGACCACCTGACCTGCCTCCTGAGAAATCTGTATGCAGGTCAAGAAGCAACAGTTAGAAATGGACATGGAACAACAGACTGGTTCCAAATCAGGAAAGGAGTATGTCAAGGCTGTATATTTTCACTCTGTTTATTTAACTAATATGCAGAGTACATCATGTGAAATGCCAAGCTGGATGAAGCACAAACTGGAATCAAAATTGCTGGGAGTAGTATCAATAACCTTAGATATACAGATGACATCACCCTTATGGCAGAAAGCAAAGAAGAACTAAAGAGCCTCTTGATTAAAGTGAAAGAGGAGAGTGAAAAATTTAGCTTAAAGCTCAACATTCAGAAAATGAAGATCATGGCATCCAGTCCCATCACTTCACAGCAAATAGATGGGGAAACAATGGAAACAGTGAGAGACTTTATTTGGGGGGGCTCCAAAATCACTGCAGATGGTGACTGCAGCCATGAAATTAAAAGACACTTACTCCTTGGAAGAAAAGTTATGACCAATCTAGACAGCATATTAAAAAGCAGAGTCATTACTTTGTCAACAAAGGTCCGTTTAGTCAAGGCTATGGTTTTTCTAGTAGTTATGTATGGATGTGAGAGTTGGACTATAAAGAAAGCTGAGTGCCAAAGAATTGGTGCTTTTGAACTGTGGTGTTGGAGAAGACTCTTGAGAGTCCCTTGGACTGCAAGAAGATCCAACCTGTCAATTCTAAAGGAAATCAGTACTGAGTATTCATTGGAAGGACTGATGCTGAAGCTGAAACTCCAATACTCTGGCCACCTGATGCGACGAACTGACTCATTGGAAAAGACCCTGATGCTGGGAAAGATTGAAGGCAGGAAGAGAAGGGGATGACAATGGATGAGATGGTTGGATGGCATCATCAACTCAATGGACTTGAGACTGAGTAAGCTCCAGGAGTTGGTGATGGACAGGGAAGCCTGGTGTCCTGTGGTCCATGGGGTTGCAGAGTCAGACACGACTGAGCAACTGAACTGAACTGAGATGTAACCATCCAGTATAAAATCAGGGATCTCCAAATATAGCTATAAGTAGTGAAAGGAGATGACAATGAACATCTTTTCCTCCTGCTCCTAGTTATGGAAATATGGGGAAAGAATGTACATTTTAAATGTAAACTAAGATTGGAAGAAAGAAAATAAAAATTCCTGGTGCCAGAAATAAAGAAGGAACACAAAATCAGATTTTCTAGGAGAAGATGAAGCCATAGAGGCTCAGAGGGGTTTCCTAACCAGAGAGATTTAAAAGTTTGGGCTACAGTCCAGTTCAGAGACAGGAGATGGGGGTGCAGTAAGACAGACATTGTGATAGTCCTGTGCTTCAGTGAAAGTCTTAAAGGGTTGACCCTTGTATGAAATGAAACTGCAGAAACTCCACCCTCTGGGACATGCCTGAGGTGGATTGGGTAAAGAAATCTGCAAGGAATTGGAAATTTAAGTCAGCACAAACAGGTGTGAGTCCTGAACTTACACAACTCTTAGGCTGTAGGAATTCCAAATTGAGAAATTCATTTCAATATTGGCACTAGAACTCATGAACCTCCCAGGTCTCTGGAAGAAATGAGTGGAACAGCTCTTAAACGATCATCCTACAAAGCAGAGCACATGAGATTTAAAAAAATATTAGAAAATAAAACTCCATGAGGGTGAGAGAACAGCTGCAATAACCAGGAGAATTTGCACTCCAAGAACTAGAGATTATAGAATGATCTGAAACATAATAGGCGCATTAAACAAGCTTAAAGATTTAAAAAGAAAGAATTAAAATCTACAATAAAAATAAACCAAGTAGCATGAAAAAATAAAAGGCATAGTTATAAAGAACACATAATAAGTTAAATGAAAATTCAAATGTTAAGTAGCAGATTAAGCCTGGCCCCAAAGAAAATAAGTGATTGGAGAGCTAGTCTGAAAAAATCAATTAAAATGTAGCACAGGAACATAAATTTAGATATTTAAAAAATGATGAAGAGAGATGCAGAGTAGATAAGAAGGCCCAGCATAGGGATTTCAGTAGTATAACACTGAGATAATAAGAATGAGTTTCTTTGATTGCAAATTTTCTAGAGTTCAAGAAAGATAGGAGTCCTCAGTTTGAACAACAACAACAAAAACAACCTAACATCTAAGTGAAATATATGAAAACAAATCCAAATCTAGGCTCCTCAAAAACAAACACACTTAAAAGCTATCAGAAATAGGAAAAAAAAAAAACCTAAGAGACGTGACATTTAGACTGAAAGCAATTTTCTCATTGAAGAACTATATTCAGGAGACAAAGGAATGCATTTTTAAATGTTGAAGTAAATAAAGGGTGGAGTTTATTTCTTTACTGCTTGAATTCTGGGTTCAACTGTGCAACTTGCTCTAGCCAATAGTATGAAGTGAAAATGATGATGTACCAGTTTCAAACCGAGGCCTGAACTGTATTTTCTGTACTGATGCCTTTGCCTTGGGGAAGAACATGCTTATGCTACCCACTCATCCTAGGAGGAGAATGAGAGATATGAAAAGCACAGCCACTCTAAACTGAGAATGGTGGAGATAAGCTTACCCACAGACACATGAAAATAAATCACTGCTTTTTTAAGTTCTTGAGTAGATTGTTGTATTATTTTCCCATTACTGATGTAACAAATTAACTCAAATTTAGTGACCTAAAACAATACAAATTTGTTCTCTTATAGTTCTGAAAGTCTGCAGTGTGTCACGTAGGCTAAAATCAAAGTGTTATCAGGGCTGTTTATTCTGGAGGCTCTAAGGGAGAATTTGTTTCTTTGCCTTTCCAAGGAGGCAGACTGCATTCCTTGGCTCATCTATCCTGTGTCACCCCATTTTTTTGTTCTGTTGTCACATCAGCTTCTGTGGTCAAATCTCATTCTACCTTCTTCTTATAGAACACTTGTTATTACATTTAGGGCCCACCTGAATAATCCAGGTTCTTTCCATCTCAAGAACCTTAACTTATATCTGCAAAGCCCTCTTTTCCATATAATGTAATATTCACATGTTCTGAGAATTTGGATGTGGACACTGGATATGGATATTTTGGGGAGCAGGCATGATTTAGCAGAACACAATTGTTCTATACGGTTTAATTTTAATTTATTTTTTCAGGGAATCAGAGATCAAGAGATACTGAAAGAACTACTAATGGCTATAGTTAATAGATAGCATTAGTATAGTGATTAAGCACAGGGAGTTTTTAGACAAACTGCTTTGTTTCAAATACAAATTCTGCCACTTTCTATACATGCAAACTTGAAGTTACTTACCTCCATGATCCCTGTGACTGTTTCCTCAAGAGTAAGAATGGAAATAATGATAGCTGTACCTACCTCAGGGGCTTCTAATGAGGAATAAATGAATTAATATTAGCAAAGTGCTTCAAATATAAGAGTCATAGTAGGTGTTATATAAATGTTTGTTTAATAACAAAAATGAAATAACCCAGAATAAGAGAGTGGAATATATGAATCATTTCACTGGTAGCACAGTTTAAAATACCTGACAACAGCAATGTGCTAGAGATACTGTGAGGGAAATGGGAATTCTGAGGTGTAAGAGTAGTTGTGTAAATTGATATTATTTTCTAAAGCAATTTGGGGACATCTAATTGAATTGAAGTTAAGCTTATCCTATTAGGCAACAATTTTGGTATATACCCAAACAACCCCCTGGCAAATCTGCACGTGGAGACCCATGAGGACTGTCACAGCATTTTATAATAGTGTTTATGATAGGGACCCTGTCTGAAATCAGATTTCTCAGGAGCAAAGTCTGAGACAGCCATAAATATGTATGCCATTTATTACAGGTGTGCTAACTCTGAAGGAGTGAGGAAAGCAGGGGCAGGATGGAGAAATGCCAGCCAGGATGTGGTCTCAGGTAAAAATCTCTAGTTTGGGTCATATCCAAGAAGGGCTCTGGGACACAAATCATATTGAAGAGTACCTCCCTTAAGTTAAGGGGAATGTTTTGTACCCCATACCTGGGATGTGTGTATGGGGTGAGATGCTGTCATCTCTAGGGCAAGGTAGCTCCCATCAGCCAAGAGGGATCTCTGGATAAATGGGCAACTGTGAGCTGTCAGCAGTCAAACCTTAGAGGAAGCAGCTGGGGGTAAATGCAGTGTCCAGAGGAAAAGGGTAGGACATTGCAATTCCCCTAAAAAGTGTAATTCAATAAAACCTATTATTTATTAATAGGAGAATGAGTAAAATATTATATCTTATGCCATATAATGTGGAATTCTTTATAAAAGTTAAAAAATGAGTGAATGAAATTACCTGTTTGATATGGTTAAATTCTGAAAGCACAACACTGAATGAAAAAAGCAAGTTGAAAAATGGTACATTTAGGTTGTATCATTTATGTATATTAATAACATACAGAAGAATATTTATGTGTTGCTATGGTTGCACGATATGTAGTAAAGATATTAAATTGTGAATTCACACTGACTTTGTTAGGATAATAGTCATATTTCAGGATGGAAGAATAGGAACGGGGTTAGGAGCGATACAGATAGGCCTTCAGCTGTATCTGTAATGTTTTATTCAGTATGACACAATGTTAATGTTTTGTTAAGCCATGAACTAGTACTTAAAAAAATATTACTCTCTTTATTTTTTTGTATATTTAAATGTTTTATAAAAAAAATAAGAGAAAAAAAATCCTAGGAAGAGGACCAGATCTCTGGACTGTGCCAGTCTAGAAGGGTATTGGGAGGGTATAACTGGAGGTCCTTTTATGCATTTAACTCTGGCTCCTGGCACTTGGATTGTCTGTCAAGGAGACTGTGGGTGCCCAGAAGCTGTGTTTAGGCTTTTAACCATATCTTGGCTCTAGAAACACTAAATCAGGAACTAGAAAGGCCGAGACTTAAGTGGTCATTCAATGGATTAACTTCAGGGAGCTGATTTGGAGATTAAAAAAAAGGGGGAGAAGGATAATAAGAAAGCTGTATAATGAAAATATCTTGAATAGAAATGTTTAGCAAATACTTACTGAATCCTTAATATGTATCAAGCAATCTGGTAGGCTAGGGAGTCAATGATAGGTGACACTGCTCCTACCTAAAGGGAGCAGAGTCAAGTGGAAATCTTAAAAGAAAGGAGAGCCCAGACTCAGGAACATTTTTCCACTAGAGGCTAACAAATATATTTGTGGTTAGATTCCTTTGTTTCTGAATCAAAAATCCCTGGGTGATTTCTGTGTAAACCGAGTCATTTGAGATGTTCTGTGAAAAGGGGGGCTTTATAGTCAAACATTTGAGGAAATTCTGTATATTCCATTCTTGGAGATTCATAAAGCAGTTAACATTAGAAAATTATAAGATGAACTATAGAAAAGAAACCTATAAAGAAACTTTGCATCTCCTCAAATTATTTGATACCCAAATGAATTTTTTTGGAGGGGGAGAGTAATGCCTATGACACTAAAGGACTCTTTAGTGTTTGACAGAATTCATTTTGGTCATACATATTTACATTATTATTTTCCTAACTTCCTTGAAATATTCCTAGAAAGTTTACTTTAAAAATGTAAATAAAACTTTTATTCTAGTGTTTTTACTTAAGTATTCAAACTCTAATACTGTGCTTAGGTTTAGTGCAGTTATTTTGTTTGATTTTGTAAAGAAAATTAAAGCTATGATGTTTCTGCAAGTTATTTTAGGTCTTCAAAATAATAGCAAAGCAGAGTATTTATGATAGGCATATTGACCATTATGCTTTCTGAAATTTGATTTTATTGTACCTCCTTTAAATGTCTAGTATAACACTTAGTTTTCAGTCTTTTGAACAAACATATCAATAGCCTTAAATCAGATTGCCATGCTGAAATATATTACTGTGTCACAACCATTTTGAGCTATCCACTTAATTGCATCCTATAAAATGAACCAGGAGGTATAAGTTTACAAACATAACATCTGAGGTGGTGGTAAGATTAGAGCTAAATAACACATGTAGTTTAAATTATCAATATAAAGCCATGAAGGACTGTGATTTTAATATACTGCTGACAGGGGACACTTGAGAATTAATGCACATTCCTAATAAATATTTTCAGTGTTAAAGGATATAATACAACTTCAGTTTTATATATAATGCTCACATGCACACATTTTGTTTTGCACTTTTTGCTGGATCATGGGAATATTCAAATCATATATTGTCTAAGCTTAAGGAAATAGTAGACACATTTCATTCCATAGGATAATTTTGGCGCAAAATGGTTGCTCCGTGACTATCTATTTACTATGCGGTTAAAGTTTTTTTTTTTTGTATGTGTTCGATTAATCTAACCCCTCTCCTCCCCCAAATTGCAATGAATTATTTAAATATGGGATATGAAACCAATTTCCATTTAATGAAATGTACTGTTATTTATCTTTACTTATGTTTATTTGCTAATTTGCACAATTATCTGTTTTCAGTAAGTCAATTTTCTCAAGTCAGTGAAAATTTTTTCTTATATGTGTGTGACCTTGGGCTTGCTACTTATAAGCTGGTTGACTTTGGAAAAGTTACTTAATCTTTCAATGTCTCTGTTTCCTTGTCTGTACAACAGTGATTGTTGTGACGACTAAGTTAATTTAATATTTGGAAAATGTTTAGAATACATGAAAGTGTATGGCCCATGGAAGTATACCATAAGTGTCAGCTGTTATTACTATTATTTTTAGTGTACACTGGAGAGACTGTAAATTATAAGCTACACCATTACTTCCACTATAATCTACAGTCACAGTTAAGTATGTCAGATCTGTTAGACTAACTCATAAAAATAGTCTAGGTTAGATGTTACGCATAATTGCTTTTTTGTTTATTCTCTTTTAAAGAAAAATTTATACAAAGAAATTGGGTAAGTGTTTAAGTTTAGAGAGGAAGAGAAAGCTATTGTTGGTTAGGGAACACAGATGCTAAAAATTCTTCTATGCTTTGGTTTGCTTAAAGTGTGTGTATTACTTTTTTAGTTAGCACCAAAAGTTCAAGAGTCCAGTAGCTTACAGCCATACTTTTCTCATCTATCTCTTTTTATCTTTTAGCTTCATTTCTACCTCTCCTTAATAGCCCCTTCTTGATTTTCTTTTATTCCATACTGGCAGATAGACCAGTAGGAAGAATCAACAAGCTTTGGGAGGCAGGTTGGGGTGGTGATAGATGAGATCTGTTGTTTGGTGAGAGCAGAGCTGGGAGAAATAGGTTGCCTTCTTTTCATCCTCCCATTTAAATCTCTGAACTTATCAAAATATTTCTTCATATATTTTATAGTCATCCTAGGTATATATAATTTTTTTGTATTTTCAAAACTATACTTTTAGATAAAAAGCAGACAAGTTATACAGAAACAGCTCACTGAACTTTAAAAGAAATTAAAGTGATACTATCACTCAAAAGAGTAGAATAGTGAATAGAAATATTGATAGCTATTTTTAAAAAGTTTACTGTATTAGGAAATGAGTTCCAACGTACAAAAATATTAGAGGAACCATAAACATATTTCTCATATATTTTATTATATATATATATAAACACATTTTCATACATATGGGAATAGGGAACGTTTTGCTTAACTAAGTGGGAAAAAAAGAAAAACTGTAAGTGGATTCCTACAATAATATGTATTTGGATATACTATGCATCAAATTTTGTTTTTGAAGTTATAAATACATACTGAAATATACTAATATAGTAACTTCAGGCCACTGTTCAGGATACCATAAAAGTGTAGGGCAGAGCTTGGAACAAGTGTTAAAAGAGTGAAAAGATAAAATGTTTCAATTCTTATTCTTTCTTTCCAACTTCCATTCTAAACCTGTAGAGATTAGTGTAAGGCTGGAAATATACATATTAGAAGTGAAAAATAAAGCTAGGATTTGGAGGACTTGGCCTTAATCTATAAAATAAAATATATTAAGATATTTAGATTCTTTTTCATTTTAATCAATAAATTAATTATAGTGATATAAGTTGCAAGTCTTGAGGATAGAAAATGGAGAGGTTCCTGAATGTGTGCATGGGCACACATACAATATAAGGACCTATTTTTACAGCTAAGGGGGAAAATATACATTAGCAAGAATATATGTCACGGAGAAATTCACATGACAACAATTTAAAAGCTGTAATGCTGTCAGCACAAGCAGTACTGACCTAGATTCTTATTTTATTCTTTATAACCAAGCTGCTGACATGGGTACAAAGTCCTATTCAAGGTCACTGGAAACTTTGAACCTGGATTGGCTCCAAGAGGACATTGGATAACATACTAATTGTTCCCCTGTGTGCCAGAAGTGTAATAAGCCTCAAAGTTGGTAAATATTTTTTTTTATAGAAAGTCAACTCACTGTTTCTTACCATTGGGGTATTCCAAAATTTACATGCTACAAATTAAAACAGTGACTACAAAAAAAGACATGGCACAGAATATGCTGTTTAAAACCCTTGAGAAGCTAATTTCCATGTCCAAGATAATGTTTCAAAGAGATTTCAATGTGTTTTTTTAGGAGGGCAAGATTTCAAAGAGGAAAACTAGCTAAGCAAGGTAACTGTGATACTGCCATCTGGAGTTTTCAATTAGCATTTCTGACTAATACTTTGGCAAAATAATTCACAAATATTTCCAGAGTTTAGAAATAATCTTGTGGTACTTCCTGTTCTTCTTTTGAGGACATTAAGGCATCTAAAATAATAAAAAGTTTTACTTTGTAAATTTCAGCTTTCTGGAGTGTTCTGTTTTTATTATCATGTTTAGTTATTCCCTGTTGCTAGCATGTAAAACAACATAGAGTATTTAGAACTGGAAAGGGAAATTATTGGCCCAAAACTTGTAGTTCAATGACTAAAGTTTGATTAACACGTACAATTGTGTAAAAATAGACATAGTATATCAATAGATTATTTAAAGCATATTGTTATTGGATTTTAATTTTTAAAAAATGAATATTAGCAAAGTGAAATGAGCTAAATGGGCAAAAGAAAAACCTTAGAAGCACAGATTGTGGAACTGAAAAGTGCTTTAGAGATCAGTGTTTCCAGTCACCTCATTTTAAAGGAGGGAAATCTGAGGACTAGGGAAATGAGGTGACTTTCCTGGGGTCACATCAAAAGTCAATAGCAAAGCTGTAATGGTACTCAGATCTGCTAACCTCCTGGCTATGCTTATTCACTAACAGAGCTACATAGAGTATTTATAACATTTAGTCACAGTTTATCTTTTGGTTAATTCCACATTTATTCCTTTTTTTGTGGCTGCAAAAATACCCAGAGTAATATGGTTTGCTCCAGTTGAAATAGATATTAAGAAAAAAGGTAAAGCTTTCAGGAGTCATACTTCTCATCTGTAGTTCTTTAGATATGTACGTATATGTATGAGTGTGTGCATATGTGAGTGTGATGCACAATCTCTTATTCGCCATCCTCAAATCCAAAAAGCTCTGAAAATTCATTTTTTCCCCATAAATCTGTGACAGACTCCATGGGTGGTGAAACCTGGTATGAATAATGTGAGACTTGTAGACTTCATATATACCAGCGAGTGTGACATCTCATGCACTTTCTCTCAGAAAGTCATAAGTTTGATTATAGGGTACAGCTACAACTCTGGGTATTATATATAATGCAGGTGCCATATAATTAATCACATTTTCAAACCCTGAATTATTCTGAATTCTGGCCCCAGTGGTTTTGTATGGGTGATGGTAGATCTTCAATTTGTCTAATGTATTATATTAGTTTAGATAGTTTTGGCTTATAGTCAGGCAACTCAGAAATCCCTTAACATATGTAATTCCTTTTAGTTCAAAGTATAAGAACCAAAGAGAATTCTATGAGATAATCACAGTGCTATCTATGTGGGAGTAAATATATAAAAATAAAGTGCTTACTTTCACCAATATTATTTTGGTCAGAATGCCCAGGATAAATTTGGTGTTCAAGTGAGGCAACTGCCTCATCCTGGGTTTTTGATAAAATTATCTTTCTCCTTTTCCTCCATCTTTTTGTGACCTATATTTTATATTCTTCTTTTATATATGTTTCTTTGTTCTAAGGTGTATTGAACATTAGTGTATATGTGGGGAATGAATTGAAGATTTTCTACTTCAAGTCTCACAGTAACTCTGTGTGCTATCATCACTCAGTAGTGAAATTGAGGTCTAATCAGTCAATGTCTACAGATTAGAGTTTAGAATAGTATATGCTGAGTTTAAATGGATTAGAGTTTAAATGGATTTGACCATGCCTGCCATGATGCATTCTTCCTTTATATTAAACGCTTATATTTAACCAAAGTCTAGATAAGCTCAGTGTCCTGATGAATCTGTGCTCTGCTTGTACAACATTGATTGCAGAGTCCTTGGTACTGGATCTCATCCCAGCTGGAGTTCCAGCTTGACCAATGACAAATGGGAAAGGAAGGGGTAGTCATTAGGGCAAACTCACAACAGGGCAAGCCCTTTCCTTGTTTGCAGGAAACTTCATCAATTGAAAATTGTGACCTGTCATACGCTGTCAGGATAAACACACACACACACACACACACACACCAGGTGGGTAAGAGTTGACATATTAGATTTTTTCATGCCCCTATGCAGGATCCTAAAATAAAGTTTATAGATAAAAGTCATGCTTTTTGGTGAGCGTTGCTCTCATCATAATTTTGACTGTGTTCATAAAGCTGTAAACTCAATTTCCTAGGCAATCACCTTAAATGTAAGACATTTACTGATTTTAGCATATGCATATCTCAAAGTGCAGGGTATTCCCCCTTTTGTGAACTGTCCCTATAATATAGTAGTTGCTTAGATTGTATTATTTAAAGAGACTTGTGTGACATAATCCAACACTCTCTCTTAGTCCTAGGATCAAACAGTAAGAGAATAGTCAGATCAAATGGAAAAATCCTGGACCAAGAATCAGGTCCCTCCCTCCCAGCTGCACCATGATCTAGCTGTGTGACCTTAGACAAGCTACCAGCCTCTCTGGGCCCCAGTTTCCTCTTCAGGAAAATGAGAGAACTGCACCCTGTTCAGCTCTAAAATGTTGCAATTAGAAGTAAACATCAATAGAGTCTTTCCCAAGAGAGAAAGGAGATGTGTGAGGTAGCAAGTTTCTTCCAAGTATGGGACAGCTTTTCTTTGCCTGAGGGGAAATTTTTAAGTTTGGGATTCTTAAATGGCTTGAGGGAAAGGAAGAGGCTTGTTGATGAGCCTGGTTCAAGAGTTCCTAAGTGCATGCATTATAGTCTTGTAACTACTGAATGACTTGGGAGGATTCCATCACAGAAATCAAGCCTGTGACTCTGCTTGGCTGACTGACCTACTAGATGACTGGAATCAGTATCTTGGAAGAGTTCATGGAAGTGTCCATGCTGAGCCTGAGGGTTGGAGAGGAGCAGTCAGAATGGGCACTCTGGGCCACTCCTTTGTGGCAGAGCCAACTCTGGTCTACGAGAGGTGGGAATGGGGAGCAGGTAAGTGAGGAGTCACACGAAAGTGGAATTTATGAGAAAACAGGATAGTAAGCTTTGTATAAAGGATGGGTAGAAAAATTGATGGCAGATAACTATAAAAGAGTAAATCCCTTTAAGTAAAAACCCATTTTGTAGATTTTATCAGACGTAATTGATACCATCAGGTAATGAGTAGAGATGGACTGATTATTTACTAAAATAATAATGCAGTGTTTACCACGAACTGTTGACAGTCACTCTGGAAAATGCTTTATATCCATTTATATATCAAACCCGGGTCTCCTGCATTGCAGACAAACACTTTACCTTCTGAGCCACCAGGGAAGCTTATATCCATTAGGTCTTCTAATCATCACTATAATGATATGAAGTAAAAGTATTATCTCCTTTTTACAGATAAAGACACTGAGTGTCAAATAATGTTCAGTGTCACACAGCTAATAAATTGTGGGATCTGAGATTTGAACCTATGTACTTCTGTTCTACTGCCTTCCTGTTCCTTGTTTTCAAGGTATTAGAGGTAGGCCATGCAGTCTATTTCTTTCTCCTCTTTTTCTCATTTTAATTCTCTCACTCTCACTTTCTCTCTCCTTCTCCTTGTTCCCCACCAGGATCATCATCTGGGTTGACTGTATTGTTGCAGGGTGGCAACTTCTCACATTTATTGGAGAAGACTATTATGGGAAGTCTTCTTTCCTGTACATTCTTAATGACTGTTTCCAGTTGTTCCTATGGAAAATGTAAAATTAAGATGCAAAAAAATTGCTGGGCAATTAATACAAAATTCATTTTCTATAAACTAACCTCCACTGTACCCTGTTCTTCATCATTATTATCCAAAAGGTTTCAAGAGCTACAGACCAAGGTTAGCTGTTATCACAATAATTAAAATATTGTTAACTCAGCATTCCTCAAAAAGAAAACTGAAATTTATGTTGTCATTTATATAAATAAGATATGATGGATTATTTTTTTTCTGCTCATCAGAAGAGAAAAATAATAAAAGCCTTCTTTTCCTCCAGTTGCAGAGGAAGGATAGATAAGATAGTTCAAGAAGTTTAAGATAAGGTAGTTCTATTAATACCTTGAGTTCTCATCTTACCTAGAGAGAGAATATCCTCCTGAGATAAACCCTAGAAGCTTCCTAGCTTCATCATTGTTTTATGTTAGTTCCAGGCATCCCCACTAGTGATAAAGGATGCTACCCTCTCTGTAGAATGAGGCTGGTAAAGCAGGGGTAGCTGAACCACGAGGGTCAGACAGCTGGGAGACCAGATGAGATCCACAGCCACAACCTTGTCTGTGGTGGTAACTGTATCTCTTGTAGATATACCTCCCCTAGGCTTCATTGCTATTGGCACTAGTTCTGATCTTTCCTAGGGCATTGTGATTCTCCCAAGTGCTAAGGGAAATGTACCACTTTCCCCTACTTTCTCCCCACTCCTAAGCCCTTAGGTTCATTCACAGAGCCACTTCTTTGGTCCAAGCCTGATTGATCCAGGAGGGCAGGGCTGGGCCATCTGCCCTTAGTTCCATTATAAATCCATAACCATCATTCCATCTGACTCCCATCAGCCAGCATATTGGGCTGGGCTTTACCCTGTTTCCAAAGTAATCTTATTTTAGTTATCTGTTGTCTTTCGTGTATTTGGGCCTTGATTGAAGCCATGCGGATCTGTCACAGCTTATTTCAATAATTTTGAATCTTAGGGAAAGAGATTGAGCACTAAACATTTCTTCCCAGAGTGCCCTGATCTTAAACCTTTATTCCTCTAATGTCCCTCTCAGTATCCCAATTTATTTAATAGGAATGGAAGAAGTCTCTGGATCCCAAACCATGCACAGGCAGAAACCGAGACTCATACTTCAGGCAAATCTCCTATATACCTTTTCTCAGTGTTTCTAAGTCAGATTGGATGTGACTCTAGGTCCATGTCAGGCCTCTTTTCCAGGTTTACAGGTGCCCTATCCTAGGCTGCACTCAGGTAAGTGGCCTAATTGTCACACTGTTCCTATGTTCTCTCATTACTTCCAAACCCCTTTCTACCAAGATTTTAGGATAGAGAAGTTAAGGTGTAGAGTATGGATTAGCTCCTTTGGCCTCCGATTCCAACCTCCTCTTGGAGAGAAAGGAGAAAGTGAATAGAAACAATTAAGCAGACACGCTTGTCAACAATTAAGCACTTAGCTACATGTAACAGAAAATCCTATTACAGTGGTTTATTCTTCTTGTAACAAGAAGCCTTGAAGTGGGAAGATGAGGGCTAATGTAGCTGTCTATGTCATCAAGTATCTAGAATCCTTTTATCTTTCTGCTTTCACATCCTTTATCTATAGCTTTCAGTCTCTTTTCTCTTCTTTCTCTCTTCCTCCCTCCCTGTCTGTCTCTCTCTCTCTAATAATCTTAAGAAACTTCAGTATGCTCATATTCCAGACAGGGTTAAAGGTGAAGAAGTAAAAACCTTCTCTTGTGACCTTTTTTTTAGGAAAGGAAATCCTTCCAGGTTCTGTTGTATCTTTTGGCCAGACTGTGTCCCATGGAATCCTATGACCAGATAACTAGGAAAACAGTATTTCAGTTCCCAACACTCATAATGCAAGAAGGTAAGACAAGAGGAGGTTGGAAGTGGAGGAATTACCTACCTGGTAACAGAATTCAGGCTTATAAATAATGCATTTAGGCAGGTATAACTAATACCTTTTTCCCAAGGAAATGGTAAACTCTAAGCATCCCAAGTATTTTGGCTTGGTGAAAAAGTAATTGCGGTTTTGGACTGTGAATTTTAAATCATTATAACTTGGTTCAAACACATCTTTATTAATTGAAATAGGAACCATTACCATTAATCCATTTTTGCCAATAAGAAATAAGTTTGTTTCTTCCTATAGTGTGAAAATTTGTGCTTTGAGATTTGACAGACTCTTGGAAAGCATTTTCTGCCTCTTGCTAATTGTGGAAGCATTTTCCCTGCTAAAAGTTTTTGAGATGCTTGAAGAAGTGGTAGTCAGTCGGCGAGAGGTCAGGTGAATATGGTGGGAGAGGCAAATCTTTGTAACCCAATTCATTCAACCTTCGAAGTGTTGGTTGTATGACGTGTGGGTGGGCGTTATCAGGGAGCTTTGGGGCCCATTCTGTTGGACAATGCCAGCTGTAGGCATTGCAGTTTTCAGTGCACCTCATCAATATGCTGGGCATACTTCTCAGATGTAATGGTTTTGTCGGGATTTAAAAAGCTATAGTGATCAGACCACCAAACAGTGACAATGACCTTTTTTTGGTGCAAGTTTGGCTTTGGGAAATGCCTTGGAGCTTCTTCTAGGCACAACCACTGAGCTGGCCATCACAGGTTGTTATATAAAATCCACTTTCATCACACGTAACAGTCAGATTGAGAAATAATTCATTGTTGTTGAATAGAATAAGAGAAGACGACACTTCAAAATGACGATTTTAAAAAATTTTTAGTCAGCTTGTGAGGCACCCACTTATCAGGCATTTTCACCTCTCCAATTTGCTTCAAATGCTAATGACCCTAGAACTGTTGACATTGAATTCTTCAGTGTCATAGTTGTAAGAGGATCAACTTCAATGATTGCTCTCAACTGGTTGTTGTCAACTTGTGATGGCTGACCACTATGCTCCTCATCTGCCAGGCTCTTGTCTCATTTGCAAAACTTCTTGAACCACCACCTCACTGTATGTTTGTTAGCAGTTCCTGGGCCAAATGCGTTGTTGATTTTGCAAGTTGTCTCCACTGCTTTATGACTCATTTTGAACTAGACTTTAAAAAAAATCATTCAAGTTTGCTTTTTATTTAACATCATTTCTATAGTCTAAAATAAATATAAAATAAACAGCAATAATAAATCATTAGCAAAAAAATAAGGCAAGAAATGTGCATTAAAATGATGTATAACATAAACACATTTATTTAAGAATATATTCCAATATCAAATGGCAAATTTCAACAATGTAAAACTGCAATTACTTTTGCAGTGTGTAACCTAATATAAGTATCCACATATCATGCTTGATTTTGCTTCTTGTCTCACAAAGGCTACGTAGCCTTTTCCAGGAAAAGCTTGCGGACCCCTGTCCTAAGATCTTAGGCTTATAATTGCTATTCTAAGAGATGGCTTTGTTCCACATGTCCTGAAGAAGCAGACTCGAAGGTGAGCAGAGGCTAACTCCCCTCCTCTTTCCAACTTTGACCAAGGACAGTTGTTGTTCCTAGAGAAATTGTGGAGAAAAATTAATGCCAGTTTTCATAAATCTCTGTGTGCTTTTTACTATTCTTATAAAAGATTTCTTTTGGAAAACCCTAACAGGGCTCTGTCAGAGAAGGCAGTGGCACCCACTCCAGTACTCTTGCCTGGAAAATCCCATGGATGGAGGAGCCTGGTGGGCTGCAGTCCATGGGGTCACTAAGAGTCGGACACGACTGAGAGACTTCACTTTCACTTTTCACTTTCATGCATTGGAGAAGGAAATGGCAACCCACTCCAGTGTTCTTGTCTGGAGAATCCCAGGGACAGGGGAGCCTGGTGGGCTGCCATCTGTGGGGTTGCACAGAGTTGGACACAACTGAAGTGACTTAGCAGCAGCAGCAACAGGGCTCCGTAGTTATTCATTGGGCTGATCCTCACACTGTTCTGCTGAATAAGTTAATGTGTACCCAGCTAAATCATGGTTAGAAATAAAAAGAAAAGAAAGAAACTTCAACTGCTGTCAGGTGTGGTTTAGATCATTTAAGTATAAATAGTTTAAAGAGCACCTGAACTAATTTACAATTGGAATTAAGTTTTTTAGCTTAATATTTCTCATTATTGCAACATATAACTTCAGGTAATCTCTTTTGTGGCTGTGATGTTTTTCCTAATCATTGCTCATATTTTATTATTTCAGTTAGTTGTAGTAATTACTAGGTGTGCTCTACTTTAATTTTTCCTTAATTACTCATATTCCTTTTAGTGTTCCAAACAGTGAAATGTATTTTGTTTTCACTTTTAACGTCATACATTGCCCCATGTGAATGTACTTGGTCTTTATTGTGATGAAAGTAATTTTTTTGTTAATCCTTTTAAAATTATCATTAGTTATTTCATGGTTAATATTATATAGATTGTTTGTACTGATTTGGTGTGTGCATAATCAGGGAATTTCTTCACATTCAAGATTTTAAGTTTTTTACTTAATAAATATTGTTAAAGTTGTTTTTATTTTCTTGCTTGGACCTTCAAAAGTCACTTGTGATTTATATTTAATTTTTATTATTTTACTTTGTTAGCATCTGTTTGATAATAATAGTAATGCTTCCTATAATAAGATTTCAGTCATTCCAAATTTACTCACTACTCCAAAGTCAGACTGGGAAGTCTACCAATCATGCCAAGAAGTCTCTGTTAGAGGAGAGAGTGGCCAGGGAGTGGAGGGTAGAGAGGGAGAAGGGGGTGGAAGGTGAAGTGGTAAGCCTGCTCTGATATTTCCCAAGACCTCCTTAAGGATTCTGAGCTCTCAGTCTACAGAGACTGCAGTTTTCATCCAAAGGGAAAAATTGATTCAACTCTTTTACGTTTTTATGATTGTGTCTTGAAAACCTATTACCTTAGTAATACCTCCCATATGCCCACTATTTTTCAGAGCCAGCACTCCATGCTTGTATTTTATAATCAAATTTTCTTTTAGATTCCCATCATTTTTTGTGGACTGGTGAAGTTTTCAATATTAGGGAAAGCTTATGGTACCCTACTCCAGTACTCTTGCCTGGAAAACCCCATGGATGGAGGAGCCTGGAAGGCTGAAGTCCATGGGGTCAGTGAGGGTCAGACATGACTGAGCGACTTCACTTTCACTTTTATCCATTGGAGAAGGAAATGGCAACCCACTCCAGTACTCTTGCCTGGAAAATCCCATGGACAGAGGAGCCTGGAAAGCTGAAGTCCATGGGGTCGATGAGGGTCGGACATGACTGAGCGACTTCACTTTCACTTTCACTATGCATGTAAGGGTGCTGAGCACAGAGTTTGACACCTTACTAGTGCCCAATAAATGGTAACTGTTGTCAAACTTTATTTTATTTGGCTTAAAATCCCTATGCATTTTTACAAAAATTTATTGAGATTATTTTTAGATTGAAATTCAAAAGTCTGGTTATAAGACTGAAGATCTATGTTGGTAAAATTCTGTACTTGTCAAGCCTTCTGTCTGGGGATGTACTAATATCACTCTAAGCATGAAAGAGAATTGTTCTGATCCAGGTTAAAGGTATTCTTGCCTGGATCTGTTCTATAATAAAAATAGATTATTTTCAAAAGTTGCTTGTTTAGAATACTGACTTCTTGGTCCCAGTGGGTAGCAGAATAGTTTAATGTGTATTCATGCTATGTGGGTAAGTATTAATTTTGGGGAATCTCTGTGGTATTTTTGAAGGTTGCATAGAAAGGCCCAGAAGGAGGATTATGGATGAGAGAAACTTTTTCCAAATATTTGTCTACTTGTGTGAAGTCAATACTGGAATCCCAGGTCTTGGATCTCAATTTATTCAGTAATCACAAGTTCACATGTCCCTTTCATCAATACCTAGGCTGTAATTACAACTTCAAAATAAAAAACAAACCACTTAAATTACAATTGAAAAAAAGTATCTTAATTAATGAAAATATTCTGCTAATGAAGTTACAAGGTCAAATAGTAAATTAATCTCAAGGAGTATAAAGAGTTTGGTGATACTATCTTTTTTTCCCCCTTTGTGGTATCAAAACACTTCAGAAGATCAATCTCAAAGAATACTTGCTAAATTCATCTATTTTGGTAAACAATTGACTCTACTTATACCATCACTTCATGAGAAATAGATGGGGAAACAGTGGAAACAGTGTCAGACTTTATTTTTTTAGGCTTCAAAATCACTGCAGATGGTGACTGCAGCCATGAAATTAAAAGATGCTTACTCCTTGGAAGAAGAGTTATGACCAACCTAGATAGTATATTCAAAAGCAGAGACATTACTTTGCCGACTAAGGTCCGTCTAGTCAAGGCTATGGTTTTTCCTGTGGTCATGTATGGATGTGAGAGTTGGACTGTGAAGAAGGCTGAGCGCCGAAGAATTGATGCTTTTGAACTGTGGTGTTGGAGAAGACTCTTGAGAGTCCCTTGGACTGCAAGGAGATCCAACCAGTCCATTCTGAAGGAGATCAGTCCTGGGATTTCTTTGGAAGGAATGATGCTGAAGCTGAAACTCCAGTACTTTGGCCACCTCATGGGAAGAGTTGACTCATTGGAAAAGACTCTGATGCTGGAAGGGATTGGGGGCAGGAGGAGAAGGGGACGACTGAGGATGAGATGGCTGGATGGCATCACCGACTCGATGGACGTGAGTCTGAGTGAACTCCGGGAGTTGGTGATGGACAGGGAGGCCTGGCGTGCTGCGATTCATGGGGTTGCAAAGAGTTGGACATGACTGAGAGACTGAACTGAACTGATCTTTTTTAACTAAAGTGTAATTGATTTATAATATTATATTAGTTTCAGGTGTAAGCATAGTGATTCAGTATTTTTATAGGTTACACTCCATTTAAACTTATTACAAAACAATGGCCACATTTCCCTGTTCTGTAAAATATATCTTTGTAGCTTATTTATTTTATACATAATAGTTTGTACCTGTTAATCCCCTACCCCCATCTCGACTCAATCTCCTTTCCTTCTCTTCACTAGTAACCACTAGTTTTATTCTCTGTGTCTGTGAGTCTGTTTCCGTTTTGTTATATTCATTTGTTTGTTACATTTTTTAGATTCTACATAAAAGTGATAACAGATAATTTGTCCTTCTCTGTTTGACTTATTTCACTATGCATAATATGCTCTAGGTCTAACCATGTTGTTGCACATTGCAGAATTTTACTCTTTTTAATGGCCAAATAGTAATCCATTGTGCATATGTATGTATGAAAGTGAAAGTGGCTCAGTCGTGTCCAACTCTTTGTGACCCCATGGACTACAGAGTTCATGGAATTCTCCAGGCCAAAATACTAGAGTGGGTAGCTGTTCCCTTCTCCAGGGGATCTTCCCAACCCAGGGATCAAACCCAGGTCTCCCACACTGCAGGTGGATTCTCTACTAGCTGAACCACAAGGGAAGCCCTAGAATACTGAAGTGGGTAGCCTATCCCTTCTCCAGTGGATCTTTGTGACCCAGAAATAGAACTGGGGTCTCCTGCATTGCAGGCAGGAAAGACCATATATATTTTTTGAGGACCCTCCATATAGTTTTTCATAGTGGCTGCACCAATTTCCATTCTTACCAAGTGTCCTATGGTTCTCTTTTCTTTATATCCTAGTCAACATTTCATATTTATAGACTTTTTGATGATAGCCATTTTGACTGTGGTGAGGTGATATCTCATGGTGGCTTTGATTTGAATTTCTCTGATGATTTGTGATTTTGAGCATCTTTTCATGTGCCTATTGGCTATCTTTCAAGTGAGAATGTAGTTAGATTTGAGTTCAGGGAGTACCTAGCATGCAGCCCAGTGGTCTTCAGCAAGGTTATTTTCAACAAGATTAACCTTGTCTTAGTCCACAAGAAAGCAATTTATTTAGCAGTCAGAAAAATCTACATGACGATTTTTTTTTAAATGGCCATAAACACCATCAGAAACTCTCTTTGGGATAAAATTCTCAGTTCAGTTCAGTTCAGTCACTCAGTCATGTCCGACTCTTTGAAACCCCATGAATTGCAGCACATCAGGCCTCCCTGTCCATCACCAACTCCCAGAGTTCACTCAGACTCATGTCCATCGAGTCGGTGATGCCATCCAGCCATCTTATCCTCTGTCGTTCCCCTTCTTCTCCTGCCCCCAATCCCTTCCAGCATCAGAGTCTTTTCCAATGAGTCAACTCTTCTCATGAGGTGGCCAAAGTACTGGAGTTTCAGCTTTAGCATTAGTCCTTCCAGTGAACACCCAGGACTGATCTCCTTCAGAATGGACTGGTTGGATCTCCTTGCAGTCCAAGGGACTCTCAAGAGTCTTCTCCAACACCACAGTTCAAAAGCATCAATTCTTTGGAGCTCAGCTTTCTTCACAGTCCAACTCTCACATCCATACATGACCACTGGAAAAACCATAGCCTTGACTAGACAGACCTTTGTTGGCAAAGTAATGTCTCTGCTTTTTAATAAGCTATCTAGGTTGGTCATAACTCTTCTTCCAAGGAGTAAGCATCTTTTAATTTCATGGCTGCAGTCACCATCTGCAGTGATTTTGGAGCCCAGAAAAATAAAGTCTGACACTGTTTCCACTGTTTCCCCATCTATTTCCCATGAAGTGATGGGACCAGATGCCATGATCTTCGTTTTCTGAATGTTGAGCTTTAAGCCAACTTTTCACTCTCCTCTTTCACTTTCATCAAGAGGCTTTTTAGTTCCTCTTCACTTTCTGCCATAAGGGTGATGTCATCTGCATATCTGAGGTTATTGATATTTCTCCTGGCAATCTTGATTCCAGCTTATGCTTCTTCCAGCCCAGCATTTCTCATGATGTACTCTGCATATAAGTTAAATAAGCAGGGTGACAATATACAGGCTTGACATACTCCTTTTCCTATTTGGAACCAGTCTGTTGTTCCGTGTCCAGTTCTAACTGTTGCTTCCTGACTTGCATATAAGTGCCCATAAAATGATCCTCTAGTTATTAACTGTTGCAAGGACAGCTAACATACAGTGACTTAGCAAGTATTTCTGCCATGTTACTGAATAAAAATTAGCTCAAGTCCCATGAATTCTTGAATTTCTTTAACTGTGTTGCTTGTGAGAAACCATTTTTGTTCACTGGGACAAGCACAGGTTATTGCTTATTCATTTAACAAGTATTTATTTGAAGTTTGTTCTGTATCAGACATTGTGATAGAGTTTAGGAAGACAGCAGTAAATAAGTCAGATAAAAATCCCTGCTCTCGTGGAGCTTACAGTCTGATTGGGAAGAGTCAGCAGTGTGGTATGTGCTGTGATTGAGAAGTTCAGGTTATTGTAAAACCACACTTATAATTTAAAAAGATGGATCTGTTCTGGCTAATGACCAGATCCAAGTGTTGGGTGGTTGAAGTGCTGGCCAGCTGGCTTTTATGGGCACTGATTTTTCCAAGAATTTTGATTCTAAGTGTGGGTGGAGACAGTGTTTCCAAGATTTTAGTGAAAAAGGAAAAGTGGCTGCAACCTGGTAGCTAATAGGTTAGGTAGCAAAATGCCATGAACCTCAAAGAAGCTGGAAAGTTCTCAAGGACACTAACCACAGCTGCCAACTTAGCTTGAGAGGGTGTGGGGAAAACCCTGTTCTCTCTGACAGGCCTGGATGTGGAGGGAATGTTTAGTGAGGAAGCTGGTGGAGTTGGTTAACCATTGAAATGAATTCTAGGGGCAACCATGGAAGATGTGGGAGGAGAAGAGCAGTGGAAAGTTGGGTTGGTGGAGAGGAAAGAATGAGTATTTGGGGTTGTATTCTTGGGCAGACAAATGATTGGAGAAGCTTGTATCTTGGAGTTTGACTATGGTTTGCAAGATAGAGGCACAGGGACCCTCAGATACCTCTGGAATCACTTTGGAGGATGGTGTCAGTTGAACTGCACTTTTGAGAGACATCAGTCTTATTTGGGAGACTTTCCACTTCTTTAAACTGTCAATCATGGTCTGGATGGATTGTGTAGGCATAATAAGTGGTTAGGCAACTTATATATCTGGTCTTATGCGATAAGAAGCTTGGAGGCAGTGAGAGTCATCCATGATAGTGTGCAGGGTGGGGATGAGAGCACACTATCCCCACACTATTTTAGACAGGATAAAAATCATGTTTAAATCATATTAATACGGTAAAGTTCAATCTGTAAAGACAACCACTGCTTATGCTTTTCTTATTTGTGCCTGTTTTCAAAAAAGGATTTAGTAGAATCTAATAAGTTTCTCCAAAATTATGATCTATTAAATAATTAAGGTATAGAGGAGAGTCTGTGAAGCAAGCATTGGGAGAGCAGGAAGAGACGGATAAAAGCTGTGAAGGGAAAGACCAAATATTGGCAAAAGGAGAATAAGGCTAAGATAGGAGAGCAAGCAAATTGCAGGCTACCTGTATCAGTCATACTTTGTGAAAAAAGTACTCTATGTGAAGTTCAAATTGGTACAAAGCTGTGGAGGAAATGGAAGATTAGGGCAGATTAGTTTATTCCCCAAACTTCCACCCCCTCCTGATGCTGCCATTCAGGTTCATGTACCATGGGTTGCAACTTCTTTAGAAAGTCCCAGAAGTTCTGTTGGCAAAAGTAGAATCACTTAGGATTGGATCAGTCTTTGTGTCCTGAGTTGAATTTTCATCCTTTCTTCCCTAGACTTTTGTGAAGTGGAAAAATACATTCTGTGATACTCAATTGCTAGTGCTAATATTAAGCATCTTGAAGCAGATGATACTCTCCCCACTCCCTTTCTTCCCCTTCCCTCCAACTCAGGACATGGTTTGACTGGGCAGTGTTTTACAACCTTTATCCAGCAGCCTTGTGTGACAGGCTACAGAGACATGACTTGAGATCACGAGCAATTGCTTACAGACTGTATATACTTACCAGTGAACACATGCTTACTTTCTGGTCACAGTATTAGTATTAATAATGGTAATAATAATAGTGATAACTCCTTCTATATGCTTCACATGCAAGGCATTGTTCAAAGCCTTGCTCATTTTAGCTACAAGGTAAGCTCTATGAAGATATTTTTGCCTGTTTTATTCACAGTGATTGGCAGTTGATTCACAGAAGGCAATCAGTAAATATTTTTGAGTGCAATTTATTACTTTATCACCATGATCGTCTGAAATAGATACTATTATTGTCCCCATTTTATAGATGAGAAAGCTAAGGCACAGAGTGGTTAAGGCTGCACAGCTAGAAAATGACAGAGGCAAGTTTTGAACCAAGCAGAAATGTGAAAGCAGTTTACTAATTTGCAAAAATCTGAAAACAGTTTACATAATAATCACAAAAGAATGGTTGTGTTGTATGCAAAATGCACTTGGATAACCTCACTTTTGGATAACTAAACATTCAATAAATTATACTGAATCCTTTACCATATTTTTTGACACATGCTACGTCTTTAGTAGTTGTTTTTTGAAGTAACTTACATTTTCAACACTAACATTTTGAATTGTGAGCTATTTTTCAGTTCTTAAGAATATACCTCATTTTGTTAATCCAGATGGCATTTCTTGAGACTGCCAAAATACACAAGCAACATAAAGATATTAACATCTCATTTTTAAGGGAAAAATATCTTCCTCCTTCTGAAAACTCAAAATTCAAATTCTGGAAGCCTAAAAATGCAAATCATCAGCAAGTTCACCTATTGGTCATTAGATCATTTAAAAAGACATGCCCTTTTAAAATATCATATGGCATAACACACACCTGATTTTCAAGTGTGGAGAATGAGAAATTCCATGCTTTTCCATATTTAGAAGGTTCCAAAGACTACATCATAGCAGATGTTATAAGTAACACTGAAAAGATGAAGTAATTACTTTGCTCTTCTTTATAGCTGAAATTAAAGATGAGTTTAGTGTGTTCTTAGAACGATAAAAAAAATACTTGACATCTTAGTTTTGGTACCTCATGGAACAATGCATCTTTCAGGTCACCCTTGTCATCAGATTTCTTTGTAGCAACCCAAAGCAATTTGTAAAATGATTTAAACAAACATGCTAACATTCAAAAGCAATCTTTGTTCTTAGCTTTAGGATACAAAGATCAGAAGTACTGTGTCTATCCTTCAAAAGTAACTCATAATCTAGAGGGGAAAGCAAAAACGAAAAGTGAACAGAATATAAAAACAAACAAACAAACAAAAAAGCAGATCATAATAAACACAGTGCAGGATGTGGAATGCACAGGGTATGAAGAAGCACTCTGAAGGACTGGCTGATTTAGTGGGGAAAATGCCTACAGGTTTTTTGGTGGAGATGTCACCTGAACTGAGTTTTAAAAGACAAATCCAGGCATTTCTAAGATGCAACATATTAAATAGTAAAAGTACAAGGCAAGATGGGGGAAAGTGCTAGCAGGGAACTGGCAGTACCTAGGGATTCTGGAGAAGTCATCAAGAGCCACACTGGGAAGGACCTTGCTCAAATGCAAGGAGACTGAATTTCATCCTAGGGATAATTGAGAAATAATGAAGGATGATAAGAGGGGAGGACAAGTTAGTTAAATTTTTAGAATGATTGTTTACTTAATATTTGGCGGGATAAAATGAGAAGCCAGCTTATGTTTTATTTTCTTCCTGTATTTTCCCTTTCTCTACTGCTTGTCTCCCCCAACCTGCCAAATTCAGACTGCTGCCTCTGTCCTCATTGCCTTATGGTTGTAGTGCGAAATAAAGTATGAAAAATATAAGAAAATTTGCCTCTAAAACCTAAACCTTTTATTGAAAGTTTCAGAGAATTTGTAGAAAAGGTAAAAAGAGTTTAAGACGATACCGTATATACTCTGTATGCTTTGGCCAGAAACATAAAGAGCTGAAAATTTTTTCTAATAAGATCATAACCCTCTGTGAGATACTAAGGTAAGTCTTTTTTTCCCCATATATTTCTTTTTCCTCTTCTATTTATTGAAGATGGCTAGGATTTTGTATTTCTTGGCCTTAGGGATTTTGGGGTCTTAGTGTCCTAAAGTAGGGCTGTCAGAAGAAATAAACCTTACTGGAATTACACCTCACCTTGTTCAGTATAGGGGGTAGGGAAAGAGGAGCAAGGCAAGAGATTCTTGAGAAGGGATGCAGCTCTTCAGGGTCCATTCATACCTGTGCTCCACTCTTTTATGATGTCCTAGGAAGGCACGTGGTTTAGCAGGGGATAGGGTGGAGTGCCCTTAGAAAGTTGAACTCATGGTAATGAGTCTGGCCAATGGTTAATGGGCCAGCTTCAACAAAAATCCCATCCTTTGAGAAAACTAGCTATGCCACTCACCATCAAGAGATCATATTTTAATCTACACAAGACTTTTGGGATCTTCATATAGTCCTGGAGTAAATGTTGGACTAATTAAGAGAAACTCTGTAAAAAATTATAATAAAGATTTTTTTTGATCAGAGTTAGATTTAATTAAGTTTTAGGGAAAATAATTTGGTATTACATCTGTTTTTGAATTGGTGGGTCAAAATTCACACCTACTGCACATTATAACATGATTTCTCTGGTTTGGAAAAAGTACTTGAAAACTTCTAAACCAGAAGTAGGCAACTACTTAGGGAGCTTATGCCAAAAACTATCACCCTGCTTATTTAACTTATATGCAGAGTACATAATGAGAAATGCTGGGCTGGAAGAAGCACAAGCTGGAATCAAGATTACCGGGAGAAATATCAATAACCTCAGATATGTAGATGATACCACCCTTATGGCAGAAAGTAAAGAGGAACTAAAAAGCCTCTTGATGAAAGTGAAAGAGGAGAGTGAAAAAGTTGGCTTAAAACTAAACATTCAGAAAACTAAGATCATGGCATCTGACCTATCATTTCATGGCAAATAAATGGGGAATCAATGAAAACAGACTTTATTTTTTGGACTCCAAAATCACTGCAGATGGTGATTGCAGCCATGAAATTAAAAGATGCTTGTTCCTTGGAAGAAAGTTTATGACCCATCTAGAGAGCATATTAAAAAACAGAGACATTAATTTGTCAACAAAGGTCCATCTAGTCAAAGCTATGTTTTTTTCCAGTAATCATGTATAAATGTAAGAGTAGGATTATAAAGAAAACTGAGCCCCAAAGAATTGATGCTTTTGAACTGTGGTGTTGGAGAAGACTCTTGAGAGTCCCTTGGACTGCAAGAAGATCCAACCAGTCCATTCTGAAGGAGATCAACCCTGGGATTTCTTTGGAAGCAATGATGCTAAAGCTGAAACTCCAGTACTTTGGCCACCTCATGAGAAGAGTTGACTCATTGGAAAAGACTTTGATGCTGGGAGGGATTGGGGGCAGGAGGAGAAGGGGACGACAGAGGATAAGATGGCTGGATGGCATGTGAGTCTGAGTGAACTCCGCGAGATGGTGATGGACAGGGAATCCTGGCGTGCTGCGATTCATGGGGTCGCAAAGAGTCAGACATGACTGAGCGACTGAACTGAATTGAACTGAAGGATGACAGGGGTCTAAACTCAAACAAGGGCTCTGGAACTGAAGAGAAGTCAAGATCTGAGAGATGCTCAGGAGATGGAATTGAGATGGGTAGGGGTTATTAATCAAGCTCTAGTCAGGAGACAAACCCCACAATGATTTGAACAGGGAAAGTTTTATTAACTAATAACTAAGAGGTAAAGAAAACTCTACAGAATACAGGAGGAACAAAATTGGAAATGCTTCCATTCCTCAAGGCTGATTTAAGTCTTAGTAGAGAGGGGTTCTGTGGCCCACTGATAATGAAGAAGTCTGCTGAGGTACAGAAGCCTGAGGCTGGCAAGCAGAAAACCATTTGCTAGGGTTTTGATAAAGCTTTCCGTAAAGCTGGACTCTGGTGAAATTTGTTGGGTTGCTGTCTGGAGGATTGTTGCCTAACTTGCTGGGGAGCCATTTCATGGCTGATCTCACTGGGAAGCTGATTGTGGCACCAGTGGAAATTACTAGAAAACTGTCTGCATGGAGGCTACTGAAACTCTTGGGGGTGCACACCACTGTGTGTCATTCACACTGGACAGGAAACACAGTAGTAAGAAGAGAGGAAAGAAAATTGGAGCCAGGAAAAAAGCCCCTTCCTTCTGCAGTGTACCTCCACTTCCCTCCAATGATGAAGTTTAACTTTGGGCCAACATTTTTTTCAGAAATGTTCACTCAATCCAGCTTCAGTATCATAAGCAGGGCAATGAAGGATGAATTTGGCACTTGAAGGCAAGAGATTTATAGCTGGTGTGGAGGATGGAGGAACCTCCAGGATGATGTATAAGTTTTCAGTTTGTGTGATTGAGTTTATGTTGAAGATTTTCAACAAGGAAGGAATAGGATTGATGAGGGATGAATTGGATGGATTCAGGTCAGATTTGTGTATTAGTAAGATTGCATGTAAAGGGAAAAGGAAACATAACTGATCATTGAAACATGAGAATATCAGTATTTTACGGGTAGCATGGAAGTGACTCCTACGAAAGAAACTGGAAGTAGAAAGTTTATAGTGGGTAAGATTGAGACTGAGTAGGGTTATGGAGGGCTTCCCTGGTAGACCAGTGGTAAAGAATCCACCTACCGATGTAGGAGCTGCAGGTGTGATCCCTGGGTCAGGAAGGGCTGATAGAGAAGGAAATGGCAACCCACTCCAGTATTCTTACCATGGGATTTCCCATGGACAGAGGAACCTGGCAGAATACAGTCCATGGGATTGCAAAAGAGTCAGACATGACTTAGCAACTAAACAACAAACAAGGGTTATGGAAGCCAATGGAAGAGAGATTTAAAGAAAGTAAGGAAGAGTGAATAATGCCAAGTGCTTCAGAGAGGCTAGATTAAAAAAAAAAAAAGTAAAAATAAGAACCTATATGTGTTATAGGGTTTAGGAGCTAAGAGAACTTGTGTAGAACCTTATCATTTATAGCATTAGTGCTAAAAGTAGGTAAAGGAGTAAGGGTCCTGCAGGTTGAACCAGTCATTGCTCTAGGATTTTGTAATACAGAAAAATATATAAGATACTACGACTATTTTCAGACAATTTACTTTAGAAATGGAAGAAAGGCATATACAAATAACTCCAATACAAAGTGTACTTCAGTAAATGTTTTATGAAAATACAAATGAAGTGTAGTTGGAACATGAGATCAGGGGAGCTCATTTCATGCTGAGAATAGCGTAAGAGGCTTGATTTGGAAGATGTATTTTAATTGAACCTTGCAGGACAGGCAGAGTTGCAGGGGGCAGGTGAATACACTGAGGTGGAAAGATGCAGGATGGGTGAGGGGGTAGAGGTTGTGAAGCTTGACCTACTTGTGATATGTCTAATGGCAAATATTGAGGGTACTACAGGAAATGGAGGCAGAAAAAAAGAGCGATATTGATATGGTTGCTGATTATTTACTGTGTACTCTGTAGGCAGTGGAAAGCCAGTGAAAGTTAAATCAGAACTTGACCAACACTATGCTTAGAGAGATTGCTGGGAACAGATGCACAGAGGACTGATTGGATGCATGGCAAAATGGAAAGAAATATATTGTATCAGGAGGCTACTAAAGTAGGAAAGAGACTACCCCTGCCCAGGAATCAAGAGCTTTAATTAGGGAGTAGCTGAAGAGATGGCTCAGAGGAGAATTAAAGGGGTTCTGCAAGAGAAGGTACAAGAAGTCATATTGAGATGTTGGAATCTGGTCAAGAGGAATGTAGAAAAAACACAAGAGTTTACAGAGATTTATTCAAGTAATGGTGACACTATTATCATTAGAAATGGAGAAAAAAATATGGGTAGTTTGGGTTGGTAGGAGCTTTAGTGCTGGACAAATTGTGTAATTTTATGAGAATAAAAAATAGTCATTCTCATCTTTCTAGTCTTTAACATAGTAGTTACAATTCATTGGGTGTTTATATGTCATCAGCTGTGTGGAGGGCTTTGAGAATAGGCTCTTAATCTAATTCTAAGAACTTCCTGTGATAGTATTCTTTCTGTTTCACATATAGGGATGTGGACTCTTAGAGAATCTGTTATGTTGTACAGCCAATAAGTGGCATGGCCAGGTTTCAAGGTCAGATTTCTCTGTCTCCAGGCCTAGGTTCTTAACTATTAATATTGCTTAAGTATTAATGGTACATGAGACTCTACTTGTACATATATCTCCTTCCCTTTATCTACTAACTTGTAATTCCTGGTGACCAGGAACCATGTCTTGCGCTGCTTGATAGCTCACAGATTGTTGAGGACAAATTGCTCAATTTAAGTATTCAGTTAATATCTGTTGAATGAATGAATGTTGAAATCCACATAATGGTCCCCAAGGGGCTTGAAGAAGTTTGAACTCCTGTGTGTACCAAATAAATATGTACTTGGACTTAAGAAAACACAGCTGGTTAACTCAGTTGATTTGAGAATGCTACTAATGAGGCCAAGGTCATAGGTTTAATTCCCTCATGGGCTAGTTCACTTTGCATTGTTTTCATGCTCTCAATCTTAAACAGACTTTCTAGCAAATGTGAGTACCTACACATGGTCCTAAGGGAACCAGCAAAAAGAAAAAAAAAAAAAAGAGAAAGAATGAATCTGTGCAAATCCATCACTGCTGTTGGAAAAACACCTTGAATAATATTACCTATTTATGGCTGGTCACCAGTGTCCTTTATGTTTACATATGAAGAATTGCTCATAATTATTTTGTGCTCTGCTAAAATTTGTTATACTGGAGTCCAAATTAGTACATGTGCCTTAAATAAAAAGATTTAATAATATAAATGAAACATTATTAAAATTATTTGTCAAGTTATAGCAGAAAAAATCACTCTTGGTTATAATCAAAATTAATTTAATTTATATGTAAGAACACCTTTACTAAGTTAAGTTATATATCCCTGAATAATTTCCTGGTAATTGTGATACAAGAAATTTGCTTTTGGAATAAAAGAGGAAAGGAAAAAAGACAACTTTGGGGACTGATGTATATGCTGGAAAGTTTACGATGGTAGTTCAGGGCAGATATTCCTTGGTTTAAATCTTGAATGTACAACTTAATCTCTGTGTGATCTTGGACAACTTATTTAGTCTCTCTGTCAATTTTTGCCTGTCAGGTAATCCTATATAGACCTTACATAGTTGTTCTGTTCATGTATCATATGTCTGAAATATGTAAAGCACCTTGCCTACAGGTGATCTTAAAATATACCATACCCTATTCTCTTTATTTTCAAAACTTTTCAGAGTTTCTCTGAATTGTAAGCAGTATGAGTAATTAGATTGTTGTAAATAAAATGGTAGCATTTTTTAAAACCTGCATTATCATATTAATATGAAGTATAACTTTTAAGAGGTTGATAAATTTTTCCAAATAACTTTTGTTTTAGTTTTATCAAAATGGACTGTGAAATACAGAGGTATTCATGCCATTATCTAATGGAAAAATTATCATTGTAACCCATTATACAGTGCAGAGTTTAGTTTATTCCCTGTAAGTAAAGAACAGACTAATGGATCAGGCATTATGTTTGCTGGGATCAATTACCCTCTTCATAGCACACCAGTATCATTTTCCCAACAGGCAAAGGGGCTCCTTTATAAAATTAGATTGATCACAAATGCCAAAAGAAAATGTTGATTAATGTAAGACTCAGTGCTTCCTAAATAAGGTATTTAGAAGCATTTGTAGAAAGCAGGAAATCGGCCCACATCTACCTTTAGTCCTAGTCTCTCTAAGGTTTCCAATGTGCTTCCATTTTTAGCACAGAAAGTCCATTGTACTGAGCGCATGAGCTCTAAGAGGTATCTATTAATCTCTGTTACTCATATTCTCATTTTTTCTAACTGACGTTGTACTTGTCTAAGGAAATTTACCAGAAGAAAGATAAAAGGTACTATGTGGGGAGATTCAGTTCAGTTCAGTTCAGTCACTGTCGTGTTTGACTCTTTGCGACCCCATGAAACGCAGCATGCCAGGCCTCCCAGTCCATCACCAACTCCTGGAGTCCACCCAAACCCATGTCCATTGAGTCAGTGATGCCGTCCAACCGTCTCATCCTCTGTCGTCCCCTTCTCCTCCTGCTCTCAATCTTTCCCAGCATCAGGGTCTTTTCCAATGAGTAGCTCTTCGCATCAGGTGGCCAAAGTACTGGATTTTCAGCTTCAACATCAGTCCTTCCAATGAACACCCAGGACTGATCTCCTTTAGCATGGACTGGTTGGATCTCCCTTGCAGTCCAAGGGACTCTCAAGAGTCTTCTCCAACACCACAGTTCAAAAGCATCAGTTCCTCTGTCCTCAGATTTCTTTATAGTCCAACTCTCACATCCATACACGACCACTGGAAAAACCATAGCCTTGACTAGACGCACCTTTGTTGGCAAAGTAATGTCTCTACTTTTTAATATGCTGTCTAGATTGGTCATAACTTTCCTTCCAAGGAGTAAGCATCTTTTAATTTCATGGCTGCAATCACCATCTGCAGTGATTTTGGAGCACCCCAAAATAAAGTCTCTCACTGTTTCCATTGTTTCCCTATCTATTTGCTGTGAAGTGATGGGACTGGATGCCATGATCTTAGTTTTCTGAATGTTGAGCTTTAAACCAAATTTTTCACTCTCCTCTTTCACTTTCATCAACAGGCTTTTTAGTTCTTCTTCACCTTCTGCCATAAGAGTAATGTCATCTGCATATCTGAGGTTACTGATATTTCTCCCAGCAATCCTGATTCCAGCTTGTGCTTCCTCCAGCCCAGCATTTCTCATGATGTACTCTGCATATAAGTTAAATAAGCAAGGTGACAATATACAGCCTTGATGTATTCCTATTCCTATTTGGAATCAGTCTGTTGTTCCATGTCCAGTTCTAACTGTTACTTCCTGACCAGCATACAGGTTTCTCAAGAGGCAGGTCAGGTGGTCTGGTATTCCCATCTCTTTCAGAATTTTCCAGAGTTTATTGTGATCCATACAGTCAAAGTCTTTGGCATAGTCAAGAAAGCAGAAATAGATGTTTTTCTGGAACTCTCTTGCTTTTTCCATGATCCAGCGGATGTTGGCAATTTGATCTCTGGTTCCTCTGCCTTTTCTAAAACCAGCTTGAACATCTGGAAATTCACAGTTCACGTATTGCTGAAGCCTGGCTTGGAAAATTTTAAGCATCACTTTATCAGCGTGTGAGATGAGTGCAATTGTGCAGTAGTTTGAGCATTCTTAGGCATTGCCTTTCTTTGGGATTGGAATGAAAACTGACCTTTTCCAGTCCTGTGGCCACTGCTGAGTTTTCCAAATTTGCTAGCATATTGAGTGCAGCACTTTCACAGCATCCTCTTTCAGGATTTGAAATAGCTCAACTGGAATTCCATCACCTCCACTAGCTTTGTTTGTAGTGATGCTTCCTAAGGCCCACTTGACTTCACATTCCAGGATGTCTGGCTCTAGGTGAGTGTTCACACCATCGTGATTATCTGGGTCGTGAAGATCTTTTTTGTACAGTTCTTCTGAGTATTTTTGCCACCTCTTCTTCATATCTTCTGCTTCTGTTAGGTCCCTACCATTGCTGTCCTTTATTGAGCCCATCTTTGCATGAAATGTTCCCTTGGTATCTCTAATTTTCTTGAAGGGATATCTACTCTTTCCTATTCTAGTGTTTTCCTCTCTTTCTTTGCATTGATTGCTGAGGAAGGCTTTCTTATCTCTCCTTGTTATTCTTTGGAACTCTGCATTCAAATGGGTATATTTTTCCTTTTATCCTTTTCTTTTTGCTTCCCTTCTTTTCACAGCTATTTGTAAAGCCTCTGCAGACAGCCATTTTGCTTTTTTGCATTTCTTTTTCTTGCAGATGGTCTTGATTCCTGTCTCCTGTACAATGTCACGAACCTCCATCCATAGTTCATCAGGCACTCTATCAGTTCTAGTCCCTTAAATCTATTTCTCACTTCCACTGAATAGTCATAAAGGATTTGATATAAGTCATACTGAATGGTCTAGTAGTTTTTTCTCCACTTTCTTCAATTTAAGTCTGAATTTGACAATAAGGAGGACATGATCTGAGCCACGTCAGCTCCCGGTCTTGTTTTTGCTGATGGAAGAATCAGAAAAAAAATCAAAGTGGAAGCATTAAGATGAAGAATTTATGGAATATAGTTTGTCATGAGTTGTATTGACCAATAAAGAAAATGAGAAGTTTGTGGATTAATATTTTAAACTCATACCCTGAATTAGAATCTAGCAAATCAATGCCAGGAACCAGCAAATGTACTTAGCAATTAGCAGAAGGGGAAAAATAAAGTGAGCTAGTTAATCATCTTTGGAACCTGCCGTGGTTCAGTTTTGCATTCAGATTAAACAGTTTCAATCTAATT
Source organism: Oryx dammah (assembly GCF_014754425.2). Taxonomy (NCBI): domain Eukaryota; kingdom Metazoa; phylum Chordata; class Mammalia; order Artiodactyla; family Bovidae; genus Oryx; species Oryx dammah. Next base: position 52,113,525 of record NW_024070202.1, read on the forward strand.
GTCATTTACTTTTAAAGTTCTGGTACAAGGAGTTTGCTGTAAATAGCAGTACTAATTGCACAAACTTGAGCCAAGCACAGATACTGCACGCTGTGTGTATTTGTCTTTTGTTGTGTAGTTCTGCCAATGGACCTGTTCCTGCTGTTCCTACCCTTTCCTTTTTTGGGCACAGCACACCGATTTCCTAAGTTCTCTGGTGTGTACGTAGGTGTGAATGGATAAGTGAGTGTGTGTGTGTGTGTGTGGTATGTGTGCACATACTTTTATAAGTGAATAATAGCACAGAAATTGAAAACAATTTCCTTTCATTTATTTCTAGGTCTTCAACTCTCTTTTCCTAAATGTGAAAATCCATTGTGCTAGCCTAATTGGCCACTACATCCTGGTATTACTTTCATTCTTTTATAGATGGCTTTCGTTTCTCTTCAGTTTCATTACTTTCCCTAAAAGTATAAAAGGATTAGGCACTGCATTGCTGTGCATTCCCACCTCTCTCAAACTGCTGTTTGTCACTGAATCACTGAGTTGTACCTAAGAGAACCCTTTATGCTAACTCGATGGAATTGCTGATAACTGGGGACTGGCATGTCACTCTCAGGTTGCGGCAAGACAGAAACCTGAGCTGAAAGTGAAAATGGCATAATAATCCAAATCTAGCTGCATGTATACTTCTAGGAAATTCTTATAATGTGAATTTGGTAAGTTATGAAAAGAATCATAAAGAAATGGTTTATACACATCACATGCCAGCTGGCAAGAGATGATGTAACATTCTTTTATTTTTTTAAATTGAGCTCACTGAAAGTATTTTCATAATGTGGGCTAATTGCAGCCCATTGAAGACGAATAAACACGTGAGTAAATTATTAATGGCACCAAACCTCATTTTGACTATTGACAAGGAAGGTGCCCCTGTTCCCGTTCTCCATCAGGGAAAAGGTTAAATTTACAAAGCAAATGCATTAATTACTGTTTATTTCAAAAGTAGTTTATTTTATTATGGTGTGCAGCATTCATCACTTAGACAACCAGCTCCTTGGGAAGGCTGTGCCAGTAAAAGAAAGTCCAGATAAAGCTCAGAAGTCAATATTGAGAGTACGGCATCCAAATCAAATTAAAGAAACACTACTGAGGTTGTCAAACATTTGATTTGTCTATTGTGTGGGTTTCAGACACTAGGGAAATGATATCACAGAGATTTCTTTTTGATATTCATATGTGTCTGCCTTAAATGAACTATCTGTGTAATATTTACTAGGCCCAGAATTGAGCTTTCCCTGGTTGTTAATAACCTTTAATCTTGACCCTACCTTCATCATTTAATTGTATTGTTTCCCCTTAGTGTATCCTGGGTCATAGAGGAGGCTCCCATTAAATGTGTCTGGGCACAAAGGACACACAGGGCTCACAAAGGACACTCTTGCTATTCTGCTCTGTGGTTCCTCTGCATGAGCAGCCTCTACCCCTGCGACCTCAGCTGGGACAAAGGAACATAACTTTTCTCAGTTCATTTGTTACTAACTGGCAGAGAAGCTGAAACGTGGGCAGTGTGATAATCTAAGACACACATTTAGGCAAATGAAATACAGGCTTGCATAGTTTTCTTATTTAATTGAGACTGCTAGGTAATCCTTTTCCATGTTTCTGTCCTCACTCTAAATAAAATATGATTACCTGAGAGAATCACAAATACATCAGAAAGGGAAATCAGGGCTGAAGATTTGTTTCCCATCCAAATCTCACATATGATTTGAATATGAGTCACTGGACACAGAAGAGGCAGTGGTATGTGTTCTGTCAGACATATCATTTATCAGCAGTCTTCTGGCTTACTTTTTTTAGTTGCATTTAAGATTCTATTATTTTGAAAAATTTGAGCTGCTAAGACAAGGGCAGAGTTTTTTGAAAAAACAGTTATTTAGAGGAAAGCTGTGTTTTGTGACTTGGGACTCAGTAATTTGATAATAAAAAAAGTGCCCCCCAACCATTCCTATTTGTGATCAATGTGTGCAGTTTTAGCAGGAATTTCATGTCTTCACATGAAAGGGCTCCACAAAGATGAACATTCAGGAGAGCATCTCAGTTTCTTTTCATTTTATAGAGCTAGTTTCATGATGATGTTCTTAAAATGTGCGAACCTGGCCTGTGTATAATTGAATGAATTAATAACTCATACTTTTAAAAAGTCAAAGCACTTAATTTTACTCCTTTTAATTCCTTCTTTTAAAGATTATCTATAATATTTTTCTAAATTACCTACTACATTTAAATAACCCTCATTTAAGATCCTCATTCAGAAGCAGTTCTTTCATTGCTATCCATTAGCTTTTATATATATATATATATATATATATATATATATGTCATCAAAATGTATGACATAGAGAAAGTAAAGTCTTTTCTCTGTGCTCAGGTCTGACTGCCTCAGTAGTATTTTACACAGTGGATACCAACCCTCTGCTCATTTAACCATTACTTTCTCTGTCCTGTGGCTCTTTCCTTATTCTTCCTTTGTAAAATTATTTTGGCTATATACAGTGGTTCCTTACTTGATCAAGAAGTCGAGGGTGAAGGTAAGCAGTGGGATGGAGGACACCAGATGGTCATGGAGCTTTACCAAATCTTTATCATGGTGGAATGACCATTGCTCAGAGTCCTATGGGATGAGAAATCTGATATCAGCTTCTACAATTGACTTACCAAACCTTACCCCCAGGGAAAATATCACCAGAAACTGATGCTTATAACCTTGACTAAGTCAAACTGCAGTGAGATTTGGAAGAACACTGAGTGCTAGATACTCTTGTCTTTTGGTCAATGTGTTCTCTCTTTTAAAACAAAGTGTGAGGAAGCCAAATTATCATCAGCAGGTTGTATAGTGAGCCTGGGGCAGGAAAATGACATACAGATTATGCAGTTGATCTTCTCAATGGGGATATATAGTCTTGGTCTGGGTAAAGGATGAGTTCGTGGGTCAGTGTTCTTTCTCCCCATAGGTAGTGCTTAGAGTTGTATGAGCACGGTCACTATTTGTCTCTGTAGCTCTTTTTCACCTCTGCTTCATTAGCTGATTTCCATCATACCATGTCCCATTTTGTGCCTCTCGTATACCTTGTACATATCCCCACACTATCATCGTTTCTTATGAATGCTCTTTCAGTACAGTCATATCTTAACATATATGGAAATCCTTCTAGCTTCTGAGTTATTAGAAGCAGATTGTATAAAGGATAGCCAATTTAACTTTTAGAAATTTCATTTGTGATCTTATTTCCATGATTTCCAAGAGAAATAATCATGGTCATAGGTCCCCCTTTCCCTTCTTTGTGGTGTCCTTCATGTGATGTTGTCATCGTAGTCAGAGGAACATAGATTTTCAGTCACAAGTTCTCAGAGGCAAATATTCTTTCTGTCTCAGGTTAGCTATGAGATCTTGGGTAAATTATTTATACTATCATACTTCAATTTTTTCATTAGTAAAATGGATTATAATAATAATTACCTTTTAATGACATTGACATTGTGGCTAATTTCCATGTTCTTCTCTCTAGCTCTAATCATCCCCCTAAGGTCAAGGACTCTGTTACCAATTGCTTACTAGGAAACCCTACCTGGATATCTCACTAATAATCCTAGACCTGTCACTGGATGTTTTCAGAACATTCTGAAGGTAAATCTTCTCTCTCTTAAGACTACTTTTTCTTCTCTGTAATAGGATGGTAAAATGTGCTGAATGGGACTTATTTCAAAATTGTGATTAAAGTTCAAAGCTGGAAACAGAGGGTTCTAAGTAGTCCTTTTTCTAAATGCAGAGAGCATACTATTGTAGGAGTCAGGCACTTTTCCTCAGGGCTTGAGAGATGGTTTCAGCTGAATCTGTTGTGTGTCTAGCCCTCTCCAGCTCCATAACCTCTCACCTGCCTCCTTTTCTCTCCAAGATCTTTCTCCATCTTTGTCCTGGAAGCAAAAGAAAAGTGTAAAGTTTGGACTGGAGCCTTCAAGTAAGAAAACTTCTGTCTCCTCTGTCCCTCTCCCCCCGCCCACTGTAAGATCAGAGGAGAAACATGGGAGATGAGGGGTGAGAGACACATGTTAAAGAGACCATGCACCAACCCCCACCCCAAACTTATGGAGTAACAGATCTAAGATGGATAGAAGGGGATATTCAAAAGAGCTCTAAATCCATCTGACATTAAGGTGTCTAAATTACTGGGACTGAATTTAAAGAAGTAGAATGAAAATTGATGGGGAAAAATCAGATACCAAGTGTTAGAGAGAATATGAAGCAGCAGTATTTCTAATATCTTGCTAGAGGGAAGTGAACTGATAAACTCATTTAGACTTATCTCATGATGTTGAAGATATGCACACTCCTATGACCCAGTAATTCTATTCCTGGATATTTATCCAAGAATCACTTGTGAATATGTGCACCAGGACACAGGATTCATGTCAATCTATGCCAAAACCAATACAGAATTGTAAAGTAAAAATTAAAAATAAATAAATAAATTTAAAAAAAAAAAGTGACTGTAGCAATACTTCAGTAGTAAAAGCAAACAAAACTCTGGCTAACAAAAATATTTATGGCAAAAAGCAATAAAAAATGGCAGTTGTTCACACAAAAGAATATTATACAATGAAAATGAGTTAATTAAATCAATATCCCAAAATTATCATGAACACTAATAATATAATGTTGAGTAAAAGCCAGACCTAGAAGACTGTTTATAGTTTGATTACTTTGTTCTAAACTAGCATTTGCAATGCATTATTTTTTTTTTAATCAGAGGGATAATAGTTATATCAGATAAGAGGAGGCAAGAGGTAGAATGGGGAGGTGAACATAAATGTAAGTTTTGTCATTTTTTAACTCTCTACCTGGCTGGTTGATTTATGGGTATTGATTATTTTATTATTAATTAATAACAAATGAAGAAGAAGAGGGCTATAACAATGATAGTACTTAATGAAAGAAATATTATATTTTTTCCAGTGTTGTACTCCTGAAGTCCATTAAAAATATATAAAAAGAAAAGTTATAAAGTTAGGTGGAGATGAATTCAGTGAGAATGAAAGGTGAGTGACAGATCAAGATAAAGGCATTTATTGGAAAAAATTGAATTGTCATATGTTCATTCCCCAACAAGTTAAGACTTTTTCAATAAAATATTTTCAAATGCATGAAACCACCATTCTTCCAATTGCCCAGGTTTTAATCTGAGTCATCTTTACTACCATTACCCAGTCTGTGTGAAGTCGCTCAGTTGTGTCCAACTCTTTGCGACCCCGTGGACCGTAACCTACCAGGCTCCTCTGTCCATGGGATTTTCCAGGCAAGAGTACTGGAGTGGGTTGCCATTTCCTTCTGCAAACCAAGGTCATGACCCAACAGATTATGAAATCAGATTAGTGGTTTATTCTCAGCTTTTAAATAAAGAAAAGAAAGAGAATAGAACATAGAAAGTATTAGTGTGCATTAAACATAAAAGGGGTGTGTTTTTTTGAAAATTTTTTTCTCAGTTATTTATGCATATGTATATGTGTTGAGTTATGATATAATTAGAGGCTGCATTAAAAAATGGTGGCCAAGTTCTATAGGCCTGTTTGTAACAATGTATTCTCTCCTTCTCACTGCCTTCAACTTTGGGCAGGTCATCTACTACCTCACTTGAGCATAACAGCCTTCTGTTAATAATTGATATCTTCAGTTCAATTCAGTTCAGTCACTCAGTAGGCTTCCCTGTCCTTCACCAACTCCCGGAGTTTGCTCAAACTCATGTCCATCGAGTTGGTGATGTCATCCAATCATCTCATCTTCTGTCGTCCCCTTCTCCTTCTGCCTTCAATATTTCCCAGCATCAGGGTCTTTTTCAGTGAGTCAGTTCTTCACATCAGGTGGCAAAATTATTGGAGCTTCAGCTTCAGTATCAGTCCTTCGGATAAATATTCAGGACTGATTTCCTTTAGGATGGACTTATTTGATCTCCTTGCAGTCCAAGGGACTCTCAAGAGTCTTCTCCAACGCCACAGTTCAAAAGCATCAATTCTTTAGTGCTCAGCTTTCTTTATAGTCCAACTCTCACATCCATACATGACTACTGGAAAAACCATAGCTTTGACCAGACGGACCTCTGTTGGCAAAGTAATGTCTCTGCTTTTTAATATGCTGTCTAGGCTGGTATAGCTTTTCTTCCAAGGAACAAGAATCTTGATTTCATGGCTGCAGTCACCATCTGCAGTAATTTTGGAGCCCAAGAAAGTAAAGTCTCTCACTGTTTCCATTGTTTCCACATCTATTTGCCATGAAGTGATGGGACCAGATGCCATGATCTTCATGTTTTGCGTGTTGAGTGTTTTTTTTTTTTCTTTTTTTTAATGGAAGGATAATTGCTTTACAGAGTTTTGTTTTCTGTCAAACCTCAACATGAATCAGCCATAGGTATACATATATCTCCTCCCTTTTGAACCTCCCTCCCATCTCCCACCCCACCCCAACCCTCTAGGTTGATACAGAGCCCCTGTTTGAGTTTCCTGAGCCATACAGCAAATTCCCGTTGGCTATCTATTTTACATATGGTAATGTAAGCTTCCATGTCCCTCTGCTCCTCTCTCCCCATGTCCATAATTCTATTCTCTATGTTTCTCCATTACTGACCTGGAAATAAGTTCTTCACTACCGTTCTTCTAGATTCTATATATGTGTGTTAGAATACAATATTTATCTTTCTCTTTCTGACTCAGTTCACTCTGTATAATAGGTTCTAAGTTCATCCACCTTATCCGAACTGACTCAAATGTGTTCCTTTTTATGGCTGAATGATATTCCATTGTGTATATGTACCACAACTTCTTTATCCTTCATCTGTTGATGGGCATCTAGGTTGCTTCCATGTTCTAGCTATTGTAAATAATGCTACAGTGAACAATGGGATACATGTGTCTCTTTCAATTTTGGTTTCCTCAGGGAATATGCCTAGGAGTGGGATTGCTGGGTCATATGGTGGCTTTATTCCTAGTTTTTAATGGAATCTCTGTATCATCTTCCATGTGGCTGTTATCAACTTACATCCCCAACCAACAGTGCAAGGGCATTCCCTTTTCTCCACGCCCTCTCCAGCATTTACTGTTTGTAGACTTTTGATGATGGCCGTTCTGACCGGTGTGAGGTGATATCTCAATGTAGTTTTGATTTGCATTTCTCTAATAATGAGTGATGTTGAGCATCTTTTCATGTGTTTCTTAGCCATCTGTATGTATTCTTTGGAGAAATGTCTGTCTTTTTCCCACTTTTTGATTGGGTTTTTTGCTTTTCTGGCATTGGGTTGTATGAGCTGCTTGTACATTTTAGAAATTAATCCTTTGTCAGTTGTTTCATTTGCTATTATTTTCTCCCATTTGGAGGGTTGTCTTTTCACCTTGCTTATCATTTCCTTTGCTGTGCCAAAGCTTTTAAGTTTAATCAGGTCCCACTTACTTACTTTTGTTTTTATTTCCACTTCTCTAGGAGGTGGGTCATAGAGGATCTTGCTTTGATTTATGTCATCAAGTGTTCTGCCTATGTTTTCCTCTAAGAGTTTTATAGTTTCTGGTCTTCCATTTAGGTCTTTAATGCATTTTGAGTTTATCTTTGTGTATAGTGTTAGGAATTGTTCTAATTTCATTCTTTTACATGTAGCTGTCCAGTTTTCCCAGCACCATTTATTGAAGAGGCTGTCTTTGCTCCATTGTATATTCTTGCCTCCTGCTTCCCTGGTGGCTCAAATGGTAAAACTTCTGCCTGCAATACGGGGGACCCGGGATCAATCCCTGGTTTGGGAAGATCCCCTGGAGAAGGAAATGGCTACCCACTCCAGTACTCTTGCCTGGAAAATTGCATGGACTGAGGAGCCTGGTAGGCTACAGCCCATGGGGTCACAAAGAGTCGGACACAACTTCACTTTCACTTTCACTTTGTCAAAAATAAAGTACCCACAGGTGCATGGGTTTATTTCTGGGCTTTCTATCTTGTTTCATTGGTCTTTATTTCTGTTTTTGTGCCAGTACCGTACTGGTTTAATGACTGTAGCTTTGTAGTATAATCTGGAATCAGGAAGGTTGATTTCTCCAGCTCCATTCTTCTTTCTCAAGACTGCTTTGGCTATTTGGGGTCTTTTGTGTTTCCATGTGAATTGTAAAATTTTTTGTTCTAGTTCTGTGAAAAATGCCATTGGTAATTTGATAGGGATTGCATTGACTCTGTAGATTGCATTTGGTAGTATAGTCATTTTCACAATATTGATTCTTCCTACCCAGGAGCATGGAATATCTCTCCATCTGTTTATGTCATCTTTGATTTCTTTTATTAGTGTCTTATAATTTTCTGTATACAGTTCTTTTGTCACCTTAGGTAAGTTTATTCCTAGATATTTATTTCTTTTTGTTGCAATGGTGAATGAGATTGATTTCTTAATTTCTGTCTCTGATTTTTCATTGTTAGTATATAGAAATGCAAGTGATTTCTGTGTATTGGTTTTGTATCCTGCAACTTTGCTAAAGTCACTGATGAACTCTAATAATTTTCTGACACTATATTTAGGGTTTTCTTTGTACAGTATCATGTCATCTGCACACAGTGAGAGCTTTATTTCTTCTTTTCTGAGCTGGATTCCTTTTGTTCCTTTTTTTTTTCTCTGATTGCTGTAGCTGGGACTTCCAGAACTATGTTGAATAAGAGTGGTTGAAATGGACACCCTGCTCTTGTTCCTGATCTTAGGGGAAATGCTTTCAGTTTTTCACCATTGAGAATAATGTTTGCTGTAGGCTTATCATATATAGCCCTTACTATTACGAAGTAGGTTCCTTCTATGCCCATTTTTTGAAGAGTTTTAACCATAAATGGCTGCTGAATTTTGTCGAGGGCTTTTTCTGCATCTATCGAGATTATAAAATGGTTTTTATCTTTCAGTGTGTTAATATGGGGGCTTTCCTTGTGGCTCAGCTGGTAAAGAATCTGCCTGCAATGTGAGAGACCTGGGTTCAATCACTGAGTTGGAAAGATCCCTTGGAGAAGGAAAAGGCTACCCAGTATTCCGGTATCCCAGTATTCCAGTATTCTGGCCTAGAGAATTCCATGGACTGGTTGCAGAGAGTCAGATATGATGTTAATATGGTCTATCACATTGATTGATTTGCACATATTGAAGAATCCTTGCATCTTGGAGTAAACCCAAGTTAGTCATGGTGTATGAGCTTTTTGATGTGCTGCTGAATTCTGTTTGCTAAAATTTTGTTGAGGATTTTTGCATCTATGTTCACCAGTGATATTGGACTGTAGTTTTCTTTTTTGTGTGTTGTCTTTGTCTGGTTTTGGTATCAGGGTGATGATAGCCTTATAGAATGAGTTTGGAAGTGTTCCTTCCTCTGCAATTTTTTGAAAGAGTTTTAGAAGGATAGGCATAAGCTCTTCTCTAAATGTTTGATAGAATTCTCCTGTGAAGCAATCTGGTCCAGGGCTTTTGTTTTTTTTGGGAGATTTTTGATCACAGCTTCAATTTCAGTGCTTGTAATTGGGTTGTTTGTGATTTCTATTTCTTCCTTGTTCAGTTTTGGAAGATTTAACTTTTCTAAGAATCTGTCCATTTCTTCCAGATTATTCATTTTATTGCCATATGGTTGTTTATAATAATCTCATATAATCCTTTGTATTTCTGTATTGTTCATTGTAACCTCTCCTTTTTCATTTCTAATTTTGTTGATTTGAGTTTTTTTCTTGATGAGTCTGGCTAAAGGTTTGTCAATTTTGTTTATCTTCTCGAAGAACCAGCTTTTCAGTTCAGTTCAGTTCAGTTCAGTTGCTCAGTCGTATCCAACTCTTTGCAACCCCATGAACCACAGCATGCCAGGCTTCCTTGTCCATCGCCAACTCCTGGAGTTTACCCAAACTCATGTCCATTGATTTGGTGATGCCATCCAACCATCTCACCTCTGTCGTCCCCTTCTCCTCCTGCCCTCAATCTCCCCAGCATCAGGGTCTTTTCAAATGAGTTAGCTCTTCCCATCAAGTGGGCAAAGTATTGGAATTTCAGGTTCAACATCAGTCCTTCCAATGAACACCCAGGACTGATCTCCTTTAGCATGGACTAATTGGATATTCTTGCAATCCAAGGGACTCTCAAGAGTCTTCTCCAACACCACAGTTCAAAAGCATCAATTCTTCAGCACTCAGCTTTCTTTATAGTCCAACTCTCACATCCATACATGACCACTGGAAAAACCATAGACGGACATTTGTTGGCAAAGTAATGTCTCTGCTTTTTAATATGCTGTCTACGTTGGTCATAACTTTCCTTCCAAGGAGTAAGTGTCTTTTAATTTCATGGCTGCAATCACCATCTGCAGTGATTTTGGAGCCCCCACAAAAAAGTCTGACACTGTTTCCACTGTTTCCACTCTTTCCCCGTCTATTTCCCAGGAAGTGATGGGACTGGATGCCATCATCTTAGTTTTCTAAATGTTGAGCTTTAGGCTAACTTTTTCACTCTCCTCTTTCAGTTTCATCAAGAGGCTTTTTAGTTCTTCTTCACTTTCTGCCATAAGGGTGGTGTCATCTGCATATCTGAGGTTATTGATATTTCTCCCAGCAATCTTGATTCCAGCTTGTGCTTCCTCCAGTCCAGTGTTTCTCATGATGTAATCTGCATATAAGTTAAATAAGCAGGGTGACAATATACAGCCTTGACGTACTCCTTTTCCTATTTGGAACCAGTCTATTTTTCCACGTCCAGTTCTAACTGTTGCTTCCTGACCAGCATACAGGTTTCTCAAGAGGCAGGTCAAGTGGTCTGGTATTCCCATCTCTTCAGAATTTTCCAGAGTTTATTGTGATCCACACAGTCAAAGGCTTTGGCATAGTCAAGAAAGCAGAAATAGATGTTTTTCTGGAACTCTCTTGCTTTTTCCATGATCCAGCGGATGTTGGCGGTTTGATCTCTGGTTCCTCTGCCTTTTCTAAAACGAGCTTGAACATCTGGAAGTTCATGGTTCTCATACTGCTGAAGCCTTGCTTGGAGAATTTTGAGCATTACTTTACTAGCGTGTGAGATGAGTGCAATTGTGCGGTAGTTTGAGCTTTCTTTGGCATTGCTTTTCTTTGGGATTGGAATGAAAACTGACCTTTTCCAGTCCTGTGGCCACTGCTGAGTTTTCCAAATTTGTTAGTATGTTGAGTGCAGCACTTTCACAGCATCCTCTTTCAGGATTTGAAATAGCTCAACTGGAATTCCATCACCTCCACTAGCTTTGTTTGTAGTGATGCCTCCTAAGGCCCACTTGACTTCACATTCCAGGATGTCTGGCTCTAGGTGAGTGTTCACACCACCATGATTATCTTGGTCATGGAGATCTTTTTTGTACAGTTCTTCTGAGTATTTTTGCCACCTCTTCTTCATATCTTCTGCTTCTGTTAGGTCCCTACCATTGCTGTCCTTTATTGAGCCCATCTTTGCATGAAATGTTCCCTTGGTATCTCTAATTTTCTTGAAGATATATCTAGTCTTTCCCATTCTAGTGTTTTCCTCTCTTTCTTTGCATTGATCGCTGAGGAAGGCGTTCTTATCTCTCCTTGCTATTCTTTGGAACTCTGCATTCAAATGGGTATGTCTTTCCTTTTCTCCCTTGCTTTTCACTTCTCTTCTCACAGCTATTTGTAAAGCCTCTGCAGACAGACATTTTGCTTTTTTGCATTTCTTTTTCTTGGAGATGATCTTCCTCCCTGTCTCCTCTACAGTGTCACAAACCTCCGTCTATAGTTCATCAGGCACTCTATCAGATCTATTAATCTTTACTATTGTTTCTTTATTTTCTTTTTCATATTTTTCTGCTTAGATCTTTATGATTTCTTTCTTTCTACTAATTTTGGGGATTTTGTTCTTCTTTTTCCAATTGTTTTAGATGTAAAGTTAGGTTGTCTAATCAATGTTTTTCTTGTTTTTTGAGGTAGGATTATATTGCTATAATCTCCCCTCTTAAAACTGCTTTTGCTGCATCTCATAGGTTTTGAGTTGTCGAGTTTTTATTGTCATTTGTTTCTAGAAATTTTTTGATTTCCCTTTTGATTTATTCAGTAACCTGCTGGTTATTTAGAAACGTGTTGTTTAATCCCCATGAGTTTGTGTTTCTTACAGTTTTTTTTTCTTGTAATTGATATCTAGTCTCATAGTGTTGTGGTCGGAAAGGATGCTTGATACGATGTCAATTTTCCTAAATTTACTGAGGTATGATTTATGACCCAAGATGTGGACTATCCTGGAGAATGTTCCACCTGCACTCAAGAAGAAGGCGTATTCTTCTGCATTTGAATGGAATGTCCTGAATATATTGATGAGATCCATCTCATCTAATGTATCGTTTAAGACTTGTGTTTCCTTATTAATTTTCTGTTTTGATGATCTGTCCATTGGTGTGAGTAGGGTGTTAAAGTCTCCATTATTGTGTTACTGTCAATTTCTCCTTTTATGTCTGTTAGTGTTTGTCTTATGTATTGAGGTGCTCCTATGTTGGGTGCATAGATATTTACAATTGTTATGTCTTCCTCTTGGGTTGATCCCTTGATCATTATGTTGTATCCTTCCTTATCTCTCGTAATATTCTTTAAGGTCTACTTTGTCTGATATGAGGATTGATATTCCAGCTTTCTTCTGCTTCCCATTTGCATGGAATATATTTTTGCATTCTCTCACTTTCAGTCTATACGTGTCTTTAGGCCTGAAGTGGGTTTCTTGTAGACAGCATATTTATGGGTCTTGTTTTCGTACCCATTCAGACAGTCTGTGTCTTTTGGTTGGAGCATTCCATTTACATTTAAAGTAATTATTGATATATATCTTCATTTTCTTAACTGCTATTTTGTTCATTGTTTGGGGTTGATTTTGTAGATCTTTTTTCTTCTTGTGTATTTCTTGACTATAGAAGTCCGTTTAACATTTGTTGTAAAGCTGGTTTGGTGGTACTGAATTCTCTTAACTCTTGGTAGTCTGAAAAGCTTTTTATTTCTCCATCAATTTTGAATGAGATACTTGCCAGGAACAGTAATCTTGGTTGTAGATTTTTCGCTTTCAGTACTTTAAATATATCCTGCCATTCCCTTCTGGCCTGCAGAGTTTCTGCTGAAAGACCAGCTGTTAAGTGTACGGGGTTTCCCTTGTATGTTACTTGTTGCTTGTCCCTTGCTGCTTTTAATATTCTTTCTGTGTGTTTAATCTTTGTTAGTTCGATTAGTATGTGTGTTGGCATGTTTCTCCTTGTATTTATCCTGTATGGGACTCTATGCTTCTTGGAGTTGATTGACTATTTCCTTTTTCATGTTGGGACATTTTCAACTGTAATCTCTTCAAAAATTTTCTCATACCCTTTCTTTTTCTCTTCTTCTGGGATCCCAATAATTCGAATGTTGGTACTTTTGATATTGTCCCATAGGTCTCTGAGACTATCCCCAGTTCTTTTCATTCTTTTTACTTTATTCTGCTCTTCAGAAGTTATTTCCATGCTTTTGTCTTCCAGCTCATTGATTTGTTCTTCTGCTTCAAATATTCTGCTATTGATTCCTTCTAGAGTATGTTTAATTTCAGTTGTGTTGTTTGTCTCTGTATGTTTATTCTTTAATTCTTCCAGGTCTTTGTTAACTGATTCTTGGATTTTCTCCATTTTGTTTCCAAGATTTTTGATCATCTTTACTATTATTAATTCTGAATTCTTTTTCAGGTATTTTGCCTATTTCCTCTTAATTTATTTGGTCTTCTATGTTTCTAGTTTGTTCCTTCATTTGTGTAGTATTTCTCTGCCTTTTCATTATTTTTTTAAAGTTTATTGTGTTTGAGGTCTCCTTTTCCCAGGCTTCAAAGTTGAATTCTTTCTCTTTTTTGGTTTCTTCCCTCCTAAAGTTTGCCCAGTGGTTTGTGTAAGTTTCATATAGGGTGAGATTTGTGCTGAGTTTTCATTTGTTTGCTTGTTTGTTCATTTTTCCTCTGAGGGGCAAGGCTGAATGAGGTAGTAATCCTATCTGTTGATGATTGGGTTTTTATTTTTGTTTTGTTTGTAATTTAGATGTGGCATCCTGCACAGGGTGCTAGTGGTGGTTGGGTGATGCTGGGTCTTGTATTCAAGTGGTTTCCTTTGTGTGAGTTCTCACTATTTGATTCTCCCTCAGGTTAGTTCTCTGGTAGTCAAGGGTGCTGGAGTCAATGCTCCCACTCCAGAAGCTCAGGGCTTGATCTCTTAGTCTCAGCTTCTTCACATCTCTAGCTACTAATTTAAAGTCTGGTGTGTACACAGCTCAAAGGTCAGGCCCAGGTCACATGTCCAGGTCACAGCTGCAAGAGAGCTGTGCTGGAGGCTGATAGTCTGAGATCAAGGTGCCCAGTATGGTCAGGTGAAGACCCTCTTTCAGGCCACAGACTTGTCACTGAAGCCTCCCCTTTCTGAACAGAGGTCCTGGAAGGACACCCCAATGTATGCAGTAGACAGATCTCCAGGCAGGAATATTGAATTTTAAGCCAGCCTTTTCACTCTTCTCTTTCACTTTCATCAAGAGGTTCTTTAGTTCTTTGCTTTCTGCCATAAGGGTGGTGTCATCTGCATATCTGAGATTATTGATATTTCTCCCAGCAATCTTGATTCCAGCTTGTGCTTCATCCAGCCTGGCATTTCACATGATGTACTCTGCATATAAGTAAACAGGGTGACAATATACAGCCTCTTTTCCCAATTTGGAACCAGTCTGTTGTTCCATGTCCAGTTTTAACTGTTGCTCTCTGCCCTGCATGCAAATTTCTCAAGAGGCAGGTAAGGTGATCTGGCATTCCCATCTCTTGAAGAATTTTCCAGTTTGTTGTGATCCACACAGTCAGAAGCTTTGGTGTAGTCAATAAAGCAGAAGTAGATGTTTTTCTGGAACTCTCTTGCTTTTTCTATGATCCTATGGATGTTGGCAACTTGATCTCTTAATTCTAATTAAGGTATTTATTGCTATCTTATTTGATATAAATTGATATTGATATGTTAGTTGATATCAAATTGATATCTTAATTCTAGGCTATCCTCTTTTCAATATGACATAACCTCTGGAAGAATCTAGCTAAAATGAAATTCTGATCATCACTTCTTTGCTCAAAATCTTTCAGTTATTTCCTTCAATATTTGCTGGAGTCAGTAGAGAGCCTCCTACTCTGTTAAAACCCTCTGAAATGTAGTCCAAACATACTTCTGTAGACTTGTCCACTGATATTCTTTTTACTGAAGCCTCTCAAGATAAATTCAGATTCACATCATTCTTGTGGCATTTCTAGTTCTTAACAATAATAACCTGTTTGCAGGTCAGGAAGCAACAGTTAGAACTGGACATTGAACAACAGAATGGTTCCAAATAGGAAAAGGAGTACGTCAAGGCTGCATATTGTCACCTTGCTTATTTAACTTATATGCAGAGTACATCATGAGAAGCGCTGGGCTGGAGGAAGCACAAGCTGGAATCAAGATTGCTGGGAGAAATATCAATAACCTCAGATATGCAGATGACACCACCCTTATGGCAGAAAGTGAAGAGGAACTAAAGAGCCTGCTGATGAAAGTGAAAGAGGAGAGTGAAAAAGTTGGCTTAAAGCTCAACATTCAGAAAACTAAGATCATGGCATCTGGTCCAATCACTTCAAAGCAAACAGTGGCTGACTTTATTTTTTTGCTATTTTTATTTTTGCTCCAAAATCGCTGCAGATGGTGATTACAGCCATGAAAGTAAAAGACACTTAAACTCCCTGGAAGGAACGTTATGACCAACCTAGCAGTATATTAAAAAGCAGAGACATTACTTTGCCTACAAAGGTCCTTCTAGTCAAAGCTATGGTTTTTCCAGTGGTCATGTATGGATGTGAGAGTTGGACTGTGAAGAAAGCTGAGCGCCGAAGAATTGATGCTTTTGAACTGTGGTGTTGGAGAAGACTCTTGAGAGTCCCTTGAACTGCAAGGAGATCCAACCAGTCCATGCTAAAGGAGATCAGTCTTGGGTGTTCATTGGAAGGACTGATGTTGAAGCTCAAACTCCAACACTTTGGCCACCTGATGCGAAGAGCTAACTCATTTGAAAAGACCCTGATGCTGGGGAGAGTGAGGACAGGAGGAAAAGGGGATGACAGAGGATGAGATGGTTGGATGGCATCACCAACTTGATGGACGTGGGTCTGGGTAGACTCTGGCAGTTGGTGATGTACAGGGAAGCCTGGTGTGCTGTGTGTGGTTCATGGGGTTTCAAAGAGTTGGACACGACTGAGTGACTGAACTGAACTGAACAGTAATAATCTATGTACATAGTTTGTTCTAACATTGGATTTCAAGTTCCATGATATCAGTACCTAGAACAGTGTTTTGTACATAGTAGCTGTCTAATAAATATTTGTTCATATGAGAAATAGAACTTGTAATAACATCTTAGATTTCTATGTATTTATGTATTTAATTTATTTTTAATATGAGAATGTCCATAGCATCTTTATTTGTAATAGCCTTAAACAAACCACATATTTACCAGTAGGAGAATGTACAAGCATACTGTGGTCTATCCATACAATGAATTGCATCTCAATAGCAAAACAGAATAAACAACTAATACATGCAACCACATGGATGAATCTCCAAAACATTACAGTGAACAAATGAAGCCAGATACAAAATTGTGGTACAGATACACAATGGAATATTACTCAACTATTAGAAAGAACACATTTGCATCAGTTCTAATGAGGTAGATGAAACTGGGGCCTATTATACAGAGTGAAGTAAGTCAGAAAGAAAAGCACCAATACAGTATATTAATGCATTTATATGGAATTTAGAAAGATGGTAACGATGACCCTATACATGAGATGGAGAAATCAATGGCAACCCAGTCCAAGACTCTCACTTGGAAAATCCCATGGATGGAGGAGCCTAGTAGGCAGCAGTCCATGGGGTCGCTAAGAGTCAGACATGACTGAGCGACTTCACTTTCACTTTTCACTTTCATGCATTGGAGAAGGCAATGGCAACCCACTCCAGTGATCTTGCCTGGAGAATCCCAGGGACTGGGGAGCCTGGTGGGCTGCCATCTATGGGGTCGCACAGAGTCGGACATGACTGAAGTGACTTAGCAGCAGCAGCATGAGACAGCAAAAGAGACACAGATATAAAGAAAAGATTTTTGGACTCTGTAGGAAAAGGCAAGGGTGGGATGATTTGAGAGAATAGCATTGAAACATGTATATTACCATATGTGAAATAGATCACCAGTCCAAGTTCGATGCATGAAACGGGGCACTCAAAGCCGGCGCACTGGAACAATCCATGGGGATGGGTTGGGGAGAGAGGGGGAGGGGGGTTTGGGATGGGGGACACATGTACACCCATGGCTGATTCATGCCAATGTATGTCAAAAACCACCACAATATTGTGAAGTAATTAGCCTCCAATTAAATAAATAAATTAAAAAAAAAAACAAACACAAAAGAATACATCTTCTGCTGATTCTGTTTTTATGAAATTCTTGAAAAAGTGAAACTAATATCTGGATGAAAAGAAATCATATGAGTAATTGCTTCTAAGGTGGAGAGACAAATTGGGAAAAACAAAGGGGAACTCTAGGGTCATATAAATGCCTCATTGATAAAGTTCAGATCACATAGTTGAATACATACGTCAACACTCATTGAAAGGAAGGCAAAACTGGTAGAAAGATCAGTGGTTGCCAGGGATTGGGGAGGAGGAAGGATGACTAGGTGGGGCACACAGGATTTTTAGGGCAGTGGAAATACTCTGTATGCTATTACAATGATGGAGACACATGATTATATCTTTGTCTAAACCAACAGAATATTCAACGCCAAGAGTAAACCCTAATGGACTTTGGGTAATTTACACAGTAAACTTTGGACTTTGGGTGATTATCATGTGTCAATGTAGGCTCAATTGTAATGAATGTACCACTCTGGTCGGGGAAATTGATAATGGTGGAGGCTATGCATATGTGGGAGTAGAGGGGATATGAGAAATCTCTACCTTCTTCTCCATTTTGCTCTGAACCTAAAACTGCTCTAAAAAATAAAATCTTTTAAAACAAGAGCAACAACAAATAGTGTCATCAAACGGTACACTTAATATTTGGACATTTGTTTTATATTAAATCTTCCTTTAAAAAGTTATAAATAAATATTCAATTGTAATTAATGATGTACATGCTGAAGCACTTAGGGAAAAGAGTGTTTGTGTCTGTCACTTACTTTGAAAAACATCAAAAAATAAGGTGAATTGATAGGTGAGTAGAGGGATACATGGATGAATAGATAACATGTGAAGTAACTGTAATAAAATGTTAATATGTGTATGTGTGCATTCACTCATGTTTGATTCTTTATGACTCCATGGACTATAGCTCATCTGGGTCCTCTGTCCACGGAATTTTCCAGACAAGAATACTGGAGTGGATTGCCATTTCCTTCTCCAGGGGATCTTCCCAACTCTGGGATCAAAGCTGCATCTGTTGTGTTTCCTGCATTATTCTTTACCAGTATAATGTTAATAGTAGACTCTAACTTGTACAGGTTTTTACCATAAAATTTTTTAAATATTCTATAGTTTGAAAATTTTTATAATGATATGCAGATAGAAGAATTAAAAAGGGCTTCTGGTCTATTTCTTTATTAGTAGTGAATTTCTCTTTTTCTATGATATGTCTGCCTTTATGGTGCCAGGGAAGACCAGAGAATGGGATGTAAGGAGTATATTCAGAGAGGAATAGTGGGAGTGGGGATAGGGTAGGGAATTTTGAATGGGGAGGGCTGGGGAGTTGTTAGCAAGAGCATTGTGGCATGTATCAGTCAGGGTTCAAGCAGAGAAACAGAACCAGTAGAAATATTTAAAGAGGCTTATTACAAGGTATTGATCTAATGAAATTGTAGGGACTGACTAGGCAAATCCTAAATCAGTAGGGCTAGCTGTCAGGAAGGGCAGACTGGAAATTATTAGGCCAGAAGCTGATGCTGCAGTCCATGGGCAGAAATTCTATTTCTGTCTGAGTTTTTAATGGTCTAAATTTTGAATTATTTAATTAATGAGAACAGTGGCAAATCTTCAAATGAATTTACCTGGTTATATATTCTCAAATTTGCTTTTAAATCAATACAGTTTTATTAAATGATTTAAATGCAATTGTCATCTAACTTTCCCAATTATTGATAATTTTCAGTGCACATAGCAAAAGTTACTAAAAATGAGAAAAACTTAAAAAAAATTCATAGTATGTGTTGTATTTGCTTAAGTAAAATAAACTACAGAACTGGCCAGGCTATTAAGAGGAATTTTGTGGTAGTTGGAGTTAGAATGAAGAAACTAGAGAATTCTTCAGTCTTGTGGAGACTAGTTTTCTGAACATGCTTAGCTATTTAGTGATGTAAGTTCCAGTAAAATATCCTGATTAATATATGTGAAAGGCAAATATACACAAGTTTTAATGTAAAAACCACTTTGTATCATGCTTCTTTTGTACTCTATTAGAGATACTCTAGATTTGGATATTCTAGAAATGGAATCAGCATCTCTCCAAGCTAAAGAAATAGAGGTGAGCTCATAAATTTAAAGGATCAAGCAGATGTTCAGTGAATATTCTGTTTTCTAAATATCTCTTTTAAAAGTTTTATTTATATTATTTTCTTGTTCATATTTGGCTAAGAAAAGTCTTTACGTGATAAATTTCATTAAACATATGTTTCTTGGATGCTCCTAAGTTACCTATGACTTAGACTCTCTAATTTCATTGCTAGAGTTTGTTTTCCCCTTTCCTTAACAAGACAAAAGATGCATTCTATTTCTGATATGAAGTGGTATCAATGGTCTGAGATGTAAAAAATAACTTAGAATTTTACTTGCCAAAGCCAAAGATTGTCTCTTTACTAATTTTGCCATCCATTGTAGGATGAGCTTTTAAGGTATTATGTACAGGTCTGAATCTGACCTCTTGCATTTTCTCTAGGGGAGAACTGTAAAAGAATGACATAATCTTATATATAACAGATCTCAGATATTCAGATATTTATGTTCTAACACATATAACTTTAGTTTTGTGGTACCTAATGGCTCTGTGCATGTATGCTAAGTTGATTCAGTTGTGTCCAACTCTTTGGGACCCTATGGACCAGAGCCTGCCAGGCTCCTCTGTCCATTGGATTCTCCAGGCAAGAGAACTAGAGCGGGGTCTTCCCAACTCAGGGATCAAACCCACATCTCTTACATCATCTGCATTGGCAGGTGGGTTCTTTACTGCTAGTGCTATCTGGGAAGTGCCAGTGGCTCTGTAAGAATATTTATTTTTTGAATCTATCTCCACTTTGATGAATCAAACTTTATTGTGATATATCATAAAATCACAGCTTTTTCAAGTTTCAAGGGATAGATCCTCATCTCATGTGCCAGAATTTGATGAAAGCTAATCATTTCCATGTGTTCATCGGTTTCACATAATTATATATTTTCAAAAAATAGTTAACAAAAATAAAGTATAGGACGAAGACAAAAGTACAGGGAAATTCGAGTAATAGAATATTTTAGGTGAACTAGCATTTGCATTGAGGCACTTGTTTCTTTTTTTTTTTTTTTGTGGTGTTGGAGAAGACTCTTTTTTTTTTTAATTTTAATTTTTACTTTACAATTCTGTATTGGTTTTGGCATAGATTGACATGAATCCACCACAGGTGTACATGCGTTCCCAAACATTTCTTTTTAATTTATTCTGATTGACTGTTTGAGTAAGTTATTTGAACATCACTTTTTTTTCATTTGCCTAAGTAGGAAAATAGCTAAGATTTTTCACTGTAAAGTTATTACTAATAACCCCAACATTCTTTTCTTATCAAACAGTAACAGAAGAAGAGTGAAATAATATGAAACAAAGAGAATCTAGAAACCCATGCTAGTCCATGGTTTGGACTTTTCCAACCAAGTTACTAAGTAATTAAATTAATGCTGAGTAGGAAATTTGAACTAGATCTTGCACTCTTTATTCAAACTCAGTGGTTGTGACTAAAAGCAGTAAAATGCCTCAAAATGCAGCCAAGGAAAGAAGATTCCAGAGAAATAAGGCCTTTAAAAAGAAAATCTCTGATTGAATTATCAATTACTAAATCACCAAGAACTTACTGTATTTAAATTCTATGAATTGTGGGCTTAAAAAGAATTAACTATGTAGTTTCCTTGTTTTTTATAAATAATTATCAGTTCTGTTAAGTAAGATTTTGCAGTTTATGTGATAGTATTTCAAAAGTGTTTTATTTTGGTTTATATGAAAAATTTCTGAATGGTTTCTAGGTACCAGGTTTTTCAATTAGATAAGAAATTATTTAGCTATCCCATCTTTCTTTTGTCTTTTGAATAAGAACATAATTGAAAGGCTTTGTAGGTATTTTTATACAGACATTAAATTTTTTTCCAATTCTGTATTATAGGCCAGCTATAAGTCAAGTTATTTCAGCTAATGAGATTTGCTTTGATCAGAGGAGGCCAATCATCCTTCAAAGCTTTGCTGTGTTTTGAAATGCAAGCAAGTACCTAATAAATTGAGGGTGCTGCAGAAGCAACAGATCAAAATAGAGGTTGATGTTTCATTAGATCACATTAATACCTGACAAAAAGAATGACTACAAATCAATGGGGAAGCCTGCTATTATGTGGGTTAGTGTAAGCAGAAGGCAGACTTTCTCCTCCTTCCCCTTCCCCACCTCTCTCCCACCTTGCCTCTCTTTCTTCTTTTCTCCTTCATCTATTAATATTTCACATTTTGTCAATATATTTTAGACAGAAGTGGTGACTTAAGGCCAAGTATTATTTATTTTTTATAGATATTTAGAGTGCTGTATATTTCAGTGGGTGATAGGACAGTAGTTGGTAGAGAGAACACTTTAAAAAGAAATACTGTAATAATTTTTATAACTACATAAAATCTTTTATAATCCTCTCAATTTATGTATATCTGTTTTTTCATGAGGAATGAGTCTTTAAATAGATGTTTTCAGAAGATGCACATTCCTCGTGGAACATAGCTTTAATAACAGATGATATGTCTTCTCATTGAAAGAAGGGTCAGATGAACTTGGCAGATGAGACTGGGGAAATTCCTGTATTGTAATAAGTAAGAATTTTCTGTTTCTTTTTTCTAATTGCTAAAAATACAGGTTACTGTAACTTGTTACTTTACAAGTTACAGGGAAAATTATACCACTTCATTTTAGTTATCCATCTCTGCCACTGAGCTTGATTTAGCCAATTAATTAGTCATTGGGGATATTCTTTGTTTTTTTCCAACAACAACTAAGTTTCTACTTTTTTGACACTAACAATCTGTCCCAGATTTCAATTCTGACACTAACTATAAGGAATTATCACAGTCCCACATTTTGTGCCCTGACTTTAGACACTAGCTATAAATAGGGTCCTCAATGGCAACCCACTCCAGTACTCTTGTCTGGAAAATCCCATGGATGGAGGAGCCTGGTAGGCTGCAGTCCATGGGGTCGCAAAGAGTCGGACATGACTGAGCGACTTCCCTTTCATTTTTCACTTTCATGCATCGGAGAAGGCAATGGCAGCCCACTCCAGTGTTCTTGCCTGGAGAATCCCAGGGACGGGGGAGCCTGGTGGGCTGCCATCTATGGGGTCTCACAGACTCGGACATGACTGAAGCAACTTAGCAGCAGCAGCAGCAGCAGCAGGCTATCTACACTTCTGCTTGGTTAACTACAAGTTCAGAGGTTCCTATGACCACTCCTCAGGTGCAGTAATATGCTAGACCTACTCACAGAATTCAGGAAGGTTCTGTACATAGAATTAACATTTTATTTTCAAAGATATCAGTACAACTCATGAACATCAAATGGAAGAGATACACAGGGCTAGGTATCAGGGTGGATGGTCTAGAACTTCCACACTCCTCTGGGCATGTCACCCTCCTAGCACTTCAATGTGTTCACCAACCAGGAAGCTTCCCAAATCTCATTGTTTAAGAGTTTTTATTCAAGGTTCATTGTGTAAATGTGATCAATTAAATCATTGACCTGATTAAACTCAGTCTCCAGCCCCTGTCCCTTTCCCAGGGGTTGAGGGGTGGGGCTGAAAGTTTCAATCCTCTAGTCATGTCCTTGGACTTCGTGGTGAACAGCTGTCATTCTGAAACTATCTCAGGGCCCACTATGAGTTACCTCCTTACCAACTCAGGTATAGTAGAAAGGGGCTGGCTATGAAAAACAAGACCCTCCTATCACTCAGGAAATTCCAAGGGTCTTAGGAGTTTTGTGTCAGAAACCAGGGGCAAAGACCAAATTATATGTGTTTTTATTATACCACAGACATACATTTTGTTTGTAGAGTCCTGGTGCTGTTTTCTCTCTTAACTTTTAAGGCCTATTTAGTTAGCTGGCACCACTTGAGATCAGCTTCATATGTTTACAAGAGGTGAAGTTAGGTTGGCCTAAGACTTAGGGCCATAGTGGGAGGGGTGTTGGGGAGGTGCTGGGGTGAGTGGTGGTAATAGAAGGGCCATTGATACCAGTACCTACCTCATAGAGTTGTTCTGAGTGTCAATTTATACCTGTGAATTGCTCAGAACAGTGCCTGGCAGATAGTGGCAGCTATTTAAGTGTTGGCTATTACTATTATCTTTTTGTTATTGTTATCACCACTGTCTTTATTTTGCTCATAAAAGCACTGAGGCTTGAGAGGTAAAGTTAGTTGTTCAAAGCCTCAGTGGCTCTTACATACCTAAAGCCCAGGTATAAGCCCTACTTCTTGGATAAGAATCGGAAGTGACAGATTAAAGACCTGGATTTCTTTGAAGGCCTCGTTTTGCCCATGTTTTAGGCAATTACAGAAACTCATGTTGTATAACACTTAATTAGGCACTACAGACAGAGAACTGTTCATGATGCGATTTTATGACTGCTGTTGATGTGTACAAGACATTAAATAGAGTAATCACCATGTTTGGAGCTCTGTAACAGAACAAGAATTTTCCTATATTGCCTATTAGAATCTCATAGTAAAAGCCAGTAACTTGGATTGTGGTGAAAATGAGTCCATGATGATAGTAATTTAATGGGTAAGTTATACTGGAAGCCAAGTTCCCTTTCAGTTGCCTTAAATTTTACCTTTGTTGTCTCATAGCCTTTTGCGTTTGAGCTTGGTGGTTAATGGTCTCTGTAATAAGTTTGAAGAAGAGAGTTTAAAACTATGGGAGCTGAATTTTCCTTTTTCAGTGGCTACATAAGACTATCATACTATTATTACTTAGGCTCTGGCCTAGCAATTTTCATCAACTTGATCCTTTTAACTTTCTGGCCATTGTATTATAATTAATAATTTACTAATTAAAATTTGAATTAGTTGCCAGTAGCAGATGGCAATAAACCCTTAAGAATTTGAAGTTTCTTAGCTGTTTCCTCTTTCTTTGCTGCTTCCCCTTACCAACTTCTAAAACGTCAAAAAATACAAACAAGTAAGAGTGGGACTCATATTTGAAACCTCTTATTTTGTGATTCTTCAGCTTAGCTTCAAGCTCATAAAAATCACTGAAAAGTGGGAGCTGCCTTGGGAACATTTTTGCCTAAATAGGAATACTTTAAAACAGTTCTTAAGAGGAATTCATAAAGAGGTCTTCATTATTAGTGTGTTAAATATCACAACTTAGCTGTGTTCAGCCTATAAACCTTTACCACTTGCCTCAATCCTTTGCCTGATTTCTTTAATCCTCAGCAATACATAGTTGGAGCGAGCAAGATGATGCACTCAGTCTCCTTTTGGCATCTTTGATTCTGTCTCTTGACCTTCTGAATGGATATGGATAGCTTTAATGCCCTTCCCACTTTCTGTTTTCTTTCCTCTCTCTTTATCCTTTCACTGTCAGTAAGGGGTATGTGGGCAGATACCCCAGTTTCTTTTTTTATCTTCACCTCAAATATTGACAAACTGTAGCCTCAATGAAAGAAAAAGGCTATAGATAATCACACAGGCAAACAGCTTAAAACACAGCTTACTAAATATAAGGAAAATTGTAGCCTTTTTCTCAGATTACTTTTAGCTAACTGTGTTCCTGGAAAAATCATTGCAATGTTTTGTCTTTATTGGATGTCTCTTTGTAAATAACTTGCTAAAAAGTTATTTTCATGCATGAAATCATGTGCTCAGATGTTTAGAATTCACTGGGACAAAGATGCATTTTCAAAGTGAAAGCTGGTCTTTCATTCAGGCATTGCACTTCCACCACCTCAAGAGACCATTGCTGGAAAGCCACCACGAGCAAGATCTTGAAGGATTGCCATGGGTGATATGAAGGGTATATAACATGATCTCTGCTCTGAAGGACCTAGCTGGGGAGACAAAGAAACTTTTTATCTTTACACAGAATTAATGTGAGGATGCCAAAAATGTTCTAAGTATGGATGTGATTTACTGGTATGAGGAGACTTTTTCAAGGAGGATAAGACAAATGATGTCAAGTAAAAGATATTGAAGAGCCCACAAGCTGCAAAAGTTACAATTTTCCTGCATCAGCCAAGGTACATAGTTTCAAGCTCCATTGTCTATCATGAGCAGGAGACAGAGAAAGAGAGATAGAAATCTATCTATCCAAATCTCTGTCTACCTACCTACCTACCTATTCACCTATCCAGAAAGATTTATTTTAGGGGATTGACTCACATGACTATGGAGGCTGGCAAGTTCAAAATCTGCAGGGTAGGCTAGCAGGCTAGAGATAAAGGAAATACTGATGTTGCAGCTTGAATCCAAAGGCAGTCTTCTGGCAGAATTCCTTTTGTCTCAATGGGAGGTCAATAGGCTTTCTTCGGGTTAGGTGAGGCATACCCCCATTACTCAGAGACTCAGAGTGTTCTAGCTTAAATATTAATCTCATCGAAAAAAATCTCTTCAGAGAAATATCTAGGATAACATTTGACCCAGTATCTGCTACCATTGCCCAGCTAAGTTGACATATAAAATTAACCATCATGAATGGCAAAATCCTCTTTACAGATGTGGCCTGGTTAGCCTGCCACCCTTGAGATTTGTGAGTAATCTGTCATCAAGAATCAAAGTCTTGATTGGCAGCACCTCAGTAATACACCACCTCCCTGTTACAGCAGGGTGAGGAGAGGGAGGCTCTTGACCATTGGTTTTAATTGTGGGAGGTGGTTGTTCTTTCAAGATCAAGAGGTTTCACTTAAATGGAAGTCAAGCTGCTCAAAGGGAGGGAGGTGATATTCTGGACATGCGAAGAACAAATACCTACTCTACTTCTTTGCTGTGTGACATCATGTTTCAAAAGTTTTGTATCTAATCTGCTTTTTTCTTGAATCCTCAGCAGCCATATATTTATTCACCTATTTATAATTTAACTCTCTCCTCCAGAATGTAAGCTTAATGAGGAGAGGGATCTTGTCTCTCTTATTCACCACTCCAGTATTGCCTGACACAGTTGGTGTTCAGTATATATTTTCTTAATAAATAAATACATGAATACATGTTTGACTATGGACAGTAGACAGTCTCTGCTATAGACTGAATGTTTGTGTATGCCTCAGATTCATGTGAGGAAACCTAACCCCCTTTATGAGGGTATTTGCAGGTGGGACCACTGGGGAATCTGATAAGGACACTAATCCCCGCAGGAATGAGATTAATGCCCTTATAAAAGAGACCCCAGAGAGCTTCCTCTCTCCTTCCACCATGTGAGGACACAATAAAAAGATAACCATTTATGAACCAGGAAGTGAACTCTCACCAGATGCCAAATCTGCCAGTGTCTTGATCCTGGACTTCCCAGCCTTTAGAACTACGAGAAATAAAGTTCTATTATGAACTCTCCAGTCAATGGTATTGCTATAGCATCATAAATGAACTGAGACAGTCTGTAAATAAATGTATATGGTTACAAGTCTATAAATACATATATTAAGTTATATGTCCTGCTTGACTTTAACTGCTTGCTACTATGAGAGAGAAATGATGAAAATAGGGCTATCAAAAATTTTATCCTTATATTTTAGTTATACAGAACCAAGAGTTTTAATAGCAGAAGTTCATTTTGTTTGTTTTGTTTCAGTCATAAATTCATGCACATATTCAACACATGTGATATATGACACTCTATATATGCTAAGGAAACAAGAAATATGAAAGTCAATTCCATATTTATGGGTTTTTGTCTTACATGTCATAGATTTTTCTAATCTTTTCCACAATTTGGACAGTTTCTCTTCTTTTATTCAGTGTTTTTTGCACAAAAGGGACTCTTTATTAAAAGTTATGAATGTCATATAGACCTAAGAGAAACTGTTTTTGCTTCAAAGAAAGTGAAAAACATCAGTAAGATATTGATAAAGCTTTTTTCCAGATGGTCAGTGTTTTTCACTGAAGAATGGTTTTTCTATTTTCCATGGCAGAGAATTCCACATTCAGATGTTCCACTGTTGCCAGTAAAGGTTTTCCCAGCCCAGCATGAACAACACTTAGTTAACAATACCTAGTAATGTGCATATTGAGTCCCTCAGCCAAAAGTTATAATGGAGAGACTTGTACTTGGATAACTTATGTGACAGAATGCACTTTCCAGCATTTTGATGCTGTTTGTTTAGGATGATCTAAAACCTTACTTTTTAAGGCCTTTGATCTCTTAGTCCTTCTGATGATTTCCCCAGTTACCTTTTGCTGCATAATAAATCTCTCCAAACTTTGGGGTTGGGGTTGAAGCAGCAGCTATCTTTCTGTACTCACTGATTCTGTGGTGGTTAGTAATTCATAAGGCACAAGCAGAGATGGATTCTTTATTCTTTGGTGTCTGGAGCCTTAGCTGGGAAGACTCAAATAGCTGAGGGTGACTGGAATGGCAGGGGGGCTGGAAAGGCTAGCCTCAGCTGGGACCTTGGATTACAGTACCTACCAGTAGCCTCTCCATTGTCTTAAGCTTCTCATGGCATGGTGGCTGGGTTTCCAGGGTGTGTACCACAAAAATGAATGATACACATTGAATTTTGAATCTCAGAAAATTGTTTTCTTTGAGGCACATGTTGCTGTGGAATCAGACACAGGTTTGAATCTCTACTAACTAGCTGAAAGAACTTGGGTATGCTTTTTTCTTTCTCCTTCCTTTTTTCTTTCTTTGTTATGACTTCAGTTTTTTTCATCTATGTTTGGAGAATCTGACAATATGGTAGGCCAACTTTTTTTCTTCCCCTGTGAGATGAAAAATGACTATTTGGGAATAGAGTAGCTCAGTTTGTAATTTTGCATAAGGAGCACAGAAGACTCCAGAAAGGGAAGGGACCAGGATAACTTACTGCCTGTGCCCTGTCCCCACTCAATTCCAATTCTTCTGTGATTCGAGTGGACCAGGATTTCCTTGAGCAAGGCCCAGGGGTGGGAATATGTGATACAACTCCTAAAATAAAATAATGATGGGTGTAGAAAGAGAGGACTACTGGGCAGGTCATGATCAGTGGTTCAGGGAAGTGAAGGGAAACTTACTTTAGCTTTGGCGAGATTTCTCTGTGCACCACTTGAAAGGGCTGCAAGGTTTAGCCCTAGGTGGTTTCGCTTGGAGTCTCAGTGACTGTAGTACTTTGTACTAAAGGCGAGGAGGACAAGTATCTTTTGCTTTTCCTTGACAGAGCTTAAGGATGTGGAGCATCCGGCAGTGGCAGTACAACCATGGACAAAACAAGAATAAAGCCCTCTAGCCCTTGGTCTGCCTACTTGGTTCAGTGGCCTCTCATTTTTGAGGCAACACAAGGAGCCCTGGTTTACTCTGGAGCGATGTGCTTCTCATGTCACTTATGAGATTCCCCAGCTTAAAGATGGCCCTTTTGAGTTGTAGTCTGAGATACATCAATAGGTCTGGGCCTTTGACTATTTTAGCTACTGACCAGAAACCTTGAGCATATCAGGGGAGAGAGTCTGGGGGTGAGTGAAAAGGGACAGAAGGGGATTAATGTGCTATCAGACTCTCAAACTTACACAGGAGACCACAGTTACAAATATAAAGCAGAACAAAAATGCCAACTATATCTGTTGATGTAAAGAGTACATAATAAAAATAAATATATGTGTAAAGTGCCTAGCATAGTAATTGGTCTACATTAGTCAATCCTAAAGGAAATCAGTCCTGAATATTCACTGGAAGGACTGATGCTGAAGCTGAAACTCCAATACTTTGGCCACCTGATGTGAAGAACCGGCTCACTGGAAAAGACCCTAATGCTGGGAAAGATTGAAGGCGGGAGGAAAAGGGGACAACAGAAGATGAGATGATTGGATGGCATCACTGATGTGATGGACATGAGTTTGAGTAGGCCCTGGGAGTTGGTGTTGGACAGTGAAGCCTGGCATGCTACAGTCCATGGGATCACAAAGATTTGGACACGACTGAGCAACTGAACTGACCTGAGGAACTCAGTTAACATTTTTTCCTTCCCATTCTCCTCTCTTCTTTCTTATGGGAAGAAAGCATTAATTTGGGGGTCAAACAAATCTGATTTTTGAATTCTGACTTTTTATTTGCTAGTTGTCATCTTGGGTCAGTCTTTTACCTTTCTGAGACTTAGTTTTGTCATTAGAAAAATGATTCAAAACTGATTATTTTGTAAGTTTAGTAACATTAAAATAAAATGATAAAAACTGAATAAAATGATATTTCCACCCCTTTTCTAAATATTCCTTTTATCTTCCCTTTACTACACACTCAACAAAAATACATGGTCATTTTATAATTCCAACTTCCTGGGGAATTTCAAATGTATTCCTCTCTACCTTTCCTGAGTGACACTGTCCTTGACAAGGATTTCTTTGGGACTGTCCACATTTCCTAGACTGAATTTCCCCAAATCTCCCTGAACACAAGAGGCCATACTCACTTCCTTCCTTTATCCAGGAACAAGGTCACCTCCTGTAAATTTTGGAGTGTGTCCATTTGAAGCCTGCTCTGCCTTTATGTTCATCACTCAACTTCCACCTTGGAGGAACTAGATAAGTTTAGAGGTTAAGTTTGAGGGTTTTATCTTGTTTTCATTGGTTGGTAAAGTATTACTACCTCCAGGGAAACAATTAGGTATCCCACAAGGAGCACCCAAGCTCTCAGCATATGCCATAGTCAGTATTTATTGGGTGACCAGGAACTGAAGGGCTCCCTGTGATCATAGTGCTTAAACCCAAGAGCTCAGATTAGCCTCAGAGTTTACCGGGTCTCAACCTCTGGTCTCAACACTCAGGGGTTTCCTTGAACTTAAAGCAGCTCCACTCCAGACCTTAGTGCCTCATAATGATACAAAATCCACTCAGATTTTTGAATTCTCTATTTGAAACCCTTGAATTGTTTTAGAGCTTTCTCTAGTCACCCTACCCTTGCACCAGATTTGTTATGTAGCATGAAATTGAGGCTAGTGAGCATTCCTCTTCTGGCATTTGTTCTAACTCCTGACCAAAAGCAACTACCCTGAGATAGTGCAAATTGCTGACTTACTCATGCAGATGGAGGTGGTAGTAGTTTAGTTGCTTAGTCATGTCTGACTCTGCGACCCCAGGGTCTGTAGCCTGCCAGTCTCCTCTTTCCATGGAATTCTCCAGGCCAGTATACTGGAATGGGTAGCCTATCCCTTCTCCAGTGGATCTTCCTGACCCAGGAATTGAACTGGGGTCTCCTGCACTGCAGGCAGATTCTTTACCAGCTGAGCTGCTGGGGAAGACCTATAGGGTTTAAAATTAAAAGAAATCAAGGGTTCTTGAACTGGAAAGAGAAAACTCATAGACACGTTAGTGTTCCAGCCAAGAGACTGTTAATGTGAATGTTTAATTTTACTTATTCTGCTTGGCTCCATATGCTTGATGATGACAAATGGATAAAGCTTCAAGGTGATAAATATTTGGTTTACTTAAGAAAAGGTGTTTCATAACTAAAGATGGAATGGGTAATCTGAGAGGTAGTAAATTTTCTGTCATTGGGAGGATTTACTCATAAGCTGAAAAAATCAATTACAGTAGGGATTTAGGCTTGCTGCTGCTAAGTCACTTCAGTTGTGTCCGACTCTGTGCGACCCCATAGATGGTAGCCCACCAGGCTCCCCTGTCCCTGGGATTCTCCAGGCAAGAAGACTGGAGTGGGTTGCCATTTCCTTCTCCAATGCATAAAAGTGAAAAGTGAAAGTGAAGTTGCTCAGTCATATCCGACCCTCAGCGACCCCATGGACTGCAGCCTTCCAGGCTCCTCCGCCCACGGGATTTTCCAGACAAGAGTACTGGAGTGGGGTGCCATTGCCTTCTCCGAGGGATTTAGGCTTAGTAAGCATTATTGGACTAACAAACTCCAAGCTCCTATTGAAACTGAAAATCCTAAATACATGATTCTAACATTTACTTGCCTAATTAAACATATGTTTACTTGTGAAATGTTTGAATCACCATGACAAAGATGGTCCAAATTCAGATTTTTACATATGAGATTTAGACATTGATCTGGGTAATTTTAGCCCAAGATTATTGGAATGTGTAACGGTATTGTGCTTTATTGTAATGGTTCTGAGTTCCAATTCTGATCCATTCATTAATGAGGTATGTATTGGAACTGACTCATACCAGCTTGTGCAAGCTGACTGTGTGCATTTCTTCCCAAGTTTGCATTCAGAGCCTTCATGTTGGCAGCTTGAAATTGGCCATACTGGGAGTACTTACAGCATGAAAAATGGAAAAACAGTAAAGATCAGGGTTTTTTACACTCTCTGGAAAGCTGGCTGTTAAACATTTACCTGTAGAACCATTAAAAAAAATTTTTTTAATGTGAATTTCAGTGCATAAAACAGATAAATGAAGAATAAAGCTAGGGGAATGGAGCCATAAGCCATACCCACTGATCTTCCCCTCTTGCCAGGGTACATCCTTCCCCAGTAAAAGGCTCTAAGGCTTCTCTGTGGCACCCTGTAACTCCAGGGGATTTAAAAGCCAGTGGGAAGATAATACTTTTTACTCACACTATGACTGCATTCTTTTAGCCATTATTTTAATTTTCCTAGATCTAAGAATACAGACAGAAAACAGCAGGGTTTCCTCCAGTTTTATAAGATTGTCTTTAAAATGCAAAGCCAAAGGGATCAGCCTGAGTACACTGGAAATCTGATTCCTATAAATACAAGAAGAAATGCACATAGGAAACAATGAGTTTCCTAACTTTGTAAGTGTTCTTAATGTAATTGTGGTTTTTCTCTTGTAATGCAGGGCTAGCCCAATGTGTAGTCATAAGTTTACATGTTATAAACCTCAGACCTTTTCATTAGCATATTACCTTTCTTTTTCTTTGTTAGACTAGAAACTTGAAACCCTGAGGGAATAAGGTTTGGTGGAATGTTGTAATGTGTGGAGTAGGGGCTATGGAAAGACAGTTTCAAATGATCCACGGACTTTTGCATGGGCTCCTAAAAAAGGGGAGAGGGTTTTAAAAGGATAACTCCCCAAGGGCAAACTTTGTCCACTTGTTTTTTTCAGGTGCATGACCTGTTTCCTATAGTATCTGAAAACTCCCCTAGGAGGATCATTAGGGTCATAGGATCATAGACTGTCAAGCATAAGTCTAGGCATCTAGAGTGATATGCTTGAGGTACCCCTGATGTTTCCAGAGTGTCCATACATCAGAAAACAGGAGCATACATGGTATGATCTGCTGTAAAACTTTCCAAGTCAAGTTAACTTTATCATGGATTGTGGAATTCCTCTTCCCAAATGCTAAAGTGATATCACGTGCCCATATTTTGGTTTTAATATTTTCATCTGAATTTCTCTTGTGATCTGAACTCTGATTTCTTTACTCTCACTCTTCCCATTTTCCCCAGAATTACAGTGAGTTCATTGGTTCATTTTCCTTTCAAGGTTTTCTAATTCTATTGCTTCTTTCCTTGACTTTGTCCCCTAATTTCCCTTATATCAAGTTCTCATCTTCAGAGGGAGGAGCAGAGTCATGGCTGGCTAGATTGTACCTCTTATCTCTACCTACACTCCTTCCTGTTTCCTTCTCTTGCCAGGTTTCCCTCTTCACTCTGCCCTTCAGTCCCTGAACTGGCTTTCGACTCATAACCTTTTCTGCCACATGCCCTGCATGTTAAGCCCACATCCTAATCTGCTTTGCCATGGATTGTCTCCTTCCTCTGCTTAAATCCTTCCCTAGTATCCCTGGTCTTCAACCTGCTATCTTGTCTTTTGCCAGCTGGGGTTAGAGCTCTATTTATTGACTTATACTTGTGTCTGTTTCTGTAAATCATCTAAAAGAGAGACTTTCTATGTTTGCCCTGGAGCTATGCTACCTTTCAGATATTAAGCACACAACATAAAGGTGAATTATTATGCCACCCTAAGTCTCTTTACAGTTAAGAAGCATTAGATATTTTGGTTTCTTCTCAAATGCAGAGAACAATGAAAGATGTTCCCAAATAGTTAACAAAAATCAATTTAGTAAATACTATTCTAAGAACGCAAATCAGAGGTAGGGACTGACTGATTATATTGGCCCAATCTGTAGGGACAACCAAGTCAAGCAAAGCTACTTTACCATGCAATATATATAATTTTGTAGTGAGTTTTAGAAGACAGATAATTTTTGATCAAATATATAACTGTGTGTTCATCAGGTTTAGCTTTTCAAATCTAATGATAGGACATCTAGTGTTAGTTTTGAGTACTGCTGAATATTTCCATACAAAGTGTATTGAGTCTCCATTTTTAAAATTTCATTTAATTTCTTTATATACCTTGTGAGATTTATTCAGGTTATGATATAGTCTCAGGAAAGATATAACTTACTCTTTGGTATCCAAATTGTAGAATGTGATTTGAAGTCAGAAGCCTGGATTCTAGACATGGAGCTGGGTAGCTCCTGTGGTTTTTTTTTTTTTTTTTCACTTTTAATTTTGTGTTGGGGTATAGCCAATTAATGGGCTTCCTAGGTGGTGCTAGTGGTAAAGAATCTGCCTGCCAAAGCAGAAGACATAAGAGACGCAGTTTCAATCCCTGGGTCAGGAAGATGTCCTGGAGGAAGGCATGAAAACCCACTCGAGTATTCTTGCCTGGAGAATCTCATGGGCATAGAAGCCTGGTGGGGTACAGTCCATGGGGTCCCAAAGAGTCGACACAACCGACTTAGCATGCATGTATACAATGTTGTGATAGTTTCAGCTGAACAGCAAAGGGGACTCAGCCATACATAAACATGTGTCCACGCTCTGCCAAACTCCCCTCCTTTCCAGGCTGCCACATAACATTGTAGCTCCTGTGTTCTTGTGCAAACTGTTTTCCTCTTCAATCTGTCTGAATAACCTCATTGGTAAAATGAGAGGGATGGATCTTATGTATCTCTGCTGCTGCTGATGCTGCTAAGTCGCTCCAGTCGTGTCCGACTCTGTGCAACCCCATAGACAGCAGCCCACCAGGCTCCCCTGTCCCTGGGATTCTCCAGGCAAGAACACTGGAGTGGGTTGCCATTTCCTTCTCCAATGCATGAAAGGGAAAAGTGAAAGTGAAGTCACTAAGTCGTGTCTGACTCTTAGCGACCCCATGGACTGCAGCCCACCAGGCTCCTCCGTCCATGGGATTTTCCAGGCAAGAGTACTGGAGTGGGGTGCCATATGTATCTCTAGGCTCTTTCAAACTCTAGTACCCTGTAAGATATCTTAAGCATTGGATATGTATGCCAGCCAACTCCATTTTGAAGCTTGGAATATGTCTACACAATAAACTAGTAAATAAAACAGTTGTTAGTTGGAGGAGTATTGTTATTCTTTTGCTTAAAAAAAACTGATGTTACAAGTTTTAACAAAAACTAAGAATTTTAATGATTTGTAGTAACACTGTCTAATCTATATCTGCTTTGCTTAATATTGAGATGGCCTAAAAGTTTAAGTCTTTCTGTACTATCTTATGAACTTTTTTGTCAACCCAATACTTGAAACTATAATGTGGCTAGTGAGACTGAGGAACTAAATTTTAATTTTAAGTGGCTCACTGGTAAAGAATCTGCCTGCCACTGCAGGAGACACAGGTTTGATCCCTGGGTTGGGAAAATCTCCTGGAAAAGGAAATAGCAATCTGCTCCAGTATTTTTAGATCTTCCCTGTAATTCAAATGGTAAAGAATCTGCCTGCAATGTAGGAAGCCTGGGTTCAATCTTTGGGTTGGCAAGAT
Organism: Oryx dammah; assembly: GCF_014754425.2. Lineage (NCBI taxonomy): Eukaryota > Metazoa > Chordata > Mammalia > Artiodactyla > Bovidae > Oryx > Oryx dammah. The sequence continues at coordinate 52,148,775 of NW_024070202.1, forward strand.
CCTCTGGAGAAGGGCATGGTAACCCACTCTAGTATTTTTGCCTGGAGAATCCAATGGACAGAGGAGCCTGGTGGGCTATAACCCATGGGTTTGCAAAAGAGTCAGACATGACTTAGTGATGAAACAACAACAAATGACAAATTTTAATTTAAATTTAAATAGTCACATATGACTAGTGGTTGCCATCTTAGACCATATAGATTTATGGAGTGTAGGAAATATGGGAACTTCTTGATAAAGTTAAAGTGACATTCACCAATATACTTAAATTGGTGTTTTGTATGCTGATTGACTATATGTGACTCTTGTTATTTCATATTCACCACTCCCATTTTTTTGCGGGGGGCAGGGGCAGATTTCACTATACAAGTGCTTTAGGACTGATTCCATAATTGAATTCTCTCTCATGGTTTCAGCTATGTAAGTTTGATTTAGTAGAATTAAGGTAAAGCGAAGATTTTTTTTTTCCTTCTGGTTCACAACAAGGAAGAAAACATGCAAAAACAGAGAACACTTTGTAACAATTAGTAAGCATGAATTTCAATGCCCAACCCCTATAATTATTTTTCTAAGCTAATTTTTTGTGTTTGAAAGTTGAGGTTAAAAAAAAAGCTCAGGAGTCCCATGAAATATTGAAATGTATACTTTTCTTTTTATTATAGTGTCTGCAAAGAGAAATGGACAGTTTTTTAAAAATGTTGATTAACTTAAATTTTAGCTTTCTTGAATTCTACTCTGAAAATACTAAAGGATTTTGGATAGAAATTTCATCCCATTTTATTCATTCCAAATTATTTATTGTTAGGTATACTTTCTCTTGTGCTCTTGCAGTTAAAATTTAATCTACTCATCTAACTCTTTCACTAGTATATAATATCTTGATTTCTATGGCATCATAGAACATATTTTAATTTAACCACTATTGCCAGATAAACAACTCCTCCAACAACACACAAACATCCAAACATACAGACATACATATCACACACATGCATGTTCAATCGCTCAGTCGTGTCTGACTCTTTTCCACCAGATAGGCAGGCTCCTCTGTTCATGAGATTTCCCAGGCAAGAATACTGGAGAAGGTTGCCATTTCCTCCTCCAGGGGGTCTTCCCAGCCCAGGGATTGAACCCACATCTCTAGCGTCTCCTGCACAGATTCTTTATCACCAAGCCACCTGGGAAGCCCCATATATTACACATACATATTCACAAACACACACACACATATATACACTCATACACACATTTTTCTAAGACTTAGGATGACTGGGAGCAACTTGTGTGTGTTAGTCGCTCAGTCGTGCCCAACTCTTTGCCACCCCATGGACTGCAATCCACCAGGTTCCTCTGTCCATGAGATCTTCCAGGCAAGGATACTGGAGTGGGTTGCCATTTCCTTCTCCAGGGGATCTTCCCAACCCAGGGATCGAACCTGGGTCTCCTGCACTGCAGGCAAATTCTTTACCAACTAAGCTACAAGGGAGCTACAAGGGAGCAACTTACTATATCGTTATTGAAAGGACCTCTCTAACAAGGTGCATATGCATGGGAAGATTTGCTCCAAAATAAGTAGAAAAATGATATGTGACTTATAAAAATTGGTTGTAATATCTGTAATGAGTTTATGTTTTTCATCCCTAAGTCTGCCCTATCCCAAATTTCCCCCTTATTATAAAATTACTGTGCAAAAAACCCACCTTGCTACTCCCATTTGTATGCCAAATATTCAGAACCCACCTTGTCACTCCCATGTGTATGTACTTTGAGCATTTAAAAATGCAAAACTCAGTTGCTTCATTTGCTATTATTTTCTCCCATTCGGAAGGCTGTCTTTTCACTTTGCTTATAGTTTCCTTTGTTGTGCAGAACCTTTTAATTTTAATTAGGTCCCATTTGTTTATTTTTGCTTTTATTTCCAGAATTCTGGGAGGTGGATCATAGAGGATCCTGCTGTGGTTTATGTCAGAGAGTGTTTTGCCTATGTTCTCCTCTAGGAGTTTTATAGTTTCTGGTCTCACATTTAGATCTTTAATCCATTTTGAGTTTATCTTTGTGTGCAGTGTTAGAAAGTGATCTAGTTTCATTCTTTTACAAGTGGTTGACCAGTTTTCCCAGCATCACTTGTTAAAGAGATTGTCTTTACTCCATTGTATATTCTTTCCTCCTTTGTCAAAGATAAGGTGTCCATATGTGTGTGGATTTATCTCTGGGCTTTCTATTTTGTTCCATTGATCTATATTTCTGTCTTTGTGTCAATACCATACTGTCTTGATGACTGTGGCTTTGTAGTAGAGCCTGAATTCAGGCACAACAAAGGAAAATATAAGCAAAGTGAAAAGACAGCCTTCCGAATGGGAGAAAATAATAGCAAATGAAGCAACTGACAAACAACTAATCTCAAAAATATACAAGCAACTCCTGCAGCTCAATTCCAGAAAAATAATCGACCCAGTCAAAAAATGGGCCAAAGAACTAAATAGACATTTCTCCAAAGAAGACATACGGATGGCTAACAAACACATGAAAAGATGCTCAACATCACTCATTATTAGAGAAATGCAAATCAAAACCACAATGAGGTACCACTTCACACCAGTCAGAATGTCTGAGATCCAAAAATCTGCAAGCAATAAATGCTGGAGAGGGTGTGGAGAGAAGGGAACCCTCCTACACTGTTGGTGGGAATGCAAACTAGTACAGCCACTATGGAGAACAGTGTGGAGATTCCTTAAAAAATTGCAAATAGAACTGCCTTATGACCCAGCAATCCCACTGCTGGGCATACACACTGAGGAAACCAGAATTGAAAGAGACACATGTACCCCAATGTTCATTGCAGCACTGTTTATAATAGCCAGGACATGGAAACAACCTAGATGTCCATCAGCAGATGAATGGATAAGAAATCTGTGGTACATATACACAATGGAGTATTACTCAGCCGTTAAAAAGAATACATTTGAATCAGTTCTGATGAGATGGATGAAACTGGAGCTGATTATACAGAGTGAAGTAAGCCAGAAAGAAAAACACCAATACACTATACTAACACATATATATGGAATTTAGAAAGATGGCAATGATGACCCTGTATGCAGGACAGCAAAAAAGACACAGATGTGTATAGCGGACTTTTGGACTCAGAGGGAGAGGGAGAGGGTGAGATGATTTGGGAGAATGGCATTGAAACATGTATAATATCATGTAAGAATCTAATTGCCAGTCTATGTCCAATGCAGGATGTGGCACGCTTGGGGCTGGTACGCGGGGATGACCCAGAGAGATGTTGTGGGGCGGGGGGTAGGAGGCGGGTTCATGTTTGGGAATGCATGTACACCCGTGGTGGATTCATGTCAATGTATGGCAAAGCCAATATAGAATTGTAAAGTAAAATAATAAATAAATAAATAAAATAAAAATAAAAATGCAAAACTCTTGTATTTTTCTGCAATCCAATCAGTCTAGCACTTGTTTAGAGTAACAACAGGTCAAAGCTCAACTAAATGTATTTTTTGCAATATTATAAAAAATAATGTTTTTAATAATGATAACAAAGCACTACAAAACCCAGAACTGGCTTCTGAAACGAAGGTTGAACTTAACTTATGAAAAATTAAGCATTGTAAATATGATTTGATTTCAATTTCTTAGAAAATGGTAAGCTTCTATAAATTTCCTTAACTGTGTACATACTTATAATGTATGTTTTCAGAATGTATGATTAGACAGAATGTCCTATTCTGCAATCATTTTGGAAAAAAGGGAAGTTCCACGCATCTACTTTTACTTTACCACAGGAAGCATGATATGAATTATCTCTGCTCTCTGCCTTATCACATTTTGAAAGTCGTTTTATTAGCATGAACATTGCTATTCTATTTTCATCAGAGTGGCAAATGAAAACTCCTTCGTAACAAGTATTTCCATATGGAATATTGCTGTGATTGTATATTCTACTTATTTATTCCATTCAGCCATTTAGATACTTACATTTGTTATTAAATTAAAAATATTTGTGAGATATTTTTCTTTTACAGATCCTGCTTAAATTATTAAATCCCTTGGTCCTAGATCAGTTTAGCTAGTTTTTTTTATCATAAATGCCCAGTAGATGGCAGTCTATGCACTAACATTCACAGAACACCATCCTCTTAAACCCTAATTGCAGCTAGTTAAAAATACGCATTTTGGAAATTTTGATGAAGTTTCACATAATGAAGTTGAAACTCAGCTTTAAGCTACCTCCTGATTCATTTTTGGCCATTGAGGACCAATATAAATGGAACATATACCTTTTTTGTTTCATTTTGTTTGAAAACAATTTTGATGTTAAAAAAAACAAGAGATATTATTAAATTAAAAGGTCCACAAAAACTGGAATGATAAAGTTAATAAGCAAATTTTCTGCATTTTCTTGATTTGTTAGAAAGGATCAGACTAGAGGATGTGATTCCAGATCCAGATGCTCTCCTTTTGAATGTCACCAGCAGCACACCACCCGATGCCCTATCTGTTGAAGACACAATTCATAGGTAATTGTAGGAAGAGTTATTCATATTAAATACCAAACATTGGCTTGCATAGGGTTTCAATATGATTTAGTAAAGGGAAATTTGAAAAGAGAGAGAAATGATAATGGAATGTTTTCTCCTAAAGGGACAGGAATTTCCAGGGGGTCCTTTGCCTTAGGGGCTGTTCTTGTCTATCTCAAAAGACTTGGGCAAGATAAAGAACCTATCCCAGTCCACTGGAGAGCAGAGAGGAAGAATCATTGTTTCTAGGAGTCAATGCGTTCAGAGCATCTGCTGTGAGTTTTGTTGGAGATAAGCAGATATGAGGCTGCTGGAGGTGATGAGGTAGCTGCAGCTGGTGGTGAGGGTCCAAGGAAGGTCAAGGAGGAATCTTTCCTGGCCAAATGATTAGGAAGGTACTAGGTGAGGCAGACTGTATGGAGCCAAAGAGGGTGTGCCCTGATGTGGAAGAGTAGTAGAAAATCAGGGAAGGTGAGAAAAGATGTATCAGGTGTAAATCTTCACACATGACGTTTGCTTGACTTCTAATGCTCTTCTCCCCTCTACTTTTCACTGGATATTATGTTGTCAGTCTTCATGTCTCAGCCTTACAGTCAGTATTTCTTCAGTAAATGAATGAATGGATGAGCATGCAGAAAAAATTAACATTCCGGTCCCAAGAGTTTGAAAGTACAGCAGAGGCAGCAACTATAGCCTTGGTAACAGTAACAGGGCAGAGCTGTTCCATGGGAAGGGTAGCAAGCTCTTGTCACCCTGAGAAAAGCCACAGAGATTCTGTAAGGAGATGTGGAGGTCAGGTTGAGAGCTTAAGAAGAGATCAAAGGAATTCCATGTGCCAGTTTTTATCCAAAAAAATTGAAAGCAGGGTTTTGAAGAGATATTTTTACACTCATGTTCATAGTAGCATTTTTCACAATAGACAAAAGATGAAAGTGATCCAAATGTCCTTTGACACACGAATGGATAAACAACACCTGGTATGTGCCATAGAATATTATTCAGCCTTAAAAAGGAAGTAAATTCTGACACATATTATAACATGGATGAAACTTGAGGACATTATACTAACTGAAATAAGCCAGTCACAAAAAGACAAGTACTATTTGATTCCATTGAAATGAAGTATCTAGAGTAGTCAAGCTCACAGAAACAGAAAGTAAAATGGTGATTGTGGGGGCTGGGGAAGGGGAAAATGAGGAATTGTTGCTTAATGGGTACATAATTCAGTTTTCAGGGTGACAGATTCTAGAGATTGGAAGCAGGGCAATGTGAATATGCTTAATGTTATTGAACTGTACACTTAAAACTGGTGAAGAAGGTAATTTTATGTGAATTTTATCATAATTTTAAGAGTGTTAAAAAGAAAAAAAGAGAGGATGGTGCAGGGTAGATTGCTTCACCCAGCATCTGCATCTTTGTTTTGCTTGGGGCTGAGATAGTTCAGCCTTGTTGAAATCATTGAGATTTAAGCATTTATAGCACAATACTCATGCCACCTATGCTCTAGTTGAGCCTTGACTTTATGACCCTGCCTTCTTGAATTTCACTTTTGTTAACTAGGTTCTTGCTTTCCTTAAAAAGCATAGGCCTAATGTCTCTAGGGCTGGGGTTTGCTTTATTCTTTCCATCTCTTCTCTTCTTAAACCAAATTCTTGCCTAGAAGTGGAGCCTGACCTTCAGACCCTGACTTCCTGCCAATTGACTTCCTTAAAACTTGCCTGCATTGACTTCCCAGATGCTCCAGCTAGGGTGACCTAGGTAGCCCAGACTGTCTCTGTTTTAGCACAGCAACCCCCATATCCTGGTAAACTCCTTGGTCCTCAGCAATCCTGCATGTAACTATCTTCAGTCTGTTGGTGTGTTCTTTGGCATTGGACCCTCCAGTGCCTGTCCAATAGCCCTTAATGGAGGCAAGCGTGAGCCTGGCCAGAGTACCAACTGCACAACCTAGAGTGAGAGGCAGTGAAAGAGCCATATGTAAAGTAACTTGATACAAAAGAACACAAAAGAGGAGGAAAAGCTTAAGTGTTTGAAAGGTGCGAAAGTCGCTTCAGCCGTGTCTGACTCTTTGAGATCCCATGGACTGTAGCCCTCCAGGCTCCTCTGTCCATGGGAATTCTTCAAGCAAGAATACTGGAGTGGGTTGCCATGCCCTCCTCCAAGGAATCTTCCTGACCCAGGGATCAAACCATAATCTCTTATGTCTCTTTTGTATTGGCAGGTGGGTTCTTTACCACTAGTGCCATTTGTAAAGTATTAAAGTTCAAAACTGAGAAGCCAAGAAGAAGATAATTGGTGCTAAGAGATAATGTTTAAGAACTGTGTTGAGATTTTGATATCAATTAACTCATTGAATCCTTACAGCCTTATAATATATAGATAGTATAGATCCTGATCTCTTTCATAATTCCTATTTTATAAAAATTATTCTGACTTAAAAAGAAAAAGGCCCTCCTCTTTTCTCATTCAACTCCATGCTTTTTGCCTTATGAGAAGAGATAGAACCAAGACCTAGATTTTGAGATTTTACTTGGGATGGTAAGAGTTTACCACTTACATGGGAAAAATGTATTAGTTATACTTGCTTAAATGAATTATTTATAAGCCTGCATTTTGTTATCAGGTTGGTAATTCTTTTTATTATTTTGCTAAAGAACCTCAATCAGGTACTATGAAATCAGAAATGACCAGACTTGGGTGGACCACTCAACCATTCATTAATATTTTTTTTAATGCAAGAACTAATTAAGTCTCCCATGTGCCTCATGCCGCAAATATTCCTTACACAGCTCTGATGTCAGTCCTTCTTGGAAACCAAATCTTATATTATGGCCCTGGAACTTGGTCTATTTGTTATCTCAAAAGCCGGGTCACACAAAGGCCCAACCTCATAGAAGTTAGTTTGTTTAGAGTCCAATTCCTGTTGATGGATGCAGGAGTTGCCAGAGATTTCATTCTCTTTTCAGATTCAGACTTAAAAGAATATATAGTTATTTCAGATTTCCAGTAACTTTCTGTTTCTTACAAAGTTAGAGTTTCAGTGATAATATTGTGGTGCTGATAGAAAAACAAGGATAGATTCACTTTCTCTTGCTTGGCTTTCTTGACCAGGACAGAGTTTTTGAAACAGCTTACTGGGGTGGGGATGGGGGAACATACCTGGCCATAGGACCCAGGGTGAAGCCCTAGGTAGTATTTGTGAGTCTGGCCTCATCAATGGTGGCTCTGACCACTAAGTCAGACATTAGCAAACTATAGCCACAGGCTCACTTCAGCCTGCTGCCTATTTTTTCCCAATAAAATAGAGTTTTATTGGAACACAGCCAGTGTGTGGAATGGCAAAGTTGACTAGTTGTGACAAAGACTGTATGTCCTACAAAGCCTCAAAATATTTACTCTCTGGTCCAGAAAAAGTTTGCCAACCTCTGCAGTAAGTTATGCATAGATATAGAAGAGATTTGGCTGAAAAATATTCAGTTTGTCTTTAACCTTTTTGGGGGGTCAAGACGAAACCAAAACAGGCCACCGCTTGGCTTGAATGTGGCTCCTCTCCCATTTGGAGTCAGCCTCTCAAAGACTATTGGCAGTGAGACACAGTGCTGGTCTGTGGTTGGTGCTAACAGTTTTTTGTTTTGCAAACACTCATTATAAAAATAGGCTTATGTTTTTCAGACATCATTGGAAATTATAAACTAGTATGTGGTGCAGTTTGAATTTGTGCTCTAACGATAAAAGAGCTTGCTAGAGGCCTCTTGGAAAACTTCTAGGACTATCTTTTTTTTTTTTTTAATTCAGCCTACAGGGAATGCTCAACTGTTTTTTTAATTATTCTTTTTTTGAATTTTCTTGTCCCCTTGGGTCTTATTGTTCTCATATATTTTTTAGAACTAGTGAGTCACAGCCTTGTTACAATGAGAAAAATGACTGGTCTCTGGACTTTGCTAGCATGAGAGATGGTGTTGAGGTGCAAAGATGTCACTGGACAAACTAAATATAGGCTGAGCAAGGCACTCCCAGCTTAGCTGTTTCTCTGCAAACAGAGGCCTGCTACATGTCATGAGCCTCCTCCCTCATTCTTTGCCCTGTGCTTTTTACACTGCTCTGAGAAATCTTTCTTCTCAGAGTAGGGCTGAAGAAACGTTCCTAAATTCTCTGAGGACCCACAAAACAGCGGGAACTTCATAAACTCTTTTCTGGAGGAAACAAGCTGGTCCTGGTGACCAGACCCAGAGTCCAGAGCCTCAAGAACCCTGTTAGAATATGTTTCTTCCCCAATTCTTAAACTAACTTGCTTGTACATCTTGGTGGCAGCACTTAGCTGCTAAGTGTGATGACACTATAGGGTAGAACTTTCAATTTTCTTCTTTGTATAAGTGAATCAGACTATGTAGGTTAGAGATTAAACAATGAGCATATGCATTTCTAATGACGTACAGATACTAATGGCATAAAGTCACTTGGGAGAAGGATTGAGCGGTCCTATATTTAGACCAAAAAGGGATTTTCCAGCTGATTTTAAACTATTTGAGGCTGCTGGGCTTAAAGTCTTCTCAGTGGTCTACGACAGAAGGTAGAATCCTGGTTTCCCGACCCTTATTGTGATTGATTCCCCACATCTCACAGCACAGAGCCTAGACCCCATCCTGGAGGTGGGGAGATGCCCTAGCAGGCGAGAACATGAATCTTTGCTTTGCTTCTGACTCACTGCATGGCCATGGAAAATTCTTGTCACAAAACATGCAAAAATGAAAGATTTTGCCTTGAGAAACATATCCAAGACAGTGTCTCTTAGCCATCTTACTCACCCTGTATATCTAAAACTACCTCCTTGGGCAGTAAAGAATACTGGGACCCCCACAGCTGTGAGGGAGAGGGGAGCAGGCAGCCAACAGCTGAGTAACCAATCTGGCTGTGAGCCTAGCTTCTGTCGTGGGTGGCTGTGTTGTTTAATCCAAGTGCAGCTGCTGTAACAGATAAACCCTGAAATTTTGGTAACTCAGATTTTACTCATGTAAATGCCCACTAGTGCTGGAGAGTGGGATGGGGTAGGGGATGGTGCTTTCCTTTGCAGTCTTTGGAGGACCCCAGCTGAGAGATACACTTGTTTCAACATGTGGTTTTCATAGATGCCCTTAGTCTACAGATATCCAGCTAAAAAATGGAGGAACATTTATAGCTCAGACCAGGAAACAGAGCACATAATTTCTTCCCACATTTCAATGCCAGATCTGAGTCTCATGGCCAGTGCAAGAAAGGTTGGGAAATCTGGTCTCGCTGTGGGTCCAGGAGGAAAGTTGAGTCTCCTGCACAAACTAGTCCAGACACACATACACCACTTGATGGAGAGGAGCCTCTGATGCTCTATCAGATTCGATAGAATTAACCCTGGAGCTGACTAGGGCAAAGGTGTTGAGTTTCTTCAGTTAGTTGGAGTTGAAGAATATAGAGTTTCTCTCTGAATCTAGTTGACATTGTGGTTGAGTCTCCAAGGTTTATTTTACTACATATCTAAACCCATCTTAGTTTCCATTTATTTATCTGGCCAGACAATTTGGCAGAGCCAGGAACCGCCTTGTGAATCTGCAGCTGAATGATTGATGAGAAAGTATGAAATTACCAGTCACCTGGATAGCCCTGAGGAATTGTTCCACACCTGTGAGTAACACCCCCTGCAGGTGAGGCCTTCCCCTGCATAGGATTTGGAGATGCCTTGACTGGGTCCATCTTAACTCAGGGGAATCCAGGTGACTATGGAACTTCAGCAAATTCCCCTTCCCTTCATGGTGGTAGAGTCCCAGTATCTGCATTTTTTTTGTGTGTGTGTCCAGAGTATAAGCTTTTTTTTTTTTTTGGTGGGAAAAGTGGAAACTTCTCTGGCTTGCTCTGCCCAGGAGTAGGGCAGACTGGAAGTGCCAGGGAATTAACACCTGCCACTTCCACCTCCCAGCCCCAGAAGCAGGCTTCAGCAGAATCGGAAATTAAATATAAATGCATACTCTCTTGCTCCTTGGGTGGGATAATTCTCTGGTGTCTAGTGGACCATTTCCCTGAGTTTTCCCATGTGCGTTAAACTGACCATGATTGATCACTCATAGCTCCCAACTGATGATGGTTCCTGCTCTTCTCAAATAAACTGTGTGGATTTTTGTCTCAGTGTCTGCCTCTGGGAGAGAGCAAACTAAAACTCTACTATTCCAGAAAATAGCCTGGGCTGCATGAAGGGTTTATTCTGACACTTTAAAAATAACATTTTTTCCCCAGGCACATATTTTGGGATCATGATGGTATTTACCCCTAACCTTCCTTCCTAGCTAATTTCAATAGGTACATGGAAGTGAAGTGAAGTCACTCAGTCATGTCCGACTCTTTGCAACCTCGTGGACTGTAGCCTACCAGGCTCCTCAATCCATGGAATTCTCCAGGCAGGAATAGTGGAGTGGATTGCTGTTTCCTTCTCCAGGGGATCTTCCCAACCCAGGGATCAAACCTGGGTCTCCCATGTTACAGGCAGATGCTTTACCATCTGAGCCACCAGGGAAGCCCCTGGTACATGGAAGTTTCCCATTATAACTATCTTTTATTTTATTTGAGACCCAAAGAAAATTTATCTCCATGTAAATTTTGATAGTGGCTTAAAATACTTTTTTGGTACTATCCTCAGTAAGAAATATGTTCTAATTTGCAACTCACTACACACACAAACATACACCCACACTCATAAAACTGAAACAAGTAATATTAAAGTCATTATATTACCCTTGCTATCTGTGATCTGCTTTGTTGTTTCTATTCTGTCCTGTCTTATCCCATCCCATGCCATCTCATGCCATCCCATTTCATCCCACATCTTCCTATGCCATGCCATCCCATCCCATTCTATTCTGTCTTATTTTTATTTAAAAATGAAAACCATTAACCATTAAATCAGTTTTAAAATGCTGTGATAGGTCTGCATCCACAGTTTAAGAAGCACTAGCTGAAAGAGACACATTCCAAAGCAGATACTGGTGTAACAGCATTCTTAAAGGATGAATGTTCAAGAGGATTTGCAAAACTGTTATTTTCTGTCCCTCAGGATAGCTGTGCAGTGACCTTTGTCAATACAATCCAAAATTTATTAACATCCTCTGTTCCTGGAAGAAAGAAAAAAATCAATACATGGCAGGCATTCTCCTGTGAGAATTTTTCCAGGTGTCCACATTCCAATGAGAACAAGCACTGTGGTGTTAAATGGAACAAATAGATAACGGGAAATTGGGAGACTCTTGAAGCTTTGGAACGGCACTTGCAGGGCTTTCCCTTGCTTTTAAGAATGGCTCGTGTTTTGACTGGAAAAACCAGGAACAGGGCATACACAAGCTGTGTAATCATAATTTTCTCACACAGATATGGTTATCAATAGCCAGCTCTGTGATTCACCAGAGGCTTATTTGTATGGGAGGCTTAATGGAAAGACATTGAAGGGAAGGGAAACATTGAACTCTAAGGTGAAGCCCTATGACTGGGAAGAAGCAAGAGTTCAAACCTCTCAACCATCCTGGAGAGAACTCTTCAGAAAAGAGAGAGCAGTACTATTGTATTATCTGAGTTACTTTGTTATTATTTAGTACTAACAGAGGGATATGTGTGTATATGTATGTGTGTTTAGAGTGGATTGTGGTGGATAGTTAACTTCTGAAATACTGGACTAAGGAATTTGCACCCTGGGGTAGTCAGTTAGCATTGAAAAAACCATCACTTGCAATCCAATAAGGACAAGAAGATTTGCTAGTTTGTATAAGGGATACAAGAATAATTGTTCACTAGTGAAAGAATGATGAATAAGTTATGTAGACTAGCTGGAAATATTATACATGCCTTTGTATGAACCTCGGGGAGTAAGAATCTAGAGAGAGCTTCATAGGAAGCTTCTTGGACAGACCTTCATACAGGCTTTATTCAACAGCTTAGCATAGGATCCTATGACTTGACTTCTGACTGGAAATTTAGCTGAATTCTTTACTAGGACACTGCCGCGAGTGACCATTTTATACATATATAATATTTCCTGGGATTTTGCACATGTCTTAGTTTATCTAGATGTTTTGGGGCCTTCTTGTATTGAGTATTTGAACATGTGGCTTTTTTGATTGAAATGCTTTCAGTATAATATATCACTTGGTACTGAGATTGTGGGGGAGGATAATTACAATTCTCACCCATAGCTACCGGTGGTAACTGATATCTGCCAGAATAATTTAAAACTCATGAGCAAAACAGTTTGCTTCTCAATATACTCTTTTGATCTAAGGAAATTGTTTGAGGGTTGAAGAGAAACGGTCTTCCCTGGTGGCTCAGTGATAACGATTCCACCTGCAATGCAGGAGCTGCAGAAGGCTAAGCTTCAGTCCCTGGGTCGGGAAGATTCCCCTGGAGGAGGGCACGGCAACCCACTCCAGTATTCTTGCCTGGAGATTCCCACGGACAGAGAACCTGGCAGGCTATAGTCAATAGGGTCTCAAAGAGACAGACACAACTGACGTGACTGAGCATGCATGAAGAGAAATGGTAGTTTTTGAACACAGCCTAGTGAGTATAACTGGACTTGTTTCTAGCTCAGCCCTCATTGTTTTGTGGAAATAGAGGCTTTGACAAAGGATGAGTCAAAAAGCCACCTAACTATGGCCTCTATAAAAAATATGTAGTGAAAGGAAGCCCTGATTTGAGACATAGTCATAAAGTTGATAGCAGCATGATTTTTCTTCAGAACACAGGATGTGAGTAATATTACATTTTTTCCTTGCTCTAAATAAATTTAATATGCTCCAAGCTCCCATTTAGCCTGACTAATAGAAATATCAAACCTTGTCATGATAGAGACCTTTCTGGTTCCATGTGACTACCCCACGGGTCTCTTGTATTTGGTCTCTAAAGATCAGAGCTGATGGCAATAGTCAATGATAGGTACCGTTCCTCAAGGTTGGGGCTTCTTCTGGGGAACTAGGATAATTAGCCAAGGCCAGGAGCCAAGTGCTCAGTGTCCTGCTTCCTTAGAATCTATAGGTAGTTGATCCTTTCTGAGGAGGTCCTACCACATGTTGAAGCACTGTAAGACTTCAGAGGAGGAACTCCCAGTGCTTGTGGAGTCCACACACCTCTGCTATCTCCCTAGTCTTGAAGGATTCTCTCCAAATTGCCTTCCAGTGTTTCTTTCTCCATTTCTTTCATTTCTGAGAGAAGTTCATATAATTACTTTGCATGAGGGCCTTCAGAAACTTCCCTGATAGCTCAGTTGGTAAAGAACCTGCCTGCAATGCAGGAGACCCCTGTTTGATTCCTGGGTCAGGAAGTTCCCCTGGAGAAGGGAAAGGCTACCCACTCTAGTATTCTGGCCTGGAGAATTCCATGGGTTGTATAGTCCATGGGGTTGCAAAGAGTCGCACATGACTGAGCGACTTTCACTTTCACTTCACTTTCAAAAATACAATATGAAATTTCCTCCTTGAGGGAGTTGTTGCTTAGTCGCTAGTGTGTGTTAGTCACTAAATAGTGTTCAGCTCCTTTGCAATTCCATGGACTGTAGCCTGCCAGGCTCCTCTGTCCATGGAATTTCCTAGGCAAGAATACTGGAGTGGGTTGCCATTTCCTCCTCTAGGGGATCTTCCCAACCCAGGGATCAAACTTGGGTCTCCTGTATTGGCAGATGGATTCTTTACCACTGAGCCATTGGGGAAGCTCCCTTAGGGGAGTTGCTGGGAAAATGATATGCCAATACAATTTTTTTTCCCCTGCAAACACAGATCCTATAATGCAACCCTATTGTGGCAACAGCCACATCCAACAATGCTGAGCGATGAGTGAGAGGAATAGCTGCAGAATTTTCACTTGAAGTCACCCAGCAAGCAGGATGTGACCTCATGAGATAGAAAGTGGCAGAGAAAAAAGTGGAAATCAAAGTGGAAGAAAGTAATTTGACCTTTTTTTGGAGGGCACATGTAGGTTTTTTCCTGTGTAAGAAAGTACATATAATCATTTGCTAATAGCACAAGATCATTACTATAATAATCATTTTTAAATGTTACTTATAGTAATGATCTTGTGCTATTAGCAAATGATTATATGTACTTTCTTACACAGGAAAAACCTACATGTGCCCTCCATTAACAAAATATCAATAACCACAGATATGCAGATGACACCACCCTTATGGCAGAAAGTGAAGGGGAACTAAAAAACCTCTTGATGAAAGTGAAAGAAGAGAATGAAAAAGTTGGCTTAAAGCTCAACATTCAGAAAACAAAGATCATGGCATCCAGTCCCATCACTTCATGGGAAATAGATGGGGAAACAGTGGAAACAGTGTCAGATTTTGTTTTTTGGGCTCCAAAAATCACTGCAGATGGTGACTGCAGCCATGAAATTAAAAGACACTTACTCCTTGGAAGGAAAGTTATGACCAACCTAGACAGCTTATTCAAAAGCAGAGACATTACTTTGCCAACAAAGTTCCGTCTAGTCAAGGCTATGGTTTTTCCAGTGGTCATGTATGGATGTGAGAGTTGGACTGTGAAGAAAGCTGACACAAATGTATAGAACAGTCTTTTGGACTCTGTGGGAGAGGGAGAGGGTGGGATGATTTGGAAGAATGGCACTGAAACATGTATATTATCATATAAGAAATGAATTGCCAGTCCAGGTTCGATGCAGGACACAGGATGCTTGAGGCTGGTGCACAAGGATGACCCAGAGGGATGGTATGGGGAGGGAGGTGGCAGGGGGATTCAGGATGGGGAACACATGTACACCTGTGGTGGATTCATGTTGATGTATGGCAAAACCAATATAATATTGTAAAGTAATTAGCCTCCAAATAAATAAATTTAAGCATACACACTGAGGAAACCAGAATTGAAAGAGACACATGTACCCCAATGTTCATCGCAGCATTGTTTATAATAGCCAGGACATGGAAACAACCTAGATGTCCATCAGCAGATGAATGGATAAGAAAGCTGTGGTACATATACAAAATGGAGTATTACTCAGCCGTTAAAAAGAATACATTTGAATCAGTTCTGATGAGATGGATGAAACTGGAGCCAATTATACAGAGTGAAGTAAGCCAGAAAGAAAAACACCAATACGGTATACTAACACATATATATGGAATTTAGAAAGATGGCAATGATGACCCTGTATGCAGGACAGCAAAAAAGACACAGATGTGTATAACGGACTTTTGGACTCAGTGGGAGAGGGAGAGGGTGAGATGACTTGGGAGAATGGTATTGAAACATGTATAATATCATGTAAGAATCGAATTGCCAATCTATGTCCGATGCAGGATGTGGCACGCTTGGGGCTGGTACGCGGGGATGACCCAGAGAGATGTTGTGGGGAGGGGGGTGGGAGGGGGGTTCAGGTTTGGGAACGCATGTACACCCGTGGTGGATTCATGTCAATGTATGGCAAAACCAATACAGAATTGTAAAGTAAAATAAAAAAATAAATAAATTTAAAAAAAAAAGGAAACCCTAAAAAAAAAAAAAAGAAAGAAAGAAAAGAAAGCTGAGCGCCAAAGAATTGATGCTTTTGAACTGTGGTGTTGGAGAAGACTCTTGAGAGTCCCTTGGACTGCAAGAGATCCAACCAGTCCTTTCTAAAGGAGATCAATCCTGGGTGTTCATTGGAAGGACTGATGCTAAAGCTGAAACTCCAATACTTTGGCCACCTCATGCGAAGAGTTGACTCATTGGAAAAGACTTTGATGCTGGAAAGGATCGGGGGCAGGAGGAGAAGGGGATGACAGAGGATGAGACGGCTGGATGGCATCACGGACTCGATGGACGTGAGTCTGAGTGAACTCCGGGAGTTGGTGATGGACAGGGAGGCCTGGCGTGCTGCGATTCATGGGGTTGCAAAGAGTTGGACACGATTGAGAGACTAAACTGAACTGAATCTACCTTTGCTTAGCATTATATATTTTCACACATGTAATCTTATTTGTTGTTGACCACATCCTGGGAAGCAGGCAAGGCAGATAGAATTCCCTCATTTTGCAGGTAAAAAAACAAGTAAAGTGCTTTTTATGTTCGTGAAGTGAAGTTGCTCAGTCGTGTCTGACTCTTTGCGACCTCATGGATAGTGGCCTGCACCAGGCTCCTCCGTCCATGGGATTTTCTAGGCAAGAGTACTGGAGTGGGTAACTGAGCTCCAAAATCTTTCAGCCAATAGACAGTTCAGTGGGATTAGAACCCAAGTATGTTGTTTTTCCACTTGACCACTCTGCACAAAGCTATAAGACTGGAAGTGAAAATATGGTTTGTAAATAACTTATTCTTACACAAATCAGTTACTTTTAAGTCTGTCTTTCAAATTAACCATAAAAGACTTTCCTCACAATATCCAGTGAATGATCAAATTTGCTCTTCCTTTAGATCACACACTTAATCCCAACTGAGACAAGAGAACTGTACACAGAAAATTACAAGACACAAATGAAAGAAATCAAAGATGACATAAACAGATGGAGAGATATTCCATGTTCTTGGGTAGGAAGAATCAATATTGTGAAAATGACTATACTACCAAATGCAATCTACAGAGTCAATGTGATCCTTAGCAAATTACCATTGGCATTTTTCACAGAACTAGAACAAAAAAATTTCAAAATTCATATGGAAACACAAAAGACCCCAAATAGCCAAAGCAGTCTTGAGAAAGAAGAATGGAGCTAGGGAAATCAACCTTTCTGATTTCAGATTATACTACAAAGCTACAGTCATCAAGCCAGTATGGTACTAGCACAAAAACAGAAATATAGACCAATGGAACAAGATAGAAAGCCCAGAAATGAACCCATGCATTTATGGGTACTTTATTTTTGACAAAAGAGGCAAGAATATACAATGGAGCAAAGACAGCCTCTTCAATAAGTGGTACTGGGAAAACTGGACAGCTACATGTAAAAGAATGAAACTAGAACAATTCCTAACACCATACACAAAGATAAACTCAAAATGCATTAAAGACCTAAATGGAAGACCAGAAACTATAAAACTCCTAGAGGAAAACAGGCAGAACACTTGATGACATAAATCAAAGCAAGATCCTCTATGATCCACCTCCTAGATTAATGGAAATAAAAACAAAAGTAAATAAGTGGGACTTGATTAAACTTAAAAGCTTTGGCACAGCAAAAGAAATGATAAGCAAGGTGAAAAGACAACCCTCCAAATGGGAGAAAATAATAGCAAATGAAACAACTGACAAAGGATTAATTTCCAAAATATACAAGCAGCTCATACAACCCAATGCCAGAAAAGCAAACAACCCAATCAAAAAGTGGGAGAAAGACCTAAACAGACATTTTTCCAAAGAAGACATACAGATGGCTAACAAACACATGAAAAGATGCTCAACATCACTCATTATTAGAGAAATGCAAATCAAAACTACATTGAGATATCACTTCACACCAGTCAGAATGGCCATCATCAAAAGTCTACAAACAATAAATGCTGGAGAGGGTGTGGAGAAAAAGGAATGCTTTTGCACTGTTGGTGGAAATGTAAACTGATACAGCCACTATGGAAGATGGTATGCAGATTCCTTTAAAAACTAGGAATAAAGCCACCATATGACCCAGCAATCCCACTCCTAGGCATATACCCTGAGGAAACCAAAATTGAAAAAGACACATGTATCCCATTGTTCATTGCAGCACTATTTACAACAGCTAGAACATGGAAGCAACCTAGATGTCCACTGACAGATGAAGGGATAAAGAAGTTGTGGTACATATACACAATGGCATATTACTCAGCCATAAAAAGGAACACATTTGAGTCAGTTCTAATGTGGTGGATGAACCTAGAACCTATTATACAGAGTGAATTGAGTCGGAAAAAGAAATATGAATTTTGTATTATAACATATATATATATATATGGAATCTAGAAAAATGGTACTGAAGAATCTATTTACAGGTCAGCAATGGAGAAACAGACATAGAGAACAGACTTATGGACATGGGGAGAGGGGAGGAGAGGGTGAATTGTATAGAAAGAGTAACATAGAAACTTACATTACCATATGTAAAATAGATAGCCAATGGGAATTTGCTGTATGGCTCAGGAAACTCAAACAGGGGCTCTGTATCAACCTAGTGGGGTGGGATGGGGTGGCAGATGGGAGGGAGTTCAAAAGGGAAGGGATATATGTATACCTATGGCTGATTCATGTTGAGGTTTGACAGAAAACAACAAAATTCTGTAAAGCAATTATCCTTCAATAAAAAAATAAATTCAAAAGAAAAAAAAAATCCCAACTGAGCCAGGCTAATGTTTATGTATTTGAATGCTTCCACTACTCTGTAGCTGCCAGCTCGGTGGAGGGATGTGGTCTTAGGAAGGACAGGTATGTCATTCATTCATTCAGGAACATTTGAATAGTAACTACTATGTGCAATGCATCATACTATACTCCAGTGCTGCTGTGTCCAACATAATAGCTGTGAATCACAAGTGGCGACTTAAATTGAAATTAATTAATTACAATTTAAATTAATTATAATTAAAAAATTCAGTTTCTAGTCACACTAGTCACATTTCAAATGCTCAAGAGCCACATGTGGCTAGTGGTTACTATTGGACAGTGCAAATAAAGCTTTTTAGAAGAAAAACGTTCCTTTTAGTGCTTTCCATTTTTATACTGGAAATAAAGCATTTCTCTACTCAAATAAAGTTCATTGGATAGCACTGCTCCAAAGTGACGGAGATGTAAAGGGATCAGACTGGGGCCTACCATTTAAAAAACGTATTATTATTGTTTGCATATGGCTGAACAGAGTACATTGTGGTAAGTTCAATCACAGAGTGTCAGTTTAGCAGATATTTATTATCAGTACTTATGCTGAGCTCTATGGCCATACTGATGGCTAAACATTGGTCTCTGCCCCATAGTAGCTTACAGTTCAGTGGAGATATGAATAAAATGTCCCAAAGCCTTGAGGGCAGGGCAACTTTCTCTGCCTGGGAAAGTTACAAGAGGAAAACAATTATGTCCATTTTCTTTCGGCTTCTCTATCCATGTACATGCCCCATTTTCTGAGCAACACAGAAAGTACTTTAATAACTATATTATGTAATAAGCAATTATTATAATTTTGCATTGGCATTCTCAAAGCACTGGGCTCCCTTTGCTTTATTTTACAAATAATCCTGGACTATAGGGTGGGAACCATGACAACTCCCAAATTCGCCTGGCGACATTATTCATAAGGCAGGCAATTAGATCTCATGCCAGTGACGCTGCTCTTTGTACTCTGCTGTTTAAAGCTGAGAGAACCTTCCTCCCATCTTCTCTTCCTACTATAAGTCAGGTGCAGAAGGCATTTATGTTTAACATGGTCCCAGTGTTCTAAGAGTGGCCAGCGGTGATTTTTTAATGAAATTTCTGAGAGCTGCTATTTTGTGTCTCTTCTCCTTTTATCATGTGTTGTTTAAATTTGCACAAATAATGAAATCGTTATGTCTTTTAGAGTAAGATAAATCCTCATTTAATTGGAGGGTAGTGGCTGAATATTAACTGTGTTTTCTGAGATTTATGAAAGAGAGATCTATTCACTGGCTGAATTATTGGATGGGGTGGGGGAAGTTCTCCATTACCCTCTAGGGTTAGTGCCAAGGATTTAACCCTTAGGTTCTTTCTGACTGGCATGGATATTCCTCTACAGAAATAAGTTGCCCAGGAGTAAAAGCACAGCACTGTCGAGACACAAGTCCATGTCAAGGTGATTTTTTCCCTTACTTTAGTGACTTGGGGTAGTTCCTTCTAGTTGTGACTGTATTTCTGCCTGTACAGTTAGTACTGATGCAATTGGTACTGTACTTGTTGCCCTTGCTGTATTTAGAAATCTTTGCAATCTTAACTGTTAAAAAGAGACCAGGCTCCCTAAGCTCTCAGAAAATCTGGATTTATTTCCTGCTCCATCAGTCACTCATTAAGTGACCCTAGGTAAGTCATTGGTCCTTGGTATTTTATTCTTCCCATATGTAAAATGAGACTATGAGGCTACTTCCCTTCCTATCTCATGGGAACATGGAGGACACAGATGTGGAAGAGTTTGGAAGATTATAATTTTACAGATATTTAGGTTATGAGGCATTTGGCTAGTTTACCGGTCATATCCCTATTTCTAATTAGCTTCCCCTTCCTTCCATTACACCTTAAATGGATAACTTTTCAAACCAGCTGACCCTGATGCTGTAGAGACCACTGATAGGTTCAGAATGGACAACTAATGTAGGAGAAGCCTATTATGATCTAGTCTGAGCCAATCAGATGTATGAATATAGAGACAAGAAATGGAAGTCAGACAATGATAGGTTCTTGAAATAAAATGTCAGGTATATTTGGGGCATTTTGACTCAGTCCATTTGATAAGTACTAGAAGAAATATGGTCCATGAAGACAGGCAAGAGAATGGCTTGGATGTGTTAAGAAAATCAAGTGACCCAGAGGCACTGGAAAGAATGAAATTGAGTGGTGGACTGAGAGACTGACACCTATTTCCCATGAGGCCTGGCTCTATTTTAGTCATTTTTCACATTTTTATTTGAAGCACAATCTCATGAGATTGGAGACATTATGACTGCTACATTAAGAGACTGTAGTTATGTGACTTATCCAAGGTCTCATAGCTGTTTGGTTGTGGATTTGGTTACAGTTCCCCACTTCTGTTCGAGGTTTTTTCTGCTACAGTATGGCTTATTATTCACATTCATTATTATTTAAGGTTGATGGTGAAAAAACAAGGACTAAAGAAGTTGTTCTAACCCAGTGTAGATACTGAAGGCTGATTTTTTTAATAAGTTGCTTGGGCAATATTTGACATCATCTCAGATATTTGTCCTAATGTCATAACCTCACTATTAAATGTGTTTCCTCCTCAGGAATATAAATGACACTCCCAGTTTTTTCCTACTCATCCCACTCAAATTCTCAAATTATTATTCATTTCTGTTAGATCTGGAGTATGAGATTTTACAAGGCTATTATATATTTATTCATGGTTTTGATACATCTTGTCTGAGGTTTGTCTTTTCAGTTGAGCCTGGATTTTCAAAGAATATTGTTAGGACATATTTGAGTAATAATCACAAAAGCAAGCACCAGTCTTTCATAAGATCTAAGTTGATATAAAAGATGTATTTATTTCACCAAGGCAGAGGTTTTCAAATTTTCTCAGTGATGGGACTGTTTAATCAAGCAAAATATTATGCTGAAAATTAATGAGAAAAAAATTAAAATGGAACTTGTTTGTTTGAGAGAAAGTATTTGATACTGTTCCTCTTGTCTCTACTTCTAACCCAACCTTGTTCTCTTAGGAAAGCTATCAGTACTTCTGGATTCTATAGTTCTGTGTTCTACAATTATAAGGCCATTGTATTGAACCATAAAATTTATTGTCAGTAACTTTTATTTTATGAAAAGCTTATTTTCTCGGAGAAAAATAGCAAAATATCAATTCTGTTGTATCTTAGAGATGACTTCATTTGGTGCTTCACTGAGCTTCCTTGAAGACAAAGGCCTTTGTCCTACCCATCTTTGTCTTACTTATTTTTCTATTCCCTACTACACCAAAGAGTTGCTTCCTGCTGAAGGAGTAAGATAAATAACTATGTGAACAGATACTTGGATTACAGAGTATATTATCTGCATGACTTTTAACCATTTACTGTCTTTTTTTAACCTTTGAGGACACAAAATGCTATTTTAATACTGCCAATGGTGCTCCACTTTAGCATTTTCTCCCAAGATCATAGTGAGTCTCTCTATAAAGAAAAGCTTTGGGACTAATAGTTATGGGTGTTAAAGTGTTTGGGTAACCTTGAGCATTTAACTATTTAATCCATCTGAGCTTCTGTTTTCTGATTTCAAACGGAGCACTGGCAACCACTTGACCTAAAGAAGGTCACATAAGCCACAGGGATGTTGTTAGGAATATTTATAAAATGCTTAGCATACTGCTTTGTGTGTGGTGGTGGTTTAATCACTCAGTGATGTCTGACTCTTTGTGACCCCATGAACTGCAGCCCACCAGGCTCCTCTGTCCATCGAGTTTTCCAGACCAAATACTGGAGTGTGTTGCCATTTCTTTCTCCATCATGTGTGGTATATGCTCAATAAAGGAAAGGCAACGAGCAAAAGGACAAAATCACAGTGAAAATGCAAAGTCAATCTCAAGCCAAATTATATCCATCAGTGTGAATATTGTGTTGTGCATTTCACAGAGTGCTTACTTGTGTTATGCACTTGATAGAAATTTATTTTAGAGTTAGACAGGTAAATAAATCTTACCTTTTCCAAGAGGTTGTGTAATGTGATAAAGAGTTTAAGAAATGTCCTCTCAAGGACTTTGACTGATACCTGGGACAGTTATTATTTTGTTAATATTTGGCATGATAATAACACAAATGAAGTAGAGGAGTAGACTTCTTTGCTGCCCATTCATAGAGTGGCTCAGACTGGCAGCGGGTGCCTTTTTAAACGACTACCTTCTCCTGCTGAAGGTACTCTCCCTACCTTTTATGCTAGTTTCCACATGTTTTCAGTTGTTCTGTTAAAGTACTGGGTAGATTATGGTTTTTTCCTTTTGACATATAAATTACTTAATTTTCTTTTAAAATTTATTTTTTAATTGAAGGATAATAGCTTTACAGAATTTTTCTGTTTTCTGCCAAATATCATCAATCAGTCATAGGTATACATATGTCCCCTAATTACTTAGTTTTTTATAGCATCAAATCCTTCATTTTTGTTGATTTTGTTCACTTTCCCCATGTCTAACTCTTCCCACTCCTCTCTGATCACAATAAGAAATCCTCTTTCTTGCATGTAACTTTCTAGCTCTGTGGAAGTTTGAGTGACTCATCACATAGTGGAATTGATGAAGTCAACAGCTGCTGGCAAATCATCTTTTTTCTTAATAACTGTATCACATGTGTTTTCCATTATTCAAGTAAGAAAAAAATGTATATCAAATATCCATGGTAGTCCTCATTAGAATTTTCATTTGGGAAACTCATGTTTTGACATATCAAAGTGTTCAAGTGGGTACAATAGAGAAAGTTTCAATGGAAGAAAATCATGGAGGAAAAAAAATGAAGTTGGGGAATAAAAACAAATGGCAAGTATGTTTTGATAATGCTGTACTTTACTTCAGAATGGGTTAGAAGACCATCTTTAAGACACTATTAGTGGTAAAGCAGAAACATGGCACTTCATGCCTTCATAGTCTCCCTTTCTATAGACCACCCTTTCTACCCATCCATCCATCAATCCATTCATTTAAAAAATACTAATCGAATGTCTATTATGATAAAATCTCTGCTTCATGGAGTTTATATCCTAAGGAAGACAAAGACAAAATCTTGTAAACAGACAAAATAATTTCTTAATATGCCACATGCAGTGAAGAAAATAGGCAAGAGGCTAAGATAGTGACTAAGACAGGAGGACTTGCTTCAGATATGGAAGACCATTCTGAGCAGTAATATTGAGGCTGAGACTTAAAGGATGAGCAGGTAGCAAAGTAGAGAAGAAGGTGTAAGAGCATTCCAGTCAGAGTGAACATCTGTGCAAAGTCCTGTGACCAGATAGGACTTCCCATGCCCATAGTAAGAGGAGGTGGTGGTATGAGCTAAGATAGAAGATATAATTAGGGTCTAGGTCATGTAAGACTTTGTGGGTCTTAGATTTTATACTGAATACAGTAAGCTACTGGAGGTTTTTAAGCTGTGTTGTGTATGTGTGTATGACAGTTGTGTTTCTGTATCATAAAATGACCAAATGAGTTAGATTAGGGGGCAAGAGTAAAAACAGAAAATCTAGCTAGGATAGTTCAGGATTTAAATAATGGTTGCTTACACTGAGGTAGTAACAGTGAAAACGAAACAAGGGTTCAAAAGCAAGGTAATAGTGAAAATGGAACTGACAGAATCCACTGAATTAATGATAAAAGGGAAACCATCCTAAAGAAAAAATTGCCCATGATATATAAGTGATATCATATGATATTTGTCTTTCTCCGTCTGACTTAGCTCACTTAGTATGATGTTCTCTAGGTCCACCCATGTTTCTGCAAATGGGATTATTTCATTTTCTCTTTTTTTTTTTTCAGACACAGCAGTAAATTAATTTATTTAAAGAAATTTTATTTTATATGGGAGTATAGTTGATTAACAATGTTTTGTTAGTTTCAAGGGTACAGCAAAGTGATTCAGTTATACACATGTGTGTGTGTGTTAGTCACTCAGTCATGTACAACTCTTTGTGACCCCATGGACTGTAGCCAGCCAGGTTCTCCAGTCCACAGAAATCTCCAGGCATGAATAATGGAGTGGATAGCCATTCCCTTCTCCAGGGGATGTTCCCAACCCAGGGGTCAAACTTGGGTCTTTTGCATGCCAGGCAGATTCTTTACTGTCTGAGCCACCAGGGAAGCACAGTTATACATATACCAGTATCTGTTCTTTTTCAAATCTTTTTCCCATTTAGATTTTTAAAGAATATTGAGCATAATTCCCTGTGATATACAGGGAATTGTTGGCTATCTGTTTTAAATATAACAAGGTGTATGGATCAGTATGGCTTTCATTGTGTGTATGTATATGTCTTCTTTTTTCCTTTATCCATTTTTTTCTGTTGATGGACATTTAGGTAGCTTTCACATCTCGGCAATTGTACATAATGTTGCTATGAACATTGGGATGTGTGTATCTTTCCAAGTTAGTGTTTTTGTTTTTCGTGGGTGTTTACCCAATAGTGGAATTGCTGGATCATATGGTAGTTCTCTTTATAATTTTTTGTGAAACCTCCATACTATTTTCTACAGTGGTTGTACCAATTTCCCACCAACAGTAAAGGCAGGTTCTCTTTTCTCCATATCTTCTCCAACATTTGTTATTTGTGTACATTTTGATAATAGCCATTCTGACAGCTAGGAGGTGATATCTAATTATGGTTTTGATTTGCATTTCCCTAATTATTAGTGATGTCGAGCATCTTCATATGTCTGTTGGCCATCTGCATTTCCTCTTTAGAAAAATATTTATTCAAATCTTCTATGTATTTTTCAATTGAGTTATTTTTTGATGTTGAGTTGTATATTTTGAATATTAACTTCTTATCAGTCATATCATTTACAAATATTTTCTTCCCTTCAGTTGGCTGTCTTTTTATTTTGTTGATGGTTCCTTTGTTGTGCAAAAGCTTTTCTTTAAAGTCACTTCATTGATTTTGCTTGAACTGGTGGAATAACTTTGGCCAAGACATGACATCTTGCAATGGTCAAAAGCAGGTCTTCACACTGCATACTAGAAATGGATTTGCTGGATAAACATAAATACCAGGCTGCATTACTAAATAATGAGCTTCAGTGCATGCTTGAGAACCAAGCAAGAGGGACTCTGTAAACCACATGAAAGGAGTTTCAGGGCAAAGAAGTTAGAAGATTCCTTTGCAAAATTTTATTTGCAAGTTGTAATGGTTAATTTTATGTGTCAAATTGACTGGAGTGTCCAGATATTTGGTCAAACTTTATTCTTGGTGTTTTCATGAGGATAATTCTTGTATGGGATTAACATTTAAATTGGTAGACTGAATAAAGCAGATTGCCCTCTCTAACATGGGTGGGCCTCAGCCAATCAGTTGAAGGACCAAAGAGAACCAAAAAGCCAATCTTTTTCTGAGTAGGACAGAATTGCTCCTGCCTGACTTCCTTCGAACTGGAACACTGGATTTGTCCTGCCGTTGAACTCAAACTGAAACATAGGCTTTTCATGGGTTTCAACCTGCCAGCTTTTGGACTGGAACTATCCCATCAGTTTTCCTGTAGCTGTTGACTCACCTGCAGACCTTGAGACTTTTTAGCCTCCTTAACTTGGTGTGGACCAATTTCTTACTCCTCTCTTTCTCTGTACTTTCCTTATATATTCACATGGGTATATTTCATATATATATATGTATGTGTGTATATATATATATGTATGTGTGTGTATATATATATATGTATGTGTATATATATATATATCCTATTGGCTTCTCTGGAGAACCCTGTATAATACAGAATATCTTAATGTAAACTTAGCCAAGGCCAAAATAAATTACTTCTGAAATGCACATCTTAAAAAATTCCAGTTAAGAAATGGCAAAGAATCAAAGCATAACTGCCTCCCTGAATGTGTCAAATACCAATGGAGAAAGTTACCAATCACATAAAGTTGTTTGTGGCTCAAATTAGGTGACAAGTAACAAAATATTGATTAAACTGCTAAACAAATATTTATTAATTATAACTTTTATCTGAAGTAACTCATGAATGGTGATGACCTTAGAAGAAAGGTCCCAACTAAGTGACTTTTTAATAGTTGAAAAGTGGAAGACCACCACCCCCCAAAACATACTACAAATATGTACAGACTCTACATACATGCACTTTACACACACACACACCACAATACAGAAATCAACACATGCAGGCTTGTTTTGGGGAAAAATAATAAATCTGACTATTTAATTGTTAAACATTTTTATTGTGTAGACTTATTATAGGACATGCAAGATAAAAAAAGTGTAAAATATCAGTAAGCATATAAAAATTTCAGCAGTCTTTTGGACCAGCACTTGATTTGCACAAGGGACTAAGCATCTATATAGAACAGACATGTCTTGGGATACACAGTTTACAGATTGAATCACAAAACAATTTCCCAAGTGATTTTCTTCATATAAAGATAAAAAAATCTTTGCACT
The DNA here is from genome assembly GCF_014754425.2 of Oryx dammah. Lineage (NCBI taxonomy): Eukaryota > Metazoa > Chordata > Mammalia > Artiodactyla > Bovidae > Oryx > Oryx dammah. Next base: position 52,176,107 of record NW_024070202.1, read on the forward strand.
TAAAAATTATTCAGTATAGTACATTTTCAGTTATGTACACAGTTTAAAAGTAAAACTATGTCCATGCCAGTGTCTGTTTTAATGCAAAAAACCTAAATAGGTAACAGGTTGGCGATTAAAGTGCCAGGAAAACTGGAAGAGGCAAGAAAAGAAACCAAGCAGAATTCCAACAGGTGTATGGAAATAAAAGCATAACTGAAGGTTAAAAATAAAGTCCCCCAGGGAAGAATCTTACTATGAGCAGGAGGAATAAAAAGCTTTTGGATGTACCAGGCAGCTTTCTGTATGACTCAGGTTTACAGGTAAAATTCCTCAGTTTGAATTCAGAAGAATTTGAATTTATTCCAGCAAAATTACCTCCATATTTTATTACTGCCTCCTCCCCCATCTTCTCTCTGAGCAAAGTGATGCTTGGCTTAAGTCCAAAGCTCGTGGCAGGGGGAGGGGCCATGTGTCACAGCATAACAGACAGTTGCAAGTGCTTTAATTTGAAGGGGTCACATTTGCAACAACTCTGACAGTCTCACACAATGGCCTCCATTTTATGAGCCCTTCCCCAGAGGCCCACTGATCAGCTGAAAAGGGAACACAATGTTCAGCCACTAAACCACCCCGGTGACGGATTAGTTTGGAGTCAGGAAAGCGTGATTATTCTTGAAAATAAACGAAGCTGAATAGACATGCTGACCTCATTCAGCTAGTGAGAGGCAGGGAAAGTTGGCTTCCACTTCTGCCAGCCCAGAGGGCTTGGCCCCATTTATTCCCCTTAATTCATTTAATAGGGCTGATGTGGACCATACTCAATATGGATAAAGATGTTGTGTGATCAAGTACAGACATGAACTTCATCTGATCCCATATCTTGGAGTCAGAAATAAGTGTGAAGAATTAGGTAATGGAATTTTCTAATTTTGGTCTTCAGGAAGGCTGCTGACCTAATGAAAGTTGATGAGGTGGACCCTATTTTAAAAGGAAAACCTGGGGAACAGGAAGGCACTTAGGTGTCATTATGTATGTAACAAATATCCAGGCATAGAAGTATCTATCACAGGTTAAAATTTCAAGAAAGTAAGGCAACAGATCATGTGCAGATTATGTTTTCTAACTTGATGAAGATCACTAGATCCCATTGAATCATTACAGTGAATGGCAACAATTCACTAAACCCTTCAGAGGGAAGAGTTTGCTTAAAACTGCCCACATATCTGTACACTCAGTGACAATAGCCTGGAATACTTGAATACTTCCCTTACCATAAAATGATCGGCATTTTAGAACAGGCAGTTGAGGTTGTTAGTTCTTTTTTTCCTCCTCAGTATTTCTCTGAAGTTATCTTTTAACAATAGGTTCATATCTCAGCCAATAGAACAATGATCCAAATGAAAGAAAAATATTTTAAATGGGTTTTAAAAGTTCAGACAACCCCCAACACAGACAACCCAATAGCTCAGAGGAGAAAAATAATAGTTATGAAGACTGAGAGAGTAATATCTTTGTTCTGAACCAGGAAATTCATTCATATGTTGTTGCTGTACTAGCAACTTGAAATTGGCACTGAGAAAATTAAAAGGGAAAAAGAATCATATATACTTCTATCCTTGAAACGTCATTTATATTTCTTTGTGCATGTTGATGCGGATATTGCTGAATATTTTGCCAATAGCCTCAAACAGCGGGTCACAGAAGGTGTGGACGTAGATGGAATAGACACGGCTGATGCACTGAATCTCAATCAGGAAACTCTTAATGCATGGTACAACTGCCCAGATGTGCAGAAAAGAGAGAATGGCGAAGTAAATGCCCCAGATGAGTGCCATTGGGATGCCAAAGAGGGCAGACAGCAAACGGTAAAACCAGTACTTTGTCACAGTGAAGGTGGTGAAGCTGGCCTTCCAGATGCCGTCGAAACTGTGTGTTCCTTCTGGTTCTGCAATTACATCTTCAAAATCAATCTGAAAAGAAGAAGTGACAGAACATGAGCTTGAAATAGAAGAAAAAAGAAAAAACCCATTTCTGAGTATGCAGAAATATATATTAGCTTTTATGTACAGGTTCTGTGTAAAATGCTTAAAGGCACCCAGTGGCATCAGCCTCACTCGGAATTTGTGGGAAATGCAGATTTGGGCTCCACCCAAACCTCTAGGGGTAGTGTCAAGGTGGATTTCTAACATGTTCTCTGGGTGTTTCTTTGCTATGTGAAACGTTGAGAACTGCTGCTCTAGAAAAAACTAAAGGTATATGACAAAATTCTTGCCTTCAAGTAAAGCCCAGTAATATGGATAAGTATACTAGGCATTCAGTAAAATGTAAATAACATGATCTAAGTTAACTGCATTCCAAGACAACTACACAAACAATGTTAAGAGGTAGTTAGTTCATATGTGCTAAATCACTTCAGTTGTATCCGACTCTTTCGACCCTATGGGCTGTAGCCCACCAGGCTCCTCTGTCCATGGGTTTCTCCAGACAAGAAAATGAGTGGGTTGCCATGACCTCCTCCAGGGGATTTTCCTGACCCAGGGATCGAACCTACATTTACATCTTCTGCATTGGTGGTGGGGTCTTTACCACTAGCCCCACCTGGGAAGCAGTTCATGACTGATTATCAACTCTCCAACACTCAGCTGGTAGAATATCCTTAGGAAATTAGATCATTGTGGGCTCTGAGGATTCAAGAAATCTTCATTGTGTGATGGGATTTGAGCAGGGATTGGAAAATGGGGTATGACTTGGAAAGGAAGGAAGAAGGGATTTGGAAAACGCTGTGATCAAGGCCCCAGGACAAGGAAGGATGATGCAGTGAGTGTCACAGGCAGATAGACCTGTGTGGCCATGGCTGAAAAGACAGGTTGAGGCCAGACTCAGTTTTACTTTATATACAGTGGTGATGGGGGTGGTGGGGGGTGGGGGGCGGTGTCTGTTGAAGATATTGGAGCAGAGGAATGCAGGCACAATCCAGTTCAGTCATTTACCAACATGAATTTGATAGCAGTGTCTAGGGTGGGGGAAAAGGAAAAGAGACTCAAGGCAGAAAGATTCTTGCAGTATCCCAAGTTTGAGATGGCAGGGCCAAAACAGTAATAGTGACCATGAAAAAAGAAAAGAAAAGAATGAATTTCAGGGATGTTAAAGGAAGAGTCCCCAGGACTTGGTTACTTCAAGGATAAGGAGAGAGAAAAGCCTAAGATGAACTTTGAGCTTCAGGTTTGCCTGCTAGAGAGAGTTGTGCATGCATGCCAAGTTGCTTCAGTTGAGTCCGACTCTTTGCAACCCTATGGATCATAACCCACCAGGCTCTTCTGTCCATGAGATTCTCCAGGCAAGAATATTGCAGCTTGTCTGGATTGCTGCTTAATCTTGAGCTTTAAGGATTAAAGCCATGCCCTCTTCCAGGGCATCTTCCTGACCCAGGGATCGAATCTGTGTCTCTTATATCTCCTGCATTGGTAGGCAGATTCTTTACCACTAGGACCATGTGCGAGGCCCAGTACAGGTTGAATTTGTCTTTATTCAAAACTTTACTGTTTCTTCAATTCAAAAACTAAGTTTTCTCTTAACATTTTCTTAACTGCCTTCCTAATTTTCTTCTTGCTGTTAATGTCACCTCTGCTCTCTCTAGGGGCTTCCCAAGTGGTGCTAATGGTAAAGAACCGTTTGCCAGTGTAGAAGACATAAAGAGATGTGGGTTCAATCCCTGGGTCAGGAAGATCCACTGAAGGAAATCATGGCAACCCACTCCAATATTCTTGCCTGGAGAATCTCATAGACAGAAGAGCCTGGCAGGCAATGGTTCATAGGGTTGCAAGGAGTCAGACACCACTTAAGCAACTTAGCAGCAGAAGCAACACCTGTACTAGTCCCTTTTGGTAGCCACTAGAAAATAATCAAATTAGTTTGTAGTCATGTAGCAGTTAACTGTTACTAAGTGCTTCTACATGTATTGTCTCCATGGGATTTAGGGTTTCAAACCAATCTGGGAAGGTAGGTTGTCATTTTACAAAAGAAGATACATAGATTCAGAGACATAATGGTGGCTTGCTAAAGTCAAACACAGCAGAGGTGGGGACAGGATGCAAGCCTGGCCCCTTTCCCAACAGCATTCTTTCCCACAGAATTAATTTTCAGGAGCTTTTATCCATCTGGAAGGATTATATAGACTAAAGCATGGGGTAAAAAAATTACCACCAGAAGTATAGGACAGAGCCAGTTTAACTGCACAGTGGTGGCAGCTATATGAAGGAAACTTATGTGGTTTGAAATATAAACACGTTGATGACTGCCAGCAGCAATCCAATGGGACCCCACTCCAGTACTCTTGCCTGGAAAATCCCATGGACGGAGGAGCCTGGAAGGCTGCAGTCCATGGGGTCGCTGAGGGTCGGACACGACTGAGCGACTTCACTTTCACTTTTCACTTTCATGCACTGGAGAAGGAAATGGCAACCCACTCTAGTGTTCTTGCCTGGAGAATCCCAGGAATGGGGAAGCCTGGTGGGCTGCCATCTATGGGGTTGCACAGAGTCGGACACTACTGACATGACTTAGCAGCAGCAGCAGCAGCAATCCAGGCAAACTCAGGATTAAAGAATGAGGACTTATGTGACTCCATGGAGCCTCTCAGTGCCAAGGAGCCACTTTTGGTTAAACACAATAAACTTCTTTTGGAAAAAATACATGATGCTTACCAATAGTTAATATTTATTTTCTAAAACATTCTGTTTCTTGATCTGTTGTCCAATGTCCTAAGAATATGTAATACATAAAAAAGCTATGTCCATAGTTATCTAAAGGAAGTTAAATAAATTTATTGCTGTTCTAATGTTTTCTTTCCCTGTTTAGATCTAGACTCAGAAGTAAACATTTGTGTGTTTTAAAAGATTGTTCTAAATGTGTGGCAAGTCAGATCAATCTTTCAATGAAGTTTCTGTGTAGATACTTGTTTACTATAGGGTTTTGCTCTGGTACTGGATTTTCCCAAAGCTGTTAAAAATAAAGGTCTGTGCTTTTCCTTTGAAAGGTCCCCAAAGAATTTTATTTTTAAAGATGACCCTATTTTGTAAGAGGATTTGGTGAAGTCAAAATCAATGCACTAGAGCAAGGTATTCTTAATCTGAATCAAAGGTTGGGCAACGGTGGTCCATGAATGCCCTGAAGGGGGCACTTAATAGAAGAGGGCCATCACTTTTATAGAAAATAGTCTATTGCCAAAGGAGGCTGGTAAGGACTTTACAGGAACCAAGGATTCCTGTCTCTTTACAGAACAGAATTTAAGCATGTTTGCCTACAGATTCTTTTCCAAAGGAATGGATAGTTACTAACATTTGTTGACTGGCTCTCATGATCAAATGCTGTTCTCATTTAACTCACAGCAACTCTGTAATTTATTATTGCCATTTAATAGAAAAATGTGAAGTTTAATAAATTGTCCAGGTAAAGAAGAGGTAGATTTGAATTTCCAGTCTGATTGGAAAGATATTGATTCTTTAATACCACATTGCTTAAAAAATATTTTTCAAATTTTCTCTAAGGCAATTAGTATTTCATAATTAAAAGGCACATTGACCAAAAGAAAAAAAAAGAGAGAGAGAGATTATTGAGTTTAACCCTCTGGTGACTGTAAGAATTCCCACAGCCTAGTCTCTGAGAACAGTGTTAGGATGAGGTCATACACATTTATACACAATTGGTCCTTAGTGAGGATCTATCAACATGTGCCATATATGTAAGATTTCTTACTGATAATTTAATTTTTCTAAACATAAATAGAAATGCTTTTTTCAGTGAACATTTTGGAAATTCTTAAGTTTTAAGTTGCTTAGAAAATTTGAGTGGCTACTTTTTTCATGCTTTCCAAAACTGCAGTGAGTGTGATTTATCTTCAAATATCCAAGTGAATTTAGAGCAAGTCTCCAGGGGTGGAAAGCAACATGACAAAAATAACATGTTATATAAATATATTCCTTAGTTAGTTGCTGCTTTAGTCTTAAGAATGTAACGTGGCTTAAAATAAAAGTAAAGTCAATTGAAGAGAGAAAAGGCAGTTGAAAAGAGAAAAGGCAGGTTAAAGAAACACAGTGAAGCCAGAAATAATCTTTAGTTTCTCTCTACTTCCATTTCTGCAACAGTTATAGTAATATTGATAGGCATTTGTGAGGAGGACAGGAAAAAATTTATGCAAAGTGCTTGGCATGGGGATAGAGCATTGCAATATAGTAAATACTCAATAAACATCATTAAAAATTACTTGTTCTGGGTGACTACGTTTTTAAATAGGCAATGGAAATAAGAGGAACTATCAGTTGCAAAGTACATGGTGGATGTAAATTCAAACCTCATCAGCGCTTCAAAAGAACTAACTTCCATCTGTAATCATCTTTACCACAACCTCTGAGGTACGTGCCATTATTCTCATTTTACATAATGAGGCTACTGTTGGAGGTTAAGAAATTACCCAAGGTCACATGGATGATAAGGGGCAAAACTGGAACTTGTCCTTCTTCAAGTCTAACTTCCTTTTGCTTTTGTATCCCTGGGACTATAAGCTCTTCTAATTAGACCTGTTTGCTTAATTTTCACCCAGAATGATATGCTTCCTAGAACATTCACATTTTGATTATTAAAGAAATTACTCTTGTTAATGTTTCTATTTTAAGTTAGGACATCTAGTAACTAGGATGTTTTGCCTTTTTGGTACTGACTGAATTTCCATGGCCCTGCACATCATGTTCTCACAATCCTGGGCACCTAGCCAAGAACTCTCTCTCTAATTGGCAGATAAGGAAACTGAGGCACAATTTAAATGGACCAGATTTCTTAAGGTCCCAAGTAAATCAATGGAAAAGCTGAAATTAGAACTCTAATTTCCTGATTTCCAGGCCTAGGTTCACCCCTGCCCTCCACACTATTTCCCTGTGAATGTACATCTTTCCCCTTATGTCCCTTCTCTGCCTACCCCATTCCTATCTCCAGGTCTCCTGTAAGTCTCTCACTGTCTTCTAAGACATAGACTTGAAATATAGCACTGTGTGAGGTTAGGAGAAATGTCCTTTTCTCAGCATGAATATAGACATTTCTGTATACCTATTTAGCGTGAATAGGTGAAAATCAGAGGGAATATTTTGAAAAATATCCTCATTATACATTTTGAAACATTCATAATCGATTGAACCCAACAAAATTCTGTTAGTAATCAGTCATTCCATTTAAAGGTAGTTCACAATTCCATCCAAGCATAGTTGTGTTAGCAGATTCATAGATTCTTAAATTCATAAATCTTTAAATTTAAATTCAAATTCATAAATCTTAAATCTGAAGGGATTCCTAAAGACAAGGAGATCCATTTGAGAGAGAGAAATTGATGGACAAAGCTGTCAGATGACCAGATCAAGAATACTTTCCCACTTAATGGCAGGCACAGGCTTGGAATTCAGGCTTAGAAACTTTCCTGGGCTTTTCCAATACTGTCTGCTATCATCACACACCCTCCATCATCTGAATGCTACATTCCATAGCCAATGAAAAAGGCAACTAGGCTTGAATGTGAATTTGAACATCATTGAATGAAAAGTGGTGCCTTTTTCTGATTATCTCTAGTGTGCTCATTGTTCATATGCATCATTGGTTTGATTTATCCCTCATCAAAGCTGTCACTCTGGAGTCCCATTCCTCAGGGACATGACCTTCTTACCCCTCTAGAGGAAGTCTCAGAGAAGCTGTTACTCAGAGAGAACTGTATTTGCTCACATAAATTTGGAGCAGAGCAAGAATTAGAAGTTTACTTTTGGACAAACACAAAAACCAAGACATGCAGGTGCCATTTAGTTTCTTAGAATGGGGATGCTTCAGATGAGGTTGAGCTGCTCCTCCATGAGCTGATTTTCTGTTCTGTAAACTATGGAACAAGTTGCCCTTCTGGCAAGAATCAGACTTCAAAATCAAAGGCATAAATAAACTTCAGTATTTGTATGTCTTAATAGATGCTTTATAAGGAGTCAAGAGTTTATGTTATTAGATTTTTATAAATGACATTAAATACTTTTGTACAACATTGACTTATGATGCTATAATTTTTGAAACATAAGTTAGCAAAAATCTAGCAGCAGACGTCAAGAAAAGCAATCTGTCTCATTGTGTTTTAATAATAGTTGTTGGCTAGTGCAGTAAGTCATTTTGTTAAGTGTATGTGATGGAAATATTAAAAAAGAGTTTTCCATGTACACAGGATTAAAAAACACGGGCTCATATTTTTTGTCTCAAAATTTGGACATTTTATTTCTGGATAAAGAATTTCCAAGAAGGAAACTTTAAGTACATTTGGGATTTAATAAGCAAAGATGCTTGTCTATTCTGTTTCCATGAGAAAATATCATTTTAGATTTTTGTGAAAATTGTGATAAAATTATGAAACTGTGATTATACTGGATATATGGAACATGTAAATAATAACAAGATGTTTATAGAGGATGTGTGTTGTCTGCCTGACACCCACAGTCCCACTTTTCTGCCAGTGAACCTTCATTTGTTCAGGTCATGGAAATAATTCTTTTATCTTAGAGATAAGTTATAGATGGTTTAGACTTGCCATGGTAATCTTAGTCTCCTTGTCAAGTGGTCAGTTTAGAGTAGACATGTGACCCTGTTCTAGCCAACGAGATTAAGTGGAAGTCTGCTGGGCTAGACTTCCGGAAAGCTTTATCTGTCTTATGAAAATAAACAGAGGCATTTGGTATGGCCCTTTACCCTTTTCTTCCTACTTAGAAAATGATGTATCACCTTAATGTAGAGAAGTCATCTTTTGACCATGAGCTGACATATATAATTAAAAGACCAAAAGAATAGAAGAAGATGCTGCTTTTGTGCTGCCAATCTACTGAAACAATTCAACAGCTATCTGCCTCTAGACTTCTCCTTATGCTTTTATTTTTAAGCCACAGCTATTCAGATTTTCAGTTACCTATATCAGAAAGCATTCTGAAGTGATATAGTAACTAACACTCTTTCCTTTTGGTTAGCATTGTAGGTGTACAACTCCTCATTTAGAAACCTAAATTCAATTAGTAACTTCAGAATCTTTTCAGTACTACTATACTCTACCCCAGAATACACTCCCTAACCTGTATCAGAAAAGTTTGTTTTACATTTACATTTAGTTTTAGCAAACCATAAGTAGGATGATAAACTGACAATAAAAAAAAGCAAATTCATGTGTTCTGTGATAGACAACATCTGAGATGGCTCCCAGTGATTCCTCCTCCTCAACTTCTTGGTATTTATGCCTTTGTGTAACATTCCCCCCACTTTAGAGTGGGCTGGATTTGTTGATTTGCTTCTAAATAATAAAGTGTGGCAAAAATGATGGAGTAGTCACTTCCATGATCAGGTTACAAAAGACCTTGGTATCATCTTCTTTCCTTTCTTGCTCTCTTGTTTGCTTGTGTGGGAAGCAAGGTGCCGAGTTGGAGAGATGTGTGAGGAAGTTGACTGAGGCAGAACTTTAGCCAATAGCCATTGAGGAACTAAGTCCTCAAACCAGAAGCCTGGGAGGAACTGAATCCTACCAGTGGCCATGTGAGTGAGCTTGGAAGTGGGTCTTTCCCCATTTGGGCTTTGAGAGAAACTCCAGCCCTGCCACGTGGATTAAAGCCTGTGAAAGGCCCTGTACAGAACCATTCAGCTAAGTCACATTTGGATTTCAAATACACTGTTAGATGATTTAAATATTTGCTATACTAAGCCACTGAATTTTGAGGCCGTTGGTTATGCAGCTATAGATGACTAATATAATTCTAAAACAAACCACCTTTATTTTGATGATCATGTTTTATTTTTCATTATATTATTCTTTTTTCTTATATAATTCCATTTTCATGCTTATAGAAAAATATACAGTCAGTCAGTTCAGTTCAGTCACTCAGTCGTGTCCTACTCTTTGCGACCCCATGAATTGCAGCACGCCAGGACTCCCTGTCCATCACCAACTCCCAGAGTTCACTCAAACTCATGTCCATCAAGTCGGTGATGCCATCCAGCCATCTCATCCTCTGTCGTCCCCTTCTCCTCCTGCCCCCAATCCCTCCCAGCATCAAGGTCTTTTCCAATGAGTCAGCTCTTCACATGAGGTGGCCAAAGTATTGGAGTTTCAGCTTCAACATCAGTCCTTCCAATGAACACCCAGGGCTGATCTCCTTTAGAATGGACTGGTGGGATCTCCTTGCAGTCCAAGGGACTCTCAAGAGTCTTCTCCAACACCACACTTCAAAAGCATCAATTCTTCAGCGCTCAGCTTTCTTCATGGTCCAACTCTCACATCCATACACGACCACTGGAAAAACCATAGCCTTGACCAGACGGACCTTTGTTGGCAAAGTAATGTCTCTGCTTTTGAATAAACTATCTAAGTTGGTCATAACTTTCCTTCCAAGGAGTAAGTGTCTTTTAATTTCATGGCTGCAATCACCATCTGCAGTGATTTTGGTGCCCCCCAAAATAAAGTCTGACACTGTTTCCACTGTTTCCCCATCTATTTCCCATGAAGTGATGGGACCGGATGCCATGGTCTTCGTTTTCTGAATGTTGAGCTTTAAGCCAACTTTTTCACTCTCCTCTTTCAACAAGAGGCTTTTGAGTTCCTCTTCACTTTCTGCCATAAGGGTGGTGTCATCTGCATATCTGAGGTTATTGGTATTTCTCCCAGCAATCTTGATTCCAGCTTATGCTTCTTCCAGCCCAGCATTTCTCATGATGTACTCTGCATATAAGTTAAATAAGCAGGGTAACAATATACAGCCTTGACATACTCCTTTTCCTATTTGGAACCAGTCTGTTGTTCCATGTCCAGTTCTAACTGTTGCTTCCTGACCTGCATACATATTTCTCAAGAGGCAGGTCAGGTGGTCTGGTACTCCCATCTCTTTCAGAACTGAGTGTATATAAATATCCTACAGCTTGGTCCTGGAGCAAAGTCCAGAAATATATGAGAAGGAAATAGAGCATTTTAAACTTTCAACAATTCATATTAAACTGAATATTAGAAAAATTGTACACAGTTGATAGTGCTATCAGCTCCTATTGCTAATGTGCCTGGATTTCTACCCAGATATGCACCAAAGACTAAGAGTCAGCTCCACCTTGAAGACATGCCACTGAATCTGGACTTTTAAATATGTGTTGAATGCACCAGCATAGGGGTAGTGTGGCAAAGGTTAATGGGAAGGAGGAAGGGACGTGTTAAAATGCATATTCTTAGGCTCCTTTCAGACTTAGATCACACTCTCTGGGATGGGCCTGGTGAATCTTATACAAAAAAAGTGAACTAGTGAATGACAACATCTGTATGGATTTAATGACAGCTTCTTTCTGTTGTCAGTACTCTCTTCCCTCTGTGCCTGGAAGCCCTAGTCTGCTTCCTGCTTCTTTCCTGAAACTCCTCCTGTGCTGGCTGCCATATGGAAGTTGGTGGATAAAGAATGAATGGAAATTCTCTTGAAAAGCTTTCCCTAATTTAAACCTATAAATATTTATTGGACAAGGATGAATGACTGTTATTTATTATGAAAAACACAAAGACTGGCAATAGAAATCCTGATTTATTTTTGATGATTTTAAACCCAGTATAAACAAATGAATGTTTTAAAAATCAAATATGTACTTCTAAAATCCTATCTACTACATGAACCAAGCCCACACATACAGAAAGAGGGTTGAAACTAATTTCAAACTCCCCTCAGTGTTCTCACACATATTTCCAACATGTTGAATGGCTTTTGAAGTCAGTGGAATAAATGTGGTCCATGAGTGTGTGGGTGTAGAGAGGGTTGAGAACTAGCACAATTAAATGTTATCAGAACACAGGAACTCTGCCCTAATGCCTATGTGTTTTCTCAGGGGCAAGGGCAAATATCCATTTGTTTATTGAACTGAACTGGCATCATTGAGGGGAAAAAGCGGCAGTGAAAGCTGCAGTGTTCTTGCAGCCTCGACTGAAAACAGGAGGCCTATATTGTATCCTTAATGCTTGTGATTGTTTGGACTTCCAGAGAATCTACACAGAGAACTAGGAAGAATTTAAACCAAGGGTGGGAACATTGAAGTGTTCTTGGATTGCCTTGGGGTAACAGGTGCTGGCAACTTCACCCTGTGGGAGAGCACTGGGTTGCCTTTGGACCTAAAGGGAGAGGGCTGCATTAGTAATCAGAGTTTCAAACTGGAGAACAGAAAGGTGGGTATTTGCATACTTCTGTGAGTGACAGGAGAGGGCTGGGTGTACAGGGAAGAGTGCAAAGGGGACCTGTAGTCCTTGACGTGGGCTTCTAGCTGGAACCCTTGAGTCTCTCCCTCTGGATTACTTCTTAGACATTACAGAGACCTCAGAATAGATATTATACACATTTAGTGTCTTATTTCACTCATCTGCTTCTCTTCACAAACTTGTAAAGTTCTAAGTTATATTCATAATAAGAATAGAAAATAGTCTTTTATTTCCCTGACAAGAAAAGATCACTTAACTAAAGAATGAATGGAGCAGACCAGGATCTAGGGCAAGTTGGTGTCCACTGCACCCATCTTGGTATCCTCCACAATTCCTAATAGTATTATGCATAATTAATTAGCAGATATTGCATCAATATATATATTTTAAAGGTGATATAAATAGCTATTGAAAGGATGTAGGCATACATTAACCATCATATTATCTACTATGAATTCTAATCCTGATTTCACAAGTACATTTTTATTTATCGATTTTTTTGGTATCTTATTTTATTTTATTTTATTATTATTTTTTTTTGGTATCTTATTTTATTCAAAATTATATTCTTTTTTACCATATCTCTGTAATACCACGATTTGATCAAAATGAAGTGGAGGGCAAGTTACTTGAAAGGCACGGAAAGCCTACAGAGGAAAGCCTCCTCCTACAGAGGAGGAGGCAATGTGGACTCAGAAGTTTTCAGATTTAAGGAAGAATGATTTAGAAAATACTGATTATGTTGTTGCTTGGTTGAGTTTTGCTGCAATGATCTGAATAACTATAATTGTACCGATCTGGCGCAAAAGCAAGGGGTGTGCACTGGAGTATGCTGAGGAGGGGAAGCAGAGGTAGAAGCAGAAATAGTAGCCCAGCTCTTCAGATAATTAGTAGAGCACACCAGTGTGGATGAGATAGGGTAAGAAGAGTGAATTTGTCTTTTGGTGTCTTTAGCTTCCACTTATCCTCGTGTGTGTGTGTGTTGTGTTTCTCCAGTGCAGGAGGCCTACAATGCAATTTGTACTTTAGAATGAATTTAGGTGACTATGTTGTCTTTCCTGGCAGAGGCATAGAGGGATGCACAGAGTAAGGCAGAGCATCATTTTCAGTTGCCCTTTGTTGTGTTATTAATGGTCTTAGGGAATGAGTGTGGCATATATATTCTGAGTCAAGAGATTTTTAGAGGCCTTGGAATAGCAATAATAGAGTACTATGTCTCAATGAGTTCACGTCCTGTATGTGAGGACCTTCAAAGCAGGTGTTATTTCCCCCATTTTACAGATCAAGAGCCTGAGCCTCAGGGAGGCTATAATCAGTGACTGAACCAAACACAGGACTTAAGTCTCTTGGATCCTCCATCATATCACTTGCTTTAATCTCACACCAGTACTTATTCTGTTTATGAAACCCTGCTCATTCAAATAGAGTCAGAGTAAGAATTTCTGAATCTATGTGCTCTAGTTGCTCTCCCTTGCCTGCAACCATGCTTTTCATCCAAATGAACAGAAAATGCTGTCCTGACTCAGCAAATAACCATTTCTAACAGGACAGGGCATGTGCATCCAAGTCAGAGGCTGTGGCTGGCCTACTTCTGCTATCAAACCTCCGTGATCAGCATTACCTCTCCAGCGACCAAGTTCTTCTCTGCTCAGGACCCCCTGAGTCATTCAACCATTGATTACGGGGTCCCCATTGCCTTGTCACCTCTCTGTGGCTTTTTCTAGTTAACCTTAACATTGGACTTTTCCCTATTCCGTTCCTGTAGGGCCAGTGGTTCTCAAACATTAATCCACTCATTTGTCTGTCAAAATGCAGATTTCTGGCCACTGAGATTCTGAATCAGTTGTGTCTGAGGGTAGAGTCCAGGTGTGTGTACCTCTTCCCTCATTTTGATACAAGTGGTACAGGAAAGACAGTTTGAAAAACAAAAAAACTGCTGTCTTAGTTCTCTACTGAGAGGATTAAATATCCTAACACTCTGATCTAAATGGGCATGATAGTAAGTTAGTTACTGTGTTTCTCCCAACTGTTGAAAGGCAATATGGTAACATGGTTGATAGCTTGGGGGCCACTTTGGATCTCAGCTTTGCTAAGATTATTAAATCTCCCTGTGCGTTAGTTTCTTACCTGTAAATTGTAGGTATAATAGTATCTACTTCATAGGATTATTCTGTGTATTAAATAACTTAGGCAAAATAGTTGAAACAGTATGAAGGGCAGTGGTCAATACTACATTGGGAGCTTCTGGCCCAGGCACCCAAACCAGGAGAAGTGGGGAAGTGTCAGGGATTTCAGTAACAGTGTTGGGAGGATGGAGGAGCTCTTTTGGAATGATAGACCCTCTTGGCATTCCTGAAATCATTTTGTGCAGGTGGGTGCTTATTCTGCATTCTGCCATTGAGCAAATAAGAATTAGTTCATCTCTTGCGTGTGCATTAGCCTTCTGGAGTTTATTATAAACTTGAAGCATACCTGCCCTGGGGGAGAAGATACTCCAGCTGACTGAGTTCATGGATGTGTCTGAAAGTGGCAGCAACACCAGGTAGACACGACTCTTTGCTTTAGATTAATTCCTTTTTGCCTTGTTCTTCCTTTCTTTTCACCTTTAGGATGAAGGGAGCCACCAGGTGTCTCCATCTTTTGCTCTTTGTAGGAGGGAGTACAAATGATCCTTGAGTTTGTATTAAAGTTAAATTTCCCTGTTTTGGTTAAAAAAAATATACATTCATAGTTTACATCCTGTTGTGCCTGGAATTGTGTTTCCTGTCAAAAAATATATTGAAGTCTGAATCCCCAGTACCTTGGAAAGTGACCTTATTTGGAGACAGGATCTTGTAGATGTAATTAGGATGAGGTCACTCTGGTGTAGAGTGGACTTGCCATCTGAGATGGCAGGCATCCTTCTAAGCAGATGGTGTAATGTAAAGACACAAGAAGGCCATGTTATTGATTGAAGTTATGCAGCTGCACACCAAGGAATGCCAAAGATGGCCAGAAAACCAGGAGAAGTTAGGAAGAGATAAGGATGGATTCCCCTGCAGGTTTCAAAGGGCACATGGTCTTGCTGACATGTTGATTTTGAACATCTAGGCTCTAGAACCATGAGACAGTAAATTTCTATTGCTTTAAGCCCCTAGTTTGTGATGCTTTTTAAGGCATTCCTTTGAAATGAATATACATCCTTCTGAAATTGTTAAAAACTGTCCTCGATGATGAGATGATTTGGGGGTTCCATGGCATTTTTATACCTCCTTGAATAAGCTGAGTACTCTTTCTTCTTGGGATCACAGGCAGGAACCTAAAACCACATTTGGTGCACCTGAGACCAGTTGACCATGAGCCTTTTTCAGGAATCTGGAACCATCTCTCCCATCCACATGACCTCACATTTTCATTATTACAAAAAATACCTAGCTTCAGATGGCTTGGTACAAAGCAGGCTGCATGTGTTTTGATTCTTTTTAAATTTTCAGGCTTCTGGTATTGATGTATTTGGTGGCACTTGTTGATGTCAAGTATTACCAAATAAATGACATGGAACAGCGAACAGTGTAAAAATAAGCCAAGCAAGGGCTGGTGATAGGAGCACTGAGACTAGAGCGCTGAACTTGAATGGGGAAGGAGTCATACCTTGGGGGAGTTTATGTTTGTTATCCTTGAGAAGTAGCTAGAGCCCTTCAAAGTGGTGGAAGCTTACTTCCCAAATAGAAAGACTTGTACTGTTCAATGCATGGAAATCTTGTTTTATCCAAGCATACAATGGTAAGGATTCATTCAGAGGTCTCACTCGCTCACAAAATTCTGTGTTTACCCTTGGGAGTTTGTTATTCTTTAAGCTTTTAGGGCATGTCATAGGATAAATATGAATGATTACCACGCTAAAGAAAATAAAAGCTCTTTCCATTCTATCAAAGACATAAGAAACGGAAATGTCTTCACTGTTTTCAAGCTACCCATTGGTTCACATAGACATTTGTTTGAACCAGAGCTTTTTAAACACTCTTAACTTTTTTTTTCAGTTTCTACAACTCACTTCCTGATGGCAGATGTTGTTTCCTACTATTCACTTAAGTCAAACTAGGGTTACTAATAGCTTTCATCTTACTTCATTGCTGGAATATTTTTCCCTTCAGTGCTTCCAGTCTGTTTATTAAACAAATAGAAAATGAATGAAATAAATCTCTGCAGGTTTGAACATTGCATGGCTAGTGAGGAAAATGATTTACACTAGGGTCCTTGTAGGGCCTAAGCAAGGATAATCACAGCCCATTTATGTGGCTCCCAAGACACAACTTCCAATCTCTCTTATAGGATTTCTTCATCTGGGCACTGTTGGCATTTTGGGTCAGCTAGTTCTTTGTTGTTAGGGTGAGGGTTGGGGGGTTGTCCTGGGCACTGTAGTGTGACTCTCAACATTCCTGTTTTTTAACCACCAGATGCCAGTTGCTGCTGCTAAGGCGCTTCAGTCGTGTCTGACTCTGTGCGACCCCAGAGACGGCAGCCCCACTAGGCTCCCCCGTCCCTGGGATTCTCCAGGCAAGAACACTGGAGTGGGTTGCCATTTCCTTCTCCAATGCGTGAAAGTGAAAGTGAAGTCGCCCAGTCGTGTCCGACCCTCAGCGACCCCATGGACTGCAGCCTTCCAGGGTCCTCTGTCCATGGGATTTTCCAGGCAAGAGTACTGGAGTGGGGTGCCATCGCCTTCTCCGACCAGATGCCAGTAGCACCTCCTAAACTGTTACAACTAAAAATGTCTCCAGACATTGCCAAATGTTCCCTGTGAGGGGAGCGAAAAATTATCCCTGGTTGTAATCTGCTGCTCTAGAAAAATCAGAATACAATTTGATGAGGCTGTAACCTAAACTTCAGAAACATTTATAGCCTAGAATGCTTGCATATTTATTTCAGGCACTTTTGGTTTACAGTACTGTGGCCTTGTGAGTTTATTCAGTAGTTATGAAGTACCTACTTTTTAAGGATGGAATAAATGAAATGAAGAAACAGAACCAGGATAGGATCTATGATTTGGGTCCGAGTGTTTTTGAAAAGGGGACAGTGCAAATGAAATAGGGATGGCTTCTGGCTGCTCAAGCTTGCTCAACAATCATTATTAAGGAGGAGTGATATCTTTCTGTGGTACACTTCCTTACTTTTAAGGTAACAGAAGAATCACTTTTTTGCCCCTCCCCAAATCACTAACCTCTTGAATTTAGACCAGACCATTTTTTTCATCCAACATACCCTCCACTTATTTAGTGGTTTGATTGTGTGTGTGAGGTTATTTCTGCTGCTAGGCTATAAGCTCCCTGGAATGTAGTAGATACTAAATTAATGTTTGTTGAATAAATGGATAAATTAATGAATGCTTCCATTTGCCAAGTTATATTTCTCTCTTTCTCCTATTTATAAGAGCACAAACTTGATAAAATCTCCTTTAGGAAATAAAGTTTGGAATGTGTTATCTGGCCAGCGGCTAGTGATTGCATGTGTTGACTGCATTCTATTGTTCTAATGCAGTCATAGTAATTTTGGAAAAAGAATGATCAAAGACAGGGAAGACAGATCTATTCAGTTTTTGTTTATCATGAAATTTAGGTTGAAACCTACAGAGTTAGATTTAGATTTAAACCTATAGCTTTAGCTTAGGGGGCTGATGAGTTCCCAGAGAATGTTCAGGGCGTCTGGAATTCAAACAAATTCATGTTTTCCTTCATATTCATACAGCCAGGGCGCTAAGTGATGGGATTAAAATCACATAGGGTCTTAAATGCTGAACTTTATATGGGTCAGAGAGAAACAGACTCTATAGCTGGGTAATGGGAAAATCTGATTCAAAGTCATAGTGCTTCTGCCCTGTAGTTCTTAGTCATCTGATCCTATTGCTCACAGATGGGCTGTTAAAAAGAACTTCAGAAATGTGGCCATATGAACTAGGTGAATTTGACAACTGTCAGCACTCAGAAAGTCTGAGCATTTTCTATTTAGCTAGGCCTTATTAACACCATTGCTTTAACTAAAGTTGCAAGTGATGATGCACTTTTCTGTTATGTGAACCAAGAGGAACTGGCCGGTTAAAAAAAATAAAAAGTATGGAAAGTTTGTAACCAACTTTGGAACTGATCTATCTTGGAACACAAACAGCCAATTTGGAGGCATGGGCAATAAAAAGAAAGACCACAGAGTATTGAACCCAAATGAGAAGGGGAAATGAACTCCAGTTCTTGATCTTCTTCAGGACCAAATGTTTGTTTGTGGTATATTTGTATTCAGCATGCCATCTGTTGATAGCTCAGTATTTTAAAAAAGATTAATTAAGTCCCACAGCCTTAATATTAAAAGTGAAAATGACAACTGGTAAAATCTAGGAAGAAGGTAATAAAAATAGTATTGATGAGGGGTCCTCCACCCTTCTCTCTGCATGGACTTTTATGTGCTTTTATAGTGTTCCGGACTTTTATGTGCTTTTATAATGTTCCACACTTTTATAAATACTGGTTAACTGGAATCACAGAATTTTAGAAATAAAAAGTGACTTAGCAATCTTCCAGTTCAACTTCTTGATTGCTATAGATGATGAAACTGCTGTCCAAAGGATCCAAGTGACTTTTCCAAGGCCCAAGGGTAATACTTGAGGTTAGTGTCCAAGAGAGGGCTGCAATTCAGGTTTCCTCTGAGACTCAGTTTCCCCATCTGTTCTGAGGAATGATTGGCATCAGTAAAGTACTTCTCAGTGACTTGGGGTCTCTTCTCTGTGCCAGGTCTGGAGAAATGTAGGACACTGCCATCCCTAGGTCCAGTGAAACTTCCTGTGGCCTCTACACCATTAGGAGAGAAACCAGTGCATGTTGTCAGCTCCATTCCTAGTATATGCCTGAACCATGAACCCAAGTTAAAAAGGGGATGACAAGGATGATGTTCTGATACTCTTAACCAGCTGACCTTCCTCTTGGGAAGAATAGAAAGAATGAGCATAGGAAAGGGAAAAACATCAGGACTGAATTACGTAAGTAACATGAGATTTATCCTACGTACAAAGTCTATCTTATATAGCTGCTAGAGCAGAGTTCCAGAAAGCATTTTTTTAATAGGAATTTGAGTGACAAACATCATATTCCAATAAAAAGTCTAAGGACTCTGCTGGATGAAGACCTAGAGAAGTAATAATTTTCCCACTGTAGTGCTTACAGTTTTGTCATGATGCATGGTTTTATTATATAGAAATTCTGAGTTGAAACCAGACTCAATTCCAGCTGTACATTAGCATCACCTGGGGAGCTTTCCAAAAAATAAAATTAATAATACATAGGCCTAGGCCCCATCTTAGACCAATTCAATCAGAATTTCTAGGGATGGGGCATGCACAACAGTATTTTTAAATATTCCCTAGATGATTTGCAACTAGTATAAAGAACCACTGGTCTAAAGTCACAAAACAGCCACCCTCTGCAGAAGCCACATTGTCTCATGAGTTTAAATCACAATAGGGGTTTATACAAGCTACAAAATTGTGTGAATATGCAATGTGTAGGAGGGAGTGGATGGGCAGGCTTGCCATAAAGATAATGTTTCATACTGACCTTTTGGAACATACAATGCATGCATTTTTCAGTGTTCTACTTTCAGATGTTTACCACTTGCATTCTCAACCACTGTTAACACAATGCCACATCAACTCCTCTTTGCCCCCAAACAAACCAGGTATCCTGCAGGAATAGAGGAAAGTGTTCATACATATGCCTATGCTTAGTTATGAGACTCTGTGTCAATATTCTTACATACCAAATTGTAATTGTAGAGATAGAAAGATTTGAGAAGCTACATAGACAAATTAGGAATTTAACACACAACTGTTACAAAACGACCTCTTGTGACACATTCCTGGGATTAACCACTCATTACTTGGAATTTCTTCTCCCACGTAATTTAACTTTTTTTTTTTTTTTTAAACTAACTCTTTCCTCCTTTTTCCTTGTCCTGAGTGGTGATTGCATCTGAGCAATAATTCCCTTGTAAGTCTCATAAGATCCTAGCAATAACTAAAAGCAGCTGACATTTTATGTTCCCTTTCAACTCTTCTAACAAATTGCCAGACAAGACAGTCCCTCCCCAGCCCTACCTGGGTGTTTCTCTTCATCCCTGTCTCTTTCCTTTTGCTCTTCTATAGGATCTTTCCAGCATCTCCACCTCCCTCATAAGCTCAAAACAGAACCCATGTTTGGTAAGTCTGATTCATAGCAAATAAAGTAGAGAATCTTGTCTATGACTTTTTTTTTTTTTTGGATTGCATTCTCCTTTTGAGTCTATTTATTATATTTCCTTTAAAATATCATTAAATTATTGAGATGTTTAACGTTCAGGAACAATTGATAAGGCTTAGTTTGAGTCCCCTATTGCCCGAGGGGTATGGGACTTGATGGATTCATTCAAGGGTATATTTACAATAGTGATTTTTACCCAGGAGATCTTGGTCCCTTAGCGGCTAGGGAATTATTACAAAGAGTTTCCATATCCATTGTGTTCACCAAGCATCTTGATTTTCCATATCACAAGCTCCCACAGAAATACCAAGAGAAACCCTTTCCTGGTATTTTCTTATTCTTCATATTTTTGCCTATTTGTTTCCCAGTTAATAGCTATATGTTGTATTCCTAGTCTTTTAACATTATCTCACTTTGTATTGGTTTTTAATCTTATTTGTATAGAATATTTGTAACTTGCCAAAAATCACTTTGATATTATTTTTATCATAGACGTTAAGGTTGCTATAATTAGTGTCATTTGTAAGTTGAGAGTCCTCTTAACTTGCTCATGCCACTCATTGATAAAATGGTAAATGTGCTAAAAATGTGTTCCTGGTTGTGTATTAGATACCAGTCACATCTAAAATCCACATTACACATCAGCATCCTTTTTTAATGGCAGCTTTCTAGTTCTACCTATGCTTAACTGAATAATGGTTTATATTATTTAATTTATATTAAATTATTATTAATTTATATTGAATTATCTGGATTTCCTATACTTTCTTGATAGGGAAACTATTTGGAATCAAATTGACATGTCTTGGGGCTTCCCTGATGGCTTGGATGGCAAAGAATCTGCCTACAATGTGGGCAAACAGGTTTGTTCCCTGGGTTGGGAGGATCCCCTGGAGAAGGGAATGGCTACCCACTCCAGTGTTCTTGCCTGGAGAATTCCATGGACTGAGGAGCCTGGTGGGCTACAATCTATGGGGTCACAAAGAGTTGGACACAACTGAGCGACTACCACTGACATGTCTTACTCTTATCCTTATTATAGTAAATCCACTTTGTATCACAAGAGATGAGAGAAAGAAGTGTGTCTGGAAAAGGAGCTAACATTCACTTGGCCCAGATATCAATAATGAAACAAATAATGTCTGACTCCTAGAAATATTGAAGTGTTTTGCTTATTTTTGTTTGTTTTGTTTTGTTCTGTTTTGCTCCCGAGAAGAGATCTGAAATCTCTGAGAGACCACCTATGAGGTACAAAGAAACTTCTATGCTGTTGAAATGGTAGATTAACAGCCACCACCTCCCAGCTAGTAAAATCTCAGATCTCTGTATAATTAATATATAGAAGTAATAAAATGAAAGAGCAGGAAGACGAGGCTTGGAATTTTCAAAGCTGTTGTCTTCTTTAGGCTTTGTTTTTTTCATCAGGTTTTGGATTTTTCTTCAGGGGTCTCTCCTGACGTAGTCATTCTTCTGATGTTGACCCCTGCAATTGTCCAAAGGTATATGGAGAGCCTGACAGGAAGTCCTCCTACCCCTCTCTTGGCAGGGGAGTTCTCACGTAGCCTAAGACCCAACTCTCAGCCTTCATACTTCTGGCCATAGGAGACAAGTGCCAAGCGGCAGCAGTGGTATCTCTTGGCATTCTGGGAATCTGCCTGCCCTGCTTGCCATCTACTTAGGAGATTCGCCTTATCCTGCAGGTCCTGGGAGATTGTCCAGGTGTCTTAGCTGCTTATAGGAAGGCTCAGGAGAGGCATATTTGTGTCCTCTTCAAACAGGAATAAAAAGAATTTTTAATAATAAATATATATACATGTTAGAATGAGTTTTCTCTTTACCTGAGATAGAGTGAATGTTTTTAGACTTATTTCTTAATTATTTGGAAATGTTTTTCCTTGTAAGGCTTTAAATGTGGCCACTACAGAGAAAAGGAACAAAGGAAGACAGTGACATAATCCTACTGTCTTTTCACTCACTTAAAACATTCAGTTAAAAAAGAAATTTCAGATTCTTTTCAGCAGATTCAGTTTGGCATCTGTTTTCTGATAGCAGACTCAGTGGGGGCCCTGGGTAAGCCCCTGAGACCACAGTCCTGAGACCACAGGGAGCCACTATTCTGTTCTGAAGGACTCACACATGATGTGGGAAGAGGAGTGGAGAGAGAGCCATGAGGACAGGGAAGCAGAATGCTTAGAGGGCAGTGATACATGCTAAAATACACACAAAACCACAGTGTACAGTTCTCTTGGTGGGAGCCAAGAGAAGAGATGATCAGTTCTGATGAGGGCCATCAGGGAGGGCTGACAGAGGCCCAGATATCTGAGGTGAGGGTTAGCAGGTGGCTGTGGTTCTGTCAGGCAGGTTCTGGTGGAGTAGGATGCATGGCAGGCTCCATGCATGGTGCAGAGTAAGTGCTTCCTAAATATTTGCTGAATGGGCTTTCTGGGGAGCACTTTATCTGAGAATGACTCTCATTCCTACCTTTATAGCTAGAATAAGAGAAAGGTTTACCCAAAATATTTTGGTGAACCAGTGGTTGTTAACTGTTTTAGACAATTTCTCCCTACATATGAGTAATAAGCCTGACACTAAGAACAAGTGAGAGATAGGGATCTGTTGACCTTCCAAAATAACTGGCAATGAAATCCAATGAATGCAGTTCCATTTCCTGAACATGTCTTGGTATGCCCATTTCCAGCTATATATTATTGCTAATAATATAGAAAAGGCAAACAGTGAGCTATGATTGACAGAACATTTTAATTGTTTTTCTGAGAGATTAATGGTGCCTTGTAAAATGCACTATTAAGTCTGTTCCTTACTTCTGGTATTTGTTTTTGAGAACAATTATGTAATTACAGGGAGGAAGTCTCAGAGAAACTTCTTTCAGGATTAAATAGGCATTTCTCCCACCAGCATAAAACTAGGGGTTTTCTCAACTGTTTCCTATTTTTACAATGTATTTCTGTAATAGCATGAATATCTGAGCAGACAAACTGAGAACCTTAAATTAAGCTGTTAAATGCAAAGTGCATGTCAGGACCTGCTTCATTTACTCATACCACCCCTCCCTGCACATCCAAGCAGGATCAGTTACAGCCCAGGAGCTATGGCCAACCTGGGCACTCAGGGTGCTTTAAAGGTTCAGGTAATTCAACACAAGCTAGCGTTGCAGCTTGTCTCATCCCAAACATGTATTCCACTTCTAATCACTGGGACACATCCCTATTTTGTACCCCACATCTGTCTTTGGGATTTGACCTTTGCTGCCTTGTTGGGAGCTTGCTCACCCACCTTGCATATTTTCTTGTGAGGTTTTATCTTGGTCTTTACGTTGGTCCTTTCTCCTCCTCCTCCAACTCACCTACCAGGATCTAAAGTTTGGCCTTAGAACTGTAGGCCTGTCCCTTCACAAATAGACCATGTCTGGAATCCCCCTGCCAAATGCTGCTCAGCTGCTATGAGAACACGGTCATGTCTTTCCTCGCTATGGAGACACCATTGTCTGCTTAGATCGTGATCTATTACAGAGAGGCACTGGAGCACAGTGATTAAGAACCCTGGTCCTGAGGTCTGGGTTCAAATTCTGAGTGTACCATTTCCTACATGAAATCCTGAGCAAATGGTTAGACCTGAATTTGCTTATCTACCAGGTGAATATAACTGAAAATAATACTACCTCCTCAAAGGGCCATTGGAAGAGTAAGTAAAATAATCTTTGCCAACAAGCTAGCTTATAGAAAGTACTGGAGAAAGTGCTCCATGCCTATTTCACTACCACCTGTACATCTGGCACCCCTTTCCCTTTCTATTAACAGAGCCCTTTCTATTAACAGAGGTCTTATCTCATCAGGTCACTTCCTGGCCTAAAAACACCTGTGTGGGTTGCTGTGGACTGCAAAGAGACAAATGCTCTGCCTGGGCACAGAAGGCCTTGCTGATCTGGCTCCTGCTTGGATCCCTTGCTCTGGCTACACTGACCTGCCACTGGTGCCCAAAACATGCTAGGTGCCCTCAGGCCTCCATACCTTTGTTCCTGCTGCTCCCTCTGGTGGCATCCTTCCTGCCACGTGTGCCTGGTGTTCAGCTTTAGAGACTGTTGCGAACTCTCTGCTTTGTGCTCAGCTATAGGCCATCCCCAAGTTACGGTGACCACACTATTTGTTTGCACGTGTACTTTCCTGATAACCTCTAAACCCCTTGGGGGCAGGGCTGAGAATTAATAGTCAGTGCCTGGACCTGATCATGTCATTAGATATGCCAGCACTATGCAAAGCAATGGATGTGGCTGGTCCTGGAGTTGGCATACGTAAAACCTAGTCCAGCAGAGAGTGAGTGGCAGGGCAGGGAGAAGGGGCCTTGTTGTCCTTTCTTTATCTTTATTTATTTCCCTCCCAATTTCCTAGTTTCTCACTAATTGGGTTCAGAAGTCAGCATCTTTTTTAGTTCTTCACTATAAATGAGAAATTGTGTTTGATGCCTGCATCAGTGAGATGACCTAGTGCAGTCTCTGGATGTAGTTTATCTTTTTACATAGAATATATCAATGTCTATTTGTATTATAATGCCCTTGCTGGGCTCAAGAAAGGCTTATGTACTGAATGCACTTTTAAAAATTTCACTTTTAAACTGCTATAATATATTAAGCACATACATACACTATCAACACTTAAGTCATAAAAATTAAATATGACCTGCTCTTCATTACCTAAATAGCTAACAATGACTAAGGGGAAGCTCGGTTGTTTAGGAACATGTACTTTCCCTGCTATGAAATAATGACTGACAAGAGACGTCTTCTCAAGGCTCAATAAAGAAAACAAAATGTATTTTATATCTAAAACATCAACATAGGAGACGCAGGAAATATGTATTATGTGCAGGTGTAAATCTGTTCTACCAATTAAATTCCCTTGGTAGTTGCACAGTACATGGATCATGCAGATTTCCTTTAGGACAAAATTAAAAGCACTTCCCCCACACTAAACAATGGCTCATATGAAAGCACGCCATTTTATGTTTCCTGGACTGAATGAAAAAAATCAAAACTATTTTAAACATTTTAATCTTTGATTGCTGCTGCTGCTGCTTCTACTCTTTGATTGAGTAGCTGACAAAATATGTGATGGAAGGATGTTGGTTTCATTAACCCTGTGTTGCAGGGAAAGAAACGTAAGGTCTGAGGGTAGAGTAGATTGGTACTTAAGAGCATGTCCTCCAAGTCAGAGTGCAGCTCTATGGCCCAGTGAAGGCTAAGAGAAAGGCGACACTGGAGACTGGAGAGGAACGAAAAGCATGACATTGCTAGAGCACAGAAATTTTGCCCATGTGCTAAAAAAAATAATGTAAACAGGGACTTCTGGTGAATTCCAGGTATAAGAATCAGTTACAGGTCATTGCCAATTCATTCATGAGCATATACTTTTTCTTCCAAACTGGGACACTTCTGAGCATGAAAAGGGTACTGTTAATAGTTACTCAGGGGCGTGGGACAACCTAGAACATATGACCCCAACCCTAGGTCATCCTGAGGCTCTAGGCTTGCAGCTGGTTGTAAGCCCAAGCGGCTTCACGGGATGATGGACCATTGAGCAAGGCTGATTTGGGAACTGTCTATGGGGTTTCAAAACTCCCTGGGATGCTTTTGAACTGTGGTGTTAGAGAAGACTCCTGAGAGTCCCCTGGACTGCAACCAGTCCATTCTAAAGGAGATCAGCCCTGGGTGTTCTTTGGAAGGAATGATGCTAAAGCTGAAACTCCAGTACTTTGGGCACCTCATGCGAAGAGTTGACTCATTGGAAAAGACTCTGATGCTAGGGGGGATTGGGGGCAGGAGGAAAAGGGGACGACAGAGGATGAGATGGCTGGATGGCATCACTGACTCAATGGACATGAGTCTGAGTGAACTCCGGGAATTGGTGATGGACGGGAAGGCCTGGCATGCTGTGATTCATGGGGTCGCAAAGAGTCTGACACTACTGAGTGACTGAACTGAACTGAACTGAACCTTCAAGTGGGGCTTCCAGGTGGCATTAGAGGTAAAGAACCCACCTGCCAGTGCAGGAGACATACGAGACACAGGGGCTGAGAATCAATCCCTGGGTTGGAAAGATCCCCTGGAGGAGGGCATGGCAACCTACTCCAGTATTCTTGCCTGGAGAACCCAATGGACAGAGGAGCCTAGCAGGGGTCTCAGAGTCAGACACAACTGAGCTACTTAGCATGCATGCACGCAACCTTCAAGTATTCTGGCAGGGAGAACATCTAGACTACACACTACACACATCTAGTCACACTAGAACAGTGTGACTGTTCTCTTAGGATAGTAACATCCAGGTGTATATCTTTAAGCTGACCTTGAATCCAATCATTTCTAAACTTGACTTCATAATCTGGGGAGGCAAGAGCCCCTAGTTTAGGCCTCATTCCTATATACTCTTAATTTAGTAGCTCTGTAGTGGGTCCAGGTATCTGTATTTTTAAAAACTCCTGTGATGACTCTGATGCCCAGGTGAATATGAAAGCCCTCTTGGGTTTGCAAAGAGGCAATGAGGTTTTTAAAAGGTTGAAAATTTTAAATTTTCAATAGAAAGATTAAAGGTTCAGCACTAATATGGGAAGAGACAATATTAGAGAACTGAAATATTTTCTGTAATAAGTTAGTTACAATTTTTATAGGACCAAAGCAAGGGCAAATTGTTTTAAAAAATATATGCTCCTTATTTTCTGCTAGTCTTATTTACTGGCTCAGGAATAATTTGAAGCATTATTGATGAGGCATTTTAAAAAGACAGTCCTGAAGGTTTTAAGATTTTAACATATAGTTCAGTTCAGTTCAGTCGCTCGGTTGTGTCCAACTCTTTGCGAACCCCTGAATCGCAGCATGTCAGGCCTCCCTGTCTATCACCAACTCCCGGAGTTCACTCAAACTCATGTCCATCGAGTCGGTGATGCCATCCAGCCATCTCATCCTCTGTCGTCCCCTTCTCCTCCTGCCACCAATCCCTCCCAGCATCAGTCTTTTCCAATCAGTCAGCTCTTCACATGAGGTGGCCAAAGTATTGGAATTTCAGCTTTAGCATCAGTCCTTCCAATGAACACCCAGGACTGATCTCCTTCAGAATGGACTGGTTGGATCTCCTTGCAGTCCAAGGGACTCTCAAGAGTCTTCTCCAACACCACAGTTCAAAAGCATCAATTCTTTGGCGCTCAGCTTTCTTCACAGTCCAACTCTTACATCCATACACGACCACTGGAAAAACCATAGCCTTGACTAGATGGACCTTTGTTGGCAAAGTAATGTCTCTGCTTTTCAATGGTTGGTCATAACTTTCCTTCCAAGGAACAAGCATCTTTTAATTTCATGGCTGCAATCACCATCTGCAGTGATTTTGAAGCCCAGAAAAATAAAGTCTGACACTGTTTCCACTGTTTCCCCGTCTATTTCCCATGAAGTGATGGGACCAGATGCCATGATCTTAGTTTTCTGAATGTTGAGCTTTAAGCCAACTTTTTCACTCTCCTCTTTCACTTTCATCAAGAGGCTTTTTAGTTCCTCATCACTTTCTGCCATAAGGGTGGTGTCATCTGCATATCTAACAGACAGTAGAATTTGGTAAAGGAATTTCAGCAAAAGTTTTCAAAGGAAACTGTGTGAAGAGAGGCAAAGGAGATAGTCAAAAACTCTGTGGGCTGTGCTCCTGTCTGCTTTTGCTCCAACCATAATGTGCAGCTCATAATAGTAGGTATATAATAGTCATTTATTGAAAGATAAATGGGTTTGAAGGAGGAATGCTGTTATATGAGAATGACTCTCATTCTTTTCTTTATAGTTAGAGAAACTGAAGCACAGATACATAAAATAGCTTTGCTGAAGTATTTTTAGGGCTAGGGTTAACTAGCTTTCATTAGTCAAACAAGTTTGCTCTTTGTTTCTGAGTTCCACTCTTGGGTACTGCTGAGGCTGAGAAACCTGTTGTCCTGACATAACTTTCCCTCTTCCTTGGTGTTCAGTCCTACACTAACGGGATAAGCCACTTTCCAGTTGATAGAGACCACAAAAGCATTTGGTCCTTAGGTTAAAACCAAAACTGACCTGATTATTGTGTGCATGTCTTTTCTTGATTTTTAAAGAAACAGAATTTTGTGTCTAATATATTTAAGAATCATTACTTTAAAGTTTCAAAAAATAAAGTTATCAAAGTCTCAAAAATGTATTTTCCTGACACAATACTCTTTCTACTGTCAAGGTGCCTCTGAGCACCTATGGTTAAGCATATTTCTAGAGGTTGATGGTTAAGCTTTTGATGAAGGCTTTTTTTAAAAAAAATAAAAACTTCTTTTAACAGAAGTATAGTATGCAAATGTTTTTCTCTAGGACCTTAGTATAGTAATTTAAATTAATTCATGTATATAGGGTCCAAAAAGTGGAAGAAGAGAGTGTATTTCTTGGTTTAAATCTTCGTATGAAAAGAGCAACCCTACTCTTTTCCCACTGCAAATTTGGCCAGGAGAATCACGAAAGAGCCCAGGACCCCATAGTTCAGGGCACAAAGACCTCTTCAGCATGGGACCAGCTCACTCTGAACATTTCATCATAGAGAATGGTAACTTATGCTTAAAAGTAGGGCAAACTAAAAAGCAGTTTTATGTGGAATATGAAAGTGCTATTTTATGAACCTGAGTGGGCAGGATACATAAGCAGGTGGTTTTACAAATTACTGAACTTTCCAGATGCTGCTTACTCTTGCAGCTGTTCTTACTTCAAGCCACTTTAAAATGTAGCCAACACTACCATTAATTGGAAGAAAACCCCACATCATGAACTTTTTAATAATTCAAGAATATTTGGTGTATTTTGTCCTAAATTTTAATAAATGATATGAAAGTTTATTCAGTTTGAACCAAAGTTGAGCTAACGCTTCAATAATTTTTGACTAAAATTATGAGGTAGAGAAAGAAAAAAAAAACACTTTCTTTTAATAAGCATTTAAAGTGTATATCATTGTTGACTAATCTTGAAAATATTTCAGATGGTTAAGAATGAATAATGTCTCCCATTTTAATATTGTTATTTGCTCAGTGATGTGAGAATAATTTCCCACCAAAGACGACCGCAGTGCTCTTTTACAAACTGGGGATTCTGAATGCCATGCGTAATCTTACATGTGGCAGAGTATTAATAACCATCTTGTGCGCCTATCTCCTAAACAAACAAATAAACAAAACCAATACCAGTTCCAACAGAAGAGACTATTATTAACATGGGGCTGAGTGCTTTGGGTCAATCTGATCTTTTAAATCTTGTGCTCTGATTATAAGTATAGTAAGCAAACATGAAATTTAAAATCGGTTATGTTGATATTAATCACTAATGGCTCTAGAATGCTTTATAGTTGAAAGGGATCATGGTGGCTTTAGGCTGTGATTTTGAAACCAAAACTGGTCTGACTACCATTTGTATGTTTTTTCCTTGATTGCTAAAGAAAACTTTGTATCTGTGTATATTTAATAATATTACATTAAATTTTTAGAAAAGAAAGTTATAAATGCATTATTTTTATTTTCAAAAATATCTCCTCTAAGATGTCTTGATTTTTCTCAGAGCTAGGCTCAGAATTCTCCTTTAATGACAATAATCACATCTTATCTATTCATCCCTTATGATATTTGAAAATATCTGTTTTTGTACAGTAACCATGTGAACATGTGTATACAAATTTAACTTTTCTTAACCCTTAAATTTCTCTTAATGTTAAAAAAAAAGGAATGGGAGGTTAATTTGATAACCATTACATTCTCTTCTATTTCTAAAATTCTGTCCTTTTGTGCTTATGTGGTTTTATTCCAATGTCACCACATCCTGTTCTCATTTCATGCCTGGACCCTGATGAGTTACATCATAACTGCTCCTCATCTAGACTGGCTACCTTTTTATTACATCTTGTACCTCCACCAGTCATCTTCCAAAAAGCCCCACCTTCATCATGTCATCCCAAGCTTGAAGTTTTCTTGGCTCCCCACTGCTGACATAATACAGTTCAAACTTATCAGGAATACTAGACTTAGGGCTCTATCATCTGGCCACACTCAGCATTTTCATCTTTATGATCTGTGACTATGCCACATGAACTCTAATGTCAGTCAAAAATGGGCTATTATACCTTCTAGTTTAGCTACTAAACCTTATGTCCTGTGTGGGCCATTCCTATCTCCATGCTTTTTCATTAAGAATGTTCTCCTGTAATTTTCTCACCTATTTGAACTCCATCTGTCCATCATTACCCAACTCAGATTGTATCTCCTTCATGCCCTTCTCCATTAAACTTTCTGTAATATATCCTTCTTCTCTCACCTTATTGCCCTATCCAAGTAGGGTCTCCCTAACAATATAAGTTTCATTCACTTTTTAAAAAACTTAAAAAAAAACTTTACTGAGGAATAATGGACAAATATAATATTTAAAGTGTACAACATGATGACTTGATATACATCCATATTGCAGAATTATTACTAAGATCAAGATAATTGATATGATTCACTTTTAAATAAACTTTTTATTATGTATGCTCGATACTATTTTCTTTTAATTTATTATAGTATCTGAGTGCATGCTAAGTTGCTTCAGTTGTGTCTTACTCTTTGCGACCCCGTGGACTATAGCCTGCCAGGCTCCTTTGTCCAGGGGATTCTCCAAGCAAGCAGATTGGAGTGGGTTGCCACACCCTCCTCCAGGGGATCTTCCCGACCCAGGAATTGAACCCAAATCTCTCTGTCTCCTGCACTGACAGGCAGGTCCTTTACCACTGAACCACCTGGGAAGCTCTTATTATAGTATATATTTGGTCTCTTTCCAAAATGATGAGAAGCATTACAATAGAGGGCACATAAAACAACATGCCAGTTGAAAAAGTGAAAATTCAAAACCATATGTGAGAGAATAAGCAACATAGATTAATGAAACTTAAAATCTAGTTATATGTTTCCTAGCAGTCAAAGTAAAAAAAAAAAAAAGGACCAATTAGTTAACATCTGGCAGTGACTTACTGTTGTGATAGTGTATATGTGTGTGTGTGTGTGTGTGTTTAATCTATATGCATCTCATCTTCATTAACTCTAATCTTTGTGATTGCTAGGGCTTATTTTAGGAATTACCCTTGTAGAATGTAGCACAGTGTCTATTCTAACAAATGTTAGGAATTTAATAAGTTGATCAGTGGCTATTGTGATACCAGAGTAATAAATCTGAAGCCATTTTCTTTATTAGTACACAGTAAACACATGAATGAAGAAGACAGAAATCTCAGATGGAGAATGGAGGGTCTGGAGGTATGACCATGTTAATTAGAGGAAATTTTTAAAATAATCCATCACTAACTTTTTTGGGATAAATACCTATACAGACATCTTACAACAAACCTTTAGTGAAAGAAGAAACCAGTTTTATTGGAACTAAATTGTAGTCTAACTTATGTCATTATCACCAGTGGAATAGGTAATAATACTCCACCTTCATGAATATAAATTCATGGCACCTCTAGCTTTTGAGTTTTTTTCTCCACCTAAATAGCTGTTTTATGAGACTAAAAGATACTGTGGAGACACACTGGGCTGCTCCTTACACTTATATCTATGTTTCATTTCTTCTCCATCTATAAATTTCTAACTTTGGTATGGGGACATTTTTAATATAAAGAGAAGAAAAGTGTGGTGCTGTCCAATAGTAATTTCCATGAAGGTGAAGATATTCTATATCTGTGCTAGCCAATATGGTAGCTACTAACCTTAAGTGTTGAGAACCCAAGATGTAGCTGGTGTGACTGAAGAACTGTATTTTAAATTGTATTTAATGTCAATTATTTGTAATTTAAATTGAAATAGCCACAGGCTAGTGATTATAGTATTGGACAGAACTGGCCGCTTTTACAGAGCTGCTTGCTTTTGGAATACACTTTTTCTTACCTGACTGGGTAGCTCTAATAGTACATTCATTTGACCACCATTTCTTTATGAAATTTTAAGTTACCAGGCATTAAGAGTGAAGCTTTAAGTGCCTTTATTAAGAAATATATATTGTCAAAAGTAAAATTTGCAGAGATTTATTATTTACTGTCATGGTAACACAGAGAGGATGGTCACTGTTTCTATCCTTACATTTATGACTGGACTCGGAAAAAAATATAAGATAGGTGTCTCCACTGGGCATAGGCTTCCTTTCCCAGCCCTACTGGCAGATGGTACTCTTTAGGTCTTTCTTTGCAAGACATTCTCGAAAGGCCTCTTTAAGCAAGACCTCTAAGTAAGTGGGCCTTCGAAATTCTTCTCAAGGTTGATTTTTCTGTCTTATTGTCTTGTTTTGCTCATAGTTCTATGAGCAAGTGGGTGGGATTTGCTTTCTCTAAGCCATTAGAAGCTTGCTCTATCTCCTCCTTTTAATTTCTTTAATATGAAGATCCCCACACTTGCTCTTTGAAATGCTATTTTGTAAACTGCTATTTCCACTAAGCCTGTTATGCCTTTTTTCCATCTGTGTTGCAGTCTCTTTTCCCAGTGGGGCCTTTCTTTCTCAACTTAGTCATGCTATGTGTAGAGACCCACATCCACACTACTGGCCTCTCTGACTCATCCTGGGAGGTTCTCTTGCTCCAGGAATCCCTCTCCACTGCAGAGGAACAATAGGGAGGCTGAGATGAAGCTAGGCCTTTCTGAAATCTGCCTCTTTTCCTGACACTTTTCCTTCTTGTTCAAAGCTACGTGAGAAGGGAAACAAGCAAAAATGCCCTTTGCTCCTTTAAGGTAATGTTTTTAATAAATAGTTTTTAGCAATTCTAATTTCCAGTTTATAAGCTACTTTTGTTGTTGCTGCTGCTTTTAAGTATTCCATAATCTGGCTAGTAGAAAAGTCTGCTAAAGCTCCAATTTTCCTTTTTCCTCCACCAGCAAGCCAAGAGACTCAATTCTGACTGTTCCATTTTCCTTCCAGTTACAGATTAAATTGTTCCCCTTTTTGAAATATATTATTCATAAATGTGAACAGTCTCTGAACTCTGGCTCCTCCCATCCTGGATAGGATGCTGGGTAGGTGGAAACTGCTCATCCACCCCATTGGCTGCCTTAGGGGTCTTCACACTTTAATCTGGTCAAGGGCTAGGAATTCCCTTGACCTTCCCTTTTCCTAAAAGAAAACACTCTGCCAAGGATGGCTCAGGACTATGATTTCCCAATCAAGATGGGCTCAAGCAACAAATTCCTCTGATAAAATTTACTAAAAGGGTCAAAGTTGAATAACACAATGATAATTAAAAACTGATCACCCAGTCAGATCTAAATTTAGCCAATACCCATTCAATTAATCTGTTTTTAATCTCACCAAGCACATCCTGGAAATATAAAAAGGAACTCCAACCTGAATGTCCCATAAGCTCAAGAAGCAACACTCCACAACTAACTAGAGGTCTATAGGAGAAATCTATAGGCACATATTATTTCCGGTTGTGTAAATATGCTTAGCTGTGTACAACAAACACCATGTTTTTTCCAATACCCTTCTTATAAATATTAAATATTCGATTCTATTCTGCATATATATGCACACACACATATTCCATCTTTAGTAGGAGCATTTCCATCCATATTTTTAAGAAAATTATTTCAGGTTATCTTAATTTTAACTAGGGGAACCTGCCCCATTAGTACTCTGGTTGCTACCTTTGGCATAATACCTTACAAAACCATCTCACTGCTTATTAATTCTATATGCAGTGGAGCACCACGCTTCACTTAGACTTTCAACCTGAAGTTGGAGAGAGGATGACCTGCAGAGCAAATACCTCCCGCTCTCAAGGGGTGCGGGGCTGTCTGTTACTGAGATCTGGAGGTTCATATGCCAGGAGAAGGGTGCAGTTATATGAACTCCTACAAAACTCAAGTTAGCTAAATTCCAGCTGAACTAACTGGCAGGAGCAGGTAGGGGAGATGTGACATTTCTGACGACCGCGGTTCCGCACATCAAGCCCCAGAAAATGGTGAGTGTGTGGCAAAGACAGGGAAAGAAACACAGGCTACTAGCCAGACAGAGCTGTCCCGGCCCTGTTAGCGTCTCCTCGGGGCACATCCCTTCCTTGCTGGCCACCTCAACTTACCTTGACCACGTCGTCGTTGAGATGCTTGGGGTCGCGGTTGACCAGGTCTATCTCCTTGGTGTGCGCGTCGTACACTTGCTTCTCGTTCATCTCCTCTGCCATGGCCTTGTTGTTGGGCTTGTAGATGTTGCCCTGTTCCCGGATGGGAACAGTGTAGAGATGTCCCTGCAGAGGGCGGACGGCCCGGAGGGAGAGGGTGGCACCGGCGGTGGGAAGGAGATTTCAAAAAGAAAAATCCGCAGTCAGAAAAGTTAGCCTTGGCAGCGAGGCAAACCTCGAGGCTCAAAATCGAACTAACCGATTTCGAAGCGGTGGCTCCGCGCACAGTAAACTCCTTGGCGCCGCAAGCTTTTTAAGAGGATCGGGGAGAGGACACCACACCCCTCGGTACCAGG
Organism: Oryx dammah; assembly: GCF_014754425.2. Lineage (NCBI taxonomy): Eukaryota > Metazoa > Chordata > Mammalia > Artiodactyla > Bovidae > Oryx > Oryx dammah. The sequence continues at coordinate 52,211,148 of NW_024070202.1, forward strand.
CTGGGAGCTCCTGCCTCCCTCGCCCGCCACCGCCAGGGGTCAGGGCAAACCCCGCAGCGCGGTCCGCCCGGCCCCAGCCCAACTCACTCCCAACAGGCTGAATCCCGCGGAGACCCCCACAGGGGAGGGGATCCGACTTCCGACTTTTATCCATCCCCTCTATCCTCCAGGCCACCCTCTCCCCAGTTCTTCACCTGCTCCAGTCCCTGGTCCCTATTTCCCTTCTCTCCACAATTCCTTCTAACTTCATCCTTAAGATCCACGATGAACACCCACCCCGGACCCACGCAGTGTTCCCATTTTCGTTCCTTTCTGGCCAAGTATCCTTTGCACCTGCCCGCGTCCTCCACCCTCCCTCTGCCGTTTCTGTCCCTGAACAGTTCCCCGTACACCCCCCACCCCCCGATGCACACAAGCCAGCATCCCCTATCTTTGGATCGAGCCAAGTGTCAGACCCCCTATACTGTCTAGAAAGATGTTCCACCTGCACAACTCCTCAGACCCACCCTTAGGTCACTCCCAGACCCCTGGCCGGTTGCTGAACGGCGGCGGCTGCGTTTGGGAAAACTAGGTTTCCACACCCAGGCAGAGCCTGAGCGCCGGGAGGTGGTAGGAAGGTGGGGGGTGGGGGGATGGTAGTTAGGAGGAGGGTGCTTTATCCAAGCACCCCTGCCAGGCGCCGAGATGCAGGAAGAGTTTTAGAGGCGGCCCAAGAGCTTTGGAAAGTGCAAACATGACGCGCGCCGCCTCCCCGGCCAGTTGGTTGAGGCTCCTGGTGGGGAGTCGTGGGGACTGTCCCCAAGACTGCAAGTGAATGAGTTCCCACCCTGCACTCTAGCTCTCCACTTTCCAGCAGACAGGGGCCGGACCATGGGGGTCTCTCAATAAGGCAGTACCCCTAAGCCATTCAGAAACGCGCCCTCAGTCCGACCAACCCAATTTCAGGACCCCGACGACACCCTCTTTCCGCGACCTAGGCCCCTAGGCTCCCTTGGTCCCCTTCCTAATAGGAAAACATGAAACATTCCTGCCTCCTCTTCACCTCCCGCCCAAGCCCATTCCTCAGCAATGCCAGAGTCCAGGAGTGCTCCAACGTCGAGAGAGGGCTGGGGCAAGCAAAGCAGTCAGAATATTTAGAGTGGGAGATAGCAGAAGCAGCTCTCCTTGCGCGCCGCGTTCCGGAGCGCACCCACCCAGGCGTACCTCTGAGTCTACGTATTTGCCCCCCGACATTCTGGCTCGTGGCTGGTTGAAGGCTCTGGGTAGATTTCCCTGGGCTGTGATTTAAGGGAACTGAGGAAGGAAGATCTTGTATTGTATGGGAGGAAAAAAAAAAAAAAAGGGGGCGGGGGGTGGGGGGGGGGGGGGGGGGGGGGGGGGGGGCGGGGGCTGGGAGGGAGCCTCCTGGCTCTCCGCCAAGGGTTTGTTCTGCTCGCGGTTGGCCGGGATGTGCGCTGAGCCGGGTCTAGGCACATCCCCAAGGTTATGGCAGCAGAGGGCGGGGAGAGCCCGCAGGGAGTCAAGAGCAACGAGAAAGCGTTTCACTCGCGCTGGGCTCCTTGGGCAGATATTTTAAACCTGGGGCAACATTTTCTCAGCTATAAGCCACTGAGAGGCGTACTGGGGAGAGCTAATGTTTTCGCAGTGCATCATCCCAGCAGGGGTGGGGACGGCAGGAGGGAGACGAAGACCGTGTACGGAGATGCCCAGTATGGGCAACCGAGCTTCAGAAAGAATTCTGCCTTGTTTTAAGCCGTTTCTTCCCGTCGCCCAAGTTCCATCGCTGCCTAAGATACAACTATCAGGAAGGGATGAAAAGTGACCCAGAATCTTTAGGTGTATTTCATACCTAAACACAAGGAAGGAATCTGTGAGGGTGCGTGTGTGGTGTGCTTTTGGTGACACTGGTTTACATCTAGTCTGTGTGAATGGAAACTTGGAAAAACAGGCCTGCAGAATTTAACGTTTACCAACCGCCACTGTGTTCTTGCCTGGAGAATCCCAGGGACGGGGAAGCCTGGTGGGCTGCAGTCCATGGGGTCGCACAGAGTCGGACACGACTGAAGCGACTTAGCAGCAGCAGCAGCAGCAGCAGCAGCAACTACTTCTGAAACGTCTCCCAAATGCTTTGAAATAAGAAATAAAAATGTTTAACTTTTCTATAATTTTATTTTCTGGAACAAAGGAAATCTGTGCCAACAGGTTATGCCATGTTTACAAAATACATAAAATATTTACAGTTGTACAAATATTTAATTGGAGTTTCAAGTTTTCCAGACATTTTTTAAAGTACTTGACTGTGAGTTAAAGGAGGCTTTTTTTTTTTTTTTTTTAGTAATTGATTAAAAATTTTAAAAAGTTTTTAGGAGTTAAAATATCTAAGAAACTTCCTAAATCGGGAGCTTCTCTCTTTACCTTATTATAAATCAGCACAAGATGAATTGAGCAATAATCAGTCATTTTACTTTAGGACAAGTTCACTTATTATTGTTAGGAAATTCACTCTCCAAAAATGGAAAGGCCATTTTACATTATGTTCCACATGCTATCAAAAGTCAAATTATGACGTGAAAAGTTAGGACTATACCAGAAATGGCACAGGATACATGGCAGTCTAGAAAAGGGAATATGAGTACAAAAGGAGGAGAAGGAGAAATAGAGGATGGAACTCCTAGAGCTGATTATGGAGGTGGAGAGAAATCATAGACACATAAAGGGAATGACAAAGCACAGGCTTTTGTTATTGTTGATGGCAGAGAGGCAATATAATTTTTTAAGAAAAGATAAATTTCAACTATCAGGGAGGAGAAGTGTCACAGATGTTGGCATGGCTAACTATGCTGACTAGTCATTATTAGAATACTAAAGATCTTCCCAAAGTTGGGTTTTTAATTTTGGTTCTAAATGCTTTAAACAGATTGCTACTGCTGCTGCTGCTAAGTCACTTCAGTTGTGTCCGACCCTGTGTGACCCCATAGATGGCAGCCCGCCAGGCTCCCCTGTCCCTGGGATTCTCCAGGCAAGAACATGTTAACAAACAAGATATTCTAACAAAGGGGAGGGTGTGTGTGTGTGTCAGGATCAGTAGTGCCTGTGTGTGTGTGTTTAGCCACTCAGTCGTGTCCAACTCTTTGCAACCCCATAGGCTATAGCCCACCAGGCTCCTCTGTCCATGGGATTCTTCAGGCAAGAATATTGGAGTGGTTTGCCATGCCCTCCTCCAGGGGATCTTCCCAACCCAGGGATGGAACCTAGGTCTCTCACATCCATCTGAGCCACCAGGGAAGCACAAGAATACTGGAGTAGGTGGCCTATCCCTTCTCCAGGGGAACTTCCTGACCCAGGAATTGAACAGAGGTCACCTGCATCGCAGGCGGATTCTTTACCAGCTGAGCTACCCGGAAACCCTGTGTAGTGCCTAGTCTACCTCTAATAATTGCTGAAAGATTACCGTTCCTCTAACTCTTCCTGTTACCAAGTCTAAGTTCATTCTGCTCCCTACACGGTAGGCCAATAAATTTGAGAAACTAGGGGTTAAGACAAGGAAGGGACTTTATTCAGGGAGCCAACTAACAGAGAAGATAGCAGGCTAGTGCCTCAAAATAACCATCTTGCCGGGGTCTGGATGCCAGGTTCTTTTACAGAGTCAGAGAGAAAGAAGTAAAGAGGAACTAAAATCAAAAGGCAGAAAAGAGAGAGAGGCAGTGGGGAAGTACAGTTCACGGGTCTTCAGTCTTGCAAAACAACTCCAGGGAATGGCCAGCCTTTGGAAGAGGTGTGTTAATCTCTTCTATTCACAGGTGGGCAGGGTCAGATTATCTATGAATTTAACAAAGGCACTTTAGTTTCAGGCAGAGGGGCAGCGTCCTTTGAAGCAAGCCCTCATGTATGATTATAATAACAAAAGCAATGAAAAGCAAGTCAAACAGTTTCCAAAATGGAGTCAGAATTGGCTTCTTCTTTGCAGCAGGGTCAGAACTGGCTTCTTCTCTAAAACACTCCTTCGTAAATGTTGGCTGCAAAGCAGTTGAGTTTTGTTCTATGGAAAAATGTGGAAGCTGTTTCCCAGCTATTGTTACCCAGTCTTCAGCTGCGATGAGTAATCTTGACTGTGAAAAAAAGTCAACAGGAACAGGGAGACAGCATGTCCTGCATTCCAGCAAGGAATGGACTTTGTGGGGAGGCCTGAGTGAATGCTTAACTAGAACTTAAAGAAGGGAAAGCAGCCTTCCTGGAGATTCCACCCCAAAGTCAGCATAGCACATAGAATCATAATGATCAGTGAAATGTTGTCAAGGCCAAAATGAATTCCTAATGAGAGGAAAAACCACAAATTCTTCAATAACCTGCCCCAACAAGAAGCTGGCACCACAGAGAAACAGATCATATTCTGGTTATAATAGCTGACTTAGATACTAGGCTGCATCCAACTTTATGAGATATAAAGAAAAGATGAAGTATGACATTGTTAGCAGAGTACAAGATTGAAATGAATAATCACGTTTAAAAAAAATATTTTTTCTTTGATACCCACACAGATAATTTTAGGCTTAGAGGCAGGTTAATAACTTCTCTAAATCATTGACTAGGAAAAAAAAAAAGGGTAAATGGAGACTCATTTGCCGCCCCCCCACCTTTTTTTTAAATAAGAAGCTGTCTTAAAGGTCAGCTCATGCATTCAGTGTTACTGTATCGAGAGCTAAAGGATAGATCATCAAACCAGCCATCTTTGAAATGGAAAAACTGAAGTTTAAAGGCAAGAAAATTATCTTAAGGAGTTTTGTGGGGCAATGAAACATTTTAAAGTTGGTAAATAACTATGGTACCTGTTAACAGCATATGGGGTATGGGATTCTTAAGTAGTGCAGTGAGGGCCTGCTCATGGCAAGACTGTGAAGTTCATTGCTTTTTATGTTCTCTCACCTCCTTCTCTTGGCCTCCTAAACCCCTTAGCTCAGCTTCCTCTTCCCATCCTTACCTGCCTGGGTCCTCTTCATATTCTCAGCTGGCTTCATCTGATTCCTACTCCAGGATTAGGAGTCTAAAGTTTGACCACTTATAGTGATAAGAAGGTTTGAAAATGCAGTCATCTTTCTAAGGTTTCTTAACACACAGAAAGTTGAGACTGCCCGAATGTGCCTTTGTTGATGAATTCAAAAATAATATAGCTTGGATTATAATAAGGATTATCACTAGGTGTGATATAAAAACAATTTAATAACCAGTATGCAGAGCCACCAAGGAGTCATTCCAGGCCTGGTCCCAGCTCTGGAGCTGTGCATTAGTGTCCTGCTGGCTAGCTGCTGGCTCACTAGGAGTTGGGGCCCTTGGGAGAAGGACAAGAGGGGAGGGAGTACATTTTAGAGCAGTGACTATTTATACACAAGTACATGAATGCCAGTATTTTTACAGCCTGTATTTCCGTTGAGTATTTACCCTGTTTTCACCACCACTACCTCTCATACCGTTCCCTGTTCACCCTCATACGCCAGAGCCCATTGAGGCCTTCTCTCCTTACCTGCTGTAACTTCTTCTACACCTTTCATTTTATACATGGAAAAAAATCGCTTTCTAGAGAAGTTTTTGCTTCATTACCCAGTCCCTTCCTGTTCCTGTGCTGGTTTGAAGGCCTCCCTGGAATCTTCCTGTTTGAGTCTTTTCATTTTGACTCTTTTAAATGATTTTTTTCTATTTATTTTCTTTAAAAAAAAAAAAGACAACTATTTCTACATCTTAAAAATCTGATCAAGATGGCTAAGAAAATATTCTTTTTATACTGTTTCTTTAAATTAGCTTTCCTTTCTTTATTTGTAAAATGAAAAATATAATTGGCATCTACCCAAGAGGGGTGCCATGAACATTCAATAAGGTGATGCACTTAAAAGCACTGAGGATATTGCCTAAATCATAACAGATGCTAGGGTTCAGGAGGCAAATTTCAGCCCACAGATTCAGGATTGGAATAAATATATTTTCTTTTGCAATATTTCTTTTGTAAAATAGTTCAACCATCTAAGATCTACCAAATAGTATAATGAATACCTACCATCAGCTTGATGAAATAATTTTGTTTTGTCTGGTTTGATTCAGATTTTTAAAAGTAGAAAACATAGATTATTGAAGTCCTTTGTGAGATAAAACTTTTTCTTTTTTAAATAACTGAACTTAATTTCTTTTACAAACCCCCATTCCTTCAGGTGGCAGAAACTTCATCTCAATCAGTTCCTAGTTTCTTCCATTTTGTTAAGATTATATTGCATATAAATTCCAGGGGCTTATTGCCAAGGACTGTCAGGGTGGGTCTGTGGAGGAGAGTCTCTTCCTTAGTTTTACATCTTGGATCTGCTGATGGTACATCATCTTGTCAGTCCTCAGTAACTGGTATGTTGGGGATGCTGCTATAATGTCCTTCATGCTCATTCAATATGACTGTTAGGGCTAAAGACACTTTTTGATATTTCTTTCCTTTTCTTGGGGCTCTGTGCAAGTCTGATAAATCTGAGTGGGCAGGCCTGATACAGCATCATGGAGCCTCATATGGTGAATGTGGAGAACGGAATAAATGCCCTGCCACTGTGCAGGGGAACTACTGGGAAGGAAGTACTCAGAGGGCCCTACTCAAGCAGGTGGCACACGTACCTCTGCTTTTAGACCCTCCCTCATCTGGGTCAATGCTAGAGATGCACGTGTGTCAAAAATTACTTTGCTTATTTTCCTAACTTATTCTCCCTTGACCAGGAAGTCTTGCTCATATATCATTCAACAGTTCTTTCTCGTGCCCTAAATTCCCCCAAGACCAAGGCTTTTGGAATCAAGAGAAACCTTCTCTCTTCATCTCCGCTTTTCTGTTGTAATAATCTTTCCCTAGGTTTGGTGGGTAGTGGAGGAGGGGAAGGCTCCGTGGGCATCCAGAAAAGAACAAATGTATCAAGAGTGTCGTCATTCACTAGCTTTCCTCCTTCCCTTGGGATTTAGATATGAGTAGTCAGGAGGTATAAATCCCTAGTTACAAGATGAGAGTAATAGAGATCTGATGTACAATGTGATAAATATAATTTATATTGCTATATGTTATATATGAAAATTGTTGAAAGAGTAAATCCTAAGGGCTCTCATCAGAAAGAAAAATTTTTCACCCCCCCATTTCTTTAATTTTGTATCTATATTAAATGATCAATGTTTACTAAACTTTGGGATGGGCTTCCCTTGTAGCTCAGCTGGTAAAGACTATACCTAAAATTCAGGAGACCTGGGTACATTCCCTGGATTTGGAAGATCCTCTGGAGAAGGGAAAGGTAGAGAATTCCATAGACTGTATAGTCCATGGGGTTGCAAAGAGTCCAGCCCAACTGAGTGACTTTTACTTTCAAACTTTGGGATAATCATTTCACGATCTATATAAGTCAAATCATTATGCTATATACCTTAAATTTATATAGTGCTGTATATCAACTATATCTTAATAAAACTGGAAGAAAAAATAATCCTGGAGAGATATTGTTAGTAACATCTAAGATTTATTTAGATCTGTCTAGTCAAAGCTATGGTTTTCCAGTAGTCATGTATGGATGTAAGAGTTGGACTATAAAGAAAGCTGAGCACTGAAGAATTGATGCTTTTGAATTGTGGTGTTAGAGAAGACTCTTGAGAGTCCCTTGGACTGCAAGGAGATCCAACCAGACCATCCTAAAGGAAATCAGTCCTGAATATTCATTGGAAGGACGGATGCTGAAGTTGAAACTCCAATAGTTTGGCCACCTGATGGGAAGAACTAACTGACTCATTTGAAAAGACCCTGATGCTGGGAAAGAGTGAATGTAGAAGGGGATGACAGAGGATGAGATAGTTGGATGATATCACCAACTCAATAGACATGAGATTGAGCAAGCTCCGAGAGTTGGTGATGAACAGGGAAGCCTGGCATGCTGCAGTCCATGGGGTCACAAGGAGTCAAACACAACTGAGCCACTGAACTGAACTGAGAATCTATCTGGTCTTTTTGAATTATACAAAATCCTTAAATTCCAAATATATAATTTATATAAAAGCTTGGTGGAAGAAAACCCATTTATTTTCACAGATTTATGGGTTGGTTTGGCTGGGTCCCAGCTGGTCTAGGTTCGGGTGGCTGGGGCACCTCTGCTTCCCACTGCAGGTCTGTGCTGGCTCTGCTCTGTATGCCTCTCAGCCTCCTTGGACCAGCAAGTTAGTCAGGGCAGCTTCTTCTCTGGCTCAAGAAGTAACAGAGGCACAAGAGTCAGATAAAATATGCAAGACTTCGAGACGTCTAAACTTGGAGATGACATGCTGACGCTTCTATCCTGTTCTGTTGGCCATGGCAAGTCACCCAAAGTCAAGGGACTGGCAAATAAATCCCAAGATGAGGCCAAGGCAAGGATGTGAATGCAGCAAGTTGTGAGGAGCCCAAATCTACATCAACTGTGTGTTAGAGACTGGATTTTGGCTTTCAGTTTTTCAAGTCTTAATCGAATTTCTGAGATATACCTTCTCAGTTCAGTTCAGTTCAGTCACTCAGTCATGTTTGACTCTTTGCGACCCCATGGACGGCAGCATGCCAGGCTTCCCTGTCCATCACCAACTCCTGGAGCTTGCTCAAACTCATGTCCATCGAGTCCGTGCCATCCAACCATCTCATCCTCTGTTGTCCCCTTCTTCTCCTGCCTTCAATCTTTCCCAGCATCAGGGTCTTTTCCAATGAGTCAGCTCTTCACAGAAGGGGCCCAAAGTATTGGAGTTTCAGCTTCAACATCAGTCCTTCCAATGAACACCCAGGACTGATCTCCTTTAGGATGGACTGGTTGAATCTCCTTGCAGTCCAAGGGACTCTCAAGAGTCTTTTCTAACACCTCAGTTCAAAAGCATCAATTCTATATACCTTTGCTTCTTTTATTTCATTCTCAGAAAGCTTTATGTATTATTTTAAAAATCTATTACACCATTTGTAACAACAATAACAAAATCTCTTCATCTTAAATGAAGATTTTTTATGCGAAGATTCTTAAATATTGTTGACTGAAAAATATAGTCACAACCTGGAAGTAGAGTTATATTATTTGGTGGGAATGTTTAGGACTCCAAGCCCAGGAGACGGCATTTCAGTAGCTCTGAGAAAACTGCTCCAAGGACGCAGGAGGGGAAGTCAGGTTATATACAAGTTTGCAGCAGAGGGAGCAGGCAGTCTGAACATCAAAGAGATCAGGTATCAAGTTAAGGAACTTAGCTTATGTATATGGGTAGATGAAAGGCTCTGGGCTCACTGAATTCATTCCTTTCATATACACCTCAGCTATCTGGGGCCAATCCTTGTTCACCTTGCTTCTTGCATTCCCTCAGCAACTCAGCAGTCAGCATGGGGGGTTACAGTATCCATGGATCGAAGTTTTGGGAACCATCACTTACATTTGGAAGCCAGAAATTACTGATGGCTGTGACATTTCTTATTTATTAATATGGCCAGAGATATTTTCATTTCACAATATGATGCTTGACAGAGGGCCTCAGATCGAGGGGCCCAGCAGGTCACAAGGCACATTCTCTTGCCTTAAAGCAGAATATGATTTTCAAGGCAGCTAAGAGTCTACCTTACCTTCAAAAAATTAGACCATCTTATTGTCATCGTCATTATTTTTCCTCTGGCCTTAGAACTCAATATGATGAAACATGATTTTTCTTTGAAAAAGCAGCAAAATTTTGTCTCTAAGAGTAGGTATTCAAAATTTAAAGGTTTGTTTTTTCTTTTATCAGTCAATTTTTCCTTGAAATTTTTCCCCATAAATTACATTAAAAGCAAAATCATATTACAATCTGATTTGTCAGCATATAGGTAAATTTAAATATTGAGAAAATACTGTCAGGAGAATGTGTAATTTCCTTGGTTCTATCTTGCTGCAACAAAGATTTGAAACAGTGGACCAGTGTTACAGCTCAGTTACAGCTCAGACTTTTATTCAGCAAACAAGTTCAGTTCAGTTCAGTCGCTCAATCGTGTCCCACTCTTTGCGACCCCATGGACTGCAGCATGCCAGGCCTCCCTATCCATCACCAACTCTCGGAGTTTACTCAAACTCATGTCCATTGAGTCGGTGATGCCATCCAACTATCTCATCCTCTGTCATCCCCTTCTCCTCCTGCCTTCAATCTTTCCCAGCATCAGGGTCTTTTCAAATGAGTCAGTTAGTTCTTCCCATCAGGTGGCCAAACTATTGGAGTTTCAACTTCAGCATCAGTCCTTCCAATGAATATTCAGGACTGATTTCCTTTAGGATGGACTGGTTGATCTCCTTGCAGTCCAAGGGACTCTCAAGAGTCTTCTCTAACACCACAGTTAAGCATCAATTCTTCAGCACTCAGCTTTCTTTATAGTTCAACTCTCACATCCATACATGACTACTGGGAAAACCATAGCCTTGGATAGTACAACCGTGAGGCGTGAGGGCTGGCTGACCCCAAAGGAGAGGCCTCAATCTGTCTTGGCTTCCTCTTTTTATACGTTTTGTTTCCTCCCTGCTGAGCCTGCCCTATGCAAACTGGGCTAGCCAGAAGTGGTGTGTTTGTTTCACCTAAGGTTCTCACTCTAGTCCTCAGATTTTCTTTTGTTCCATTTTCCCAGGCTTTTACCTTTCTTTGTCTTTTAGCCACCACCATTTTGGACTCCTTTTCCCTATTCTAACTACCTGACAGTACTAAATGTAAGCAAACACAAATCACATTGAGTTTTCTTTTTTTTTTAATGCTTAAAATCCATTTAAAATGCCGGTTCAGCTCATCATTTCATCATGATGCCATATAAGGAATCAAACTAACTGCTATGAAATTGAGGGATCTGCCTACCTTGACTGTTTAATAATTGGATTATAATAGCCCTACTAAAATCATCCTTCTAGCTTTCATTAAAGAGAGGAAAATCTTAGTGCAAACACTGACATAATTAAGGAGTAATACTCTTAGAAAGTGTGAGAAGAAATGTAAAAAATACTTGGCTCATTTTTTTTCATCTAGGTAGATTTATATCAATATAAAATTAATGATAATAGCAATCCTAGCTAATCCAAGATTGGGATTGTTTAATAGCAGGCTTAAGCATAGCAATTTTTCAGAAAAATTTCGGTCAAGGTGTGAGCCAGATTACTATATTATATCTAGTTGAGAGAAGTAGAATATTTAGACATGTGGACAATGACTACATTTCCTCCTATTCAAGTGAAACAAAATTCTGATCACCCTTTAGGAAGATGGAAACTCCATAAATCTTATTCAGTGTGTGACCAACTCTCAGAAAACCTAATAAGACAACAAAATGTAGTATAGTATGATTTAATATAATGTCATATATACCTGAGATATTTGGCATTTCATAGTATACTAGTATACTTATACTATATATGGTATACTTAAACAGCATATGAGAATATTTTATTTTAACAAATAATTTAATTTTTTATTTAGGTTATAATGAAATGATAAAGAATAAAATGATAGTAGTGCCTAAATATTACCATTAATTTATAAGGAGATATACACAGTAGATCTTCTGTTTTTTTCTTAAGTTAATGTAAATATTTGGGAGGAGTCCTTTACAAAAGCCCTTTGTTTTGTAACCAATCCATCTGGCTTAGTCAGAGCTCCATTATTTAACAAAGGAAACTCTCTTTCCTTTTGGCCCTTTCCCTAGTAAATAAACTATTTACCAGGAGTTGCTTTTACCTGGGGGGAATTTATGTCTACAGCCACTCCCTGTGAGGCAATGATGCTTAATCATAAAATATTTCACTCTTAAAAAGTGCATATCAGTTCATATCGACCATTTATTAAGTGGTCTGGTCTTCACAGAGAACTTCCTTTTACTTACATATTGAGGTTTTTTTCTTTTTCTTTTTTTTTAAACCAATTCCAGAGAAAATTTGGGACTGTAACATCAGCTTTTGTATATACTGGAGGATAGGTTTAATTCTGCACTGCTGACTTTTCTGTCGATTAATTTACCTTACTTCAGAGGGAATGTGAATGTGTTTTAAAGCTGGTATTGTTACCGAGTGTGAGCTTGCTCTGCTTGCCACAGGACAGGCCAATGAATCCGAGAGATGAGGTGTTGAGGCAAGGAAGAGACTTGAAGATGGCAGGCTAGCGCCTCAAAATACCATCTTGTAGGAGTCTGGATGCCAGCTTCTTTTGTAGAGTTAGAGGAAAATCAATGAGGAACTAAAGTCAAAAGGTACAATAGAGGGGGAGAGCAGTGGGGAAGTAAAGTGCAAAGGTCTTCAGTCTTGCAAAACATCTTCAAAGCAACGGTCAGCCTTTGGAAAGGGTGTGTTAACCTCTTCTATTTGCAGGTGGGTAGGGACAAATTATAAGTGCCAGAAGGCACTGGCGACCCACTCCAGTACTCTTGCCTGGAAAATCCCATGGACAGAGGAGCCTGGTAGGCTGCAGTCCAGGGGGTCGCTAAGAGTTGGACATGACTGAGCAACTTCACTTTCACTTTCCACTTTTATGAATTGGAGAAGGAAATGGCAACCCACTCCAGTGTTCTTGCCTGGTGAATCCTAGGGATGGGGGAGCCTGGTGGGCTGCCGTCTATGGGGTCTCACAGAGTCGGACACGACTGATGTGACTTAACAGCAGCAGGGACAAATTATTTATCTGAGCTGAACAAAGGCACTTTCACTTACAGTCAAGCAGAGGGGCAGGGTCCTCTGAGGCAAGCTATTAAGTATGATTATAATCAAATCCCTTGTGACTCAGCAGGTAAAGAATCCCCTGCAACATGGGAGAACTGGGTTTGATCCCTGGATTGGGAAGATCCCCTGGAGAAGGGAAAGGCTACCCATTCCAGTATTCTGGCCTGAAGAATATTTTTTCCAGGGCTTCCCTGATAGCTCAGTTGGTAAAGAATCCCCCTGCAATGCAGGAGACCCCAGTTTGATTCCTGGGTCGGGAAGATCCACTGAAGGGATAAGTTACCCACTCCAGTATTCTTGGGCTTTCCTTATGGCTCAGCTGTTAAAGAATCCGCCTGCAATGCGGGAGACCTGGGTTCAGTCCCTGGGTTGGGAAGATCCTCTGGAGAAGGGAAAGGCTACCCACTCCAGTATTCTGGCCTGGAGAATTCCAAAGGGGTCACAAAGAGTTGGACATGACTGAGTGACTTTCATAATAACAAAAGCAATGAAAAACAAATCAAACATTTTCCAACATGGAGTCAGAATTGGCTTCCTCCCTGCAATAGTATGGGGGGTTATAGGTATGGGACAGACTGTAGAATCTTCTCAGAGGGCCAAGTTATGTCTCTTTCAATGATTCTTTCCTCTGACTGAAAGCTACTTTATTTTCACCTCTCCTCCATGTCTTACTCAAGTTAGTGACTAGGATCTTGCTACTCAAAAGGACCTGCAGCATCCAGGTACAAATCTGAATCTCAGGTCCAATTTCCAGATTTACTGAGACAGAATCTGCTTTTTAACAAGATATCCAGGCTATTCATGTGCACATTAAACTTTGAAAAGCAGTGATCTAGGGGAAACTTGAAAATGCTGATTTTCTCAACGTGTTTTAAAAGGCAGAATTTGGGCAGCGAGATGCACGTTGGTGAGTATGTGGGTGTGTATGAGATTGGGCCAGTGAAGCTGGTGGCCTTGGCACGTGATATCAAGCGGGCTCTGTTGCTCGGCGGCTCTGTCTCTCTGTCAGTGGGTGCCATATTGTTGGACTTAGCCAGTCACATGCTAATCGGTTCCGATTTCACCTTTCTGTTCCAGCTGCTTATGTATATGAAGCTGCTCAACGAGGTGGGATAGGAGCCTCTAACTCCAGCAATAGGACAAATATTTGGGGGCAGCAAGTGTGTCAGCTTCCTGGTCTGTTTTGTTATGCTCAGCACATTGTGAACATCTATGGGAAGTATAGGTTGTTCACAGGCTTAACTCCAAGACTGTTCAGAAATCCTTGGAACTGTGGTCCATGATAAAGTTTTACAGAATTACCAGAAGTGTAACAAGGTTGAGGAGTCAGGATCTGGAAGCATAGAGAAAGAAGTTTCATCTTCCTTTGACAGAGTTATCAAGGAGACAACTTGAGAGAGTGCGTTGTGCTCTTTGCTCTCATCGCACATCCCTTTCACATGATCACTCTGAGATCGATGGTACAATTCATTGGGAGAGAATCCAGGTATTATGGATTTTGTGACTCCTAGTCATTGTCTACCAGGAAGAGGGCATCCTAGGGTTTTTGCAGATCTTGTTCCTCACCTCCTAGGTGGCATCATCTCTTTGTGGCTCTGTACTCACTGGTCTCCTCACCAGTGTCCATGCGTTGGACAGTGGAGTTTCCACCATGAATGAAATGAAGAGTTGGTTCCTAGTTTTCACATGATTTGTTGCCAGTATATTTACATATTCCTTTATGCTTGTCTCTAGTCTTATGACTGTCAACAACTGTGGACTTGCTCATGGATGCCCTCCTTACCCCCTAATATATACTTCTTATTTATATGGCTGGTGCATGCTACAAAAAAGGGGATATATTAGCCAAGAAATAACGTGTCTTTTCCAGAAGTTCCCCTTTGGGAAGACTTATTGTTGTGATCCAAGAATGGTAATTTGAAGATGTGGGGCAAGGACAGCGACGTTTCTATAGTCCCAGATGCACAGAAATATGGGAGAGAATGTTGATTTCTATAAAGCGAGGCATATTTTTTTAATAATCAGTCAATCTTGAGAAAATGAATAAAAATGGCAGACATTATGTCAGCAAATAAACTAAAAAGCCAAAAGAAAAAAAAAGTCCTCTCCTGAATAAGAACCATGAATGAAGAAAAACCTTCAAAAATATGTACATAGAAGAGCCTGTACATCATAATGGAAAGAGCAATAGAAAGGCATCCTGGATGACTTAACAGGGAATCCCAGCTCCGAAAAGGAAGTGACATACTGTTAGAGAAATATTTGTAAGCAAATTGAAGGAAACATCATTTAAGGGGGAGCCCAACAGGCTACATTTGCCAAGTTGCTTGCAGGGAACTGGCAGTTCTTTCCATTTCTATAAACTGAAGTCTTCTTGGAATGTGAAATCAAGAATTATAAACAGCCAAGATGAGGTTTTTTGTTGCTGTTGGTTGATTTTATTTTATTTTTCTGCTTGTTTGTTTATGGTTTTTGCTACAAAAATAGTTGAACTGTTTTAAGTTCTCCCATTTTGTGCTAAGTTGCTTAGTCGTGTCTGACTCTTTGTGACCCTATGGACTGTAGCTCACCAGGCTCCCCTGTCCATGGGATTCTCCAGGCAGAATATTGGAGTGGGTTGCCATGCGCTCCTCCTGGGGGTCTTCCCAATCCAGGGATCAAACCTGTGTCTCTTATCAAATCTTGCATTGGCAGATGGGTTCTTTACTGCTAGCACCACCTGGGAAGCCAAAGTTCTCCCATTAGCCTGACCCAAGAGGTATTGACTGTGACAAGAGGTGAAGCAAACCAATCTTTAACTTTACAAGAAGGCAGAGCAGTTTCTTAGGGAAGGCTTCAAGGTAGCCCAAACTCATCCTGCACTAGAAGTGTATGGGCCAACTTCATAGAAGATTTTAAGACTGGGAGGACTTTCCCTTTCCAATTCTGAATATTTCTTCAACTCTAAGAATCATGAAATTATGGAAATCTTTATGTGAATCCCTAGTTCATCATGCATGATAGAGACTGCCTGCATCTGATCTGTCTCATCATTCCCGAAGTTCTTTTAGGAAAAATATTTTAAGATCTTTTTGCCATTTCCCCTTGTTGAATATAGTTAGGATCACAATTCTTTTTGTGTGTGTCTACTCCAGTGAAATTATCACTTAGGATGACTTCACTTAGACTTTCTCTCAGAAAAAAGATAGTTTAATAAAGGAATTTTTGTACAATATTTCTCATCTTTTAGGTGGCTCTTTAATCACCTTTAGACTTAATAATGCCAACAACTGTCTCTTTTTCAGGGGTCTGTTTTCAAATTTATGATCATCATAGGATCTTCCTCTTGTCTAAATAAAGTATATATAAATAATTCAGTTAATTGCTCACTTGTTTTTTCTACATGATGAAAAAGTTTTTTGGTGTTTTGTTTCCAATGTTTTGATCATGGCTCTCCCTCACCCCTTCTGCCCTCTTCATGGCCCCTTCATGCAGAGGATCCCATGAAATTGATTGACTATGCTAGATGCTCTGAGATGATTTTAATTTAGTTTATATTACAAACCCCTAAATAATGTGTGCTATTCCTGTGACTGCCTCAACAAGGTCATATCTAAACTGGAGAGGAAGGCTTGCTTGTATCTTATGCTTCTTTTTCTTATATATTCCAGTGACTTTTATGTATTCCATGATGTTCCATTTTCCATATTGCTGCCTATTTTGATATTGACTTTGTGAGGAAATATGTGTGTAATCTTAATCAGTGATTAAGTGACTGAACTCCATTGTCAGATTCTCTTGGTTTAAATTTTGACTTCCGTGTGATCTAGGGAAAATTGTTCAACTTAAGTGCGTCAGTTTTCTCATCTGAAAAATGATAATAGACTCATATTATAGAGTTATTGTGCAAATTAAATAAATGCCCATGAATGAATACTCAGTCACTTCCATGAAATTCTCCAAGCAAGAATACTGGAGGAGGTTGCCATGCTCTCTCCCAGGGGATCTTCCTGACCCAGGGATTGAACCCACATCTCTTCCATCTCCTGCATTGGCAGGGGGATTCATTACCATTGAGCCATCTGAGAAAGTGTAAGTCGCTCAGTTGTGTCCAACTCTGTGATCCCATGGACTGTAGTCTGCAAGCCACTGGGAAGCCCCAAATAACTTCCAGCAGGTAATAAATGCTCAACAAATGGAACTATTATTTGTACCAGAAATCAGACTTCTCCCATTGTTGTAATGTATGAAGGATTCCATCCAGTTTCCTTCTCCGTAAAAGAAACATGTTATCCTTGCCACCTGCCTCCCTGGGAAATGGTGTTTATCCCTGCAGCTTTCCAAATGTCTCCTTGTTTCACTGTCCCAGTTAGCTGAGCCAGCCTTTGGCTGGAACTTATATGCGATTCAGTTAGACACAGGTCCTGCCTCCTGCCCTTTTCTCCCCTTTTGTTACTGGCAGGTGCTTGATGACAAGTTACTCAGAGGCAGGGAGAGAAAAGAATGCTCCAAAGATGACCTGTGGCTCCTATCTCTTCCTGGTCCATTTATGTCTGGGAGAAATATTTGCCCTTGGTTACATGCTCTTTCCCACTATGAGTCATGTCTCTTCCTTTCTTCATTCTCCACCCCTACCTTTTCCTATAATGGCAAAACGACTTCTCCAGCTGTGCAGCCAAGCCAAATGACAAACACGTCCAAGTGCAGGCAGATAGGTGTCTGTCCTATTTTTGGATAAATGTTGAAGTGGTGTCCTCTGATTTCTCTGACTGCTGCCTGGTCTTTGCCACAGATACACGGCAACAGTCAAAAGCACAGAGAGGTGAGGTGGAAGCAAGACAGATGGTCGCAAGTTGTAGTACAGTTTTCGTTTTAACTTTTGCCACTGTCTTTAGGGCACAGGGTTCTAGGAGAGCCCTCATGCCCCCTACAGGGCCCTTTTCATTTAAGATGACATAAGTAACTTTCCTTTATGGTCTTAGCTGACTTTAGCTCCTTCCACTCAGTTCAGTTTCCTTTGACCCAATTCCATTGACTAGGGCTTTGAACAGAGGTTTCCAGAAACAAATCTGTGAAGGGTGAAGATTGTGTCATTGGAACCTCCTGTTTTCCCTTCTCTGTCTTGATTTTCTCTTTGGTGGCGTGTCTTTTAATCAGTGTTGGATGCTCTCAAGTGTCACCCCACTCAAGGCCCTCCTGCTCAGGTCCCTTACATAGCTTTCAGCGTTCTTCTTTTCAGATCATCCATTCACATTGAAGTAATGGATGTCTACTAATAGACTGAAATGTTACCTCACCCACAGCTACCTTTCATTTAAACAAGCATCACAGTGTAAAGTTTCAGAGGTGGCAGTTCAGATATAGTTTGAAGAAAGAAGCTGAAGAGTGGGTACAAAAATGATTTAAAAATAAAACAGGGTGCATTCTTTTGCTCATCTGGCTATTTGGGGGTTAACAGGGAGGAGAAATTGGGAAGATTAGATATGGAAGCCCAAACTATTTTTATTCCTAAGAAGTATAACCTGAATATTTAGTATATCCTTATCCTTTGCTCCATCCTGCTTCAAATCCTTCTCTTGTCCTCTCTGTATACATATATACCTTGAATGAAGGAAATATACCAAATTCTGATCTATGATAAGTTGCAGTAGTCTAAATTTTTCATCACAGTACTACCAATTTTTTATCTTAAAGTAATATGTAACCATGTAAAAATTCTTTAAACTCTTGTTATCTTAAGTAAACATTCAAAAATGATAAGATTGCAAGCTACAGAAACCAAGCTATTACTTATGTGATTTCTCCACTATGCTATTTAATTTGTCCTGGATTCAAATGAGACAGTGTATGAGACTGTGTTTTCTAAAATGTAAAATTCTATAAAAATAATATTTTAGTATTATAGATTTCAAAATGGGAAATAGGGTAGTAAAAGAATTAGCAACTTTCTAAAATGCCAGAGAGAATGGTTTCTAACCAGTTTCTATGTATTAATACTAGCATTTCCTACCCCGGAAGATGTGAAAATAAATTTCAGAAAACAGAATTGAGAGTAGAAAGGCATTACCCTGAAGGATGAAATATACTTGATGCACTTTACATATATTTTAATTTTTCTAACTTAATAACTAATAAGTGGGAAAAATGGTGAGAAGGAACATCTTATTAGGATCACTACTTTTCAAACTCCTCACTCAAATGAAGAAAATTATAATGTCAAAATATGATTTTTACTACCAGCTCAGCAGTCATCCCAAATTTTCTTCAATTATATTTTCATGTAGCCATTCATTCAGAAAATATTGATTGAGCTTGTTAAGTGCTTGGCACCATTTTAGAATCCCGGAAAACAATAATGAAGTCACATTTTGGTTCTCAAAGACCTAACCAGCAGTCTAATGGGGTTAGTTAGCAGTCATAGTTTTACCATGTGGCAAGTGATAATAGGGGTTCTTACAAGATTTTGTATGAAAACATAGAAGAGGCATTAATGTGGAGTTTTGAAACAGGAGGGGTTAGCACAGGCCAAGGGGAAGAGTGAGGCTGTCATGGAGACAGGAGAGGGCCGGGCACTTCAGTGAATGCTTCAGAAGAGAGTTGCTGAAGACCATGTGTGGTTAGTGAAGGCCTTGTGAACATTGCTGAAGAGTTTGGATTTTATTATAAGGGCAATGACATGTAATTGGTCATTTACACAGGGGAGAAGCATCAAGTCTTGATGAGATCACTTCTTTTTTGAAGGGGAACATGGATTGGAAAAGATCATATTGAAACTGGGAGTGAGAGCAGTTAGGAGGCTATAGCAACTAGACAGGCCAAAGAAGATAGCATTGATCATGGTGGTGTAGCAGTAATTTTAGGAAAAAAAAAATCTACAAATAAAATAAATTGTAGTTAATTTAAAACATAGGGTAACATTTTATTTGGCGGGAAACTTCACAGTGATGGAGACAGAACTGTTATAAATCTAGGAATCCCTGTTATGAAAATCAAAGTCTCAGTCAACTTAAGAAAGTGAAAGTGAAGTCACTCAGTCGTGTCCGACTCTTTGTGACCCCGTGGACTGTAGCCCACCAGGCTTTTCTGTCCATGGGATTCTCCAGGCAAGAATACTGGAGTGGGTTGCCATTTCCGTCTCCAGGGGATCTTCCCGACCCAGGAATCGAACCCAGGTCTCCTGCATTGGAGGCAGACGCTTTAACCTCTGAGTCACCAGCGAAGCCCTCAGTCAACTTAACTGTGCATTAATTCCTATATTTATAGCATGCCAGTCCTGTTAGAAAATTCATGATTTTAAAAATCAATTTTAAAAAATTCCTGGACTGAACAGCAAGATTGCATATACATAGCCAAACTTCATTCTATGGAAGTCACAGAAAACAAGAAGATGGGAAGTTCCTAAGAGATCCTTGAGTCCAATCCTCTCATTAAAAGTAGGAAACTGAGACCTTGAGATCAAACCATTTGAGGGAGCTGACATACCTTAGTAATGGCAGTGCTGAGATAGGCATCCAGATGCCTGACCTGGAGGGCAGGGCTCTTTTCACATAAGTCCAACAATTTCCCAAGAAAATTATTTAAGTAAATTCATGGGATGTAGACAACTACTGAAAAGAGGGACTTGTAAGTTCTCCACATCTTTAAAGAGCATTTCACAAAGCCAAACACATACTTTATTATTGGAGGTAGGTCACTTTTCCAGATTAACTCACAACAAGAAAATCTATGCCAATATCAGCAGCTACTCTTCACATACTAACTTTCCAAAAATAATTTTGGACTCTGGTCTGGTACTAGTATCCAAATACATGTGATTTATATTGTTTTACTTTCTTATTTAAAAAATTGAAAACAGAAATATGAGTTTATTTAGGATTAGCAAGAGACTATTTCATGAAGAATATGAAGTATAGTTGGTTTAAGAACACGCTATTCTATCATATTCATCAAGTGATAGAAAAACTTATAGGGATAAAATTTAAATTACCAATCATGTAATTTTTTACAAATATATTCCTGAATAAGCAATAACTCATGTATGCTTACCTATTATAAGTTTTTAATAAGGAAAAATTAGTTTGAAAAAGTTCTTTATTGATGAACTTGATATGTAATAAAAGCAATAAACACATTTTATAAGTTTTAAAAAGTTTATTATAGATACTGGGAAAGTCCCACCATCACCCACCTCTTCCCCACTCACAAATAAAAGAACCAACATATTTGTACATGAAACCTAGATCTACTTGGTACAAAATTTCAGTCTCTGAGATAAAATAGTTAATGACAAATCTCAATAAAAAGTTATTTTGAAAATGATCAATGCTATTCAGAAATAAGGAAATCACATAGTCTACTTGTTACAAGTTAATAGGTTTTTTTTTTATGACTATGTATGTATATTTTGGCTTTAAAACTTGCCAATTTGAAAAAACTTGCTATTTGAAAAGATAGAAGCCATGATTTATTTAAATCGGTATTTTATTAATCAAATACTTTTGCTCAAATGACATATACAAATTTTTTTTAAAACATCTTAAATATAAGGTATAACTATAAAGTCATGAGACTGATTGACCTTTTTGACTAACATAGTAACATCCATGTTGTCAAATGAGTAGTAATGCTTTAATGATCATGAGAGTGTTTTCTAATGATGCTACAATGACCTAAGATAGTTTTGAAAAAATCTCTTTTGTAACTACCTTCAAAAGGATATAAGCTTCATAATTTAATCATTCATTTGCTTGGTTCCCCAGTAGAATTCCAGTTCAATCATCCTTTATATTCACCAGTCTTAGAAACTTGGGAAAATAAAATTAATTTTCACTGAATGAGGAGTTGTCATCTATGAAACTATTCAAAGGAATGTTAATCCGAGTTCTAATAGTAATTCTGAAATTTGAGCACTGATACACTTTTAGGATGTGTAAATTATAGTTAACCACTCACATTATAGACATCTTTTGTATAGGCCTATTATTTTAGAATAGAGATTTTTAAAACAACAGTGACTCATAACACTGAAATAGGACTCTATAGTGTAAAAATAATAATAATAATTTTATACTGTGCAGTAAGACTTATATTAGATAATATCTTGAAAATTTGTAGCTATTACTTTTTAATTTATATATACATAGTTCAGTAGCATGCACCCAATAAGTTAACAACTTTGCTGAAGTTAATACATAAATTACTGTAGCTGAAATTGTACTTAAGTATCAGAAATAGCCATTATTGTAAAATGTTATTTAATAGCACCAATGTTACTTGAAGGTAAAGGGAAGCATTAATAAGAATGCAGAATACAGGATTAATTTTTAACTACAATACAGAAATAATCTCTTAGATGAAATATCAATTAGGTTTGTATTAAGATCACAGCCAGATAAACATTAGCCATGAAACATTTCAGGATTTCGCTTGGAAAAGTAAGTAAGAAAAGCCTTGTATATCTCTCTTTTACATTCAATTACCAAAGAAGATGCATATGCTTATGTAATCTAGACAGTGCGATCTCACCAATGAAGTTCCTTATGGAAGATACATTTACTCCTTCTATATATTAATACAACAAGATAACAAATATAAAGAGTGCTTTAAAGCAATCTGATTAGGGAAACATTTACAATAACTACAAAATATACAGTAAATTGAAACATCTTGTTAAATATACCTGTAAGTTAACAATACCCTATTTAAAGGAACATGTTTTCATGAATCTATTTTCACATTTATTTGAGAGCCCCTATCATTACTTTTGTTACTGTAATTTCTAGGATCTTTGTATTATCTTATCTCTAAGTATCCCCATGACTTTATCTGCAAAGGTTTTAAAAAGTATTATTTCCAGAGTAAGAAAAATAGGAAATTCCATATTTTTATAAGCAGTTGTACACAACACTATTGCAGTGTTTGACAGAAATGTCCCTTGATCATTACAGATTCATCATTATGAAATGCATACCTTTGTACTAAAGTAAAAACTGCCTGCCTTTGAAATTAATTGTTGTCTACTGAATAATTCTGGTTATAAAGTTAGATTTGAAATCCTTGGCTTTTTATTAGAAAAGCATTATTTGAAAAGATCTGCCAATAAACATTCTACATGTGGTTGCCCATTTTAATAGCTTTCTTAATTTGAACAGTTGGGGAATTAACAGAACAGTAGTGCTTTTATGTTATAAAAACAAGTATTAGAATATCCAGATCTCTGGACCTGGGGCCCAAGTATTCAATCGTGGCTCAGTTGCAGGCTGACAGAAGAGAAGCTGCGTCCTACACTCGTACACAATGGGGCAATGACAACATCTGTCACACTCTTCCATATTGTCTGCACTGAAGGCAGGACCATTAGGCAGGTCTTTACAAAAGGCATTATAATCCTGGAATGGAGGAAGAGAGATATGTAAGGATTACTGGTGTTACCAAATAAGGCCACTGACTCTTGCACATGCAAGAGCATAAAGATATAACAGTGGCCCAATTCACCTAAGCCAGGTTGAGCATTTGAAACAAATAACAGTGACCTACATCGTGATAAGATACACAGAAAATATGTTTAAGAAAATAAACAGGCATGTACGTGATCAACACCAATATTATTTCTATTGGTAGCAGGCAATTTAAGATAGTAAAGCAAAATTAAACAAAACATGAAATTTATTTACTTGATCTCTGGCCCTACATATTAACCTGCCTAAATCTTCATATTTCTCTGAAGTTTCACTTCCTGGTAGCTTTTCCTGTTGTCTTCCCTCCCCATTGGACCACGCTAGGTTGGATACTCCTTTTCTGTGTTTCTAAGTACTGAAAAAAATTTCTTAAATCTCAAATTTATCAAAAGATATCATAAATAGATGATTATATCTCTCTTTCGTATTAGAATGTAAGCTTTTAAGCGAGGACATCTTTACCCTTGGTAAACATTTTAACTGAAGTGAATTTAACATTCTCTTATGCTTTATATTATTAATTTTTCATAGTAATTACACACACTGAAAAGGGTTGTGTAGTGTAGCTAAAAGAGCCCTGCAATTATGTCAGAACTCTTAAACAAGAACTCGAATATCCTGAATTTATTTTTTCTGTATGCCTTTTCTTAAAGTAACTACATATTTTCATATTCCTCAGGTTGGTTAAGTTTTTCAGTAATCCTCTGCATAATGTTCTTTGTCACAGTAGTGCTTTTTGGGCACAAAAGTATGTGAACTCTCAGGCATTACTGGAGGGCTTCAATAGAATTTTTATTATTTCTTGGGTGGGCACAAAGAAGTAAGGTTGATTTTCTTGGTTTCCTATTTAACAGTGACTTAAATAAAGGTCTGTTGTATTTAGCCGAAAATGAAGAGGAGATCAGGCATTTGTCTGATTTTGAGATTTTTTTAACTGAATTACTCATATGGACTTTCTACAAAAATTATATTTATCTTGTGTTTTTTCCCAAGTGCTAAAGATTTGAAGCAATTTTTTTTAAAAAAGAAAATTAATTACTAGGTGTTTTAGGGCTAAATGGTTGAGTAGAAACCTGAATGATGATAACTTTTGACTTCTTATCCCATTATGTTTCTCACTTGATGTGTGGCTTTGGGCAATTCCCTCCAAATTAATGTAAGAACAGGAAATCTTAGAGACCAGCTATCAGGCTTACCACTTACTATGCATCTCTGATATGTCCATATGATGCTGCCATTATGATGAACAATAAATAGAACTATTTTGAAGTCAGAATATATAATAAAAACAATTATGACAAACTAATCTCAAATTGACTTGTTTAGATTGGAAAGCTTCCTAACGAAATTCACTTCCCTCAGAATATAATGCATTTTCCATTCTTTCTTAGGCTGAGAAAATTTTCTAACCTCTAGTGCCTTAGATCTCCATGTCCTAAGACGGAATTAAGCACAGGACAAAAGTGTCGTTGCCCACATTTGAGGACTCAGTTCGTGGGATTTTAACTTCATCTTCTTCAAGTTGTTCTCTCACTTTGGATCAAGAATCCAGTGATTCTTTGACAACAAACTTAAACTGTGTTCTAACATCCCAGCTGGTTTCCGATCTGAAACTCCAGGCGATCTGAAGTGACCCACAACTTTGTTCAGGCTCAGTGTCGGCCTGAACACTGTCAGCCTCAGTGTCAGGCTCAGTCGTTTCTTAAACACATTTTATAATTAGCAAAATTATATATTCATCCATTGGACGATAAATCCATGAGAACTGGGACTTTTGTTTAGCTTTGTATTTATAGTGTCACAGATGGCCTTGTCACAGCAGTTAGCTGTATTAAAACCTTCTGGGAAATGAGACTGTTACTACTGCATTTCTATCAGTTAGATTATATATTTGAATTACATTCAAGCAAAAATAAAAGGCAGAGGGGTTCAAGTTACATTTCTTTGATATGATCCACTTATGACCTGTGGTTGTCAAATGGCATACAGATTCAAACCAGTCTCTGATATGAACTCAAACCAATTCACCTGTTCCTAATGTCCTATCCTTCTGGCCTAGGATCCAACATCATCAGACTGAGTTGTGAGTGCTTTGTTGTTGTTTGTTTAAATAATCTAAAGTCAGATCCATTATGACCATGGAGTGTGGTTCAAAGAGCTTATAACTGCATATTTTCATAGCCTTGACCACCAGAAAATAAGGTTTTAAAATAAGTTTGTTCTTCTATGAGAACTTTCCTTGATCTGGTCTTATCGTGTCATGGGAATGTAATCCATTAATAATAAACCTATTTTATCAAGGTATAAACTAACTTCTAAACATTTTTGTTTGAAGTCACTCCTCTACTTGCAATCACAGCTGCCTGATGACAGACGTATGACAGTTAAATATTAATGTGCCAACATGAAAATAATTTGAAAAATAAGTTGAAGTTAAATAATACAATTTCTGTGGTTGGAAAAAAAGTGGTTTGATGATTCCCTGCTGGAAGCACTACACCAAAAATATCTCCCATTCTCAGGAGAGCCAGGTGGAGAGAAGCATCATTTGGTTAATTGTAGTTTTACTTAGATCTCTGTAACATTTGGTAAATAAAAACCCTTTTGTTATCAGTTATTCCACAAGTGCTTTAGGAAAGTCTAGCTTTTTTGACTGGCAGTCTGTATTTCCAAATAGTTCCATAGCCAGCATTTCATAATATACGATGTGGTCACTCCGTTTTTCACATTTTGGAAAGTGAGAAAATGGACATAGAGGTTACATGACTGGTTTTATTAAAAAGATGTGCTGATTTGTGCTAATATCTAAATATGACCTGATTGTAAATCTGGCCTTTGAGGATCTGTTCATGTAAAAAAGGCAAAGATTTTCATTCCTCTTAGCAGTTTTTTGACACTTTCCATATAGTTTGTTTACAGCTTTTAGTAATCAAATTACATTGATGTTTGTTATTTTTAATCTCATAAATTGTTAATTTTAATCTTATAATTTTTACTCTCTTTAAATTTAATCTCATAAATTGAGTGAACTTCAATTTATCCTTAAAAATTCTTTTAAACTCTTTTCTTTCTACAAAGCTTTCCCTGTGTTTCCCTCCTCCACAGATTTAGCTGTTTCCCTCAGCAGCCACCTCTGTACCTAGCCAGTTGCCCTGATGTGCTGTGAGTAAGCTGAAGGCAGATCTTGCATCGTATTCATCCTGGGCCCAGTACCAGCGCAAACTCAGTACTCAATAAATTTTCTTAGTTGAACTAACCAGCTAGCTAACTGACTAAAGAAATTAATTCAGATGGTAAAGGCAAATGGAGAACAATTTCAAAACTTCTAACAATGAACACAACATGTATTAGGGTGTGGTATTACCATATAAAATGATTAAGAAAAAGATATGGCAGCATCAAGGGTTATGTATTTCTCCAGGACTGCCCTAAAAGACAAGATTCACAACTGTTGCCATACCAGGGATAATCTGAATGCTCTTCCTCTCAGAATAAAGTGGACATCTTTTAAAACAGCAATAACACAATTTATAGGTCAAATATGACATTTCCTTTAAAAATTTTTAATGCTTAAAAATGTTCTCTGAAGCTTTATGCTGCATTTTTTGTGTGAAGAAAGTTACTCAAAACATCCTAAAATGTCCAATAGGTTTCTATATTTATTTTCCCTTTAATGTCCTAGATGCCACTCCTATTGGGGCTTCAGAGGCGAAGAAGTAACTTGGAAGCCTTCTCATTGTCATTATCTGTAGTTTGAATTTTCATTCATTTGTGCTGGGAGCCTGTACACCTTAATTGCACACACTTTGCATCTTCTCTGGTCTTATCCTTGCCATTTGCCAGTGGCAGGCTTGGAGCAACCCCTCCATAGCACTGCTTAACCAGGTCTGACATCCCTCTGAAATGATATTGTCGTTAGCATTCTGATCAGGGATCACTTTTGTTTTACCCCAAACACGGGTGGTGACTGAATGAATGGTGATGAAAGAAGTAAGAGCCTTGCCCAGAACCAGAGGCACAAGTCAAAACAGGGCCCTAGGAGAGTGCAGCCTGTGGCAGGAAGCATGGCCTCCAGATCTCCACCTCCACAATCAGCTGGGCCTTAGCACTGCAGGGAAAATCACACCCGAGGACAGAGGGACATACCTTCTTCTGTTTTTAGGTCCTAACCCTACCTACATGTCTATCGAAGCACACTGTCTTTCAAGGTCTCCCAGTTCCTGCTACTAAGTTGGGAAATGATGCACATTCTTCTGCCCAGCTGGAAGAAGGGGAGGGCAGGGGGCAGCGGGCAGTTGGCAAAGAACATTCCGACCTCTCAGAAAGCTGGCCCATCCCAGTGTGCCCCTTCTCACCAGATATGCAGACAGCTGAGGGTGGCAAAGAGAATTCCCGCAGCGAAAGCCAAGGGAATAGCCAGGAACACCGTCAGGAACTTGTAGATCACGTATTTGCTCATTTCAAAGAGAGCATGGCTGCAGATCCACACTTTGTCAAAGGAGTGCGTAGACACCGGCTCTGCAATCACATCCTCGAATCCCACCTGCGGAGACAAGACTCAGGGATCCTGAACTGTCATCCAACCTGCTTCACCAGGAACCAGGAGTACTCAAGAAAGACAGAATTGACTGGGATGCCCCACCTTCTCTTAGGCTCACGGTGCGAGCACAGGAATTTGGTTAAAAATTCCTGGCTACGCAGGCGGCCTCGCGGCGAGAATCTGGGCCCCAGACCCTGCGGGGCTGACCCAGTAGCAAGTGTGGGAGTTGGGGTCGGAGCAGGGTAGAGGAGGCACCCGCATCCCAGGCCTTGGCGAGGGTCCTGGGACGCCCTCAAACCCAGGGGAGGGCCCGCCCTGGGCTTCACCTTGAGATGCGAGTTGAGCCTGTGAGGATCTCGGTCGCTGCCTGGGTCCACGAACTTGTCGGGGTCTGCGTAATCGACGCTGCTGTGGCGGCTGTAGGAGTCGTCGTCCATGAAGAGCTGGACATCCGCCTTCTCGGTCTCCAACCCCATCGCGGCGCTTGGTGAGCGGTGGATGCAGCCGGGCTGGTGCGCCGCGGCTCCTGGCCCGCGCGGCTTCCCCTTCCCGTCGTGCCCGGCCCCGCCCCGCCTCGCCTTGCCCCGCGCGGCCCGGGCGGCGGCTGCTTCCCGCTGCTGAATCCTGTTACCCGGCCCGCGCGACCCTAGTCCCCGCCCCGCGGCCGGGCGAAGGGGCGGGGGCCGAACGCAGCCGGCTAGGTGGCTCCGGTCCCGCACACCCCGCCGCCTCTTCTTGGCTGGGTCCCAGTCCGGCCGCAGGCCAGGAAGAGGTATTAGGGGTATGTCCCAATCAGGCAGATCCCGGCCTGCTCAGGTGGGCGAAGCGTCTCTCGGGGATGAGGATCCGAATTCCCCCCACAGAGGGGCTGGAAGGATTTTGGGGTCACGTTGCACGACACTCAGAACTGGGTGCCTAAGAGCCAGCATGTTGACAAGAAAATAGACACACTGGAGGGAGGCAGCTTGGTGGTTAAGAGCGTAGGGGTATCGAGTAGGAAGGTCTTTCTTAACTTGCACTCTGCCGTTTACCTGTGTGCTCTGGAGCAAGGTACCAAGCTTCTCGGAACCTCAGCTGCCTCCTTGTAAAATGGGAGCGGGGTCAAGGCTGCCTGCTTCACAGCGTTGTTGCGTGAGAATGAAAAGAGGCAACCCAAGTAAAACTCTTACGGAGTCCCTACACAGAGTCCACTTTCATTCAACAGTGTTACTGCTGCACCATGAGATAAGAAGCCATAACACACCTGATTGCCAGGCGCCCCTGCAAGTAAGTGCCAGGGGACCTTGCAAGTGCTTCAGCTATTCAGTTATCCCAGGCCCATAGAGTAGGTGAGTCTGCCGGAGGCCACTTCTGAACATGGAATTGGGTACCTAAGCCTCCTGCCCCTACAGGTGAATACCTTCAGACCATGATGGGAGATCTGATTTCTCTCTCTCTCTCTCTCTCCCCCAATTATAACTTACTTTTCCTTTGGATCAGATCCTGTTGAAAGATTTCAGATTTCTCTAAGATGTACTCACATCTTCACTACCTTGTAGGAACCTTGTCAACAAACCACTATCATAAAGCCACATTGCAGTAGATGAGCCAGCCTGTGAACTACTCACACAAATGCTTTTGGAAGGGAGGCGCTTGCATGTTCATAAAGGATTTAAGATATGAGACGAGGAAAAGTACTTAATGAAAATTTGCCAAAACCAAAATAATGGGTCCCAGACCTGAGGGGGTGCCTACAGCTTGCTCAGGGCGTAAGACTCAGTAGGCATCTGATAGGTATTGCTGAATACAGTGCATTTGGAACTCTCAGCATATGTCAAATACCCTTGTGTGAAGTGAATTTGAAGAATTACTTCTGAAAGAAAAAGACTATTTTTTTAAACAAAATTTACAAAAAAACTGTAGGATCGATCTGCATTGGAAAAATACTCTGGAGGCAAAACTCAATAGCCTAATAGTTAAATAAAAAATTTACATAGAGGGCTTCCCTGGTGGCTCTGACAGTAAAGAATCTGCCCGTGATGCAGGAGACCCAGGTTCAATCCCTGGTCAGGAAGATCTCCTTGTGAAGGGAATGGCTACCCACTGTAGGATTCTTGCCTGGAAAATCCCACGGAAAAAGGAGCCTGGTGGGTTATAGTCCATGGGGTTGCAAAATGTCAGACTGGACTGAGCGATGAACACATAGAGTGTTAAATGGTTGAATCTCCTGCAGTCTGTGCCCCTTCTCTCCCAGAGGTAGTTCTGCTCACCCATTCCCTTATTTTTTCCTTTCTTTCCCAATTTTATTGATGTTCAATTAATTCCAGAATGATAGCTTAGACATTCTACTTATTGGGTTTTCCATATTTCTCGATCTCCTCCATTCACCAAAGCAGACTTGACTCTGAGACTTGGGATTTTTCTCGAATTGTTGCTGAAGTGAATCAATAACGTTTTGTACAAATTTATTTCCCCCAAACTTAAAATTCCAGATTTCAAGATGTTTCATCCAAAGAAAAAAGTCATTCCCATCATGCTAGAGTGGGCTTAGGCAGTGGCTGGACATCTTGCGTTAAGACTTCTTTCCTTATCCTTCCTTGTCCTCTGGTCACATTTCATGTCCAGTGGGATTAATAAGACATTTTGCAATAATTATCACAATCAATTCATTTTTTTTTCAGGTGGCAGGGATAGGAGGCCAAAAGGAAGGTGAAAACGTGGTTTTACTGGAATAGCTTAGGTTATAGATTCACTTGTAAAATGAAAGGTATCTATGAAGAACTGTCTCTAAAATTTAAGCTAAATGAAAACCCATCTAGATTCATCTAGATATGTTGTATTGAATGTGGAATTTAAAAGAGAGCAATTCATTTGTCTGTTTACAAATATTTGCTGAGCACCTCCCCCATGATTTGGATCTGTTCAAAGTTGTTATTTTTTTAATTGAAATATATTTGATTTACAGTTTTGTGTTGGTTTTAGGTGTACAGCACAGTGACTCAAATACTTTTTCAGATTTTTTTCCCCTTATAGGTTATTGCAGAATATTGAGTATAGCTCCCTGTGCTATGCAGTGGATCCCTTTGGGTTATCTGTTTCATGTATAGCAGTGTGTATATGTTAAGCCCATTCTTCTAATTTATCCTTCCCTCACCCCTTCCTCTTTGGTAACCAAACACTTGTTTTCTATGGAAGATCTGTTTCTGTTTTGTATTTATTTCAGTTCATTTCTCTTTTTATTTCAGATTCTACATGTAAGTGATATCATATATTTGTCTTTATCTGACATAGTATAATAATTGTTAGGCCCATCCATGTTGCTGCAAATGACATTATTTCATTCTTTTTTAAGGCTAATACTCCATTATATATATATATATATATCTCACATGTCACATCTTTTTAATATATATTATATATTAAATAAATATAATATAAATATTATATATATATCTCACATCTTTTTAATCCATATGTCTGTCAGTGGACATTTAGGTTCCTTCCATGTCTTGGCTATTGTAAATAGTTCTGCAATGAAGGTTTTTATTTTAATGAAATTCTTGTCCATTTCACCATTTTAATACATAACATTTTTTTGAGAGGAGCTATAAAAATGATTTTGTTTATCCTTTTAGTAAATGCTTACATGTTAGCTACTGGTGTTCTCAAGAAGTTTAAACCAGAGTGATTACCACAGCAAATAGTATCCTGTTTTCCTCTAACTGAGAGATCTACCAGGAAAGAGATACCACAGCAAATAGTATCCTGTTTCCTCTAACTGGGACTTCTACCCAGAAAGAGAGGAGGTGGGTAGGGGCTAAATGGCTGAGCACACTCTTGGATCTCCCAAGCCACACAGTTACTTTCCAATAAATTCTCTTTAATTTTTTAAAATTGCCCTGTAACCCAAGGAACTAAAAATTTTTATAACGAATTCCATATCAGTACATTTATTTTCTGTTATCAAAGGTGACATGACAAGAGGGCTGATTTTCCAATGGTTGTGGATACATTTGAAGAGTAACAACTTGATAACAGATTAGTATTTATGGGTAGCATAGTTTATAATCATTTTGTTTTTCACCTTCCTCAGAATAGTGTCTAAAAAAGAAGGTTATTTTTGTAGTTCCTTGAAAATTGTATGTGAATACTTTTATAAATAAAAACATATATTTTTCTCTTTAGTTTTTTCATTGTTTCCAGATCACTTTATGTGTCTTTTTTCCCCCCTCTGTATAGCTTACATGCGGCTATAGACAGGGTTTGTTCAAACGACCTTTGTGCAAATTGGTATTTAATGAAAATAATGACTTCTTGATTTCAGTATT
Source organism: Oryx dammah (assembly GCF_014754425.2). Lineage (NCBI taxonomy): Eukaryota > Metazoa > Chordata > Mammalia > Artiodactyla > Bovidae > Oryx > Oryx dammah. The sequence continues at coordinate 52,243,129 of NW_024070202.1, forward strand.
ATCACTTAATAATATTTAAAGCATTTGGATTAGGCAAGGTTTCTCAATCTTGACACTATTTATATTTTGGACTAGATTATTCTTTGTTGTGAAGGGCTGTCCTGTGCACTGCAGATTATTTATCAGCGTCCTTGACCTCTACCCAGTACCATGCCAATGGTACTTCCCAGTCATGCCAAATGTCCTCTGGGGACAAAATCACTTTTCCTCCTCCTTTACTGGGCTGAGAACCATTGTATAAGATATTGCTGAAACAGTTCTTCATGTGAATGGGAAAAATTAAGCTCCAGCTGTTCATTTACAAACCCATGCTTAAATCTCAGAATTGTAATACCAATTTTTCAGAAACTCCAGGGATTTTAAAAATTAAGCTTGAGGACATTGGTTTGCCCTGTACAATTTTCAGAACTCATTATCAATAATTAAATTACAAATTTTCAGTATAGTGTTGGTATTATTTGAAGGATGTACATATATCTCATTAAAAGAACAAAAAGAAGCAACTGCTAGGCCCTATATACCCAGCCTCCTACACTTTCCTTACAAAAGCCAGGACTGTTTGAATGATTATAGCTGGAAAAATGAGAATTGGAGACTTCTTGATTCCATCTTAAGACTAAAATTTAGTAATTTTTTACATTCTTCAGCAAGTGAATAACTTTTGCAAGTTTTAGGTGACCTTAACTAAAAGTCCATGGATTTGTTGGTGAAAGAGCTAGGTGGTTGTTTACCAAGTTCTTTAAGCATCCCTTCCCAGATTTGCTTGCTGGCAGCAAGGCAAAGTTTGAGAAATTTGGAAAGACCTGCAATATTTTTCACTAGCCATTCTCTTTGTGCATAGTGGGATTTGCACAAACTTCCTTACATAACTTCCTGCCCCTACTCCATCTTTATTCATGTATCTTTTCATCTTTTCCCCTCTCCATCCTTACCCTCCAATCATCCCCTCCCCAATACATAGGACAGCCTCCCGACAAAAAAGTTTAAAGAAATAGATTTTAAAAATGTCTGTTATTAAAATTATTCAGTAATCAACTTTTGTGGACTGAAGCCAGAGAGTTGTATAGCATTTAATGAAAGCTTGTTCATTTTTTTTCTTACCTATCACTTGTTCCTTTGTTCACATTTTGGGTAAAATTAGTCTTGTACCAGTTAACATGGAAATTTTTAGTTTAATATTAAGACACAGTATCTTGTTTGTAATTGATACCAGCTTAATCTTCTGGCTGTTTCAAATAGTACCTCCTCTGGCCCAGAACCTCTTTTCATACACAAGAATTTCCAGAATTAACTTTTGTTTGGGAATACTTAGTTATTAGAAATAAATGAAGAAGAAGGTATACCCTTGAAAAGTCTGTATTCATGATTAGAGCTGATAGGATAGGTCATTCCATTCTCATTAAAAACAATGCAAGACAATTAATTTTAGATTTATTTTATCCTGTTTTCCATAAGTAAAGGATGTTCCTGTTTAAACTTTTGAGTATCCCATTGATTTCTGAAATACCGTATTGTATAAATATGACATTTCCCCAGGACTTTGATATTTTATCTTTCCAGAACATGAAATAGGCACTAAGTGTTGGTGAACACTAACTTTCAAATTAAACTCTTATTAAGTACAATTTCCCCTACATTCAAATGGAACATATTTCTGCAAAGCTGCAGAGTTAAATGTTTTTCAAATACCAACTGAAATGTGCACGTTAAAATTACTAGCTACAAAAGACGTAGAGGTTGTTTTCTTAATTTAGGGTTTCATTTTGGACAAAAAATATTATAGCTCAATTTGAAGCCTTTGGTTTCTTTAGTAAATCTTTTTTTGGCGAATGTTATTCTACTTTCTTTTAGAATAAATGCCAATTTTTAAAAATAGCACAGTTAATTTACAATGGTCAAGAGAAAAAAGTATGCGAAGTTTTTTGTTTGCTTGACTTTTGTTAGTTTTTGTTTTTAATAAATTTTAATCTTATTGTATATTTCCATTAGAAAAATAAAGACGAAAATACAGAATTCCTTCCACCTGGTTCTTGTAAATTACTGTTTTGATGTCTGTTAGGTGACCTTTAATGCTTGAGAGAGTCATCTGGGACTCAAGAGTAAAGGGAATCTAACTGCATGGAGCAGATGGAAGACTGGGAGGTTGCCAAGGGGGCTGGGCAGAAGAATTTTTAGATTATATTTTCCTATCAATAAATATCTGGGAAGAATTTTGTTTCCAGAAGGTTTACTAAAAGTATATCTATTTTTGTTCTTTGGTTACATGAAACTGTAGGGCAGATTTCTGTACTACATAAGGACATAAAATAAGTCAATTTAGGTGTCTGTATCCATTCTTTTTGGGCCACTGAAGGCTGAAGGTCAGTTAGGCCCTCATTGCCTGCCAACTGCTTATTAACTTGTAAGTTCCTTATTTACAATAGTGGATTGAATAGAGGATTGAATCCAAAAGTAGATATTTAAGTTACTTTATTAAATACATTACCAATAGGACTATTGACATTCTTGTGTGTCTGAATAAGGTATTTTTTGTCTCGTTAAGTAATTATTAAATGTATTATTTCAAAAGCAACTTTAGTAAATGCTTGCATTTTCTTTAAAAAAAGATAGCAACCCTTTGAAACATCTGAACTTTCTTATCATGCTAACCTCAAAAGAAGAAACAAACTTCATTGAAATCTGCACAGTTTCCTATAACATCTGTGTTTATGTCACCATCTCACTTTGGGATATGATAACAATTATTTACCAGATAGGTAGAGTGGCTATTTTCCCTTTAAAAATAGTAAATGAATATCAAATCCTGCTTGTCATTTATTATCAGTTTATATATATTCATATAATCACACACTTTCCTAATAAGTATGCTTTTTTCCTTTTAAAATATATTATGGTCTATGGAAGCTCTTAGATAAACAAGTCACTGAAAATAAACTTATATAGTAAAACACTGTGGTGCTGAAAAAGTGCACAGTACTTTATTTGGAAATAGTAGAATTTGCAGAATGTTGCTGTAAAGGGCATGCTACTCAAATTACTTGGTTCTAAAGACTCTTACTATGAAAGCAAAGTATTTTCTGAAGGAGTAGAGCACAAATAACTAAATGTTTGAGCCAAAAACTAGAGTTATTATTTTAACATCTTGGAAAAGCTTATCCAATTTTACCATGTATGTATTGCAAGTCTTTTTCATTAAAAAGGTAGCATAATAGAATAAGCAAGAGGTAACAAACAATTGTTAGGCTTAAGTTAGGATGCTGATAGTCTATCAGTGCTAGACTGTCCTTTAGAAAAAAAGATTAAAATGCAGTTCAATTTTTAGGATGCTGATAATCTTAGCGTTAGACTGTCCTTTAGAAAAAAGATTAAAATTCAGTTAAATTTTTTTTAAGTGTAACGAAATGTTTGGGGATATTAAAAACTACTTTAGAGTCCACACTCCTGCAATGTATCTTATTTTCTCTAAAATTCCTTTAATGTTTTCTTGTTTTTGTTTTTTTTTCCTGCCATAGGTAGTGCCGCTATGACAACTATTTTCCCTTTTCTCTCCCTTTCCCTTTTCTTTCTTCTCTCTTTCTTGCTTTCTTCCCTTCCAAAATATTATTTTCCCCAGTCACAGTCTTACTCATTAACAATGTCTCAGGGTTGAGAGGTACTTTAGAGGTTCTAGACTAATGATCATTCATAAACAAATCTTCATACATGTCATGCAGGCTCTGCTGGAATATCTAGCAATGGTGAATTACTTTATAAAGCAACCTAAATTTGGTTGTTAGAAAATTCTTCATTATACATGCTGGGGTCATCTATCTACCTAAAATTCTTCTTCCCTCCCCTCCTTTTTCTTTCTCTGTCTCTATATCATCTTCTGTCCTCTATAGCTAAAACAAAGAGTGAAATATCTTCCCTATGAATATTTGAAAATAGTTTCTAAACAAAAACCCCTGTCTCCACTGAATCTCTTTTCTAGTTGAACAGATTTCTATTTCCTTCAGTTATTCTTCATGTGTTACTGTTTTCAAATGCTTCTTGTAATTTTCTTATTCTCTGAACCTGTTCCGTATTTCAAAAACCACACTTAAAGTATAACACTTGGTCTCGAGTCTGAAAAGTACAGAATAAATCAAGAATACTAATTATATTATTATTATACCTTTGTCATAGTGATCTCTAGACTGTTTGATTTTTTGACTATCCTAGTGCTGATTCAGATTAATCCTATTAGATATTAAAATCTCTAAGTCTTTTGTGTTCATTTGTATTTTGGTTAGGTCACACTGCTAGTATGAAGTAATCAGTGGTCTGAATTTAAGAGGATAAGTACATTATTCCTATTAAATTGTGTCATGCTTTGAGTTGTTTTCTTCCTTTTGTTACTCTGCAATTTTGCTTATACCTTTGTCCAGAGTCACTGATAAAATATTGAGTAAAGCAGGGTTTAAAACCAAGTTATGAGGCATTCCAATTTAATGGCTATAAACAGAGACAATTTCCAAATTTTTAGCTCTAGCTGTGCCTGCTTCCAAGCTTAAAATTCATATATCCTTTTGACAACTTTGACATTTCACACCTTATATATTAAAAAAATTAGCCCTTGATGTCTACTGCCAACCCTCTAGACATTCTCATTACACAATTGGTCAGTACCCCAAATTACAAATCAGCTTTATTTTCTCCATTTCTTTCATTGCTTCCTTCCCCATTAAGTCTATTAGTTCTATCTTCAAAACCAATGCTTTCATCTTCTTCCATTTTCACTTCCCTTCCCTGATCTAAGTTTATGTCTTACCTGAACCATCTCAATAGGTTCCATGTTTAATTTTGAATCCATTCTTCTCCCAGAAATTGCTTTTACCACACACAAAGGATCTTTTAATGTGGAACCACCGATCCAGCAACTGAATTCAGATTATTCATCTGAAGGAAACAAAAACACTAACTTGAAAAGATATCAGCACCGCCGTGTTCACTGCAGCATTATTTACCACAGCCATGACATGGAAAACAACCTAATAACCCATCAACAGATGAACGGATTGAAAAATTGTTGCACATATATACAGTGGAATATTACTCACCCATAAAAGAAAAAAAAAATCCTGCCATTGGCAAAACATGGGTGAAGTTTGAGGATATAACGTTAAGTGAAATAAATCACACAAATACTGTATGATCTCACTTAAATGTGAAAGCTAAGAAAAATAAAGAGAACTCATAGATACAGAGAACATATTGATGGTTGTGGAAGAAGATGGGGAGTGGATGAAATGAATAAATGGAGTTAAAAGCTACAAACATGCAGCAATAAATAAGTGCTGGAGATGTACAGTATGGCAACTGCAGTCAATTTTATAGAGTGATTGTACTAAGAAGGCTGAGTGCTGAAGAACTGATGCTTTTGAACTGTGGTGTTGGAGAAGACTCTTGAGAGTCCCTTGGACTGCAAAGAGATCAAACCAATTAATCCCAAAGGAAATCAGTCCTGAATATTCATTACAAGAACTGATGCTGAAGCTGAAGCTCCAATACTTTGGCCACCTTATGCAAAAATGCGAACTCATTAGAAAAGCCCCTGATGCTGGGAAGGATTGAAGGCAGAAAGAGAAGGGGACAACAGGATAAGATGGTTGGATGGCATCATCAACTCAATGGACTTGAGTTTGAGCAAGCTCTGGGAGATGGTGAAGGACAGGGAAGCCTGGCATGCTGCAGTCCACAGGGTTGCAAAGAGCTGGACATGACTGAGTGACTGAACAATGACAAATACTCCCACCAGCAGTAAATGAGAGCTCTAATTGCTCCACATGCTTACCATGTGCTTCTACAACTTTGAATTTAAATAGCAAAAACAATATAAGAATTAGATAATTCAACAAAAGTAGAAGAAAATATTAAGGTTGCAACATCAAGAGTAAAAGGTGACAGATCTTTGTGATTATTTTAAAATCAGGACGTAGATGAAAAACAAGCCAAGTACTGGTTTGACACTGATGTTCTTTCCAAGGGATGAATAGCTGGAAACCATATACTCATAGGAACACACAAGGATGAAAATAATTAACCTAATCCCTTTAGGGGATGCATTCTTATTCACTGTCCTTGCTTTCTGTGAAGGGATAATATCAAGTGTTAGGGGAGATATATTGCTTTTACCAAACTGTCTTTTAAAATATCTTATTATGAGTGACCGAGTTATTTCTCTTTGAATTTGTTGACACATTCAGTATCACATTTCTTCATTACATGTTAATGACTTCTCTATTTCTCGTCTCTGTTTTCTCTTCAGTCTAGTTGCTCACCTGGTTTTTATCTTCCTCAGACATATATATTCCCTTTTAGCTTAACTTCATACAACTTGAAAAAATATGTAAACCTGTAGCGCATTACAAAGCTACAATTCTGATGTCTAATGATGACAATTGAGAAATACTGATCTAATTCTAATTGATGATTCTGACTAACATTCATGGTGTAAAGACAGTGTTAGTATGTCAGGGGAGAAGGAAATGGCAACCCACTCCAGTGTTCTTGCCTAGAGAATCCTGTGGACAGAGGAGCCTGGTGAGCTGCTGTTCATAGTGTCGCACAGAGTCAGACACGACTGAAGCAACTTAGCCTGCATGCATTCATTGGAGAAGGAAATGGCAACCCACTCCAGTATTCTTGCCTGGAGAATCCCAAGGAGAGAGGAGCCTGGTGGGCTGCCATCTATGGGGTCGCACAGAGTTGGACACGACTAAAGCAACTTAGCAGCAGCAGCAGCAGCAGCAGTATGTCAGGTCCAAACCAAAATGTTTTCAAGAGTACAAGGAGGGCACTGTTGATAATTATATAAAGACAACCAACACAGACAGAGATTGTCATAGGAAAATTGTGACCTATTATGATCCAAACTTGATAACAGTCTTCAGATCATCTTACCTTCGAAGTTCCTGGACTATAGACAGTGGACACTGTACTTTGGTTGCTTTAAAGGGATGAGAGTTGTTCAGGAGTTCAAGGAAAGGAGAGTCTACACCCTCCCCCCACCAAAGTATTATATAATAGAGAAAATATGAGTTTAGAGTTTTAATTCCTGTTTCTGAAATCACCATCTGTGTAACTTTGTTATTCGATCTCTTTATCCTTGGATTCTTTATTGAAAACAGATGATATAAGAATGAAACAAAATACTAGAGAAATTGTTTAACTTTACTATTACCAGAAAAGATACTCAATACACATTACTCACCTAAGAGGATCAATGCTTGCAAATAAGGAAGTAATCAAATGGAGAAGAGGTGACTTCATAGTGAATAAGGTCCAATTTTCTCACCAAGCTTATAATTCTTAATATTGTATGTATCTTTTATATTTTCTCCAAACACTTTTATATTTGCTTCTAAGAACTGTCCTGTGAAAAAGGCATGGCAATTTTTATTATACCATATTAGAGACAAAAAACAGAGGCTCAGAGAAGTTCATAGTTATGACAAAGTTGCCATGGTTATTAAATGTTAGGTTCAGGATGTAAACTCAAGTCTCTTGCATTTTGGTCTAGGATTTTTTTTTAATGTGTCTGGCTCTTCCTGTCCTTTTTAGGTTCATGGATGGGTAATTAATTAGCTCTGTTAATTACTTGTTAATCTCCCGGACTTGAGATAAGACACTGATTTGAAAGGAAACTTTTAGTAAAATATTTAAGATGTGTTTGCTAGTATGATATGCTTTGCTTTATTTTAGACATAAGTGAGATGTTGATTATAGTTCAGGGGAAGCCTTACAAATAGCTGTGAAAAGAAGAGAAGCGAAAAGCCAAGAAGAAAAGGAAAGATATAAGCATCTGAATGCAGAGTTCCAAAGAATAGCAAGAAGAGATGAGAAAGCCTTCTTCAGTGATCAATGCAAAGAAAGAGAGGAAAAGAACAGAATGGGAAAGACTAGAGATGTCTTCAAGAAAATTAGAGATACCAAGGGAACATTTCATGCAAAGATGGGCTCAATAAAGGACAGAAATGGTATGGACCTAACAGAAGCAGAAGATATTAAGAAGAGATGGCAAGAATACACAGAAGAACTGTACAAAACAGATCTTCACGACCCGGATAATCACAATGGTGTGATCACTCATCTAGAGCCAGACATCCTGGAATGTGAAGTCAAGTGGCCTTAGGAAGCATCACTACGAACAAAGCTAGTGGAGGTGATGGAATTCCAGTAGAGCTATTTCAAATCCTGCAAGATGATGCTGTGAAAGTACTACACTCAATGTGCCAGCAAATGTGGAAAACTCAGCAGTGGCCACAGGACGGGAAAGGGTCAGTTTTCATTCCAATCCCCAAGAAAGGCAATGCAAAAGAATGCTCAAACTACCGCACAATTGGACTCATCTCACATGCTAGTAAAGTAATGCTCAAAATTCTCCAAGCCAGGCTTCAACAATATGTGAACCGTGAACTCCCTGATGTTCAAGCTGGTTTTAGAAAAGGCCGAGGAACCACAGATCAAACTGCCAACATCCGCTGGATCATGGAAAAAGCAAGAGAGTTCCAGAAAAACATCTATTTCTGCTTTCTTGACTATGCCAGAGCCTTTGACTGTGTGGATCACAATAAACTGTGGAAAATTCTGAAAGAGATGGGAATACCAGACCACCTGACCTGCCTCTTGAGAAATCTGTCTGTAGGCCAGGAAGCAACAGTTAGGACTGGACATGGAACAACAGACTGGTTCCAAATAGGAAAAGGAATACGTCAAGGCTGTATATTGTCCCCCTGCTTATTTAACTTATATGCAGAGTACATCATGAGAAACGCTGGACTGGAAAAAACACAAGCTGGAATCAAGATTGCCAGGAGAAATCTCAATAACTTCAGATATGCAGATGACACCACCCTTATGGCAGAAAGTGAAGAAGAACTAAAAAGCCTGTTGATGAAAGTAAAAGAGGAGAGTGAAAAAGTTGGCTTAAAGCTCAACATTCAGAAAATGAAGATCATGGCATCTGGTCCCATCACTTCATGGGAAATAAATGGGGAACCAGTGGAAACAGTGTCAGACTTTATTTTGGGGGGCTCCAAAATCACTGCAGATGGTGACTGTAGCCATGAAATTAAAAGACGCTTACTCCTTGGAAGGAAAGTTATGACCAACCTAGATAGCTTATTCAAAAGCAGAGACATTACTTTGCCAACAAAGGTCCGTCTAGTCAAGGCTATGGTTTTTCCAGTGGTCATGTATGGATGTGAGAGTTGGACTGTGAAGAAGGCTGAGAGCCAAAGAATTGATGCTTTTGAACTGCGGTATTGGAGAAGACTCTTGAGAGTCCCTTGGACTGCAAGGAGATCCAACCAGTCCATTCTGAAGGAGATCAGCCCTGGGATTTCTTTGGAAGGAATGATGCTAAAGCTGAAACTCCAGTACTTTGGCCACCTCATGCGAAGAGTTGACTCATTGGAAAAGAGTCTGATGCTGGGAGGGATTGGGGGCAGGAGGAGAAGGGGATGACATAGGATAAGATGGCTGTATGGCATCACTGACTCAATGGACGTGAGTCTGAGTGAACTCCGGGAGATGGTGATGGACAGGGAGGCCTGGTGTGCTGCGATTCATGGGGTTGCAAAGAGTCAGACACGATTGAGCGACTGAACTGAACTGAACTGAAAGGATGAAAATTACTGTTTTTATTATTTGCATATGTATTACATATTTTATAGTTATTCTAAAATGAATGATCAGTTCTGCAGTTGCTTTTCTCTGAAAACTAGAAATACCTCAGATAGTTTTCCATCAACCTTCTCTTCAGTGAGAGTATATGCTCATGGAATGCTAATATTGAATCCAAAATATAATTAATAATTTCAATCTGTGATATAAAGCACATAAATTATTTCAAAGGTAAATGAAAAATAAATCATGGCCCAACTATTGTTTAGGATTATTCTCCACCTCCTACTTCAACTAATAGTATGAGAAAGCTGGAGTTAATACTGAAACATTTACAGCTTAATAGTCAAGGCATTGCTAGTTATTTAACAACAAAGGAAAGAAGGTGAAACAGGTGGACAATGTTTCAGCTCAATGGGAGTGGCTCATGCTTCTCCAAGTGGGGTGGGTTGACCCTGAGCACAGGGAGGGAAGAGGCCACCCACATGGCTGCAGGTTCAACCCAAATATTTCTAAAATGAATCAGAAAACACCACACTAAAATAGTAGAAAGAAGTACATGTACTTTGTATGACTTGGGAGAATGGTCCAAATAGAAGATAGAAGCCACTGGAAAAAATTTAGACGTGTTTTTAGGTTTCCTTTTTTACATAACAGCTTTATTGAGCTATAATTCACATACCATACAATTTACAAATTTAAAGTGTATAATTCAATGGTTTTTGGTATATACACAGCATCGTACAACTATCACCACAATCAATTTTAGAACATTTTCATAACCCCAAAAGATACTGTTTACACTTTAGCTCTTATCCCCAATTCCTCCATCTTCCCAGCTCTATGCAAGTATGGTCTATTGTCTGTCTCTGCATATTTGCCTATTCTAGGCATTTCATATAAAATAATTTATATAATGTGGTCTTCTGTCACTGGCTTGTTTAATTTATCATGTTTCCAAGGTTATCCATGTCACATCATACATCAGTACTTCACTCCTTTTTATTGCTGAATAATATTCCTTTGTAGCAATATTATTTATTCATCAGTTGATGGATATCTGGGTTGTTTTTCACTTTTTGGTTATAATGAATAATGCTACTATGAATATTTGAGTACAAGATTTTATAGAAACATATTTTCATTTTTCTTGCATCTATACATAGGGGTGGAATTGCTGGGTCTTATTGGAGAAGGAAATGGCAACCCACTCCAGTGTTCTTGCCTAGAGAATCCTAGGGATGGGGGAGCCTGGTGGGCTGCTGTCTCTGGGGTCGCACAGAGTTGGACACAACTGAAGCAACTTAGCAGCAGCAGCAGCAGCATTGTAACTCTATGTTTGTTCTTTTGAGGAACTGCCAAACTTTTTCAGAGTGGCTGCACCATTTTACATTTTTGCCAGCAGTGTGTGAGTGTTCCAGTTTCTCTACATTCTTATCAACATTTGTTGTATGTTTACCCTTTCTGAGTATAGTCAGCCTAGTGGATGGCAGGAAGTATCTCACTACTTTTTAGTCTTTTGGGGCTGCCATAACAAAATACCTATAGACTGAATGACTTATAAACAACAAGCATTTATTTCTCATGTTTCTGGAGCCTGAGAAGTTCAGGATCGTGGTGCTGGCAGATGGTGTTAATTGAGGTTTTTCTGGTTCATAGACAGCTGTCTTTTGCTTTGCTTTCCCATGGTGGAAGGGGCTAAGGAGCTCTCTGGGGTCTTTCATACAAGCACTCCTGTTCATGACCACTTCACCCTTATGACCTATGTAAGTGAAGTGAAGTCGTTCAGTCATGTCCGACTCTTTGTGACACCATGGACTGTAGCTTACCAGGCTCCTCTGTCCATGGGATTTTCCAGGCAATAATACTGGAGTGGATTGCCATTTCCTTCTCCAGTGGATCTTCCCGACCCAGGGATCGAACCTGGGTCTCCCGCATTGTAGACAGACGCTTTACCATCTGAGCCACCAGGGAAGTCTTAAGCCTCACTTGATACCATCACATTGAACACTAGGATTTCAATATATGAATTTTCAGGGGACATAAACATCTAGACCATAGCACTCATTGATTTTCATTTTTCTGATAGCTAACGGTAGATTTCATTTTTGTCCAGAAGGCTAGTCAGTATATATGCCCTTCAGGGGCAGTCAGTAATGGACTTCTGAAATTCAAATTTGAATAATTTTATCCCTATATAATCTCTCCAACATCTGCTGGATCATGGAAAAAGCAAGAGAGTTCCAGAAAAACATCTATTTCTGCTTTATTGACTATGCCAAAGCCTTTGACTGTGTGGATCACAATAAACTGTGGAAAATTCTGAAAGAGATGGGAATACCAGACCACCTGACCTGCCTCTTGAGAAATTTGTATGCAGGTCAGGAAGCAACAGTTAGAACTGGACATGGAACAACAGACAGGTTCCAAAAAGGAAAAGGAGTATGTCAAGGCTGTATATTGTCACCCTGCTTATTTAACTTATATGCAGAATACATCATGAGAAATGCTGGGCTGGAAGAAACACAAGCTGGAATCAAGATTGCCAGGAGAAATCTCAATAACCTCAGATATGCAGATGACACCACCCTTATGGCAGAAAGTGAAGAGGAACTCAAATGCCTCTTGATGAAAGTGAAAGAGGAGAGTAAAAAAGTTGGCTTATAGCTCAACATTCAGAAAACGAAGATCATGGCATCCGGTCCCATCACTTCATGGGAAATAGATGGGGAAACAGTGGAAACAGTGTCAGACTTTATTTTGGGGGGCTCCAAAATCACTGCAGATGGTGACTGTAGCCATGAAATTAAAAGACGCTTACTCCTTGGAAGAAAAGTTATGACCAACCTAGATAGTATATTCAAAAGCAGAGACATTACTTGGCCGACTAAGGTTCGTCTAGTCAAGGCTATGGTTTTTCCTGTGGTCATGTATGGATGTGAGAGTTGGACTGTGAAGAAAGCTGAGCGCTGAAGAATTGATGCTTTTGAACTGCGGTGTTGGAGAAAACTCTTGAGAGTCCCTTGGACTGCAAGGAGATCCAACCAGTCCATTCTGAAGGAGATCAGCCCTGGGATTTCTTTGGAAGGAATGATGCTGAAGATGAAACTCCAGTACTTTGGCCACTTCATGTGAAGAGTTGACTCATTGGAAAAGACTCTGATGCTGGGAGGGATTGGGGGCAGGAGGAGAAGGGGACGACAGAGGATGAAATGGCTGGATGGCATCACTGACTCAATGGACGTGAGTCTGAGTGAACTCCGGGAGTTGGTGATGGACAGGGAGGCCTGGTGTGCTGCGATTCATGGGGTCGCAAAGAGTCAGACACGATTGAGCGACTGAACTGAACTGAACTGATATAGTCTCTCCACTGTGAGAGTTCTTTGTTCATTTCATGTAATTCTCTTTCCATAATTATGTCTTTCCCTGAACTTCTCATGTGGCAATTAAGTTATAGTGTATTTATTGTTGCTGCATTAAATTATATTTATGTACTGTGTTGTTATAGTATATTGTCTTTTTAATCATATCTTTTCTGGTTATTTTCTCCAGGAAGACTCCTACTCTCAGGATAATATCTATACTTTTTGTTTGAAACCTTTTCATGACTTAATACAAAGTTGAACGTGTGGTTTACACCCACTAAGTATTTGTTCATTGATTGCTCATTTTTCCTAGGCTAATTTAAATGAAGTCTTAAAGCTAAAAGAATATAAATGAACCAATGTCCACAAAATATACATTTCATCAAGTATTGGGTAATTAGGACTTTGCCAAATTAATTTTTAAATTCATAGCTTAAGAGCTTGTTGATTAAGTACAGTAGCCTCCCTAAGATGAAAGGATTAGGCTGATACCCTATGGAGGTGAGGGTGTTGCACAGGAGCCCTATGCTGCTGTTTCATAGAGTTCTGTGGGAAGTTTTCTCACCCCTCTCAGTTGTACAGATAGAACCATATCCATAGATTCTACTGCGGGGCATTTGGAGGCTTAATGAGGGGTATGTGAGCAAAAGTGGTTTTAAGGGAATCAGTTTTCCATTTGTTTTGACTTCCATATGCACTCTAAAAAAAATCAATTTGCTTGATAACTCATCTGTTATTTTCCTTTCCCTCTTCCCTTTTCAAAGTTGCTCCTTTTCCATTTTGTATCGAAGAAATGCAGATGGCTCATCCACCTTGAACTTACCATACTGCTCTGCTCAGTGCTGTAAAAGCCTCTGGGGTAGAGAGTGGGGAAGGGACAAATTCAAAGTATTGGTTTTAACAAAGTCTTCTTCAATCAAGGAGCCATAAGCACTACCCCTAATTCATCTTATAAAGATAAACATTTCCAATACATTTTTCTTTTTGTGTTTAGTAACTCCTCACCAAAATGTGTGACATATTTATATTGTCTTGTTCAGTTATTTACTACTAATATTTTTAATAGTAATTATTATTATTTTATACTACTGATGGTTATAACAATACCTCCCACCAGAAGGAAATTTATAATTCTTAGATGTTTATAATTACAGGCAATAAAAATCAGTTGAATTTATAGATATGTTTATATAATAAAGAAGTATGCTAAAGTGGTCAAAAGTATTTTTGAGCAGATAAAATATTACTTTAAAATCATATTCTGTAGATGCTGAAAGGGAAGCCTCATGAAATAATCATTTTGAGAGGGAAAAGGACCAAGACAAATTTTTTATAATTAAAGAAAAGCTTGTCATGTATTTGCTCCATTATTAATAAAATAGATGATGGTAAAAAAATTTTTTATGTGTCATCTGAGAAACTTAGAAAGGGATGCATGTGTGCATCTTCAGTCGCTTCAGTCGTGTCCGACTCTTTGTGACCCCATGGACTGTAGTCTGCCAAGCTCCTCTGTCCATGGGATTCTCCATGCGAGCATACTGGAGTGGGTTTCTGTGTCCTCCTGCAGGGGATCTTCACAACCCAGGAACTGAACCCATAACTCCTGTGTCTCCTGCATTGCAGAAAGGGTCTTTACCCACTGAGCCACCTGGGAAAACCAAAGGGATGTATATATTTTTCCAAAATTTTTCATGGGGTATTGAGAAAAAAAATAATAAAGTGAAGAATATTGCTATGGTCCAAGGTAGGGTGATTTCCTACTGCGCAGACTTTGTTTTCATAACTTACTTTCCCCATTATATTAATTTTGGCCTTGATTTTATCTGAAAAATCTGGAGGTGGGGGAGGGGGAGGGAATAAACAGAGTGGCAACTGTCCAGTCTGAGCACATTCTGCTTCTGGAAGTCATCCCAGAAGATGTTCCTCAATGATACCAGTGTGATGTGAACCAAGCCTGCTTTTAAGACCTTCTGAGAAGGCCCTCGATCTTTTCCTCTCAAAATGATTTTCATAATTTCTTAGGGTCTTTTTGTCAAAATACTGGAAAAATTTTAAAATATTATCAAGTTAAAAGGAAACTCTCCTTATGTCTAAATTATAGCGGGCAAAATTTCAGAAAAGTGGTTACATTTAAATGTAAAATTGTTGCAGGCTGGTGAGTATATTGCAATGTTTGATTTGGCAGCTGAGGAGCAAAGCTTTAACTGAGGGTAGAATTTTCATCTTTTCAAACCAAATATGGTCAGTTTTAAACTCCTGACAACGTCCATCCATATATAGGTCTCTGTTAGTAGTTTGACTTGGATTTGTCACTCATACAATTCAGTCCTTCATGTGGCAAAATGGAGTTTTCCTACCTTTGACCCTTTTTGTGATTTGGCACTTACCTTACTCCCTCTGGGGTCCAGGCTCATGAAAAATTAAGCTAATAGGAGGGGATCTTTGTTGAGATGGAGAAGGGAGACAGGGAATCTGTGTGTAGTTAGAATTCTGGAAGGAAATGGGTAGGGTTATTAAGGAGAGCATGACAGATTACTTCCAAGGGTACAAGATGAGTAAAGATCTGCCAGCAACAGTGCAGACCATTGCCAAACACAGGCCTGAAGGGCAGGGAGAAGGACCGATGGCCAGAATCCAGAAGACACCTGACAGTATGACCTTTGGAAGATAAATACAGTTTTTGGTGCATTTTGAGTGAATAAAAGCCAGGTTAATTCTCCCATCTTTGGATCTACTGTAGGTGCCACCAACTGGCTAAACCCAGCTAGCAGGCAGAAGGTGGGACACACTAGGTGCAGTCCAGAAAGCTGATCTCCGGGGCACAGAGCAGGTTGCGGAAGGACGGAGAGTGTATTTGAAGAGCATTTATTGAATATCCAATGGGGTGAGAAGAACAATAAGTAGAGCTGTAAGAGGTTGTTAGTGTAAGAGAAACCTGTGTTTCATAGCTAAACTGTTGCTAGATTTCTAGAGGTACTGAGGGGTATTATGAAATTAATGTTTATTTTCTCCCCAAAATTCATATGTTGAAGCACTGACCTCCAGTGTGATGATATTAAGAGATAAGGCCTTTGGGAGGTAATTGAGTTTAGATGAGGTCATGAGGGTGGAAGCCCGCATGATGGGATTAGTGATCTTTGAAGAAGAGGAACAGACACCAGAGTTTACTCTATCATTTCTGTGAGGGTACAGTGAGAAGGCAGCCATCTGCAAGCCAGGAAGAGGGCCCTCACCAAAAGCCTGACAATACTAGAATCTTATTCTTTGACTTCTCAGCTTCCAGAGTTATGAGAAAATAAATATTTGTTGTTTAAGTCACCCAGTCTATGATAGCCTAGAAAACAAGGGGTCTAGAGGTTTTAAAGCTAGTGTCCCTACATAGCATATATACATTTCTTGTCTGAAAGCCAGGACCTCGAGGAAGTACAGGGACAACAAAAACTTAAGGTAGACATGGCATGAACTAATAAGGGGACTGAAAGAAAAGGAAATGAACTGTTTTGTTGCATTCTGTGGGGACTCTACTTTATCACTCAATAGTATTAATAATATTTTCTTTTTTTGTAATGGTTTCTTCCCCTCCATCTTTCCAAATGGTGGAAGGAGAGCTAAGAATATATGTATATACATGTGTGCATGTGGGTATATATATATGTGTGTTTCTAGATGTTGATTATTAATTAATCTTACTGAATTTAACTTAAAAGGAGATTTTATTTCAAAATGTTTAGAAATATTTTCTATATCTATTGTACGTCGAATTTTTAGGCCATAGGGTCAAAGCTATGCAGTTCAAAATTATACTTAACTTGTTTGGTTTAGAACTTGTGTAATTCATTTAAACTTTTAACACTATTTGTTCTATCATATATATATTTACAAATAGATAAATTTTAAAATAATTAAGGAAATATGATTTTGACATATCATTGAAGAAGGGTGAATGATAATATGATGAATTTATTTGTTCTTGAGTAAATATTTGTTCCTTTCTAACTTTTTCTTTACAAAAGATTCTTTAAGAGAAACTAAAGAAATGGAGTATTAAGAAGACTCTCCTCCCATGAACATTGGCATATTCTCTCCCCATAGAAGGAAAGAGAAACAAAAGTTGTATTTGTATGAGGATGTATATTCCAGCACTCTTGTGCAGTTGGCAGATGTGAATAATAGTGCCATTGAGGCAGGATATGGTTGAGAAGCAGGAGCATCAACTGTTAGGACAGTTGGTGGAAGAGTTATTCTGTTAAAAGTGGAGTATCTGTTACAAATTTTGTTTATGAAAATAAATTGTGCATATTGAGTGAAATACCATTCTGATCTTATTTCAAACTAATGAAAATAACAGACTTATAACCTAGAAGTAGTGGGAACCTTAACTGTATATCTTGGAATCATAAAAGCAAAGAAATTGTTTACTTGAAATGTAGATTGCAAGAAGGAGAATCTGAGTATGATCAATTGACTAGAAACAGCTAGACATAACGAAATATCACCATTGGAGTAGAAAGAGTAGAAACCTAAATAAATCAATGTTAATTGCACATTGAATTACGATACTAAGCAAGCATGTCTGCATTAAATGGAATGAAAAGGACAGAATTAAAGAAAAATGAAACAAAGGTTAGAAAGGCTAGAGACTACAACAAATGAAACTTGAGAAAATGAGTAGGGACAAAATTAAAATGTAGGAAAGAGTAAGGGTGGTTTAAAGCTGAATTCTGTACAAGATGATCAACAAAAGTAAAATCATCTGCCTTTTAGACTGTGGGAATATAGGCAAGCTAATAAATGCTAGAAAGAAGGCTGAACAACTTCTACTTCTGTCTTATCTGTCAGGGAAAAAAAAATAGATGAGAAGCTGTTGAAGTCTCAGTATAGAAAGAGAAACTGTGGTGGTAAAGGCAGGGATTTATGAAATTATTCTTTTTTGATTGATGATAATGTCAAGTGGTAAAATGCACAGATCTCAAGTGTGGGGTTTGATGAATTCTGATAAATGTGTACACCTAGGTAAACATCACCCCAATCAAAATTAAGAATATTGCTGTTATTCCAGAATGTTCCCATGTGCCCTTTTCCAGTCAATCTCTAGCCACTCTCTCCTGCTGAGGAAATGACAGTTCTGATTTCTATCACCATAGATTAGTTGGCCAACTCCTAAAACTTATATAAATGGAATCCTATTAGCATGTACTCCTTTGTAATGTTTCTTTTGCTTAAAGTAATATTTGGAGAGTTACCCTTGTTGTTATAAGGAGAGTTGTGTTTGAGGCCCAGCTCAAGTAATCTGATTATGTGAGCACCACACAGAATTCAAGATCCATGAGGGCAAGAATTATTATCTCTTTTGTCCTATCCCAGTACCTATGATAGAATCCAACACGTGGTAAGTGCTCAATTTCTCAACTGCAAGATAAAAATAAAATTTATTAATCTCCAATCTCCTATATCCATACATAAAGGGATTTGTGAGGCATAAGTGAGGAAAAATATCTTAAATTGCTTTTCAAACTCTATGGTACTAAAGGCTAAGTTTTATTACAAGTAGGCCAGGGGTTCCTTGAAGACAGCAACCATACCTTACTGAATTTCAAATTTTTCACATTTAGCACAGTGTTAGATATAAAATGTGTGGTCAATTTGTGTTCAATTACGTTCCTTGTCAATTTATGTTCCTTGAGTAAATTTCAGTTCTTTTTCTGAGAACCTCATTAATCCATGCAGGTTTGGGGGCAACCAAATAGTACTGATGTTCACTGAGTATCTACTGAGATTGAGAATGAGAGTGAAGTCGTTCAGTCGTGTCCAACTCTTTGTGACCCCATGAACTGTAGCGTACCATGCTCCTCCGTCCATGGGAGTTTCCAGGCAAGAGTACTGGAGTGAGTTGCCATTTCCTTTTCCAGAGGATCTTCCTGACCCAGGGATCAACCCCAGGTCTCCCACATTGTAGGCAGACGCTTTACCATCTGAGCCACCAGCTAGACACTTATTTTAGTGAAGGTACCTCATGTGAGCAAATTCCTAGTGTCATAACGACTTGGCAATAAGAAACTCTGAGAGTTCATACTAGGTTAATGTTAGACCCACTGGACTGAGTGTGGCTGAGAGAGATGGGCTGGCTGTGAAGCTGGAGGTGCACTAGAATGAGTCCTCTAGAAATGGGTGTCAAAATGGCATTATATATTAAATGTTCAAGAGATTTATTGGGGGGAACACTTGTAAAAGAAAAAGGAAAGGAAGCCTAGAGGTGGTGGAGAGGATTGTCAGATCCCAGTGCAATGTGAAAAAAGAGGAAAGGAAGAAGAGTTACTTAGGAAGAGTCTCAGACTGCAGCAGTTATAAGAAAGCTTGGGTTGGCCTCAGTATCCCCATGCTCAGTCATTGCTTGGGGCAACCAGTGGGAACTGGAGTCTCAGCAGGAGCTGGGTGGTAGATTCAGAAAGCATCACTTAGGGGCATCTGTCAATTACGCTTGCCTTAGCAAGAGATCTGAGTGGTGCATTTTTCAGGGCCGCAGCAGGCTTTTGGTGTGGTTGGGATTAGAAGCAGTATTCCAAATTACATTGACAGTGGGCTGAGGCAAACCCATTTTAGTCTAGCCAGCTGACCCTGAGAAGTGGGCAGAGAGATAGTGAATCAGTAAGAAAGACTGGTAATCTGGAAGCACGGGCTAAGGAAGAACCAGTCTTTGGGGGGCTGACATAAGTGAAGTATGGAGTGACTAGAAGAGACTTACATATGTTTCCTTCTGAGCGAAGCTAATTGAACAATGAGATGCAGAATATACTTCATGATAAAAAATTTGAATCTTCATATTATTTCAATGTGTCAAAATGACTGTGCATTTAAAAAAATGGTTATTGGAATGTGCTATATTAGAATCTGGAAAAAGGGCATCAGAGAGATTAAAAAGTGGAAAGATCACAAATCTATCCCAATAGTATGAGAAGAGAATTAAGTGGAAGTTTGGTGGAAAAAAGTCTTAAAAAGTTAAGAAACGTGTTTTATTGTTTCTATTATTATGTTATTATTATTATTATTATTGTTTCTAAGTTCCTACCAACAGGAACTTATAGTATTAATATTATATTATTATTATTGTATTATTAATATTATTATTATAAGTTATTATTATTATTGTTTCTATTATAAGTTCCTGATAGCAGTCACTTATACTTAGTTACTTCTCATAGAAAATTCATATATATCTTTTATATTTTGTTGACATAGATGCTCATCATTTCCTACTTTCAAACTATTTGAAGATGCAAGTTTGGTCACATCCCTTTGATTGTGACATTTACGTACTCCAGGTTGTGATAAATGATTTTATAAGGCAAATTATCTAATCATACCCAGACCAGGGTATCCTCTGGTGGTACTCTTCTCCTCCAAGTACTTAGAGTAATTGTGTGATGATCTTTCTTGTCATAACCTGATTTATCAATTAAATTATTTCATTTTCAAGTGTCAATATACTGAACTTATGTTTAGGAGAAAATATGTTATAAATTTCCATTTTCTTGACTTACTTAACTCTGTAGGTGAATGAATGACTGTATTTTTTTGGGAGTTCGGTTCAGTTCAGTCACTCAGTCATGCCAGACTCTTTGTGACCCCATGGACTGCAGCATGCCAGGCTTCCCTGTCCATCACCAACTTCTGGAGTCTACTCAAACTCAGGTCCATTGTGTCAGTGATGCCATCCAACCATCTCATCCTCTGTCGTCCCCTTTTCCTCCTGCCTTCAATCTTTCCCAGCATCATTGTCTTTTCCAATAAGTCAGTTTTTCCCATCAGGTGGCCAAAGTATTGGAGTTTCAGCTTCAGCATCAGTCCTTCCAATGAACATTCAGGACTGATTTCCTTTAGGATGGACTGGTTGGATCTCCTTGCAGTCCAAGGGACTCTCAAGAGTCTTCTCCAACACAGTTCAAAAGCATCAATTCCTTGGTACTCAGCTTTCTTTATAGTCCAACTCTCAGATCCATACATGACTACTGGAAAAACCACACCTCTGACTAGGTGGACCTTTGTTGGTAAAGTAATGTCTCTGCTTTTTAATATGCTGTCTAGGTTTGTCATAGCTTTTCTTTCAAGGAGCAAGTGTCTTTTAATTTCATGGCTGCAGTCACCATCTGCAGTGATTTTGGAGCCCAAGAAAATAACTGTCACTGTTTCCATTGTTTCCCCATCTATTTGCCATGAAGTGATAGGACCAGATGCCATGATCTTTGTTTTTTGAATGTTGAGTTTTAAGCCAGCTTTTTCACTCTCCTCTTTCATTTTCTTCAACAGGCTCTAGTTCTTCTTCACTTTCTGCCATAAGGGTCATGTCCTCTGTGTATCTGAGGTTATTGATATTTCTCCCAGCAATCTTGATTCCAGCTTGTGCTTCATCCAGCCTGGCATTTCGCATGATGTAGTCTGCATATAAGTTAAATAAACAGGGTTACAATATGCAGCTTTGACATATTTCTTTCCTGATTTGGATCCAGTCTGGTATTCCATGTCCAATTCTAACTGTTGCTTCTTGACCTGCATACAGATTTCTCAGGGGGCAGGTAAGGTGGTCTGGTATCCCCATCTCTTTAAGAATTTTCCACAGTTTGTTTTGATCCTTACAAAGGCTTTGGCGTAGTCAATAAAGCAGAAGTAGATGTTTTTTTGGAACTCTCTTGCTTTGGGAGTTATCATTTTTCAAATTGTGGCTAACATTAATAGGGAAATGGGAAGTTTTCTTTAAAAGATTTTATGAGTTGTAAATTTTCTGTAAACAGTGTAAATTTTTTTGTTATGTGATGTTAGTCTTCTTCATATTTTACATAGCATGGTAAATTGTGGTATTTATCTGCTTTGATTACTGGCATCAAGGAGCCTGGTAAGCTACAGTCCATGGGTTCACAAAGAGTCAGACACGACTGAGTGACTTCACTTTCTCTCTTTCTATAGTTCCTTTTGGAGAAGGAAATGGCAACCCACTCCAGTGTTCTTGCCTGAAGAATCCCATGAACAGAGGGGCCTGGTGGGCTACAGTCCGTGGGGTTGCAAAGAGTTGGACATGACTAAGCAACAAACACACAATCAGAATTTATTATGTGGTTCACCAGAAGTTATTTTCTGTTACATATTTTCTATATTTAAAAAATATTTTAACTTGTGCATTATGTAACCCATTATAGTCATTTGTATAATACCATATGAATACCTTGCTTATTCTAAGGATCTTAAATTGGTAAGACTCTTACGATGTTAAAGGTATTTAAAAGAAAAATTGTATTATGAAATATAAAATATATAAGCATCATTTTGACGGCCTCTGAAATTTTGATGAGTATGTAGTACCCTATAAAAGGGTTTTCATTGTCTTGATTGGGATGCAGGTGTTTATGAAATATAAAACATCCATAACCCCTCTCTTGCCCTCAGTCAACATACACATGCACGCACGCACACACACACACACACACATACCCCAGTGTGTCTGTGATCTGTTGGCATGCATGGAGACTTTTGTTTTTCCCTAAACTCTGAGTTTGTTGAGGGAGTCATAGGAAATGGGATGAGCAGGAAGATGGAAAGGATGACATGGCATATGTTCCCAGCCTGGCTCTTTGGACTAGAATTGAGATCTTGGAATTAGAAGGGAAGAGCTTGAAGTTGGAAGAAGTGTTTTCTTAAAAGATGTAAAATTCTGGGTATATAGAGTTACTTTGGGACCCATGCTCTCAGGATCTTTGTGGATTCTAGTCCTGCTCTGACATCCCAATGTTTAATGGCTTTGAAAGCTTCAGGATTCAGCATGTGTTGCAGATTTTGGATTGCTGGGTGTTATTCGTGGGAGCATTCGGTGCGGCTCAATGAAATGGTGGAAGAGAGGATGCTGGGTGTCACTAGGTGACTAGAGCTTAGTGAACATCTATGGTTAGGTGGAAGTATTGGTGGGACCCATTGGGGAGTGGTAGAAATAATCAGAGAACACTTTCAATAGGTTAGCATTCTTAATGGAGCTATCACAATTTCAGGATGTATAAATGTATAAATAAACCCTGGTGAAATAAAGTGGTGATTTGTTTGTACAACAGTAAGTTTATATGGGTGTATGAAGTGAAATTCGCTCAGTCGTGTCCGACTCTTTGCGACCCCATGGACTGTACAGTCCATAGAATTCTCCAGGCCAGAATACTGGTGTTGTAGCCTTTTCCTTCTCCAGGGGATCTTCCCAATTCAGGGATTGAACCTAGGTCTCCCACATTGCAGGCAGATTCTTTACCAGCTGAGCCACAAGGGAAGCCCATATAGGTGTGTATAGAACCTTAAATTATGAATTTCTTTGGAATAATACATTTATTATACAATGACTTTCAAATCAATTAATTTCAAATGGTTATATTTTTGTCTAGGATGAATGGGCTTTTCAGGCTTAATGTTTTGGTCAGAGGTGACTGTCCACAACCAGTTATAACATGACAGTAAATGTTTTTCTTGAAACATTCAAATGATAATTACAGCACTTTGCTTCAGGTAGCAATTTCTAAAAGAAGTTTCCGTAGAAACTCCACCTAGTCTGAGTCTATACCTATTGAGTCCCACCCAGGAATAAATCCTGTACCAGGGCTATGTTAAAAACAAAGTGTCAAAGACCAGCTCTAACAATTCAGAAACTGAACAAATTAATGAAGCAACTGTTTCTAGTGTTTGGAGAATAAGCACTATAGAATTGTGATCCTTTTAAGAAAGAAAGCAATTGTGAACCATATAGTCTTGATTCTCTGCCTGGAGTCAAAACCAAGGGGAGGAACACAAGGATGGAGACTCAAGCAGATCCTGGAAGCCTTGCTGACTTGAGAAGATGGAGCTCAGACCCTGGGGAGGCAGAGGAAGCTGGAAGTTACAAGGCAGAGTTTGGAAAGTGGGCACTTTATAAGACAAAAACTCTGTAAATTTATATGGGCTCACCTCTAGTCTTAACTGAGTACTAGGCTACCCACATAAAGAATAAAGCTCCAGGAAGACAGAGAAATAATTACTATTGGTCTGTAAGTAGACACATTCAGAGCTCATGAAAGGCAGGAAGACATCTGAGCTCTGGCCATCAAGAATGGAGAGTTCTCAGTGATCATCTGGGAAATTTGATGGAGACCCCAGGAGTCTGGCCTTAGAAGTAAAACTGAACCAATATTGGAATTGATGCTATTGTAGACTCACCCTAGCAAAACGTATAAAATAAATGTATAAATGTATAGACCTCAGAGATAACGGAACTGATCTGCAAGTTATTTAACTGTGTACAGGAAGAAAGCAATCTGAATACTTAACAACATAGCATTCACAATATCCAGCACCCAAGAAGAAATTAATAAACAAGCCAAGAAGGAAAAGGGGACCTTTAGCCTGGAAACAAATTAATCAATTGAAAATGCATGCAATGAAATATTATTAGAATTATCAAAGATGTTAAAAAACATAGTCATAGAAAGGAGAGAAATGTAAACTATTAAAAAAGAGGTAAATGGAATTTATAGGAATAAAAAAATACAATATGAAAATAAATGATGACTTCAAATTTGATGAATATTATAAATCCACTGACTGGTTCTAAAAGCACAATGAACCCAAAACAGGATGAATGCACACATGCTACATGGATACATCAAGGCACACCATAATCCAATTTATGGAAATCCTTGAAAAAGAATATTTTAAAATCAACTAGAGAAAAAAAGACATTATAAGAGAATTAAACATAGAAGTTACAGTAGATTTCTCATTTGTAATTATGTAAGCTAGAGGACAGTGGAATGATATTTTTAAAGTGCTAAAAGAAAAAAAAAGCCTTCAATCTAAAAGTCTGTAAACAGTGACACTACTCTACAAATAAAGGTAAATAAGGATATTTTTCTGAAAACAAAAACAAACAAAAAAATGTTTTCAGCAGAACTGAACCACAAGAAAAGTTAGAGGAAATTTGTAGTGTGAAGAAGAAATGATGCCAATGAAAATGTGGAATGGAGAACACTGATAACGCTAAATATATACTTATATGAAGATGTTTCCCCTTAATTTTTTTTGTCTTTTAAACATTTTAAATTGATTAAAGTAAAAATAATACAATGTATTTTGGAGTGTACAGCATACTTAGAAGTTCAGTTCAGTTCAGTTGCTCAGTCATGTCCGACCCTTTGAGATCCCATGGACTGCAGCACACCAGGCTTCCCTGTCCATCACCAACTCCTGGAGTTTGCTCAAACTCATGTCCATTGAATTGGTGATGCCAACCAATCATCTCATCCTCTGT
The DNA here is from genome assembly GCF_014754425.2 of Oryx dammah. Taxonomy (NCBI): domain Eukaryota; kingdom Metazoa; phylum Chordata; class Mammalia; order Artiodactyla; family Bovidae; genus Oryx; species Oryx dammah. Next base: position 52,268,443 of record NW_024070202.1, read on the forward strand.
CGTCTCCTTCTCCTCCTGCCTTCAATATTTCCCAGCATCAGTGTCTTTTCCAACGAGTCAGTTCTTTGCATCAGGTGGCCAAACTCCAAAATTGGAGTTTCAGCTTCAGCATCAGTCTTTCCAATGACTGATTCAGGACTGATTTCCTTTAGGATTGACTGGTTTGATCTCCTTGCAGTCCAAGGGACTCTCAAGATTCTTCTCCAACATCACAGTTCAAAAGTATCAATTCTTTGGCGCTACTCTTGCCTGGAAAATCCCATGGATGGAGGAGCTTGGAAGGCTGCAGTCCATGGGGTCGCTGAGGGTCAGACACGACTGAGCAACTTCACTTTCACTTTTCACTTTCATGCATTGGAGAAGGAAATGGCAACCCACTCCAGTGTTCTTGCCTCGAGAATCCCAGGGACGGGGGAGCCTGGTGGGCTGCCATCTATGGGGTGGCACAGAGTCGGACACGACTGAAGCAACTTTGCAGCAGCAAGCTTTCTTTATGATCCAACTCTCACAGTACATGACTGCTGGAAAAACCATAGCTTTGACCATACGGACCTTTGTTGGCAAAGTAATGTCTCTGCTTTTTAATATGCTCTCCGGGTTTGTCATAGCTTTTCTTCCCAGGAGCAAACGTCTTTTAATTTCATGGCTGGAGTCACCATCTGCAGTGATTTTGGAGCCCAAGAAAATGAAGTCTGTCACTGTTTACATTGCTTCCCCATCTATTTGCCATGAAGTGATGGGACTGGATGCCATGATCTTTGTTTTTTGACTGTTGAGTTTTAAGCCAGCTTTTTCACTCTCATCTTTCACTTTCATCAACAGGCTCTTTAGTTCTTCTTTGCTTTCTGCCATAAGGGTGATGTCATCTGCATCTCTGAGGTCGTTGATATTTCTCTGGACAATCTTAATTCCAGCTTGTGATTCATCCAGCCTGGCATTTCACATGATGTAGTCTGCATATAAGTTAAATAAACAGGGTGAGAATATACAGCCTTAATGTATTCCTTTCCCAATTTTAACCAGTCCGTGGTTCCATGTCCTGTTCTAACTGTTGCTTCTTGACCTGCATACAGATTTCTCAGGAGGCAGGTAAGAGATGGTGTGGTATTCTCATCTTTTGAAGAATTTTCCAGTTTGCTGTGATCCACACAGTCAAAGGCTTTAGTGTAGTTAATGAAGCAGAAGCAGATGTTTTTCTGAATTCTCTTGCTTTTTCTATGATCCAATGGATGTTGGCAATTTGATGTCTGGTTCCTCTGCCTTTTCTAAATCCAGCTTGAACATCTGGAAGTTATCAATTCACATACTGTTGAAGCCTTGCTTGGAAAATTTTGAACATTATTTTGCTAACATGTGAGGGTGCAGTTGTGTGGTAGTTTGAACATTCTTTTGATTGCCTTTCTTTGGAATTTTGGGACTGGAATGAAAACACCTTTTCTAGTCCTGTGGCCACTGCTGAGTTTTCCAAATTTGCTGGCATATTGACTGCAGCACTTTAACAGCATCATCTTTTAGGATTTGAAATCATTTTACATAGAAGTAAAATGTATAATAACAATAGAATAAAATAGAAGAGAGAGAAGCAAAAGAAGACATGCAAATGACCAAGAAATACATGAACATATGCTCAAAATCATTAGTCACTAGAGAACTGTAAATTAAAGCCATTGTGAAATGCTACTACACACATGCTAGATTGTCTGCATTTACAAAAACTGCCCATACTAAGTGGTGGTCCAGATGTAGAACCATTGGAATTATCATAGAATGATTTGGGCAATATAAATTAAACAAAGTTAATGACTTAAATCAGTAACAGTCTATAAATAGAATAAAATAGATACAAAATATCTGTTCTATAAATAGAACAAAAATAAAATAAACAGTCACATTGGAAAATAGTTTGATGATTTCTTATAAAGTTAAGTGTACAGTGTACACTTTATAAATCCCACTCCTAGAGTTTTAACCAAGAGAAATGAAATTCACATTGACTTGCCCATGAATGTTCATAGCAACTTTATTTGTATTGGCCAGAAAATGAAAATAATCCAGATGTCCATCCAAAAGTGATGGATAAACAAATAATGGTATATTATAACATAGCATTTTATTCATCAGTAAAAGGTAACAGAGTAATGGTGCATGCAACAACAGAGATGAATCTCAAAAATAGTCCACTGAGTAAAAGTAAGCAGATTCCAGAGTACACAGTAGCACATGAGTCCATTTATATGAAGCTATAGAAAAAAAAGACAACAATGATTTATCACTTCATGGCAAATAGATGGGGAAACAATGGAAACAGTGACAGACTTTATTTTCTTGGGTTCCAAAATCGCTGCAGATGAAGACTGCAGCAGTGAAATTAAACGACATTTGCTCCTTGGAAGAAAGGCTATGACAAACCTAGGCAGCATATTAAAAAGCAGAGACATTACTTTGACGACAAAGGTCCATCTAGTTAAAGCTATGGTTTTTCCAGTAGTCATGTATGGATGTGAGAGTCGGACCATAAACAAAGCTGAGTAGCAAAGAATTGATGCTTTTGAACTGTGGTGTTGGAGAAGACTCTTGAGTCCCTTGGACTGCAAGGAGATCCAACCAGTCAATCCTAAAGGAAATCAGTCCTGAATCAGTCATTGGAAGGACTGATGCTGAAGCTGAAGCTTCAGTACTTTGGCCACCTGATGAGAAGACCTGACTCTTTAGAAAAGGCCATGAAGCCTGGAAAGGCTGAAGGCAGGAGGAGAAAGAGATGACAGAAGATGAGATGGTTGGACGGCCTCACTGACTCAATGGACATGAGTTTAAGCAAGCTCTGGGAGATGGTGAAGGACCGAGATGCCTGGTGTGCTGCAGTCCATGGGGTTGCAAAGAGTTGGACACAACTGAGTGACTGAACAACAGCAACAAATTTAGAGTGACAGAATAAACATCAATGGATCAGCCTTGGAGATAAGGTGTGGGAGTGCGGGATTCATTGACTGCGAAGTTCCGCAGGAGCTCTCAGAGATGATGGATATAAACTATATTTTGAGTGCAGTGGTTGTGTACTGTACACATTTGTTAAAATTGATTGAGGGACTTCCCTGGTAGTCCAGTGGTTTAGAATTTGCCTTTCCAATGCAGGGGATGTGGGTTCAATCCTTGGTCGGGGAACTAAGATCCCACATGCTGCAGGACTAGTGAGCCCACACACTCTGGAGCATGTGGGCCTCAACTAAGACACAACAGAGCCAAAAATAAAGAAATATTTTTAAAAAACTAGTTGAAATATATACATAAAATAGATATATTTTATGTATGTAAATTGTACTCAGTGAAGTTGATTAAAAATGTGTCATCAATAGAACAGAAAGGAATTTAGTTCTATTTGGCTGAAGAGTGGAACCATTTTGAATTGTCCTGTGGTAGACTTGGCTAAGCCTGTTTTAAGCTTATTTACTGCAAAAAAAAAAAAAAAAAAGGTTACAAACACATGTAACTATAGCAAGGAAGAAATTACGTCCATTCACTAAACTGTATCCTTGATCTTCTATATCTTTTTAGCACTTGTTTATGGTTGGAGGTGAAAGCACCCTTGAATCAATCTGTCACTATCATTCTCGTTTTAGAAACAGGTCCCACATTTTGTAGCCTGTTCCAGCTTAAGTGTCTATTGCAACGTGTTTTAAAACAGTAAAATATATGTGAACATAAGGATAGACATAGTGGAATAATTATGTAATGAAATCTTAGAACAGTAAACACCTAGAAATTACTTTTCCCAATATCTGAAGCCAAGGCAGATGAAATTACTGTCCCAAATCATAAAACTAGCGAGAGGCCAAAGCCTTGATTTTTAAGCTGAAATTGCTGTTTTTAATTGATATCAAATTTTACAGTATAGTCCTTTCTCCCTGCTTCTTGTTACTCTATCCCTGTCCATTTTGCTCTTGTATCTCCCTAGATGGAACTTCTTGCCTTTCTGTTCTTGTTTTTCCTGTTCCTATCTCTGTGCCTTTGCTGACATTACTCCCTCATCTGGAATGCTCTTTTGATTCTCAATAAATACAGATGATGAATAAAAGTGGCCATGATGTTAGAGAACCACAGTGTGTCTTTTTTTTTAAGACAAATACATTAATATACTTAATACATTCAGCTCTATTGTTTTAACCTCAGTTTTTATGCCAGTCATTTGTGTTGTGAACTGAACTTTATTTCTCCAAAATGAGTATCACCTAACCTTCAACGTGATTGTATTTGGAGACAGGACCTTGAACAAAATGGTTAAAGTTAAATGAAGTATTAGGAGTGAAGCCCTAATCCAATAGGACTAGTGTTCTCATAAGAAGACACACCAGCAGTGTACATACATGGAGAAAATGTCCTGTGAAGGCATGATAAGAAGGTAGCTATCTACAAGCTAAGGAGAGAATCTTCAGAAAAACCAACCCTTCCAGGACCTTGATCTTCCACTTTCAGCCTCTAAAAAAGTAAATTTCTTTTTAAGCCACCTAGTCTGTATTATTTTGTGGTGGGAGTCCTACCAGACTAATATAGTTACCCTTAAATACCTTCTTAGACTCCATCTACTCTAGGAAAATATTTCTAACCTATAGTTAGCGAATTTCTTCTATTCTTAGTGTCTGCTTTGCAGTTTATTATGTTTTGTTAGCTTTCTTTTTTTTTAATAGACAATTCCATCATTGAAAGTGAAAGTGAAGTCACTCAGTCGTGTCCGACTCTTTGCAACCCCGTGGACTGTAGCCCACCAGGCTCCTCCGTCCATGGGATTCTCCAGGCAAGAATACTGGAGTGGGTTGCCATTTCCTTCTCCAGGGGAATCTTCTCAACCCAGGGATCGAACCCAGGTCTCCCGCATTGCAGGCAGACGCTTTAACCTCTGAGCTACCAGGGAAGCCCCATTACAAGCATATCTAAAATAATGCTTTTAGAAAATTTATTATTTGGTGTCTATGGGCATTGTATACTAGAATTATTTATTGATTTGACCTGAGGTCTATGAAGCCTGATTATAGGTATTGCTCTACAATTGTAAGAAAAATGTCCTAAATTGAATAGCTATGTTTGAATTGTACTATTGGTTTGCCTTTTAAAAACTCAATCTCAATCAATACTTAAATAAAATTCTCCAGTAAAACATGAGGTCATAAATAGCAAGTTCTTATTTTTCATAGTACGAGGGAAACAAGGGCCTAATTAGTATATTTTTCTTCATTAGTCATTTGTAAACAAACAGTTTTAGAATTCTTTAGACTTATATAGGCATGTCTCATCTCCTGTGAAGGCACATATCACTTATTTTATTTCTTTTAAATTACTTATAGAAGGGAGGAAGGAAGGAAATGATAATTCTATGCAACAACAATATTTTTTTTTGTGTTTTTTTTTTGTAAGTATGAAAAAATTCCAAATCCAGAGGTAGGGGGTCAGTGAAAAATCCAGCTAATGTGCAGTATTAAGTGGAGGTGCTTCCCTGGTAGCTCAGGTGGTGAAGAATCTCCCTTCAGTGCAGGAGACCCTGGTTTGATTCCTGGGTTGGAGAGATCTGCTGGAGAAGGGATCGGCCACCCACTCCAGTATTCTTGGGCTTCCCTAGTGGCTCAGATGGTAAAGAATCTGCCTGCAATGCGGGAGACCTGGGTTTGATCCCTATGTTGGGAAGATCCCCTGGAGCAAGGAACAGCTATCCACTCCAGTATTCTGACCTAGAGCATTCCATGGACAGAGGAGCCTAACAGGCTATATATAGTCCATGGGTCACAGAGTCCGACACAACTGAGTGCCTTTCACTTTCAGGTAGAGGGTGAAATATTCAAGTTCAAGATTGAGAGTGAATAGGAGTAAAATGATTCTGGGTGAGGGAGGCGGAGAGCAAAAATTATCAAAGAAAACAAGACCAGATGAAGATGGAATGGCTGGTGGGAGAAATGAATGGAGAGAGTTGAGGTTGAGAGAAGTACTAGCTGCTGACAGCAGAAAGCATGGGAAGAGACACATGCAAGAAGTAATAACTTGAGAGACTTATTGTGACTCTCTCTGATTTGGAAATATTCACTAAAATATACATTGCTTCTAAAATGTTTGAACACATAGTTTTGCTAAGTAGAAAACATGAGGAAAACCTACGTACATGAGTTAAAAAAAAAAGCATAAATCTGGAAATCTCCGCAGTGTTTCTGAGTATAATGAAAAACAAGAGCTATTTAAAATATTTAAAATATCCATAGCAATGTGAGGCTGTGGTCATATATACCTTGATTTATTGTTTAGCAAAGTATTTAGAAAGATTATCATTTTGGAGTAAAACTTTAGGGTCAAATTTAAGTAAATAAGGAAAGTGTTAAACAATTTGTAATCACTCAAAATGGAAATTTCTTTTATATCATTTGAAAAACAGCATATTTTATTGTGCCCGCTCTAGTGAGAATGATGTTTAATAAATAAGGATGAACTTACAGAGGTATTCCTGTAAACTGTATCATACCTCAGAAGTATACCATTGTGTGAATATAAATATACCACAATTATCCAATCACTTATTGATGGAAATTTGGGTTATTTTCAGTATTTGATTGTTATGCATAAAATTTCTATCAGCTCTCACGTACAAATCCTTTTATGAGACATATGTTTTCATTTTTCTAATATAAATACATAGAAAGGAATTGCAGAAGTGGAAAATGGATGTTTAGTTTTGTATGAAAATGCCAAACTGTTTATTTGTACCATTTATCAGTTCTAAAAATGATGCACGAAAGTTGCAGTTGCTCCACATACTCCATCACTTGGTATCATGTCTCAAATTTTGGGCATTCTAGTAAGTGAGTAGTGGTATCTCATTGTGGTTTCAATTTGTATTTTCCTAATAACTTGTTATTTTGAACATTTTTAATGTCCTTATTTAAAGTTCATAAAATATTTTGGTAAAAAGTCTGTTCAGAACTTGTTTTGTCTTCTAATTATTAAAATTTTAAAGTTTTAAAATAAAATCTTGGTACAAATCCCTTGTCATACGTGTATTGTGACTATTTTCTTCTAGTCTACGGCTTGAAGAAAGCTTTTGCTTAATAGCTGTCAGAGAACAGAAATTTTAAGTTTTATCCAATTTGTCAAATTTTATGGTTCACGTCTTTTGTATCCTTCCTAAGAAATCTTTGTTTATTCCAAATATATTCTGAATATATTCTCATATATTTTTTTCCTAGAAGTTTTAAACTTTAGCTTTTATGTTTAAGTCTATGATCCACTTTAAGTTCATTGTTGTTTGCGGTGTGAAATAAGCACTGAGGTTCATATTTTTCCTTGCCCAAATGCAATTGTTTTAGCAACATTTGTTTGTTGAAAAGAATTTCCTTTCCCATTGAATTATCTTGATGAATTTATTAAAAATAATTCCTCATCTATGTGTGGTCTGTCTCTGGGCACTATTCTGTTCCATTGCTCTACACTGTATCCTCACACTTCACTGTCTCAAGTAATGTAGCTTTAAGTCTTGAGATGAGGTTATGTACATTTTTTGTTCTTTTTGTTTGGTTTGTTCAGCTTTGTTCTTTTTTCATAGTTTTCTGAGAATTTTAAATTGTGAATGGTATTTAATTTTTGTCACATTCTTTTTCTTTATCTATTGAAATAATCATATAATATTTTTATTTTTTCTGTTAGTGTGGTGACTTAATTGATCTTTGAATTTTGAGTCAATTTTGTATTTCCAGACAAAACTACTTGGTCTTAATGTATGTCTTTATTTTGCTACATCTGGTTGCATATTTGTTGAAAATTTTTGTTTCTCTCGAAACAGTTTGCTTATTGTGACATCTTCTATCTTATTTTGCTGTGCTGTCGTGTCCAACTCTTGGCGATCTTATGGATGTAGCTCCTCTACATATCAGGCTCCTCTGTCCATGGGATTTTCCAGGCCAGAATGCTGGAGTGGGTTGCAATTTCCTTATCCAGGGGATCTTCCCAATCCAGTGATAGAACCCAAGTCTCTCGCGTCTCCTGCATTGGCAGGTTTTGCCCAGATACAATTGCTGGTCTGTCCCTGATTCCTTCCTTTTCTGTTACAATTTAATAGCTTCCGTGGATTTTATGTTTCCTGTGCCTTACACCCCAAGTGTTTCATGTTTGGATGTTGTTTCCTTATTGATTTTATCTTTCCTTACTGCCTGTTGCAGAAAATTCACAGTCTCTTTCAATGTACTTGCTCAAAGTTTACCTTAAAAGCTAAGCTTTCACTTTCCATATCTTACCCTGTTCCCTTTGCTCTTGATCTAGGATTCCTTTAGTTGTGTTATATGTAATGACCTTCGTATCTGATATAAGCTATTTTCAAATGGATTATTACTCAAGTTTTAATACTTAACTTAAGTGTTGCCCTTCCCTTCCACAGATCCTATCATCTCCTCAGTTTTTTCTGTTATTGGCAGCTCCATACATTTTATTACCCCAATCCAAAAAAACATGATTCTCCTCTCTTAGTCTCTATTTCAAATTCATAGCCAAATGTTGACAATCCTGTATCTTAATAATCCCTGAAATCTACTTCCTCTTCTCATCCTCTTTGTCATTGCCTCCAGATGCTTACCATTTCTCTCCTGGATTTCTGAAACCAACCTCTAATTGACTTCCTTTGCCATTGCCTTTTCTTCACACTGCCACTCGTTTGATCTTGAAAAGCAAATTTACTTTTCTGTTTAAAATTCTTTAATGTCCTCTTTTTTTCCCTTTAGAATAAAACATGTACAATTTCCTAATTCTTCAAGATTGGTTCCTTGTTAAAAAATGTCCAAAATGGGCATGAACTGAAAATGAACTCCATATAATTTAGCAAAGTGAAAAACTATAATAACTTCTATGCAATTACCCTAATCAACATTTTCCCAACTGTAGCATAACTGAGAATTTCACACCTAGTTTAACATAGCTAAGATGGTAGTTTCCATTTTATTTCCAATATTGTATGGGCCAGTAATTATGTACTCAAAAAACAACTTGTCAAGATATTCACATTTATTTGGCTCTAAATCTGTTTCGCTTGTTTGATGGAAAAGTTCCATGACACTAAAGGAAAACTCATCTTAATTATATTAACCTAAAAATCAGGCTTTGTTTGATGACATGCTAATGTTTGAAATTAAACAATTGCTTTAGCTCAAATATCTTTTCACTCCTAATTCATTAACAGATTCTCCTGAAGTCAGAAATGATCCATTCTTCTTTTGTGCTCTGAAAACCCCTTTAAGATCACACTGACTTTCTTTGCAGTTAATCAGTATGTTTGTATGTGTGTGTGTGTGTGTGTGTATATATATATATATATATCAGTTCAGTTCAGTTAGGTCGCTCAGTCGTGTCCGACTCTTTGTGACTCCATGAATTGCAGCACTCCAGGCCTCCCTGTCCATCACCAACTCCTGGAGTTCACTCAAACTCATGTCCATCAAGTTGGTGATGCCATCCAGCCACCTCATCCTCTGTCGTCCCCTTCTCCGCCTGCCCCCAATCCCTCCCAGCATCAGAGTCTTTTCCAACAAGTCAACTCTTCGCATGACGTGGCCAAAGTACTGGAGCTTCAGCTTTAGCATCATTCTTTCCAAAGAACATCCAGGGCTGATCTCCTCTAGAATGGACTGGTTGGATCTCCTTGCAGTCCAAGGGACTCTCAAGAGTCTTCTCCAACACCACAGTTCAAAAGCATCAATTCTTCGGTGCTCAGCTTTCTTCACAGTCCAACTCTTGCATCCATACATGACTACTGGAAAAACCATAGCCCTGACTAGACGAACCTTTGTAGGCAATGTAATGTCTCTGCTTTTCAATATGCTATCTAGGTTGGTCATAACTTTCCTTCCAAGGAGTAAGCGTCTTTTAATTTCATGGCTGCAGTCACCATCTGCAGTGATTTTGGAGCCCCCCAAAATAAAGTCTGACACTGTTTCCACTGTTTCCCCATCTATTTCCCATGAAGTGATGGGACCAGATGCCATGGTCTTCGTTTTCTGAATGTTGAGTTTTAAGCCAACGTTTTCACTCTCCTCTTTCACTTTCATCAAGAGGTTTTTTAGTTCCTCTTCACTTTCTGCCATAAGGGTAGTGTCATCTGCATATCTAAGGTTACTGATATTTCTCCCGGCAATCTTGATTCCAGCTTGTGCTTCTTCCAGCCCAGCGTTTCTCATGATGTTCTCTGCATATAAGTTAAATAAGCAGGGTGACAATATACAGCCTTGATGTACTGAGGGTGGGATGATTTGGGAGAATGGTATTGAAATATGTATACTATCAGGTAAGAAACGAATCACGTCTATGTTCGATACAGGATACAGGATGCTTGGGGCTGGTGCACGGGGATGATCCAGAGAGATGATATAGGGTGGGAGGTGGGAGGGGGGTTCAGGATTGGAAACTCATGTACACCCGTGGCTGATTCATGTCAATGTATGGCAAAACCAATACAGTATTGTAAAGCAAAATAAAGTAAAAATAGAAATTAAAAAATATAACATATACATAATATATAATAATATACATAATATATAATATACATATCATACATAATATATATACATATATACACATTATATATATATTATGTATAATACAAATACATATATATGTATATATACATATATACATATACATGTACAAAAGGTTGAAGTTTTTGAGGCAAGGCTTAATAATGTCTCATGCAGAATCTAGTTCAAAGATGTAACTTAATAAATATGAGTCTGCTAAGTCACTTCAGTCTTGTCCAACTCTGTGTGACCCCAAGGACGGCAGCCCACCAGGCTCCCCTGTCCTTGGGATTCTCCAGGCAATAACACTGGAGTGGGTTGCCATTTCTTTCTCCAATGCATGAAAGTGAAAAGTAAAAGTGAAGTCTCTCAGTCATGTCTGACCCTCTGCGCCCCCATGGACTACAGCCTTCCAGGCTCCTCCATCCATGGGATTTTCCAGGCAAGAGTACTGGAGTGGGGTGCCATTGCTTTCTCCGAAATGTGAGTCAAGTTTATGCAAAGACTAAGAGTATGAGTATAGACACAGCTATTATAGAACAAAAACATTACAGGAAGACAACTTGGGAACTTCTATAAGGTTATTCTGTGCCTCCTTTCCCTCCAAATCCAGAATCTCATGAATCCAATATATGTCATTATTAGAAATGCAAATACAAAGGAATAAAAACCTGTTTCTTAGATGTGTATTAATTATGCTTTGGTTCTTGTGTGTATTTATGTAATTTTTACTGAACTGTTAAGGAATAATGCTTATGTCTTCCCCAAAAAGCCAATACAACTTTTATTTTTTTCTCTTTTCTTACACTTCAGATACTTGGTTTTATTTATTTATGTTTTTATTTTTATTGTTTGCTATTGTTGGTTTAACTTTTGTTAGAGAAAATGTTTTTTCCTTATTTTAAATTTTGTCTAACAAAAACTGTATGGAATTAATTAAATCAAGTTTTTTTCATATGAGTGAAGAAATAGTTTACTGAGAAGTTTGAAAAACATTTTGCATATGGCTGACATATTTAAAATCTTCTTTTGCTTTTTACTTTAATCTTGGGTATAAGAAAGGCATCATAAAACCCAAGCCTTAACAGATGTATGATCTTCACATGTGGTTTATTAAGCACAGATCACTAATGACCAATATGAAATCATTTCCATTCCTTGTGAAAACTTTGATGAGTAGAAAGTTAGATCATGAGCCAATTGTAGCTTTATCCAAAATGAGAAATTTGTATTTGATACAAGAAATAAATACATAAATTTATTTAATGCATCTACTCTGCTAAATTTGTCTTGAAACTGTTTTCTATCTACATCAGAATCCTCTTTGATAAATTTAATTGTATAAGCAAATATCATTCTGGTATATTAGTTTAGAGTATTAAACAAGCAAATTAGATAAGTTCTTACTCAGTATTGGGATGAAACTACAAGATTTAAACTCTCCAGTAAATTAAGAGAATGTAGATGCTGACTTCATGGTTTGGGAAATTGTGTTATATATATATATATATTGAGGAGATATGCTTATTAACTGGAATGATTTCAGGCAAGTTCCTACATTTCCTCTGTATTTTTACTTATGAGATGTAAAAATATGTTTGCCTCACCCACACTAGTTAATCTGGTAAATATTTATTTAGCTTTTACTATGGGACTATGCCAAAGCCTTTGACTGTGTGGATCACAATAAACTGTGGAAAATTCTGAGAGAGATGGGAATACCAGACCACCTGACCTGCCTCTTGAGAAATCTGTATGCAGGTCAGGAAGCAACAGTTAGAACTGGACATGGAACAACAGACTGGTTCCAAATAGGAAAAGGAGTACGTCAAGGCTGTATATTGTCATCGAAATGCTGGACTGGAAGAAACACAAACTGGAATCAAGATTGCTGGGAGAAATATCAATCACCTCAGATATGCAGATGACACCACCCTTGGGCAGAAAGTGAAGAGGAACTAAAAAGACTCTTGATGAAAGTGAAAGAGGAGAGTGAAACAGTTGGCTTAAAGCTCAACATTTAGAAAACGAAGATCATGGCATCTGGTCCCATCACTTCATGGGAAATAGATGGGGAAACAGTGGAAACAGTGTCAGACTTTATTTTGGGGGCTCCAGAATCACTGCAGATGGTGACTGCAGCCATGAAATTAAAAGATGCTTACTCCTTGGAAGGAAAGCTATGATCAACCTAGATAGCATATTCGAAAGCAGAGACATTACTTTGCTGACTTAGGTCCGTCTAGTCAAGGCTATGGTTTTTCCTGTGGTCATGTATGCATGTGAGAGTTGGACTGTGAAGAAGGCTGAGCGCTGAAGAATCGATGCTTTTGAACTGTGGTGTTGGAGAAGACTTGAGAGTCCCTTGGACTGCAAGGAGATCCAACCAGTCCATTCGGAAGGAGGTCAACCCTGGGATTTCTTTGGAAGGAATGATGCTAAAGCTGAAACTCCAGTACTTTGGTCACCTCACGCGAAGAGTGGAGTCATTGGAAAAGACTTTGATGCTGGGAGGGATTGGGGGCAGGAGGAAAAGGGGACGACAGAGGATGAGATGGCTGGATGGCATCACGGACTCGATGATGTGAGTCTGAGTGAACTCCGGGAGTTGGTGATGGACAGGGAGGCCTGGCATGCTGCGATTCATGGGGTCGCAAAGAGTCAGACACGACTAAGTGACTGAACTGAACTGAACTGAACTGAACTGATGGGATATATGGGCTTTCCAGATGGTGCAGTGGTAAAGAATCTGTCTGCCAGTGCCGAAGCAGCAAAAGACACGGGTTTGATCCCTGGGTTGGGGAGATCCCCTGGAGTAGGATATGGCAGCCCATTCTAGTATTCTTGCCTGAAAAATTTCATGGACAGAGGAGCCTGGCAGGCTGTAGTCCATGGGGTCACAGAGAGTCGGATGTGACCGACTGAAAATACACACACGGGACATACACTGTCCGAGGCATTTATATTACATAACAAAAGAGAAACAAATGAGTTAGGAGACACAGAGTAAACACAATAGATAAATCATAGAGCAGATTGGAAGATGAAAATCAGTAGAAAAAATAGAGATGGTTATAGGCAGAGAAATTTCCTAGTGAGAGGGGTGGGTTCATTGACGCTTAAAATAGAATTGTCACAGTAGGCTTAATGGAGAAAGCATCTGAGAAAAGACTCAAAAGATATAAGGGAGGCAACCACTATCAGGGAACATTCCAGGCTGAACATTCCAGGCAAAATAAGACCTGTGAGACTAAAATGGAGTAAGGGGAAGAGTAATAGAAATAAGAGATATAGGGAGGACTGGGGTACAGGTTGATTATACAACATCTCGTAGGCCATTGTAAAGACTGCTTTAATTTTAGGGAGAGCTGAGAAGACTTGGAAGGGTTTGATGAGAAGTAATGTGATTAGAATTGGATTCTAAAAGGACTGTTTGGACTACTGTCTTGAGAGTATATTATAGGGCAAGAGTAGAAGAAAGGATAATATTAGGAGGCTATTGAGGTAATCTGAGAGAGGTAATATTGGCCAATAGGCCACACTGTCAACCTAAGGTGCTAGTGAAGTTTCTGGTTCAATCACTCCCACAAAGTTGTTGTGTAAGCTGAGTGTCCAGAGCTGAAAAGCCTGTGGCTGTTTTGAAGAATCAAGTATTAACCTTTGGTAAAATTTTCCCCTCCCCCCAAATTAAAAACACCTAAGATGCTAGAACAGGAAGGGGAGTGAAGTGTTCAAATTGTAGATATGTTTTCAATCTGCAGCCGACAGGGTCTCCTCATAGACTGAATATAGGATGTGAGAGGAAGTGAAGATGTCAGAGTGGTTCAAATAATTTGACCTCAACAACAGGAATAATAGAGCTGACATGAGCTCACATAGGGAATTTGCAGATAGAGTAAGTTTTAAGGAGGAACATCAAAAAATTCAGTTTGATTACATTAAGATTGAGATGTTTATTTAGCATCTACCTTAGAATAATCTAAATTATGCTAAGTCTCAAAATGTCAATGGCTTAACACATCAGAGGGTTTACTTCTCAGTCATGGCACACATGAAATATAGGTAGTGAGGGCTCTGCTTCAGACATACACTCAGGGACTTAAAGCTGATGGAATTGCTGCTATATTGTAACCGTATTGGAGACAAATGGTTTCCAGGGTCATGAAACTAGAGAGAACTAGAACTAGAGAGTCATATGTTGTGTCTTAATAAATGAACCCAGTGATACAATCTGTCAGGCCCAGAATGCTACCTAGGATCCTGACAATCTGTTGCAATTTTGTTGCCTTAGGAATTATCATTTCTCCTTGGGAACAAAATTGAATGGCACAGGATTTGTTTTGGTGATTGTGATAGTGATGGTGGTGGGGTGTGTGTGTGTGTGTGTGTGTGTGTGTGTATTTTATTCATTAATTCAAGTTGGCAATAATTGACCGATTAACTCCACACATTATTGGAACTTTTCTAACTTTTTGGACCTATAAAAACCATTTCTCTTAAATTATTAGATGCTGTATGGTAGAATTGCTGTGTTCTGAAAAATCAAGCTATTTTTGCTGTTACAGTTCTCAACATGTCCAAAAATAGTACTAATCCTTGAAGCACAGAATTATCCAGAGTGTTCCATAGTGTAGCAATTTGTACCCAGTTCAGTTCAGTTCAGTCGCTCAGTCGTGTCCAGCTCTTTGCGGCCTCATGAACCACAGCATGCCAGGCCTCCCTGTCCATCACAAACTCCTGGAGTCCACCCAAACCCATGTCCATTGAGTCGGTGATGCCATCCAACCATCTCATCCTCTGTCATCCACTTCTCTTCCTGCCCTCAATCTTTCCCAGCATCAGGGTCTTTTCCAATGAGTCAGCTCCTCCTAGAAGGGGCCCAAAGTATTGGATTTTCAGCTTCAACATCAGTCCGTCCAATGAACACTCAGGACTGAGCTCCTTTAGGATGGACAGGTTGGATTTCCTTGCAGTCCAAGGGACTCTCAAGAGTCTTCTCCAACTCCATAGTTCAAAAGCATCAATTCTTTGGCATTCAGCTTTCTTTATTGTCCAAATCTCATATCCATACATGACCACTGGAAAAACCATAGCCTTGACTAGATGGACCTTTGTTGACAAAGTAATGTCTCTGCTTTTTAATATGGTGTCTAGGTTGGTCATAAATTTCCTTCCAAGGAGTAAGTGTCTTTTAACTTCATGGCTGCAATCACCATCTGCAGTGCTTTTGGAGCCCAGAAAGATAAAGTCAGCCACTGCTTCCACTGTTTCCCTATCTATTTCCCATGAAGTGATGGGACCAGATACCATGATCTTCATTTTCTGAATGTTGAGCTTTAAGCCAACTTTTTCACTCTCCTCTTTCACTTTCATCAAGAGGCTTTTTAGTTCTTCTTCACTTTCTGCCACCCAGAGGAGTGAAGAAAAGACTTTAGAGGCCATATAGTAGCCCACTGCCAACATCTATATTGCCTAACAAAGGTAAAGACTGTGAAATGGAATTGCCAGTAGAATCCCTCTCTGGTCTTGTTGGCAAGTCTACGAAAAACACAAATAATTAATTCTTCCACTTCAGACATTTTAACAGGGCAATAGTTTGCAAGCTGCCAAGCGTTATTGGCCAGAACAGAAACAAACATCACTAGGTCATAACACTTATTATTTTTTTTCAAACAGCCAAGAAAAAAAGAATTGCCATTTATTAAGATTCAACAAAGCATTGTACTTTTGAAAGCAACTTTTGGTACATTTTCTTCAACAATCACATTCTGAGGAAAAACATTAAAAGCCACAAATTTGTCTTTCAATCTCAGAGTTACAGACGTCTTTAATTCAAAATAAAAGGTCAAAAAACAAAACAAAAGAAGAAAAAAAAACCCCAACAAATCCCACCCCAACAAGAGCTTGTAGTCTACATTCTCTTAATTGAAGATTCTGAATTTTTAATGCATTTACCTAACTTTCCCATCTTGTACATCAGGCTTAAACTGTTATGTTGAACATAGAGATATTCACAACATCTTATATTTTCTTTAGCTCAGTTCAGTTCAGTTTAGTCGCTCAGTCATGTCCAACTCTTTGTGACCCCATGAAACGCAGCATACCAGGCTTCCCTGTCCATCACCAACTCCCAGAGTTCACTCAGACTCACGTCCATCGAGTCAGTGAAGCCATCCAGTAACCTCATCCTCTGTCATCCCTTTTTCCTCCTGCCCCCAATCCCTCCTAACATCAGAGTCTTTCCCAATGAGTCACCTCTTCGCATGAGGTGGCCAAAGTACTGGAGTTTCAGCTTTAGCAACATTCCTTCCAAAGAAATCCCAGGGCTGATCTCCTTCAAAATCGACTGGTTGGATCTCCTTGCAGTCCAAGGGACTCTCAAGAGTCTTCTCCAACACCACAGTTCAAAAGCATCAATTCTTCAGCGCTCAGCTTTCTTCACAGTCCAACTCTCACATTCATACATGACCACTGGAAAAACCATAGCCTTGACTAGACAGACCTTTGTTGGCAAAGTAATATCTCTGCTTTTCAATATGCTATCTAGGTTGGTCATAACTTTCCTTCCAAGGACTAAGCATCATTTAATTTCATGGCTGCAATCACCATCTGCAGTGATATTGGAGCCCCCCAAAATAAAGTCTGACACTGTTTCCACTGTTTACCCATTTATTTCTCATGAAGCAATGGGACCAGATGCCATGATCTTCATTTTCTAAATGTTGAGCTTTAAGCCAACTGTTTCACTCTCCTCTTTCACTTTCATCAAGAGGCTTTTTGGTTCCTCTTCACTTTCTGACAGAATGTGGTCCACTGGAGAAGGGAATGGCAAACCACTTCAGTATTCTTGCCTTGAGAACCCCATGAACAGTATATTTGCTTATATACATTAAAAAATCTTATAAACATAATACATTCCCATATTTAAAAATAACATATAGAAGAATTTAGTGTTAAAACCAGCAGTCCTTTGCCCATCTTTTCCTACAGTTATCCTGTTTCCCAGAGGCAAGCTTTTTCTTCTCTCTTGTGTTCTCATCTTAAACTTTCTTTCTAGTTAACTTCATATATCTATATACTATGTAACTATCTCTTGATTTTCCACACAGACATTACAGGATTTCTGATAGATGAAGATCAGTCTATACCCTTGCTACCACTACCACCTTCCAGTTTTTTTTTTTTTTATTATAGCACTATCTATGACATTTGTTAGTTATCTGTGTTTTCTACCAATTTTAGACTGTCTCTCTAGACTCTTCACTAAATAAAAGAACATTAGTGCCCCTACCCTTGATTTAAACTCTCCTCCTTATTTCTGCTTCCCAAATTATGTTATTTATACTGTTAATTTATACATATCAGGTTTAAAACCATTTGCATTCTGTTCTGGGCCCATAATTATCACCTTTCTGATGTACATTCAGGCTGATTTGAGAATCAACATATTCTGGGCTGTGACTTTTTTTTCTGGCCAACTCTACTATTTATCTCATTTCATTTTGCGTGTTGTCTGCTGAAAATTCATTGAAAAGTCTTATTTGCTGATGGTTCATCTTTTGTTGTCTTTGTTTTTGTGTTCCTTTGGTTTAATGCCTTCTTTATTTCCTTTCTTTTAATAAGATCTAAGAAGGAAAGAGGATAAGCAAATGTGCTTAATCTACCATCTTGTACAAGAAGCTACATTTTTAATTGAAATTTTTCCTGATACATATTCAACCATAGAAAATGTTGCACCAACTATAATCTAGCTAAATGTTCATATTTTCAGTAATGTACTATTGGATAAAACATTTTACCCATATTGTCTTTTGACTTCTGCAGTTTAACATTTCATTATTGCTTTAAATCTGGAAGAATAACGTTCTAATCCAAAACACTCTGAGAAAGCAAACTGGAAAAGCAAATCCACACTTAGGAAAATTGAAAGAAGCCTATAAAAACTGACCATCAATTTTAATTGTCTATTTACTTTGCCATTTAAAAAATATATTGAAAACAAAGATCCTTGTAAAGTATTGGCATGATATTTTGAGTCTTTATTTATTCTTCTCTAACTACAATTTATAATACACCTGGCAGGCAACTGCCTATTTAGATATCTTCATCTGCACTGCAGGATGAGATACTGAAGTGCTTTCCTCTTGTCTGTGTCTTTTGTAAATCCTGGTTTAGAGTTTCCATAACTCCTTGGAACAAGTAACTGTACAACATAAACATATATTCCTGTTTATTCAGAGTGACAGTTTTGTTATTGCTGTATTATGAAAACAATTGTGATTCCAAATAAAATATACTCATAAATTAAAAGCAAGAGATCAACATAACTACAATCTAAACACAATTTAAAGTCCCAAGAATTTTTTTTCACAAAATTCATCTAGTCTGAAACATGTAGCCTACAATAAGGCAATATCTGCATGATTCATTTTTTAAGTATGTCAAACGTATATCTCCCTGTTTTCTTACTATTTCTAATAGTAGTCTTCTTGGTTATTTTCATTACAGTTTTGTGAAGTTCAGGGCATGTCTTGATGTGCCAGCTTTATCCTGGACTGAAGGTGATCTTTTGAAAAGCCAACTTCAAAAACAGAGAGGCAGTGCAGCTTAGTGGTGAAGGGTCCTGGCTTGGAAAGCAGACAGTTGGTACCAGTCCTGGCTCATCCTCTTACAGACTAGGTGACTCAGGCACTTGACTTACTCTCTTGAAGCTTGTGAAATAGGAATAATAACAGAATTTACCTTAGAGAACTGCCAAGAGGCTAAAATAAAACAATACATAAAAAACATAGCAAAATGCCCACACTTATTAAATACACATTGTTAGTTATTTTTATTCTTAGTAATGATAATTACTCGAAAGTATTAATTCTGTCTGAGCACACAGAAATACCCCTTAAGTTTTTGAGGACCCAAAATACGTTATAAGGGTAGCCTTTCAATGTTAGGAACTTTTCCTGTTTCACTTAATGGACATGATTTGTATTTTGGGAACTATTTGCACTAGCTAGAAATATTAAATCCAATTTTAACTTTTCCCCCTTTTAGGAGGTCAGGTTTGTATATAGCTTATTTATATCTAAATCCTGTTTTTATTAAGTTGACTTCATTGATTTAACATGTATATTAGTTTCTTAAAGTCTGTTTAATCTTCACTTGACATAGCAAACAAATCTCTACCTTTCTAAGAGGCAAGATTCTTTGTCCCTAACCAGGTAAAGAAGAGATGAAGCAGAGGCAGGAAAATACTAAACACTCAATTAAATTTTGGCTCTGCCATTAAATTGCTTTGTAACTTAAGTCAAGACACTTTATTCATCACTTCATGCATATTTATTCTATGCAATGTACCGGGTAGAGACACAAATAAAATCCCTCACCTTAAGGAAACACATAGCTTGGTTTGGAAGGCAGAGCTGGCACAATACAACACATGTGCTGGTTACGTACACAATGACAATATATATATTACCAAATTATACATATGCATATGTGATGTGTACCAATGTATGTGGTATAATATGTATAAAATGAAATATGTTTTGTTATATTTTATTAATCTTTTTTCATTTTTTAGCTTTTTGTGTATATATCTCACTTGCTATTTGCTGAGTTTCTGAAATCTTTAAATTTATACATTTGACAAAATTTGGAAAATTTCATCATTGTTTCTTTTTTTTCAGGTTTTCTTTTCTTTTTAAAAAATTTATTTATTTTAATTGGAGGCTAATTACTTTACAATATTGTATTGGTTTTGTCATACATCAACATGAATCCGCCACAGGTGTACACGTGTTCCCAATCCTGAACCCTCCTCCCACCTCCCTCCCCATACCATCCCTCATCATTGTTTCTTGAAATACTTTTTCTGCCCAATTATCTTTCTCCCTTTCCTTCTAGGATTACAAATACACACACACACACACACACACACACACACACACACACACACACACACAAAGGAAATCTTTGCTATTCTCCCACAGATCCTTAGGGCTCTGTTAAGATATTTTCCCTTTTCTTCAGATTAGAGAATTTCTATTATTTTATATTAAAGTTCACTGACCTCTGTAATTTAGAAGTATTAAATAAACGTTAAAGTTGATGTGTCATTTCTAATCTGCTTGAAGTTTTATTTTAGATATGTAGTTTTCACTTCTAGAATTTTCATTTGTTACATTTTTATAGTTTATTTCTCAGATAAAATTTGTTATGTTTCTTCATTCATCATAAGCACATATTTTTTAATTGAGCATAGTTAAAATACTTACTTTAAAATACTTGTCTGCTGATTCCAATATCTGGGTCATCTTAAGGTCTATTCCCATTGACTGATATTTTTCTTGAGCCTGGGTCACGGTTTTTCTGTTTCTTTATAAACCTAGGAGTTTTGGATCGCATTCTGGACTTTACAGAAGCTATGTTCTAGAGACTCTGAGATTCTCTTATATTTTTTCAGAAGATGTTCAATTTTTGGTTTTAGCAGGCAATAAACTTGGCTAGATTCAAACTTCTAACCCTGTCTCTCCTGTTATGGATAACAGTTAAAGTATCTATTTAGTTCTTTCTTAATTCTTTGCAACCCCATGGACTGCAGCACAGCAGGTTTCCCTGTCCTTCACTGTCTCCTGGAGTTTGCTCAAATTCATGTCCATTGAATTAGTGATGCCATCCAACCGTCTCATCCTCTGTCATCCACTTCTCCTCCAGCCTTCAATCTTTCCTTATTTAGCCCTAATCGAGCTGCTTGCAGTCTGTACTATGTTTGTATAGTACACCGTTCAGCCAGACATTTGGGTAGAGTTTCAGTTCAGTTCAGTTCAGTCACTCAGTCGTGTCTGACTCTTGTGACCCCATGAACCGCAGCACGCCAGGCCTTCCTGTCTATCACCAACTCCCAGAGTCCACCTAAACCCATGTCCATTAAGTCAGTGATGCCATCCAACCATCTCATCCTCTGTCGTCCCCTTCTCCTCCCGCCTTCAATCTTTCCCAGCATCAGGGTCTTTTCCAATGAGTCAGTTCTTCGCATCAGGTGGCCAAAATATTAGACTTTCAGCTTCAACATCAGTCCTTCCAATGAACACCCAAGGCTGATCTCCTTTAGGATGACTGGTTGGATCTCCTTGCAGTCCAAGGGACTCTCCAGAGTCTTTTCCAATACCACAGTTCAAAAGCATCAATTCTTCGGTGCTCAGCTTTCTTTATAGTCCAACTCTCACATCCATACATGACCACTGGAAAAACCATAGCCTTGACTAGACGGACCTTTGTTGGCAAAGTAATACCTCTGCTTTTCAATATGCTATCTAGGTTGGTCATAACTTTTCTTCCAAGGAGTAAGTGTCTTTTAATTTCATGGCTGCAATCACCATCTGCAGTGATTTTGGAGCCCCCCAAAATAAAGTCTGATACTGTTTCCACTGTTTCCCCATCTATTTCCCATGAAGTGATGGGACCAGAGGCCATGATCTTTGTTTTCTGAATGTTGAGCTTTAAGCCAACTGAGGTTATTGATATTTTTCACTCTCCTCTTTCGCTTTCATCAAGAAGCTCTTTAGTTCTTCTTCACTTTCTGCCATAAGGGTGGTGTCATCTGCATATCTGAGGTGATAGATATTTCTCCCGGCAATCTTGATTCCAGCTTGCGGTTCATCCAGCCCAGGACTTCTCATGATGTACTCTGCATATAAGTTAAATAAGCAGGGTAACAATATACAGCCTTGACATATGCCTTTCCCTGTTTTGAACCAGTTTGTTGTTCCATGTCCAGTTCTAACTGTTGCTTCTTGACCTGCATACAGGTTTCTTAAGAGGCAGGTCAGGTGGTCTGGTAGTCCCATCTCTTTCAGAATTTTCCAAAGTTTCTTGTGATCCACACAGTCAAGGCTTTGGAATAGTCAATAAAGCATAAATGGATGTTTTTCTGGAACTCTCTTGCTTTTTCTATGATCCAGCGAATGGATCCTTAGAAAAGGCAGAGGAACCAGAGACCAAATTGCCAACATTCACTGGGTAGAGTTTATGAACAGGATTTGGAGCTCTCACCCTCTTGCTCTTTCCTTTTCAGAACTTACCACTCACTTTTCAGCTTCTGTGGTTGCCTGTACTCTATTCCCTCATCTTTACACCAAAAAGACCATTGAAATCTATGAGGGTTCTAGGCATCCAACATTGAGCCACACTGGGTCCTCCTCTTGGATAAAAGGCTATAAAAAATGGAAAATCCAACCAGTACTGACATCTTCTTTTTATAGATCCTCTGCCTTTGCTTGTTCTCCAGTATTTTCAAGCAGTTATTTTCTGTGTGTGTGTGTTTTTCCAGAGTGTATAGTTGTTGCCTCAGAAGTATTGCTCCCTAGCCATTACCAGAAATGGAATCTTTGATTTGTATTTTCATACATAGAGCTAGAGTAACTAATTTACTTTTATAATTAACATTGTACTCAATGAGTAAGCAGCAAATTCTTTGTGTTCAATTTATCTATTTTATAAGTACTGAGTAAATCCTTTACAAATGGTCTGCTGCTATAGATCTAGAAGCATACCAATAATTAGGTTTAGTTAATTTAAATATTTACCTATATCTATGCTGGGCTGCCGTCTATGGGGTAAAACAGAGTTGGACACGACTGAAGCGACTTAGCAGCAGCAGCGTGCTGGGTGTTGTAGTATGCTGTAATTTAAGAGTGATGCAAAGTACTTAAACTCGACTTTAAAAAATTTACTTTTTTTGGAGTAATGTAGAGTGATGAAAGATGTTTGACTTCAGTGTGCTGTTTATCAGGTGCTTCTGTGGTGGTTCAGATGGTAAAGAATTTGTCTGCAATGCAGGAGATACGGGTTCAGTTCCTGGGTTGGGAAGATCCCCTGGAGAAAGGAATGGCAACCCACCCCAGTATTCTTGCCTGGAGAATTTCATGGACAGAGGAAGCTGGCGTACTATAGTCCATTGGGTCACAAAGAGTCAGACACGAC
Organism: Oryx dammah; assembly: GCF_014754425.2. Classification (NCBI taxonomy): domain Eukaryota; kingdom Metazoa; phylum Chordata; class Mammalia; order Artiodactyla; family Bovidae; genus Oryx; species Oryx dammah. The sequence goes on from NW_024070202.1 coordinate 52,291,947, forward strand.
TGAGTAACTAACACACACACACACACACACACACACACACACACATGCTGTTTGTTTATATCATTCTGTAGGTTTGCTACAGATTGCTGTTTTGTCTAAAACAGTAGCCATAGCACATGTGACTACTTAAACTTTTAAAAAGTAAAGTGAGAGTCCAGTTCCTCACTTCTACTACCCACATTCCAAATACTCAGTAAGCACATGTGGCTAGAGGCTACTGTATTAGACACAGAAAAACAAAACATTTTCATCATTTGAAAAGGCTCTGTTACTTAACACTGTTCAACAAAGTGCTGCTCTATGAACAGACAAGTATATTTACTCAGAATTATATTTGTTCAGTTGGTCATCTGAAATCCACGGTTGTAGAATCCATTACTAATTGGAGTCATATCTTGATGGACACAGAGTTTACCCTCTTATGTCACATTGGCTGTTCTTTCCCTTCATTGGTTGACAGACTGTGTAGATCACTGCTTGTTCCTGTAAAATGTCTATGTAGACTTAAAGCCAGTGATAGCTTGCATGGCTTAACTATATTCTAGGCCCTGTGCTCAGCACTGTATCTGTATTATCTCATTGAATCATTATAACAACTTCATGTTAGAGGTGCTCTAAGTCTCTCCTTTTTACTGGTGAGGAAGTCAAGACAGGGAGACTAAGTAACTTGCTCACAGTCTCATAATAGGTGGCAAATGAAACCAGGATTTAATTGTGGAAGAATAAAGGAAGTGGAAGAATATATATATTTTATATTCCCTGTGAGAAACTTTCTGAATATTAAAATTTGGAGACGACATTGTTTTACTTTCATGAATAGAAATAAAGCACAAAAGGATTACACAGAAATTAGTCATATCTTTTCAGACTCATATAAAAAAAAATTCAGTTATGTGTCACTCCTTAGTCACATAAATTCCTGATCTAGGAGTGTTTGTGGAAAATATTTATACTCCCTTCACTTTTTCAGCTCTCCCAGATGCCAAATTTCTTTTCAAATTACCAGCTTCTAGATCACAGAGTGTCTTTTTAATTCTGACCCATATTACTCTTCAGGCCCTTTAAAAATTCTTTTTAAGAGTTTAATCTTTTGTTTGCTCTTATTTACCATTTAAAGATGATTAACATTTTGCTATCTCATATCAAATACACATTTCTACATTTTAAACTTCTTCTACATAAAAGAATTTTTTAGCTAAGTTAATTTATTTTCATTTAGGAGGTTTCATCATTTTATTAGCATGTATTGATTCTATTTTTTTGTAATTGATTGCTCCTCCAATCATTAACCTTTCTTGTACTCACTAACATTATATGAAAAATGTCCTACTGGTTTTGAACTCTTAAATTTAATGTTAGGGTAAAAGTTTTGTTTTTACGGAAATGACCTGTGCAAGAGAGGAAGCATGGTGATCACAGTGAGGAAGCTGGAGCACAGAACCACTTTCTTGCTGTTTTCTAGCTCCCAAATACTATGCCCCTCTTGCTACCATTACATGTGTCTTGGTGGTATCACCAACTCAGATTTCATCAGCCTTCTTTGTAAACAGAATGGACTGGACTGAGCACTTAAAGCTCTTTTAGATCAATATTTGTAATAAAAGAATAATATATGTAAAATATATTTGGCCCAGAAAAGAAAGCTTGACATAAGTATTATGACATACTTTTTCTTAGATATGAGTAGGAAAAAAAGCTCTAAAAGATTCAGAAAGATATTAATAAAGAGTATTTAATAAAATTTTATAAAATACTAAAAAATCTGATTATAGTTAGAAATACAAGTTTAAAAAGTTTTTATAGTGGCCTGGCCTTTGGTTTAAAGTAAATGAAGTGAACTTGTCCCTATCATCAAAATGTTCTTTGTTTATTCCATGGCCATCATATAAAAGTCTGCAGGGAGATCCTGTAAGTTCAAATCATTTAATTCTACTTATTTTTATTTAGAGATGAAATCTGGAGAACCCTCATAATTCCATCATGAGCCACAAGAACAATAGTTAAAGAAACATGCAAATTTCCTTTGATATTCAGCTGCAAGGAGCTCTTTGAGAGAACTTCCCAGCCATACTTATTTTGGAGATGCAGCTCGATAATTATACACATGTGGCAGAAACAGGAAGGCCTAATTTCCTTAGCATTTTTCCACTCCGCTCTTCAAAGGGAATGTGAACATATTTTTGTTAAAAGATGGGATTCCCTGGGTTTCCTAAAAGTTAAAATTGGTTACTCCTTATTAAAGTGTTATATTTTCCTCCCTGGATGGAGCACCTGTGCTTCTGCTAACTTATTTTTTTTTTAATTCAAAGGAATTTTTAAATGATTACTTAATGAATGAGCATATTAATCTGTAACATTGTAGTAGATTTTTGTGAAGCTGACTGTAAATCAATTTATTACTTATTGAAAAAGTCAAAGGAAAAAGTACCTTAAACAGAAAACTAGAAGAATCAATCATTACTCTATTTAGAAATGAATTTCTATATCAAAGTAGCATCACCCAATTTAGAGTGATTTGTGAATTTCTTCTTTTTCTTTTTACTTCTTTGTATTTTACCTTAGTCAGTAATATTTGTTACTTATGTGGTAAGAAGAACAAGAAAATGAAGCATTTACTTATCTCATTTTATTTTAAAAATATTATATCACTATGCTTATACCTGTAACTAATATAATATAGTAAATCAACTATATTTCAATAGAGTATTGTCACACTATTTATGATTACACAAACCTGCATTTATTTACAGATTGTTCTTTTATTTACAGAATTCAGCTTTCTCTGAAGCACACAAGTTCCTCATGGCATATGTGAACAAGCAAACTGAGGATGGTTGTTACCAACAGATGGAGGAGTGGATAGTAGATAGGGAGCCCCTGTGCTCACTACATCCCTCATTTTGAGTGTATCAGCCCTTAGAGATATGGTGAGTTATCACAAAATTGCTTAGAGATTTATATATCTTTGGGATATAAACTTCTAAATTTTAATAACCTCTTTAATGAATCTTTAAAATCACTTCTTACTGGAACTCTTCTGGTAAAATAGCATTTATCTCTAGATAATTTTTACAAAATATGAGATAATCAAGATTAGCATCTTTATTTATAAAAAAGAAAGTCTGAAATTAAACTGATAATTATCTAATTATAATTGTATATTTAGAGATTATATATATTATATATATAATATGTTGTATACTATATATTACTTTTTAATGATAAAGACAATATACTACTATGTAGTACAATCAACAACATAGGTTATTACTTTAATTTTAATTTTTTTGTGAGGCTATATACAACTAAAAATGATGAAAATAAAAAGCTCTGGAAAGTAAGCAGTTAAGATATGTCTCAGTATCTGTTTAGTTCTTTGCGACCCCATGTACTGCAGCACGCCAGGCTTCCCTGTCCATCACCAACTCCCAGAGCTTGCTCAAACTCATGTCCATTAAGTCGATGATGCCATCCAATCATCTCATCTTATCCCTTCCCCTTCAGCCTTCAATCTTTCCCAACAGCACGGTCTTTTGTAACGAGTCAACTCTTCGCATCAGGTAGCCAAAGTATTGGAGCTTCATCTTTAGCATAATCTTGTAATGAATATTCAGAATTGATTTACTTTTGGATTGACTGGTTTGATCTTGCAGTCCAAGGGACTCTCAAGAGTCTTCTCTAACACCACAGTTCAGATTAATATCTGTTAATCCGATATTAATATTAACAGATTAATGTCTGTTAATCAACCCATTGCAATCTCAGTTCTCTGTTTCACTAAAATTGTATTGACCATTTTTAAAACTGATCTCAAAGTTAATTACAATATACCTGAATTCATCTGTTCCTTCACTTAGTGAATTCTATATTCATTGAAGTTGAAGCACTTGGGAAAAGACCACTGGATACCTGTTAGTTGTATTTGAATTTTTGTGGATTCTCAGGCTTTCTTTCCTGAGAGGTTTTCTCCTAATGTGCTCCTCTGTCCATAACTGAGATTTCTTATATTCCACCAGCAGATTAAATGTTATAAAACTCAAATTCGGTAATACTTCATTTCTGCTTATGTAACTTCAATTGCTTCCTGAGAACTATAGGAAAATGCTCAAAATCTTTAGAATGCCTTAAAAGTTTTTTCACAAGACAGCCTGGACCTGACTTCCAAGCCACATCTGTGCCACTTTCTAACACAAGGGTCACCCACAGTACTGGTCCATGGCCTATTAGGAATTCTACTGCACAACAAGAGGTGATACTTCAGCTGTCACAGCCTGACATCACCCCAGGATTGGGACTATCTAGCTGTAGGAAAACAACTTAGGGCTTGCACTGATTCTGCATTTATGGTGAGTTGTGTAATTATTTCATTATCTGTCACAATGTAATAATATAGAAATGAAGTACACAATAAATGTAGTGTGCTTGAATCATTCTGAAACCATTCCCCACCCGTGGTCCGTGGAAAGCTTGTTTTCCACAAAACTGGTCCCTAGTGCCAAAAAGGTTGGAGATCACTATTCTAACACACACTTCTAAACCTGCCCTACTGTGCTTTGAGTAGAAATATTTTCAATGCTAAGGCTTTGCACATGCTGACCCTTCTTTTTGGGAGATCCTTTCTTGCTCATCTTCATCTACCAACATTCTGTTCTTGCTTCAAAACCTAGCTCAGTTACTTGTTCTATGACTATTTCTGTAAACTCTGTAGGCAGAGTTACTTATCCTTTATTATATTTCCATGAATGTTGATGTGATTCTATTGTTCCAACTAATATGTTGCATATTTTTCATTTGAAATGAGAAAGTATTGATCTTTGAACCCAGAGTTATCATTTCCCAATGTACCAGTCTGATCAATACATTAACCAATGAGCATTTTCTTTCATTGTTTTTAAAATATGTACTGAGTACTTTGAATATTTCAGAATTTTTTCTGGGACACATACTGAATTGGTATTTAGCTCCAAAATATGGCATAGGGACCTTATTTTTAATAATCTATGTACTTTTTTGACAGTTTGAGGTTTATTTTGGGCTTGGTGATCTTCCAACATGTATCAAAATGAAAATTACCATTGCCAGAAGTTGATTATGTACTAGGTCTCCCCCTATATATCAGTTCAGTTCAGTCACTCAGTTGTGTCTGACTCTTTGTGACCCCATAGACTGCAGCATGCCAGGCTTCCTTGTCCTTCACCAACTCGTGGAGCTTACTCAAACTCATGTCCATTCAGTTGGTGATGCCATCCAACCATCTCATCCTCTGTTGTCCCCTTCCCCTCCCGCCTTCACTCTTTCTCAGCATCAGGGTCTTTTCCAGTGAGTCAGTTCTTCGCATCAGGTGGCCAAAGTGTTGGAGTTTTAGCTTCAGCATCAGTCTTTCCCATGAATATTCAGTACTGATTTCCCTTAGAATGGACTGGTTGGATCTTGCATTCCAAGGGACTCTCAAGAGTCTTCTCCAACACCACAGTTCAAAAGCATCAATTCTTCGGCACTCAACTTTCTTTATAGTCCAACTCTCACGTCCACACATGACCACTGGAAAAACCATAGCCTTGACTAGATGGACACGTTTGCTGACAAAGTAATGTCTATGCTTTTTAAAGTGCTGTCTAGGTTGGTCACAGCTTTTCTTTCAAGGAGCAAGTGTCTTTTAGTTTCATGGCTACGGTCACAATCTGCAGTAATTTTGGAGCCCCCCCTCCCAAATAAAGTCAGCCACTGTTTCCACTGTTTCCCCATCTATTTGCCATGAAGTGATGGGACCAGATTCCATGATCTTAGTTTTCTGAATGTTGAGTTTTAAGCCAGCTTTTTTCACTCTCCTCTCTCACTTTCATCAACAGGCTCTTTACTTCTTTGCTTTCTGCCATAAGTGTGGTATAATCTGCATCTCTGAGGCTGTTGGTATTTCTCTGGACAATTTTGATTCCAGCTTGTGCTTCATCCAGCCTGGCATTTCTTGTGATGTTCTCTGCATATAAGTTAAATAAACAGAGTGGCAATATACAGCCTTGATGTACTACTTTCCTGATTTGGAACCAGTCTGTGGTTCCACATCCAGTTCTAACTGTTGCTTCTTGACCTGCATACAGATTTCTCAAGAGGCAGGTAAGGTGGTCTGGTATTCCCATCTCTTTAAGAATTTTCTGGAGTTTCTTGTGATCTACACAGTCAAAGGCTTTGGTATAGTCAAAGAAGCAGAAGTAGACATTTTTCTGGAACTCTCCTGCATTTTTGATGATCCAATGGATGTTGAAAATTTGATGTCTGGTTCCTCTGCCTTTTCTAAATCCAGCTTGAACATCTGGAAGTTCACAGTTTATGTGCTGTTGAAGCCTGGCTTGGAGAATTTTAAGCATTACTTGGTTAGTGTGTGAAATGAGTACAATTGTGTGGTAGTATGAGCATTCTTTGGCATTGCCTTTCTTTGGGATTGGAATGAAAACTGACCTTTTCCAGTCCTGTGGCCACTGCTGAGTTTTCCAAATTTGCTGGCATATTGAGTGCAGAACTTTCACAGCATCATCTTATAAGATTTTAAATAACTCAACTGGAATTCCATCATCTCCACTAGCTTTGTTCACTGTGATGCTTCCTAAGACCCACTTGACTTCACATTCCAGGATGTCTGGCTCTAGGTGAGTGATCACACCATTATGATTATCTGGGTCATGAAGATCTTTTTTGTACAGTTTTTCTGTGTATTCTTGCCACCTCTTCTTCATATCTTCTGCTTCTGCTAGGTCCATACCATTTCCGTCTTTTATCGAGCCCGTCTTTGCATGAAATGTTCCCTTGGTATCTCTAATTTTCTTGAAGAGATCTCTAGTCTTTCCCATTCTATTTCTTTGCATTGATCATTGAGGAAGGCTTTCTCATCTCTCCTTGTAATTCTTTGGAACTCTGCATTCAATGGGTATATCTTTCCTTTTCTTCTTTGCCTTTCACTTCTCTTCTTTTCTCAGCTCTTTGTAAGGCCTCACCATTTTGCCTTTTTGCATTTTTTTTCCTTGGGGATGGTCTTGATTGCTGCTTCCTGTACAATGTCATGAACCTCTCTCCATAGCTCTTCAGGCACTCCATCTGATCTAATCCCTTGAATCTATTTCTCACTTCCACTGTATAATTATAAGGTATTTGATTTAGATCATACCTGAATAGTCTAGTGGTTTTCCCTACTTTCTTCAATTTAAGTCTGAATTTTTAATAAGGAGCTCATGATCTGAGCCACAGTCAGCTCCCGGTCTTGTTTTTGCTGACTGTATAGAGCTTCTCCATCTTTGGCTGCAAAGAATATAATCAATCTGATTTTGGTATTGACCATCTGATGATGTCCATGTGTAGAGTCATCTCTTGTGTTATTGTAAGAGGGTGTTTGCTATGACCAGTGCATTCTCTTGGCAAAACTCTGTTAGCTTTTGACCTGCTTTGTTTTGTACTCTAAGGCCAAATTTGCCTGTTACTCCAGGTATCTCTTGACTTCCTATTTTTGCATTCCAGTCCCCTATAATGAAAGCAACATCTTTTTTGGGTGTTAGTTCAAGAAGGTCTTGTACGTCCCCTGTATATAGAAAGGTACTAACAGGGCAAGAGTGATTTGCTATCATTCCAACATGCTACTTATGATGATGGCAATTCAATGCTACAGTAGTTAGCATTTCTCTCTTTTCCTCCCAGATAATTTTTATGCCTCTCATATAGTGAAAGTGTTAGTCCCTCCATCTTGTCAGACTGTTTGTAATGCCATGGACTGTAGCTGCCAGGTTCTTCTCTCCATGGAATTCTCCTGGCAAGAATACTGGAGTGGGTTGCCATTTTCTTTCGAGGAGATCTTCCCAACCTAGGGATCACACTTGGGTCTCCTACATTGCAGGCAGATTCTTTACCATCTGAGCCACCAGGGAAATTATCTCATATAGTAGAATATAACAAACTTTTAAGTTTTCACACTCCTATCTGCGTACTATTGACTGGAAAACTTCAGGTTAAAAAACTGAGAGCGTATTTGTTTGGAATTAAGTCTTTAACTTGGCCTCCAGATTATAAAATTTTATTAGAAGCTTTTAAAAATTGTTTCAAAGTTTTCTAACCTATTAATATGAAAAATGTATTTCATGAAAGAAAAATTGTGGTACACTAAAGTGTTTTTTTTAAAAATTCCACTAAAGAACAAACTTTGAGATCATAACTCCTGATTCTGAATCCATCAAGTCATGCTCCTTTTCTTATAAATATTCTTACTTTTAACATGTATGAAGTATGAAACGATTACACCATTTCTCTATCAAAAATAATTAATTTTGAGCATCATACTGAAAAGTTATTCAATGATATTTCAGAATTAGCTCAGTCATTTTAAAGTTATTATGAAGTATATTAATCTTCTTTGTATTAATTAATAATTTTAGGAGTGGAATTGGACTCCCTTTGTTAGATTTTCTGGCAGTACTTTATTGTTTTCTTACAAAGGGGTAAGAAAACTCTTCACAATTACTGGTTCTTTGCCTAGAAGATGAATATATTGATATCCCATTGAAACATAAAGTAAAAATGGTATCCTTACCAGGTAATTTTTGTATTAAGTAAAAATTAAGACAACACATGCCATGCTTTTGGAGAAATTGATATTTTAATATAATCCAAAGCTAGGTTAATGCTGAGTGATCATTTCCCAAAGAATATAATATTTCTCCAATCATCAGCAGGAAGTCTAAGTAAGGCAGTCTGAATTTTGATGTTAAATAGAGAGAATTTAATCTTCCTGTTGTTGCATCACTTAGTCATGTCCAATTCTTTGCAAACCCATGGACTGTAGCCCACCAGGCTCCTCTGTCCATGGAGTTCTCCAGGCAAGAATACTGGAGTGGGTTGCCACTCCCTTCTCCAGGGCATCTTCCTTACCCAGGTATCCAACCTGGGTCTCCTGCATCAAAGGCAGATTCTTAACATCTGAGCTATCAGGGAAGCCAATGTTCCTATCCCTCTGTAAACAAATTTGAAATACAGTGCCTCTTGAGTTTTGTATTTGTTAGTACTGAATATTAGAGAACTAGGATGTGACCTTTTGGGTCTCTGTCTCTCTCTGCCAAGTCCTGAGGAATGTAGTCTTGCTGTACAAAGTGAAACATCAGGCAATGAAAATCAGAGTGTTAAAGGCATGATTATTTTAATTTGTCACTGCCAATTTTCACTAACAGGCATTAATCTGCACCTGTGTTTCTAAAAATTGGACTAAGAATCTCATCACATACAAAAAAGAATTAACTATGTAAAGTGATGGATGTGCTAATTATCTTGATAATCATTTCACAGTTTACATGTATCAAATCTCACATTGTACACTTTAAATATATGAAGCTATGTTTGTCAATTAGTCCTTAATAAATCTCAAAAAATGCAAAGAAATAAAATTTGAAAAAGAAAAGATATTGAGACAAAGGAAAGATCCTTCCAGAAAAAAAAAAAAGAGAGAGAGAGAGAGAAAAATGTAACCTTATATCAGTGAGTTTCATCACAAAACATCTCAGACTTTCCTGAGCTGGCCACACTTGGCTTCCTTACAGCATACCATGCAGGTTGAAGTTTATGATTCCAGTCTGATTCAGACTAAAAGCCCACTGGGCAATCCTACTTAGTCTCATTGCAGAGACAGGAAATGTATGCAAGATGGCATAGAAAGTATTAATTTGTGGTAGGATAACAGTTCAAATACTAACTAATATCAACTTTTGTGTTTTCCCTGTTGAACTGCCACCTTCTTCCTACTGGGCAGTGAGGGAGGGATGCACCTGCAACTCAGAGAAGAGCCCATGCATGAGAGCAAAGAGCTTCTACATCCTATATTCTAAACTACATCTTAAACTTCTATAGTCAAAAGCTATCTCAGTTGAAGACCAAGAAGATTTGATGTACTTGCACTAGCAGAGAGAACAGGTGTGTCTTTCTTTCTGCCCTTTATACCAGATAAAGAAACTTCACAGGAAGTGGAGAGTTTAGGAAATCAATTAGTTACATGTATTGTAGGGGCCATGAGTTCTGCCACTTCCCTGCATAGGAGTGTAGTGTGTGTATGGGGGGTGGGGAGGAGAGGGGAAGGTGTGATGTGGGCAGGAAATAATATACCTAACTTTTAAGTAGGAATATGAGGATAAATGGTCTCATGCCCACTACTCATAACATCTCTGAAGGCAGCAGCCTTATAGATGTGGTACATTCTACCTACTCTAGTAGGGACAATGAAATGATGTATCCACATTGGAAAGAAGGGACAAGTTGGCCAAGAGGTCTCTGGACTGGGAAATCAATAAGTAGAGATGTGAGTGGACCATCCCAGCAATGGATAAGAAGGATTGGCAGTGCTAAAGTGACAGGTGATCCACCCACCGCATTTGCCCTCTGAGTATAACATATGCTTCACACATGCCGTCCAGTTTCCTTTGAGTCAATTTATATCACTAGAAAAGTTCTCAACATAGGATGGGGAAAAAGGTAGACTGAGAGAAAGACACCCTGTTTCCGGACCATGACAGAGTAGCCATTCTCTAATGACCACTTCCCCTCTTGACCAAAGAGTATTGATTAGGGATTAAACAGGAGCACATATACCTTAAATGTGAATGAATTAAAATTTGAAATTGGTTAAAAGGAATCCTTGGATTGGATTGAGAAAAATAGAAGTTTACTAAATTGAGATTTTTTTTTTAATGTCACATAGATATGGGAGCTCATGGTAGATAATAAAGTTGTTAGTGGAAATAAAGTTATTTTTACAACACTGAGGGTTTTGTGGACCTTTGTGTCTGAAAAATGCACTCACAAATTGAATGATAATCAGCAGAGTAAGATGGCAGATTATGTGTGTGTGTAGAGAATAATCAACTCTGGAAAGCAAGGGTCTTGTGAAATTCATGTCAGGAATGCTGTCAGAATCAGATTAAACCCTGGCATTTTTAAAGTGCATATTTATAAAACCGTTTTTTGGCACAGCTGAACCAGTTAACTATTTTCCTTCTCCAGTGTTTCTGCTGAAATATGAGGGCTTTTTTTTTTTAAGCCATGTTTTCCCCCCAACAAAGGAAAATAAGCATGCATGAGTGTAGAAGACAGAGAGAGACAGAGACAGAGGGAGACAGAGAGGTCCTGGGAACAGCAGGAAGCCTCCAAACTCAAAAGATATGCACAGTGCCAGCTCTGTCCTCAGCTTGGCAGCACAGACTATCCTTCCTCTGTGATAACTAATTGCAGAAGCCTATAATAACTGCCTGTAATCACAGAGGGGCAAAAGGAATTCTTAAACACATCAGGAACAACCAAAAAACTGAGAAAAATCAAATTGAGGAAATAGAACTGATGGGAAAAAAAGAAAACTTAAAAAATATTAATACCCTTAAGAGATATGCAAGTGATAATAAAATAAGAACAAGAGGTTCTAATAAATAAACACAACATTTAAAAAAATAAAAAAAATTGAGGATCAAAATATGTATCCTTTCGTGGATCATAGCCTTGTCATGGTGAAGGGGCTTGCTTAACACATGGCGAAGGAGCCCATGCTGCGCAAGGCCACCCTGGACGGACAGGTCATAGTAAAGAGTTCAGACAAAACGTGGTCCACTGAAGAAGGAAATGGCAAACCACCCCAGTATTTTGGCCACAAGAACCCCATAAACAGTATGAAAAGACAAAAAGATATGACACCAGAAGATAAGCCCTCCAGGCTGGAAGGTGTCCAGTATTTTACTGGGGAAGAGTGGAGGGCAATTACAAATAGATCCAGAAAAAATGAAGTGGCTGGGCCAAAGCAGAAACAGCACTCAGGTGTGGGTGTGTCTGGTGGTGAAAGTAAAGTCCAATGCTGTAAAGAATAATAGTGCATAGGAACGTGGAATTTTAGGTCCATGGATCAAGGTAAATTGGACGTGGCCAAGCAGGAGATGGCAAGAGTGAACACTGATACCTTAGGAATTAGTGAACTAAAATGAACAGGAATGGGCAAATTTAATTCAGATGGCCATTTTATCTACTACTGTGGGCAAGAAACCGTTAGAAGAAATGGAGTAGCCCTCATAGTCAATAGAGTCTGAAACTTGGGTGCAATCTCAAAAGTGACAGAATGATCTTGGTTGATTTCCATGCCAAACTGTTCAACTTCACCGTAATCTAAGTCTATGCCCCAACTACTAATGCTGAAGTTGAACAGTTCTATGATGTTCAAGACCTTCTAGAACTAACACACACACACACAAAAATGTCCTTTTCATGTAGGGGATTGGAATGCAAAATTAGGAAGTCAAGAGGTACCTGGAATAACAGGCAAGTTTGGGCTTGAAGTACAAAATGAAGCAGGGCAACACATTGGTCATAACACTTTTTTCCAACATAACAAGAGATGACTCTACACATGGACATCCCCAAATGGTCAATACCAAAATCAGATTGGTTATATTTTTTGGAGCCAAAGATGGAGAAGCTCTATACAGTCAGCAAAAATAAGAACTGGAGCTGACTGTAACTCAGATCATCAGCTCCTAATTGCAAAATTTAGGCTTAAATTGAAGAAAGTAGGGAAAACCATTAGACCGTTTAGGTAAGACCTAAATCAAGTGCATTATGATCATACAGTGGAGGTGATGAATAGCTTTTAGGGATTAGATCTGGTAGACAGAGTGCCTAAAGAACTATGGACAGAGGTTTGTAATGCTGTTTGGGAGGCAATGACCAAAACCATCCCAAAGAAAAAGAAATGCAAGAAGGCAAAGTGGTTGTCTAAGGAGGCCTTACAAATAGCTGAGGAAAGAGGAGAAATGAAAGGCAAGGGAGAAAGAATCATACCTAACAGAATGCAGAATTCCAGAGAATAGCAAGGAGCGACGGAGAAGGCAATGGCAACCCACTCCAGTACTCTTGCCTGGCAAATCCCACGGACAGAGGAGCCTGGTAGGCTGCAGTCCATGGGGTCGCACAGAGTCGGACACTACTGAAGCAACTTAGCAGCAGCAGGAGCAGCAAGGAGAGACAAGACGGTTTTTCAATGAACAAAGCAAAGAAATAGAGGAAAACAATAGAATGGGAAATACTAGCAATCTCTTCAAGAAAATTGGAGATATCAAGGTAACATTTCATGCAAGGACAGGCATGATAAAGGATGGAAATGGGAAGGACCTGAAAGAAGCAAAAGAGATTAAGAGGCAGCGAGGATATACAGAAGAACTATACAGAGAGGTCTTAATGACTCAGATACCCACTATGGTGTGGTCCCTCATCTAGAGCCAGACATCTTGGACTGTTAAGTCAAGTGGGCCTTCGGAAGTATTACTACAAATAAAGCCAGTGGAGGTGACCGAATTCCAGCTGAGCTATTAAAAATCCTAAAAGATGATGCTGTTAAAGTGCAGCACTCAGTATGTCAGCAATTTGGAAAGCTCAGCAATGGCCTCAGGGCTGGAAAAGGTCAATTTTCATTCCAGTCCTAAAGAAGGGCAATGCCAAAGAATGTTTAAATTACCATACAACTGTGGTCCTTTTACATGCTTGCAAGGTAATGCTCCAAATCCTTCAAGCTATGCTTTAGTAGTATGTGAACTGAAAGCCTCCATATATACAAGCTGGATTTAGAAAAGGCAGATGAACCAGAGATGTAATTGCCAACATTTCTTGTATCATAGAGAAAGCAAGGGAATTCCAACAAAACATCTACTTCCGCTTTGTTGAGTACACTAAAGCTTTTGACTATGTGGATCACAACAAACTGTGGAAAATTCTTAAAGAAATGGGAGTACCAGATCACTTTACCTGTTTCCTGAGAAACCTAAATGTGATCAAGAAGCAATGATTAGAACTGGACATGGAACAATGGACTGGTTCAAAATTGGTAAAGGAGTATGGCAAGGTTGAATATTGTAACTCTGCTTATTTAACTTATATGCAGACTACATCATGCGAAATGCTGGGCTAGATGAATCACAAGCTAGAATCAAGACTGCTGGGAGAAATATCAACAACCTCAGATATGCAGATGATACCACTCTAATGGCAGAAAGTGAAGAAGACTAAAGAGCTGCTTGATGAGGGTCAAAGAGGAGACTGAAAAAGCTGTCTTAAAACTCAACATTCAAAAAACTAAGATCATGGCATCCATTCCCATCACTTCATGGCAAACAGAAGTGGGGAAAGTAGAAGCAGTGACAGATTTTATTTTCTTGGGCTCTAGAATCACTGTGGACCATGACTGCCACCATGAAATTAAAAGACACTTACTCCTTGGAAGGAAAGCTATGACAAACCTAGACAGTGTATTAAAAATCAGACAGATGCCTATGGCTGATTCATATTGAGGTTTGGCAGAAAACAAAATTCTGCAAAGCCATTATCTTTCAATTAAAAAAAAAAAAAACCAGAGACATCACTTTGCCAACAAAGGTCCATATAATCAAAGCTATCATTTCTCTAGTAGTCATGTATGGATATGAGAGTTGTACCGTAAAGAAGGCTGAATGCCAAAAAATTGATGCTTTTGAATTGTGCTGCTGAAGAAGACTCTTGAGAGTCCCTTGGACAGCGAGATCAAACCATTCAATCCTAAAGGATATCAACCCTGAATATTCATTGGAAGGACTGATGCTGAAGCCAAGCTCCAATACTTTGGCCACCTGATGTGAAGAGCTGACTCACTGGAAAAGACCCTGATGCTGGGAGAGATTGAAGACAAAGGGAGCAGCAGAGGATGCACTGGTTAGATAGATTCATCGACTCAATGGACAGGGATTTAACAAACTGGGAGACAGTGGAGGACAGAGGAACCTGGTGTGCTGCAGTCCATGGGGTTGCAAAGAGTCAGATACGACAGTGACTAAACAAAAACAATGGCTATTTAAATAAAATATAGCAGTGTTAATGTAAGTAAAATGTAATGTAAGGAACACATTTATTTAACATTGCTTTCCATTTTATCCTGTTCTAAATTAATTCTCCACACACTGTTGTACACCATGGTACATGGTTCACTACTATATCTTAGAGAATAGCCTTATACTTAATTAGTGACTATTTCTTTCATTGAATTGAATTTAGCCTGAATCATAAGATCTCTCTTTTTAGTGAGCTAGACTGAGGAGGGGGACGTATAACCTCAGCTTTGTGTGTGTTTGTGTGCAATAGTGAGATGAATGTTAGTGAAAATTTCAGACTCTTTTGTAGCAATTTCATGTATATAGCAATGATTTTTTTCAGTTCTATGCCCTATCCATATTTATTCACTTTTTAATGGAGTATCAGCTATCTCCTGGAATGTCATTTTAAATTTATCTTTGTGATTATACTCCTGAGGTCACAAGAGTCACAGCTACACTGGATCCATTAAAGCTATGGTATCATTGGCTTTAAGCCCAGAATTAAAAAAAAAAAAAATTATGCCTTTGAGTGAATGGAATTTCTGAGTCACACATCCTTGCCCTACTTCATATGCAGATGCATCCTCAGAAGATGAGAGCCATTGCGAAGAGGCATTTCCCTGTTTTTGTCAAGAGTATACAAAACAATTAACTAACTGTGGCTCCAGTACTTTGGCCACCAGATGGGAAGAGCTGATTCATTGGAAGAGACCCTGATGCTGGGAAAGATTGAGGGCAGGAGGAGAATGGTGTGATAGTGGATGGGATGTTTAGATTCCATCACTGACTCAGTGAATATGAGTTTGGGCAAACTCCAGGAAATAGTAAAGGACAGGGGAGCCTGGCATGGCACAGTCACATGGTCACAAAGAGTCAGAAACAACTTAGCAACTAAACAACAGCAATTATTTAATTTATTCAAAAGGGTTTTTTTTTTTTGGTCTCAGTATTGTGTTAGAGATTCATTTTAGAGCCCTTGATATATTTATCACATTAAAAAAAAAATACAGTTCAAAAGTCCTTAAGAAACTTTTATCCAGGCCTCAACTTTCCATTCCCTGGGTGGCCAAATATTACCAACATGATTGTGGGGGAAATCCTACAGAAGCTGGCTATGTGATGACTTTATTGTGACAATGTGCTGACTTTTCTTGAAAGCCAAATCTATTCAGTGAAATTCTATCATATACACAAAGGGGTAATGACTAAAAACCATACCTATCCAGTAGAGGCAGGTAATCTCTGAAATCTAGACAGACTTTAAATTTATGCTTAGTGGGGCTTTCATTGCTCAGTTAGTAAAGAATCTGCCTGCAGTACAGGAGACCTACGTTCAGTCCCAGGATTGGGAAGATCACCTGCAGAAGGGGACAGCAACCTGCTCCAGTATTCTTGCCTGGGAAATCCCGTGGACAGAGGAGCCTGGCAGGCTACAGTCCATGGAGCTGCAATCTAGGCAGAGTTTAAATTTAAACACTCATATACTATGTCAAAATGCACTTCATAGTAGATTTGCTGGTCCCTATTTTACTGGTATTACAATTATGATCATATATATATATATGTATACCAAAACTTTTTGACAGATACTCTTTTTCCAGATCTCTCAGACCTTGACATTTCTATTCATTAATCTAGATTTATTGAGGGTGTGCTATATGCCAAGCACAGCTCTATGCACAATGGATGCAACAATGAGTTAGAAATACCTCTGTACCAAAAAGCTCATATTCTAGGGGGAAAGGAGGGAATCAGAACATATAATTAGAAACAATCCAATGGTAGTTTGTCATAGAAGTACGCTCTTGGAAATATGGGACTACCAAGTAGGAAAACTTCACTTGACTTGAGAGCTTGAGGAAGACCTCCTGATAGATACAACAGAGGTGAGTTAGTTAGGTGAACAGTAGGCAGGAGGCCATTCTAGAGACAGAAGACTGTGTGTATTTGTGCATAGATGTGAGAAAGCATGGCATGTGAAGGATTTACAAGCACTTCTAAGGAGTAAGGGAAGGCAGGAAGTGATGAATGATAAACTGGAAAGATGGAGGGCCATATGTGGAAAGGTAGCTTTACCCATATCTTGTGAGTCAGATGGACTAACATGATCATATTTTTATTTTAAAATATCCCCAGATTTATGTGTAGAGGATGATTTTTAAGCACAATTCTGGAGCTAGGGAAACCATTTAAAAGGCTCTCACGAGGGACAATGGGATACTAAACTAGGGCTGGAGAAATGGGATAGATCTGTGATATTTTTAAGGTGTTAAAACAACAGAACTTGACATTTATATGTGGGGTTCAAGGCAGAATATGTCTCAAGAACACTGTGATATTTTTAGCATGGGTGACTGGATGGGTTGTAAATTATATATTTGAATATGGAGCTCTGATGGTAAGTCTGAAATGGAATACAAGTTTAAGTTCCATAGGTATTTAAGTTTTAGTAGAATTCAGCACCAAGAAAAAGAAAGATATCTCTGTGTTTCAATATATTTTCTAGAATTTAGATCCACTGGATCTTGATGGTTATAATTTTAGAAAAACAAGGTCATTCTTCTATTCAACTCTCATATGCTATTGATGGAAATATACAATGATACAACCACTTTGGAAAACTAATTGGCAGTTTTTTAAACAGTTAAACAAACTTACCATGTGATCCAGTCTTTCTGTTCCTAGGTATACCCAAGTGAAATGATAGCATGCTTGTGCTTGTATGCAGTTACTCAGTTGATCCAACTCTGTGACGCTATGGACTGTAGCCCACGAGGCTCCTCTGTCTATGGCATTTTCCAGGCAAAAATACTAGAGTGGTTTGCCATTTCCTACTCCAGGGGATCTTCCTGACCCAAGGATCAAACCCGTATCTCTTACATCTCCTGCATTGGCAGGCAGAGTTTTTACTATGGCGCTGCTTGGGTAGCCCCAAAAGAGACTAGCTAACATCAGTGCAAATAAATAAGCAATCTCAGAAAAAGACATTGGGAACACTGTTATCTGTGCCACTAAGCAATTACTTAAAACTGAAGGGAACTTTTTTCTTTTGTGGGAAGGAGGAAAGGCAGGCAGGTGGAAAGTTGTATTTTAAGAAATAGATGTGGTGAGTAGAAAAAGAAGAGGATTCAGAAGTTGGTTAATCTTGTCTGTTCTTTGGTTCCACACCCACTCACTCACTCCTTTTGCATTTATGTTGTTTCCATGTCTTGAGCTCAACTACCTTCCATTGCTCTATTTACTACCCACACACTCTTAAAATAAACTTTGTGTTAGCAAGTGTTTTCCTCATGAAGTGATTTCTAGTGAAAACTTTAAAAGGTGAGGCCGGATTCCTTGCATTTCTTTTGCCTACACCCTGATTTCTTTGGCAAAGCATCAGTTCTTAGGTTTTGAATATTAAAACATATGTTAATAATCATTGATTAGACTAATCTGGCAAATATGTCAAAAGATGACTAACTTCCTTGCAAATGGGATAATGAACAAATATAGGAAATGTTTAACATCTTTCTAATGAGAAGTGAAATATGTTTTGATGGTTATTTTAATCTTTCCAAATAATAGGATATTGTTAGATTTTTCAATTCTTCCTTCTCCTCTTTTCATATTTAAATTGTTAAAAGTGATTTAATGAATTTTAGTATGAGATTTTGTTCTGGAACATTTTACAAGACCTCTTTGAATTCATCCCTCTTTGGAGAACTATTTTGGCAATAGTGGTTGTTCTCTGATGATAATACTTTTCTTATCTGCCTATCTCATAGTAAAATGTGAATAGTTCAGGTTTAAACACAAGAAATATTCCTTTGCATGAGTACATCTAGTGTGCCAGGCACGGGGTGAAATATGTTATCTTTTGGATATTTTTTCTTTGTTGATATCTTTTCTATGGGCTTGTTAGCAGCATCTGATTTGGAGGAAGTTTTGTTGTTTTTAATGAATATTTCACTTCCTAGGATGATGGTCTTTTTAGTGGCCTTCTGCCCAAATTCCTGTGAATGATGATTTAGGCAAGCTTTCTTTTGTCTTAGGCTGTAGAAGTGGTTTGGGGAGATAGTGGGGAATGGGTTGGGCAATAGAATCCATTGGGGCCTGTGTACTTTCCTCCTGCCTTCCATGGCAAGTGACTTAAGGCATATTAACAATTTTTGCTAAAAGCACACTGGAAGATAAAACAATAACCAAAATATGTTCTGAATGCTTTTGATTGTTCAGGTAGTTTGTATATGAGCTAATTATACATGTAACTGTATATTAAGACTGGTTTTCTTCTCTAATACAACTCCCCATCACTTGGTAGGATGAAATATAAACTTCTTAGCAAAATAAAATAACAGTTCCAAGATATGCTACAAGGCAGTAATATTTACAAGAGAAAGATCTGTTTCTTGTCCATGTGTCACTCTGAAGATCATGTGGTCCTCAGGTCCTTTGTAGGATATACAGGATCTGCAGAATATGATTCTCCAAAATAGAGCCAAGACCCTAAAGAAGGAGAAGAGAGTGGAGTAATTCAGGTGCTGGTGCTCTTAGAGAATGATTATTACACATGGAGACACATAGTTAATTTGGCTCATGTGTTTTATATTTGTATTATTCTAACAAAGTCTCTTCCTCTTTAATCTAGTTTACTGAAGACCAGTGTGGAATTGGGGTTGGAGAGATGGAGGAGAAAACCAAGTCCTTTCCACATATTTAATGTACATAAAATAACTTTATCCAACATGGTGAGGAAATTGCTCTGACATTAAAAATTTTTTTTTTTTAGTTAATACTATCATTATAATCCTGTAATTTATTTACGTGCTTACTTATTTGGGAATAGGTTATATACAACATGATGCATGGTTCAAGTAAGTACATACCTTCTGAACTAGTATACCCTGAATGCACCCTATTCTTTCATAGTCAATTCTTCTAGGAGTGTTTTGTTGCTGGTTTAACATTCAATAAGATAAGATAAATAGCTTTTATAGTATGAGATATTGGAATTGTTTGCTCTGAATACAAACACAAAAACATATTTCAAATTGGCAAAATGAATACTTACAAACACTTTGTGCTTAGTCACTCAGTCATGTCTGACTCTTTGCGACCCCATGGACTGTAGTCTGCCAGGCTCCTCTGTCCTTGGGGATTCTCCAGGCAAGAATATTGGAGTGGGTTGCCATGTCTTCCTTCAGGGGATCCTTCCAAGACAGGAATCAAACCCAGGTTTTTCCTGCATTGCAGGCGGATTCTTTACTGTCTGAACTCAAACACCCGGGAAGCTCAAACATTTTAAAAGAAGGACTTTATGTTTTCCAAGCCTCCATCACATGAAACAAAAGCCACTTCTTTGTAAATATTGACAATGACTAAGTTATTTGGCATCTAGTAGGTGGTTCCTAAATATGATAACTGAGTGAACAAATGAATAAGATTTGAGAAACAAAGAGGAGAGTGAAAAAGTTGACTTAAAACTCAATATTCAGAAAACAAAGATCATGGCATTTGAACCAACACTTCATTGCAAATAGATGGGGAAACAGTGGAAACAGTGGCAGAATTTATTTTGGGGGGCTCCAAAATCACTGCAGATGGTGACTGCAGCCATGAAATTAAAAGACGCTTACTCCTTGGAAGGAAAGTTATGACCAACCTAGACAGCATATTAAAAAGCAGAGACATTACTTTGCCAACAAAGGTTCATCTAGTCAAAGCTATGGTTTTTCCAGTAGTCATGTATGGATGTGAGAGTTGGACTATAAAGAAAGCTGAGCCTCGAAGAATTGATGCTTTTGAACTGTGGTATTGGAGAAGACTTTTGAGAGTCCCTTGGACTGCAAGGAAATCCAACCAGTCCACCCTAACAGAGATCAGTCCTGAGTGTTCATTGGAAGGACTGATGTTGAAGCTGAAACTCCAATACTTTGGCCACCTGATGTGAAGAACTGACTCATTGGAAAAGACCCTGATGCTGGGAAAGATTGAAGGCAGGAGGAGAAGGGGACGACAGAGGATGAGATAATTGGATGGCATCACCGACTCAATGAACATGAATTTAGGTAAACTCTGGGAGTTGGTGATGGACAGGGAGGCCTGGCCTGCTGCAATCCATGGGGTCAAAAAGAGTTGGACATGACTGAGTGACTGAACCAAACTGAACTGAACTAAAGGACCTGACTAAGTCAAAAAAGGATTTTCTTTGAGTAAGCATACTTTTAAAAGACCCACTAGTTATGCTGCTGGTACAAGTCCTCTGAAAATGTTTTCCAGCTACAGTGGCTGCAAGGCAATGTTTTCCTTTATCCTGCTTCACTTCACCACACTGTTAAAATAACCTGAAAGTCAATTGATTAACATGTTTTAAACTGAATAATGAGTGAAATGATGTACTAACTCCAACTAACTTCTCCCAGGCAATGCTTGTCTAATTTCCTGATTCCAAGGGAGATTTGTCTTTGGGAGTGATCCTTTCCATCATTCTTTTGGATCTGTAGCCTTTTTTCCTGCTACATTCAATCTGGCTCAGTGAATATGGAAAGTATGGTGCCTGTGTCCCATCATTCAAGTTTAGCAAGTCCACATTCCTGGTTTTAGCTCTATACCTTCTTTTCATTCCTTGTCCGTCATCTACTACTTAGTTCCTGATACAGCTCTGCCATGCAGCCATTTATGCTATTTGGGCCTTTCACCACATGATCTACCAGACCTAGGGATGATAGCTGTAGTTGCTTATCATAGGAGTGAACTCTTGAGATGCAGGTGATTGTGAAAGAGTTCAGAATTGGGGATCAAGAACATGGTTTACAATCCTGGCTTTGCCATTCACAAACCATACATCATTGGGTGGTTGTTCAGCTTCTGTGGCTTCGATATTTTCATCTATAAAGTAAGAGTTAATGCAAGGTAATACTAAACTTTCTTCTGGATCAGATATTTCCCTATTAACATAAAATAGCTGCTTCAAAGAGGAGAAATATATTTGGAAAGTTTTTGATGCATGGGTTATGGAACATCTACTCAGGCTGATTTCCATAAATATTATGAAAACTGTCCTGTGCAAAATAGTCTTTTGTTAAATTGTACTGCAGCCTTGCTTTAAAAAAAAAAAAAACCACTTATTTTTTTAAAGAAAAATGTACTTTTAAACTCTGCCTAGTATATTCTATGATTTTTTTAGTAAAGGGATTTAAGATCTTTTTGTAATTAACAAATCATTTCAAATTAATGAAAATCCACCTCAATATAAATTAGGAGAAATGAATGTCCTTATTTATTTTGTTCCAGACTGCAGACTGAAGTCTGAAGAATACGTAAATAAGTAAGCAAAATAGAACTCATTGGAAAAACCACATCTGTCCACCATCATCACACAAAAAGGCACATTGTGTGGTCTCGAGAAAGATTTCACATCATCCAAGGGAGGAAGCCCTTTCTCTATGGCAGAGATAAATAACTAGAGAAGCAAAGGGTTCTGTGAGAAAAATCAAAGACTGGGTGGATAGAGCCGGAATTAGAGGAAGAATTGAGACAAGCGGAAAAACTAAGGGCAAATAAAATTTTTAGCTAGATCTTCAGGCTTGCAGGCACCATGTGAAATAGCAAAAGGAAAAAAAAATTGAGCTTGGGAAGTGATTAGGATCATCATATTGAATATATTGAACAAAACATAATGAAAGAATGAACACAATGATTTAAGAAGGAGCTGTTTGGTTTTTTTTTAAATTCAGTTTCCTGAAATTTAGCATTTGAATCTGAGTATAGAGTATATATGGCTTCCCAGGTGGCATAGTGGTAAAGAACTCACCTGCCAATGCAGGAGATTTAAGAGATGCAAATTTAATCCCTGGGTTGGGAAGATCCCCTAGAGGAGGGCAAGGCAACCCACTACAGAATTCTTCCCTGGGAAATCCCATGGACAGAGGATACTGGCAGGCTGCAGTTAATGGGGTCACAAAGTCGGACATGACTGAAGCGACTTAGCCCACATACATGCATATAGAATATATAACATGAATATAGAATACATAACCTCTGTAATGGCTGGATCATACCAATCTGAGTGGCAAGAATATCTAAAGATAAAACTACAGACCTGCAACGTATATGTGCTCAAATTCTATGAAGCAAGGAAGAAGTCCCATGTATAAGTGGACAATATTATTGGGTGTTGAGTGTTACTCAGCATCAAGAAGGGTAACAGGCATCCTGGTTATTTCCAAATAAATGTGTATGGTTGAACCTGGAATCCCTTCTGCGGCAGATATTGTTGATTGGCTTGCCCAGCACTTAATCTTAACTTTTTCTCCCTTTTCAGCTCCAATTATAGAAACTGGAAAGTAAAATACTTGCTTTCCCAGCTACCTTAGTACTTAGGGTGGCCTTGTGATTAATAAGAACTAAAGAGACATGGTGACTGCAGCTATGAAATTAAAAGACGCATACTCCTTGGAAGGAAAGCTATGACCAACTTAGACAGCATATTCAAAAGCAGAGACATTACTTTGTCAACAAAGGTTCATCTAAGCAAGGCTATGGTTTTTCCAGTGGTCATGTATGGATGTGAGAGTTGGACTGTGAAGAAGGCTGAGCACTGAAGAATTGATGCTTTTGAACTGTGGTGTTGGAGAAGACTCTTGAGAGTCCCTTGGACTGCAGGGAGATCCAACCAGTCCATTCTGAGGGAGATCAACCCTGGGATTTCTTTGGAAGGAATGACGCTAAAGCTGAAACTCCAGTACTTTGACCACCTCATGTGAAGAGTTGACTCATTGGAAAAGACTCTGATGCTGGGAGGGATTGGGGACAGGAGGAGAAGGGGACAACAGAGGATGAGATGGCTGGATGGCATCACTGACTCAATGGACGTGAGTCTGAGTGAACTCTGGGAATTGGTGATAGACAGGGAGGCCTGGCGTGCTGTAATTCATGAGGCCGCAAAGAGTCAGACATGACTGAGCACCTGAACTGAAGTGAACTGAAAGAGACATCTAGTGGGGTCTCTCCTTGTCCCCTCGTTCTTTCTGATTCAATGAGGACCTGTTTCCTGGGGCTGTGGCAGTTATCTTGTGGACTATGATGGAAAGAGAATGAATCAGACAACAGTCGTCACATCGCTGAGCCACTGAATCCATGCTACCAGTCATTTACTTCAAATTTATTATCTAATAAAATAATTTCCCATTTATTTAAACCCCTGATAATCAGTTTCATTCATTCTCGTGGATAAATGCATCCTAATACACCTTCCAGAGAAGCAAATCTTATATTATGCTCCTACAGTATGCACTCTGACTCCACAGTGAGATGAGACTTGTTTTTCTTCTGGCCTCTTATCCTCTTTCCATGTACAAATAGAGTCTCTTCCCAGGGCATCTTGGTGGACAGACACAGAAGCTTGACGAGGTTACTCTGACATCTTGTGTATCGAAAGGAGTAGGGGTAAAGGCTAGTTCCAGAAATGTAAGCCTTTTGTTCTCTGAGCAGAAGCAGATTAGGGTCCAAAAACCTAGCATGTCCCTTCTGAATTTCTTGTCTTTTTTCATCCACAGGACAATCAGAGAAACAAATAGCTAGGAGTCTCTGTGTCTAAGAAACTGCGGTGTGTGTCTATGTGTGTGTGTGTGTGTGCTTCCTCCACTTTCAATAAGTAAGGCAGATAAAGTAGGAATGAAGTTCAGTACCACATCTGCGAGCAGCAAAATTCACCTTGAGATTAGCAAAAGAAAGGGGACCCTAAGTTTGCTGTGAACAGCAATAATGAAGAGAAAAACTTGGTATGATTTACATGAGCCAGAGAGTGGTTTAAATGTAGTGAATGATCCATTTAAAAAGTTGATGACATTTATACATAATAATTGTTTGGGGTGGGAAAATTGAGGGCAGTTCACAAGAAAGATAGAAGAAAGTGTGGAAAGGTTATTCTGGCCTCATTTTCTCTTCTAGTTGCTTAGATTACATTAGTATCTGGTTACCAGATACAATGAAAGTATCTGGTTATTCAGATGAAATGTGTAAATGTGACACCTGAACTGCGTTGGATATGCAGCTGCTCATGGAGATCTCCCATAGATGGTCTAATTGATAGAACTGCCAAACTGGCCAGAGACTTTGCAAATACTCGTGGAAAATATCTGGACTACTAGTTTGGCCTGCAAAAGGGAGAATAAATTCGAATGAAAAATAGCACTCACTGGAGACATCTGTCCTGTGTACCATCCACACATAGTTTTCACAGGGGTAAGGAAACATTTGCCCATTTTCTGAAGTGTTGCTTAATAAAACTTATGAAATCTGTGACAGAGACTGCTGTCATCACAGAACATTCAAAACTATTTGGGTATCAAGTCATTCATATTTAGTAACATTAATATTAAATTTTAACCTGATATATTATTTGTGCTGAAATAGTCTGGTATCTCGGAGAAGGCAATGGCCCCCCACTCCAGTATTCTTGCCTGGAAAATCTCATGGACAGAGGAACCTGGTAGGCTGCAGTCCATGGGGTCGCAAAGAGTCGGACCCTACTGAGCGACTTCAATTTCACTTTTCACTTTCACGAATTGGAGAAGGAAATGGCAACCCACTCCAGTGTTCTTGCCTGGAGAATCCCAGGGACGGGGAAGTCTGGTGGGCTGCCGTCTATGGGGTCGCACAGATTCGGACACGACTGAAGTGACTTAGCAGCAGCAGCAGGCTGGTATCTGATGATATTAATATGGAACAGCTGATTTACTTTGATTAACTCAAACACATGATGAACTTTTTTAATCGTGCAGGAAATGTCACTTCATTTGTAAAGAAATGAGTTCCTGTTATCTGAATTGGAGATCAGATTTCCTTTATAATTATGAAAATTTGAACTAACATTTATTCTAGAGAACTGAGACAACTATAGATACGAATCTTTATGCTATAGAAATGATAACTTCAGTGCTATCTTAGGAATGACTTACTAATCATTTGTTAGCCATTAGGATCCTTTTCCTGGAGAAGGAAATGGCAACCCACTCCAGTGTTCTTGCCTGGAGAATCCCAGGGACGGGGAAGTCTGGTGGGCTGCCGTCTATGGGGTCGCACAGAGTCGGACACGACTGATGCGACTTAGCAGCAGCAGGAGCAGGTTCCTTTTCCAGAAAGTTAAGTGGATTAATACATCTACTGGTACTGGGTGTTAGTATTGAATACTTCTCAGTTCCACTTTGGCTACCTGTCATGTTTACTATTAATAGTTCTTCCTGGTTATCATTGACTTTTGTGGAAGGAGAAGTTTATAAAGAAAATAAGCCAAAACCTAAGGAACTCTGCTGTTGGGGGTAGCACACATATTTTTTGAGTGAAAACTTGAGAAGTAGAAATACAAGGCTTGGCTAATATTCTGAATAGTGTAGTTTAACAAGAACTAATTGATGGATTTTTCCATTGACTCGCTAGAGACTGAAAAGATTTCATTGTCAGGAACTCTCCTTTTGTTCATTCTTCAATTTTCCTTTTCATATTTTCCAATCATCACTCTTTGTTAACAGCTCTCGATGGGCTACCTTAAGTGGTTTCTCATTTTAACGGCATTTATGCATTTCTACTTTCTGATTAGTTGCTATCCTGCCAAATTATACCTTTTTCTTAATCTTTTTTCATAGCTTAATTCCTCCAACCACATTTCAATGCTCATTAAACATTTCTTTCAATATGCTTCTGTCTTTAAAATGCAAGGTATGAATGTAGTAGTGTTATCTAGGGAGTTTTAATTTTAAGGAAATTGTGCTACAGTAAAATCCAGCATTCCGTATGATTTTCTGCTACTATATTTAACCATGGATTTGTATTTAAGTTCATCAACATTTGTTGATGGAATTCTCTCTGAACCAAATAATTTATCTTTGGTGCTGGTGGTTTCGTTGCTAAGTCTTGCAACTCCATGGACTGTAGCCTACCAACTCTTCTATCCATGGGATTCTCCAGGCAAGAATACTGGGGTGGGTTGCCATTTCCTTCTACAGGGGATCTTCCTGACCTAAGAATCGAACCGAGGTCTCCTAATTTTCCCCCGAGGGAAGTCTGAAATGTTCATTTAACTTTGTGTGGTGTGTGTTTTCTGTATATAAAACAGCAAAGTGAACATACCTGGACCCTTAGCATTTTTGACATATTTCAGTTTTTTGCAGACACAGTATTTCTAAGATTTCCTCCTGGGATTATTAGAGATAATCCTGGGGAAGTTCTCTGGAGAGTACTTGTGGGTCTTGTATACTAGAAAAACCTCTGTTGGAGGATGATTTTTACTGTTTGCTCTAGTGACTAATCTCTGAAAGAAGAGTCCAGTGTTTGATATATTAGATAGTTTAGCTGAGAAAATGTGGGGCTCCCAAAATGAGTAGGGAGGAATGTCTTTGGTCATCAACTGTATTGAGAAATACAGTGACTCATTTTAAAAGGAGTTTGGTAATAATGGTGTCATGGCAAGGAATTTGAATAAAATGGATATACATGACTCTTTTTGTGCTAGTCAGAATAACTTTAGTCTTGTTCTTCAGTGTTTTAGGTTGATAATCATGGATTTGGGGACAAAAAATATTAAGGTAAAATAGGACTTACTCACTTCAAGAAACGTAGACTAACTCTTTTCTTTGCAGGTATTTGTTACCCTTCTTTTCCTCAGTCCAACAATATGGTGAATGAGCTTTCTAGTCAAGACAAGTAAGAGATTACTGTGCCTGTGCCCAAGGGGTGCCTTCTAGGTCTATGGTTAGTACAGTGGCTGCTGGGATGGGAATACCAGACCACCTTACCTGCCTCCTGAGAAATCTGTATTCAGGTCAGGAAGCAACAGTTAGAACCGAACATGGAACAATTGACTGGTTCCAAATTGGGAAGGGAGTACATCAAGGCTGTATATTGTCACCCTGCTTATTTAACTTATATGCAGAGTACATCATGCAAAATGCCAGGCTGGATGAAACACAAACTAGAATCAAGATTGCTGGGAGAAGTATCTATAACCTCAGATATGCAGATGATACCACCCTTATGGCAGAAAGCAAAGAGAATCTAAAGAGCCTCTTGATGAAAGTGAAAGAAGAGAGTGAAAAAGCTGGCTTAAAACTCAGCATTCAAAGAACTCATGACATGGTAAATAG
Organism: Oryx dammah; assembly: GCF_014754425.2. Classification (NCBI taxonomy): domain Eukaryota; kingdom Metazoa; phylum Chordata; class Mammalia; order Artiodactyla; family Bovidae; genus Oryx; species Oryx dammah. The sequence goes on from NW_024070202.1 coordinate 52,319,965, forward strand.
ACGGGGAAACAATGGAAACAGTGACAGACTTTTATTTTCTTGGGCTCCAGAATCAATGCAGATGATGACTGCAGCCTTGAAATTAAAAGACCTTTGCTACTAGGAAGAAAAGCTGTGACAAACCTAGATAGCATATTAAAAAGCAGAAACATTACTTTGCGGATAAAAGTCTGTATAGTCAAAGCTTTGGGTTTTCCAGTGGTCATGTATAGATGTGAGAGTTGGACTATAAAGAAAGCTCAGTGCTTTTGAACTATGGTGTTGGAGAAGACTCTTCAGAGTCCCTTGGACTTCAAGGAGATCAAACCAGTCAATCCTAAAGGAAATCAGTACTGAATATTCATTGGGAGGACTGATACTGAGGCTGAAGCTCCAATACTTTTGCCACCTGATGTGAAGAACTGACTTATTAGGAAACATCGTGAAGCCTGGAAAGATTGAAGGCAGGAGGAGAAGGGGACAACCGAGGATGAGATGGTTGAATGGCATCACCAACTCGATGGGCATGAGTTTGAGCAAGGTCTAGGAGTTGGTGATGGACAGGGAAGCCTGGTGTGCTGTAATCCATGGGGTTGCAAAGAGTCGGACAGGACTGAGTGACTGAACTGAACTGAACTGCTGTCAACTGTGGGGACTTTGGGGGCTCTACTGAAGATGTCACCTACAGTTTCTTGATACAAGGCATCTGTGATATACTAACTTATTTGGTTCATAACTGGTGAAAACAGAACATATATTTTTGAATGACTCCTAAGTTATATAAGTTCAGAATTTATAGGAAAAAATAAAGTAACAGAGATCTTAAAAAAGATTTTAAAAATGTAGTGTGGTACTAGTGGACTATTTTATTACATCAGAGGGTTCAGAAATTAATATTTATCATCCTAAAAAAAAATGATCAAAGCCCCAGGAAAACCTTCCTTTGGCTTCCAAGTATTTTATAAATCTGGGACATCTCTGTGTCAAGTATCACTTGCTTATTTATTGAGTGTTTCCCTAAATGACTAGTGTCATCTGTCAGTGGTCATTAATATTCTTCTCCAAAGGTTCCATCTGTCAGAAATGGTGAAATGTGATCCATTGTAAATAGCATGAGGTATTTTCATTGGTTCCTGTGGTCTACTCTGGCTTGTTGCTGCTCCCAAGGGGAGACAGAAGTTCTGTTCAACACAGTTGGAAAGTTTCTAGCCTCCAAGTGTCAAAGCAGGAGCAGAAACACAGCAGTCTTCAAAGGAAAATGAAATAAACAGCTATCTCTTTTTCTCTTCTCGTACCTTTTCTTTCACCTCTCCATTTAAATTTCACTCTCCCACCTTTGTTTGAACTAAAACTTGAGTTCATTTTGAGCGAACAAAAATTACAAGAAGGAAAATCTGTACTGTTAAGTCACTAATGCTACTATGCTAGTACAGCAAAGTGAAAATCTAATTAAAGATCATCTGGGCAAGGTGATGTTTTCAAGGCAGAAAAATTTTGACACTATAGTTATTAATTTAACACATGAAATTAAATTCATGTTTAATTTGTACTTGTGCTATCTTATGTTTTATAATTTTAAATGTATACTATTCCATGACATTTAATTCTTGAAATAAATGGTAGGGTAGGTATGTTACATAGATTTAGTTTGCAACATAAGTAGAAGAGCCAGTACAAGATTCTAGCAAATTCCTTACAGAAGTTATCTGCCTGTATTAAAAAAACACTGTTGAATTTTTAAAGTGAATTATTTAAGAATCTCTCACTGATTTTCTGGTGTTTCAAATGCTTTCTGGAAAGCAATTTAAAACTTGTTTTTGTGGACCCAGAAATTCCACTTCTAAGAACACATACTAAGTAAATAATCTATGTTTGCACAAAGAGTTAGCTACAAAAGGGCTTCTGAAGCATTGTTCATATGTTATTTAGAGTAAGTAACAGTAGCACTAGCTACTATAAAAGAAATTAAAAAATTTTATGATGACATACAGAAAAGCATATTTCTTGTTCATAAAAATTGCAAAATGGATATCCTTGGTGAGTGCACATCCATATAATTATTCAAAGACTCAAACCCCTTCTATCTTTTGATTCCTGAGGCCTTCTTCCTCTGAAGGAGATCTTCTGCCTTTGGCTGGCCCATATGATAACAAGAAAATGGATGTCACATGGAAGATGCTTTATGCTGAGTATATAAATGGCATAGATTACTTCTGCTTCTATTTTATTGGCCAGACACAGTCTATGGCTACTCAACAGTATGGGAGGCTGGGAAATGGACTCCAGCTTTGTTTTTAGACAATAGAAGAAATAGATTTTTGTGAACATGTAATAATCAAATTTTAATTATAGATACACTTTAAAATAAGTTATATCCATATAGCAGGATATTGAGCTTAGTGAAAAGATATTCTTGATGTATTGAGTGAAAAGTGTGTTTTAAAAATAGTAATTTTGGCACACAAATGTTATTGTTCATGTGGTCATCATGATTTATGAAGGCCCTTTATTTATAGAAATCTGTCAGAGGAAAACTTCTGAAATGATATCATCTCAGTGATGTTATAATTACTACTTTCCCAAGCTTTCCTTCTTTTTCTTTCCCTTCTAAAGCCACATGTATTTGGTAATGAGAGCATAACAAGTCATTAAGATTCACAGTGTGGAGACTGGTTGGTGCAGGTTTGAATATGGAGTTTAGTCGTTTATTAGCTGGGATAGCTCAAACCACAATTTATCAACTTATATGAGGTTCAATTTCTTTTCTTTTTGAAAAATGAGGAAAATAATAATCTACTTCATATGTTTATTATGAAGACCAAATGAAATTTCACATGGAATACACAGCAAATTGTTTAGCATGTGGAAAGAACCTAAAAAAATCCTACAAATGATGGAGAGATGTCACTTTCACTTGTTATTTTTGGTGTCATGTAACAAGCCCACTTATATCAAGTCCACTTATTCTAACTAGAGAGTAATTTGTTGAAAGTGTCATATTCAAATGAAATACTTTTCTCCATCCATTTTTTTCCTTAACTTCTGATAGTTTGATATATTTTTATATGAAAGTTTTCTTGTCCTAAAACCAGCATCTTATCAAAAATCTTCCAAAATATTTTTATTATATTTGACATTGAGTGGTTCTTCTGTTCTTGGCTAAATACTGAGAACTGCCTTCTCAAACTGAGGTAAGACTCCATTTTGGAAGACATGTGGATTGCCTATTAAGCAAACATTTTCTTCCTTCCCCTTAATGCTGGAAAAGTCTGCTTATAGTTACAGACTTGAGAATGTCAGACATTGACTATCCTAGTCTTTTGTGCAGCTAGGGCATGGACATGTGCTTTAATCCTGTCCAGTAAGCCACAGGAAAAATCTACTGGGGAGTTCTCAGAAAGATGTTTCTCCTGATAGTGAATTGACTATGGCCTCAGCTATCTAAACTTCCTTGTATCAAAGTCCTTGCAATAGAAATTGTTGATTCTCCTTAATTAGAAGTGGAGTCTGTTTCCTCACTTCTTCAATTTAGGATATTTTGTGACCTAATTCTGGCAATAAATGTAACAGAGGTGATGTAGCACAATTTTGAAGCCTGGTCTCAGTTCAGTTCAGTTCAGTCGCTCAGTCGTGTCCGACTCTTTGAGGCCCCATGAATCGCAGCACGTCAGGCCTCCCTGTCCATCACCAACTCCCGGAGTTCACTCAGACTCGTGTCTATCGAGTCCGTGATGCCATCCAGCCATCTCATCCTCGGTCGTCCCCTTCTCCTACTGCCCCCGATCCCTCCCAGCATCAGAGTCTTTTCCAATGAGTCAACTCTTCGCATCAGGTGGTCAAAGTACTGGAGTTTCAGCTTTAGCATCATTCCTTCCAAAGAAATCCCAGGGCTGATCTCCTTCAGAATGGACTGGTTGGATCTCCTTGCAGTCCAAGGGACTCTCAAGAGTCTTCTCCAACACCACAGTTCAAAAGCATCAATTCTTCGGCGCTCAGCTTTCTTCACAGTCCAACTCTCACATCCATACATGACCACAGGAAAAACCATAGCCTTGACATTAGTCGGCAAAGTAATGCCTCTGCTTTTGAATATGAAACCTTGAAAGACTAGACTTTCAGAGTATAGACTTTCAGAATAACAGAGTAAGGATCTAGATGGTGCTGATCCCCAGTAAAATGACAATTTAACTGGTGAACATTAAAAAAAAAAGAATTATTTAAAATCTCTGGAAATTGTCCTAAAAGGATAAAGCAAATGGAGAAACATTCATTCAATAAAATCTATTAAATTAGTATAAACAGTAAGAGTCTGTAAAATTGTTGAGCTATTTTGAAACTATGAGAGGAAATACTGGCAACACCCTGAAAAAAGGATAGATATTATAGATAAGAGATCCTTGATAACATTATTGAATTCCTGAAGTGACTACCTCTTGAAATGTCTTTACTGATTACTTCTTATTGTGAGAATATAAATTCCTATTGCTGAAGAAATTAGTCTGACTATTTTATATTTTGCAAACAGGTTGACATCCCCGTGATTATTCTCTGAGTAGAACTGATCCAACATCGTATAAAGTGTAAAGTTTGCATGTGGGTGTGTTCTTTCTAAACTGTTCCTTTTCTCACCCACTCACCTCCACATGCCTGCAAAGTGTTTCATCCTCCAAAGGCTGCTTTTCCCAGCATAATAATTTTATTAGTTTGTCAGACAAAGGGAGACACAGTAGGCTCCTAACCTTCAAAAATTGTGTGACCCCACCAGAGAGAATTTGGTGAGGAATTTATAGCAATAGTGCAGGGGCAGAGTGGCTGATAAGGTGAAAGTGTGTGCAGGGCCTACACGCTTTAATCTGGCTTCAGGTAGCCTCTTGATGAATTTCTCTGGTTCTTCTAATCTAGCCTCAGATGGTCTTTTCTGCAGCAAAGACTGCTAACACTTTCCATTTGTGGGGCAGGGTGGGGGGTTAGTTCTGTGAAGAACTCAAAGATACTGTTTGTGTATCCCTGAGGCAGAACCAGGGCCCTACCCTATTATTTCTTGGCTGCTCCTCCCTTGTTGCTGCATCCCCTCCTTTTGCTGATTAGCAACTGTTTGAATTTTCCCTTTGGAACTCAGGGAAGGTCATGGAGGATGGAGTCTGTTTTCTTAAAAACAAGGTGTGGGGGACACAGAGAGGCTTCCATGCCCAGGAGCCCCACGGTTCTGCTCAGTTTCAGTTCCTTCATAGAAAAATAATAGTTTCTTGGTATAAATGCTGCATAGCCCAGTGGGTGAGCATATGGAATTTCTAGACAAGCTGAGTGTATATCCTGGCTTTGGGTTTACTACATATTCAACTCCAAACAAATTACTTAACCCCTTTGTCTCAATTTCTCCATCTGAAAAGTAGATCAGATAGAACTATATACTGAGTTGGCCAAAAGTTTGTTTGTATTTCTCCATAAGGTTTTACAGAAAAATCTGAGTAAACACTTTGGCCAATCCAATAATTCACTGGGTAGTTGAAAGGATTAACTGAGATGATGCATTTAAAGTTCTTAATGTAACTTCTAGCACCTTAGTAACCACTCAGAAAATGTTGCTACACCCAGTCTCTTGTTTTAGAAAGAGATTCATCATCAACCTCCATGATGGTTGTGGAACTTAAAGGACTGTATACGTTGTTCTTGTGATCCTGTTTGGGTTCAATACAAAGGATGATCACTGTGAATTCAAGATAGGTAGGGTTTTCTGGTAGTCCTAGATCTACATTCTTTATATAAGTTGGATGTGCTCTGCCACTAGCTAATTGCCATTTAGATGAATGCAAATGGAAGCCCACACTTCTGTCTCACAGTTAGCTGAATGACTCATGGATTCCAATTCAGCAAACTGCCTGTTTGTGTAATAAATCATTGAAAGCTCTCTGTGTGTGGCATTTTCCAGTTTTACCTAAAATCTGTTGCTAAAGTGGTGCCCTGAGACAGAGGTTGTGTGAGAAGAATTTAACCATGAAAAAAACTCATCTTAATTTTTTTTCACAGGTATTCTGTGTCTTGACAATCTCAGGAATTTTATTGGCAGGTTGTCTTGAGCCTTCTGTTGCAGAGATTGGAATGCATGAACCACAAATGAGGCAAACAGATGGTGTAGATCAGAGATTTTCCACTTTCTACTGAAAAATTTGAAAAGATGGGGGAAAATTAGAATCACCACTGAAGGAGAAAAAATTTCCAGATTCCTTATCAGTTAAAATCATTACCTGAAACAAAAGTTGCTCTGCTATAAAATTATGTTTTATTTAAAATAAACTCTTTTCATTTTGGGTAGGTTCAAGTAATTCTCCTAAGGATAAAAGTGAAATTTATATCATACATGGAACAAATGCTATTGTGTTAATTAGGTTATAGTATTTTCCTTATAGTAGTCATTAGGTCTATTTAAGTAGTTTGTCTTAGATGTAGTACATTTAATTAGGTTTGCAAACCTCTCCAAATAGCACTGTTGATATAAAGACTTGAAGCTCACATACAGCTTTTGTCAAACTGGTTGAATCTCAGAATTTTCAGGGTCTATTTTATTATGTGTGTATTTACATATATGTGTGTCTGTGTGTGCATGTGTGTGTGTATGTATACACACATACAATAAAATGATTGTATGAAGACAATGTATAAAGCTTTCTTTGTTTAACCATTGATGGACACCTAAGTTGTTTTCATACCTTCAGTTCAGTTCAGTTCAGTCGCTCAGTCGTGTCCAACTCTTTGCCTTAGCTATTGTGAATAATGCTGCAATGAACATATAAGTATAAATAACTCTTGGAGATAGTGATATTTACTTTGGATACATACCTAGAAGTAGAACTGGTAGATCATATGGTAGTTGTATTTTAAATTTCTTAAGAAAATGCCATAGTTTTTGTAATGGCCATACCAGTTTACATTCCAACAAGACTATACAAGGGTTTACTTTTCTCCACAGTCTCACCAGCATTTGTTATTGCTTGTCTTTTTGATGGTAGACATCTACTGGTTATAAAGGTACAGCTCAAGAGTAGAACATTTGATTGCAAATGTGAAGGAATGCAAATAAAAGTTAAAGAACTTGAGATGGGATGATTATTCTGGATTACCTGGCTGGGCCTAAAATAATCACAGGGGTCCTTCTAAAGTGAGAGAGGTGGGAGAATCAGACTCAGAGAAAGAGATGTGAAGGACAGAAGCAGAAGTTGGGGTGATGTGATTGCTTGCCTGGATATAGGACTTGAAAATGAAAGGGGACCACTAACCACAGAATGCAGCTGGCCTTTGGAGGCTGGAAAAGATAACAAAAAAAGGGTTTTGTCTTAGAACCTACAGAAGCAACATAGCCCTGTTGGAACTTTAGTTTTAGCCCTTGTAAAAACCTATTTTGGACTTCTGATGTCCAGAAGTGTAAGATAATAAATATATGTTGCTTTAAGCCTCTAAATATATGGTAATTTGTTACAGCAACAATAGGAATCTGATATATATAAATCGTTAACAGGTTCATGAACTGCCGTATTGAGAGCCCAGAGTTTAGAACTCGCTTGTTCTTGTGAAGATAGAAGCATCCAGCATCTATTACCATCCTACTTCAGTTAAGTTCAGTCACTCAGTCCTGTCTGAATCTTTGTGGTTCCATGGACTGCAGCATGCCAGGCTTCCCTGTCCATCACCAACTCCCAGAGTTTACTCAAACTCATGTCCATCCAGTTGGTGATGTCATCCAACCATCTCATCCTCTGTCATCCCTTTCTCTTCCTCCTTCAATCTTTCCCAACATCAGGTCTTTCCCGGTGAATCAGTTCTTCACATCAGGTGGCCAAATTATTGGAGTTTCAGCTTCAGCATTAGACCTTCCAATGAACATTCAGGACTGATTTCCCTTAGGACTGACTGGTTTGATCTTGCAGTCCAAGGGACTCTCGAGTTTTCTCCAATACCACAGTTCAAAAGCATCAATTCTTTAGTGCTCAGCTTTATCTAGAGTCCAACTTTCACATCTATTACTTTGCTAGAGTGTGAGATGAGTGCAATTGTGCTGTATTTTGAACATTCTTTGGCATTGCCTTTCTTTGGGATTGGAATGAAAACTGACCTTTTCCAGTCCTGTAGCCACTGCTGAGTTTTCCAAATTTGCTGGCATATTGAGTGCAGCACTTTCACAACATCATCTTTCAGGATTTGAAATAGCTCAACTGGAATTTCATTACCTCCACTAGCTTTGTTTGTAGTGATGCTTCTTGAGGCCCACTTGACTTCACATGCCAGGATGTTTGGCTCTAAGTGAGTGATCACACCATCAGGTTATCTGGGTCATGAAGATCTTTTTTGTATAGTTCTTCTGTGTATTCTGGCCACCTCTTCTTAATATTTTCTGCTTCTATTAGCGATGCTCAAAATTCTCCAAGTCAGGCTTCAACAGTACGTGAACTGTGAACTTCCAGATGTTCAAGCTGGATTTAGAAAAGGCCGAAGAACCACAGATCAAATTGGCAACATCCATTGGATCATCAAAAAAGCAAGAGAGTTCAGAAAAACATCTATTTCTGCTTTATTGACTATGCCAAGCGTTTGACTGTGTGGATCACAACAAACTGGAAAATTCTGAAAGAGATGGGAATACCAGACCACCTGACCTGCCTCATGAGAAATTTGTATGCAGGTCAAGAAACAACAGTTAGAACTGGGCATGGAACCACAGACGAGTTCCAAATTGGGAAAGGAGTATATTAAGGCTGTATATTGTCACCCTTCTTATTTAACTTATATGCAGAGTACATCATGAGAAATGCTGGGCTGGATGAAGCACAAGCTGGAATCAAGATTGCTGGGAGAAATATCAATAACATCTATGCAGATGATACCACATTTATGGCAGAAAGTGAAGAAGAAATAAAGAACCTTTTGATGAAAGTAAAAGAGAGTGAAAAAGTTGGTTTAAAGCTCAATATTCAGAAAACTAAGATCATGGTATCCAGTCCCATCACTGCATGGCAAACAGATGGGGAAACATGGAAACAGTCAGAGACTTTATTTTCTTCGGCTCCAGAATCACTGCAGATGGTGACTGAAGCCATGAAATTAAAAAATGCTTGGTCCTTGGAAGAAAAGCTATGACCAACCTAGACAGCATATTAAAAAGCAGAGACATTACTTTGCCAACAAAGATTCATCTAATCAAAGCTATGGTTTTTTCAGTAGTCATGTATGGATGTGAGAGTTGGACTATAAAGAAAACTGAGCGCCGAAGAATTGATGCTTTTGAACTGTGGTGTTGGAGAAGACTCTTGAGAGTCCCTTGGACTGCAAGGAGATCCAACCAGTCCATCCTAAAGGAGATCAGTCCTGAATATCCACTGGACTGATGCTGAAGCTGAAAGTCCAGTACTTTGGCCACCTGATGCGAAGAACTGACTCATTGGAAAAGACCCTGATGCTGGGAAAGATTGAAGGCAGGAGGAGAAGGGGACGACAGAGGATGAGATGGCTGGATGGCATCACTGACTAAGTGGACATGAGTTTGAGTAAGCTCTGGCAGTTGGTGATGGACAGGGAAGCCTAGCATGCTACAGTCCATGGGATTGCAAGGAGTCAGACATGACCGAACGATTGAACTGAACTCACATCCATACAGGATTACTGGAAAAACCATAGCTTTGACTAGATGAATCTTTGTTGGCAAAGTAATGTCTCTGTTTTTTAATATGCTGTCTAGGTTTGTCACAGCTTTTCTTCCAAGGAGCAAGTGTCTTTTAATTTCATGGCTGCAGTCACCATCTGCAGTGATTTTGGAGCCAAAGAAAGTAAAGTCTCTGACTGTTTCCATTGTTTCCCCATCTATTTGCCATGAAGTGATTACCACCCCAGTGGCTGTCAATTTCCCCAGCAAAATTGGGTCTGTTCTCTAATCTCTAGGTGTGTCTTCCCAGTCTTCTTACCTCTTTGCTGATATTTTTACTACCCGTGCTCCTGAAATGTCCTGTTGTTATTCTGTTCAGACTCTTTTCCAGCAGCAGTTTCACTTGTTTTATTAGATATGCTGATGTCTCTTTGTCCTGTATTACAGTCATTTAGTTGAGAGAAGAATCACTTTTCTTGGTTTAGCTGTGCAAAACTGCATATTCCTTTTGTGAATAAAGATTGTAAGGATGAATTAGTCTCACATTTAGTTACTGCCTAGAGTGGAGATGAGGAAATTCAACTCATAAACATTTGGTGAAAAGCCATTAGCTTCAAGTCATAGGGATTATATGAGAGGAAATATGAAGAATGAAGCCTATTCATAGGGAGCTCACAGTCCTATGGGTATGAGAGGTGAGGCCATAAATAAGCATGCAAAGCAGTGTGTCACAAGTGCTATAGGTGATGTTAAGTGGAAATAATGGACTTTTGTCTTCAGAAGGACCTGGATTGTTTATGTCATCATTATTTATGTCACTTACTAGTTTTCTATTATCCTTGATTTCTTCATATTAATTTTTATCTGAAAGAAACATGCAAATTAATTTCTATTTCACAAGAGGCTATGAGGATTAAATGACAGGATTTACTAGTTGGTCTACTGATTAATTTAACAAATATATGTTTAGTGCCTACTATGTGCTGGACACTATTTAAAGTTCTGGGGATATATTTGTGAGTGAAATAAATTGCCAGTGCTTATAGATCTTATATTGTTGTAGGAAAAGTCATAGAATAAACCAATACATGGATAAAGATATTATCAATTAATGAAAAATATTATAGAATTAAGAAGAAAAAATCAGAGAATGACTGAGAAGAGATGGGAGATGCAGAGAAGACTGTCCGCAGCAGCAGTGCACGATTCCTGACACTGTATGCTCTTCAAAAAGATTTAAGTTTCTGTCACTTAGAAAGGGATTCCAGTTTGTTAATTTTGCAAAATTTGCTGAGGAGGTAGTGTTTAGATTTTAAAGCTGAGGAAGATTTCAGCAGGAAGGGGTAGCAGGGAAAGGTAAAGCTTTGAGATGAGAATATATGTATGTTATTTCTGAGAAAAAGCATTACTTCTCTATTTATCAGACCCTATTTTACACCAGTTGGGTTCCAGTTTTTAGGAAGGGGCATTAACCTCACAGGGCTTTGGCCTAAAGTTGGGAAACATTCTCTCCTCTGGTGAGTTAGCTGATTGGCTCTGTTGCTTTGTCTACTTTAGCCAGCTCTGCAAGTTTGGGCCAACTTGTTGACCCAGGAAACTGGACCACCAGGCAGGCTCCTAGTAATCAAGTTTTATCTCTATTTCTTCTATAACTTTCCTTCTTTCTCTCTCTCTTAAAAAATTTAGTTTCCAGTAGAATGAATCCCTCCTGGATTGTCAGAGGTATTTGCCTAGCTTGTTTTAATAATCTTAATTTGCTAGGTTTGAATTTCCAAGACAAATTCAGCTTCAGGGAGAAAAAGGAGAGAGGTGGAGTGAGGGTGTGGGATGCCTGAGGGAAGAGAGGGCAGGAAAGGTCAGGGATGCCTTTGGTTCACCACAGGATGTTCAGACTCTCTCACCAAAAGAAAAGCAAATGAATAGCAAACTGCCTGCGTTGTCGTGGGCTGAAGCCTACTGGCTGTTACAGGAGAGGGAATTCCTAAATGCTGACTGGTGTGGCCTGCTTGAGTGTGTACAGGAACAGCCCAAACCTTAATTTTTGTTTCTTTGGAATCTTGATGTTTAAAAATAGACTTTTCCCCCTTAAAGACAAGGGATTCCTATCCTTTCTCAATCTCTGTTCAAATTTCACCACTTGAGTTTTTTTTTTTAAGAGCAGGAATCTTCCCCCAAGGTTTCTCCCCTCAAATGTTTTCTGATTTTTAACCCATTAATTTTTTTGAATGAACGATCTATTCATGTTTCCTCCATTGCCTAATCACTTACTCATTTGCAGTCGGTTCTTTTAGCAATCTAGCTTCTGCCCTCAGCAGTCTACTGAAATTGTTGTCTCTTTGTCAAAATCTATGCCAATTTTGATGATCTGAATAATTTCCTGGTCACCTCTAGGTTTATTATAATCTCTTGGTTTTTCTTTTTATTTACATAGACATTAATAAAATTAGTTGTTTTCTTCTCTCTTCATTTTTCAAATATAGTCATTTTTTTGAGACTTTGTTAAACCTTTTTATCTTTTCTCTCCTTTGGCATTTTTTTCTTGTTTCAGTAGCTCCGATGGTCTTCGTCTGAAATGCTAGGTCTAAATCCCCAACTACCTGATATTCATCTCTGTCTGTGTTCTCTCATCAGCTTCTCAGTGTAGCACATCAAAGATATGGTTCGTTTTCTTCCTTTGATGCCCCCAGTCAGATATATAAACAAAAACCTCATAATTCATGCATTTTTTCAAGCAGTGTAGATGAAATATGATCCATGAAAATAAGACATTCAGTGTTTCATTCCTGGTGCTTTTCATTTTAAGTTTTCCCCTGATAATGCTATTAAGACAGTTTGGTACATATTTTTAAGAACAATTTTCAAAAAGGGGTCCAACACAGTTTTCTAAATTTAACATAAAAATTCAAGCATTTGAAACCCATTTCTAGAAGGTCCTGTAGAAAAGCTACTTCATCTTAAAACATTTCTCATTCTTTTATGGAGCCTTACCACATCTCTTTATATATGAAGTTTCTAAGTTCCTAGGTGTCTTAAACTGAAAATAATTTTATTTTGAACTTATTTTATAAGTTCTTTTGTAAATATCATAAATCTGTATACAGCAGAATTCTGGGGAAGACTGTGGTGATATGAGTAGTTAAAATAGATTAGCCTTTCCGTCTCACCACCATCTGATACTTTATTGCACAAACACCAGGTTTAAAAATTGTTTTTCTTCCCAGCTCTCAGCTGCTGCCCTGCCAGCACTGAACAAGGCTTGTGCAGCTAGTCACAGGCAGGGTTTCCTGTCAATAGGCGAGAGGAAGCAGTGCTTTTGGATGAACCCTCATTGTCCCAGCTGGAACAGTGATCAGCAGGCAGTGATAAGGACCTTTTTCAAACCTACGCGATCTGCACGAATCTGACTGACCTTGTTAAGAAGAAGAGGAAAGAAGGGGCAGTCACAAATAGTACTGGGAACATTCTTCCTTGGGCCCTCATATTTCAGCCACAAAAAAAAAAAAAAAATCTAAAACACACTGAGTAAGATTCTCTTAAATAGTCACAATATGCATCTTGCCAAGGATTTGGATCTTATTGCTTTGCAAAGTGAATATAAAATTACATCCTGACATCAATTACAAAAAAAAATAGTTAACAGACCATCTTAATTTTTAATTAAAAATCAGATATTGTAAAGTGTTCTAGAATGTGTTTGACATCTATATTGTTTTATTTGTAGTAATTCATGAGTTTAGCATCCTCCACTTAAGAAGGCTATGTTGCAGAGTCTCCTTTTGTTTCACTTATATTTATTCCTCACTCTTTCTGTCTCAAGGGATCTTACATCTAAAAGATGTTTCTTAAATATCTGTTGAATAAATGCTTGATACAATGAAATACGTATCATCAGCTTATCTTTCCTTCACCTAAAACTTGACATATGTGTGATATCTTGTTATTTAAAAAAATTGCTTTTAGTATGTTAAACCAAAACCATTATGCCCATTTTTCAGACTGCAAAGCTAAACCTCAGAGAGGTTATGATTTGCATGTGTGTATGATATGGTGAGTCAGGGAAGTGGCTTGTAGATAGCAAGTACATTTACAATAGTCTGTGACTTTGATTGTTGTTGTCCGTGGCCTATGATCCTAAAATAGAATGAAAAGACTCTACAATTTAAATAACTTTCTTTGTAAGGAATGTTAACTTAGTAATAAGCTAAGAGGAAAATTTAAGCAGGTAAATGGTGATTTGGTATGTCTTCATTACCCAGAGACTGACAGCTAGCATGACTCCATTGATTTTGTCACCTTTTTGAGGATATATCCAAAATACTCCCTATCATGAAATTCTGTTTAAAATTTATAAGGGCTAGAATGGGCTCCTAAATCTAGGTGAACTGGAATTAAAAAGTATTTTTTAAGCAAGTGTAGGAAAGCAAAGCAAAAGCAAAAGTTCTGTTTTATTTTTCAGAATCTCTGTAAGAATGAAAATGAAAGTGAAAGTCACTCAGTTGTTTCTATACTTTAAAATAAAATACTTTGAGCTATTTCCATAGACAGTTTAGTATAGATTTGAGGGCTTTGGATTTAGATAATCTAGGTCTGAGTTCCAGATACAATATCTTAAAATTTTGTTTAATTACTCTGAACCAAATGACATGATTTTTACAAAGTATAAAAGAGCAATAATGCATGATAAACACATCAGTAGTAGTAGATGATTAAAAATAGTAGCTATTATAATTATTCATTTTAAATTTAAAGTTTGTTCTCATTATTAATTTACATATGCTTATACTGTTGTCAGTCAAAAGTTTTTCTTCTCTCTACCAACTTAAGTACTAACCTTTTTTTCACCAGTAAATGTCATACATTGAATGAATATACTAGATGCCATTCAGATTGATTGTCTGAGAATAATGTCTTTGTAAAAGACTGCTTTTCTGTTATTGAAAAATCATAGAAATGTGTGACAGATATATGATCTAGGCATTCTTCACTTGAATTTATACCATAAAACGGATTGTTACCTTATAGAATTGAGGACTCACATTGTGTGTATGGGTATATGTGTTTTTGTTTGTATGTATATGTGTGTGTTGAAGGTAAACCAAGATGCAATATCATGCAGATAAATGTGCTGTGATTGGTTGCTCAATTGTGTCCGACTTGTTTGTGACCCCATGGACTATAGCTCGCCAGGCTGCTCTGTTCGTGGGGATTTTCCAGGCAAGAATACTGGACTGGGTTGCCATGCCCTCCTCCAGGGGATCTTCCCAACCCAGGGATTGAATCCAGGTTTCCTGCATTGGAGGTGGACTCTTTACTGTCTGAGCCACCAGGGAAGCCCATGCAGATTTATATGTTGCATGATATATGTAGAAGGTAAGATGTGATTTAAGTGAAATGTGTTTTATTTAAATCAAATTTCTGGAATTTCCAGAAATATGTATAAATTATCTAATATAAAAAATAGGATGTGATACCAGTATGACAGACTTCTTTAAAAAAAAAACCACCTTCTTAAAATTTGTTACAAAATAAGTATAACACCATATAAGGCAGAATTTTCAGTTCATATTCAACATCTGGAGAATATTCTGAATATGTTCAATAGATATTCCACAGTACAGGGGCATATATTTTCAAATTCACTTGAATCTAAGAATATGTTTTGGTCAAATAGTTTAGTTTTAGATAGTTTTATAAGGATGCTAACACAGTGCTATGAGGAGTGACACATATGGTAGTATGTTATTTGGGAGCATATATGTGAAAACTGTACCCCCAAGTCCCTGTTAGGGGTATATGTAGGTATATGGTATAATTCCAGATTAGGTGCTCAGGCATACCTGGATGGTGTGTATCTGCTGGCCTTCTTCCCCTACAGCATTCTGACCTTATCATCATTTTCCATCTCTCCCCTCCTCCACTCTCTTACACATAGAATAAGGCCAGCTCCAGAGGGTGACATTTACATTATTGTGTATGTGTGTAAATGGTGTCCCCTAGAGTTGTGCAGTTCTCAGCATGTGGACCATAGGGAGTAGATCCTCCAAAAACCAGCTAAAATACACAGCTAATAAAAGCAGCTTAGGAGTCCAAACTCATGATGCAAATATTCTTTTCGTAAGAAATCTAGGTTTTTGTTTGGTAGGGTATACCATTTGGTAGGGTATACCACTGGGTGGACGGCTTGCTGGCCCTGGCGGGGAGGCCTTACAAATAGCTGTGAAAAGAAGAGAGGCGAAAAGCAAAGGAGAAAAGGAAAGATATAAGCATCTGAATGCCGAGTTCCAAAGAATAGCAAGAAGAGATAAGAAAGCCTTCTTCAGCGATCAATGCAAAGAAATCGAGGAAAAGAACAGAATGGGAAAGACTAGAGATCTCTTCAAGAAAATTAGAGATACCAAGAGAGTACTTCATGCAAAAATGGGCTCGATAAAGGACAGAAATGGTATGGACCTAACAGAAACAGAAGATATTAAGAAGAGGTGGCAAGAATACACGGAAGAACTGTACAAAAAAGATCTCCACGACCCAGATAATCATGATGATGTGATCACTCATCTAGAGCCAGACATCTTGGAATGTGAAGTCAAGTGGGCCTTAGAAAGCATCACTATGAACAAAGCTAGTGGAGGTGATGGAATTCCAGTTGAGCTATTTCAAATCCTGAAAGATGATGCTGTGAAAGTGCTGCACTCAATATGCCAGCAAATTTGGAAAACTCAGCAGTGGCCACAGGACTGGAAAAGGTCAGTTTTCATTCCAATCACAAAGAAAGGCAATGCCAAAGAATGTTCAAACTACCACACAATTGCACTCATCTCACATGCCAGTAAAGTAATGCTCAAAATTCTCCAAGCCAGGCTTCAGCAATACGTGAACCATGAACTCCCTGATGTTCAAGCTGGTTTTAGAAAAGGCAGAGGAACCAGAGATCAAATTGCCAACATCCGCTGGATCATGGAAAAAGCAAGAGAGTTCCAGAAAAACATCTATTTCTGCTTTATTGACTATGCCAAAGCTTTTGACTGTGTGGATCACAATAAACTGTGGAAAATTCTGAGAGAGATGGGAATACCAGACCACCTAACCTGCCTCTTGAGAAATCTGTATGCAGGTCAGGAAACAACAGTTAGAACTGGACATGGAAAAACAGACTGGTTCCAAATAGGAAAAGGAATACGTCAAGGCTGTATAGTGTCACCCTGCTTATTTAACTTATATGCAGAGTACATCATGAGAAACGCTGGACTGGAAGAAACACAAGCTGAAATCCAGATTGCCGGGAGAAATATCAATAACCTCAGATATGCAGATGACACCACCCTTATGGCAGAAAGTGAAGAGG
Organism: Oryx dammah; assembly: GCF_014754425.2. Taxonomy (NCBI): domain Eukaryota; kingdom Metazoa; phylum Chordata; class Mammalia; order Artiodactyla; family Bovidae; genus Oryx; species Oryx dammah. Next base: position 52,336,917 of record NW_024070202.1, read on the forward strand.
AACTAAAAAACCTCTTGATGAAAGTGAAAGAGGAGAGCAAAAAAGTTGGCTTAAAGCTCAACATTCAGAAAACGAAGATCATGGAATCCAGTCCCATCACTTCATGGGAAATAGATGGGGAACCAGTGGAAAGAGTGTCAGACTTTATTTTTGGGGGATCCAAAATCACTGCAGATGGTGACTGTAGCCATGAAATTAAAAGACGCTTACTCCTTGGAAGAAAAGTTATGACCAACCTAGATAGTATATTCAAAAGCAGAGACATTACTTTGCCGACTAAGGTCTGTCTAGTCAAGGCTATGGTTTTTCCTGTGGTCATGTATGGATGTGAGAGTTGGACTGTGAAGAAGGCTGAGCACCGAAGAATTGATGCTTTTGCACTGTGGTGTTGGAGAAGACTCTTGAGAGTCCCTTGGACTGCAAGGAGATCCAACCAGTCCATTCTGAAGGAGATCAACCCTAGGATTTCTTTGGAAGGAATGATGCTAAAGCTGAAACTTTGGCCACCTCATGCAAAGAGTTGACTCATTGGAAAAGACTCTGATGCTGGGAGGGGCTGGGGGCAGGAGGAGAAGGGGACGACCGTGGATGAGATGGCTGGATGGCATCACGGACTCGATGGACGTGAGTCTGAGTGAACTCTGGGAGATGGTGATGAACAGGGAGGCCTTGCGTGCTGCGACTCATGGGGTCGCAGAGTGAGACATGACTGAGCGACTGAACTGACTGACTGAATGACCATTGTTAACCTTTATGCCATCCTTCCACCTGGCTCAACCTACTTGCACCTCCAGGTGTAAGTATAAGCAATTACAATGCTGACCACTTGACTTCTTTAACTATTGTCTTGTTATTTTATGATGTATTTTTGGGAACTTACTTAGTATAAAAAGGTTTTTACCTTTTTCTACTTCTCTGATTTTTGAATAGTGAGGAATATTCTATCTAGACCTCTTAGTACTTCTCAAGATTAAAGATAACTTGTCATACAATAGAAAGAATCACTATTCTTCATTTGGTTTGTCCAGGAGAAAGTTCTGTCTCTGACAATAGAACTGGCACTTGTAGAAGGTCCTGAATAAACTCTAGGACATCAATCTCAAAAGCTAAATGTTATTAGCTAACATGTTATAGTTTCTATTAATATTAGTCTGATTCTAATTTATTATTTATGAGTGGCCTAAATTTTTCTTTCTTTTTTTTTTTTTTTAAAGTACAACCAACTAGAGAAATAGGTTCTACAAGCTTGGATTCATTACATAAAGTAGGCTAATAATACAATCATCTTGTGGGATGGAAGCCATAAGCCCAATTTTCTGATTTTCTTATACTTGCTGTATATTGATACTTAACAGGATAGCATTTATTCTTCCAGATAAGTGGGCTGTTTTTAGAATGGGATTACTTGAGATCAGGGACTCTGCTTTATTTACCTCAATTTCCTTAGTGCCTAGCAGAGTGTTGGGAGTATTATAAGCACTGAATCTGTGTTTGTTGAAGTTTAATATACTTTTTTTCCAATCTATTCTAGTTCCATTGTATCTTTGAGGCAGAGTAAAGGGATGCATGGGGCTTCTCTGATGGTTCAGTGGTAAAGAGTCCACCTGCAATGCAGGAGATTCGGCTTTGATCCCTGGTTTGGGACGATCCCCTGGAGAAGGAAATGGCAACCAACTCCAGTGTTCTTACTGGGAGAACCCCATGGACAGAGGAGCCTGACAGGCTACAGTCCATGGGGTCGCAAAAAAATTGAACATGACTTAGCGACTGAACAACAAAAACTAAGGAGATATACAAACTGTATCATGGATTCAGATGTTGATTATTTTAATTTATGTGTTTCCAGGGGCATGTATATTCTTTTTATTTTTCAGCCAATAGAAGATTATGGTAAATTGGCACCATTTTTATTTTTTTGAGTCATAGAAGTAAATTGATCTAAAGCCTTAGTTCAGGTATATATTAGAATTTCAGTAGGCTAATGTCACATTGTTATGTTGTATTGTTACTGAAATATTTTTAATCTTGTTAGCTGAAATAGTGCACATTGTATAGGCTTAAAAATCTATGTGCTAGTTATATAGAAGTTATAAGAGCAGTCCTTACATTTGGATGATGCTTTACAATTTCATGTCTAGTATCTAACTTTATCAAGACAACAACCCAGTGAGATAGGTCCTTTTTATCTTCTTTTACATAAGAGGACACTGAGATATAGAGACAGTAAGTCATTTGCTTATGATTATATGGCTCACAAGGTTTAACAGATTGCATGCATGCATGCTAAGGCGCTTTAGTCATGTCCGACTCTGTGACCCTATAGACTGTAGCCCACCAGGCTCCTCTGTCCACGGGATTCTCCAGGCAAAAATACAAGAGTGGGCTTCCATGCCCTCCTCCAGGGGATCTTCCCAGGGATTGAACCCACATCTCATGTCTCCTGCGTTGGCGGGTGGGTCCTTTACTACTAGCTCCAACTGGGAAGCCCCTATAAAAGATTATGTGATTCCAAATTCAGTGCTTCTTCCTAGATTTGGGTAAGTCATTGATCTCTCTCAACCTCTATTTCTGCATCTATAAAATGGGCATCTTAATATTATATCTTTCAGGGTTATTATAAAAAATAAAGGTTATGAACGTTAAAAATTTGGCACTCAGTAAATAGTGGCTATGCTCTTAATTTGAACATGAAGGGCATATATAGTAGAATTGATAATAAAACCAGCTAGTCAGAAGTACTTACATTCCTACCAATAGTAGGAATGAAAGTGCCAACAAACCCCACAAGGGTATCCTTATAGTGAGAGATTGGAGGTGAACATATTTAAATATGGTCACAATGACATTCAGTCACTGCTAATAAGTTACCTTGAAGGAGCATGCAGGACTGAATGTCATAACAGGAACCAAAGCATAGTTACCTAGGGAGCTTGAGAGCTGGGACTGCCTTGGAAGTCTTTAAACCCCCTCAGAGAGTGAGACACCCAGGAAACACTGATGGAAGGAGTGAAATAACCATGCACTGCAGTGTGACCTCTTCTATAATGCTGTCTTGGGTTGATAAATCAGTTTTGTCTTCATAAAACATTTTCGGTGCTTACATTTCGTATGATGTCAAGTATATCTCTTGAGCATAATATATTTTTCAATAGATATTATTTTTTTGACTGTTGTCAAGAGGCTGGTAGAACACTTTTGTCTTTCTTGCTTTGGACTGTCCTTTAAGAAGTTAGGTTGCCTCATCTGTAGAAAGTAATCTTGGATGGCCCTTGTTTTCTTTCAGTGTAGATGCTTTCATCACAGAATTTAGTTAGTTAAACCTGCACTGGATAGACTCATCTTCCTTTGGTCTGATTCTTAGGAAAGTACTTAACTGGCCCACTGTTTTACTAGTAGCTGGTCTATTATTAGACTAGACCGCGATATTCCTATAAACACAAGATCTGATCATCATGCCAAAGGCAAATGGAGAAGTGAACAGTGGTCCAAAAATCTGATTATTCATTCTTCTTTTTTTTATGGAAATAAATAAGAGAATGGGTTTCTATGTCTTTTTCTTTTTTGCCATAATTATTCCCCAGTGGCTCAGTGGTAAAGAATCTGCCTGCAATGCAGGAGCTACAGGAGACATGGGTTTGATTCCTGGCTCGGGAATATTCCCTGGAGTAGAAAATGGCAATCCGCTCCAGTATTCTCCAGGAGAATCTCATGGACAGATGAACCTGGTGGGCTACAGTCCACAGGATCATGAAAAGCTGGATACTACTAAAGTGACTTAGCATGCATGCATGATCATTTTATTTAGAAAGACTGAGAATTTTTAAAAGAATAATTTTGAATAACTTACTCATAATTGCTGTCTAAAACAAAACAAGATCGACTGACAGGGAGCAATGTCAACAGGAACATTCAAACATACTTCAGAGGTGGATCTGTAAGATAAGGTTATTTATTGAGTCAAATCTATGATTGTAAGCATGGTCTTTCCCTTTACGTTACTATGAAAGAATTGATCTAAAAACCTTTATTTAAGATGTTATGAGAAATTGACCCTTAGTGAAAATCTCCTGAGAATTAAAACACTGTAACTCACATTTTCAAAAAGACTTGTCAAGATCAGAATGCTAGAGAAAAATGAACAACTGCAGTCTGGCCTCGGTCATCCATGACTTTCCTTCTTGGTGAAATGCGTGTGAGGGGGTAAGTCACTTCAGTTGTGTCTGATTCTTTGTGACCTTATGGAATGTAGCCTGCCAGGCTCCTGTGTCCTTGGGGATTCTCCAAGCAAGAATACTGGAGTGGGTTGCCAAGCCCTTCTCCACAGAATCTTCCTAACCAGGGATCAGACCCGTGTCTCTTATATCTCCTACATTGGCAGGTGGGTTCTTCATCACTAGAGCACCTGGGAAGCCCATTTCTTGGTGAAATGGATGGTACTAATTCTCAGCGATTTAATTTGTAATCGTTGTAGCTGGAGGAGAGAATTTTTCTCAGAAGAAGGCTTCTGGAGTTTTTTTTTTTTTCCGCATTAGGAAAAATAATAGGATTAACAGTTAAATGAGACAATTTGTCAGGAGTTTAAGTCAGTTTATATTTGTGATTGGGATGCAATTCTAAGACATTGCATCAAGAGACAAATAGCTCAATTTGTCAGGAATCTGATGCCATTTTATTTGTTCTTTCTGTCATTGTAAAATATGAAAATTTCTTTAGGAAAGGTGATTTAAAACGACCTAGGTTACCCATTAAACATCATGTAAAAAGTAAAATATTAGTACAGACCTAACCAAAGCACATCCATAAGAACAGTGTATTAAAATCCTGTATTAGTTTTCTACTGCTGCCTTACGAATTGGCACAAACTCTGTGGCTTATAGCAACACAAAGTGACCAGCTCACTGTTTCCGTGGGTTAGAAGTTCAGATATGGCTTCCAGTGTGGCACGAGACTGCAGTGCACGCAGGCATTGGCTGCAACTGGAATTCCATCCAGGACTCAGGATACTCTTCTGAGTGCACAGATTGTTGGAAGAATTCAGTTCCTTAAGAAGTGAGGACCTCAGCTCAAATAAGCAAGTGGGAGAAGTACAACAGTCTGAGGATGGTCAAGGGGACAAAGTGGTCAGCAGACCATCATGGGAAACATGTGAAGAGCTGAGTGCTACAGAGAGCAGAAACAGATACCCATAGTCACTGGGTGTGATATTTCAGAATATGTTCACGAGAACTTTGAGATGCACAATAGTTATCCATGTTATTCTTTGAGGTGTCTATTTACAATTGCTAAGAGTTAAGAGGCTAATGGTATCAGGAAATGAGGCTAAAAGACAGAAGAGACTTTTTTCCCAGTGTCATCAAGTGTGCTCACCAGCTGCAGTTATTTTTCACAATAATACATTTGCCATCGCTGCCATCTTCAGACTAGAAGGCACACGCAGTGGGCTTGATATTTTCACAGGTCAAAATTTTCCCTTCTACAAAAATTAAATTTTTTGATAAATGGAATGTATTTCTAGTGCAAATTTACTTTCTACCTGTTGGTAGGCAACTCAGTTATCTTCAAGTAAATTCAATCCATGTGATGACTCCTTTCATTTCACGTCTTTAACTTGGTCAAGGAAGAGCTCAGTGACTTTCTCTGGGGATTCAGGTGCACATGTGACAGCCAGGTTTTTCTGTCAGGAGGGTGCATTTAGGCCTCAGCTGTTCTCTGACATGTGCCAGCATGGGCAGTGGTGAAAATCATCTGGTTTGCTTGTGGGTGTATTTCCATTGCATTCACTGAGATGTTTCAGTCCTATGAACTCTACCATCAGATTTATGTATGGCTATTTCTACCCTGCTTCCCTCTGTCTACCCCCTCACCCCGTGTTTGTTGTTGTTGTTCAGAAGTGTCTGACTCTTTGCAACCCCGTGGACTGCAGCTCTCCAGGCTTCCCTGTCCTTCACTATCTCCTAGAGTTTTCTCAAATTCATGTTCATTGAGTTGGAAGCTATTCAACCATCTCATCCTCTATCATCCCTTCTCTCCTGCCCTCAACCTTTCCCAGCAGCAGGGTCTTTGCCAAATTGGAGCTTCAGCTTCAGCATCAGTCCTTCCAATGAATATTCAGAATTGATTTCCTTTAGGACTGACTGATTTTATCTCCTTGCTGTCCAAGGGACTCTTAAAAGTCTTGTCCAGCACCACAATTTGAAAGCATCAGTTTTCAGTACTCAGCCTTCTTTATGGTCAACTCTCACATCTGTACATGACTACTGGAAAAACCATAGCTTTGACTATATGGAACTTTGTGAGCAAAGAGATGTCTCTGTTTTTTAATATGCTGTCTAGATTTGTTTTTGCTTTCCTTCTAAGGAACAAGATTCTTTTAGTTTTACCAGACCCATCTGGTATTAATAGTTCACTCTCAGTCTTTTCCAGCTTCCCCTAGGGAGCTCAGGGTGAGGGCCAGCGTGAGGTGGGTAAAGATAGCACCTTTTTTTTTTTTTGTCTCAGGTCCTCACTGCCCAGACCTACCCTGTGGTCATTTCTACCCGGTGGCTACCCCACATACTGGGACAGATGCATCTCTAAGGAGTTCTTATCTCTTTGGACTTTTCCTCTTTCCTCAGAGTGCCCCAAACATGTCTGGATGGATTATCCAAAATCAGCCCCTATCCCCAACCTGTTGTCCTCAGCGTAGGGTATCAGGACACCTGTCAGGATCTCAGAGACTTTTAAGCTGTCTTCCATCCTCCACAGAACTCTTTCCAATCCCTTTATGCTATTTTTTGAGGTCAGGTTGTGTAGCTCATTATATTTTTTCTTTTCAAACTATTTGTTAAATGATATAAAATTTATGTTAGACCTTGTCTTCTCTAGAGATTAGTCCTTTGATTTCAAAATACTCAGATCTTCTGAATTAGAATCCTTGGCTTTCACAATAGTGACCCCTGCTATGAGTTGCAAGAACTTATTTAGAGCTAAAGCCAAGAACTTGCCTTTGATTCTTCATGCAGCTGTATTAGTCATGCCTCAGGCCCTGTGTGCTGCTCATTTCTTGAGGCACTGGTCACAGGAAGTGTGTGTTGGGGGTTGGGGTGGGAGTGGGTCAGGGTGATACCATGGAGTGGAGAACCTAGTATCTCAAATTCTTACCCTCTAACACATTTATGCAATATATGCACTTTAAGAAACTGCCCTTTGACCCCTCATATGAAGAATTTTCAAAGGACTTGGGGCCTTTTAGTCTAGAGAAAATGAGCCTCTAGAAATTGTTGACCAGTGTTTCACTGAGCTGTTATTGGGTGGAGGAACCACCGAAAAGAAGGAGAAAGGGAAATCTCATGTATTGAATCCCTATTTGTGTCAGTACTTTACACATTTTGCTTCTGCTGTTCGAGTGTTCTTTATAAAACCTGTATGAAGACAAGTCTTATCACCCTATTTTTATAGTAGAGAAACAGAGGCTCAGGAAAAGTTAAGCAACATGCCTTAAGAGAAGCTGTAAGGTAAAGTGGTCACAAGCAGACAGATTGTCTGATGTTAAACTTGGCTCTGCCACTTGTCAGCTGTGTGACATTGGACAATTATGATTAACTCCCTGTGTCTTGATTTTCCTAACTGTAAATGGGGTAAATGGTCTTATATACTCTTAGGGTTGTTGTGAAAATTAATGTGCTAACATATACAAAGTAATTAGAAGAGTGCCTAGAACTCAGTAAAGGCTATAGAAGAGTTTTACACTGTTAGTATTATTTTAAATAATCCTAGCCATAAAGCTATTAAGTAGCAGAGCATTAATTTGAGCACAGATCAGTCTGTTTTAAAGCAAACATATATTACCATATATAATATAATACCATGTAATCATATGTGTCAAGTTTTATAATTCTTCAAGAATTTCTTTTAATAATATTTATTAAGCTTTTCCTTTATCTTGCACCTATACTACATAGCTCTGAGGAAGCCATCCCTGTATATACAATTACATGTAGAGTCATACTGTATCAAGATAATCAGATTTTGGATTATCTCAAATTTGGAGGTTATACTTTAGGTGGGCTGACTTAATACACGGGTTCCAACAGGGTTCTTGGGAGAAGACCTCAGTGTTCATTTCTTCTCCCAGCAAGCTGAAACCATGAATTGGGAGAACACACCAAAAAAATTTAGAAACTTGAAAAATGACCGTAAATAAAAAGTCAGTGAGTACAGCCTCCACAAAGCAAGCATTGATTTATAATCAAATTACCTCTTACATGGATAATGCTATACTTGTATGGATCAATTTATTCAATGATGGTGTTATAGGATCAGATATACCTGCAGTCAAAGTCAGATATACAGAAAGAATCATAATTTCTAATCTTTTATAACTGAGGTAATGTTGCTGTCAAGCCCTGATCCCTCCCACTAATTGGATGGGGAGTGAAGGAAGTGAAACAGAGGACTTAAAATTGTCCATTGACATTATCTTATCTTCTTCTAGTTTAAAATAATCTTACTTAAGGTTAACACAGTCTCTCTTTCTGGTAAATACTTCATCTTTCAGGGTTTATATCTTATTTCAGGGGAAATCTCTTTAGTCATAAAGGAAAGGGCGTTTGGTCCATGTACTGTTTCTGGGGTTAACAAATTTTATTTTTGAATAATCGAAACAGAGAAGGTAATTCTGAGTGCAAATCCTAAATTCATATATTCATAAGAGCTTTGAAAAATGTTAGTACATTGATCTGACATTCGAGATTTCAGATTGTGGCTGCTGCTTCACTTATGGGTTTCCCAGGTGGCGCTAGTGGTAAAGAACCTGCCTGCCGATGCAGGAGATGCAGGCAAGAGAGGCGAGTTCAATCCCTGTGTCGGGAGGATCCCCTGGAGGAGGGCATGGCAACCCACTCCAGTATTCTTGCCTGAAGAATCCCATGGACAGAGGAGCTTGGCAGGCTACAGTCTATAGCATCAGAAAATCATCTAGTTTATTTTAATAATACTGGCTGTGGCCTTAAGATCACTTGTATATATTCAAGCTCATGTCTCATTATTTTACACATATTATAAAATCTAAATACTTTTGCTTGATACCCAAACTGCTTTTGGAATAGCAAAGAAAGCTGTTTAAATACCTTGCGACCTGTAAGAAAATGTCAAGCCAGTTATTATAGCAGCATCTTGCTGATTTGGGGCATTACTTAGGATAATTAAATGTGAAATACAATAGAATGAGTAAGTTTTTTCTCTCTGCTTTTACATTTGAGTAAATGAATGCCCCAAATAATGAGACATTTCATTTATAAATGATTTAATCTTATACTGAGCAATAGGGGAAGGCATCAACTCATAGCATCCTAGGAGAAAATTTAGAGGATATTGTTGAATATTTACTTATTGTTGAATATTTACTTCCTCTTTTCAATAAGAAAAAAATATTCTTTTGTGGTAGAATTTTTTTTACTTTATATTAGAAGTGAAATGCATATCATTCAGATCTTTCTCAAATTCTTTAACCGTTTAATCTATTGAGAAATATTTTTCCTTACTCTCCAAATTTATATAGTAGTTTTCTTTTCTTTTTCTTTTTGGTAAATCAGAATAATTGCAAGTGTCCTTTTGTGAAGAATAGAATTAAAGTAGCAGATTTGAGACTTCTATCCTTACAAAGCCCTACTTGTAAAGTTGGCCTTTGGTTGATGTCTGACCATTTGAATTTCAGGAGTTTACCTACCATTCCCAAACTGATAAGGTGGTTGACTGTGCCTAGACTGCAACACAATGTGGTTAGGCTATAATCCTGCTTTCTTTCTAGGGGTCTGGAATTTTGGTACATGCTAAGCAGAGGGTGCCTACACAACCTGTCTGTAATAAAAGCCTTGGATGCTGAGTCTTTAGTGAGCTCCCTTGGATAGAAACTGCACACATCTGTTGCTGTATTTCCTTTTTGGGGAAGACCATGCTCTGGGTGATCTCTCTTGGGAGAAAGTCAGCACAAGGAAGTCTGCACATGGATTCCCCTAGAATGCCTATGTCTTTCCACCCTTATGATTAGGTCCTAGCTGTGAACCCAGCTATATGCTGAATCCTTTGTCTTTTTAGAGTCTTTAAACATGAAGTGGTCTTGGGGATCCCAACACAGCTTTGCAATATTTTACATTTTTTAAAGAAACAACAAACTGTATAAAAGTTAAAAAGTGAAAATGTGCCATAACTGCTGATTTTTAGGGTGGTGTTTTTTTTTTTTTTTTTCACAGAGATTGATTAAATTTTACCTCATAATCCTTACAAGCAAATGGGTCAAACTTTCTTTTTCCAGTATTATAGTGGTAGCATTTCACAGTCCCTAAAATATGATAGCACATCAGAGATATCTGGTTTCAATATAAATGCCAAATAAAGAAAATGAAAAATTTGAAAAGAAACCCTCTTGTGTGAATGGTATAAATTTTAATCCAAATAAGGTTAAGAGTGGCCCTTTATAACTATTCAGCCCAGAGGGGGGAAAAATGTAGCTGGGCTGGTAAATGTGTAACAGCTGGCAAGCCTCTGTTGCCAGCTCTTATTTTAGATTACTCAGAGTCCTGGCTCTATGAAGGGTAACTCTGAATGTCAAAGAACCTTTCTGAGAAGATTTTTGAAACATCATTTCTTTTTCATTTTCTTGGGCTCATTAAGTTAGTCAATGCAAAAGGAAGTGTGACTGAAAAGGAAGGTATGTCTGATGATGAATAACAAGTCAGAAAAGCAGAGAGCTGTAGCTCTTGGCGTAGTGAGTTTTAAGCGGATGCCTTAATGTTGTTCGTTAAACTATTGTGAAAATTTACCATTGACTAATTGCATGCTGGCTTATTTGGAAGAGAAAGTCTGAAAGCCAATTAAATAAATCTTATATTCCCTGTGCTGTCTCAAAGTACCTATTTATAAGTATGCTGGGGCTTAGGTTACATTTTTTAAATGTTTGTAACAGATTTCAAAATCCTGTGAATTTTATTATTATTTCATTGAAGGGAATAAATTGCATTACAGATTTGCTATGCTAGAAAGTAGAAATTAAAAATAAAAGCTCAGTTTGCGTAATGCAAAATGCTTTCTCTAGTTGCAGACTGCTGTTTTCCCAGGCTTCATGCCTCCTGTCTCTCTTCTACCCTATAATAGTATTAATTATCATATTATCAAAGGACCGGAATGACAGTGTTCAACTAACTTAACCTGACCTGAGTGTAAATGGAAAAATCATTGTCATCTTTAGCATAAAGCATTTATACATTACTTTAGTACTTTGGAGTGGTAAGTATAACTATAAAAACCTATTTTATTGCCCTTAGTGCAAAGTAATTCAATCAGTCAAAACGTACCCACTGATTATTACCAAAAATATAACCATTTATGATCAATGCATAGGATTCCAAACTTTTTTTCCTAACCAGCGAGAATTCTTGCCTTTATTTTCATGACTTACTGCATTAAAATTCTTTGCTTCTTCCTTGAAACTTACGGCTCCCTGATCTCTACCTATTTGTCATCTTGTGCTTTTCTCCAGTAGTTGACAGAGGAGTGCTTTGGATGTGCTCAACTGAAGAGGTGTATTTTACTGAAACAACAGCTTTCTATTGTGTATCCCCTCCCTAATTTCCTAGCTACTCTGAAGAAAAGCACCATCTTGCAGAACACTTGGCCACTACTCCGATTTCTAAGTGTTGCATGATTCATTCACCATATACAACTCTCCTTTCTGTTCATTTGTAGGAGAATATACTTCATGGTTCTAGCAGCTTCATGGCTCCTCCCTTTACTCAGCATCTCTACACTGACTGATTATATGTATCTTGCCACAAAAATTATTCCACATAAAAATATATAGTCTATTTTTTCCTGCTTGGAAACTAAGAAATCAACACCAAATAAACATAGGTGTATATTCTCTTTCTTTCTTTCTCATTTTATCACCCATAGTCTATAGACAAGGTCTACTGCTCTAGTCCAGAAAGCCCCAATATTCAGTCATTTCAGTAGGGCCTTCATGATTGTGGCTTTATCTCTGTTCCTCCTTTCCTGTTAGTTTTATAGTGATTTTATTTAAATCAGCTCCATAGCTGGGATGGCATATTTCTAATTTAAATAAGCTCACTACCTCTTGTAACATTTGTCTGATAATATTTGTACAATTGCAAAGTTAATGTCCTCATATAATTTTATTAATTTCAGATGTACAGCAAACTGATTCATATATATGTATATATTAATATATATGTGTGTGTTAATATATATAAATATATAGAGTGTGTATATGTATATTTTTCCAGATTCTTTACCCATCAGTTCAGTCATTTCAGTTCAGTCACTCAGTCGTGTTCGACTCTTTGCGACCCCATGAATCACAGCACACCAGGCCTCCCTGTCCATCACCAACTCCCGGAGTTCACTCAGACTCATGTCCATCGAGTTGGTGATGGCATCCAGCCATCTCATCCTCTGTCGTCCCTTTCTCCTCCTGCCCCCAATCCCTCCCAGCATCAAAGTCTTTTCCAGTGAGTCAACTCTTTGCATGAGGTGGCCAAAGTACTGGAGTTTCAGCTTTAGTATCATTCCTTCCAAAGAAATCCCAGGGCTGATCTCCTTCAGAATGGACTGGTTGGATCTCCTTGCAGTCCAAGGGACTCTCAAGAGTCTTCTCCAACACCACAGTTCAAAAGCATCAATTCTTTGGTGCTCAGCTTTCTTCACAGTCCAACTCTCACACCATACATGACCACAGGAAAAACCATAGCCTTGACTAGACGGACTTTTGTTGGCAAAGTAATGTCTCTGCTTTTGAATATGCTATCTAAGTTGGTCATAACTTTTCTTCCAAGGAGTAAGCGTCTTTTAATTTCATGGCTGCAGTCACCATCTGCAGTGATTTTGGAGCCCCCCAAAATAAAGTCTGACACTGTTTCCACTGTTTCCCCATCTATTTCCCATGAAGTGATGGGACCGGATGCCATGATCTTCGTTTTCTGAATGTTGAACTTTAAGCCAACTTTTTCACTCTCCTCTTTCACTTTCATCAAGAAGCCTTTTAGTTCCTCTTCACTTTCTGCCATAAGGGTGGAGTCATCTGCATATCTGAGGTGATTGATATTTCTCCCGGCAATCTTGATTCCAGCTTGTGTTTCCTCCAGCCCAGCATTTCTCATGATATACCCTGCATATAAGTTAAATAAGCAGGGTGGCAATATACAGCCTTGACATACTCCTTTTCCTATTTGGAACCAGTCTGTTGTTCCATGTCCATATAAGTTATTAAAAATTTTTAGTATAGTTCTCTGCATTATACAGTAGGTCCTTATTGTTTTAACTATTTTATGTATAGTAATGTGTATATGTTACTCCCAATTTCCTAATTTATCCCTCCCTCTTGTCTTTCCCTTTTGGTACCATAAATTTGTTTTCTACATCTGTGAGTCTGTTTCTGTTTTGTAAATAAATTCATTTGTCTCATTTCTTTTCAGATTCCACATGTAAGTGATATCATATGATGTTTGTCTTTCTCTGTCTGACTTATTTCACTCAGTATGATAATCTCTAGGTCCATCCATATTGCTGCAGATAGGATTATTTCATTCTTTTTTATGGCTGAGTAATGGTTCATTGTGTGTATTTATGTGTATTTAACATCTTCTTTTTCCATTCATCTATTGATGGATATTTGTTTCCATGTCTTGACTATTGTAAATAGTACTTCAATGAACACTGGGGTGGATGTATCTTTTTAAATTATGATTTTCTCTGGATATATGCCCAGGAATGGGATTGCTGGATAATATGGTAGCTCTATTTTTAGTTTTAAAGGGGCCTTCATACTGTTCTTCATAGTGACTGCATCAATTTACATTCCCACCACCCAGTATAGGAGAGCTCCCTTTTCTCTATACACTCTCCAGCATTTATTATTTGTAGACTCTTTGATGATGGCCATTCTGACTAGTGTGAAGTGATAACCTCATTATAATTTTGACTTGTATTTTGCCAATAATTAGTGATGCTGAGCATCTTTTCATGTGCCTTTTGACCATCTGTATGTCCTCTGGAGAAATGTCTATTTAGATCGGCCCATTTGAAAATTTTTGTTTAAATATTGAGTTGTATGAGCTATTAGTATATTTTGGAGATTAATCCTTTGTCAGTTGCATTTTCTCCCATTCAGTAACTTGTCTTTTCATGTTGTTTATGGCTTCCTTTGCTTTGCAAAATTATTTGCTTAAATAGGCTCTATATGTTTATTTTTTGTTTTTATTTTCATTACTCTAGGATATTGAGCTAAAAGATATTGATTCAACTATCCATCAAAGAGTGTCCTGCTTATGTTCTCCTCTAGGAGTTTTATAGTATTTGGTCTTACATTCAGGTCTTTTAATTTTCTAAAATACATTGAATTAAGTAAAGTTTGAAATGTAAAACTATCTTATACAACTCTAGTCACACTTGAGTTTATTGACCCTTGTGTATAAATTACCCATTTAAAACTTTGAGTCTTCCAATCTTTCCTCTTATTTGAACTCTTCTTTCCCATCTCCTTATCACAGATGCTCACTCACAACCCTTTGTACCTACACAGTTGGCTCCAGTCAACTCTTCTGACCCTACTCTATTGATTCTTTCAGCCTTTTACCTTCTTTACTTCATACTTGCACTTTATAATAATCTAAATTCCACTTATTTTTATTTTCCAGTGGTTTAAATGTTTTACATAAATATTTGTGGATTTTCTCCCCCACCCCTCAAATATTATACCCTTTCTCAAAAGTCTGAGCTGCTTGGGGAAAGAAATGATTATTAAATGGTTCTGTGATGTCTCTCCTCTAGCTAATACCAGAATCTATACTTTCATAGACTTCTAATGATGTTGATAGGCTTCAGTTCAGTTCAGTTCAGTCGCTCAGTCATGTCTGACTCTTTGCAACCCCATGAATCGCAGCATGCCAGGCCTCCCTGTCTATCACCAACTCCCGGAGTTCACTCAGACTCACGTCCATCGAGTCAGTGATGCCATCCAGCCATCTCATCCTCTGTCGTCCCCTTCTCCTCCTGACCCCAATCTCTCCCAGCATCAGAGTCTTTTCCAATGAGTCAACTCGTTGCATGAGGTGTCCAAAGTACTGGAGCTTCAGCATAGGCTAATAGTTGTATAATGGATGGATGGACAAGGCATAATATTTGATCCTTGTATTTGTACAGCCTTATTTGGGGAAGTAGAATCATTTCTATCGTATACAAATTAGAATTCTGAAATTTTTTCAAGCCAGAGTAACAAAATATATAAAAGGCATAAAGGTAAGGGAAAACATGGAGTGTTGGGGAAATGGAGAGACTCTCAGAGTATCTGGAACACAGAATGTGAGACCAAGTGGTGGAAGGTATCCTAGGGAAGACAAGTGGGGACCATGTCAAGCAGGACCTTGGAAGTTTCACTAAAGATCTGAATTTAATCCTAAGAGTTAGTGTTGAGCAATCGAAAGGTGACATGCTGTACAGGGGATGGATAGAAGGTAGCCCCATAGAAGAGCCAGAAATGAAAACTGATGGGGCCTTCAACATCCTGAGGCCTCAGGAAGCATTTAGGCTGTAACATAAAAATATAGCCTATCCAACTCCTTTAGTAAGAAACTGAAAGAAAATATTATTAGAAAGTGAAACTAAGAACATTGAGGTCAGTCTTCTCATCTCAGTCTAGTCAGGAACCTTAGATAATCAGGGAGATAATCTTTATTGGAATTTTTGTCACATTTAGAAGCTGTATTATATGCCAAAATATCTCAGAGAAAGCACTAGTATTACAAAAAATTATTAAATTTTGTTGTTGCAATGATATACAAGTCATTTAACAGTGAACATGCTATCAAAGAGCAAGTGCTATGGGTATCTATTCAGAAGCTGAATTATTAAAAAAGAAAACAGAAAGCTTATTTATGATTGAGATAAATTGGTTAAAAAATAGTCCCTAATGTAACTGGGGTAATGTTTCACAGAAACTCGTTATTTGGAGAGCTTTTATGACAAGGCTATAGAGGCACTTGTGATGAACTGATAATTTCTGTAAAGAATTGACACTATTATTGTTGTAAAAACCTTGCCACATAAGCTGCTTTTTTGAATTACATGCACTAGCATATAATTTATATTAATCAAGTATGTAAATAAAAGGATAAGTTAGATATCCTTTTAAGCTCTTTCTTAGACCTAGGGTTTTATGATATTTGCAAAAATAATTATTATTACCACTCTGGAACAGAGATAGCATAGAGAGATTATTCTACTAGTATATTATACTAAAGAAGGAAGAAAAGCAAAGCAAAGGAAGGGAGGAAGGCAAATGAGGCGAGGGGTGCTGCTTTATTTGCTGCCTATCACTGGTCACGGGCTATCTCACACTGAGAATGCAAAGGCTAAAGCCAAGGACAAAGGAAGCCTTCGTCCACCAGCAGGAACAAAGCTAAGGACAGCTGTGACCTCTCTGACCACAGAATCAAAATGGTGTCTCTGCTACATCTATTTTGTGCCAAAAGGGTGGCAATTAATTTTTAAACCCTGCTTTCATAATAGCAAAGGTTAGCACAGTTTTGTTCATAGTTTTATAATACGTATCTTATTATTAGGTTTTGAAATAATTGCATTTAGAAATAGTCGAATCTGTTCAAGATAATGTTTTATTAAATGAAAGGTAAAAAATCAAGTTACCTCAGAAAGTACAAAATCATCAAACTAGCAGAGAAGGAAATGGCAACCCACTCCAGTGTTCTTGCCTGGAGAATCCCAGGGACGGCGGAGCCTGATGGGCTGCCGTCTATGGGGTCTCACAGAGTCGGACACGACTGAAGCAACTTAGCAGCAGCAGCAGCAGCAGTCACACTTTATACTTTGTTTTACCTAGTATTTTTCAGTAAAGACTTCTGGACATATTGTAGGTACCCAATAAACAGTTTTAAGGGAATAAATGGAAAACTGTAGTTCAGAAATCTACTTTATATCTTGTTCATAAATTTCTTCATAAGATATATTTTTAATATGTCACATACAAATTTTAAAAGAAATTTTGATTGCTTGCCAACCTCAGAAGATATCAAGTCCAAACTTTCTAAAGTGCACAAAAATACACAATTCAATTGTATTAAAAATATTAAAATTTATTACATGTGGTCTTAAATTTAGACTAATTGAGGGCATAATGCCTCCTTTCAGAGGCTTATTCTGACAGCTCAGGATGCTAAGTTTCTAGTTTCTGTGTTTGATGCTTTGCCCTCTTAGGACCTTACTGACCCTGGAGGAACTGTCCCTCCCATGCATGAGTGCTAAGTTGCTTCAGTCATGTCCAACTCTTTGAGACCCTATGGACAGTAGCCCGCCAGGCTTTTCTGTCTACAGGATTCTCCAAGCAAGAATACTGGAATGGATTCCTCTTCCAGGGGGATTTTCCTGATCCAGGGATAGAACCCATGTCTCCTGTGGCACCTGCATTGCAGGCGGATTCTTTAGCACTGAACTACTGGGGAAGCCCCTGTCCCTCCCAGGGCTAGTTAATTCCTAGAAATAGCAAAAAACTCATTTGGAAGTGTGCCTTTCACATGCAAACCAATCAGTTCAGAGCCCATTCACCAACCACCTGCTTTAAAGGGCTCTCACACTCTGGGCCACCATCCACTTGACCTAATCAATTCAGGGTTGGATATGAGACTGCAATGGCCTGTCCCTTTACTCCAGAGCTTGCTGAAATTATTCAAACCAGCCAATTCTGAGCCTGTTTACCCTGCCTTGCTTGTTTCTTCCCCTTGGAAACCACAATAAAGGCTCTTGCTCCCATTTTCTCTTTGTTCCTTCTGCCTCACTAACGCTAATGCTTTCCCATGTGGCCTTATATGGTGTGATATGGCCCCTCTTCTTGGGACCCATAGTTATAACCAACTATCTTTTCAGTGGCAAGTGTCTCCTGATCTATTGGCATGACATACTAAAATTAAATAATTAAAACCTACATTTTAAAACATAGACTCTTTATAAAAATTCTCTTTAGTATAAATATTAAGAGAATTCATCAGATCACAATATGTAATATGTAATATCTAATATCTGTTAATTAATATTTTTGCCTTATGAGTTAATTATAGTTTTCTAAATGATTACAGTGAGAAAGCCCTCTTATTGTATTTCATTTAGTCAGATCATTACACAGAAGCTTTTCAATAATTTGTTTTTCTGCCAAGTTTTATTTTTCAAACTAATAAAATGTATTAGTTTTTATAGGAATAAAGATTTCAGAAATGAACTAAAATTCTAATGACAGATATGAAGGATATTTTATTCTGTTACTGTATTTTTGTAAGAAATAATAATGTCTTGTTTCAAATCCAATTTGGAGTACATTTAGAGTAGGAAACTTCATGAAACCCCAAATAGATGGACTTCCCTGGTGGCTCAGAGGTTAAGGCGTCTGCCTCCAATGTGAGAGACCTGGGTTCGACCCCTGGGTCAGGAAGATCCCCTGGAGAAGGTAATGGTAACCCACTCCCGGGCTATAATCCACAAGGTTGCAAAGAGTTGGACATGACTGAATGACTTCACTTCACTTCAAATAGATTTTATTATCCATGTCCAAAATCCTTTATTGATTTTAGTTCCAAAATCTAAATAAAGTTCTGAAAATCAATACATTTTTCATAAGTTTGTAGCAAACTGATGGTGGACAAACTTATGGCAAACTCAGTTGGTGGCAAACTTATTCTGAATTGATGAGGTCATTTGTGTCTTTACTTACTCTCCTTGAAGGTGAATATTCATACTTATGCTACAAGAATGTTAATGTGTTCTTGGGGGGATGCTCAACCAAACACGGTGGAAATATCAAATAATGTGCAGTTTATATACATCATACTCCGAAATTTATTTAAAACTCTGAATTACGAATATGGCTATCTCCAGAAGTTTCAGATGAGGGATTGTGGGCCTAATTCAGTGTGTAGTGTGTTCATATGGCTTGCATTTTTGGTCACAGGGATATGAACTGTTAATCTGTCTTTATTTAATATTTAATATAATTAACTATTATGACTCATATTAATCTTTAATTAATTTGAAAGAATGTAAAGAAGCTATTGCATCAACATTTTAAGACAAAACTTGATGGTTTCCTGTGTAAGGGCCACTGAACTTAAAAAGATAACTAATACCCAGTTACTGCACTCCAGTGAGGACAGATATGAAACAAATAATAGTGACACAGTGTGACAGATGCTGCTGAAGTGGTGTTCCATGTGCTTTTGCTTCAGAGAGAAGGGAACTGCTAATTGCCTGGGAGAATATGGGAAGGCTGCAAGGAAGAGGAAATTTGGGGGAAGGAGAGAAAGAAAAGGCAGTTTACCAGGTAACGAAATGGGAAAGAGTTACTCAACGCCAACCCTATTGAACCTCAAAAAATGAGAACTATAATATGATCCCTTAAATAGCTTGACATACTGTAACTCTTGCTAGTGTTAAAACTCTTCTTATTAGTATCGTTCTGTCATCAGTGAGAGACATCTTTAAGCTTTTCAGCATCAATAGAAGTTGTTAAAAAAAAGCAGCCTGGGTTTTGATATGTTACTGCATTGAAGCAGAATATAATGCTATTTGTAGGATTTAACAAAATGCGATTGCAGGTTGGATTATCTTTAAGGAACCACCCTCAATCAAATGCCAAATATCCCTGTCCCACAAGGCAGTTTCTTGGACAGAATGACTGTGACACACTGAGCGCATTTTGTGTGCTCAGCTGCTCAGTCATGCCCAACTCTTTGTGACCCTATGGACTGCAGCACACCAGGCTTCCCTGTCCTTCACTATCTCCCAGAGTTTGCTCAAACTTTGTTCAGTGAGTCAGTGATGCTATCTATCTCATCCTCTGCTGCCCCCTTCTCCTCTTGCCTTCAATCTTTCCCATCATCCGGGTCTTTTCCAATGAGTTGGCTCTTCACGTCAGGTGGCCAAAGTATTGGAGCTTCAGCTTCAGCATCAGTCCTTTTAGTGGATATTTAGGATTGATTTCCTTTAGGATTGACTGGTTTGATATCTTTGCTGTCCAAGGGACTCTCACGAGTCTTTTCCAGCACCACAATTTGAAAGCATTAGTTCTTCAGTGCTCAGCCTTCTTTATGGTCCAACTCTCACATCTGTACATGACTACTGGAAAAATCATAGCTTTGACTATGTGGATCTTTGTTGGCAAAGCGATGTCTCTGTTTTAATATGCTGTCCAGGTTTGTCATCAGGCTTCCTTGGTGACACAGATGGTAAAGAATCCACCTGTGGTGTGGGAGATCTGGGTTCAGTCCCTGGATGGAGGAGGGCATGGCAACCTACTCCAGTATTCTTTCGTAGAGAATCCCATGGACAGAGGAGCCTGGCGGGTGGGGCTCCAGTCCATGGAGTTGCAGAGTCGGACACAACTGAGCAGCCAAGCACAACTCAGCTCACAGGTTTGTCATAGTTTTTCTTTCAAGGAGCTAGCATCTTTCAATTTCGTGGATGCAGTCATTGTTAGTGGAGCCCAAGAAAATAAAATTTGTCACTGTTTCCACTTTTTCCCCTTCTATTTGCCATGAAGTGATGGGACTGGATGCCATAATCTTAGTTTTTTGAAAGTTGGGTTTTAAGCCAGCTTTTTCATTCTCTTTCACCTTCATCAAGAGGCTCTTTAGTTCCTCTTCACTTTCTGCCATTAGAGTGGTATTATCTGCATATCTGAGGTTGTTGATATTTCATCCAACAACCTTGATTCCAGCTTGTAATTCATCCAGTTGGCATTTTGCATGATGTACTCTGCATATAAGTTAAATAAGCAAAGTGACAATATACAGCCTGTCACACTCCTTTCCTAATTTTGAACCAGTCCATTATTCCATGTCTTGTTCTAACTATTGCTTCTTGACCTGCATACAGGTTTCTCAAGAAACAGGTAAGGTGATCTGATATTCCCATCTTTTCAAGAATTTTCCATAGTTTGTTGTGATCCACACAGTCAAAGGATTTAGCATAGTCCATGAAGCAGAAGTAGATGTTTTGTTGGAATTCCTTAGCTTGAGGGATTTTGAGCATTACTTTGCTGGCATGTGAAATGAGCACAATTGTGCAGTGGTTTGAACATTCTTTGGCATTGCCCTTCTTTGGGATTGGCATGAAAACTGACATTTTCCAGTCCTGTGGCCACTGCTGAGTTTTCCAAATTTGCTGACACTTTGAGTGCAGCACTTTCACAGCATCATCTTTTATGCTTTGAAATAGCTCAGCCAAAATTCCATCACATCTTCTAGCTTTGTTCATAGTAATGCTTCCTAAGGCTCACTTGACTTCACACTCCGGGATGTCTGGCTCTAGATGAGTGACTACACCATTGTGATTATCTGGGTCATTAAGACCTTTTTTTATAGTTCTTCTATGTATTCTTGCCATCTCTTCTTAATCTCTTCTTCTGTTAGGCTCATATATTTCCTGTCCTTTTTCTGTGCCCATCCTTGCATGAAATGTTCCCTTGATATCTCCAATTTTCTTGAGGCAATCTCTAGCCTTTCCCATTCTATCTCTAGTCTTTCTCTTTGCTTACACAATGTTTCTAATGTAATAGGCAAGTTGAATCATAGTAGTGGGTTGTTAGAAGCAATCATTCCTTGCTTGTAAAAAAGGTAAAATATTATAAATATGTGAATATGGAAAAATAGTGTTTTGAGTTCTTATGTTGTAATATCGCAAACCATAGCTGAACACTTCAATTTTTTTTTTCACAAACTTAGTCACTGTTAGACTTTCCAGATAATCCCACTATGAAGGATAGGCTTGTGAACCCCCAAAACCTAGAGCTGCACATCACTATTTTTTTGAATGCTTCTCAAATATTTTGCAAAGTCTACCTCTTTGGTTGTATGTTAATCACTGCATTTCACAAAACAAAAAGCTTATCTTTGGTTTTAAAAAAAGGCAACAATTATTTGTATTATTTCCTCAATCTTTATCCTCCTGGCAATGAAAGTAAAGTAAAGTAAAGTATCCGAGTTGTAAAAGTAAAGTATACTACTTTTATCTGAAAATATCTGTTTCATTCTTTATTGATAATTTTATATGCAATTCAATATAATACCAACTTGGATTTTGAAAGTTGCAGCTATTAGTATTACTACCATGCTGCTGCTACTGCTGATAAGTCACTTCAGTCGTGTCCAACTCTGTGCAACCCCATAGACGGCAGCTCATCAGGCTCCGCCGTCCCTGGGATTCTCCAGGCAAGAACACTGGAGTGGGTTGCCATTTCCTTCTTCAATGCATGAAAATGAAAGGTGAAAAGTGAAGTTGCTCAGTCGTCTCCGACTCTTAGCGACCCCATGGAGTGCAGCCCACCAGGCTCCTCCGTCCATAGGATTTTCCAGGCAAGAGTACTGGAGTGGGGTGCCATTGCCTTCTCCGTGCTACTACTTATTATTGATAGTGAGGAAAATCAGTACTATGTAATAGTATGTATATGGAATGTGTATTTTGGTTTAACTTTACTTAGGTTATATATTAATATACTCAATGTTTTATGTTAAAGCTTCCTAGTCTTAAAAGTACTTAATTGTGATCCAAGTTTTTAAAAAATAAAGCAATATATTTCCTTTTATTCATATGATATCTACAAATTAATAAAACTTCCAAGGTTATATAACTAAGAAACAAAAAGCCAATTATATTCAAAGATGAGAAATGCTTGGCAGGCATCCCACCTTTTTTCCTCCCAAACTCATGACAGACATTACTCATTGATCATGGCTCTGATAAGCACATTGAAAAGATGCTCAACATTGGGGTGGGAGGGATAAATTAAGAGTTTGTGATTAAAATATACGTACTACTATATATAGAGTACATAACCAACAAGAATCTACTGTAAAGCACAGGGAACTATGTTCAATATCTTATGATAACCTATAATGGAGACTAATCTATCTCTCTATCTATATATATATGAATCATTTTGCTATACATCTGAAACTAACACAACATTGTAAATCAATTATATTTTAATAAAAACAAAACAAAACAAAAACAGTGCTCTAAGGAGCCACAATCAGTCAGTCCAGGGTGCTGAGGGAGCATACCTATCTAACACCAACTGGTAAATAAGGATAGAATGTGACATCTTATCATCTGTAAGTCTCTCCTATCTGTATCTGTAAACCAATATGGATCCATTATATACAAACTTAGTGAAGGAAATGAGCCCTTAGTTTGTAACAAGGCAAATGGAGAGACATGATCAACCAAAAGTTATTTTAATTTTTCTACATCCTTTTGGATCTGCAGAACCAGAGAAAGCAGGTCCCTGTATGAAGCAAGCAGTTTTGAAAAAGGAAGTTAGCAAGGATTTCAGCCACAGGAATTCCTTCTCACAGGAAATATGGCCTTGCAAACTTTAGGGCTGGGCTACTCAGAGGAAGTCTGCCGCTGTGGTGTTTCCATATGCCAGGGAAGCAAACCTTCTATGGAAGACTGGGACTCAGGCCAGCTATGAATAGAAATCAGCTGTGTAGCAGTGAAGCTGAAAATATTTCCTTGTTCTTATTTATTCAGTTTTAAGGGGGCCTTCCTTTTATAAATTATACATTCTTGATTGTAAGTTTCAGTGGGACCCATTGACAAGTATTAGAAATTGAAAACAGCTATTAAATTTGAAAATATTTATATATATATATATTGGAGACAAGTAGGATAAGCCTACTAGGGAAAGATATAGTATTTGATCTAAACCATACAATCCAAAACAAGCATGCAAACCATAATTTCAAAGCATAAAATCTGTAAATTTCACAAACAAGAGTTAAATGCTTTCTTATTACTCCCAGTATGCCTAGAATACCATCAACTTTATGTCTTAGTCAGCTTGGGCTACCGTGAAAAAAATACTATATATTCAATGGCTTAAACAATAGAAGTTTACTTTCTCACAATTCTAAAGGCTGGAAGTCTGAGATCATGGTGCTAGTATGGTCCAACCTGGTTGGGTTCTGTGAGAGCAGTGTTCCTGCTTGTTAAAGGCCACCTTCTTGCTGTGTCTTCGTGTGTTATTTCCATGGTACACACACTGGGAAGAACAAGAGGTCTCTCTCTCCGTCTTCCTACTCTTATAAAACCACTAATTCTATTATGAGGGCTCTACCCTCACAACCTCATTTAACCCTAGTTACTCTTTTAACCCTCTATCTTCAAATACCATCACATTGGTGGTTAAAACTTCAAATATGATTTGAGGGAGATGAGCACAGACATTTAGTCTATAACATTCTCAAAGGAAAACTTTGATTGGTTGATCTTAAAAAGCATGAGTTTGAAGTCTTACTAAAATCACAACTGGTTTGAGAAATACATAGTTTTCTACCAAGAAAATAGAGGATAATAAGAAAAACCAATAGAATTTTAAGAGAGTACTTTGAGTACAGTAAGGTGATCAGATACAGATGTCACTATACAAAAATCAATAACTTTCCTAATGTTGTTGTTGTTTAGTCACTGAGTTGTCTGACTCTTTTGCGACCCCATAGACTGTAGCATGTTAGTCTTCTCTGTCCATGGGATTTCTCAGGAAAGAAGACTGGAATGGTTGCTATTTTCTTCTCCAGGGGATCTTCCTGACCTAGGGATCGAACCTGTGTTTCCTGGTTGGCAGATGGATTCCTTACCATCTGCCAACCAGGTAAAGATGCATTCTTTACCTGAGCCACCAGGGAAGCCCCAGAAAATGTAATAATAAAAGGGATATCTCATTAATAACAACAACAAAATCTATTTTATACTTAGACATAAATAGGAAATGTGAAAGATTTTTATGAGAAAGGTATTTAAAAATCTATATAAGTAAAACATTATTCCATATTTCTCAGTGGGAAAACTCAACATTGTAAAGATGTTGATGAACTGGTTCTAAAGCATATATGAAAGAAAGAACAGCAATACTTAGGAAGTTACATTTTTGAAAAAGAGAATCATGGGATTTGCTCTACTACTACTAATCAGAACATAGTGTAAGGCATTTTGGCCTAGGAATAGGCAAACACTATTAATAGAAAAAATAGGATGAAAATTGAGGAATAAAGTTTATAGTAAAGATGTCATCTCTAATCAGTAAGAATGTTCAAAGCTTCTCAATTAATCACATTATGACGATTCATTCTCCTTTTGGGGAAAATATTAAACTTGTAGTTCATATATCATAAACAAAGGTACATTTTGGAGAGCCTAATTAGAGTAAGTGTTGAAACAAATTATAAAAGTATTTGAAGAGGGTATAGAAAAATTATAACTCTGAGAATTAGGAAAGTTTTCCTAAGTAATAGATAAAATTTATATACTATAAAAGAAATTGTATAAATGTATAAATAAAAACCTTCTGTGAGATAGCAATTTGAAAACGAAGTTAGATGATATGCTACAAACTAGTGGAAACATTTGCAACATGTACAAAAGATTTGCAATATATAAAGGGTGCCTCCATATGAGTATGCAAAGCACAAAGAACCAGATAGAACGCAGACAAAGGATATAAAATACCCTTTGCAAAAGAAACGCATGTGGCATACATACGATGCTCAGCATATATAAATTAGACAATATTTATCAGAATTTAAACTAAACCTATTCTCTGACCTTGCAGTCTATTTCTGTGAATCTGTCCCACAGAAATACTCACTCATAGTAAAGTACATTTATAAGAATATTCTCTTTTATAATAGCAAGTAATAGAAACAATATCATCAACAAAGAAGATTGTAGTAAACTTACAGAACATTTTATTATTATAAAAAAGAGTAATATCCGTATATATTAAAGTAGAAAATTCTTTAAGACCTAGGTGAAAACAAATTAACATAGTATAATAGAATCATGTATAAATGTATATGACCTACATATATACACAAATACTTTGTGTTTATTTTTTTTTATTCCATATGCTTTTGTATGGATTGATTCTTCTACTGTGAGAATATATTCACGTGTTTCTTAACTGAAAACAATTTTTTTTTTAATCAAAGAGGAGTATTCAAGGAAGATCATGCCTAGTGGCGCAAACTCTTTTTCACGTGATAGAGAACTGCTTCAAGGAGCATTTGAGAATCACATGTCTGTCACTGTTGTGATTTGGACCTTTCTCTAATTATATTTTCTCTTGACCTCTGGCTTTGCTACCAGTTTTCCTTTTCTGGAGCATGTTGAAATGGACATAAAAGGAAATTCTTTAATAATGTTCAGATTCTTGTTATGCAAAATTGTGTTTCTGGAAGAGGTTTTAGATATGATCTAATCCAACTCTCAAGTTTTGCATGGAATCCTCATTTCCGAGATGGCCAGGAAATGTTAATGGGAATGTCACATTTCTCACGCTTGAGTCACATCCCCTTGTCCAGAAACCTGGGAAAACTTTACCACTGAAAACTCAAATAGGGTGGTACTATTCTCCCAACTCTTAAGCCAACAAATATAAGAAAACAAAAAGATAATTTCATTCAATAGAATAAAAATTAATAAATATTTTTTCAGCAAACAAATGAGTACTGTGCTGCTATCTGATGACCCACAAAAAAATGACTCAATATTATTTAAATTCTTTGTATTAGTACCTTTTAATACATGGTTTGGTTTAGTAATCTCATCCAACACTTGCAAACCTTTGGTCTGTAGCATGCCAGGCTCTTCCATCCATAGGATTTCCCAGGCAAGAATATCGGAATGGGTTGCCATTTCCTTCTTCAGGGCTTCTTCCTAACCTAGGGATCAAACTCTGGTCTCTTGCATTTCAGGCAGATTCTTTACCACTGAGCCACCAGGGAAGCCCTTTTTAACCCATAAACTCTGCCATGTAACCATCCATCAACTCTGTCCATCACTAGCCTGGTTGTTTTATCTCCATTTGAAAAATCACTCTAGAGAGGGCCAAGTTGCTATGTTTAAGCCATGTCATATTCTCTTAGTCAAGCCCTGTGTGTCCTAAGAGCCCTTCAAGAAGCTCACGTATCATTAGATGTTAGCAAGGAAAAGTCATAAATCTCTCCTTCCAATTTGGTGATTTTTGTTCTTAGCAAGAGCACTACTTTGGCAATAATGTGCCCTATACCTTTGCTCAGAGCCTATCTGATTTGCATCCAGCTAGACTTTCTCTGTTCACTCAGATGTATCTCCCTATAAGGAGACATCTCTCCACTTTTAGAACTCCACTATACCTTAATTTATGCTTGAATGGACTATGTTATTGTTCAGTCGCCAAGTCGTGTCTGACTCTGTGATCCCATGGACTGCAGCTCGCCAGGCCTCCTCCTGGACTATAGCTTCACCTATATGATCAAATAGGTCCTTAAATTCCCTGAGCCAGTGAATCGCTTTCATTTAGCCCTCAAGTGAATAATATGCATTGTGCAAAGGTCATTGGAAAGTCATAATTCCTCTCTGGAGCTCCAAACTGGTTTCCCATGGGGACCCATGTTCCATTTTAACTGAGTTTATCAAGCTGTAAATTCCTGATTAAAGCCCAGAACCTTGAGATACAAGGAGGTTAGCAGAATGACTGCTCCAACCTCCCCATCACCCAGATATTTGTAGAACGTACACAAGGACCTTGGACTCCTGAATCTAAGGCCATTATAATAAATTAATATAAATTATAATAAATTAATATAATAACTAAAGAAATGTGTTTTTCTATTTTTAAAATTTTAATGTAAAAATGAAAATCACTGTGATGGAAATGTTCTTTTTTTCCTATGTTCTTTAATGTTGTATTATCTTTATATGTTTTCAGTGTAAGGAAATGATCCTATTGGCTGTCAGTGAATGAGGGAGTGGAATAGAGCTGATGAAACAGAGCTAATATTCAGCATAAATGCCTATAGTTTTGTTTGTTTGATGTGGTGGCTCTTGGGCCTACAGAAATACACCTTCTGTTTATGCTTCCAAGCGTTCCTTTTATCTTCAGATAAAAGTGTACAGGGGAAGTTGCCAAAATTATCCCACCTTTTGGGCCCAAGCCACAGTTAAACTTAGATGTAAAAGAGATCAAAGCATTTCCATTTGATCCAAATAGCTGCAGACCAGCAGTGTAGCTCCTGGTGGTATGGAAATGGCTGAACACTTTCTGATTTGGAACATCTAAGTGATACATTCTAGCCTGCAGGGCAGAAAGAGAGGCAGCATGCCTGTCTGGTTTTGAAATGACTGCCTGCTTTCTAGGATTTGATAAAGAAACACTTGTTTGGAGTTTGGTATGTAATCTAGTGAGAAGCTCCTAGTTACTTCTGAAAGTTGCCTCAGGGGGGCTCTATGGGTGGGATATTTTCTCTCCTTTCTCCCAGAATGAGTTTGTTCATGGTCCTTATGTGCTTCTTTTAGGTGAAGCCAAGCTACTGAGAATTCCTCTTTGCAAGATGACAGAAACTCTCTTTTCCCCTGCTTTTTATATACATTCTTTTAGTTCTAGGATCGGTAAAGCATCAGACTGGTATCCATGATAGACTGAAGACTCTTGGTCTCTGTAGGAGTTTGGTCACTAAATTATTTGTTATCCAAACCACTGTTGTGAGCGAAAGGGGCACTATTAGTAACTAAACCTAGATAATTGGAGTAAACTGAGACTGCCTTGGCAAATTGGAATGTATGGTCACCGGTTGTGTGGAATGTGTGACGTCTGGTGTCTAGAACCTCAATTCTAATACTTCTTTACCTGTGCATAACTGGACATTTTCTAGTTACTCCCTTAAATTATTAGGTGATCATTTTCTGCTCTTGAGAGCAGATATTTAGTAATAAGATAGTTAATTTCCATATAACTTTGAAATTACTTAATAGCCCTCTTGTTAAGTAATATAGCTCTGGAATAGAATTTGTTGCAAAGCAAATATTCTATACAAATTCTTTAAAGAAGTCTTTCAAATGGATCTATTTTTTTTTTTTTTTTTTGGATGCCACCACCCGCTGTTACAAAGAAAGTCTTTAAGGGAAGCAGCAGGCCCCTCAGGCCATTTCTAGCAAAGATGTACATTTAGTACCAAGAACACAAAAGTACTGTTGTAACTACACACAAACTATTTTTTGTGTCCAACATATTTTTGTCTTCAAACTGCAGTCAGATTGCAGTGTTTCCCTTCTGTTTGTTTTACCACTTCCCTTCTAAATATTTTGCATCATCCTGGAGATTTTCCCAAACGTGGTCTGCTCACTGGAGGGCCACATTCCTCTAACTCGTGGCATTAGTCTTGTCACCATGGCAAGGTTTGTTTATCATAAGGGAATACTTTACGGGATAGGCACCTCTCACAACAATTTCAACCTCTTTTCCTGTTCTCCCACATGCTCAGATATTCTGAGACAGCAGCCCAGATATGGCTTTCTCTAATCATAAGCTGCATTCCTAGAGTGTGAACTTTTCTTTGCTCTGCTTTCAAGATAGGGAAATTTTGGGCTTTGTTTATTTCTTTCAAACTGGGCAGTGCCCTCTTGACTGTTATGACTAATTCACTTGTCAGGACTGGAATCTCCTAATAGTTCTCTCCAGGTAAATCCCATTGCTCAAATTTGTGGGGAAAAAAATTGCCATAGAGGTCAAAGGGTGACCCTGTGGTGGCCACAGGCTATCCACTGGACAGAGGTCTCTGTTGACCATGGAGATTTTTTTCCATGAGAAGGAGAGGTTCCTCAGAACCTGACAGTTCTTACATTCTCACATTCCTGCAGAGGAACCCGCTTGGGGAGAGATAAGAACCATAGGTTGACACCCTGATTATGCCTACCTTTTTATTTGTTAAATGTGGAAATTGACTTCATCCAATTAATAAGAACAGGAAACAGTTTTTGTTTTCTCTTTGTAGGAAAACATGAAGTAACAGTTTTATCTTAATTTGTCAGGCATTGCCCAAGAGACTACAGCCATGTGGGCTGATGGCCAAAAAATCGCTCTAAGTCCCAAGTATTAACACTCAGATATAAAAAGAATGCTAATTGGTTTTCCAGCTGAAAAATAATAAGGTACTTGGTGCCAAAAATGCTGTATGGCATGGAAACCCCATGTTTATACAATAGGGCCTGATTGCAATCTGGGGTCTCCATTTGTACTCGTACGTAGAGCTAAACAAAGAGAGGTGTTTCGCTCCTCTGCCTTTGTAGAAAGCCTCTGCTCCAGATCTCAGCCTGGTGTTGCACCAGGCTTCCCACAGTCTTCCTGCCAAATCTCCAAGTTTTTTCCTGGCTGCTATTCAGGAAAGTACAGCTCCGTTCGTAGGATGGAAAGTTAAAAAGGCCTTGCTTGGATACGCTGAAATATATACAAACACTGCTTGACGTATGGAGCAGGCAGGGTTTGCACAGGCTGCTCCTGCCTACATTCTAAGAAAAAAGAATGCAAGACTTAAAAAAGTCATTTTAGTAGAGCAATGGAGATATGAGCTGGAAAAAAAAATTTTTTTTTTTAAAGCAAATTCACTGTTCCCCTTTAGCCCAACAAGTAACTATCTTAGTTTCATTAGTAAAATATCAACTAATTTACAAGAACCTGTCCAGCTTGGGCAATCTTTAACCTAAAGACATGTTTCGTATATATAGAAGATACTGATGTAGATACTTCAGTGAGAAGATCACTGGGAATGATCTGGTGAGAGTCACTCCGGGCTATGGGTACAGCTCAGGTCGGGGCTGGCACTGTGATGCTTATTGGCTGATTGCCAGCCTTGCTGTGGCTTAACACCTTGACTCCAGATCTACATCACTGATGGGAAAGTGCTTGAATTAAAAAAGATCTGTTAATAATTAGAACCTTACTCTCATTATTTACAGTTGATGGTAAATACCACTGCTGAATTCTCAGCATTTAACCAATATTATCCAGGCAAGAATACTGGAGTGGGTTGCCATTCCCTTCTCCAGAGGATCTTCCCCACCCAGGGAACAAACCCAGGTCTCCTCCATTGCAGGAAGATTCTTTACCATCTGCGCCACCAAGGAAGCCCATATATTATCCAAAATGCTTTTAAGTTATGTTGTTGTTGTTTATTTACTAAGTCCGATTCTTTTGCAATCCCATGGATTGTAGTCCACTAGGCTCCTCTGTCAAGAAGGCAATGGCAACCCCCTCCAGTACTCTTGCCTGGAGAATCCCAGGGATGGGGAAGCCTGGTGGGCTGCCGTCTATGGGGTCGCTAAGAGTTGGATATGACTGAGCGTCTTCACTTTCACTTTTCACTTTCATGCATTGGAGAAGGAAATGACAACCCACTCCAGTGTTCTTGCCTGGAGAATCCCAGAGATGGGGGAGCCTGGTGGGCTGCCGTCTATGGGGTCGCACAGAGTCAGACACGACTGAAGCAACTTAGCAGCAGCAGCAGCAGCAGCAGCAGCAGCAGGCTCCTCTGTCCATGGGATTTCCCAGGCACGAATATTGGAGTGGACTGCCATTTCTTTCTCCAGGGCATCCTCCCAACTCATCAGTCCAAGCTGCCTCTCCTGCATTGGCAGGCAAGTTCTTTACCACTGAGCCACCAAGGAAGTCCTTATAGTTAATACTGAAAGTAAAAGTGTTAGTTGCTCTGTCTTGTCTGACTCTTTGCAACCTAATGAACTGTAGCCCAGCAGGCTCCTCTGTCCGTGGAATTTTCCAGGCAAGAATACTGGAGTGGGTAGCTATTCCTTTCTCTAGGGGATCTTCCCAACCCAGGGATAGAAACCAGGTTTCTTGCATTGCAGGAAGATTCTTCACCATCTGAGCCACCAGGAAAACCCATAGTTAATATTAAAATTCACTATTTCCTGTCACCAATAATGATTATAGACTATGACATGGTCATGTATATAAAAGTGAAAGTGAAAGTTGCTCAGTTGTGTCCAACTCTTTGCGACCCCATGGACTGTCCATGAAATTCTCCAGGCCAGAATAGTGGAGTGGGTAGCTTTTCCCTTCTCCAGGGGATCTTCCCAACCCAGGGATTGAACCCAGGTCTCCAGCTGCAGATGGATTCTTTACCAGCTGAGCCACAAGGGAAGCCCATGTATATAAACATGCAACTAAGTTTAAAATTTTGTTTAAAAAGAATTACTTTGGTAATAGAAGTAAAACACTGTCTCAAAATAACCAACTTTTGCCAAAGTATACAGAAGATAAAACAGGCTATAAGGGTCCACTGATATGTAAAAAATAAACATTTTTTTTTTTTTAACAGAAACTGGCAAGCATGGTCTGTTCCTTTCTACAGTGCTTTTCATTTGTTTATTTATTTATTTATTTTTGGTTGTTATTATGAGAGTGTTTGCCCTAGAATAGTGAGATAGAATGGGATGTATTTAAGCATTTAAAAAGCATTTATTTAGAAGTATTGAGCGTTAGGATTTTTTTTTTACGTGCAGGAAAAACCAAGAAATAGAAGACCATTGAATTATTATGTCTGCCCTTTAATCAGGTTCATCCCCACCAAGCTAAATTAATTTTCCTGTGTTCCTCTTCCTAAACATAGGTGCCTTCTTTGGCGCATTTCTGCTTCTGTGGCTTTGTGCTTGCTCTTTCTCTCACCTGGAGTGAGCTCTCTTTTCCCCTCCATCTTCTAGATCCCAGTTTGGTTCCCACATCATCTGTAAAGCCTCCCAGACCACTCCAGGACCCTTTACTTCCCATCTTACAGTTCTTACTGTTTTCATGATAAAAAAGAAGGATGTTGAGGGTTCACAAATCATGTGGGAATCCAACTGGGACCCAGAAAATGAAGAGGAGGAAGGAGCATTTTTTTATTGCAAGAAGCAGAGACTCACGCAACTAGCCTAAAACAAGGAGAAGGTACTGTAAACCTACAGCGGGCCCTGCAGGGTATGCAGTTGAACCTGTCTGAAGGCTAAATGGCTCTCTCTCTCCTGTTATCAGAATCATATTACCCCTCTGACTCTTTCCCAGGAATATTTACTTTCATACTCTTCTCTTTTCCCTCTGCCAAATTTTCCTGCCTTATTTCAGTTTTTTCAGCTCAGCTACCTGCAAATGGCTGAATTAGACTTTGGAGATCTTAATTCCAAACTTCCAGAGATTTAGTTTTCTTACCTTGAACTCTATATGCAGAGCTTCATTTAATCAGTGTGGTTAGCAGGAGCAGCAGTGATTTTTTTTTTTGTATAGACAGTTGCCTAAGCCTATTCATGTGGCAGCTTATGGGTGATGTTTCAAGCAAGGGTGCAATGAGTAGGTAACCATAAGATATACTGTATTGTTTCTTCAAGGCAAATTCCTTAGGGGCAAGGAAAGTTTCTAGTTGCTTATTTCCATTACTGGGTTTAGCACAGTGCTATTCACCTACCACAGTGATTCATAAACCTGGCTGCACAGTAGAATCACCTGGGGAACTTTCAGAAGCATTTCCATGTCCAGTCCTCCCGCTTGCCACCACCAGAGATTCTGATTTTGTTCGTGGTGGGTATGGCCCAGACACCAGACATGGAACACTACTGTGCTTTCCAGATGCCAGATTTATTTTATATTTATGGCTCTGAGGTCAGAGCCACAGAAAACTTTACTCCTATAGGTGAAAAAGTGATTACCCTCATAAATAAAACAAGACCTGTTAAATAGCTTAAAATTCTTGCTTGGCCTTAGCAGGAGGGTAATTATTTTCAACTATATACATGTTGTCTTAGGTAAGGCGAATAACAGTAATATTGGTGACTTTAGAAAGAGCATAGAAATTTTTGATTTTGCACTTTTAATTTTCTCCCATTCATGTAACTGATTTCATTAAATCATCAGTAGTTATTTATGCAAGATTTTTTGATTATATAATTTAATATATCTACAAAATGCAGCCCTATTCGTGGATTCTTTGAAAAATAAGTCTCACTGTTGTTGTTCAGTCACCCAGTCATGTCTGACTCTCTGTGACCCTCTGGACTGCAGCACACCAGACCTCCCCGTCCCTCAACACCTCCCGGAGTTTGCCCAAGTTCATGTCCACCACATTCCTCATTTAATTAGGAAAATTTAAGATTTAATAGTAACTTCTGAACTGATGACAACTCATAGTGCCACTTGGATGATAATTGTTTTTGTGGTAACTCTGAAATTGGCATTTGATTAATTGGGACTGGGAAAAGTTTGCCTCCAGGATAGTAAGGAGCTGTTTTATTGCAGACGCTATACAGAGATGTTCTTTCAGCATACTCTTGGTGGTATCTTTGGGGTTGCTAAGGTTTGCCTTGAGCTTTCAAACCATAGTTGTGGTGACTATTAATAGCTGGAGAATTCCTGGGGAATAGTTTCTGGAATTCTTCAGTATAATCAGTCAAACCAAGGAGGATAATGCAAGCTTTCAAGTAAATGAGCTCAATTACTATGTCCTGAGGAAATCACAATTTCTGGCAGTTGCCTCTGAGACCACCTTAGGATGTTTGCTAATAACTTCTAGAAGTCAAACCATCTCAGTCTTATAAACACATCGGGCATTGATTTCTGTACAGAATGTGATTCATGGATCTTCAATTTTCCTACCCCGTTTTCCTTCTCTAACAGGGAGCCATTTTACCCAATGCATCTGATGTATTCCTAAGGAAGACCTGGTAACATCCACCTCTTTGGCAAAGAGTCTAGAGAGAGAATACTGTGGAAGACATTATTACTAGGTTTTGACTGAGCATAATCAGACTAGTTTCCTTTTTGCACCATCGCACAGACCAGTGCAGTTGAACACTTTGTTATCCATAGCATATTGTCTTGCCTGGACCCTCTGGGCATGAGGATCCCTTCATGGAGTTGCCACCATACATCCAATGGTCAGTAATGTAAATTGTGATGCTAGTTCTTAAACTTCCTTTGGGAGTGATGTGAATGGTTTACTCTTTTCCTTGTAAGATATCAGATTTGCTTGGAAAGGAGCAGAAATGCCACACTTGCAGGATAAACAGGGGCTGATGTGTCTGCACTGAGTGGCAGGTACTCTGGAGTACTAATTGCTATGCAGCAGACCCCAGTGACCAGCTTGGCAAGAAAGCTGTGCTTGACTGAGGTGTACAGGAGTTAAGCAAGAACTTGTGTTCTTACTTACTGTTTACTTAAGTATCAGTAAACTTTACTGTTTACTTTCTGTATCATTGATTCTAGGACCTTTGCATATGTCAGATTTGATCCCAGTCAGATGGTCCAAAAAGTAGTCATTAAAGGTTTCATTGTAAAATCCTTCTCTAAAACTATTGTGCTATACATTGTCAAAGTGGTCCCTTGAATTGTACAACTCAGAACTATAAATATTTCTCTAGTTCTGCTTTAAAAAAATCTAAATTTGAAAAAAATTGACCATCACTGATGAAAGCGGTATTCTATTCTCCACAAGGCTGTCAGTTATGCTTATAAAGCAGGAACAAAATAGTTGAATATAAGTTATATTATGGGCTTCACAACTTTTCAGAGCAACATGCCTTTTCTTTTAAGGACTTTGTTGCCTCAAGATTTGAATTCTTATCATCATATGGTTCCCAGGGAGCAAATTTCCGAGCAGAAAACTTTCAATGTGCCCCCTGAATAGAATTTTAAGCGCAGGGCCTTAAGTGGAGGTTTGAGTCAGTTGTCTTCCAGAACTGTTTGTTTTTCAGCTTAACTTTGAAGAAAAGCTCCCCAGTATTTCCTTCTTGACCCCCTCCCTCACTCTCTCCCATCCTCTCTTCTGTGCTGTCTTCATTTCCTGTCCTTCCTTTCCCCTTCCCTCTCTCTTACTTCATTTTTCTTTCACTAAAACTTTTTGAGTTATTTACATCATGACAGACTTTTTCTGAAGATGTAAGTATTAAAATATGATCATGATCCTGAGAAAACTTTCTTCTTGGTGGGGAGGGAGTGGAAAAGTAAACATGAAGAGCATCCTGATAAGGTCTTGATATTTAAGGTGTTGTGGGGAAATGCAGTTGGATACCTAAGCCATTCTGGGTGGAGTAGGGCAATCTGAGATGGGAGAATTAGGGTTAAGTAGTGATAGGAAGGGCTTCCCTGGTGGTGCAGAGGTTAAAGCATCTGCCTGCAATGTGGGAGACCTGGGTTCGATCCCTGGGTCGGGAAGATCCCCTGGAGAAGGAAATGGCAACACACTCCAATATTCTTGCCTGGAGAATCCCATGGACAGAGGAGCTTGGCGGGCTACAGTCCATGGGTCGCAAAGAGTTGGACACGACTGAGCGACTTCACTTTCACTTTCACTTTCAGTGATAGGAAAGGTGTCCTGGAAGAGACAACTTTGAGTCTCTTTGGTAAGTGGAAGAAAACCTGTTTCAAGATGCAGAGGTGGAGAAAAGAAGAAGACAAACAATTGGACATAAAGGCAAGAGAGTATGGGGTAGTGAGGGAGTGACAAATATTTCTGTGTTAGTGAAATGTAAGGTACATGGGGTCGGGGGGTCGGGGGAGAACAAGAAGTGACTCTAGTGAGGTTGGCAGAAACTAAAGCAAAATTAGCATTACATTTTTGTTAAGGATTTGGGATTTTCCTAAAGAAGAGTGGATACCTTAGAGAATTGTAATGATTAGATTTTCCTGTTACCTAGACCATTCTAGTGATATGTAGAACATAGACTGGAGGGTTGAGACTGAAGGTGAGTAGATCTGTTAGAAAGGTATTGCTATAGGCCAGGGAAGAAATGATGAGGGTCTGACATAAGGCAATGAGAGTGCAGTAGAGGCGAGGATATAGATTGAAATAATTTGAAAAGGTACAATTGACAGGACTTAAATAGATTTTGTGAAGAAGAAAACACAAAACCTTCATCAATGAGGTCCTTATTGCTGCAAAGACCATCTATTCCAAATATATCTAAATTCACTGAAGATTCAACCAGAGAAATTCAAACTGAACAACTGCGACCAACATAACTGTTGAAGTTGTAATTCCTTGATACACATATCATGTACCCTCTGCTACGTTAGATGCTTGCTGAAGACCATGTTGGAGATTCCGTCAAGTTATCTTCTAGTTTTTCTCATGGAAATCCTCTCTAAACAACTCTTGTAGATACCGCAATGTATTTTTCTAGCATAGAGCCTCAGAGTTACCTTTCATATACTTTTCCTTCTATTGGTAATTTGTTCTTTTTCAAACTCTGTCATAAATTATGCTCCCCTGAGGACTCAGCCATAAAAAATCCTCCTGCAAATGCAGGAGACATGGGTTTAATCCCTGGGTCAGGAAGATCCCCTGGAAAAGCAAATGGCACCCGACTCCAGTATTCTTACCTGGGAAATCTCATGGACAGAGGACCTGGTGGGCTACAGTCCATGGGTTGCAAAGAGTCAGACTTGACTTAGTGACTAAACAACAACAAATCACAAACTGTAGCTATTAAATAATTATTTCCATAACAAAGACACCTGTCTAGTGAGTCATGACAGCCAGCATAATTTAAACTACTGACTTCCCTTTTTGCAAGTTTTCCTTGTGGAAAGTGAATGGTAGTAGTGACTTATCCTCCCCACTCTAAAACCCAAGTTGCAGCTGTCTAGAGAAATGGAATAATGAACCTGAGAAGGACTATGGCTCCTTACTCATTTATTAAGAAGTCGAATGTGAACATTCCTACTTATTGGGTGTAAGAGAGAAAGGCTCCCACACATCAGAATGACTATTGGGAAGCTCAGAGGCTAAGTCTAGGCCCTTGTGCTAAACTTTGCTGCCTTGAATCTAACTTATCTTACATATAATTCTTAGACAGCTCAGTTATCTATTTTCCAAGCTCAGAAAAGATTAGAAGCAAACTAAAGGCAGGCATTCTGGCAGAAGCAGACAGATTTGAGAACTAAGTGAGGGAAAGGCCTAAAAATTGAACGTAGGTACAAAATTGTGTTTTGCATTATAGCATAGTGTAAAAAAAGATAAAATTATGGACCACTGCTATCAAGGAAATTAACTATGACTTGTGTTTTTTATTTGGAACACAGGAAGATTGCCATCAAATTTTGTTAAAATAAACAGAGCTTAGGAATTCAAGATTTTCATTGCTTAAAGAATTAATGACATAAAACATATCTTTCTCCTATAGTTTCTGCCATTAACCTTTCAGAAAAGTCACAAAAAGACCATGGAAGTGAATGTCTCTCTTTTATGAGCATTCTCAAAACAGCCCATTTCACTTTTTAGTTGCAATCTTACTTTCTCTCTTACCTGCTATCCTCATCTTTTTTCCTATAATTTGTACTTCATACTCTATATATTTCCTTAGCCCCTGTGTTGGTAGTTGAAAGCTTAATAGCTATGGTTTGGGTATCTGTGTCCTTCAAAAATTCATATGTTGAAACCCTAACCCCAAGGATGGTGGTATTGGATGTGGGACCCACGGGAGTTGCTTAAATCATGAGAGTAGAAACAAATTCTCAAACATTTACAACTAAAATGCTGAGAGATAATCAAGAGATTTGAATTTCAAGTGTTATAATTATTATTAATAACTTGGCAAACTAACTTTGCCAGAATAGATAAAGCTTCATTCTGTATCAAAAAGCAACTCTCTCACCAATTCTCATAAATCATATCATTCCACTTTGTAGCAGGTGTTTCTACCATATATTTGTGGTTAAATGTTAAAAGTTAATACATCCATTTACTCAGAAATCATAACTCTGTAGAAACAAAGCACTCAAAGTTGCAAATATACTCTTAAAATGACTCAACTGTTATGGAATGAATGTTTATATGTGTCACCCTTGTGTTGGAGATGCCTGGAGCAGAAGGACTGTGATTAATTTACATTGGTATCATGCTTTAATTGGGTTGAATTCCTACTTAAAGGTCTGGGAAAAATCTCTTCACTGATCAGTCAGTCCAAAAAATTGTCATCAGCTTCCATATTTGGAGGTTTAACCAATGTGACAAAATATCAGAAGGAAGTCATATCAGAGAAGAGAAAGCTAACAAGTACTACAGTTAGTTACTGGCTATTCCCAAATGACATACTCAATTCCTTTTTCTGCAAGCTCTGTCCGAGTGGTTTTCTAACACTAATCCAGGGTTTCTCACCTCAACGTTATTTGTATTTTTGACTGAAAATTTTTTTGTATTGTGGGGTCTATCTTATGCATTTTAGGATGTTTAGCAACATCTCTGGCCTCTGCCCAAAGATGCCAGCAGCATCTTCTAATATTAGCAACCAAAATTATCTTCCTGCATTGACAAATGTTCTGTGTGTGTGTGTGTGTGTGTGTGTGTGTGTGTATGTGCCTGTGTGTCTGGTGTGATAGAAAGATAGAAGGGAAGACAAATTAACCTCAGCTGAGAATCACTTCCTTTACCATAACCCTACCCCTTGAATTAACACCCTATTTTATTGCTCTTGAAACATAATATCCAAGAAAAGTTTCTGTTGTTCATTGAGATAACAAAAGGGATACTGTTCTCTAAGCTGTTTTTACTTGATTATAACTCCATTCATTACCTGTAAGATATCCTGGTTGCATCAGACCCAAAGTACCCAGGAGGATATTTTATATCTCCTCACAGAATGGTATACTTCTCTTATTTCATTTTCTTTTCTTTGGACTAAAGTCTTTTTGCAACTGATCCTACACCTAGTTAAGCTTACCTTTGTGGGGTGAGCATGCATCCTGGTTTATCCAGATCAGTCCTGAAGCATACCTGTTAACCAGGCATCATTATTACTAGAACCCAGAGAAGACTATTGAGAGTCCCTTGGACAGCAAGGAAATCAAACCAGTCAATCCTAAAGGGAATCAATCCTGAATATTCATTGAAAGGACTGATGCTGAAGCTGAAGCGCCAATACTCTGGCCACCTGATACGAAGAGCCGACTCATTGGGAAAGACCTTGATGCTGGGAAAGATTGAGAGCAGGAGGATAAGGGGGCAACAGAGGATGCGATGGTTGGATGGCATCACTGATTCAATAGACATGAGTTTGAGCAAACTCCAGGAGATAGTGAAGGACAGGGAAACTTGGCATGCTGCAGTCTATGGTGTCACAGAGTCAGACATGACTTAGGGACTGAGCAATTCAGTCTGAAAGTGTCCTGGTTTGGATGATTAATCAAAGTTATCTTTTTATACTTCTCTGGAAAATTTTTCATTTTAATTTTACCAAAAAAAAAAGTGTGAGATAAAATTCCATTTATAATAAAATGTAAGAGAAAGTACATTTACTGTGCCCCCACCACCACCATTTTCTTATTCCATTATCCTGAAGAGAAATCACTTAGGGTGGAAGGGTGCTCGTGAATAGACCCAGCAGTTTGAGTACATTCCAAGGCAGAAGCACCTAAATAGTTACTGATAGATGAATCAGAATGGAACTGGAATCGGGATACAACTGGCAGTAGAAAAGGAGGTTCCAGGCTATAGCTCTTTTTTCTGACAAGTCTCTGTGGAGTTTTCATGTCCTTTCAGCAGCTGTTCTGCCAGGCAGAACTGGGAAAGAGGAATTGATTGAAGGACTATCCATGGAACTGAGTTACAATTCTTGCCAAAGGTGGAATTTCTTTTTATGTGTACCATCTTTCCACTCCATGACTATGTATTCATTACTGTTACCTTGATGAATGCTATATGTGTTTCATCAAATGTACAATAGATTCCATTTAGAATGTGTATTTAATGCACTTAGTTATGACAACATATTTTTAGTATGCAAAAAATTAGCAGCTTTCAACCCATTTCTTACAGCCCCTTTCTAAATCAGAGGACTGATCTCCAAAGAAATTGAACAATCATTCCAAGTCCTACAACTTCTAATATGGATTTTGGCACTTCAGAACAAAATGTGGGATGATAGGGAACCCAGCTTGCATCACTTTCTCCCACATTCCTTCCTAAGGTGTAGACACTGTACGCTATAGAGAAACAGAAATCCTGAAGAAACCCATACCAACTATATATGTTAATTTAGTTTTTTGTTAGTCAGTATGAATAGCCAACTGTGGACCAACAATTATTAAGGAAAATCTGTAAGGCAAAAAGCATAACACAAATGAACAAACAGAGTAATTGGCTTCAAAGGAAACAAGTGAAAAAAGTAAAATTATTTTTATCAGAAAGATCGGACTAGTTGCAGTAATAAAATTAGCTTAGGTTGCCATAGAGGATGAGCACTTAAGGAATAAGCAAGAGATTTTGGAAATTGAAAAACAGTTACCCAAATGTAAAAAGTGAAAGGAAATAGTAGAAGACAAAGTCAGTTAAATATCTCAGGATACAGAGCAAAAAAGATATAAAAGTTAAATACGAAGAGCCAATTTAGGACAATGAGAACCTATTAGAAGTTCTAAAAAGAGTGGAAAATGGAAGAATTAAAACAATCAAGGATGTAATAGAGGAAAATTATCCAGAGTTGAAAAAAGACACAAGTCTGAAATTTGAAAAAGGCCACAAAGTGCTAAATGGGATGAACGAAAAAACCCAACCTGGACATATCCAAGCAAAATTTCAGAAATTTAAAAACTTGAAAAGAATATACAGAGAAAGAGCAGACTATTTACTTCTATAGTAAATAATACTGCTAAAAACATGATATTGTAAATGTTGCTTATTGTTTTTTATCTATAATGAATCACTTATAGATAAGGCTTTAAAGATTAATTATAGATATACAAGGATAAAATGTAAATATGATTAAGGCATCTATGGGAACCCACGTGGTTGTACACTGCCTAACTCTAGGAGGCAGCATCTTAGTGGCATTGGCTATTAAAATCTTTGCTGATGGAAAGTACAGATGCTACAGAGGATGAAGAGAGGGAGCAAGGGAGGGCACAGTGTTGAGACAATATGCAGGACCTGAAGCTGAAACAGGGCTTCCCCGGTGGCTCAGTGGTAAAGAATCCGCCTGCCAATGCAGGAGACACGGGTTCAATCCTTGGGTTGAGAAAATACCCTGGAGAAGGAAATGGCAACCCACTCCAGTATTCTTGCCTGGAAAGAATACTGAGAGCCTGGTGGGCCACAGTCCATGGTGCTGCAAAGAGTCAGAGGTGACTGAGCGACTAAACAATAACAAAGTTGAAACAAGGACTCATGGTTTGGTATATTATTTAACAATTATTAAACTGTAGAAGAGCTAAAAGAGCATGTGTGTGGGTATGCTTATTTGTGTTCATATATGTGCATAAAACAAAACTCAGAAGAAAAGACAGATGGGAAGCAGTGTGTTTTCTGAATGTCTTCTATTGAGAATCCAATGATATTATCTAAACTTTATTAATCAGAAAGTGGAAGTATAAACATATCAGTCAGAGTGAAGAACAAAGAGAATACCACCAGAACTAAAAATGGAAACTTAGGGAAGCAGGATAAATGGCAGCAGGTAGGACAGGAAATGTAACTTTCTGTTTAATTCCATTTTAATTTTTCCATATATGTATGTTGTTAAATTAATTAAACAGTGAGGCATTAGACCTGAGATGGCTCTAATGCCATGGTGGCCTACATGTGCAACCCAAAATCTAAGCCAGTAAATGCCTTGAGGTGATGGAATCAAAATGCTAAGGACAACCAATCACAACCAGCCAACTAGGCTTTAAGTTACAGTCAAGCAACAGTATCCTTTCTTTTTTTCTGCACTTTCTCTATGTAAGTCATTCCCTGGGTCCTGTCAGGCAGAGTGAGTGCTCTTAAACACTCCTAATCTGTCACTGTCCCATTGGAATCTGCCTTTGCTCAAATAAACCCTTAAAATATTTAATATGCTTTAGTTTATCTTTATTGATGTATTATTTGATAATAGTTATAATGTAGGGGGAGGGGACGTCAGTCTGTTTTTTTTTTTTTTTTCACATCATTAGCAGTCACCCAGTTGCCAATGACTTTGTAGAATGATGCTAGTCGCTCAGTTGTGTCCAACTCTTTGTGACTCCATGGACTGTAGCCTGCCATGTAGGCTCCTCTGTTCATGGAATTCTCCAGCAAGAATACTGAAGTGGGTAGCCATTTCCTTCTCCAGGTGATCTTCCTGACTCAGGGATTGAACCTGGGTCTCCTGCATTGCAGGCAGATTCTTTACCATCTGAGCCATGGCATGTACAA
This sequence comes from Oryx dammah, assembly GCF_014754425.2. Taxonomy (NCBI): domain Eukaryota; kingdom Metazoa; phylum Chordata; class Mammalia; order Artiodactyla; family Bovidae; genus Oryx; species Oryx dammah. Next base: position 52,379,930 of record NW_024070202.1, read on the forward strand.
ATGTACAAAAATCAAACAGACCTCAAATCACTTCAGAATTACTATGCCTCATGTTTTTTTGGTCTTGATGAAATTGAGGCATGGGGTACTATTTTTATGATATAATTTTGTGAACAAATTATCAATGGGTCATACTTCTCATGGGGCATAGAACTCTTTTCTTTTTGGATATTGATGAATTTATCTATTTCAAATATAACTAGTACTAACACTTCAAGATCTTTATTATATATTGATTCCTCAAATATAAAATATATACATTTTATTTGAGCCTCATCAAAATTCTGTGACCATTGAAGCCAGTCCTTACTATTTCCATTTTATTGATAAAGTTGAGTGAGGTTAAAAAGCTTTCTTAGGTCACTGAGATTGATGGGGAAAGAACCTGCAGTTAATCTATCTCCCTTCCTCTGCACAACACGGTTTCTTAAGGAGAAAGGAAGATTGATAATATTAAAACAAAAAGGTAGCTTTTTTAAAATGTCAAAAACACATTATCACAGAGCAAGAGCCATCAAAACCAGGAAATCCTTGTGAATTCTCACCCTGAATTCTTTTTGAAATTGAACAATATAGTAGTTAAAAATGTATCTTGCAAGACTTCCCTGGTGACCCAGTGGTAAAGAATTCACCTGCCAATGCAGGGGACATGGGTTCGATCTCTGGTCCAGGGAGATTCCACATGCCTCAGAGTAACTAAACCTGTGTGGCACAGCTACTGAGCCTGTGCTCTGGGGTCTGTGAACCACAACGACTGAAGCCTGCATGCTCTAGAGCTCATGTTCTGCAACAGAGAAAAGCCACTGCAACAAAGAGAAGCCCACGCACCAAGCTAGAGAGTAGCCCTCATTGGCCACAACTAGAGAAAACCCTTGCAATGAATACCCAGTGCAGCCAAAAACAAAATTAAATAAATAAATTGTTGTTTAGTCGCTAAGTCGTGTACAACAACTCTTTTGCGACCTCATGGACTGTAACCTATCAGTCTTCTCTGTCCATGGGATTTCCCAGGCAAGAATACTGGAGTGGATTGTCATTTCGTTATCCAGGGGCTCTTCCTGACCCAGGGATTGAACCCGTGTCTCCCACATTGTCAGATGGATTCTTTACTGCTGAGCCACCAGGGAAGCCCTAAATGAATAAACAAATAAAATGTATCTTGTAAAAACAGCTACTGAAAAATACTGAAAAAGTGAAGAGAAGTAAGTTAGAGGAAGAAAAGCAAAAAACTTTTCTTAAAATCTATAATCTTTTTAAATTTCTGTGCCAATCTCAGTACTTGCCTTTGTCTTATGAAGCATCATATGATTTAAAATTAAAATTTGGTTGTTCAGTTCAGTTCAGACGCTCAGTCGTGTCCGACTCTTTGCAACCCCATGAATCGCAGCAGGCCAGGCCTCCCTGTCCATCACCGTCTCCTGGAGTTCACTCAGACTCACGTCCATCGAGTCCATGATGCCATCCAGCCATCTCATCCTGGGTCGTCCCCTTCTCCTCCTGCCCCCGATCTCTCCCAGCATCTGAGTCTTTTCCAATGAGTCAATTCTTCGCATGAGGTGGCCAAAGTACTGGAGCTTCAGCTTTAGCATCATTCCTTCCAAAGAAATCCCAGGGTTGATCTGCTTCAGAATGGACTGGTTGGATCTCCTTGCAGTCCAAGGGACCCTCAAGAGTCTTCTCCAACACCACAGTTCAAAAGCATCAGTTCTTTGGTGTTCAGCCTTCTTCACAGTGCAACTCTCACATCCATACATGACCACAGGAAAAACCATAGCCTTGACTAGACGGACCTTAGTCGGCAAAGTAATGTCTCTGCTTTTGAATATGCTATCTAGGTTGGTCATAACTTTTCTTCCAAGGAGTAAGCGTCTTTTAATTTCATGGCTGCAGTCACCATCTGCAGTGATTTTGGAGCCCAAAAAAATAAAGTCTGACATTGTTTCTACTGTTTCCCCATCTATTTCCCATGAAGTAATGGGACCAGATGCCATGATCTTCATTTTCTGAATGTTGAGCTTTAAGCCAACACTTTCATCAAGAGGCTTTTTAGCTCCTCTTCACTTTCTGCCATAAGGGTGGTGTCATCTGCATATTTGAAGTTATTGATATTTCTCCCGGCAATCTTGATTCCAGTTGTAATGGAGATGAAAAAAAGAAAAAAAAAAACAGTATAGGGTTAATCTACTTACCTCCCTTCCTACATTCCTTAACCTTTTCTTTCTCTGCTCAGTTTCTATGCAAAAAAAAAAAAAAAAAAAAATGGGGGTGGAGGAAGTGGGTAGGGGACATGGGAAAAATAGGAGGTTATTGAATAGGAAGTGTAAATTGTCTCACACATTTGAATTTGTTTAATATATGCAAGTATGGAGAGAAGTGATTAAACCATAGGTATGAGAGTACAGACACTGATGGATCCTTTTCCATAATGCTGTCTGATTTTTTAAAAGTTAAAATTTTATTAGCAGATCAAAAATCTAATCAGAAAATTTCAGGGAATATTCTGTTTCTGTTTTTCTATTACAGATTTGAAGCTTTGCCTTCATAATGCAGAACGTTTGACTTAAATTCAATATAAAAAAACTTAGAGCAATTCAGTGCAGGAAAGTCACTTTTTTCTGTGTGAACCTTTGATGAACTTTATCCAAATTCTGGTTCTTCCCACATTGACTCAGTTTCTATCCAATAGAACAAGGTGACCTATCAAAGTAGAAAGGATGAAATTCAGTGACTCACAGAAGTGTTTTTTCTTTTATTTCTAAACAAGTTAAGTGCAAAGGCCTTTGATAAGAGTGATTTTAACAACCTTGTTATCAGTTTGTAGTGAGGCAGTTCCTCTTCCTTCCTCCCCTCCCAGCCACCCTCAATAATAAAGCGCTCACCCAAAAGAAACATTCTACAAAACTTTTAAAGATATACTTGTTGCTTTGAGTGTAGATATTAATTCTTGGAATTATTTTGAATTTGGAGTGCTAAACTAAATTGTTACTGAAGTATACTCTTTTTTCCTTGACAATTACCATTGCAAACAAGGCAAAACGATTCTTAAATTGGCACCCAGCCATAAAGAATTCAAGTGTAATTTAGCTTAAAGCCTTCACTGACTGCTTCAATCTCAGTGTCATAAAGAGATGTGTTTGGATCAGGAAGTGATTTACATTACTGGTGTTTAATTGGCCTGATGAGATATGCATAATTAGGAATTATATAACCTCACTGTATCTACATTTATCAGATACAAGTGAAAATAATGAGGCTTATTTCTTCCATAGGTTTCGGTGTCTTTGAAAAAAGTGGACTATCAGTTGCTGCTATAATAAAACAGCACAATGCTACTGTTTTCAAAACTCTAGAGTGATTAATAACATCACTTAAAATGTATGGCAAAACCAATACAGAATTGTAAAGTAAAAAAAAATAAAAAATAAAGGTGAATTGCTTTCTAAAAAAAAAAAAATCTAAAGCGCTTTTCCCTGGAGGAAGGCATGGCAACCCACTTCAGTATTCTTGCCTGGAGAATCCCATGGAAGAGAAGCGTGGCTGGCTATGGTCTACGGGGTCACAGAGAGTTGGACATGACTGAAGCAACGGAGCACACGTGCAAAACCCTTTTAGTAAAGGCCAGGAGAGTATAAATTTTAAGACAAGGGGAAAGACATATAGTTCAATATTTTTCTGTATCTAATATTCAGTATGAATGCCATTGTCTTTCAGATTTCTTCTTCCCTAAATTGGCATTGATGACAAAGATTGAGTTTTGTATAGTCCACTAATAAAGACCTTTCCATTCATTTTTTGGAAAAGATTGAAGTTGTTTAATGAAATATATTATTTTCTTCTTCCTTTAGTAACTATTTTCTCAGCACTCTGTATTATTCAGATGATGCTGGAACCTCCTACTGGTCAGAATTTTCAACATTGAAGATCAAGGCCTTTCAAAATGACATGCTTGTGTGACACGCCATTGCCTTTCACCTAGAAAGAGCAGTTATCAGGTCCCATGAAGATCTAGGTGTTACTTTACTTTCATGTTAACAAGTTAGCCTGCCACAGTTTAATGATGCTGGCAGAAGACACAAGACTCCTGGTTCAGAGAAAGGACATAGCAGGCAGCATGAGATTTATATTTGCATTGATTCTCCCTCTCCTGAGATTCCCATGGGTTTGATACGAAGATGGATTCTGTCTATGCAGTGGTGCTGGGTCACAACTGAGAAACTCCAACCTTAAGGAATTTAATTATTTTAATGAGATAAAATTTGCCCAACTTTTGTTCTGGGAGAGAGACACTATCTTTATTATAATAGACTATATGCAAAGATGCTCTGTGATCCAGAGGAAGACCTATCTCCATATTCCAGAGCTATTAACTATAAAAACATTCTTGAAAAGATAAAGTCAGTCAGTGCTACTGCTCACAAGACATTCAGAAAATTGAGAGACCATAGAGAATTGCCTCCCAACGCTAGTGACCAATGTGGTATGACTTCAGGGGACTGGCTGATATGTGAACCAGCTGATATACAAATATTTAGTGTAATTGATTTTATCTTCGTTTCCTCCTTTCAGCAGATAATTTTTACATATGCCCCACATTTTCCTTGCAGCGCTCCTCATCTGTTATCTTACCTAGAGTTGGGTGTTGTCACTACCAGTGTCCCCTAAGTCACTGTTTCAGCAACCATGGTGGCTTGGCTTACTACAGATTTGTATTCTTACCTTATTTTTACTCCTATTTTCTTCATTCTTCAGAATATACTGCACAATAAACTTTATAAACACCTGGTACTTCCTTTAAGCTTTTCTTCCCTCTGATCATATAACTTGAGATACTTAAAGACATGAGGCATGTTAGCACTTATATTTCTTTCTTTTATCTCTTTAAATAGTGATCTCTAGATTCATTTTATATTCTCCTCCTTCTGTATCAGAGTAAGTTATAATAAAGGAAATACGATCTGAGAGCTGGAGGAGAAGACAAAGCTTAGGGTACAGGTACAAAACTAGGAATCATGGAAGTAGGAAAACCCAATTATACCTGTATTCTCTTCTTTTGATATTGGATTTTAATCTCTATCTATAAACACACACATCTATTGTTTTTCTATTGTCTTACTGAGCATGCTTGATTACAAGTATAGCTGAATTACATACGTTCTCTATAACCTGTATGTGCAAAATATTTTGTAACTTCCCTTATTTTACTTAGCTGGTTTCACCCTGCTTACACCATTCAATTCCAGGAAAAGATTCAGTTCCAAGTACAGCCTTTCCAAGTATAGATACTTCAGACTCTTTTAAGGAAATATAAATTGGGTTCTAAATTTTCAACAATTTAGAACCCAATTTTGACTGTTTCTTCTGTTAGCAAATGCTCTCCCCTCCTCATCTTTCTTCCCAATGTGAAATTGGAGGTTGTACCTGTCTTCAGATGGCAAGATTTGGGACCACTGTTTTGCATATGTTTTTTTTTATCCTTTGCTATAGAAAGTTTGGTCTGGTCCCCAAGGGTTCAGTGCTAGTGTCCTCTGCAAATGTGGCTGGTTCTACCTGAACCTGTCGAATATTTTGCTGGTACTAACTTCTGTCTTGGTTTCTGTCAGTTGCCTCAACTTGTGTGCCTATACTGTGTGGTCTCCTTTTCCCAATCCAGAGTCCCTTCTACGTCCGTGTAGCATTTCTGCATTCCCTCACTGACCCACATAGGAGCTGCGGGGTCTCTGACAAGCCATGCAGAGGCTGAGGGAGGTCTGGTGCACCCTCTCGGATATGTCACAGTGTTGAATGTCTCCCTCTGCAATCCTACTATACAGCTCTTTGACCTATTTACAGAGAAGCAGAGCACCAACCTTTCATTTAACCTATTTCTGCTTTCTATGGACATTTTGAGTTTCCCTGTTCCCTCCTTTTGGTGGAGGCACAGGGAAGGCAGTGTGGCTGTTCCGGTTCTGACAGGCATCTCATCAGCTTAACTGCATTCCCTCTGAGAAGTGTGCTTTCTGTTCATGGCAAAGACTTTTTTCCTTTTCTCCTTTTCATACAGAATATATCCCTTGCATAATATACTTCATCATTTCACTACAGTTCTAATAAAACTCAAGGATTAACATCTATTAAGCCTATATCTTTATATAAGAATTAGAGTTTAGGGGATTTAGAAAAACCTTATCCCTTTAAACAAAGCCTTGGTTTCAAGAATATCACTGGGTGGAATTCCCTAGTGGTCCAGTGGTTAGGACTTGGTGCTTTCACTGCCATGGCCCAGGTTCAATCCCTGGTGGGAGAACCAAGATCCCGCAAGTCACACATCACTGCCAAAAAATATATGCGTGTATTCCACTAGGGATTCAAAAATCTAATTTTGGTCAAAAGCTGAGTATGGTTACCTTTTCATCTTACATTCCTGTTTTAATTCCAAACTTGCCTAAGATAATGACCAAGGTTCCAGTAGCTGAAGAGGGGAGGGTATCAATACAAGGAAATGTGAGAAAGAAAAGCACATATTAACATATTTTGAAATAGTCCCACAAAACTGGCTCTGGCTAACTTAATTAAAGGCAACATTTTGGAAGGCCATTGAGTTCCCAGAAAACCAGAAGGAGGCTGAGGGATAAGTATGAGAATAATCTGGATCCTAGGGTAATGCAGAGTACTAAGATGTGGAAAGCTTGAAGTACAGCTAGGATGCCACAGTTTAAGATCCAAAGGACAGGCAGAGAGCTGAGCTTACATGGGAGTCTATTCTCTGCCTTTGCTAGGGATGGGGAGAAGGGGTGTCTGTCAGGTTCAGCTTCCACAGTAAGTTTCATGCACCTGGATTACCATCAAAATCACTGCAGATGGTGATTGCAGCCATGAACTTAAAAGACGCTTACTCCTTGGAAGGAAAGTTATGACCACCCTAGACAGCATATTAAAAAGCAGGGACATTACTTTGTCAACAAAGGTCCATCTAGTCAAGGCTATGGTTTTTCCAGTGGTCATGTATGGATGTGAGAGCTGGACTATAAAGAAAGCTGAGCCTCGAAGAATTGATGCTTTTGAACTGTGGTGTTGGAGAAGACTCTTGAGAGTCCCTTGGACTGCAAGGAGATACAACCAGTCCATCCTAAAGGAGATCAGTCCTGGGTGTACATTGGTAGGACTGATGTTGAAGCTGAAACTCCAATACTTTGGTCACCTGATGCAAAGAGCTGACTCACTGGAAAAGACCCTGATGCTGGGAAAGACTGAGGGCAGGAGGAGAAGGTGATGACAGAGGATGAGATGGTTGGATGGCATCATCGACTCGATGGACATGGGTTTGGGTAGACTCCAGGAGTTGGTGATGGACAGGGAGGCCTGGTGTGCTGCTGTTCATGGGGTTGCAAAGAGTCGGACACGACTAAGCGACTGAACTGAACTGAACACAGCTGTTACTGCTGGATCCTGGAGTCTTGGTTAGCCTCCAGGAAGGAAATTAGGGTACTATTAGGAAACCTTTCTCAGGAAGCCCTAATTGGCAAATATACATAATACCTAAATGAAAACAAGAAAAGATAGGGAGGAAGGGCTAAAAAATAGAAGTGGGTGTCTTCAAAAGTGAATTTTTACTTTGGATTCCATCAAGGATATTATCAAGAACTCTGGGGGCTGATGCATGGCCTTGACCCTAGCATGCACTCAACACCGCCTCTACCCTCTGCTTCATTCTTCTTCTGTGGAGGCTGCTTTCTCTCCTTCTCTGTGTAAGTGTCACCTCTACAGCACAGAGTTCACAGGTCTTCCATTTAAGTAAAGTGCAGATTTACTCAGTTCAGTCAGTCCAGTCGCTCAGTCATGTCCTACTCTTTGCAACCCCATGAACCGTAGCATGCCAGCGCTCCCTGTCCATCACCAACTGCTGGAGTCTACTCAAACTCATATCCATTGAGTTGGTGATGCCATCCAACCATCTCATCCTCTGTTGTCCCCTTCCCCTCCTGCCCTCAGTCTTTCCCAGCATCAGGGTCTTTTCAAATGAGTCAGCTTTCTCATCAGGTGGCCAAAGTATTGGAGTTTTGGCTTCAACATCAGTCTTTCCAATGAATAGCCAGGACTGATCTTCTTTAGGATGGACTGACTGGATCTCTTTGCAGTCCAAAGGACTCTCAAGAGTCTTCTCCAAAGAGGCTCATATTTCCAATTCTAAACTTAAGAGAACAAACCTGATTGGACTAGTTGGGTGTATCTACAGCTTATATAGGGGGGAATGGATAAGTACAAAGGGTTATGAAGCACAAATGCTCCTGTGGATGCTGTGAGGATGGCAGTGGTTCTGAGAGGAGAGAATGGGATATGGAGTGATAAGACAGGCTAAAGTGACTATTGCAGGTTAATAGTATGTTAACAAGTGACTATATCACAACTTATTTTAGTAACCCCTTATTATTGAATATTCTTTCATCTCAGGTTTATTCTATTATAAACAAACTATGGTAGGCTATACTCCAATATAAAATGTTTTGAGTTCTAGAAAAATAAAAATAAAATTTAAACAAACTGTGATAAAAATACTTGGAGGGGTTTGGGGGAGAATGGATACATGTATATATATGGCTGAGGCCCCATCAATGTTCACCTGAAACTAGCACATCATTGTCAATCAGCTATACCCTAATGCAAAATAAAAAGTATTAAAAAAGATTTGCTACATACGTACGATGGAATACTACTCAGTCCTGAAAAAGGATGAAATAATGCTATTTGGAGCAACAGAGATGCACCTAGAGACTATCATACTAAATGAAGTAAGTCAGAAAGACAAATATCATATGATATCGTTTATATGTGAATTCTAAAATATGACACACATGAACTTATATATGAAATAGAAACAGACTCATAGATACAGAGAACAGTCTTTTGGTTGCCAAGAGGTAGGGGTGGTGGAGGAGGGTCAGACTAGGAGTTTGTGATTAGCAGATACAAACTAGTATTTATAGAATGGATAAACAAAAAGGTCCTACCATATAGCACAGGGAACTATATTCAATATCCTATAATAAACCATAATGGAAAAGAATATGCAGAAAAGTATGTGTGCATATAATATGTATATATAACTGCATCACTTGGCTATATAGCAAAAATAAACACAACACTGAAAATCAACAAAAAAGTAAACTGAAAAACATTTACTTGGAGCTAAGTCCCCCTTAAGAGTAATTCCTAGAAATGGAATTGCTGGTGCAAAGAATCATTACATATTAGAACTTTTGATATATGTTGAGATTGTCTTCCAGAAAATTTGCGCCAATTTATGCCACCTCCAGATACTTAAAAGTACTAATTTTTCTGCACTCCTGCTTGGGTATGTTAATTTGGTTATTAGATATATTAAAATAGTTCATTGCTTAAATTTGCATGATTTTAATTCCAAATAAATTTGACCCTTTTTAAATAAGCATATTAGTCATTGTATTTCTTCATATCTTTTATTTATTCACCTATTGTGTAAATCTTTACTGATTTTGAAGACTCTTTAGTTGTAAAAAAGTAGCTCCTGTGCCTTATATGTCTCAAGAATCTCCCCAAGTTATAGTATGCTTTTTTGAAATTTTATAACTAGATTTTTAAAATATAGCTGTGAATAGCTTAAAAAAAAACCCCATGAGTATGTTATATAACTCAAAATTTAGGCAGAAGGAAATTCTTCTTTATAGAGTTATTTATTTTTTCCTTTGTGGAATATACTGATCTTTTGTTCTGCTTTCTGCCTTTAGGGAACAGAGTATCTGTCGGCCAAAGCCACCAGAAATGCTGTAACTTTATGCACAAGTGATGTTGCTGACTTGTTGATAGATTTTGTCACATAAATCCAAGATATAGATGATCTATGCTCATTTTTTAGTCACTTAGGGACAGGAGAAGAAGGAAACAAAGAGAGTGGGTGGTAATGGAGCACCAATTTTTAGCATATTGCCTCTGTTTCTAAATCTCCTTTCAATTTTCCAATGATATTCAAAGGTCAAGATTTTGCTGAGAGCTGACCAGAATTAACTTCTATGTGTCAAATGGAAATTGGCTCAGAAGCTAGAGTGTAGTGGGAGGTATTACATCTTCTTCCAAGAGATGTTGGCTGAGAGGCTGCCTATTTATGTGCTATGGAGCTTTTCAGATTAGAAAATTAAATTATTTTATCTTTGGCTTTAAGGAATAAATGTGTATTTCCATGCTTTCTAGCCCTAAGTGACACCATATATACTTTCTTAAGTTATATTTTCACCACCACCTGAAAAATACTATTTCATTTTTTGTTGTCATGGTAAGAATTAGTCCTCTTGATGTTATAGACATTCAGCATTCAAATCTGGATAAAGAGTATTATGAGAATGTAGTAGTTTAATTCAAATTGCTATGGAAAGTTCACTAAGGACAGAACTTTCTAGATGTACACTGTTTGCTGCTGCTGCTGTGTCACTTTAGCCGTGTCTGACTCTGTGCGACCCCATAGATGGCAGCCCATCAGGCTCCCTCGTCCCTGGGATTCTCCAGGCAAGAACACTGGAGTGGGTTACCATTTCCTTCTCCAATGTACACTGTTTAGTGATGACCTTTTCACCAGACAGCTCCTATAACACCTCAAACACAGTGCATCTGAACTGTGGCAAATACACTGTAAAATGACTTCCAGTAGGTCCTTCTCTCCTATTATCCTGTCTTTTGAACACTGGCAGAACTCGTGACTTGCTCCTAACCAATCAAATATGGCAAAGGCAATGGTATTTCACTCTTTTGATTAAGCTATATCATATGCTGTGTTGTGCAAGATAGAGCTAGAGAATCTTCCATTAACATTGAAGAAGCAAATGGCCATGTTTTGAACTTCCTATAGAGAGAGCCATATGGCAGGGAACTCCTTCTAAGACCTGAAGGCAACCTCCAGCTAGCAACCAGTTAGAAGATGGGTTCTTGTTGCATTGTTCAGTCACCTGCCCAGTCATCTCCGACTCTTTGAGACCCCATGGACTGCAGCACGCCAGGCCTCCCTGTCCCTCACTGTCTCCCGAAGTTTGCCCAAGTTCATGTCCATTCCATCAGTGATGCCATCCAGTCATCTCATCCTCTGATGCCCTCTTCTCATTCTGCCCTCAATCTTTCCCAGCATCAGGGACTTTTCCAATGAGTCAGCTCTTCACATCAGGTGACCAAAATACTGGAGTTTCAGCTTCAACATCAATCTTTCCAATGACTATTCAGGGTTGTTTTCCCTTAAGATTAACTGATTTGATCTCCTTGTCATCCAAGGGACTCTCAGGAGTCTTCTCCAGCACCACAGTTCAGAGACATAAAATTCTTTGGCTGGGACCCTCAGTTATTTAGCCACCAAGAAACAAATTCTGTCAGAAACCTGAAAAAGCTTGGAAAAGTGGATCTTCCATAGGCAGGCCTCCAGAGGAAAACACAGCCCGATCAACACCTCAGTTATAGCCTTGTGAGCTCCTGAGAAGAGAATCTATTTAAGTCATGTGCAGACTGCTGATCACAGAAACTGTGAGATAATAAAGATAAATTTATTTAAACTACCAAGTTTATAGGAATTTGGTATATAGCATATAAAACTAACATACAAACCTAAACTCATTACTCTCTTTCCCAGGCTTTATACAGACATGCATACATACAGTACAACTTTATTTTCCCCATGAAATTCATATTGATTCTCAAAGTCAAACAGCTACCAAATCCTGCTGATTTTATATTTAAATTATTTCATTTATAACTCTACTTGTTAATTTCCTCTTCTGTTTTTCTGATTTATATCCTCTTTACTTCCTACCTAGACCACTGGAGATCTTTTCCTTCCCTGGGCCTTTACTGTATCTCTGTCCTGTGCAATGCTGGCACAGTACTCCACCAAAACTGTGCTTCCCAATGCATCTTTTACAGATACCAGTTCCACGAAATTCCCACAGGATATAAACTTCAGGAGGGGAAGAAAGGAGGCTGCTGCTGCTGTTGCTGCTGCTAAGTCGCTTCAGTCGTGTCCGACTCTGTGCGACCCCATAGACGGCAGCCCACCAGGCTCCCCCGTGCCTGGGATTCTCCAGGCAAGAACACTGGAGTGGGTTGCCATTTCCTTCCCCAAAGCATGAAAGTGAAAAGTGAAAGTGAAGTCATTCAGTTGTGTCCGACTCTTAGCGACCCCATCGACTGCAGCCTACCAGGCTCCTCCGTCCATAGGATTTTCCAGGCAAGAGCACTGGAGTGGGGTGCCATTGCCTTCTCCGAGAAAGGAGGCTACTGGTTCACTACTATATACCCCATTTTAGGCTCTCTTTTTTACTCAAAATCATCTTGATTGAGATAATTTGAAGTTAGTGGGTGGTGGATAAGGTGCTAATGTGTGAGAATACTAGCTCAGATAACCAGGTAGTTTTCATAATTCAAGCTTCCAGAACAACAAAGGAAGTGAACTGGGAGGAAGTTTATAAACTTGTGAAGTTGAATATGCTTGATTTTTTGTTCTTAGTAAACCACAGCAGTGTGCCAAGTCCTTTCACCCTGATTGTAAATCTCAAAGGGAATCCAATCCCTTGTGTTTCTGATTAGTTTGAAGTTGAATTATCCAAAAGTTTTGTAAGAACCGCTTGAAGTACAAAAAACTTTGTAAAATAAATCTTTTAAATTTAAATTTTTATTCATTTATTTTTGTTTGCTCATGGTTTTCAGGGGAGAAAGAGTTAGCGGTTTACTGAAGAAGAGTATTGAAAAGAAATATTTTGAGTTAGAATCAGGCTCATGAAGAAATCTTAAAATCTCACAAAATGATCAAATTAATTTTTAAAAATCTGTTGTTCGTATCAATATTGAGTGTGACACAGTAAAATTTCTTGATTTTTGGAAATTAACTACTGCCTATAATTAAAATCCACATATTTTTAGTAAATATAGCATTTACATAGTATTAGCACAGAGTTGGACACGACTGAAGCGACTTGGCAGCAGCAGCAGCAGATTTCAAAATATCTTTGTTTTCTTTCTAGATTAGAGATTACTTTAGATGCTTGGTTGTATATCATTGACTGTTAATGTGATTTTTCTTCATCAAACGAGTCATGAGAATGTCCAAGAGCAGAGAAAGCAGGGCAGTATTAAGCAAAGTAGAGATTACCAAGGTTATCAATCTGTCTAAAGGACTTAAAAGTCAAATATAAAATTATAATATATATATCTCAAATTGATATGATATATAATAAAATTATGATATGTGTGCAGTACTATCATCTACTGAGTAAATTTGAAATTGAATGACTGTTTATAAAAAGAAAATAAAAATTTGTAGAATTGATACATTTAAAGTGAAAGTGAAAGTCACTCAGTCATGTCCAACTCTTTGCAACCCCATGGACTGTACAGTCCATGGAATTCTATGGGCCAAAATACTGGAGTGGGTAGCCTTTCCTTCCTCCAGGGGATCTTCCCAACCCAGGGATCAAACCCAGGTCTCCTGCATTGCAGGCAGATTCTTTACCAGCTGAGCCACCAGGCAAGCCCAATACATTTAAAGAAGCATTGCAAATGTATTTTATCATACAGAAAGCACACAGACTAGTGAACTGTTCTCAAAAACTCCATTTTATCCCATTTGTTTGCTAAGTTTCAGCATCTCAGATTCCTGACTGAGGGTGCTTAGTATGCCATTGTGCCTGGAACTTAGGGAGTGGTCATCTTACCCCATTGGCTCTTGTTATAGAATGTATTTGGTCCAGATTTATACCATTGCATATTGTATCTAAATATAATGGCAGATTTCATGTATAATGAGAACAATAACTTAAAATTATGAAATGGAATTCTTATGAAACATTATTTCTTAATGTTCTGAATTTTATGCCAATAAACATCCAGGATTGGAGCATACTTCTTAGTGCACAACTCTCTGCTCTTATTGTGAACCATCCCCTACTACATTCAGTACCTTTTAATCTGGCACAAAGGATCTCAGTGCTATCATTAATTTTCTATGAAATTCATGCTTACCATATACTATGAACAGATGAGGATTTTATAGAACATGTTTGATTCCTTTGGGAAACATGTTTATTTTGGGGTTTCTGAGCAGGTACATTTCTGCAGTTGACTAGCAGTTTGCCAAGAAGTTTCTGAAACCTAGCTGTTTTAAAAAGGCTGTTTTCAAAAGAGTGGTGTAAATTGTTGACCACCTGTTAGAGTTCTTATGGAGAAATTACTATCTCGGGTAGAGCAAAGTAGACAATGAATTCTTAGGTGCCGTCTGTTTCTAGTATTCTATTATTCAAGCACCTCAGATTTACTTATTATTTCATGTAACTTATAGAAGTTTACTTTGGGACTAGCTATGCATAGATTTGTGACTTTTGGGGTACATAAATAGACTTCTCAAGGCTACTTCTCTACTTTTGCTAATATTTCTTACTAATATCTGATGATCAAATGTTTTTTCAAGAGTAAGAAGATAATACTTTTCATGTCATGTTATGCTTAAAATATAAATCCCTTAAGGAGAGAATATACACCAATTTAAATTTCCACTGAAGTAATGACTGAGCCTGTTCAGTGAGCAGATTGTAATAGCAGTTGCTAGATACCCCTGAAGGTGTGAGGAAGGACAGACACCTCACAGGGGAAAGGAAGCCACAGTGAAGAGCGTATGGGGAGCTTTTCTCTTTTAGAGTTGGTCTGTCTAGTTTTATGCTTCCTACAGACAGAAAAGTATTACATTCCATCCACAAATTTAGACTTTGATAGTTAAGTACTCCCAAAGTGTAAGAGAGTACCCTTAAGAGGATAGAGTACAATATTATTTATTTCCACAAATGTTAACATTCTTTCATTATTTTCATTAGGTAAAAAAGGGCGATCAACCTACAGATATTTAAGTTTAGCAATGAATTGCTACAAGAAATGTAAAGAAGTACAAAAGGCAACAGCTATTTTAAATAACATATAAGGAAAGGGAAAGCTAATCTTGGAAATAAATTGCCATTCTAATGAATTAAAACCAAAATTGTATTTTTTGCATCAAATTAAAAAATGTTTTATCCAAATTAATTTGTCACAACATCTACCTTATTGACACAAATTAGGCTATTGTTTAATCAGAAAAAAATGATAGTAAATTCTGATTTTTCATGTACAGTAGTAATTTTATGGGCATAGGGACAAATTGGCTTCTGTTTATTTCAACTGGCCATTTATGACCCTATTAGGAGATGTTTTAAGGGCGTTTCTTAGCATTTTGAACAAAATATTTGTACTCCTACTGAAAATAGCTTAATATGAAGTCCCAAAGGAATCCTGTCTGCCTTATAAAGTTGCTTTTAGAGTTTTGAATTTCTGGCCTCCTCCTTCCAAATGCATAGTGGATATACATTCTAACTCCAAATTCAAGTTTTGGAGAAACAGTATATTTCCCTTCCTATATATTTGCCCAACTCTTTTAATTGGTCAATTTGCTACATTGAAATGCATAACCTCTTCATCCATAGTTTTTAAATGGTGAAATATAAATGAATTTCTTACTCTGTAATTCTTAATACAGTCTCCACAATTTCCCTTTTCATACATAAAGACACATGTACATTCTTTTACCGCCATCTATATACCAACCTGAGAGGCCAGGCACTAAGTTGAAAGTATGGCATCAAATTGTTGCTCTACAACTTGCCAACTGTACAACCTTTCAGCAAATTACTTACCCATTATAACAATTCCAATTCCTGGTCTATAAAATTGTATCATAGTAGCAACACAACCACCAGATACAGTTGCTGTGAGGACAGTTGTTATCAGTGAACTGTGAGACAGTGAATGTGAAGTTGGCAGCATAGCCCCCTGCGGGTATAGCAAAATGTTCTCTCTAACTTTTAGAAATTTTCCCCCTAATATTAATTCATCCCTCTCATGGAGTTTGTTAACTACATCCTATTTTCCTAAAACAACCTCTCTGTTTACTTAATAAAATATAATCTTGTGCAAATACAAGAATTACAGACTGAATGTCAATTTGTGACCAGTATACAGGATATACTGAGGCCATTATCTGGTGAATACAGTGTATATAGATAATATAGGTAGCCAATCTAAACAATTTATTGAGATAAGTATAATTAAAATGAACAGTCTGGGAAAGTTTGTTTAATATTTTTTTTGAAATCTAATACTATATAATGTCAGGCAAATCATAGATCCAAGTCTAAATAACTTCTAAGATCTACCTTCTACAGTTCTCATATGATATACATATTCCTCATTTTCCTTTTCCTTTTAACTTTTTGTGTCCTTATACTTAAAGGGGTTTCCTTTAGTTAGCAGACAGTCTGCCAATCTCTGCTTTTTATTTAGAGTGCTTTTATCATTTGCAATTAAGTCTACCTGGAGATCCCTCTATACTCTGTACAAGGATCTTAACTGGCATGGGCATCATTGGAGAGTAGACAGTGACAAAAATTTTGCTAATGTGTTCTTCAATAGCAACATTTTACAGCAGAAAAAAGTCAGAGGCAGTAGTGAAGTCAATGAGCTTTCTAGTAATCTTTCAAACTGGCATTGGGAAGCAAGTTCCTTTAGAAGTAAGTAATCTTGTAGAGTTCTTGGAAACATTTTGTTGGTTAGAGGAAGTGTAAAGTCAGAATATAGGAATAGAGAGAGGATGTGGCTTTTCAAAAGTGTAATACTAAACTTTCTGATTAGAGTGATTGAGGCTATTAAACTAGAGAAGTAAAATAGACATAAAGAGGAACTAAAAACCCTCTTGATGAAAGTGAAAGAGGAGAGTGAAAAAGTTGGCTTAAAGCTCAACATTCAGAAAATGAAGATCATGGCATCCGGTCCCATCACTTCATGGGAAATAGATGGGGAAACAGTGGAAACAGTGTCAGACTTTATTTTTCTGGCCTCCAAAATCACTGCAGATGGTGAGTGGGCCATGAAATTAAAAGACACATACTCCTTGGAAGAAAAGTTATGACCAACCTAGATAGTATATTCAAAAGCAGAGACATTACTTGGCCGACTAAGGTTCGTCTAGTCAAGGCTATGGTTTTTCCTGTGGTCATGTATGGATGTGAGAGTTGGACTGTGAAGAAGGCTGAGCACCGAAGCATTGATGCTTTTGAACTGTGGTGTTGGAGAAGACTCTTGAGAGTCCCTTGGACTGCAAGGAGATCCAACCAGTCCATTCTGAAGGAGATCAGCCCTGGGTATTCTTTGGAAGGAATGATGCTAAAGCTGAAGCTCCAGTACTTTGGCCACCTCATGCGAAGAGTTGACTCATTGGAAAAGACTCTGATGCTGGGAGGGATTGGGGGCAGGAGGAGAAGGGGACAACAGAGGATGAGATGGCTGGATGGCATCACTGACTCGATGGACGTGAGTTTGAGTGAACTCTGGGAGTTGGTGATGGACAGGGAGGCCTGGCATGCTGCGATTCATGGGGTCGCAAAGAGTCAGACATGACTGAGCGACTGAACTGAACTGAACTGTTACTTGTCTCTCAGAGAAGGCAATGGTAACCCACTCCAGTACTCTTGTCTGGAAACTCCCATGGATGGAGGAGCCTGTAGGCTGCAGTCCATGGGATCGCTAAGAGTTGGACACCACTGAGTGACTTCACTTTCACTTTTCACTTTCATGCATTGGAGAAGGAAATGGCAAGCCACTCCAGTGTTCTTGCCTGGAGAATCCCAGGGATGGGGGAGCCTGGTGGGCTGCTGTCTATGGGGTCACACAGAGTCAGACACGACTGAAGCGACTTGGCAGCAGCCGCAGCATATTTGTCTCTATATAGGACTTATAGAATATGCAAGATGTTCATCTTAAGTTTTGATGACAAAAATATAGCCATGCTGTGATATAGTTTTTAACTTATTTTTACTAATAAAATAAAGATTCATTTTTTCCCATTGAATTAAATAATTTTCTATAATATAGTTTTCTATGGAGCCATAATTGTCTACTGTATGATTATACCATGAAGTATAGAACAGTTTCTCTTTTGATGAACACTTAAGACATTTTTTTTTCTATTTAACAAAAAAATCCCTGTGATATATGTGTATATATATATAAATAATAGATAGTAATATATAAAACAAATATACATTTATGTCCTATGAATATATACATGTATGTGCACACAATATACATATATAAATTATATCTCGAACATATATAGTTATGACAATATCTTTTGTATGCATTCAGGATTATTTCTTCAGGATAACTTTCTAGACATAAAACTTAAAGCTTCTGAAATATATATTGAATATACGTTACTTTTATTTGAATGAGAAATCAGAAGAAATTAAATAAATTTAGTGTAAGAACTGTAGAAGGTAGATTTTAGAAGCTATTTAGACTTGAATAAATGATTTGCCTGACATTAGATAAATTTTTCTTTTTCAAAATATATGATCCTAGACTCACAACTTTTCTGTTGTCTTTTTTTAAGTTCTCTTTGTCATAGATGAGTTTCTTTCTTTTTTTTTGCCCCTGATAAGCATTCAAGCAATAATGATCACTGCAACAGGGAAAAAAGGGTATTCTTTACCATCTCCATTACTAATTATTGTCCAGGAAGCTCTAGTCATTTTAATAAAGCAGAAAAGATAAACATGAGAGAAACAGAACCAGTAGGAGATTTTACATATATAATTATTTTAAGGAGTTGCTCACACTGTTGTAGAGGTGGCAAGTCCAAAATCTATAGAGCAGGTTGCAGACTGGGGACTCATAAAGGAAGTGATGTCCTAATTTTGTGGCAGAATATCTTCCCCGTGAAGACTTCATTTTTGCTCTTAAGGTCTTTCAACTGATTAGATGATGCCTATCCATTTTATAAGGGTGTTCTTTATTTAAAGTTAACTGGTGACACAAGCGACTTAGCAGCAGCAGCAGCAGCAGGAGAAGGAAATGGCAACCCACTCCAGTGTTCTTGCCTGGAGAATCCCAGGGACGGTGGAGCCTGGTGGGCTGCTGTCTATGGGGTCTCACAGAGTTGGACACGACTGAAGCGACTTAGCAGACTTAGCAGGTGACACATGCTAAGCATGTCTTACCTTCATATCTTCATAGTAGATTAGTATTTGATTAAATAACTGGATACTCTAGCATATATATATACACACTCACACATATTTATTTTATATTCCTTATATATTTTTTCTTCTCCCCTCAGAAAAGTTAATGATATTTAAGTCTGTATCTTAACTCTATATCTTGGTATTTAAGACAGATTTATCGAGGAAAGAATATAACTGAACAGAAGTAAACATCACTCACAGATGGGTAAATTGAAGGTTTTGTTTTCACTTTTATTAGTGAGAGTGAGTGTATCTTTAGTTAGGTACAAGTATAATACTATTGTTATCTTTAATCAGAAGTTAACATGGGTAAAAGGTTAAGTGGAAACTGGATTGACAATGGTGTGGATAACGCTCAACTCTTAGCTGTTGACTTTGCAGTATTCCCATTTCTAAGGAATTAAATTTTCAGGAATCCCTTTCTCTAGTTTGTTGATCTCATGCAATGAGCTCATGTAAGTTTTGGATGACATGATGGAGAAGGCATTATTCTAGGGATGTGTGGTGGCCAGATGTAGTGGCTTTGTAGATATTTCCATGAACTTCTCTTTGAGGTCATGGTGACCTGATGTGACAGCTTCATAGAATTTACTGTCAGCTAACATTTCATTGCTACATAGTGTCATAGTGACAGCCAGATGCAGCTTCTCAGACTTCCCTCCAAGCTCTAATTTCTCCAGTATGTTCTAAGTTGTTGGGCAGAAGTGATTAGTGATTGAGCCTCCAATCCTTTGACTGTAGTCCTCAAACTACCTTCCACATTTGTGTAAGCCCTAATTCCTCTATTAAATTCCATAGTGCATCTGTGTTTACTGATTTTGCCTAGACTGCTGCATAAACTGAAATTCAATAATTATTCACCAGATTATTTATGCAAAACTGGGCAAGTTAACGGAGAAGGCAATGGCGACCCACTCCAGTACTTTTGCCACGGGAAAATCCCGTGGACGGAGGAGGCTGGTAGGCTGCAGTCCATGGGGTCGCTAAGAGTCGAGTACGACTGAGTGACTTCATTTTCACTTTTCGCTTTCATGCATTGGAGAAGGAAATGGCAACCCACTGCAGCATTCTTGCCAGGAGAATCCCAGGGACAGAGGAGCCTAGTGGGCTGCCGTCTACGGGGTCACATAGAGTCAAACACGACTGAAGTGACTTAGCAGCAGCAGCAGCAGGGCAGGCTAAAGCTATGGAATAAACAATTCATGGTGGTTGTGGTTTAGTCATTAAGTCGTTTCCGACTCTTTGTGACCCCATGGACTAGAGCCCACCAGGTTCTTCTGACCATGGGATTTTCCAGGCAAGAATACTGGAGTGGGTTGCCATTTCCTTCTCTAAACAATTCATAAGTAACTCTTAATAGGTAAAACAATTTAGTATATAGCAAAGCTAGCAATTCAAATTATAAAATAAAGGCAATATTATTTAATAAATGGTAATAGCCAAAGAATTGATGCTTTTGAACTGTGGTGTTGGAGAAGACTCTTGAGAGTCCCCTGGACTGCAAGGAGATCCAACCAGTCCATTCTGAAGGAGATCAGCCCTGGGATTTCTTTGGAGGGAATGATGTTGAAGCTGAAACTCCAGTACTTTGGCCACCTCATGCAAAGAGTTGACTCATTGGAAAAGTCTCTGATGCTGGGAGGGATTGGGGGCAGGAGGAGAAGGGGGCAACAGAGGATGAGATGGCTGGATGGCTTCACTGACTCGATGGATGTGAGTCTGAGTGAACTCCGGACGCTGATGGTGGACAGGGAGGCCTGGCGTGCTGCGATAGGATATTTGAACAGAATAGGATATTTGGTTAAATATTTGGAAAAAATAATGATACACATTTCGAAGTCTGGTTAAACATTTTTTCAATAAACTATAGAGTTAAATTAAAAATTCAGGTAGCAGAAATTAGAAATAAATATATGTTTGTTTGGGGAAAAGAAATGTTTTTATGGAGTCAAAGAAAAGGAAAATATTAATAAATGTAGGAAAATTTTAACATAATAACTTTCAGTTCAGTTCAGTTGCTCAGTCGTGTCTGACTCTTTGCAACCCCCAGAACTGCAGCACGCCAGGCCTCCCTGTCTATCACAAACTCCTGGAGTCCACCCAAATCCATGTCCATTGAGTCAGTGATGCCATCTAACCATCTCATCTTCTGTCGTCCCCTTCTACTCCTGCCCTAAATCATTCCCAGCATCAGGGTCTTTTCAAATGAGTCAGCTCTTCGCATCTGGTGGCCAAAGTATTGGAGTCTCAGCTTCAACATCAGTCCTACCAATGAACACCCAGGACTGATCTCCTTTAGGATGGACTGGTTGCATCTCCTTGCAGTCCCAGGGACTCTCAAGAATCTTCTCCAACACCACAGTTTAAAAGCATCAATTCTTTGGTGCTCAGCTTTTTTTTTTATAGTCCAACTCTCACATCCATACATGACCACTGGAAAAAACCATAGCCTTGACTAGATGGACCTTTGTTGACAAAGTAATGTCTCTGCTTTTTAATATGCTGTCTAGGTTGGTCATAACTTTCTTTCCATGGAGTAAGCATCTTTTAATTTCATGGCTGCAATCACCATCCGCAGTAATTTTGGAGCCCCCAAAATAAAGTCAGCCACTGTTTCCCCATCTATTTGTCATGAAGGAACTGCAGCACTCCAGGCCTCCCTGTCCATCACCAACTCCCAGAGTTCACTCAAACTCACGTCCATCGAGTCAGTGATGCCATCCAGCCATCTCATCCTCTGTCGTCCCCTTCTCCTCCTGCCCCCAATTCCTCCCAGCATCAGAGTCTTTTCCAATGAGTCAACTCTTTGCATGAGGGGGCCAAAGTACTGGAATTTCAGCTTTAGCATCATTCCTTCCAAAGAAATCCCAGGGCTTATCTCCTTCAGAATGGACAGGTTGGATCTCCTTGCAGTCCAAGGGACTCTCCAGAGTCTTCTTCAACACCACAGTTCAAAAGCATCAATTCTTCAGCGCTCAGCCTTCTTCACAGTCCAACTCTCACATCCATACATGACCACAGGAAAAACCATAGCCTTGACTAGACGGACCTTAGTCGGCAAAGTAATGTCTCTGCTTTTGAATATGCTATCTAGGTTGATCATAGCTTTCCTTCCAAGAAGTAAGCGTCTTTTAATTTCATGGCTGCAGTCACCATCTGCAGTGATTTTGGAGTCCAAAAAAATAAAGTCTGACACTGTTTCCACTGGACAGGGAGGCCTGGCGTGCTGCGGTTCATGGGGTCGCAGA
Source organism: Oryx dammah (assembly GCF_014754425.2). Lineage (NCBI taxonomy): Eukaryota > Metazoa > Chordata > Mammalia > Artiodactyla > Bovidae > Oryx > Oryx dammah. The sequence continues at coordinate 52,402,260 of NW_024070202.1, forward strand.
GAGTCGGACACGACTGAGCGACTGAACTGAACTGAACTGAACTGAACTGATGGGACTGGATGCCATGATTTTCGTTTTCTGAATGTCGAGTTTGAAGCCAACTTTTTCACTCTCCTCTTTCATCAAGAGGCTCTTTAGTTCCTCTTCACTTTCTGCCATAAGGGTGGTGTCATCTGCATATCTGAGGTTATTGAGATTTCTCCTGGCAATCTTGAGTCTAGCTTGTGCTTCCTCCAGCCCAGCTTTTCTCATGATGTACTCTGCATATAGGTTAAATAAGCAGGGTGACAATATACAGCCTTGACGTACTCTTTTACCTATTTGGAACCAGTCTGTTAATATGAAATTTAAAATATTTAAAGGTAAAAAATATTCTAATTTTTGCCATGATATGGTTATTGTTTTGTACTCTACCTAAGGATCAGCAAAGTCTTTCTGAAAGAGGCAAGATAGTAAATATTTTAGGTTTTGTAGGACAAAAGGAGATCACTGGATATTATGTAGGTAAATAAGTAACAAGGGAGAGAACAAATTTCTACAAATATTTTACTGACAAAATTAAAAATATAATGATAATAATTGAGTATAATGATTTTTTGTACTACCAATCCACTATGAGAATAACAGCATTCTCTTTCCTCTAAATAACATTTTGTTTAATTGGGACTCAAAGTTAATATTCTCTATCATCAAACTAGATCACTGGTAATGTTGGTCAGTACTGAGATGTTCATATATTTCACTCTGAAAAATGTCTTTTTTATATAGACAGGTATTAAAATGCTGATATTTATCCAAAAACATATAATTTTAACTAAGCACAAGTATTATTTAGAAAGCATTTATAGAATGGTATTAATTCTCCTTCATACTTGGTTTTTAATATATCACTGCATTGCAGATTACTTCCAGTTGAAGAAGTTTAGGTGGAAGCTATCAGTTGAACAGTTAAATGGATTTTGAAATATGGAAATTTCCTTATTTGTATTTAATTCTGAAAAATGCTTCTGCAATTGTAGTTTGAGGTCAGTACATGTATCTGTTATAAAATTAAATTGGACTGGATCTCACTTCTTATTTTAACTTTTGAAAGAATAGCAGTATAACGTGGCTTAACATTTTTTGTGATTCAAAACATTAGTTTTCATTGTCATTACTAAGTATAAATTTCACATATAAAACACTGGTTTGCCTTGTAATTTAAGGTTAAATTAACTAAGAAACATATTCTTCGGCAAAAGCCAATTTTTAAATTCAATATAAAGCTAGTTTATAGTTCAATTATAGAGGCTAAGAATGGCTCTTTTTCAATCAGAAAAAATTCAACCTTAGCCCTGAGCTCAAAATTTTTCAATAGAAATTTATTACTGCTAAGCCATTGCGCTCTGTATGGTAAGGCAAGTCAGATTTGTTTAGCTTCTGAAAGTGAAAGTGTTAGTCTCTCAGTCATGTCTGACTCTTTGTGACCCAATGTACCATAGCCCACTAGTCTCCTTTGTCCATGGAATTCTCCAGGCAAGAATACTGGAGTGAGTAGCCATTTCCTTCTCCAGGGGATCTTGCTGACCTAGGGATCAAACCCAGGTCTCCTGAAAGGCTGGCAGATTTTTTACCATCCGAGCCACCAGGGAAGCCCTGTTTAGCTTCTATTTCTGACAAAAATTCACAGAAATGATGGTTAAATCCTTGAAAGTGAATGCAGTTCACCATTGATGCTACTAGATCCATGACAAATAATAGATTCAACTATTTTCTGCAAAGTATTTGCTGATGAGTATACAATGAATTCACAGTTTCACAAGTTTTATAAAATGTGTCCTATTTCATTCTTCATACATATTCTTACTACTGTCTGTTGTAACACATCTTTGCAGATTCCGCTTCAGGTTTTATTGAATTAGTGTTTTCTCAACTTCTATGAAAATATTCTCATCTGTAGTTGTTCTAATGCAGACTTTTTGGAACCATGAAGCTACTTCTTTAGCCACCTTAAACTTAATGTTAAGTCTTAGTCATCAAAAACCAAGAAAAACCACTTGAAATTATTTGCCTTATTTCTCAATTGACTATTGATTTTGCTTCTAATGTCCTCAACTCTTGAAGCAACTGGTCTTATGGAAAGGCTAACAGTTTTATTCAAGTTTATTTTCTCTGGACATATCCTTTAGTTGCTACAATCAGATATGATTTTATTAATTCACCATTGATAGGTGGCTTTCTTTGTGTGGGTAACAAATGATCTGCTCAGAAACTTAATTCGGTTGCAACTTCATTCTTGACTTTTTAATATTGTGTAGAACTTCTGCTATAATGAGATAGTCCATTTAAAGTTTTCTAATTTTTCTGACTGTTAATTTCTTATGAGTGAGAATACTGCGACAAATTCTTAATCTCAGAATATTGACCCATACTGTATTCTGTTAGCAAAGCTATAGTGTCATTGCGTTGCAAACACAATGCTTTGCCATATAACTCAGTTTAAAAAAAAAATCCATACTCCACTGTGCATTAAAAATCTTGTCTGATATCCCAGACAGGTCCCCACCCACCAGCAAGACAACACCCACCACACTAGGCAGAGCCTGCAGCCAAGTGGGCCAGGGGACAACCCCACTTACCAGCTGGCAGGCCCACACTAGTCATCCCCACCACAACACAAGGGTCCATGCATTTCACATAGGGAACATCCTGGAGCATAGCTCTGGTGATCAGAAGGAAGTGTGCTGCTGGGCCCCACAGAACATCTCCTAAATTAGACCACTTCTCCAACATCAGGAAACATAACAGACATGTCTAATACATAGGTATTAACACAGAGAATCAGGTAAAATGAATAGACAGATAAATATGTTCCAAATAAAGGAACAAGACAGAGAGAGAAGAACTAAGTAAAAGAGAAATAAGCAATCTGTCTGATAAAGAGTTCAAGGTAGTGATTATAAAGATCCTCAAACTCAGGAGAAGTTTGTATGAACATAGTTTAACAAAGAGCTAGAAAATATAAAAAAAGAACCAAGCAGAGATGAAGAATACAATAACTTGAAGAATACAATAACTTAAATAATACACTAGAAGAAATTTTAAAAGTAGATGATACAGAGAAACAGATCAGCAAGCTAGAAGATAAAGTATTGGAAATAACCTAAGCTGAACAGAAAAAATAGTTTTAAAAACTGAGAATAGTTTAAAACACCTCTGGGACATCAAGCATACTAACATTTGCATGATAGGGGTCCCAAAAGGAGAAGAAAGAGAGAAAAGGGGGAAGAGAAATGATATGATGAAATAATAGCTTCACATAATAATAAAAATTATGTGAAGAAAAGTTCCCTCACCTGGAGAAATAAACAGGCATCCAGGTCCAGGAAGCACAGAGTCCCAAACAAGGAATCAAAGGGATCCACACCAGGACACATTATAATTAAAATGTCAAAAATGAAAGATAAGAATCTTAAAAGCAGCAAGAGAAAAGCAACTAGTTATGTACAAGGGAACTCCTGTAACACTATCAGCTAACTTTTCAGCAGAACTTTGTAGGCCAGAAAGGAGTGGCACCATATATTCAAAGTAATGAAAAGGGAAAGCCTACAACCTAGAATACTCTCCCAGGCAGAAGTACCATTCAGTTTTGAAGGAGAAACAAAGAGTTTTAAAGATAAGCAAAAGCTAAAAGAGTTCAGCACCACTAAACCAGTTTTATAAGAAATGTTTGGAGGGACCTCCCAAAGTGGAGCAGAAAAGACCACACACAAAAGAGAAAAGAATCCAAGCATAACAAAACAGAAACAAACTCATAGATATAGAGGATATACTGGAGGTTTCCAGAGAGGAGGGAGGTGGGATATGAGGGAAATGGGGGAGGGAGAATAAGAAGGACAAACTTCCAGTTTTAAAATAAATAAGCCACAGGGATATAGTATACATACAGGGAATATTGTCAATTGTAATATAATAACTTGGTATGGTGGTTGATGGTGATGGTAGTGGTTTAGTTGCTAGGTCCTGTCTGACTCTTGGGACCTCATGGACTGTAGCCCGCCAGGTTCCTCTATCCATGGGATTTCTCAGGCAAGAATACTGGAGTGTGTTGCCATTTCCTCCTCCAGAGGTCTTCTTGACCCAGGGATTGAACCCACGTCACCTGCATTGCAGACGGGTTCTTTACCACTGAGCCACCAGGGAAGCCTTCGTTGGTCGTAATTAGACTTACTGTAGTGATCATTTTGTAATGTATACAATTATCAAATTGTGATGTTGTACACCTGAAACTAATATAATACTGTAAATTGATTATACTTTTTAAAGTATGGTCTAGGGTTTCCCTGATAGCTCAGTTGCTAAAGAATCCACCTGCAATGCAGGAGACCCAGGTTCGACTCCTGGGTCGAGAAGATCCCCTGGAGAACGGAAAAGGTACCCACCTCAGTATTCTGGCCTGGAGAATTCCATAGACTGTATAGAACATGGGGCTTCTAAGAGTCAGATGTGACTGAGTGACTTTCACTTTCTATTTGAAGTCCATGTTTCTGTTCCTATTTTAATATGGTAAGTATACACTGGAAAGAAATAATGATGTTGCAACGTGGTGATATGCATGATACCCAAACACTGTCAAGTTCTAAGTGTTTCATTGTGATTTATGGTATACTAGACAACACTGTGGAGAAGGCAATGGCAACCTACTCCAGTACTCTTGCTTGGGAAATCCCATGGATGGAGGAGCCTGGTGAGCTGCAGTCCATGGGGTCATGAAGAGTCAGACATGACTGAGCAGCTTCATTTTCACTTTTCACTTTCATGCATTGGAGAAGGAAATGGCAACTCACACCAGTGTTCTTTCCTGGAGAATCCCAGGGATGGGAGCCTGGTGGGCTGCAGTCTATGGGGTCACACAGAGTCAGACGTGATTGACGTGACTTAGCAGCAGCAGCAGCAGCAGCAGACAACACTGCAATGCAAGGGGAATACCACATTCAGTCCTTGTCCTGACAGGAGAACAGCCATAGGCAATATCTAAATGAATGAATATATTTCTGTTCCAATAAAACTTTATTTATGAACAATGGAATTTGAATTTTGTATAATTTTAATACAAAAATATAAGGTAATATTTTTGTTTTTTTAAAACCACTTAAAAATGCAAAAAACATTCTTAGATCATAGGCCATATAGGAATAGGAGGTAGGCCAGACGTGACTCACAGACCTTAGTTTGTGCCTCTTGCTCTACTTGAGTCTAAGTATTTTTGTTTTTATACATCTCATGCAGTTTCTTTCCTAGTTGCCTTTTTGGTTTATGCTGTCTCCCCTACCTGAAATTCCCTTCACTCACTGCCTGTCTCACCCTCCCTCCACCTTTATAAGATTAACTGCCCCAACTCCTTTAAGATCAGCTTACTTTTTTTCTCTCTTTCCCAGACCTTTTCTTGATGTACTTCTCTCCATTAAGATTTCCTTATCCACTCCAGTACTCTTGCCTGGAAAATCCCATGGACAGAGGAGCCTGGTAGGCTACAGTCCGTGGGGTCGCAAAGAGTCGGACACGACTGAGCGACTTCACTTTCTTTCACTTTCTTTTTTCCATAATAACTAGTACAGAACTGTTACTGATCTTTTCTTATTATATTAGAATTCTATTTATGTATTTTCTCTCCAACAGACTATACAATTGAAGACAAAAACCAAATCGTTTTTTAAAAATTCCATATTGTAGCTACCTATGCAAAGAAAACATAAGGCTTACATATATATATGCACGTATATGATATACATAATTCATATATATATGTGCACACATTATCATACATGTGTATTATATAAATTATTACATATTACATCTGTATATTATTTATATATGTATATTATTTATATCTGCATATATGTGAAAATCAGTTTGTTTTTATCATTTCCATAAAACAAAAATTTTCAGCATCATAATTTATTGAAGTCACTGCCCATGCTTAACCTTATGAAATTTAGAAAACATTTGGAAAATATTTTTTTGAGCTCATGAAGTTGACTTTTGTAAGGAAAGCCAGGTTGAGAGCAGCAATGCTAATTCCACATTTTCTATGACTTAATTGAAAGTTTATGTGCAGATATTTGTCAAGGCAATTGTGGTTATTGGGCTATGTATATAGTCATGAAAAAAGTGTCTAGTTTTATCCCATATTTACTTGTGTCTCTATTGGTATTTTCCTCTCTAAAATACAGGCTATATTACTGGGTACATTTTAATACCACAATTAGTCATGGATGTGGTGATTCATCAGGTTGGCTTAAAAAGTGAAAGCAGCCTTGCCCTTCCTAAGCGTTGACTGTTGGCAACTCTCTTTTCCCCCCTCTGAATCAGACATGTATTTGTTTGAGTAATCAAGAAAGAACTGTCTGTCTTATGACCTTAGAGGCTGGTGAAAGGGAGCAACTGAGTGTTTTTGGCATAGGAAAGTTAGCAGAACAATGCAAATCTGTAGAGCAGAGAGTGCTCTGCTTGGCTGCTTACTCTGGGCAGACTTGAATGCCACACAATCCTCTAATTGCCGGCAGGATTTTTACCCTCTGCAGAAAATCATTTCAATATAAGCAATATGGATTTCAAGTCTTATAAAAACAATTCTTAAACTCTCTCTGTGTGCATTTTACTGAATTCTCTACCATCTATTGAGACCTGCAGTCTTTCCAAAATGAGCACCCTGATAAAAGCCAGTAAGAGACAGTTTTACACCATGGATGCCGTTAGGGAAAAATCACATCAAATAACGCTGCTGGGGAATGAATGAATCAGCCTAATGAAAATTTAGGTGAGGCAGTTGAACCACACAGAGGAAATTTATGTCCTGTGTCTTGAAATCTTTAAACTACATATTCTTTTGCTTGCTATCAGTAGCCAAGCTGTGCTGGGTATATACCTTCTTTGATTCATGTTCCCAAGTCATCTTATTCCAAATATGATTTGGGAACAGTTATGTGTGCTGTTCTGATATCTTCCTAAAAGGAAATTATTTTGGAAGAAAAGTCACTGATAAAATCAATTCAGGAAAATGCACTTTGTAAATGAGCATTACTAAAGCCCATGTTATAAAAATATCAATTATTTTAACTGGATAGCAGTTGGAATAGAACAATAGCATACTTTTAAAGGGAGAGTGAAAGGGCCCCAATTTGAAAAATATGAGGCAGAAAAAGTTCTAAATCAATATATTTGAGGATTACCTACATTGTAAAAGACAATTCTCTGTATGAAATGAAACACAAAAGGCTAATATGAAGGGAACAATAGTTAACATTATCAAAGGAAACAAATCAGGTTTCTTTTCCAACATGGAAGAGTCTCCTTTTTTCCCTGGTCTCCTGTTTCTATGTGGAGAAACTTCCTTGAACGTGTCAGTCCCAGCTCTGGCTGCTCTGACTCACTTTTCCCTAGAGGAATGAGCAACTCAGGCCAGTCTCTGACCCTGTGGGGATGGCCTGGGAAAAGCCTGTGATTCTCCAGCTCTGCTTTGGACTCACAGGGTCTAATTGTCTCATTCAGGGACTAAGTATTGGAGGTCAGTAATGGCTCAGATGTAAAGCTAAGTTCTAAATGACCTCCTATGAGGCCACTGGTATGACTTGGCCTCTCTCACACAGTTGCTTATGCATTCAGTTCAGAAAGAGAAGAGTCCATTTGGGATCTTAATCAAGCTCCAATAGTTAAGAAACAAAATTATGTGAGACACAAAGTGTGTATCTACGTATCAGTTAGAAAAAGTAAATAAAATTTATCTTTCTGAGAAGAAGCAAAAACCAGGGAAAAAAAGAATACAAACCAAATCGCTCCATATTTATTTGTTTGTACTGATGTATAACATCAGACAGGGAGATGTATGAAAGAGAATTAGCATAGAGGGTGCATGAGGTGCCACAATGATAAGTATTAATTGACCACAGAAGAACTGGAACATCAAAAATCCTGAAAGAAGAAAAAGATTATGAATTTTACTGCTCCCTCTCCCTTCTAAATGAAAGGAATTGCAAATGTTTGACAGGGGAAGCATGGTCATAGACGCTGTCAGACCATGGAGTAATATCAAATCCCAGAATAAGGGTAATTTATTTTAGGATTTCAACAAGAGTCAGTTACAATAGGGTACATGAGATATCATGAGGCTGTGCTTGAACTGCTGCACAATAGGACAGGGGAAGGAGTGTTCACTAAAGGAAGGAGACCACATCCCTTCATAACAAAAGAGAAAGAACTAAAATGGTAGTTACAAGGCAGCTAGAGGCCGGAGGGGAAAAGGGGGAATGGCATGTGGCCTTACCAAAGACAGGCAGAACAACCAAAATGTAGATGCTCTTGTACTTGAACTAAGGAAGACAGTGACAACTTCTGATACCTTGTCATACCTTGAGCACTTCTCATTGAAAACCCTGATTTCAACACCAGAAAACTCAGTGAGGAGTTTAGAATGCCAGAATCTTTAAATAACAAGTGACTTAGATTCATTCTGTCCACAGCTGCTTTCTCTGCCAAGCTTGTCTTCCTCTCTATCTCATCCCCTTCACCTCACACCTCTCCACGACCCACACCTCCACCTCTAAACCTTCCACCTACCATTCTTCTTCCTCAGCTTTCTGCCTTTCATCCCTCCACCACCCACCTCTCCACCTCCCATCCCTTCTACCACTTCACTTTCCACCCCTCCACTACCATCACTATTGAGTTGGCCAATACCTACTCATTCAATACTTCATTTACAAAAAAATGAAAATAGGGCTTCCCAGGTGGTGCTGGTGGTGAAGAACCCACCTGCCAATGCAGGAGACGTGAGACGTGGATTTGATCCCTGGGTCAGGAACATGCCCTGGAGGAGAGCATTGCAACCCACTCCAGTACTCTTGCCTGGAGAATTCCATGGACAGAGGAGCCTGGCAAGCTACAGTCAATAGGGTCACAAAGAGTCAGGCATGACTGAAGTGATTTAGCATGCACACATAGGTAATTTACCGTTATGTTAGCTTCAAGAATACAGCAAAGTGATTCAGATATATCAGATTCTTTTTTCATTATAGGTTATGACAAGATATTGAGTAGAGTTCCCTGTGCTATACAGTAGGTCCTTGTTGTTTACCTATTTTATATGTAGTAGTGTGTATATATATGTTAATCTTAATCTCCTAATTTCTCTCTCTTGCCTGCTCTGTATTCCTTTTGGTAACTATGTTTGTTTTCTATTGTGAGTCAGTCAGAGAAAGACAAATATCACATGATATCATTTATTTGTGGAATATACCCATCTGAATGCAGAGTTCCAAAGAAGAACAAGGAGAGATAAGAAAGCCTTCCTAAGTGTTCAAGGCAAAGAAATAGAGGAAAACAATAGAATGGGAAAGACTAGAGAAATCTTCAAGAAAATTAGAGGTACCAAGGGAACATTTCATGCAAAGATAGGCACAAAAAAGGACAGAAGTGGTATGGACCTAACAGAAGCAGAAGATATTAAGAAGAGGTGGCAAGAATGCCCAAAAGAACTGTACAAAAAAGATCTTCACAACCCATATAATCACGATGGTGTGATCACTCACCTAGAGTCAGACATCTTGGAATGTGAAGTGAAGCTGGCCTTAGGAAGCATCACTACAAACAAAGCTAGTGGAGGTGATGGAATTCCAGTTGAGCTATTTCAAATCCTGAAAGATGATGCTGTGAAAGTGCTGCACTCAATATGCCAGCAAATTTGGAAAACTCAGCAGTGGCCACAGGACTGGAAAAGGTCAGTTTTCATTCCAATTCCAAAGAAAGGCAATGCCAAAGAATGCTCAAACTACCACACAATTGCACTCATCTCACACACTAGTAAAGTAATGCTCAAAATTCTCCAAGCCAAGCTTCAGCAGTACATGAACTGTGAACTTCCAGATGTTCAAGCTGGTTTTAGAAAAGGCAGAGGAACCAGAAATCAAACTGCCAACATCCATTAGATCATTGAAAAAGCAAGAGAGTTCCAGAAAAACATCTACTTCTGCTTTATTGACTATGCCAAAGCCTTTGACTGTGTGGATCATAAAAACCTGTGGAAAATTCTGAAAGAGATGGGAATACCAGACCACCTTACCTGTCTCCTGAGAAACCTGTATGCAGCTCAAGAAGCAACAGTTAGAACCAGGCATGGAACAACAGACTGGTTCCAAATTGGGAAAGGAGTATGCCAAGGCTGTATACTGTCACTGTGCTTATTTACTTATATACAGAGTACATCATGCAAAATGTTGGGCTGGATGAAACACAAGCTGGAATCAAGATTGCTGGGAAAAATATCAATAACCTCAGATATGCAGATAACACCAGCCTTATAGCAGAAAGTGAAGAAGAACTAAAGAGCCTCTTGATGAAAGTGAAAGAGGTGAGTTAAAAAACTGTGTTAAAACTCAACATGCAAAAACAAAGTTCATGGCATCCGGTCCCATCACTTCATGGCAAATAGATGAGAAAACAAAGGAAACAGTAACAAACTGTATTTTCTTGGGCTCCAAAATCACTGCAGATATGGTGACTGCGGCCATGAAATTAAAAGATGTTTACTCCTTGGAAGGAAAGCTGTGACCAACTTAGACAGCATATTAAAAAGCAGAGACCTCACTTTGCCAACAAAGATGTCCATCTAGTCAAAGCTCTGATTTTTCCTGTAGTCATATATGGATATGAGAGTTGGACCATAAAGAAAGCTGAGTGCCAAAGAATTGATGCTTTTGAACTGTGGTGTTGGAGAAGACTCTTGAGAGTCCCTTGGACTGCAAGGAGATCAAACTAGTCAATCCAAAAGGAAATCAGTCCTGAATGTTCATTGGAAGGCCTGATGTTGAAGCTGAAGCTCCAATTCTTTGGCCACCTGATTCGAAGAACTGACGACTCATTTCCTGATGCTGGAAAATATGGAAGGCAAGAGGATAAGGGGGCAACAGATGATGAGATGGTTGGATGACATCACTGACTCAATGGACATGAGTTTGAGTAAGCTCCATGAGTTGGTGATGGACAGGGAAGCCTGGCATGCTGCAGTCTATGGGGTCACAAAGAGTCAGACACAACTGAGTGACTGAACTGAACTGATAAGTGGAACCTAAAAAATAATGATACAAATGGACTTATTTACAAAATAGAAATAGCCAATATTCAGTTTTATAGCATCTCCTCCCAGACGCTTTTCTCAGTCCATTCAATTCGCACTCACCCAGCACTGCCTCCTCAGGTTTAGACTGCCTGGCCCAGTGTTTTAAGGATTTCAGCTCCACTGCCAGAGACCTGTGTTTGAAATCAATCTCTGCACTTTGCTGTCTGCATGATCTTAGACATGTTGTTTAATCTTCTCTAACCTTAGTTTCTTCACTGATAAAGTCTGGCAAATGATAGTATATATTCCATGAGGTTGTTGTGAATATAAACAAAATAATATACACAGAGCTCTTGACATTGTGTCTTGGCACACTTAAAGAATCCAGTAGACGGAGGTCATAATTTTGGGCTGGTCCTTCCCATTTTCTAGCTAACACTTATGTTACATTTCATTTGTCTGCATATCTATCTGTATTCTGTTTGCATGGAAACTGTGAATTGGAAGTTGACCTTCCAGTGTCTAGTACAATGTGAAGCCCTGTAAAGTGTATGTTGAATTAATTCAAAGAGTAGCTTACCCCATAAAGTGAAAATGAAAGTGAAAAAGTGAAGTCGCTCAGTCGTGTCTGACTCTTTGCGACCCCATGGACTGTAGCCTACCAGGTTCCTCCATCCATAGGATTTTCCAGGCAAGAATACTAGAGTGGGTTGCCATTTATGCTTATGTCTGTGGTTATAATTTAGAATGGGCATGAAGGCCAAGAATTTTCCCAAATCAAACTGCATCATTGCCTATTCTTTCAAAATATGTTTAAAAGGAGATTTTACAATCAACTTTCGTAATAGTCTCCTGTCAACATTTTCTCTAAGTCAAACACCCCTATACTTTAAAATGAATGTCTATCACTTAATATTTATATTAGTGGAAAAAGAAAAGAGCTGCCTTCATTCCGTATAAAATAACCTCTCCTCCATATAAACATTAACGTTGACTTTCTTTCTCACTCTCCTCTTACTAAAATAAATCTATTCCTTTAACATTTTAAATAGCCCGTTTTCTTCACCCCTTTCATAATTGTGGCTCTGAAAAATACTGTCACAAAGTATAAAACAGTGGAAAAAAATTTTTTACAACAGTCAAAAATTTTATGAAGCCTCAGAAGTGGGTCATTTAATATCTGAAGAAGGATACTCATTTTAAAATAGAAGAGTTACATTATTATACTGGTGAATGAAGTCTTACTAGTTTCAACCAGTTGTACTATTAATTCTTCTTACTTTTATAAAATATATTTGCCAAAGGTTGACATACTGATTAAGTGGTTGTATAGAGAATCTTAAAATGTTTCATCCTTAGACATTAACTACATTTCTAAAGATCTAACCAAAGATATAAACTGGTATAGCCAATGTGGAAAAGAGTGTGGAGGGTCCTCAAAAATTAAAACTATAATCACGTGTGATCTATCCAGCAATCCCCTTCTGGGTATATATCCAAAGGAAATTTAAAAAAGGATCTCAAATAAATATCTACAAGCTCATGTTCATTGCAGCATTATTCACAATGGCCAAGACATGGAAGCAGTTGTAAGTGTCTATCTATGGATGAATGGATAAGGAAGATTTGAGATAGAAAAACAGAAACCCTGCCTTTTGTGACAAAGTCAATATTGAGAGCATAATTATGCTAAGTGAAATAAGTCACACAAAGAAAGACAAATATTATATAATGTCACTTATATGTAGAATCCAATAAAGCTGAAATAGAGAATAGAGTGGTAGTTACCAGGGGCTGAGAGCTGGGGAAAATTTGGAGATATTGGTCAAAGCGTACAACCTTTCTGTTATAACATAAGTTCTGGGAATCTAATATATAGTATGGTGATTATAGTCAATACTACTGTACTATACACTTGAAAGTTACTAAGAGTAGACCTTAAATGTTCTCACCACAAAAAAGAAATGGCGATTGTTTGACATGATGGAGGTGTTGGATAATCTGTGTGGTAATCACTTTGTAATATGTAACTATCAAATAAACAGGTTTTTGTCATTCAGTTGCTAAGTTGTGTCCAACTCCTTGCCACCCATGGACTGCAGCACACCAAGCTTCCCTGTCCATCATTATCTCTCAAAGTTTGCTCAAACTCATGTCCATTGAGTCAGTGATGCTATCCAACCATCTCATCCTCTGTCACCTCCTTGTCTTCCTGCCCTCAATCTTTCCCAGCATCAGGGTCTTTTCCAGTGAATCGGTTCTTCGCATCAGGTAGCCAAAGGATTGGAGCTTCTGCTTCGGCATCAGTCCTTTCAATGGATATTCAGGGTTGATTTCCTTTAGGACTGACTTGTTTGATCTCTTTGCAGTCCAAGGGATTCTCAAAAGTCTTCTCCAGCACCACAATTCAAACGCATCTATTCTTTGGTGCTCAACCTTTTTTATGGTCCAACTCTCACATCCGTACATGACTACTGGAAAAAATCATATTGTTGACTCCAGTATTCTTGCCTGGAGAATCCCATGGACAGAGGAACCTGGAGGGCTACAGTCCCTGAGGTTGCAAAGAGTTGGACACTACTGAGCAACTGAGTATGACTATATGGACCTTTGTTAGCAAAGTGATGTCTCTGCTTTTTAATACGCTGTCTAGGTTTGTCATACCTTTTCTGCCAAGGAGAAAGTGTCTTTTAATTTTGTGGCTGCAGTCACTGTCTGCAGTGATTTTGGAGCCGAAGAAAATAATATATGTCACTATTTCCACTTTTTCTCCACATATTTGCCATGAAGTGATGGGATCTAATGCCATGATCTTCGTTTTTTGAATATTGAATTATAAAGCAACGTTTTCACTCTCCTCTTTTCACCCTGATCCAGAAGCTCTAGTTTCTCTTGCTTTCTGCCATTAAAGAGGTATCATCTGCATATCTGAGGTTGTTGATATTTCACCCAGCAATCTTGATTCCAGCTTGTGATTCAATTCATCCTTTAAACTTACACAATGTTATATGTCAATTACATCTCAATAAAGCTATTTAAAAAATTTTTTAGATAATAAAGATCTGGCCTAAGAAGGATTATCAGTAGATTCATCATGCTGCTACTGCTGCTAAGTCGCTTCAGTCATGTCCAACTCTGTGCAACCCTATAGACGGCAGCCCACCAGGCTCCTCCGTCCCTGGTTTTCTCCAGGCAAGAACACTGGAGTGGGTTGCCATTTCCTTCTCCAGCCTGATGTTTGCTGCTTAGAGACAATATCTTGAACCAAGCAGGATTTCACAGCATTCTTTATTAAAAGTACTCTCAATAACAGTAGAAAGCCAGATCTAAGGCTGTCACTAATGCCGCCTTCTCTCTTTACTGGCCTCTTTCTTGGCCTCCCTGACTCTTTCTTGGCCTCGCTGACTCTGCTTCTCTGATCAAACTTCCCAGAAAACAATTACTATTTCATAGGAGTAATGAGAAAATGACATTAAATACAATTCATTATAAATAACTGTGCTTGATATTTAATTTTACCATAATACAGACACACAATATGCATCTCATCAAACAAGAGAAGGAATTTATATTCAGAAAAACTAGAATTAAAATACTCTATATTCAGATTTATTTAAACCAGTTCATAGGTAAAACTCCAGACATTTTGTTTATGTGTATAAATATGTTTGTATTTTTCTTCATGCTTGAGACCCAAAATGAAATAATAGCCCAGATTATGGGCTTACTTCTATCCTGTTATATGGTGAGATTCAAACTGCAGAATAAGTCAAAAGATGTCTTGTGGCCCAGAAGTACTCTTCAAATCTAATGACCAAATTATCCACAGCTTAAAAGCTAAGAATTATTCCATACTTAAACACTTACTTTAGAGCAGTTATCTAAATCAGTGTATCCCAAATTCCAGATAAACATCAAAGGTTTTGGAGCACCACCAAAGCAAAGAATCTGTCAGTTTTCCTCAGGGTGAATTTTGGCCTTGAAGTCCAGCTCTTATTTAGGCCAACCTTGGAAATAGGGAGAATTATTCCTAGGGAATTTAACCAAGGACATTCAATGCTCTCCAATAGGTATCCTGCAAAAAATAAATAAATAAATAAAAACACAAACAATAAACAATATAAGGGATCATTTTTTAAACAAAACAGAGTTCTGAGAATAAAATCCAGCAAAACTACTATCACACCAGATTTAAGGGGACTTCCACAAAATTAAAAATTTTTTTTCTTGTATTCTGAATAAAAGTCTTTTTCAGCAAGTAGAGAAAAAAAAATTACTCCACATTAACCACAGTACCAGGTATAAGAAATTTTATGATAAATAAAATCCAGATGTTATTGGTATCCTATTTTTCTTAGTTTGAAAGTTATCAACTTCTCAATCTGTACTTGACTATAAAATGGAATAAATTTTGAACTGCTTTAAAACTGTTGCATTGGTTCTTGCCTTAAGGAGACAGTCTTAAGGATTACTTCTTGACTAAGCAGGCCTACTGGGAAATTATACAAGTCTATTTGTAAATAATCATACATGAGACAAGGCTGTAATGGAGTAATTTACAACGTAATTCCTAGTGACATAACCTTTGGTCTTGTAACTTACAAACTAGAATTTCTATCCTAAACTTGACCTCTCTTCCAATGAATTAGAGAACACTCAAGATTACATAAACTCCTTCATCAAGATTTCCTAGATAGTGGAATCTGCAGTTATCTGTCCACTTTGTCCAAATGCCTCTGATTCCCTAAACTTACTACTCTTCTTCACAATACAAAAAGTCTAACTCCTAAATCCTGCTCACCTTCTGTCAACCCATCCATAGGTTGTGAAAGAGACATTCCATTTGATTAAGAATTAGATCGCATTCAGGTGCTGAAAAATAATCAAGCCACATGATTCCAAACGAACATTTCTTCAGTGCCTAGTCCACACAGAGCCGGTTACGGGACATTTCCTACCATTAAAGTAATGTTACTGTTATTGGCTATTAGTCAGCACAACACTGTCAATGCCATGTTAAAACCTGGTGGTAATGAAGCATACAATACGAGAGTATTTATAAAAGTAGCATGTTACCTGTAATACAAACACACAGACTTAGTATTCACTTCAGTCCAGTTCAGTTCAGCCACTCAGTTGTGTCCGACTCTTTGCGACCGCATGAATCACAGCACGCCAGGCCTCCCTGTCCATCACCAACTCCCAGAGTTCACGCAGACTCACGTCCATCGGGTCAGTGATGCCATCCAGCCATCTCATCCTCTGTCGTGCCCTTCTCCTCCTGCCCCTAATCCCTCCCAGCATCAGAGTCTTTTCCAATGAGTCAATCTTCGCATGAGGTAGCCAAAGTACTGGAGTTTCAGCTTCAGCATCATTCCCTCCAAGGAAATCCCAGGGCTGATCTCCTTCAGAATGGACAGGTTGGATCTCCTTGCAGTCCAAGGGACTCTCCAGAGTCTTCTCCAACACCACAGTTCAAAAACATCAATTCTTCGGCGCTCAGCCTTCTTCACAGTCCAACTCTCACATCCATACATGACCACAGGAAAAACCATAGCCTTGACTAGACGGACCTTAGTCAGCAAAGTAATGTCTCTGCTTTTGAATATACTATCTAGGTTGGTCATAACTTTCCTTCCAAGGAGTAAGCGTCTTTTAATTTCATGGCTGCAGTCACCATCTGCAGTGATTTTGGAGCCCCCCAAAATGAAGTCTGACACTGTTTCCACTGTTTCCCCATCTATTTCCCATGAAGTGATGGGACCAAATGCCATGATCTTCATTTTCTGAATGTTGAGCTTTAAGCCAACTTTTTCACTCTCCACTTTCACTTTCATCAAGAGGCTTTTTAGTTCCTCTTTACTTTCTGCCATAAGGGTGGTGTCATCTGCATATCTGAGGTTATTGACATTTCTCCCAGCAATCTTGATTCCAGCTTGTGCTTCTTCCAGCCCAGCATTTCTCATGATGTAGTCTGCATATAGTTAAATAAGCAGGGTGACAATATACAGCCTTGATGTACTCCTTTTCTTATTTGGAACCAGTTGTTGTTCCATGTCCAGTTCTAACTGTTGCTTCCTGACCTACATACAGATTTCTCAAGAGGCAGGTCAGGTGGTCTGATATTCCCATCTCTTTCAGAATTTTCCACAGGTTTTTGTGATCCACACAGTCAAAGGCTTTGGCATAGTCAATAAAGCAGAAATAGATGTTTTTCTGGAACTCTCTTGCTTTTTCCATGATCCAGCAAATGTTGGCAATTTGATCTCTGGTTCCTCTGCCTTTTCTAAAACCAACTTAAACATCTGCAAGTTCACGGTTCACGTACTGCTGAAGCTTGGCTTGGAGAATTTTGAGCATTACTTTACTAGTGTGTGAGATGAGTGCAACTGTGTGGTAGTTTGAGCATTCTTTGGCATTGCCTTTCTTTGGGATTGGAATGAAAACTGACCTTTTCCAGTCCTGTGGCCACTGCTGAGTTTTCCAAATTTGCTGGCATATTGAGTGCAACACTTTCACAGCATCATCTTTCAGGATTTGAAATAGCTCAACTGGAATTCCATCACCTCCA